>NC_135785.1:59147500-60547500 GCF_051106095.1 Pogona vitticeps
CAATAATTTAAATACAGTAAAAAAGATAAAACAATTAAAATACAATTAAAATATATACTCTAAAAATTGCCATCATGACCCACAGTTGATATTATTTCAATTAAAAGCCTTCTGAAACAGGAAAGTTTTGACCTGGTGCTGAAATGTCATCAGCGTCAGCGCCAGACAAATCTCAATCGGGAGGATGTTCCATAGTCTTCCATAGTCTGCAGCTGCCAAAAAGGCCCTTTGTCTACAAGCCATCCCTCTTATCTCCTTGAGGGACAGCTCTTTCAAAAGGGCTTCCTGGCTAGACCTTAATTGCCAGGTAGGTTCATACGGAAGGAGGTGGTCCTTCAGGAATCCAGGGCCCAAGCCGTTTAGGGCTTTATATGTCAAAACAAGCACCAGTACATGTGTAACTGTCATGAGACTCCGCTCGCCCAGGTAGGGCTGTAGCTGGTATAATTTCCACAGCTGAAGGAAGGCGCCCCTGGCCACCGAGTCCACCTGGGCTTCCAGAGTTAGACTGGGGTCCAGGAGCCCCCCCAGGCTTTGGACCCTGTCCCTTAGGGGGAGTGTAACCCCACTCAGGGCAGGTAGTATCAACAGGGTCATACTCCCCCTGTCTCTCTCCCGGCAAAGGTCATTGTACAGGGCGACCAAGGCAGTCTCTGTACCAAAACCCGGCGTGAAACCTGATTGAGCATTCAGGAAACCATCTGGATTCATTAGTCTCTGAGGGCAGATCATCTTAATAGATCCCCCACCCTTGTAGAGGGGAGAGGAAGCTAATAGACTAAACTTGACCAGGAAGTGGTCAAGCTAATAGACTTTGACCATGACAATGGGGTCACAACCAGCCCCTCCACATCCATCATCCAGTCCCGTTGAGAAATATATTTATATTTGCGTTATATATCGACTATAGGTCAATATATAAAGCAGCAATTTTTGTTTTTTGTTTTGCTTCATAAATTGTGTTCTACACATTCCAAATGACTTCCCACTTGTAAAAATATCGGGCAAGAGTTACAGTGGCAAGGGGACATATATGGAGTACATATTGTATGGAAAAAAAGAACTTTATACCCAGATAAGGATGTTAATATATTCCATACAAAAAAGAACAGAGAGTTGCTGATTTGGAGAATTTCTGTAAAGAAGTAAATCCTGGTCTGTCTTGTGTTTGCATGAGAGGAACAAGAGTTAAGGAGTTTTTCTCCTCATCAACAAAGATGACAAATAATTTCATGACACTTTTGGTAGAGTTCTGCCATTGGCAAAAATGTCAATTGTACAGATGTGGCCTCCTTTCTGGAAACCTGCATGAATTCCATGAAGTGCTCAAAACTAGGATTCTTTGTTTAATGAAGTGAAGTGCTGGATGGGTTGTTTGCATCTCTCTTTTTTCAGCCACCGTTCCTATACTAGTATGATTTCACAGTCCTATTCAGGAGTTCTGTACGCCTGGGTTAAGTACCCCTCATACATTCAGTACATTCATATGGAATGTATGAAGCAATCATGTGGAATGCATATGGACTAGCCTTTTCCTTTAATAATGAAGGTTGTCCTCTCCTGTTCTCAGCAATAAGCGAGTGGCTTCAGTCAGAAAGATGTGCTTCTTTGTGTGCAGGGTTTCCTTGATGGGATCAGGGGCCCTGGCTGTTCAGGATTCCTGTGGCTGTGAAAGAAACCTGACATACACAGAAGGTGGACAATTCAGTGGCTTAAGTATCTGCTGTGAAGTCAGAGGTTGGGAGTTTGACTCTTCATTGTGATAATGGTTCATTACATTTATTCAATTCTTCAGAAAATCTCTGGCTTATGAATGTGGGATATTGTGCTTCTGTATCCACAGATCATAATGCTGCACAATAGCACAATATCATGCCCACATTGCCAGAAGGAAAAAGGATGCCAAACTTTATATAGCAAAGGGAAACCTGAATATGATGACACCCGGGACAGTGGTCAAGGTGATCTACAGGATACTCTCTTATGCTCACTACCATTCACAAAGTGACACCAAGCAAGGGAAATTCCCAGAAGCTTCCTCCTTTTTCATCAGTTAAGCACTTCTCCCCCAAACACAAAGCAATTGTTAGGGCTGTTTTTCAACAAGTTCTCTAGGTATCTATTGCTTGGAAGATATGGGTGATCATCAAGTACAATGATGAAACCTCTACTTTGGGAGCAGCAGCAATCGACAGGGGCTTATACATCCCAATGATTAGTCACACTCATGAGTGAACTAGCTCTTGTACTGATTACAGATGTATACGGAGAGAGGTGCCTTTGATTTCACATTTCAGGTGTTGGATAATGTTTTGACAGGAAATGAGTGTATTTTGCCCTATAGACTAATTGTATTAGTATGTGTTTTCTATAAAGAATCTTAAAAAAGAGATCATTTGTACTTACTGTTGAGAAATTGGAAGCTAAATGGTAACTTTTAAAAGATTGTAACTATAATGGGCATTAAAGGCTTTGGAACTATGATAGCAACTAAGTGCTTTTGAGAAGTAACTTTCTAAGCTCTGTCAGTCCTAGCAGCACCACATACAGTCAGAAGAACTCAAAATCACCATACCATGAGAACTTCAATCCTTGTAGGTCATAAGAAATCTAATCTAATCTAATCTAATGAAAGGACTATGGCAGAGTATCCAGAGTCAGTAAGGTGGTCATTATTAGTTCAGTTTATCTACATACCTCCACAGTGAGCTTTCCGTGATACTCCCCAGGTTGTAGTCATAGAGCTTTGTCAGAATTAATATCACCTGCAGGCACAAGGAGAAAATCATGGTTAGTCTCTAACAATTAGAATCTCATAGAACTGATATGACCCAAGGGAAGGCTTAGACTGCTGTTAATGGGTGCTTAACATAATTAAATGAATTGCTCAAGCATTTGCTTAACTGATATGGGAAATGTCTGAAGAGACATCCACAGAAATCAGAAATTTTTCAAGACAGTGTCTGCCGTACATGTGGTAACTTCTCTCAGGAGTAAAGGAAAAAGGGCACTTGCTATATCCGTCAAAGCAAATGAAATAAGCAAGCAAACAGCAACAAAAAAAAGAAACACGTCTCTCAGATTTCTGGGATTTGCTGTAAGGATTCAACAGAGACAAGGCTCTCTTAAAGCATGAATAGGCTACATCTTTTGTTTTTGGAGCAGATCTCCGAAGAGTAAATGTTCAATGTCTCATCCTCACTGGCATCTCAAGAAGATTCCTCCATAAAATTCTGAAAGCCTTCAGATGTTTGTCCCTATTGAGGTCTCCATAATTTGAACAAAGCATGTAGAAAACTAGTGTCCTCTCCCCTTGAGAAACTGAGTACACATACACAACAAACACATTGGGCAGCCTGATTGTTAAGGAAGAGGGAAACAATTCAGCCAAGGTGCCCAAGTATTCAACTTCTGTGAAGCTAAGGATTCATTTTCTCAATTTTATAAAAATGTTGTACATGTTTCTTGCAAAATCATCCCAGTTTTATGACAGAATCAAGAGCAACAGACAATCTTGTGGAGTCCTCATGGGCAAGGAGGTGGGTGTTGCCATTCTTCATCCTTGCCTATGAGAACATGACAAGTGAGGATTTACATCCTCCTCTTGGATTTGGCCCTACCTAGAAAAAAAAAAATCTTCAGTGTACAATAGAAGAGAGATTGAAAAAAACACTTGCTAAATCTTCATTTTCATTCAGCTAGTCTTCCTCATCATTAATGAAGTTGCAAGAACCCAAATCCCAAACTTGGTTCCAGACAAGTGTAAGATAAAAAGCTCACATTTTCCCTTCAAGATCTCTGTAATTTATGCAAATATCTCTACCGTCATCGAATCACAGAAAAGTGAAGTTGGAAGAAGCCTTCAAAGGCCATCAAGTCCAAACCCCTGCTGAATGCAGGAATACAATCAAAGCATATCTGCCAGGTGATTATCCAAGTTTTTCTTCAATGCCTCCAGTTCTGGAGCACTCACCAACTCCAGAGGTAACTAGTTCCACTGTCGTACTGCTCTAACAGGAAGTTTTTTTCTGATATTCAACTGAAATGTGGCTTCTTTTAACTTGAACCCATTGTTATGTGTCCTGCACTCTGGGATGATTGAGAACAGATCTTGCCCTTCCTCTGTATTTGAAATATTTGAAAAGTGCTATCATATCACCCCCTCAGCATTCTTTTCTCAAGGCTAAACATGCCCAGTTGTTTCAGCCTTTCTTCATAAGGTTTGGTTTCCAGCCCCCTGATCATCCTTGTCGCCCTCCTCTGAACTTGTTCCAATTTGTTAGCATCCTTTTTGAAGTGTGGTGTCCAGAACTGGACACAATATTCAAGGTGAGGCCTAACCAGTTGTGGTGTTTACCCTGTGGCCCCTGCTTATTTCACCAATCACAGGGCTCACAGGAGTTACCCAAGACACCCTTTAACACACTGCCACCAGTTGATCTCTTTATCAACCTATATTTCCTATGAAAGACTGAGGTCCATTCAGTACTGAACTTTTAAACAGAAACAGGTTTATTGATTACAAGTTGTTTTAGGACTAGTTCTTAAGCACATTCTTAAAGTTATACAGAGCTTCAGTATTTTACTTTAATCTCTTCTATCTTAATTAATACAGGTCACACACTGACTAATCACTCCTTAAACACACTCTCTGCCTGAAACCCCCAAACTCTTTCTCTCCTCTCTGTCTCTGACTAGAACTGACTAGACTCTGACTCACCCCTCCCTTCTACTTTCTCTGGCTCTGTCTCCCAACAGCTCTCATTGGTACATGCAAATAATCTCCTACCTGAGCCAAAGCAGGGTGATTGCTACACCAATGCTGAATAGAGAGGGACTAGCACCTTGCGGGATTTGGAAACTATACTTCTATTAATGCAGCCTAAAATAGCATTTGTCTTTCTGTAGGCACATCACACTGTTGGCTCATATTTAGCTTGTGATCTATGACAATTCCAAGATACCTCTCAAATGTACTTTTGTGAGCCAGGTATCCCCCATCTTGTAACTGTGCAATTGGTTTCTTTGCTCTCCCATTTTCGATGTCAGGCTGGCTGGTCTGTAGTTCCCAAGTTCCTCTTTTTTGCCCTTTTTGAAGATACGGACAACATTAGCTCTCCTCTGGCACCTCCCTCATTTCCCCTGTTTTCCTTCTCTTTGAGAAGCAAAAGACACACATGTCATGCACAAGAAGATTTGAAGAGTTTTAAGAAAGTTACATGCTTCATCTTTCTAAGAAATCAGAACCGTTCTAGCTCTGAGCAATTTGTGCTAGGGCTGTGCATGGGACCTCCAGTTTGATTTTGAGGCCAGTTCTGCACTTCAGGATGTACCCCTAGGCAACTACAAACTTTCCTATTTCAAAAGACAAGCACAGTTCTTAAACAACATATAAAATTGGTTAAGTATTCAATTTTTCCCATTCATTCTCTCACCTGCTCCCCACCCTGGCTGAGTCTCAGGAGAAGGACAAGTAGGAGGAGAAGGAAGGCAATGTCATCAGCTTTCTCCCCATAGTTTTTTCCTGCCTGCGCAACCCAACCAGCCCTTGGCTACCCTGTGAATAATGCCTAGTCCCAAAGGTCCTCATCCCAAGGCATTATGAAGAGAGGTGGCAAGAAAAAAAATCACCTGTGCACAGGTCATTTCTATGACTGTTCCTCAACATATTCTTATAGCCAGCTGGAGCAAAGACGGACTATGCAGGTTGGTGAGTTGTAGTGGGGAGCAAATTGAGTCACAGTTGCTGGGAGCCTGTGCCAGCCTCAATTTCCTCTTCCATATCCACCTCTTCCTGCCATAAACATTGCATTGAGCCATGCATGGCACACAACACTAGTAGCACTTCCCTTCTTGCCTCAGGAAGCAGGAGGCCATTTATCAGCATTGCTTGCAAGGACTGTAACTGGAGAGAGATGGGGAAATTCTTGCCTGAAAATGCATGTTAGAGCTGCCAGTAAGCAAAACCCAGCTCAAATCCATTTTCTTCACTCATGCAATCGTATTTGCCCACAGCCTGGATTGTTCCCACTCATTTTAGACATCCAAAACATAATATCAGTCCAAAGTCTCAAATCACTCTGCTTTGCTCTAAAACTGAATCTGACCAGTGCACTTCCATCAGCATAAAAATATCTGCCTACACAACATACAAGTGTGCATTTTTTGTTTTGCTTGCAAAGTGAGCTTTTTCAAACATCAACAAGGAGGTTGTTTCTTTTAAGGCGGTTCTGGCCACGTTAAGTCAAATTTCCTGACTCATTTTGGCATGTGTAAATGCCTGTGTTTGTGGAGGTCTGTGAAAGAGGTACCAAGTACAAGCAGTTTTGGACCACAGAATACCCCGCACTCCAAACTCTTGCTTTAAAAAAAAATCTATTGCTATTTTATTGTTGCATTGATCGAGCACTACGTCAGTTCAAAACTTATTAAAAAAAATTATTAAAAAGCAAGGAGACTGTGAACAGGTGAGGAGTCTGGGGACCACCACAGCGGCATTAAAATTCCTGATTCTAGCTCCCTCAGCCACTTCCTAGAAACTCCCCCCCCCCCACTGGAACATGGACGGTGCCCTCCCTCTCAGCTCTGTGAAGCTCCTGGCTGCTGCAGAAAGTGGGTTGGCTGGAATGAGAAGGGGTTGCTACTGTCTACCCACCCTCCTTGTCTGGTCTGAGAGAAACATTCAGCAAGTGGAAGGCTGGGAAACACTCCCCTCCCTGTCTACTTACAATATAGAGGCATTTTTACAGGTACAGTTTACATGAGGATGTGCACACACCAACACAAAAGCCATGTGTTATCAATTCTTTTTAAAAAAACAGCTCCTGATTGTTTCAACAGTGTAGTTGTGCCCATATGTATACAGTCAGAATGTTTGTATATGTCGAAGTATCAGAATATATTTTTTTTAAAGTCTGCACTTCAACATATGAGGTCACTTTAATTTGCTTAATTTTTTGCTTAATTCCATTTTTTGTTAGCAAATCTTTACCTTTTAGGGGATCTTTTGGGATTGCAGCTTGCTTTGTATCTCATGAGTCTCCCTAAGGTTTTATCTATGTTTACAGGAACCTGCTTCTTGGTCTAGGAAGCTAACACATTCTTTTCCATCTTCCCAACACTTATTAATCTTTAAGCAAAATTGGGAACTTAGTTTTCTCTTCCTTAATACTTGTTTATATAAAGTAGTCTTTGGCTTCCTCTAATTGCTTGCATATCTTTTATATCGTAGGCCTGGGTGTATTTCTTGCTTATCAGCTATAAATTTGAAATATATGTTCATACCTGATTTCATTGAAAAAGCTTTCCTGGTCTAGCCTCCCCACTTTCTAGAGATTTTGAAGAACAAGGTTTGCAAACGAGGGCTCAATTAATACAGGCTAAAATTATATAAACCACTTTCCCCCAGCTATTTTTATTTTTATTTTTCATTGCATCGCACTCATGTTGAAACTGTGATCAAGCTCTATTTCATATGTAATTCTGCCAGACCAGATAGTGCTATTTTGTATGTGTGGATTTCATTCCCTCTAACCATGATTCAAGGGATTCTCTCTTTTTTTTTCTTGTCATTTTTGGCTGAGTTTTCCATTCAATCAGCTTCATTTTGAATGTTATTTCTGTTTCCAGATGTATAAGCTGTTCATATCAGCTTCATGCCATCTGCAATTCTGATAACAATGCCCTTCAGCCATCCATCTGAGTCATTGATAACATGGTTGGAAAGAACCAGTCCTCAAACAAAGCACCCTACTAGCGATCCACACAACAGTACTGTCATACCCCACATTTAAAGTATATTCTAACCAATGTGTCATGATGTTTTGCTCATGCTCTGCTAAAATCATGACAAATTATATCTACAGAATTCTCACAATTTAATAAACTAGTAACCCAACTGGGAATGGGATAAAATTAATCTGGCAGGGTATATTTTTCCCCTTGACAGATCTATGCTGCCTTCTACAGATCACTGTATTATTATCAAGGTGCTTTCAAATTAATTCCTGTATCGTCTATCCTACTATCTTTCTTGTCATCAAAGTCTGTCTGATTGGTCTGCAACTCTCTGTTATCTTTTTTTTCTGTACTCTTCGAAGACTGGGACAGCTTTTGCCCATCTACAGCTTTGTGGAGCCTTATCAGTTCACCAGGAGTTTTCAGCCACAGGTTTTCGGAACAAGTCAGCAAGTTCCCTTAGTATCACATGATGCAATTCATCTGGCCTGAAAAGATTTGGAGGTAATTTATTTTATTCTACTTTTTTATTTACTACATTTCTATCCTACTGCTTCCTCCAACAAGCTATTTCTTGACTCCAAGATGGACTTTAAAAAGTCATTCCTGATCCATCCATGCTCTGTATGCACTACTGCATACAGTTTCTGTCTGCAGAAAAGACAAAACAAAGCAAAAGTTGCATAATTCTGCCTGCACTTTATCCGTAGTTCACAAAGAATACAAAGAACATTTCATCCATACTTCCCTGCACATAGATCAATGTCTCCTAGTAGTCCTAAGCCTACAGGTTCTGCCGAGTAGAATTTCTGTGACGGGTCTGTAAAACAACTCCCCAAGTGCCAATAGGGGAATGCAACCAAAGTGTGAGATGTGGACTGTTGTTGTTGTTGTTGTTGATGATGATGATGATGATGATGATGATGATGACGACGACGCCCTACTGTACTACTTCCAGGATTAGCCCTGTCATCAAGATGAGTGACAGCGCTACCTTATTTAATTAATTTATTTACTTATTTATTAATTTATTTAATTTAGTTATTTGTTTAATTCTAGGCCACCTTTCTCCTGATAAGAAATGGCAAATTGTCAGGAGAAGCTATCTTAACTATTCTCTTCTCTTTGCCAACACATGAAGTTCTTCTCCCAACCTTTCCTTGCTAGACATATGCTTTCCTTGCCATTTGTCTGCCTGTTGGCTTGCCTGCACTTGGAAGTGGCAAGTGCTGGACAGACAGAACAACTGGTGGCCCTTTGTGCAGAGCTAGTGGTTTGGATCTCTGTGCTAAGAATGCTTTATGCAGTTGGAGCCCCACTCCAACCTTGCAAGGCACAAGCAAGTATGCATTGGTCTTGGTGGTGCCTTTTTGCAAGGGAGTAAAGAAGTGGCATGTGCTGTAATCAGGGGCAGGGGAAGCAAGACAGCAGTGGCAGTGGTGTAGGAAGAAGGTGGGATCAGTTGTGGGAAGGATGGAGTAATCATGGTTGCCAGTGATTAGTTCAGATTGTATGTGAAAATATTTTACTTTTAAATCCTCCAATATTAAAAAAATCTTTCTAAAATGTATTCCTTTTAGCAGATTATGTCTTACTTAAAATCACCTTTCTGCTTCCAGGAGACTCTACCATGCTATTGGTACGTTTCCCCCCCCCCAACTCACACACATGTGATAGTGGTTTGAGAGCTTACGGAGGATGCTGCATGAAAAATCATTCAGGCAAGGCAGTAGTCATGCAATCCTGGTGATTTTTTTGGCCACACTACTGTAAAACGGCCCTAAAATAAGGAAGCAGTGACAAAGGCACACCTGCAACCGTGGATTGTGTTTTTAAATAATCTTTTTATGGGAGGTTTTGTTAAGCTACTTTGCAGGTTAACAGGTTCAGTTGCTGACAGGCTCCTCAATTCCTGCTACAGATGGATGAAAGACCTGGCACACGGCTAGCTTGACTTCATTATTTAGTTTACTGTGGTCTTGTATCAGGAGAGCAACTACCAGAAATGCTTCATGTGCAAAATGCCCCTCCCTTCCTCGTTTTCGTAGTGGGGGATTTATAGGCCTATTCAAGGAGCGGAGCGGCAACATAATTCTGTATCTTCAACTAACAGCCGCCCTGCTGCCACTGATAAGCTTTCCTGGGAGGGTGGTGATTGAAATGTAGCACTTTCCAAACCTTAATTGGCATGTGTGTTTGTCAGGCATATGCCCCCGCTGTGGGAATGCCATCTGACAGGGTGGCAGGCAGCCTGACACCTTGCACAAGTTCAGGTTTTCTTTAAAGAAGTGAAATTAAAATGAGAGTGAGTCATCAACTTTTTGGAGATCAGGGTTTGGGAAAATGGGAGAGCAGGATGCTTGGCAGTTATTAGTCCTTCATCTCTGCTCTGCAGGACCACATGCTCGGCACCCTATTGTTTCAGCTACCATTATGCCAAGAAACGCATACAAACCAATCATTTGTTACGATTTATTTACCCCACCACATGGCTCCATGAATTGTCCAGACAAAAACAGCTACAGAAGTCTTTTCATGATAAAGCAAGAAACAAACAAAAACCCTAACAATAAACTAGATCTACTGCATTAAGTTAACTTTAATTAGTTTAAAATCAGCATCAAATCTAATCAGCTAACAAGTTCTGAAAGACCATAAATCTCAAAAGATTTTTGTAGAAAGAAAGACTAAAGAATATGGGTTCAGTCATCTTAGATGCAGTTTCATTACCACTCAAGACTCAGATTCATGGGCCTCAATGTACTCTTGTATTCAGCCCTGGATCTCAATGTCCATGTGTCGGTAATGACCCAGAATACTCTTTGAGAGCAGGGCACAATTTTCATAGATTCTGAAAAATATCAGATTTGGCTATATAAGTATGATCAAGTTTGGACTCTTTTTGTAATCCCCTTTATTTGGAGCATCCATTGAAAGCTATTTAGAAACCTCACCTGGTTCAGAATGCTGTAGCCATTTATAGACTGTGAACTGCAGATACAAAGTGTTATGACCTATGAAGTTCTACCCAAATTCGAATCAGATTATCTGAAAAATGGTGTCCTCTTAAAAAAAACTGCACAGCTTTTGTTCTTTTTTCCTGAAAAATTCCTCATATTTTAAAACCTATGGTGCAGATAGACATAAGAGGGTCCTCTCCATGGTAAAGACAGCTGTGCTTATTCTTATAATAAATAAAGATCATCGAATCCAGCCCCTCTCAAGGAAGTACAGTGGAGAATTGAACTCTGAACCTCTGATTCCACAGTCAGATAACTAAACAACTGATCTATCCAGCAATTCTGTCCTTATAAGAAGTTGGATGCCAACTGCTCAGAGGGTCACTCAACTTATCCAATGTAAATATGGTTTGTGTTAACAAGTTCTGTAGAGGCTGGAAATTGAATTTGTGCAGTAAATCTACTGTGAGTTTTAATATGAACTTTTCTGGTGCTAGGCAAGCTATTCAGCCTCTTTTGGAGATAGCTTTCAGTACTTGGATAGCTTCTGTGAAGTTCAAGCTAAAGCTTGAAATAGATTCACCAACTATTCAACCAAAGCAACTTCCGCAGAGTGTCTGTTCCTCAGAGCAACTGTAGAAGGTTCTGAAGTCTGAGGCAGCTCTTGGAACATATACTTTTGGGAACTATAGTTCTCAGAATCCCCTCTTTAATGGGGAGATTGATTGTAATTGGGAGAACTTTTAAAAGCCATTTAAAAACTCGGCTCTTTAGGCAGGCCTTCCCTCCAGTCAATTAATTGATCTTTGTTTCTCAATTATCCCATCTTGATAATCTATATATGCATCAGTTAGTAGGATTTATCATTCTGTATGTTATTGTATTGTATTTTATCACTCATGTAAGTCGCCCCGAGTAGACTTTGTCTAGAGGGGCGGGGTATAAGTCCAAATAAAGTAAAAGTAAAGTAAAGTAAACTTTTTTTCCCAAGCTTTGCTCTGCAAGCCACAACCAGTCAGAGATGTCACTTCTCACAAAGCTACAGCTTTTCCAAATGGCTCCTGGCTGCTTATTGGGATCTACTGTATGCTCAATTCAGTGGCACTCACTCCTAGGTACTTTCAGGGTTCGTACATAGGTAGCAAAATGCTATAATCTAAATAATATGAGTAGCCCCGTGTCTCCTTTTTAAACCATTCATTTAATTTCATAACACCCTTTTTAATTTATTATTGTGCCAAAACCCCTCCTTTCCAATTCTTTTTTTCCCCTCAGACACAAAGAACATATTTTTGATATCCAGGCAAATTTACAAAGTGGATAGCAAATTGCATATTTATGTTGAAAGGCTCTCTCATTTTGTATGTTGTTTCTAAAAACTGATGTAAACTCATCTTATTTAATATTTATTCCTCTGTTCTTGTTTTCATTTCTTGCTGCTTAGACTGTAAAAGGTTACTTTACATTATATTTATTTTTGCACCGGACTGTTGCTATCTAGATCTAAAGATTCTAATGAACAATGACATGCATATTATGTTGTTCTAAATGTCAGAATATGGTCTGGAAAGCAGTGTGGTAATAACATGAAAAATGCACTACCCCACCCTGCCTTTCATTCTTCCTCTTTTGTCTCTCTTCTCCTAACCCAAGTTACTTTAGCAATCAACACAAATTGGAAACAAGAAGAGAAAAATAACAAAAAGGAAGAAGGAAACATCAGCAGGGAGAGCAGCCTAATGCAGAAAGTGTGAATTTAATTTCACAAATGACCTTTCCATAAATTATGGCAAGAAACTGATTTTGGAGTATTTCAGCTTTGCTTACCCCTTTGGTTTGGGGTATTTTACCATTTCACCTTTGGAAGAGCTTATGCATAGGTGTTGTGGAAATGGAGGAGAAGAGGAAAAAGGAAAGACATATGCACCAAAATAAAAGACATTCATCCTTTTTTTCCCTTCAGCCTCAGTTGATGATAGACTTAGCATTCAATCTTATGCGCAGTTACTCAGCGGTGAGTTCTATTGGACATAATCTCATTGAGTAGTGGTGGAAAGGCAAAATTGGTCCTTAAATACCCTATTACGGTCATTATAAGTTAGATGCAACATGACAGCATGTAACATAGTATTCAGGTCTACAGTCAAATTTATCATAATTTGCTGAGGAGGAAAGTGGAAGGAGAAGGGCTGATACCAGCATAGAGTAACACAGAGAGGCAACCTCTCAAACTTTGTGCAATATGAGGCATCTTACTATAGAGTATATAGCAATACTTTAGCTTTGGCAGCAGCACGTGGTTAGGCTTTACTGTGTCCATGAGAAATATGCAAATTTTCTATTGTATTAGGCAAATAAGAAAGAACAAGCACTCTTAAGAACCTCAACTTTCAATTGCAGTAACTATAGGATACAAAACTACTAACCTGTCTGCCAGTTAGTGTACTCACACATTCAGAACTGCAGGGTTCCTCTGTGAGACTTACCATATTTTTCGCACCATAAGACACACTTTTCCCCCACAAAACAGGGGGGTGGAAAGTCTGTGCGTCTTATGGAGCGAAGAAAACAGATTATATTTTCCTGTTTTCTTCTCCTAAAAATTGGTGCGTCTTATAGAAAGGTGCGTCTTACGGAGCGAAAAATACGGTACATGCATTTCCCATGTGAAAGCCCCTTTTCTTCCTGAGCATGTATGCATACACATTCACATGCTCCGAATTATTACTTGACTACAACTATCAGAAGGGAGGGAGGAATCAATGAGGAGAGAAGGGAGAAACTGCCGTCCAGAGACCAATCCCACCCTTCTTCTTTCACAGCTTGTGAAATGTGAAGGCAATGGCAGCTGCCAGAGGTTTCCCACTACACCCACCCACCCATACTTCTATCCTATTCCTTCCTGCTGTTCCCATGCTCAACAATAGGACACTGCAAAAAAACCTACACACAAACTGTGGGGGATTTGGGTGAGGGAGACAGAGAAAAGCAAATTTTTCCAAGCAGCTTGATGAGTGAGTTACAGGATGGATGTTTTCCCGAGTTTTGGTTAACATCTATCTGTGTACAGACAAAGATTGGGGTGCAGAAAGCCAAGGGATCCCCAAACCAGCTTAAGCAAGCAAGGAGGCAGACAGGCATGCAAGTGAGAGGGCAAGATGACTCCCACTGCCTTGGATAGAGCATGAGGCAGAACAAGATTCCTTCCCCACCCACAGGGGAAAACAGTGATACATAGCTGTACAACCCTAGGATGCCCCCAGAAGAAGGGGATGGTAAACCACTTCCCAGTACTTTCTACGGGAAAACCCAGAAAAAGGGTTGCCATAAGTCAGGATTGACTTAATGGTACATGATACATACAGACATATATATTCACCTGGCGATGGGGCCACCTTCCAGGGATGTGTGTGAACTACTAGCACTTTTCTAAAGCCAGAGTCCCCCATGGTCCCTTCCTTTCGGCTGTGTCAGATCTCTCACTCTCTCTCTCTCTATCCCCTCTTCTCAAGGAGTTCTGACAAATCTTCCAACTGGCCCCTCTTTCCAAACTACCTTCAATTCATGTCTCATAGGTGTATGTGTGTCTTTATATATAACAAAATACTGCAACTTTGTGGCCATGAATTTTAAATTATGAATTGATCTGCCTTGGCTGAAAGGCAAGGATAAGTAATGGAATGGAATGAGATGAAATGAATTACATGAGCAGAACTTTATTTGATGTTCCTAGAAGGTTCATACTTATTTCTGCTAAATATCCAAAATGTCTGACTGGTTCACACAACTTTCAGAAACTTGGATACCTTAGCAAGACAATAAAGTGTCACCATATTGAATTCCAAAGTTAATAGCTTGGCTAAACTTCTCTGACACTAATGCTCCTTTTCTTTGGCAGCTATACTGACCACTTCTACACACTGCCACTTACCTAGAAAGATTAGTCACTATAACCCTATTCATTTTCCCTCTGCTTTGGAAGAGGTTGTAACTGTGCCAAGGAACAGAAGGAGCCACATTTTAAGGTATGAAAGGAAAGAAAACACAGGAGCCTCTTAGCAAGGGACAATTCTGGTGCAGCTTTTTAGGACCTGCCATGTTCTGAAAAAGGAGATATCTGTTGGCATCAAGCCCTGTGGTACCAAAATTCTGGGATTTGATTCATAAATCAAAAGAATAAGATAAGGATCAAAAATTGAAAGTTACTTTTCAATTACCATCTCCAAACTCTCCCTGACTGAGGGGATTCCAGACTGTAATAAAGATCTCTGAACTCTATTAGGCCCAGACATCCAACTCATGCCTGATCTTTTCTACAATCATTCCTTTTGCATTTGGGACAGGATGATGTATAGTCAGTGGTTTATCTGCTTTCACAACTATATTATATTGAGAAATTGTTGGTTCACAGCTATTTCAAACCTCCTCATGGAAAACAAAATACTCCATGACCACAGACAATAAAGTAACAAAATCGCTACATCTAAGAATATTTCAGCATTTTTCTGCTGCCAGACTTCCTAGCTACAAATCATTTATACACAAACGCACACACATACACACCAATAAAGATGCAAAAGTCAAGCAAACAGCTTTTATTGCTCCATGCGAGGAGTTCAGCTAAGAGAGGAGAATAAATCAATCCAGTAAAAAGCCATGCTTCTGCTATAATTCCAAACTATTCTATTTTTCTAAATCTATAACCTTTGAATGGGATTCTGGACTACATAGGCCTCCAGGCAAAGTAGGTGAAGTGTGCCTCCACAAGGTAGACACTTGGTGGCTCTCTTGGTCATTTCCACAAACCTTGCCAAGACTAGAGCAGGAGGAAACATGGCCCTCTGGTTAGGGCACAAAGATTAGTTCCCTGACTAGAAGCAAAACCAGCTAATGGTCCTCAGTATACAATGAAAGCTGTAACTAGCATTAAGCAAATAGAGTTTTGTTCCGTGTCACCATGTCACTGAAACCTAGAGAGGAATCTACTGGAGAGTATTAGAAAAAAAATGTTTTTGTCCGTGTATAAAACAACACGTTTTCCTAAAATAATTAGAGGAAAAATTGAGGGTCATTTTATACATGGAAGGCAGCAGGAGGCGGAGACTGAGGCAAAGAAGCAGCCACGCTCGGCCAGCTCTCACTGCTGCCCATTGAATGTTGCCGCCGCCACCACCCTATCCCCCCCTCCAGCGATCATCTCCTTGTGATTGGGTTGCAGCGGCAGCAGTCAATGGGCAGCAGAAAGAGGCAGTCGAGCCCAGCTGCTTCTTTGCCTCAGTCTCTGCCTCCCACTGCTGCTGCCTCTGCTGCTGGAGCCCTTTGCCCACCGCTTTTCTCTTCCTTTTGCTAAGCTCCATGGCTTCACAAAAGGCAGAGAAAAGTGGCGGTCAAAGTGATCAGGGATCAAATTTTCTAATTTGAGGCTAGAAAAGGGGAGGTCAACTTATACATTGGGTAGTCTTATAAAAGGAAAAATGCAGCACATGCAAACACCTCCTGGCCATATTCCCTTTCCTTAAACAAATAAACTAACTATTTTTTATGGTGGCGACTTCACATTCTTCTCCTCCCTCTTCATCGAGAACTCATTTTCACGTTTCATGACAGAGTGAGTAGGAGATGGTGCTGCCTGCCCCGGTGCCAAAAATGGCTAACTACAGCGCTGTTGTAGCGAATATGTGAATCAGGAACCAGACTTCTTTTATTATTATTATTATTATTATTATTATTATTATTATTATTATTATTATTATTATTATTATTATTATTATTATTATTATTATTAGTAGTAGTAGTAGTAGTAGTAGTAGTAGTAGTAGTAGTAGTAGTAGTAGTAGTAGTAGTAGCAGCAGCAGCAGCAGTAGTAGTAGTATTGTATTAGTATTAGTAGTATTAGTATTATTAGTATTAGTATTAGTATTATTAGTATTATTAGTATTATTAGTATTAGTATTAGTATTTATTTATTTATTTATTTATTTATTTATTTATTTATTTATTTATTTACTTTAATTTAATTTATATGCCGCCCACACTACCCAAAGGTCTCTGGGTGGCTTACAGCATTTAAAATACAATAAAGATATGTAACAATTAAAATACAATTAAAAAATATATAAAATTGCCATCAGACCCACAGCTAATATTATTTCAGTTAAAAGCCTTCTGGAACAGGAAGGTTTCGACCTGGCACCAAAATGTCATCAGTGTCGGCGCCAGACGAATCTCAGTCGGGAGGGCATTCCATAGTCTGGGGGCAGCTGCCGAAAAGGCCCTTTGTCTACAAGCCGTCCCTCTTACCTCCTTGAGGGACGGTTCTTTCAAAAGGGCCCCCTGGCTAGATCTTAACTGCTGGGTAGGCTCATATGGAAGGAGGTGGTCCTTCAGGTATCCAGGGCCCAAGCCGTTTAGGGCTTTATATGTCAAAACAAGTATACTTGTCCAAAAAGTTGGCCATCAGTGGCTCATCACAGGAAATAGAGGGGCTATCATGACAGATTCCCTCCCTAGTTAGTACCATATGTTTAGCCATTTAACTGTGTGTGGCTGGCAGAACAAGTAATGAAAAAAGTTCTGAAAAAAATTAGGAGGTGTCCTAATTCAGTATTCATGCCGATACTGAACACTGAAAATTACTCTGCCTAACATTCCAGAAGATGCACCAGATGATGATTTGGCCCTTTCACTGGGTTATGACAAAACACACTGCTTATTTTAGCCTATTTCTCATAGTCATACAAAGGAGACCTATTCTATGGGGTAAGTCCAACCAATTTTCTCAACCAAAGTAGACTGATAGACCTTTTAGCCCCACTGATCTATAAAGGAGGCCCACAGGTTAACACTTAGAAAACATCAGACTCAAAGAGTCTGCTCTAGTTCAGATTAACAGCTGGATTTAGTCCTATTAGTCAATTTTATTAAAATGTAAACATGTTGCCCAGGGAAGATTGAACAGCAGTGGTCCATTTGTTTGCATCATTGTTCCTAAACTTTTAGCATCACATTCCCATTTTTATTTCTGAGCAAAGTCCATGTTTTCCTGCCTTCTTTCTCATCTCCCAATCCCCTTTAAACAAAACAAAACAAAAAATTCAGTTGTGATTTCAAATTCAAAACAGACACTAAAATTTAATTACAATGTTATTATAGACTTTAAACAATCACGAATTGTTTTCTTTGTAATAAAAAAGCTAATAAAAATGGAATTATCTTAAGAAATAGCAGAAAGACAGCAAATTTATGGTGAAGGAGGAGATGGCATCTCATAGTCTGCAACACAACCCCGCCCTCAAATTTCTTCATTCTTTCTGGTGGTCTATGCAAATGTTCTCTGGTGGTTTGGTACTGAATCTTTGTTATATCTGAACTGTCTTTTGTTATGCAAGCTGCATTTTCACACCTTTTACGTTTATTTTTTCAGATATATTCCATTATGTGATAGCACTGGAACACCAAATACGAGTCACTGTGGGCAGTACAATGTCATCAACTTCATGGACATGCTACCTTTCAGTACTCAGAAAGACACACATAGGCTATAGGCACCCTTCTGGTCATGGCACAAACATGACATCAACAAGTAAAAAAGAAGAAAATCAGGAGGGAGAGGAAGACAAACCCTAGAGCACTAATTCTAACCTAGCTACTCAACGTTCCTATATAAAAAATGCAGTCATGCAGGCACCAAATAATTTATAGTTTAGTAAACTAAGCTTGAGAAGAAGAGGGAGCAAATTCTTGATCACCAATCTGCCTAGCAGTAACAAGGCAAGTCTTTCATTTAACCCTGGGGCTGTGCAAAATGGGTGAGTGACTGGCTACAAGGAGCTATACAGTACAAATGACCTCAGGCTGAGCCATGTCCAGCATCTGAATGGTTGGTGCATTCAGGAGAACTCTTGGGCATTCTTTGGTGGGTCAACCTCTCCTTCTTCTTTGGAACCAGCTGAGTCTTCCTGGATATTGTGCATTACCTTCAATTACCCCTTCCTTCTCTGGAATCAGGGCACATATTTTCTTTTAAAAAATAAACTAGAATTTCTGGACTGAACACAAATGATCAGTGGGATGTGCTCCACCCCAGAGATGACCACTCACTACTTGCTCTGCCATGCATCCACCTCCAAATTTCACAAACAGGAAGCATCTTTTAGATGGCAAAAAGTACAACACTGTTGCTACTGTTTTGTGTGGGAGTGCTTTTTAAAAAGTGTTCTCTGTGACTAACATGCAGCATTCATTAATTCATAAGTCATTGTTACTGTGGGAAGTAGCTGGACGGCACATAACCCAATACTTAGAATCCTAGCTACAGGCTACAGTAGTACAAGGTTATCACTATTTTAGCCATTGTACAAAGGAGAATAAGCAAACAAGGCAAAGAAGGAAAGGTTAGTCCAAAATACCTTCCTTGGAAATTGAACCATTTGGTGTGGGCAGGGAGATAACTAAAACATAAAATGCAAGTTTCCAGAATCACAAACTAGGATTAATGTGATATATATACACGAACACCTAGCAGTCAGCTTATTCTGAGGCTTGACAAGGCACATAAAAGTGAAAATTAGCATGCAATGAATAATTAATTTTGTGCTTTACTGATGTTTAAACAAATGACTTCCCTCAAAAAGATGTGCATTCAAGCAATAAATCACTGTTTAACTCCTTGTCAGGAAGAGAAAGATACCGCTTGACAGAATTATTGCACTGAGCTGTATGGTCATGAGGTAAATCACAACATAGATAGAGGGTAAGGTGTTCTTGAATAATTGGCCAGCATCAGGGTTAGAGGGAACAACAATCCTTCCTTAAATATGTTGTGGAGTGCAGAACAAGTGAGGAGGGAGTTTACAGGGGACAACATTTTAGTTTTGTTACATGAACTTCGCTAGAATTTTCTAAAATGTGAGTTACTATTTAATAATTTGAGGCAACTGTCAATTACTGAAGGAAAGCTTTACCTTTCCAGAGTACAAAAAATCATGTTCTGTCGGATTAGTGAGAGGTGGTTCACTTGCTTACTGTTTTTCAGCATCTTGCAGACTTCTATCTTCTTCAGATGCATGGAGTACAGCCTCCATGGACAGTTATACGGTATATATAAATGTGGGCATAATACATACAAACATGATGTGTGTGTACCCCTAAGACTGTCTGTTTAGGCTGTGCAGCATGCATCTGAAGAAGTGGGGTACACTCCATGAAAACATGTGCCAAATAAGACCTGTTAGCCTTTAAGGGGCCACAAGACTCTCTTGTTTTGTTGCAACAAATTAATGCACTATTTCCTTGGATATGGTTCTTCTTTTGTTACTCTCTAAGCAGAGGAAAAGCAAAAAAAGACTTGAAGGCACTTTAGTATTTTATGGTTGCTGCTGTGTTGCTGGATTAGAAGCATGGGAGACGTTGTTTGTAACAATCTGCCATCGTTTTGTGGTTGTTCTGTTTATGTGTGTGCATGTGGTTTGCCTTTTCAGAGGGAAGGGACACTAGTTTTGCACACATGTTGTGCAAATTCTAGAGACCTTTACAAGGAAAAAATCTGTCAGTGACTTGTTCTTGCCTTGAGGCAAGGACTATCATAGAGGCTGAAAATTCCTTGCTGATATGTCTTATCTGGTGGACACATGAGAATGAAGAACATAGCCAGCTTTCTTTACATTCCTAGGGAAACTCAAGAGAATGTCCCTCCTTGACAGGTACTTGATGATCTATAGGGTCCCTTCCCCTTCCAGCTATGCAGTTTGGAGATTACTTTTATTACAATATTTACTAATAGAGTTACTCAATTCATGTTCCCTATATTCTCCTCTCCATCAGATAAGTGCCTGCTATTATTACTTAGCAGTAAATCAGTAGTGATATCGTACTTTTTTCTTCCACTGCCTAGATCTATCTTTGCAAAACAGTGGCTTCCCTTTATCATTTAGAAGGGAGTGTATGAAGAGTTTCCTCACACCTGTAAACATTTATGATACTGTATTACATTGTCCTTCTGGAAAAAAAAAAACACCTTTACAATTATACACAGTTCTATGTCTCAAAAACAGTGACAACAATCTCCATGTACCGGGCTGTGGCCTTGGCAGGACTGGACCGTGTAGACAGATCTCCCACCACCACCCCACATACATTCCCCTCATGCATGCCCACACACCCGCCCCACTCACATGCATGAATCTGAATACATGGAAATAGGTATAAATATACTCAAGAATGATCTACAGTATAGTCGCATGCTTGCTTTTCTTATCCTAATGAGCTACAAAGTTCAGTCAGAGATTCTTGTTGTTGTTGTTGTTGTTGTTGTTGTTGTTGTTGTTGTTGTTGTTATGTACTGTCATTTCATTTCCATATGGCAACTCTACAAATAAGCAATCTCAAAAATGTCCTGACCTCAACTGCCCTGCTCACCTTTTGCAAACAAAACCTATGGCTTCATCTAGGGATTAAATCCACCATTTCCCTCTTTTCCTGCTGTCATCAAGCTTTCCCAGCATTATCACCTTTTCCAGAGAGTCATACCTTCTCATGATGTGCCCAAAATAAAACAGCCTCAGTTTCATCATTTTTCCTCCAGATATAGTTCAAGCTTGATATGTCTTTCTGGCAGTCCAAGGTATCTGCAAAGCTTTTCTCTAGCACTACATTTCAAATAAATCATTTTTTTTCCTGGCAGATTTCTTTACTGTCCAGGTTTCACACATGCAGAAGGCAACTGGAAACACAAGTGTGGATGATCTTAGTCTTAGTGTGCAGTGACACATCCTTACACTTTAGGATCTTTTCTATCTCCTTCATTGTTGGTCTTCTGAATCTCAGACTTCTGATTTCCTGGCTGCAGTCTCCATTCGGATTGATGACTGAACCACAGTATACAAAATCTTTAACTACTCAAATTTATTCATTGTCAGTGCTAAAATTGTGTAGTTCTTCTGAAGTCATGATTTTTGTTTTCTTAACATTCAGCTGTTGTCCTGCTTTGACACTTCCTTCTATGTCTCAAAAACAGTGACAACAATCTCCACGTACCAGGCCGTGGCCTTTTCAGAAGGAATGTCAGGGACTCTGAAGTCTCCCATCTTCTGTGGGTACCTGGACAACTCACTGAATAGCTAACGAAAGTCACTCAGTTACTATCATACCTGCTGTGGTGAAATATATAAATTGTTATGTATGTTTATCAATATTTACCTGCACATTATGCTATGTTACAGTATAAGCAGGGAGCTGCCTTGCTCCAAAATTCCATGGTTAGCTCTATCTGCTCAGAATACAGGTCACACATATACTTTATATAAAATAGCTCATGCAAATTTTACACAAATCTCAGTGTCTTCTTTTTTAGTCGCACATTTCATCCTTGTGACTCGTGCTTAGGCGGTCACCCTAATTTGAAGGAAATGTCAGAATGAGCCCTGAAACTGTAATTCTAGATGTCAAAGTTAAGATCAGCTGTCACTTTACATCACAGATCAGACATTACTACTATGATATTTAATATATTTTTCATGCCAGTGGCTAGCTCTACTGATTATAATGAACAACACAGATTCTCTTCTTCACTACACATTGTTATGCCTTGTTCATTCTTTTAGCTATATAAAGCAGAAGTAATCTATTATCACTGGATGAATTTAATGAATATACTGGAATAGGGGTGATAGTGAGGTAAACCCGTTATCAGCTACAAAACTTCACCAAAAATGAACAAATGCTATAATTTAATCTGACAGACACTTGTGCTTAAATCTGTCCTTTAAATATGGTCAAATGAATTCAGTTAACTGAGTTTGGGTAACATAATTGAATTCTTCTCAATAGTTTGAGTTTCATCCAGCATTCTTACACTACTGTGTAGTGTGACCTTGTATGGGACATATGCCAAAAAGAAGGGTGGAATGTAAAGCCATTCATTTCCACAAAAACAATAGCTTCTGATCTGTCCACTCTTCCCTGAGAGAGAGAGATTAAGGAGAACAGATTTCCCCTTTTTTATCAACACTGTATTTCCCCCCTTCCTGTTTTAAAACTGCCAACTCAACAAACTCCAGCTAATTAGTTCTATTTATTCCATGACTGCTAATCAATTACAGCCAAAATGTTCTAATGACTTTTACTTCCCTCATTCCTGCACCTCAGACTTAGCGGGGGGGGGGGGGAGGACTTTCCCACCCATAATCCATTGGGTTTTCACATTTCATTGATATAAGAAACCTCAGCTTGAGTATATAATAAAGTTCTCCACTTTAGTTGCATTCTGGTACCTACTCAACCTCCATGAAAACAAGCCTTTGCCAGCTGCTTGAAAATAAGCTCAGAGGCATCTGGAGACCAATTGTAATGCAAAGGTCATATTTTCCAAGCTGTTTATAGATTGTAATTTGTAAGGATGTAATGTCACAGGTTGTCAATAATTCAAGGTGGAAAATTACAAGTCGTAATAGGCTATCAATTCTTCATTCTTCCTCACTTAACTCTTTATCCCTAAAGAGTGGTTATACAGCATTTCATTTGCATTTATTCCTTGAACTTGGATTCTAAAGTTTCATTTGTTTATGGTGAAGGCATTTAGGGTGGTAAAATGCAAGTAATCCTATAACAAGTCCTCAGGGGATGTACTCAATAAAAAGTGCATGTTTCAGAGTAGAGATAGGAATTCCTGCTTAAAGGTCTATTCCCACTGGGTCTTTATATTCTGTACAGCCTGTTGGTAGTATTGCCACTTTTTGGTGTGTTTTAATTATGTCTTTTCTGAAGACTGAACACAGGTTGAGATGAAAACCTCTGAGTGGCAAAGAGTATGTTCTGCCACTAGATTAAAATTTATCAGGTGGGATTCAATCCTGTCTCTAGTTAATCCCAGTGAGGTCAATAAAAATCATTTGCACACACCAGATCGCTTGATTGCACCTTTTGTGCAATAAGGTAGGAAATAAAATGACTAGTTTGTCACCAAAAACGGGATTTATTTCCCTTTCCTGTGAGAAATCTAATTAATGTCAGGCCTCGTGGCGCAATGGTTAAAACGCTGTACTGCAGCTAAAACTGTGCTCACGACCTGGGGTTCAAATCCCAGGTAGCCGGCTCAAGGTTGACTCAGCCTTCCATCCTTCCGAGGTTGGTAAAATGAGTACCCAGCTTGCTGGGGGGGCAATGTGTAGCCTGTATAATTAAAAATTGTAAACCGCCCGGAGAGTGCTTGTATATAAGTCCAATAAATAAATAAATAAATAAATAAATAAATAAATAAATAAATAAATAAATAAATAAATAAATAAATAAATAAATAAATAAATAAATAAAATACTCAATTAAATATAGTCCCCTAAGTTAAAATCTCCATTTTTAAAATCAGCAACTCTACATGGATCCCAAAGGTTCAGTGTTTTCTCCCCATTGCTCTTTGCCTAACCAAGAAAAAAAAAATGGGTGGAATTTGGACAGCTCCTGTTAAGAAGAATGAATATAATAACTTCCTGAAGTCATCCATAGAGGCATATTGGTAGAATGACCCTCTGCTGTGATTTCCACTCTTCTTAAAAGAAGCAGCTCTGGAAACAGGTTAATCACAATAATTCAAATTCACTGCAGAGCTGGATTGCCATGGCTGTAATTGTACTGCAGACTTACAGCCTGGTCCTACAAACTTCAGTGATACAAAACAAACCGGCTGCAAAACAATGACAGCACAAATGCCACTGTATTAGCGCTATGAGTGCATTCTCCCTCAGGTACATTTTGGTGGGTGGCTGGTCCTCCTATGCTAGCAGTAGCCAGCACTGTGAAACGTGGTATAGAAATGTTATGCAAAATTGTAGCACCGTTAAATTCCACTTACGTTACTTTCTGTAAAAAAGTAATGGACGCAAATAGGACATTAGAAATAATCACAGCGAAAACATAGGGACACTTCAGCTTCTCTGGACACACCAGCTAAAACCATGTCAAACAAGTAAGCATTTGATGGGATTTTTTTTTAAAAAAATTAAAAACACTTTTTAAAAAAATGTAAAATATCTAATGTCACCAAACAGACCCTTTCCCGAAACACTTTTCACTTAAAAGCCTGCCTGAAAAGGAAAGTCTTTGCCTGACTACAGAAGGATAAGGAGGAGGAGGTCACCCTGGCTTCTTGGGACAGTGCATTCCCAAGCCTGGGAGCAACCACGGAGAAGGCCCTCTCTTGGGTCTTCACGAATGAGCTTGGGAAGGTGGTGGAACTGAGGGAAGCCCCCCCCCAGATGATCATAAAAGTCAAGTGTGGGGTGATTCCATCCTTTAAACAGTCTGGATCCAAGCCATATAGGGCTTTATAGGTATTAGCTAGCATGAAGGGTGAGACAACATTTAACTTTGCCTTCAAGATGGGATTTTAAAAAGCCCCCAAAGCCATGGATTTTATCACTGAACATACTAAGAATCCCAGCAGTGGCTTGTTAATAGAGATGAGCACAACCCAGGAAACTGGTAGTTTGTTATGAACCACCACAAACCCCCAGAAAAATGAACCAGTTTGCAGTTTGCTTTTCCCATTTGTGCTGGGGGGGGGAACCTATCTGTTCCTGCCCTTCGCTTGCCTGCCCCTCTCCCACTGCTCCCTTCGCATCCCTACCCAGTCCTGCCACCAGTGCCTCCGCCGCCACCGCCACCATCCTCAGAGACAGCAGGCCTGCCTTCCCTTCCAGGAGCTGGGTCTGCTGTCTCTGTGCATACAGTTGCCAACCAGCTGATAGGCAGGTGCAGGCACAGAGGCAGTGGCCAGCTCTGGGAAGGGAACCCAGGCCCTCTGCCTCTGTGCATGCACCCACCTATGATATGGGTGACGGGCGCGTGCTCAGAAGAAGCAGCCTCACTTCCCGGAGCCAGCTAGACTGAATGAAGGTGAATAAACTGAAATGTAATCCAGATAAGACAGAGGTGTTCCTAGGCATTCAAAAGGCAGATCAGGGAAAAGGGATGCATCCTGTGCTGGCTGGGGTTGCACTCCCTCTGAAAACACAATTGTGCAGCTTGGAGAAACTCCTGGATTCATCTCTGAGTCTGAAGGCCCAGGTTTTGGCAACGGCCAGGAATGTCTTTGCACAATTAAAACTAGTGCGCCAGCTGTGCCATTCCTGGAGAAGTCTGATCTGGTCATGGAGACACATGTCTTAGTTACATCCTGGCTGGATTACAGTAATGCACTCTGGGGTAGGGCTGCCTATGGAAAGTGTCAGGAAACTTCAATGGGTTCAAAAAGCAGCAGCCAGATTGCTGACCAACTGATTACAGTGATCACATAGCCCCTCTGTTAGAGCAGTTCCACTAGCTACCAGTCCATTTCCATACTGAGTTCAAGGTGATGGTTCTAACACAGAAAGCCTTAAATAGCTTAGCCTCAAACTATCCCAAGGGCCACATCTCGCTTTATGAGCCTACTCGGGTGTTAAGATAATCAGGAGAGGCCTTTCTCTCAGTCCCAACACCTTCACAGGTGCATTTGTTGAGGACATGGGAATGGTCTTCTCTATTGCTGCTCCCAGACATTGGAACTCTATCTCACAAGAGGGTAGGTTGGCACAATCTTTGCTGTTGTTCTGCAAGCAAGTGAAGACCTTTCTCTTGAGGCAAGCTTTCCCAGAGTGACTGACTGCCTTAGTTGAGTTGTTTTTTGTTTTTGTTTTTTTTGGACTTATATACCGCCCCATAGCGCTACAAGCACTCTCCGGGCGGTTTACAATTTAATTATACAGGCTACACATTGCCCCCCCCCCCCAGCAAGCTGTTCCTCCAGATATTGAGGTCCTAAACTGTTTAGGGCTTTATATGTTATCATTAGTACTTTGAAATCAATGCGGAAATGAATGGGCAGCTAATGCAGGGCAGCCAGAGTAGGGGAGATATGTTGGTGTTTTCTCACCCCAGTAAGAAGTCTGGCTGCCATGTTCTGCACCACGTTCTGCACTGTATTCTGTAAAACTATTTTAAAGAAATAAACGTGTAAATAACTCATACAAAACAGCTGTTCCATCTGTGGCAGAAGCCTGACAGAATGTCATTTAGCTCTGATCTCCCCATCCTCTTTTGTTCCAAAAGATGTAATTTTTTTTTCAAAGACATACTGTATTTGCTGGCATATAAAACTACTTTTTTGCCCTGAAAAACATGCCTCCAAGTGGTGGGGGTCGTCTTATACGCTGGGTGCACTTCAGTTGGGATAGACATAGCTGCCCATAGTAGCTTCCTGATGCCTACCCACCTCATTCTACATACCTTCCAGTATCACGTGGTGTCCAGCGCGGCCACGGCGAGCATCAGCAGTGAGACAGGGGTGCCAGCCTTTTCGATGTGATCGACCCATTCTGCTCAGCGAGAAGCAGCGGCGCTCCGGCCCACCCCTTGTCTATGCAGAGCTCACACATGCGCACTAGTGTCGGTCACAGGGAGATGCAGGGGCGGGCCGGAGGCACTGCAGTTGCGCTGCGGCCGTACAATGGTGACAATGAATAGCACCTTTTATTTGGTGTGTGGAAGGTGTGCAGAAGAGGGAGTAGTCTTATACGGCAAGTATATAACAAATTTTATATTTTGAGTGGAAATGTTGGGGGGCCGTCTTATAAGCCTAATCATTTTATATGCAGACAAATACGGGTACATATACACACATACCAATACAGGTGAATATTGTCATCTAACCAACATTTGAAATCCATTGGAATTATCTTTAAGAACCAGTTTCCTTTCTTGCACAACTAGAGAAATATATTTCCTTGTTAAAATATGTTTCTGCTTCAGGGCACTGACCACCAATTTATACTTGTAGCAAGGAGAGTGGGATTGAGTATGTTGTTGCACTTTGATCCACAAGGCATGATATGTTGCTACACGTTTTCCCCCTCCTTTCCATCCAATGGTGCATGAAAAGAGTGCTTCAACAAAGTAACATCCTCCACTGAATAATGAACAACACTAGCTTAAGAGAAAGGAAAGTGAGAAAACAAGCAAAGCCACAAACCTGAAATTCTATGTCTGAAGTTTGCCACAGTAAATCCTCTCTTTGATATCTACCATGTTGATATATGGAAGCGAGAGCTGGACCATAAAGAAAGCTGACCGCCAAAGAATTGATGCTTTTGAATAGTGGTGCTGGAGGAGGCTCTTGAGAGTCCCCTGGACTGCAAGAACAAACCTATCAATTCTAGAGGAAATTAAGCCTGAGTGCTCACTGGAAGGACAGATCCTGAAGCAGAGGCTCCAATACTTTGGCCATCTCATGAGAAAAGAAGACTCCATGGAAAAGAATGTGATGTTAGGAAAATGTGAGGGCAATGTCACCAAAGCTACCAACATGAATTTGACCCATCTCCGGGAGGCAGTGGAAGATAGGAGGGCCTGGCATGCTCTGATCCATGGGGTCACGAAGAGTCAGACATGACTAAACGACTAAACAACAACATGTAGATATGGCAGTTCAGTGATGCAATGTAAAATGGCTGAAAGGTTATAGCTATTTGTATGTTTCCACATTGTGTGAGAAGCCTGAATACAACAGTGTCAGGTCATATCAGGCCCTAAATTGGTACCCAAACTGGATTGGAGGATCAGTCCACAACCCCTAATCCCAGGTATATACGTCTGATTGTGATTAGACAAAAATAATCTTCACTCCCTCAGAATCATTCCCATTTACGACTACTTTTCTCTTGGGCTTCCTTTCTAAGGTGTATTCTGAAACAGAATGTGAACCTGAGCTCTATTACACCCTGACTCAAATGAAGTCTATTGTGTGCAGCAATTTTAAGAGAGACTATAAATAATGGTGTTGTTGTGTAATATGCAGCCAGCTATGTTTGTATGTAACATACAGAAAGCAACACAAGGGAAATTTTCAAGAGGCATTAAAGCTGGGGGGAAAGCCATATTGTTTGCAACACTGTTCCCATATGTCTCTGAGATCCAGGTGACCAGTTATGGCTTGCTGAGCTCAATAATGCTTAAAATCCACTGTAAGGTTAAATTCAACTGTTACTCCAAACTAGCTTGAATAAATGGAACACGTTTTAGCACTAATGGTAAAGCTGCTTTTAATAACTGAATCTAAAGGATGCTGTCAGTAACAATTTTAAAAATATATATATTCTAGATTTCTATAGGGTTATTCATTTGTATGGTTATAATCATTGTCTGTTGTTTCACCACATTCTTTTTGAAGGCATTTTTTATTGCGGGGTATTTTAAGTTTTAGTCTTGTGTAAACCGCACACTAATATACTGCACTAATGGGGCACTGTATAAATTGAATAAATAAAATGAATAAATAATAAATAAATTCCATTGATTCAATGGGTTTATTCCTTGTGAGGCAAACGGTTGGATTTAGCTCATACATCTTGAGAATTGCAAGAGTTTGAATTAATAGGCCAAAAGACCACTATAAATTGAAGAAGAAACTGCACCAATAATTTGTTTAATCTGATGCAAACCTGAATCAATCAGGAGTTTCAGTCCAGAATATCTAAGTACTGCTTTTAAAAAAGATGTTTTTAAAAGACTCAGACTTTAATTAAACAGGGCACATATTGGTCAGATTAGAATCAAGACTGGAAACAAGTTTTGGAATGTCTCAATGTATTTGCCAGCATATCCTCATTAGAAAATAAGAGCACAATAGTAACTGACCTGAACAGCTAAAGGCCATCTGAACCAGTAATAGACCATCTGAACCTGTGCTGAATACAGACCTCCTGGGTTAGGGATGTTGGAGAACACATTGGATTACCATCACTCTTGTCCAGTTTGTAATTTGGTGTATATAGAGTGTTCAAATAATTAAGGGTGTGTGTGTAGAAAGAGTACCCTTGAATATGGAAGTGTTTTTTTTAAAAAATGGGCTTGAACAATAATTTACTATAATTGTTTCAAAACAATTAGCCAGTTCTCAAGCCAAACAAGGTCTCTCTACAACAGTGAGTAACCCAGGTATTCAGTGATTGCAACTCCCAGAAACCCTGGCCAGCACAGCCAGTAATTTTATCATAGTGACAGCTTGCCAGGTCTAAGTTACAGACCTCTGGTGTTGAAGGAACAATTGAAATTTCTACCATTTTTCCCCCTTGGATTTCCAGACCCTGGATATTCAGGCCCTTGGTAAAGAAACGGTTTACATATTGGGAGAAAGTATGAACATCTGAAATAAATACAAATACAGGGAGATAAGATTCACATACATTTTCAACATTAAAATTATCAACACAGCTTCACACTACACCACTCACATCAGATAGGAACAACAACTAACATGGATCTTTTCCATAGATTCAAATTAACCTGCCTGAGAACTTTAATTTTGCGTGTGTTCATTTTAAACATGCTTTAGGTCTAAAGATCACTTAAAGTTATAATTACAGGTGGGCATGAAACAAACCACAAATCAAAAAGACCCAAGTTCATGATCCAGTTCAGGGATCCCATTTTGCTGAACCAACATTAACCACTGATTTTTCCCCCTTTTGGCATTTTGTTTGTTACAGCAAAAGGGGATGCCCACTGTCCTGCTTCCCATTGCCCCTGTCGCCTCTGCCTACCTGCTTCTGCTGCCACTATTAGCTCCACCACTACAGTGGGTGTCATCCTCAGAAGCAGTAAGCATGGCCGCTGTAAGATGGCCGCTGTAAGCAGTAAGCAGGTGCGTGCTTAGAGGCTGCTGCCTCTAAGCATGCACCTGCCTATCAGCTGGACAGTGGGTGCATGCTCAAAAGTAGGAATGAGTTCTCAAAGGGCACATGGGGGTGCCATTGCAGCCAACCTCTAGGCACCATAGATCCCAAAATTCAGTTGCTGGGATGGGGGTTGCATGGGTGGCCAGCCCCAGCTGCTGCCCACCTAGGTCACAAAGCTTGGGCAGCTGGGGGGCAGTTACCCAGGTGTTAGCTGGCTGGAAACAAGCTGTATAAAGGACAGCATGGACCTTGGGCTTGCAACTTACTCATTGAGGGTCAGATGCAGGGACAAATAGGAATATCCACACTATTAGTTCCCTAATAGCAGGATGTGGGAGGTTACAAGTTAAGAGTTAATAAAGATGTAGTCCTAATTATTGTATTGTCTTCTTATTTTTGGGACTGGATGGGCAAGGATAAACAAACCTATCTGATCTGGTATTTGTAGCCAGGAAAGAGTCACTCATTGAAACCCAACAGCAGGAGCCTTCTCTCTTTCTCTCTCTCTCTCTCTCTCTCTCTCTCTCTTTCTCTGTGTGTGTGTGTGTGTGTGTCTGTGTGTCTGTGTGTATCTGTGTCTGTCTCTGTGTCTGTGTTATTTTATTTCTCTCTAGCTCCTACCCAAAATGCAAGGGTGAGCGGGTTATGGCTTGTTGCTAACCTGTTTCTCCTTATTGCAGATTATATTATAGTTAATAAAGCTGTAGCCCCCTTCCCCCTGTTCAAGTCCCCTCCATCTCTCTAGGCGTAGGACCAAAGAGGCACTTTTACATTTCAAGAGAAATTGCACCAGCTGTGTTGAAGACAGAGCCATGTTATCAAGACCAAACATATAGGAAGCATTCAACTACCATTACCCAGACTGAGTGGAGATGCCATAATGGAAGCAATCATTCCTACCTCCAAATGGAGCCATTTTAGTGTCTGCTAAAACTGCTAGCTTTCAAGCGAGATATTAGCCCCGGCATTCAAGATGCTGAAAGTAACGATGTAGTTATAATGAAATAATTCCTAAAGTCAAAACAATTCCAAACAATCTCCCTCCAAGAGGCAAAAGGCTCGTGTTATTATTCCCAGTAAGGTTCTGGTATATGCACACATCATTATTCCCAGTAAGGTTCTGGTATATACACACACCTGGAAAATTAACAAAAAATATCTCTAGATACCTCTGTAGACTAGAGAACTAAGCATGCCTCTTAGGCAAAATAGTTAGACAATTTAAATTCCAGAATTTATTACCCAAAGGGTTAAAAAAGGGAGAGACATATCAGAAATAGAAGAAAGGTAAGAAAGAATGAGAAAAGGAATGAGAGGAAGAGGAACCTTCAGTTTTTACTGAATGAAAAATCTGCCAACATAAATTGTCCATTCAGCTCCAGTTTAAAGTTTGTTCATTTTCAGTTTAAAGCCTACATTCAATAAAATGCCATTATTCTGTTGGCTTTTGGCACATATATTTTAGAAATCTGCAACAAATCAGTTATCTAGGAGAGTATCCTGGCAATCTATGAACTAGATGTCTTGTTTTTTTCAGCTACCAAGACAACAACTGAGAAGGTAGGCCAACTGGATTGTGCAGAGTTTGGGGTATATGAGCAATCTGACTGTCTTCCTTTATATTAACTCAGCCCACATTAATGTAATGTAATATATCTAATCTAATCCACTAGTAAACTAATCACATCAGGGAAAAGACTGAAAGAGAGCAGAATACTGCCCACATAAAGGGTAAGTAGCTGTCACATTAATACAGTGTTACATGTCGAAGTCAGCATGCAGCATTCAGCCCATTCTCAGTATGTTTTATGCCCACTGGGTGCCAAAGCAACTACAGATGTCTTGCAGCATGCATGCTGGTGGAAAGCTCAGCATGTTGCTGACTGAATATTTTTCACTCTCGCTCAGAATCTGATGACAAAATACTCCTCTCAAAATACTTCTCAGGACCAAAAATAGTTGTGGTCCAGGCAGCTTGTGAGGCCACCGGATTGCCACCTGTTACAGTCCTGATTTGTGAAGTAATATGTAGTTTCGATTTGTGATGTCAAATTCCATAACCAAAGGAAGAAACACAGATATATAATCTACTGGATAACCTTGGCAATGCAGAATCTCTCTAGAAATAGTATAGACAGTGTTCAAGTTTCCAAATAAAACTGGAAATGGGTGGAGTAATTTTCTTAGCCCCTTTGGAGCAGAAAGACCTGAAAACCTTTTGAACCACTGCAGGACAAATAAGCTTTAAGCAGTAACTGTGTCCATGTTCAGCATACTTTCAGCTTGTCATACCTGTAGCAATTTTCATTTGATTGGTTTGGAATTGGATACAGAGCTCCATATTATTAGCTCAAATAACAGAGCTAGAACCTTTTTGCGTGTGACTTGGCCTAACTCAAGGGATACTATTATTGTTGTAATTTCAGATTCTGCTGAAACTCTTGCCACCTTCTGAATTCCCTATTAAGTTTGACTCCTAGAACACGCACACACACTCTTAGCCCTGTTTGAAGTGTCGTCCATCCTTCTGTAATTCACTCCACGTTTTCTCCCTTTTGTGAATAAAAGCACAGCAACAGCTTCCAGTACTGACGACCACAGGTTGACAAAGACCAGCTGGCGGCATATGTAATCATAGGATAAAATGGGCTCACTTTTCCATGTTTGATGCACTAAGAATAGGTTTGCCAGATTTTTCTATTCTAAAGGATTGTTCCTTTTCTTTTAATACAATGGCCCAAACACAACATAGAGCTTTTGAGGGCGGAGAGCTAGGAGGCTTCACCTGGCCAGCATAAATGAGGGGCGTACGACACAGACAGACCAGTATGAAAGAAGCGCAAAATAAATCCCTTGCAATTTTACACTAAAAGGAGCTGCGCTTTGAGAGCATCAGCTATTTTCTCTTGATGCTCTTTTCCACCATGAAATGCCTAACTTAAACAGAGGGACAAGTCAAAGCATACCATGAAATAATGCACAATGTTTCAGATCTGATTAGCCCCATATGATAGAACCAGCACGATCCTCGACCCTGAAGGGCAAGAGATCCATACTGGCTTTTACCTTAAACCTGGAGGCTTCTTCTGAATCCTCAGAAACAAGAAAGCTGCTGTATCTGTCTGGTGACCTTTTGTGAAGATTATTAGTGTTTGTCCTTCAAAATCCTGGTTTGCACTCTAGGTCTTTTCTTTTTGTCTTCTGCAAAATCCATGTAAATATTCAGCCATGTTTAACTGGGTCCTTCTCGCCCTCTACACTCAGAATTAAAATGCTGAACAAGTATGCCAATGGAAAAGTTTTACTGAATCTTAGGCAACATTAACACTATTGCATGATGACACTAATCCAGGTCTGAAGCTCTGCTCTCAGAAAGCTTCAGGGCTGCAAGCCTCTACATTTCTCTGATTTCAGGCAGTCCTAAGATGACTTTTCCTGCTGAACTGGATGGGTTAATGTTGTCACAACTGTGTTCATCTATAATGGAACAGAAGCCTTTTGAATTATTTCTCAAGGAAACCTGCTGCCTTGTCACGAGCTCAGTGAGCCATGTACTAGACTAATTTGACTTATACTTATGGTCAGCTATTTGTCAAAGAGCAGGTATGGAATGGAGCTTTATATTCCATTCCCTTTGACTTATGGCTGACATTTGACATGTGTGCCTTCAGGGAAACACCTAACTATTTCCCCTTCCCTCACTGATGCTTGTTCAGCACTTGTTCCTAGTGAGAAAGGAACAATTTGTGTATCAGAATAATTTGTGTATGTTTGTGTTGCACTAGGCTGTGTTAGCTTTGTGTGCATGAATCAAGCAAAATGGAAGGAGAAAGCAAATAGTTATCAACAGATGGAAACTCGGGTATCTGGAAGTCTACTCCCCTTTTTTCCTCCTCCTCCTCCTCCTCTCTCTCTCTCTCTCTCTCTCTCTCTCTCTTCCTGTCTTTGTCTCTCTCTCTCTCACACACACACACACACACACACACACACACACACACACACACACACACACTTTTATGTCCTCTAATCCAGGTGAGGCGGTTTCTGTGCTGAACTCGTGGCTGGACCTGATAATGGACTGGATGAGGGTTAATAAATTGAAACTCATTCCAGACAAGACGGAAGTGCTGTTAGTGGGTGCTTCACCGGACAGGTTGGAGGGCCATTTCCCTGCCCTAAATGGGGTTACACTCCCCCTAAGGGACAGGGTCCACAGCCTGGGGGTGCTCCTGGACCCCAGTCTAACTTTGGAAGCACAGGTGGACTCGGTGGCCAGAGGCGCCTTCCTTCTGCTGCGGAAATTAGACCAGCTGCGGCCCTACCTGGACGAGCAGAGTCTCATGACAGTTATGCACACACTGGTAACATCTCATAGAGATTATTGCAATGTGCTCTACGTGGGGCTGCCTTTGACGACGGTCCGGCGACTGCAACTGGTCCAGAATCGAGCTGCACAGCTGGTGAGTGGTGGAGCTGCTAGAGATCACATCAAGCCGATTCTGTTTAATTTACATTGGTTACCAGTTGCTGCCCGGGCCCAATTCAAAGTGCTTGTTTTGACATATAAAGCCCTAAACGGCTTGGGCCCTGGATACCTGAAGGACTGCCTCCTTCCATATGAACCTACCCGGCAGTTAAGATCTAGCCAGGGGGCCCTTTTGAAAGAGCCATCCCTTAAGGAGATAAGAGGGAGGGCTTGTAGAGAAAGGTCCTTTTCAGCAGCTGCCCCCAGACTATGGAATGCCCTCCCGACTGAGATTCGTCTGGCGCCGACACTGATGACATTTCGGCGCCAGGTCAAAACCTTCCTGTTCCAAATGGCTTTTAACTGAAATAATATCAGCTGTAGGTCTGATGGCAATTTTTAGAATATATATTTTAATTGCATTTTAATTATTTTGCCCTTTTATTTTGCCTTTTTATTGTATTTTAAATGCTGTAAGCCGCCCAGAGACCTTCGGGTAGTGTGGGCGGCATATAAGTTAAATAAATAAATAAATAAAATAATAAAAGTGTTCAAGGATTTAAATTTTATTTGGCTGGGCCAACTAGAGTAGACATTTGGTCTAAATGGGCGGGGTATAAATCTAATAAAATAAAAATAAATAATAAATAGAGTAGACCTATTGAATTGACTCCTGAATTTTGACTCAACACTTCCACTGATTCAAAAGTCGTTATATTGTTAGAACTGCCAATTGGGTTCAGGCCCATGATTCTAATGTTACTGACTGGTAGTAGGTCCAGGAGAGAAAAGAATAAAACATTTCTCCATGACTGGAAAAATAAACTTATGGAATTAACTTATGGAATTTCCTGCCACAAAGTTTGGTGACTGAAAATAGTTTAGTTGTTTCCTCAAACAGCTAGACAAGTCCATGGATAATTGGGCTCTCATCTGCTATTAGTCATGCCAGTTAAATTGTGCCCAAAGGTGCTAGGTGGTTGAAGACCAGATGTTGAGGAATGACAATTTGTGAGGGCTGTTGCCTCCAGGCTGTCTCCAGGATCTCTCTAGAGGCAAAGGTACAACTCTGAGGCAGGCTCAATTTATGCAGCATGAATATGTTCATATATATTTAGGAAAGCATATGTCGCTTGGTCTTTGTAGGCTTGATGGGCTAAAATGGAAGTTAACCAGGCAAATTGCTTGATTCTACATATTAAACTCATGATTTTCCTGTAACAAAATTCAACTGCTACAGGTTGTCAAAAATATTTACTTCTCAATATGATTCACAGATTTACTGCTGACATTCTGGGAGTGGGGACTGAAACCATAAAATTAGCAAATGTGATGTGAAAAGGGAAAAGGGAGAGCACACCAACAGTGTCAGTTAACACTCAGATGTGAATATAAGGTGTATAAAGGTGTACTCGTGTGTACGTGCTCCAGCTGCAAAACAGCTGAAAAGAAATCAGTTAAGATGTGAACACTGCTAAAGCTACTGAGTTTGGAAAAAGTGTCATAGAAGGCACAAATAGATCGACAGTCCTCCATCTCATGTAGTTTGGCCCTGTTTGTTGAAGTGGTGCTGCCTCTTCCAGGGCATCAACTCAAAAATTTGTCTCCGTAAACTCCGTGACTTAAAGCAGGATGACTGAGGTCCTTCAACAGAAACAAGACAGGCTTCTCAGTGTATATGCTCACTTTGAAAAAGCAAATAGGATACTCGGCCGGGGACATTTCTAGGAGGGATCTCCTTCCCCCATTCCATAGCCAGGTCACTGGAACCACATTTTAAATTGTTACAATCCATTTCTAAATCTCACAGAACTCAGTGGAACTAACACAGTTCTGATCTCATCCATGTATCTTCAGAAGAAGTAAGTTTGTCCTTAGACTTTCCCCCTCTACTCACTGTCCTTTCCTCATTCCTATGGAATTGTTTGATACAAGCAGTTGAAATCATATGCCAAAAAGGTAAATGGAAGTTTGATCAAACATGGATTTTTACATAATTGGCAAAAGTGTTAATTATTTGAATATTTAAATAGCACAATTTAAAATTGAAGGCCGTTCTCATACAGTCAGGGATGCCAGATGCAGTCTTTCCAAAGGACACCCAGTGATTTTAAGGATGAACCAAAGTCTGGAACATTAATTCAAGATCAAACCACTATCTACTAAACGACAAAGGCTCATGATATGCTCATTATGATTATGTTGCATTAAATTGCCTTGGCAGTCTTAATCCTAGCACATTCTATGTGATGGTTTAAAAACAAAAGTAAAACAGTTAAATCTAGTATGTATCAAACAAGATAACAGCAATCCAAAAAGAAGGGGGGGATGATTTAGTTAATGTGTGTTTGTTTTGTGTCATCAGTCTGAACTGATTAAAAGTCACCCTTATAGGGCTTTCAAGGTAACTGAGATATTTAAGGAGTGGTTTTACCAGTTCCACACTTGCAGTAAGTTTCCATGGCTGAGTGGGGATTTGAACCCTCTTCTCCAGAGTCCTAGTCTGTCACTCGACCCAAATCACAATGAGATAATGACCTATTGCTAAAATGATGAAATAGAAATGAAATATTCATATTTACAAAATATAATAGAAAGAAGGAAGGAAAGTGTGTGTATATATTGAGTCATGTTACTGTATAACTCTGTCAAGGTGAAATACAGAATAGAAGTGCCAAATGGTAGATTCTGCTTATCTTATAACTCTGCTTGAGGCAATTTTTTTAAAGTACTTATTCTGTTCAATCCAAGTTTCAGTTCAGCAGTGTCCAAAATGAAATTTTACATTCCCTGTGTAGGCTGATGTGAACAAGATACCTGTCTCAAAGCCTTTACTTGTTAACAACCCCAAAATAAAATTCAGCTCAGCATGATAACAGCCTCAGAAGGCTGATAACCTTCTAGAAGAATTATGCTACATAAATGACAACTGAAGATTATGTTGACTGACATGTTGTTAAACCAATAAATGGATCGACTGAAGGTTTTCTCAATCCTTTTCTCTCCAAGCAAGTGAGGTTTCCAGAAAGTGAGGCCTAGAATTTTTACAAACAAATAATGTAAGTCAGGCTGAAAAAAAAGAATAAATATTTTCTGTCAGGGAACCTCTGGTATTCATTGTAATTGTACAAGGAAATGTATTATTTTCTGTTTCTTCTATGGTGAAATCCCATGCAAAATGTCAAATGGACATTTTTTTAAACTCACTATGAAATGAACCAGAATATTTTGTCATAGGACCTATAAGCAGAGAGACAATAACTCTTATATGTTTCTTGTTTGTAATGTTGCTCAGAAGGGACAGTTGCTCTGGAACTGGGAAATCTAGCTAACTGTGCCCCTATATACCCCCACCAATATTTTATTCAAAATGTATGTGTAGAAAACAAAGTATTCATGTCAAAACAGTAAATGACTGTTGAGTCAATACAGTGGTGCCTCGCAAGACTATTGGTTTTTGCGATCGCTGTTGTGCTTCACAAGACAATGTTTTCTATGGATGATTTTCACAAAATGACGATTTTTCCATTGGAACGCATTAAATAGATTTGAATGCATTCCAATGGGGAACCGCGTTTCGCAAGACTATGTTTTTGCAAGACAGCGTTTCTTGCGGAACGAATTAACATCGTCTTGCGAGGCACCACTGTACCTGGTTGCAAGAAAAGCCACACATTAGGTAGTCTGCTTCAAGAAATATGTTTGTTCAGGTTAAAAACAACATATAAAACAATGTTTAAAACAATTTTAAACAAATTTTGAAACTATTTAAATATAGCCACATTCCATACATAAAGTATTCTAAGCCCCTTCCCCCACTTGCTTAAAAGCCTTCCTGAAAAGGAAAGTCTTTGCTTAATCACAGAAGGACAACAGGAAGGGGGCCAATTTGACTTCTCAGGGCAATGCATTCTAAAAACTGGAAGCAGCCACTGAGAAGTCTCTCTCTTGTGTCCTCAACAAACAAGCTTGGGAAATTGGTGGAACTTAAGATCTTAATGCAAAACGCATGCGCGCGTGCGCACACACACGCACACACACACACACACAAAGTGTGCTGCTTATATATCATGCCAAATTGCTTAGAGCATTCTCTGGGCAGTTTTACAATTTAATTATATAGGCTACACTTTACCCCCACTGCCAGGTGACTGGATACTTGATTTATCAACCTCAGAAGGAGGGAAGGTTGAATGAACCTCAAGCCGGCTAACTGAACACAGGACATGAGCAGAGTTTTGGCTACAGTACAGCAGTTAAGTCACTGTACCATAAGGCACTTAAACAGGATTTCTAGCCAAGACTTGACATTCCACAAATAGTCTTTTTTTTTCCTTTCCTTCCGGAACATTTCATTCTAGGCTGCCATTAAATTGACAGGCTAGTGGGATTTCAATCAATCAATCAATCAATCAATCAATCAATCAATCAATCAATCAACCAATCAATCAACCAATCAACCAATCAATCAATCAGAGCTTTTGTGTTTCAATGCAGAATCCCCATGGTTGCACAGATATGTATTGTATATACTGTAGTAATGTATTTGGTCAGTATTTCATGTTCAATTAATGTGCCCTTACTTCCATGTAGACAGCTTAGTGGTGATACTCTGGCACCATCCATTGATGGAAGCAAAAATAAGTGAAACAGAGAGGCTTACAAGAAATGGAGTGAATGTAAGAGTTTATCTTTGCCATGTGTTTGAGGATGACTTAAAAGTATTAAAAGGTATGAATGGGGGGGGGAAGCAAATAAAGAAATGTTTTGTGCTAATGAATAATTCAGTTTGATTTACAGTACTTGTAAAAATGAGAGAGAATACCACCATGTTCTGATATTTCAAGAATGTATAAATAAGGACAATTTAGCTTCCTCGCCTTTGAAAGCAGCTCAGACGACTTCTTTTTATTCAAAATCAAACCATCCGCATTTATAAGTCACTATTGTTCTATGAAGAAGGACCGCTTAAAAATTGATACAGTTTTGCATGTTATATTCCTCGATTATTTCATTATACAAAACAAGACAAAATATTTTGCCTAATTGCAAGCAGAAGCTTTTGCAGGCTTTTTTTGTCTACTGCCTGCCTAAACAAATCAAAATGAAAAATACGGAACACATCCACAGTCCTGTCAAACTGTGTGAAACATTGCTTGTTTGCAATTTGAGCAAGAAGGATATATCATCCCACCACACTCCCCACCACCACAGAAACAAAAATCCAGACTATAAGGATACTTGATGACTGCAGGAACACAATGCAGTGATAGGCATGACAGAGCGCTATTTTGCCAGAAGTAATTAGTGCTGTGGAAGATGTATATTACCAGTCGTGAATCTGTGATTACTTTGGGGTAGACTAATGAAAGCTGTGTGCTTATCCATATTCTTGTTCATTTCCATTCTCTCCTTCCTTACCTTATCAGCAGTAGGATTAACATCAGTAATGCATATTTACACATTGTAATTAAGTGGTGGGTAAGAAGGAGGGAAGCTCCTTAGGAATATTTACTGAAGCCCAGAAAGTCTTCTCTTCACAGTCTAAATTTATTCTACTGCCATTTGAAGAAAGGGAGTCCATGCCAAGTTTAGAATACAATTTATTCCGGGGAGCCTTTCAAAAGCCAAATAAGTTACATCTGGCTTGCATTCTGTGAGACACTGGCAGACTGCAAAAACTGCTGGTGTGCTTGTGTTTGCCACTTTAAAGAAACCATCTGGAAGCAGGTTTATACAAGATGTTGAAAGGCACTCAAATTTTTGTCCATGATGTCTTATTCTTTCCACCCTGCAGTTGTTGCTTATTCATAGACTACACTCCTATCATAGGAGCACAAATTTGGAAAAACAGCAAAGGCCATATGTCCATGGTTGAGTCCCCTGCCACTATGTTGATGAATCTGACAAAAGAGCTGGTGGGATGGAAGGACCCACTTTGGGCCAGTCCCTCTCTTTTTTCACATCTCACCTACCTCACTGGATTGTCGTAAGGATAAAGATGGGTAAGAGCAGAGATGAGCACAAAATGTACCACAAAAAAAAAGAGAAAAATCCCATGAGTGGAGGCATTTTGTGGTCTGGTTTTGGGTGCTTCAGGGAAACATGCTTGCCCAGAATGAATTAAAACACTGAGCTATTGGTGTTGGAAATTGTACACTTTGTTTTGGGGCATATCGTCCTTGGCAAAACAGTGTGGTGACACCCAAGCAATTCCCTGGGGTGGACACAGAGAAAACGTTGTGTAGGATTACTATCAGTCCGCAGCCCCTATGTAAGCACTGACTGCAATTTCAAATGTAATGCTGGCTAATACAGAATCAAACTGCAGCAAAGCCAAATTGGTACCAAATTCAGTGTAGTTGCAACCTGGATTGCAATTAAAGGAGAGCAGTTTCTAGTAAAATATTGGGAAAACTCATTGATAATAAAGCAGGCACCCAGTCTAACCAATTATGAACCAGGGAAAGGAATTGGCTATGCTATTTCTCATTAGAGGCCCTTAAGATATGGCTATATAACTATTTGTTGGGAATACAGATGTGAAAATCTTTTCGATTCAGTTTTGTTGTTTCTTTAAATCCTAGTTTCATTTTCTTCCCCTTCTTGTTTTGTGTGATGTTACCAGACTTTTTCCTTATATGCTGAAACTGTTACACATGTTTACTGTTTCCCCAATATGTTCATTTATTTATGCATTTTCCCTGTGTACACACTTTAATGCATTTTACCCAGTGAAACATTTATTTATGTCTCTCTCTCTCTCTTTTTAAAGTAAAGACTATTTTTGTGGGTTTTTTTCCAGTGGTACGTGATTTAGCCATTCACATTTTGAAATGTGCATTTCATGTCTCAAAAAATGCCCTGAAACCTTACAAATGTCCAAATTCTTGAGATAAGATGCATTTCTTCTTACACGTCTTGGCAGGTGCAAAAATGCTACTTCCACAGCAATGGTTCAATTGAGCAAAATTTTATTCCAGCCCTAGTTGGGGATGTTTTAGCTTTAGGACTCCTGTATCCTGCAGAGCTTAAACTAGGTGATCTGCAAGCCCACTTTCAATTCTATGTTCCTATGGCGATCAGAGGAGAGTCTGATTTAAGATTTGTCTTAAAAACAGCTTCATGAATCAGCACCATTGCTTTTTTTACTGGTGGGTGGAAATGCTAATACAGGTCACATTCAGGTATAGTGCATCTTTTATTTTACATTGCCATTCCAGTCTGCTTCCAGAATTAACCCTCCAGTTAACTCTTTCCAAGCCAGAGGGCTTCCTTTAAATTGGGAAGAATTCAGGAAATGACTGTAAAATCACTTAGCACTGATTGCATCAATAATTAGAGGTGGTTGTTTTGAGTTTTATATATGTGTGTGTACACACACACACACACACACATATACACACACACATATGTATTTATGTATGTATATGTATCTGTATATCGATTTATATAGATAGATAGAGAGATGATAGATAGATCTACATACATACATACATACATACATACATACATACATACATACATACATACATACATACATACATACATACATACATACATACATACATACATACATACATACATACATACATACATACATACATATATGTTGTGATGTTCCTCTTTCACGTCACAACGGTCAGGACACTCTCTCATTCACACTTTATTTACACTGCCACCAACCACTCCTTCATAAGACTCTTCAGACAAATGTATGATTTTAAAAATAAAAACTTGTATTTTATTGATAACAACAGAAGGAATGGTAAACCACTTTATCAACTAAAATAAAAAGGCAATCAGTAATAATCAAGTATCCCCTCATACACACTCTCTCTCAGACCTTCACTCTAACTCTCCATAACTCTTAACTCCTAACTCTTAACTCTCCATAACTCTTGACTCTCAAAAACTGACTAACTAACTCACATCATTCACTCCCCCCCTTACAGTATATACACAGCTCCACCTCCTGGAGTCCCACCTCCTGCTCTGCTATAGGCAGATGGGTTCCAGCATAACCATGATAGGCAGGTGACGTCATCGCAGCCGTCACACATACATACATACATACATACATACATACATACATACATACATACATACATACATACATACATACATACATACATACATACATACATACATACATACATACAGATATGTATGTATGTATGTATGTATGTATGTATGTATGTATGTATGTATATGTGTGTGTGTGTGTGTGTGTGTGTGTGTATGTATGTATGTATGTATGTATGTATGTATGTATGTATATGTATATTGGCCCTCCCTAGCCAATAACTCACTCACCATTTGGAGTGCGCTCCTCTCCTTCTCCTCTTTGGCTGTTCAACCTTGCCTGTCCTGTATCCTTGTCTGAGTGGGCGATCAGCCAAGGTGGCTGGGCTGAGAAGCCTGTGCTGCTCCTGTTGAACAGCCAAAGAGGAGGAGCAGAGGAGTGCTCGCCAGCTGATGAGTGGGGGGCCCAGGAAGAGGGACAAAGGGAACATGTAGCATCTGTGATGCCGCATATACAAACTAGCATGACCCTCCAAAACAAGGTCTGTGCTCACCTCTAGTTATAGCATCAGGTCTGTAAAGGCAATAGTCCTGCTTCTATGTAAGCTTTTTCCACAGTCAGATTTTCCAGGGTTCTTGCTTATATGCATAGCCCATACCTAACTCTCCTCTTCAGATGCAGTGCCAAAGACATTAACATTGCGATATATATTTATATATTTATATTTCACCTAGTGTTCCTTGCAGGAAATGAAGGATAACAAGAAAGACACATAGTACTGGCTGAAGGCACCTGCTAGGATATACATGGAAGTAGATTTAGAGGCCTTCCACGAACGTAAGAAGCTGCTATGCTGCAAACCTGCCAACATCTACAGCCTTTCTGTGGTTTGTAATGTGGCTCCCTGTTCCCCAAGCCCCTCTCCTTTTTACATAAGGACTATATGCCATCAAGTTGATTCCGGCTTATGGTGACCTTGTTCTCAGAGTTTTATTTACAACCTTGCATGCTATCTGTAGTTTGAGTGACTAGGAGCCTGTCTACATTTTTCAAAAAAAAACAACAACCCATAATACGTAGTGTTTTAATTTTAGCCTACTCAACTCACGTGGTTTTTGAGTAGTTTCCTGTGTTCCTACTGAGTTATTGAAATGCTCCCTTTCAAAATTGAGTGTATCCTTCACAGCTTAAGTCTATTAAGAAAACAGTGTGCTGCTATAAACAGCCCTCTGGTGGCCATTTATTTTAACTTGCTTTCCAAGAAAATAATGTGACTCAGAAAAAAAATTAATATGCGCTTTGGAATTCATTGTGTGAACATGAAACTCAACATGGTTTTTAACACAGGTCAGATCCCAGATTTTCTGCCTATCTGACCAGGCCCTGGAAGTGACTTTTCTGGTTTGACATGATTGTTTATATATCCAGCACTAACCAAATGCTCCTTCCAGCTTTGGAAATTCAAAGAAAAGCTCGCCTCTCTCCTGAGTGTTTTATCCCTCTCTTTCATTAGTTGGGGGCAGTTGTTTTGTTGTGTTGATGTGTTTCGATGGTTGCTAGTATGTGTTCAGTAAGGGAAGCAGTATACACAAGTATGTAATTTCAAGCAACTGTAAGTAAAGGTAAAAGGTAAAGGTTCCCCTTGACATTTTTTTAGTCCTGTCGTGTCAGACTCTAGGGGGTGGTGCTCATCCCGTTTTTCAAGCCGTAGAGCCAGCGCTTGTACGAAGACAGTTTCCCTTGTCACGTGGCCAGTGTGACTAGGGAACACCTTTTAATCTTCCCACCGAGGTGGTACCTCTTTATCTACTCACATTTGCATGCTTTCGAACTGCTAGTACCCAGCGAGGAGCTGGGACAAAGCGATGGGAGCCCACTCCGTCGCATGGACTCAATCTTATGACTGCTGGTCTTCTGACCCTGCAGCACAGGCTTATGCAGTTTAGCCCACAGCGCCACCACGTCCTCCACAGTGCCACCATGTCCTCCACAGCGCCACCACATCCTCCACAGCGCCACCACATCCTCCACAAGTAAAGTAAGTGAAGAAACATTTTATTCTTATTCTATAAATGTCTCAGAGTGAGTTATTAAGACTTTAAGTGCCAGTTAATGAGAAAAGGGTGGACTTTGGGGAACTTGTAGCTAGTCCCCTCTTTGAGTCTCTGTACTTCTACTGTGTAGCAGAAGAGGGATGAGAGGGAGAATTTTATCACAAATTCAAAACTCTGCAACACTTTTTGGGGATTTTCTAGGTACCCAAATCACAGAATTATGCACCTCAATATGTTTTTAATAATTAACAAAAATGCAAGCAAAACATTCCTAAAATGTATGTACTGATGCATGTACCAAAACAGCAATTGAGGGTATGCCATATTGACACTGATTTAGTGCCTGTCAAGTTATGAAGGCCAAACACAGTATTTTGTGTATTCCCATGAACTCACAAAGCTACACAAGTTAAGGATGCTTGAAGAACTTGTTATTTTCAAAAAAAAAAAAAAAAAACCTGTACTAATGAACAAAATCTACACTTTCCAGACAAATGCCTTGGATACCTTGGCTAAACATAGGATTTTGTGCATCTACAAAGGTTCCCTGTGGAGTCTGCAAATCAAAATAAAACAACTCCAAAATATATTCTGAGATAAATTAGAAATTTATTTTGCAGAAAATGTGGTGAATCATATATATGCAAATATATGATAATGAAATTTTATGTATGTGTGTGTTTAAAAAAAACATAAACACAGATTAGTTTAGGGAAAAATGGATTTCTGGACAAGCACATGTGAAAACGACATGAGCAAGAAATCACTCCTAACAGAAGGACATATTTCATCCCCCATGAAGTTTGCTCTCCTATGTGAAAATGTGTTATCTTCTCCCTATTAGGCACTTATTGGAGTCTCTATCATGATGCAAAAAGCTGAAATTATTTTTTTAAAACCCCACTAATGTTTGCTTTTAAGAAAATGATAAGTGAAATGAAACATAAATGAGAATAATGTTTTTTTTGTAATTTAGGGCAACAAAAGCATCTCACTTAAATAGGCTGGTGATTCACCTGCCTTCACTCATGCAAGTTTTAATGCCATTTCATGTGCCGTGTTCCTGCTTCTCTACAGTAAGAAAAGGTGGAGCAAGAGAATTTTCAGTAATGACATTCACTCATGGTCATGTCATTTCATTCACAGAACTGCAACTACCAAAGGCATTCAAAAAGAAACTTATAATAGCTAGGATTACATTAGTAATTCCCAGTGACATAAATGGTGTAAATCTCAGCAAGTTAAGAAGTTGGTCTAGGTAGTGGTCCCCAACCTTGAACCTCCAGATGTTTTTGGACTTCAGCTCCCAGAAATCCTGGCCAGCAGAGGTGGTGGTGAAGGCTTCTGGGAGTTGCAGTCCAAGAACATATGGAGGCCCAAGGTTGGGGACCACTGGTCTAGGGTACTTACTATAACACACCAGTCACCTGTCTCGGTACCCAACTGCAAAGGCCTATGCTGACTTCATAACTGTAGCAATTTAAAGGTGAGATTTCTGTCAATGGATTCATACTGGTGCAATTGTTCAACTGGATTCCACCCAATATAACTAGGTATAGCCCCCTTGCAAGAAAATGGGTGCAGAAAGGGAGAAAGAAAAGGATGGCTAATTTTCCTGCAGGAACCAGGCCAGTGTTACACAGGGCAGTATCCTCTACCTTGTTTTGTTTGATACTGTAGAGTTCTTAAAATGAAATGCTTAAAAAAAGAGAGTTCTAAGCTGGTTGGCAAGGAGCCCATTTTTCATTTCTTTTAACAGAGCCAAAGGTGAGGACAGTTCCAGAAACCTCCCTCTGCCTCCCATATTGGCTGAAATCCTGTTGTAAGTAGCCCTAGAGAAGGCCAACTGAATCAGTGTGGATTTGCTAAGTCAACTCCTGTTTAGGTTTCATTGATTCTCCTACTCTAGCTGTGACGTGCTTTTGGATAGTTAAAGTAGACGTATTTGAATGCATCAAACTTATGGAAGAGTTGACTTAACAAATCTCCATTGATTCAGGTGGCCTACTCTAGTGCAATTTACTACATCAAGCAACAGGATTTAATCCATAGAACACAACTTCTGACTGTGTGGGGATGTTTAATGCATTCTGCTTCCAAAAAAAAAAAAAAAAAAAAAGCTGGCAGGAATCAGAATTAGTTCCAGCATTCTGTGTCCAGTGCAGGGAAAAATAACAGTGAAAGGAAAGCCGGATGTACAGGGATACCAGAGAGAGAGAAGGAGAAGGAGAAGGAGAAGGAGAAGGAGAAGGAGAAGGAGAAAGAAGGAGAAGGAGAAGGAGAAGGAGAAGGAGAGAGATGAGACTGCAGGTATACGATATGTGAGAAAGGAACTAGCCAGTTCGGCATGATGCTGTGTTAAATGTAGATTAACTGAAAAAAGTGTTTGTCATGATTGGAACTATATGTAAAAGTTTTTTTTGTTGTTGTTTCTATTCATGTGGCTGTATAGGCATGGCATAAGATGGTCTTGGATCCCAATACTGGGAGAAAGATGGGATGTTAATTAATTATGTGTCAATTACGATTATTATCAGCAGCCATGCCTGCATGTTGTAAGCTGTCATGGAAGGGCTTTGTACTGAAAGGTGGCATATAAGTACTTCATCAAAAGAATACATTTGTATATGCAGACGCTATCCAAACACATACCCTCTCTTCTCTTTCCCAGCATTGCATATCTTCTTTTTTGGTCAAGTGTACCTGGCTACCCTAGGGAAGGTTCATGTCATGCTTATGTGATGTGCCTTGACAGACTGTAAATATCTCATGCACACTCAAAGCTGATGTTTTTTTCTTTCTTTCTTTCTTTCACTCACTCACTCACTCACTCACTCACTCACTCACTCACTCACTCACTCACTCACTCACTCACTCACTCACTCACTGTTACTTTCCACTGAAAGCATTTACAATTTTTTTGAACCCAAATTTCACTGGTTTAGAAAAAAAGCCAGAGATACACACACACCAAAAGCGACTTTACATTTTTGGGGTGAAAGGTTCCCTTGCTTACCCACCATGTACCCATGGTGAGTCCAGGGCTTAGCAAATTTTTGTTCCATGGAGATATAGGAAGTTTGTTTTTCATCCTCTGAAATGGTTGAGGTGCACAGCCCACTCTTAAAAAATGAAGGGACCAGAAACCAGTACATCTGTGTACTTATTTTGTTCACTTAAAGAGTCTGTACTAAGGTTTTTCATAGGAAGAGCCAACACAGAGAAACCTCAGTAGGTCACTGCTATTACCACTATTACCACAAAGTAACTTCTTGGCTACAGTTCCCAGAATCCTCCAGCCAGCATGACCGGTTATGAATCCAACAATATAACTTTCGATGAAATGTCTCTGTTATTTCAAGAGAACACACACACACACACACACACACACACACACACACACACACACACACACACACACACACACACACACACACACACACACACACACACACACACACACACATTAATATATATATATATTAAAAATCTTTTATTTTTATTTGGTTTTATTTTATTTGCAAAATGTTTCTCTAAACACGTTGTACATGATATGTCATACTTTTCCAAACATCTGAATCCTCACACTGAACATTATGATGTAACAAAAGGTTATAGCTACCAACAGCTCAGTAGATATAAAAATAATGTACCTAAGTCAAATTGTTCCCTCATCTAAAGACCTATTATGAAGGTCTTGACTTACCAACTCCCAATTACATACTTCAAGGAGTTTTACTCTTTTTGGAACAACATTTGGATTTGGATATAGAAGTTGGAGGCTTAGTCATGTAGGCTATGTGGTTATAGAAGTTATAATTAAGTCATAATCATTTTCAACTGGAATTATAAAAATATTAATGGTTATTTGTACAGTCAACAAATAAATGTATCTCATTTCATAGCTGGAATCTACTGGATTCAGCCAATAAACAAATTAACTTTTATTTTCACCAGCATCCCTGTTTACAATCAGCATAATTGCAGAACCAAAAGTCAGCCTTTCATCTCACACTGTATTATGATATTGTTCCCAATAACTCTTTCTGACAATCTAAAAATCAATTCAAAAAACTCTAAAGATATCCTAATGTCTCCAGTTTCATCATTAGGGAACTATATTATTAGAGGTTATTAGATTACTTTTCATCCTAATACCAAATAAGTTCCAATGTTTGGCTTTTGTTTATAAAGCATTGTGCCTCGATGCATTTCAGCAGCTAAATCCATCACCATATTTCATGGCCACCTTTCAATGTATTTCAAGCCATCACACACGTACAGACACAACTCCTATCAAAGCTGGTGAAGTCAACTGAAAGCTTAATCCAACTTTCATGTCAACAGGAGAGATATTAATTTAAATCAAGGGGATTTCCACTCACCCTGATGCCTCAACAGATGAATCTGGCATTGTATATTACAACAGCGATGCCATCTCTGGCTGAGTGAAGGACACAACTAGATGATAGTGCTCCTTGCATCCCAGTTAATGTCTATCCATTTTTATTTGTAATATCCTTGGTGTCTTTTCTATTTACACTGAATCAGAATTAATCGGCCAGACATTCACGGTGGCCAAAAGAAAGCAATACATGTAACTCAGGATGGCAGCAGTCTGACATTATCGCTCGCATAGTAATATTAGTTTTGTATGATTATCATCTCCAGGGAGCTCATGGTACGATAGAGATTTCAGGTGCAGGAATCATAAACCATTATATTCATTCTTCAACCATCTGTATGACATCTCCTCTCAAGGACAGCATCAGAAAGTGGAACAGTAGCTCAAATGTGATATATTAAACATGAGCACAAAATGTATGAGAATTTTAAAATTACAACCATCTCCTCCTTCCATCTACTCCTCAGCCCATACAGACTGTACACTACTAAACATCAGACAGAATGTGCAACCTTCAAATATACAATTTACTTTAAATTGTTCACATTGAATAAGCTATTGTGAGCAGAAATTTAAAATATCCAGATGTTTTGAGCCCATGAGGGAGAATGCCTATTTGCATGGAGAAAATGGTCATTTGGGGGTGGAGATGAAAATCATTCAATTACGTATATTTTATTTAATTTTATTTAATGTATAAAAGAAAGGGGGTCTTGTTTTCTGCATTACATCATTTACCAATTTAAAGCATTTCCCCCCCTTGGGAATATGAAATACATTACATCAAAGTTGGTTTGCTTGTAAATTTATCTTGCTGGAGCATATTAAATTTCAAACTATACTTTACTTAGACAATTATTACAAATTTGAAAACTGAATTTATTCTAGCTTTCAAATTTTGTTACAACCTGAACTAAGAAATGCTGATCTCTAAGAAATCTAGCTTCATTAGTTTTGCTGATGTATGAGAAGCAAAGAAAAAGTTCAAAGCTAAAAACAGAAGAAACATCATAGTTTAATAAAGAAAGTTATAATGGTTTCTGAACTTACTCTTCTACAAGAAGACAGAGAAGACAGAAAGAACACACTTCCAAAATAACCGAAATAAATGAACAGCTGGAAGAAAAGGTGGGGGATCAAAGATTCACTGAGTACTTATTTTGCTTCATGAAACTGTCTAATTATCATCTTCTCAACTATTTCTGCTAGCAGTTCCTGTTTCTTCTGATTCTCCAATTTTATCATTTTCATGGACTTCTGTAATTTGAAGGTTTGCCTGGAGTAGGCACTCTTCTCTATATTTTCATCTCTCATTAGGGATTATCTCTCTGTTTTAATCTCTTATTAGTTTATCCTTTCCTCTGGTATGAGTATTTACAGACTTAGATCGGTTTCTTTCACATGCTGCATAAGATGGAAGAATCTGAAGCACATGAGAAATGAGCTTTGCCACCATGACACAGAAAAGATATGCCTGCTAGAATTCTAGACAGCAATCTTGGACCAAGACATTTTACTCCTCATTTGGAAGGGGTTTTTTTGCATATTAAACTGTGAGTGTGCTTAGAAATCTCTTTCTGGGAGATATGGCCAGATAGCAATACATAAGACTGCTGTCTTAAGCATATTACTCATATTTCTAAATGTTTCCAATTTTTAAAATTCATTTCTTTTTTCAGTTTCCCGTTTCTTGAGGTGAGGGACACAAGTTCTCAGGGAAACAAAGCATGCACATTGACACGTCAATTTGTTCTACTCATGCACAGCATTCATGTCTCTAGTTGCTAGACTTCTAGAAATTAACTGAAAATGCAATATGAGCCTGTATAAAACTTGGATAATGGCATGAGATTTTCCCATTTAGCTAAAGAGATTATCCTAGATCAAGTGTAGGAGAGGATGACAGAGAAAAACACAGAATGACATTGCATTATTCTTTAACATATAGTCTGTTTGTCAGCTTGACCAAGATAGTGTTCAGAGGTATCTGATTTTTAAGCCTAGTTTCAATTGATCCAATGTGGCTGCTGAAACAAAGAACTCAGAATCTACCTAAAGTCCGAATGCCAGCACTTATGGTCACACTTTGGGTAAAGAACTTTGTTCATGTCCAATATGGATGCCCCCTGTTTGTGATGAATAAATTGTCTAGTTTGCTCACCAAGTGGAAATTGAAATATTACAACTCAAAGATAACCTTGAAGGATTATGCAATAGTCTAGTTCCTGCTTCTGGTGAATGTACTAAATGAGCCATGGGCACAGAGCAGTCACTATGCATATAAGAAAAAATGGCTGTCATTAGTACAGCAGTCATGGGGACTGTCTTGACAAGACATATTGGTCCCACTCTCCATCTAGTCAACAGTATAAGAGGAGGGAAAGGGGCACGACCATATATTTAATAACTCCAGATTTGGAATGGAGCCCAAGAGCATGACTCCATGTTCTTGTGATGCGTATCAGTGCTTTGGTGGCCTCTGTGTTAAGTTTGCACTGCGTGAGGCTGTTTTCTGCTTTGAGACTATTTTTTATGATTTCTCAAAATGGTATCTATCAGTTGATGAGAAGTGACTGAGTCAGTGGACTGTGTGCCTCCTAAGATAATGATTCACAAAGGAAAGCAAGGAAAGCAAAACCAGGGCATAAATTTATTGGCTTGTTGAGGAGAAAGATTATGTACAATTACACACACACGGCAAGATTACAGAAGAGTGAAATATTCTAACCCCTTGCTCCAAAATATTTGTATCCTCACCAGAAAGATCAGGAAGATCACTTGGAATAGCTGAGGTGAGCCAGGAACCTAGATATCTTTCCCAGCATATCATTCAGAAACAGGTCAGTATTCATTTAAATTCATTAAATTCATTCATTCTAAAACTGAAGCTTAAATGCTTAAGAAATAATATATTCAAAACGGAATTGTAACTAGGTTTTATGCTCAAGAACTCAGGGAATTACACAGTCATAGATTCAGTGACATTTCTTTGTCCCAGACTCGTATAGTAATAATGGCACATTCAAAAGTTACACAGCTTTGTCTAGGCTACATCAGGATTGTGTGTGTGTAGGGGGTATTATTAAAATCTAGGTGCTGATTCAGTGCTTGGGTTCAGGATCTGATTTCAACTGGTACAATCCAGGCCAGGCGCCGTCCAGTCAGGACGAGGGAAATATTTGAACTTCAGAACCACCAATCACCTACAAGGGGATGTACAAATAGCTATAACTTTGGAATGATATCTGGCTCCAAAGCCAGAGGCTGGAAGTTCAGTTTCCCCCTATGCATCCCAGAAGAACCAGCCTGTGTAGCCTTGGGTAAATTGTACTGTCCCAGAATGCCCCCAGAAGAGAATGGTAAACCATGTCTGAATATTCTCTGTCTAGAAAATCCTGAGAATAGTTGCCATAAGTTAGAATTGACTTGATGGCACACAGTTATAAGCCAGTGTGGTGTAGTAGATCGAGTAATGGATTGGGATTCAGGAGATCTGGGTTTGATACCCCAGCTCTCACACAAAACTCACTGGGGGTTGGGAACAGCAAAACCACTCCTTAAATATCCCATTTACATTGAAAAGCCTATTAGACTTGCTGTAAGTCAGTCCTGACTTAACAGTGTTGGAACCTGATTAGGATATCTGATTCCCCTGGAGTCTTACAAAGATTTAGAGACCTCCCAGGCAAAGAGAATATGTTCTATGATTCATTATAGCTGACATTATCCCAGTAAAGGGTTAATCCTAGAATGACATCAGTAATCAGCAATATCTTCACAACAGCAGATAACAACATGGTTTCTACACATACCAATATGAAATCTGGCAAGATGGTGCACCATAGAGAGGACTTACTAAATGGCAGATAAGTAGCTATTCAGCTTTTGGGGTTAGCCATTTCAAAAAAAAGAAAGTGAGGAGGAATTAAGGAACCTTGTAATGAGGGTGAAAGAGGAGAGTGCAAAAAATGGTCTGAAGCTCAACATAAAAAAATAAGATCATGGCCACTGGTCCCATCACCTCCTGGCAAATAGAAGGGGAAGATATGGAGGCAGTGACAGATTTCACTTTCTTGGGCTCCATGATCACTGCAGATGGTGACAGCAGCCCTGAAATTAAAAGACGCCTGCTTCTTGGGAGGAAAGCGATGACAAACCTCAACAGCATCTTAAAAAGCAGAGACATGACCTTGCCAAGAAAAGTCTGAATAGTCAAAGCTATGGTTTTCCCTGTAGTGATGTACAGAAGTGAGAGCTGGACCATAAAGAAGGCTGATTGCTGAAGAATTGATGCTTTTGACTTGTGGTGTTGGAGGAGGCTCTTGAGAGTCCCCTGGACTGCAAGGAGAACAAACCTATCCATTTTGAAGGAAATCAACCCTGAGTGCTCACTGGAAGGACAGATCCTGAAACTGAGGCTCCAGTACTTTGGCCATCTCATGAGAACAGAAGACTCCCTGGAAAAGACCCTGTTGTTGGGAAAGTGTGAGGGCAAGAGGAGAAGGGGACGACAGACGATGAGATGTTTGGACAGTGTCATCAAAGCTACCAACATGAATTTAACCCAACTCCGGGAGGCAGTAGAAGATAGGAGGGCCTGGCGTGCTCTGGTCCATGGGGTTACGAAGAGTCGGACACGACTAAACAACTAAACAACAACAAGAATTTCAAAATTAGCTTATCCTCTTTTTTATTTATTTATTTTATTTTATTATTATTATTACTATTACCATTGCTACTATTACTGTTACTGTTACTACTACTACTACTACTACTACTACTACTACTACTACTACTACTATTACTACTACTGTTGTTGTTGTTGTTGTTGATGTTGTTGGGTGAGCTGATGCTATTGGTTTCTGAGTTCTGCCGGTTCAGGAACTTGGAGTGAGGTTGTAGTGAAAGCGCACACTGTTCATATTGCAGCATCAAGTTCTCTATGACTAATACTTGGCCAAAGATCCCAACACGGGTAACGCCAGAATTCCCCAAATCCATAAAGTAAATAAAAGGTGCTACTAAATATCACCAAAGCCTAATAACTGAAGCCTAATGAAGAGAGCCCCATGGCACAGTGGTTAAACAGTACTGCTGTCAAGCCTCTGCTCATACACCCTTTCAGTCCTAAAGCAAAGTAAATCCAAACATGGCCTTGCAGCACCTAAAAGGACTTAAATAGCTCCTAAATGAATGGAGCAGAAACATAACATGAAAGATCAAATAAAGTGTGAAGTGACTTCACATAGGGATGGTCCTCACATTCTTAGTGATTAGAAAGTGCAGGAGAGCTCCTTTGTCTTTAGTGTGGGTAAAGCTGTCACGTCTACAAAAATAGCTCTGATTTTAAGCCTTATAATTTAAGTGGCATTATGTTTCAAAAAGAAATCAGATGTCTTCTGTCGGATGTTTTTCAAAATACAGCAGTGATGCCGAAGATAATTTATGTCACACACAACCTGGAATTGCTAAGGTTGACAGATCAGAAGCATCATATTCCCTGACAATTCAGGTAAAAAAATGAAATGTGAAGTCAGTTCCTACATGGACCCACATCACAGGTTTGTGACCTTGTAATGTTACAGAACCTGACAAAGGCCCACAAGTCATGATGCTGGTGCTCTGCTCTGTGCCTTGCTTCGAATGGCACAATGGGCTCAAGTGCATTCACCCAATGGCTCTCTGCCCATTGCCTGCATTAACTCCTGGCTTTTTACTATCCTGATATTGTACAAGAATGTTGCACACCTCCAGTGACTCCTGTGTGTTTTCTCACTCACACATGTTCACCTTCGGGCATGACTTGTTCTTTTTCCCTATTTCGCTGTCACCAGAGGATATTATCCTCGCAATAGCAAGAATCTCACACCCTTGTTGCCAAACAAAACAAGGTTTATTTAAGGATCACAGAAGGAAAAATCATGGATGTTCTATTATCTTTCATTCAATAAACGTGTACTTCATTACTTATAAGCTTGCTTGTATTCAGTTACTTCATTCAAGGTCTCAATATATTCTCTGTCTATGTACTTCTAATTCCTTTTATCTCTTTAATATTCTCTAACAAACCAACTGTCCATTACTCTGTCTAAACTTCACAGTCTTTTCTCTGTCTAAACACTTCACCATCTTTTCCCTAACTCTCTCTCTGTCACATTCTAACTGCCTCTCTGGCACTCCCAGTTTCCTTGACTCCGCCCCTCCTGTCCTATCATAGGCCCCTGCACTGGAGCTCTAAAATGACTGACAGGAGTGACGCATGGGCTGTCCGCCACAAAGAGTAACATACACATGAACCCTTTCATGTTGAACCAGCGAGCCCTTGTGGCAGCTGGAAATGGGTAGAGATGGGAACCAACGCACACTGACATTATTATCATGATCTGGAGATCAAGGAAGCATAAAGTAGCCGGGAAAAGGCCTCTCTATAAAGCAATGTTTTCAAGAGTCTTTTAAAAGTTGTGGGGGAAGGAGCCAAGTGCAGTTCCATCAGCAGTTGATTCCAAAATGCTGGAGCCATGACAAAGAAGGCCCTATATCTAGTGAAGTGGCTACCTGGAGGGTCATGGCCGGGGAGGACATAGTGGGGCGGGTAGATAACCTTAGGAAAAGACACTGCAGTGTGGGTAACCATATAAACTGCATCAGAACAGGAGGCAAGAAGTAGAAGCTTACAATATAATATACTCAGAGTATAATATAATATATTCTGCAAAAGCAGCCTATAATATAAGCTTAATTATGATTAACCATCCCACATGTAAATATCTAGATCACTGGTTCTTAACCTTGGGTTACTCAGGAGTTTCGGACTGCAACTCCCAGAAGCCTTCACCACCAGCTGTCCTGACTGGGGTTTCTGGGAGCTGCAGTTCAAAAGCATCCGAGTAACAAAGGTTAAGAACCACTGATCTAGATTACCCCATTTTTTGTCATCTATGTACCTGAAGAAGCAATGGGCTCATTTATACCACTCATTTGTAGCTGGGTTCAAATCTCCTATGCGTAGACTACCCAGGCTTATTTTGACGGTCCCAGGAGAATTTTAAAACCATCATCTTCAATGCATTTTTGACAGCAGCCAACTTTATGTTATGAACTTCTTTCTTATAAAGTATGCCCAAATATCCTAAAAACTTGGAAGTGAAAACAGGACCAGAACTTAGCGTATTTATTAACATGCAGAAAGAAGCATTGTACTCAATTTTACTGGAGGACATTAAAATGGGGAGGGGGGGTTCCTCACTACCTTCAAGAAAGCTAATCAGTAAAAACTTCCTGCCCCCACCTTGAACAATGTGTTTCATCATCCTAATCTCCATATTAAAAAGATTCCACATAGCTGAGGCAGAGCTTATGCTGATTGATTGAAAGTATCACCTGCTGTTTGGACCCTCTTTACTAAGCAGAGATAAAGCTCATTAGATATTTATTTATTACATCGACTGGCTTTACTGAAGCTTTGAAGTGTTGTAAAGCAAGGTAATCATGGTGTAACATTTTTATGTGGGCTTAGGGAATTTTCAAATGAATTGATCCAGCTCTGAGGAAGCTGCTGGCTTCACATGGTTGACAACACATTTATGACAGTAGCCAAGTTTCCATTATGACTTTCATATAAATGCTGAACATAAATGCAAACTATGAAGAAAAAGGAAGATACTTAAATTTTGGGCTTAAACCCAGGAATAGTATAATTTAGCCAATGAGGTCTTCATAGCCTGAACTACGCATGGATATCTACATATATAAGGGAAGTGTAAATGATGCCACAAAATTTTACAGCCAGGTTCTTCACTGGGAGGGTTGAGCATGATGCTTAACCCTCCCAGTGAAGTCAATGAAACTTGCTTAGCTTTAGCCAAAGTGCTAGAGTACTTTTGACTATTAGGAACAATGATTATTGACTATTAGGACTATTCTGACACTCTCCTCAAGCTTCTTAGTCTCCTTGAAGCTTAGCTGCAGTGGAGTTACTCAGCATCAATAGACAATACAAGCCAAGACATCTAACAATCAAACACACATCTATGTGTCTTTTAAATTACTACCTGCAATTCAATGCTGTTTCAAAAGCTGCCATTTGAATATTTCCCCAAAGTCTGCACTCAAATCTCAGGAGCAATGCTATGCTATACATGTTTTGTTATTTTTATTTTACACTTAATAATGCCAATCAACTGCCAAGATAGGTACAGTATGGACAGTGTGGGGCAGAAAGAGGAGGGAGCTGCCTGACACGATAAGGGAAAATGCCATTGGCTTTCTTTCATCCTTCTACAGTATTCTTTTGTACTTTCACATAGACAAAATAATGCATTTTTCTCCGTATTCTTGAAGGCTTTCACAGCCAGGATCTGATGGTTGTTGTGGGTTTTTCGGGCTCTTTGGCTGCGTTCTGAAACAGCCAAAGAGCCCAAAAAACCCAAAACAACCATGCTTTCTTCCTCTTTCAGTGGAATGGATGGAGACTTAAGGGGTGACTTCATTGGCCATTTACCCTGCAATTTACATAAGACTGAGCGTTGATGAATTCTAATTGAAACCCAGTGACTACACCACATAAAGTTCAATGGTGGGAAGCCCATTGTGGAATCATTTTTTTTTAAAGTAGGGAATCTTTTTTATTCAACTGCCAGATTGTTCCAATTGATTTGACATCACTTTTATCCACTTTTTGTCAGTGTAGCCTGATCCAATGCAAAGGGGAACTCACCAAACGTTCTTCAGTTTCAAACCATTAAAAAAAGTTTTTAACTCAGCTCTGGAACAGATTTTTGCTAGGGCACTTAAGAGAACAATAAAGGCAGCAGAATTGCCAGTTAGCACTTGTTAGTACCTCAAGGCAGCCTCTGCTGTTGAACCCTCTGCCTTTGCCCCTGCTGACTCCCGCAAATTGGTTTGTGCAGCTTATAGTGATTTTACTCAGGGAAACCCGATTTCCACAGGTGTGAATCACAGTGGATCAAATCATATTCTCCCCACTGTGTAATCACACCTTTAGACTTTCTCATATTCTGTTCCTTGAAAATGGGATGTTAAAAACTTTTTACATTCCCGGGTAAAAGCTAAATCTTTTAGAGTTGATCCTCACATTTCAAACCTTAAAAAAAGAGACAACTATGTTTGTACTACAATGTCCTATCAGAGAAACAAGCAGAACTTCTGAACAAGCTCAATGGGCAAAAATAAGTCAAACAGGCCATTTCATTGCATTACAGCCACTCCAGCTCTAGGTATGCTGAGAAATTGAAAGATATATTCCACTCCTTTGTTTGTCAATCAGAGTGATAAATTCTACCCTGCAGGTTCCTAATTGCAGTTTTTCATTGTTTTAAACAACAGCCTCAGACCATTTGATCTTTCTTTTTAAAAATCTTTGCAAAGCAAAGCAACTCTTCTCCTAGGGAAGGGGAGGAAAAGAGCACTGTTCATACAACTGATGGAAATTATCACAGCACGTTAACTGTCAGATCCCCAATATTAAATATTCAGCAACCAAAATGAGATATTAGCAAGAGACAAAAGGACTTGTTCGTATTAGAACAGAAATGCCCAGGAGTGCCACTAAAGTTAACAGAGATGTCAACATGTCTAGTTAACTACCTGCCAGGTCTTTGGTTTAAAATTTGGAACCTGACCATTAACGTTTCCCTTGGGCTACAACACAGCAGAGGTGTGCTCCCTGCATAATGCATGAGGGTGACCTAGCTAGTCAGTATTAATGAGTAATAACATCTCCTTGATTATGTGGTGTACTATCTGTCACTGTGGGAATCACAAAAGCACAGTGCAAATGGTGTATAATGCAGGACTCAATTACCAGCTAGAGAAATCCAGCCCCAGGTAGAATGGAAGGTGTCAGCTATAACTTATGTAGGATGGGAAGTGACTAATTTGTCCAGAGGGAGTTTTGTCCACAGTTGTACTGACATGGAGCCATATTTCTCATTACCCAGATTTTTGGTTGGCCCTCCCACCAGGCACACAAACACACACAAACCTCAAGTAATTCAATTGCCAATTACTGTTAGCATGACTCTTTGAACTAAAAAATTATGCCATTGTAAGAATCAAGTATTATATTTAATTAAATTTCAGTTCTGAGAACCGTTCATTCAACTTCAGCAGACCAAGGGATGTGCTGATAATGCAGGGATCTCAACTTCACCACTTTCTCATAATGTCTAAAGCTTACTTTTGGGGTGTGGACCTCATGGAACATCAGCAAACCAGCAACTAACCTATTTTGTCACATGCACAAAAGGACAATACCTGTAATGAAGGAAAGCATTTCCAAGTGAACTCTATTTGTATTTTGAACAAATTCTGAATGGTCAAACGAATATCAACATGTGAGTTTTAATTTACACACATTTGGAAGATGAGCAAGTGAGTACAGATGCTCCCTTTGGCTTTTGTTTAGCCCATGAATAATAATGGAATATTTTTCTGAGACCTGTAATGTCATGTAGCCAATGTCACTGAGAATCTTACAACGATGTGAACGTTTGAACTCTAGTACATATCTTCATAAAATGTCATCTCTCTTGATCAGTTTGCAGCCAACTATAGTGATTCATGGGGCTGACAGAGCAATTCAGGTTTGCAGGCTTGCCCAACAGAACAGATCACAGACAAGTAGTATGCTCAATATAACAAAAGTTTCTGTGGGCCCAAGGCCACTAGTAAACAAAATTACTGAGTAGGAAATTTAACCCACCTGTACCTCAATGAAATACAGGCAGACAACTGTTATAGCTGAAATCTAGCATGAACAGAACGTGTTTGTGCATCTGGAGTTACTGTACCTGTCTCTGTCTGTGTCTGTTGTGTGCAAGGGAGGCAGTGCTTAATGACTCGCAAATTCTTCAACAATATGCTCATGAGTTTTGGTGCTGATGCTCCACTACCTAAGGTAAAGGTAAAGATTCCCCTTGACAATTTTTGTCCAGTTGTGCTCGACTCTACGGGGCGGTGCTCATCCCCGTTTCCAAGCCGTAGAGCCAGCGTTTTGTCCGAAGACAATCTTCCGTGGTCACATGGCCAGTGCAACTTAGACACGGAACGCTGTTACCTTCCCTCCGTGGTGGTACCTATTTAACTACTTGCATTTGCATGCTTTCGAACTGCTAGGTTGGGAGCTGGGACAAGCAACGGGTGCTCACTCCGTCGCGTGGATTCGATCTTACGACTGCTGGTCTTCTGGCCCTGCAGCACAGGCTTCTGCAATTTAGCCCACAGCGCCACCACATCCCCGCTCCACTCCCTACCTTGTTCCAAATGGCACAAAGTTCCCAAGTATGTGTACTCCAGTCCTCTTGCTTCTGTGTTCCTGCTGTGCCAATGTGGCTCACACAGAAACATAACCAGGGCTGCATTAGGGAGTTCCAGTGCTATCTGGGAATGAATGAAGATGGACTACCAAAATTCAGATTTTCTTCTTTAGCATTGCACACTTCAGGTTTGCCTCTCCACAATTCCATGAAACTCCAGACAGAATCCAGAGACCAGTGACAAACTACCCAGGAGTGTGCCAAATTCTGATCCTGTCAAGTGAAGAGCCAAGGACTCAGAGGCATGGGTAAAATATAATCAGGTTATATGGGCAAGTTAAAAACCATTTTAGAGTAGTCTTAGACTCACAAAAGATAAACTCAAGTTCAAAATCCTGTGCAGTCACCAACCCAGCTAGGTTACCATAGGCCTGTCACAATCTCCCAGCCTTACATATCTCATAGGACTGTTGTAGGAACAAAAGGGGTAGGGGTTAACACATTCTTTCAGTGCCAGGAGAACGATAATTCAGAAAATAAATAAATAGTATGCACAGACATTACTTGAACAAAAGACAGGTTTGGTATTTATTTTTTAAAGAGCAAAAATACAGCTAGCAAGTATATGAGATGCACCAGCAGTTAATCTAGTATTTCCTTTCATAGACTGTTGCCTGCAAGCTTAGAACCAAGATGGTCTCTCTTTTTCTGATGCCCTTGGCCACAGAGCTCCTTTTATGGACTATGAAAAGAAAAATGGCATTGCCAATGTTAGAATGATATGGTTTTTAAAACCCAGTTGCCATTCTCTGAGAAATCACACAGAGTCATAGACTAATGGGAGTTGGAAGGGGCCTATAATGCCATCAAGTCCAACCTCCTGCTCGATACAGGAATCCAAATCAATGTGTATCTAACAGGTGTTTGCTTAATTTGTTGGAGTTTTTACAAACCTTGCCTGCTGCATGTGGTTTGAGTGATAGGGAGGAACCTTTCTGGGCTGGGATGACTGTCAATCTATCCAGCAGTAACCAATTATTTCCTCTCACCTCTGAATTCTCTGCTGAGTGTTCCCTTTCTCTGTGCTTAGTCTGTTGGAAGCAGTGTTTGTTTGTTTGCTGTTGATCTGTTCACAACTGTAAGAAATGAAACATTTCAATTCTTTTTCCTATAAATGCCTCACAGTAAGTCATTATGACCTTAAGTACCAAATAATTAGAAAGGGGCTCTGGGAAACCTCTGTGAGTGCCTGTACTTCTACCGCGTACCAAAAAGAGTTTTACCAGAAATTGCGTTCCAAATTTTCCCTTGAATTTCTCCTAAGGCAGTTGGATTCATTTTTATACAGCTCTACGAGTTAAGAAGTTTTTCCTGATATCCAAACAAAATCTGGCTTTCTGTAACATGAGCCCGTTATTACGTGTCCTGCATTCTGGGATGACTGAGAACAGATCCTGCTCCCTCCTCTGTATCACAATATTTCAAGTATTTGAAAAATGCTGTCATAACTCCCCTCACTTTTCTTTCTCAAGGATAAACAGACTCAGTTCTTTCCATCTTTACCTGATCATCCTTATTGCCCTCCTCTGAACTTGCTCCAGTTTGTTGGCTTCCTTCTTAAAGTATGGAGTGAAGAACTTGACACACTACTCCAGAAGAGGCCTAACCAGTGTCAAATAGAGGGGAACTAATACTTCATGGAATTTGGAGTCTATACTTATATTAATGCAGCCTAAAATAGCATTTGCCTTTTCTTTCTTTCTTTTTTGTTTTTTGTCTGTCACTTTGCACTTTTGGCTCATATTCATATTGTGATCTACAATAATTCCAAATCTTTCTCGCATGTAATATTACTGAGCCAAGTATCCCCAATCATGTAACGGTGCATTTAGTTCTTTTCCCCCGAGGTACAGAACTTTTCACTTATTCCTGTTAAATTTAATTATGGTTTTTTTTTTCAGCTCAGCACTCAAAACTATCAAAATCTTTTTCAATTTTGTTTCTGTGTTCTAGATTTCCACCCAATGTTGAGTCCTCTGAAGATTTGATAAGCACTCCTTGCACTAATTTAAAATGTCAAAGAACACTGGGACCGGGACTAAGCCTTTTAGTAGGCCCCTTGTGGTTTCCTCCCAGCTTAAGAAGAAGCCATTAATAAGCACTCTCTGGGTACAGTTCTGTAAGAGCTGTTCTATCCAGTCCACACTTAGTTAGCTTACTAGTCAGAATATCTAGAATTTACTAAATTTAAATGTTCAGTAGTAGGACTCTGCTATGAAGAAAGATGAGTTTATGTCATGGGAAACTGGGACTACAGTCAACTATAGTCAGGGGGAGTAGTCATTGTATATAAAAACACTCTGGAGGTTGGTAGGCTTTCTGCTGTGGCCTGGTCTGGAGGCCCTCCATGTGTCATGCGGGGCCAGGGATGGTATTGGGATCTTGCTGGCATACCGTGCTTCCCACATATTCAGCAATTTCCTTACTGGAGTTGGCTGACTTAGTCTCTGCGGCACTGTTGGGGTCCCCAAGGCTATTGGTATTGCGTGATTTCAACATCCATATGGAAGAGAAAGTTTCTGTTCCAGCTTTTGAATTCTTGGAAACCATGGCTTCCTTGGACATGTCCCAACATGTTAATGCCCCCACCCACGTGGGTGGTCATATGCTTGACTTGGTATTCTCCTCTGAGCAGGGAGAGTGTGGTCTGATGGTGACTAACCTTGTGTCTATCCCCTTCTCATGGTCGGATCACCACCTAATTAAATGCAACCTAACAATGGCCCTTCCCCCCCTTGCAGGGAGCTGGGATCTAATTTAATGGTACGCCCTTGCAGGCTACTGGATCCTACAGTGGGGTCTTGACTTGAGAACTTAATCCGTATTGGAAGGCGGTTCTCAAGTCAAAAAGTTCGCAGGTCAAATCTGCATTTCCCATAGGAATGCACTGAAAACCATTTGATCCGTATCTGCTCTTTTCCGTCCATAGAAACTAATGGGAAGCTGCTATTCCGCCTTCTGCCACTAGAGGGGGATATTTTGTTTCTTTTTTTCTTAGGTCAAGAAAGGTTCAGGGAAGGCAGGGAAAATACAGTCCAGGCAGTACAGTACCAGGCAGTCTGAAGACTGTCTCCCAATCTACTCTCTAAACGCTGGGAGGAGTGAGGAAGCAGACAGGCACCCTTTTCACTGGCCAACAGTTAACTGAAAGTTCAAATTTTGCACTTTCCCTGCCTCCCACGTGGTTTTTTTTTCAGTTCTTAACTCAAATCTAAGTATGTAAGTCAAGTCAATATTTTCCTATGAGAGTGGTTCTTAAGTCAAAATGTTCTTAACTCGAGCCGTTCTTAAGTCAAGACCCCACTGTATTAGATTCCAGGATTCCATACGAGGGATACCGATTGATCTGGCTGGCGCTCCTGTTGAAGCTCTGGTTGATGGATAGTTCGTCGCCACCACTAGGGCTGTAGACATGATTGCTCCTAAACATCCTCTCCTCTGCAGAGCTCATTCATAGCCCTGGTTTGACCAGCAGCTGAGAGCTATGAAGCAAAATAGAAGTCCTTTATTTGGCTGGCATTACCTCTCCAGAAATATGTTGAGAGATGCTAGCAAATAATGAATGAAATAAGGTAATACAGCACCAAGCCCATCCACTTCGTGGACATCAACCCCTTTGGGCAATGGTTAAAATCAAGGAGAAGGTTTTTTTGTTGTTGCATATATTGTATCTCAAGCTCCAAATATTAAATCAGAAGAGGCTAAGGTAAACTGATGGAGAGAGAAAAAAATACACCTTGCCAAACAGATGAATGCTAAAGAGTTTGTCCCACCAGACACTAGCTGGACCATCTGGAAGTCACTTAATAGACTTGAAGCAAAGTAGGAAGATCAATGAATAATCAAATAAAATGGGGCTGCTTGGGTACAGGAAAAAAATTTCTGTGACTGTGAGTAAGTTGAATCAATGCAGCTCTTATGTGCATGCAACTTATGCCCCACGGCAGAGCTAGCAAACAGCTTAGATAAAGTTATTCAAGCAGCCCGCTTCTGGTCAAAAATAATCAAATTTTCTTAATATTTTAATTTGTTTTTAATTTTACCTGTATTTCATATAAGTCCACAATTTCAAATTGTACAAGGTTCTGATATGAATAAAGAAAGATTTAAATGTCCAAGAACATTTGGTCCCCAGATGTTCTTGAATGACAACTCACAGAAATCATGGCCAGTACAGCTAACGATAAAGCCTTCTGGGAGTTTTAGTCCAAGAACATCTGGGGGTCCAAGGCTGTGAACCACAGATCTAAATCTTTGCTAGTCTTAGTTGCTGTCTGTTTTCTACTTGCTAACAAACTTGTTCACTCACACCAAACTTGTGCACTCTTACCAGATGGCAACACCTCTGAGTTTCCTGTGGGGACCTATATAAGGTTGATGACCAAACATTTCTAAATTCTGATGAAATACAATGAGAGTTGTCAATGTGGCATAGTGGATAAGGTATCAGATTGATACTCAGGAGATCAAGGTTAAAATCCTAATTTGGCCATTGAAGCTCACGGGGCAATGTCAAACGACTCCTTGAATATATATCACATGCCTTGAAACTCCTATTAAGGTTCCCATAAGCTGGAAATGACTTGACAACACACAACAACAGCAAAAGTATCACCCCAATATGCATTTTGGAATTTGTTTTGTACCCATGCTTTCATATATTCTGGAGACCTCTATTCTTCATGAACATGCATCTAGCAACCCACTATACTACTCCCTGCCCTGATAGGCAATGACTGGATTCTTCCTTACAACAGTCTTACAAACATTGTGTTCCCTTCTACACAAGCACACACATCTAGGCAGGCAACCAAACATCCTCGTCACAGTCATGCTATCAACTTCTTATCTGAACAATCTCCACAAAGATTTGTTCTGCAGAATTCTTTGAGTTTTTCTCTTCTCTCAATTTATGGTGCCAAGTTTTGACATTAGATCACCAAGCAAACAATTCAGCCAGGCAGTGCCTTCTGTGTCCTAGGTCGTCTGGCTTTAAAGATAAAACCGTATATGAAAGTATGGTCAGGAGGCAAATCTTTTGAAACAATGAGCAATGACATTCTTTTGGCGGGAAAGAAAATAAAAGGCTTTGCATCACCCACCGAAGAAGAGCACTGGTGGTTTCTGCCCTGACTGCTTGCTTGCATGCCATTACCTGAAATAACACTTCATTGTAACTGACATGTAGGCAATGAGGACCTCCAGCTGCCAATGTTTACCAAACTGTAAAAGGTCAGAGAAATAAACCTGACCTTTTCCTACTGGGTTGCTGAGTAAACATGAGGCATTGAAAGACTTGGGCGTAGAAAGAAGGGCTGGGGGGAGGGGAAGGAGAGAAGAGCATATGCTGACAGTAACATGAGACCTGTATCGAAAAAGGGAAGCAAGGGGGTGGGAAAAAACCCAGGACGTAGAAATGTACAAAGCATCGGTTGCATTTGTAAAGGGCTTACAAATAGAGAACTGGATCACTTTCTCAGTAAATGGGATCCAGAGGAGACTATCCTAAGGATCAGTTACAGACAAAAATCAAAACAGCACATGAATTCATGCATCCCATATTTGGGGTCCGTTTTGCTCTTAATGCTCTTATCTCCTTATCATCAGTCCTTATCATCTTCCCCCTCTTTTCCAACACAATGTCACCAACCCATTCTCTCTGTCCCCAACCATCTCTATGAAATTAATGGAACAGCTGCTGGTTGTACAAATATGCTTCATATATACCTACTTTTTCTGTTTCAGTAAGAAACTCTTGTGTTTGATTACTCTGGATTCTCTTGCTTTTCCCTTCTTGAGTACTATAATTTCTGTCATAGCACACCATTACTTTTACTTAGACATCTCAGGAGATGTCGTTCAGATCTGTCGGCATGATAAAACCCATGTAGACAAGGACATACGGCAACAATCGGCTTAATTTAGTCTGAGTTCCTCTACTGTTCTGCTCTGTCCCCATGGTCTCATTTAAATACTGCAACACGACACAGCCTACTGGTCACACTCTGCTCCATGTTGCTGCCATTTATTGCTTGACTTGACTCTGAAAATGGCAAGGGACACATGATAGCCATTGCTAAAAGAACGCAGCTTATGTCAACTCTAGCTGCTTTTCTGACAATCGCTCAGGAAATCTTAGGTGCCTTCAAAATAGATCCTTATGGTTTCAAAACATTCAAAAGCATTCAGAGTATTCAAAACCATGCTATGATATTTCCATTAATACTGAGATCCATTTGTTCTCCTGTGTGTTAGTCCATAATACAGTGGTGCCTTGCATTACGACGTTAATTCTTTCCAGCGAAATTGCTGTAGAATGAAAACGTAATGCGAAAAGAAAAAACCAGTTGAAACGCATTAAAACCCATTTAATGCATTCCAAAGGGCTGTAAACTCACTGTCCAGCGAAGATCCTCCATACGGCAGCCATTTTCACTGCCTGTGCAACGAGGAATCTATCCCAGAAAACAGCAGGGGGCCATTTTGTTTACCCGGCAGCCATTTTGAAGCCACTGATCAGCTGTTGGAAAATCATCATTTTGCGAAGAATCAGTTCCTGAAGCAGGGAACTGATCATCGCAAAGCGAAATTCCCCCATAGGAAACATCGTTTTGCGATCGCAAAAGTGATTGCAAAAAGTTCATCGTAATGTGGTTTCATCATTAAATGGGGCAATCATAAAGCGAGGCACCACTGTACATCAAGCTAAGTGGCATTATATCTATGATATTTCCAATTTTAATAATAATTATTATTTTATGCCATCAGGTCAATTCTGGCTTATGATGACTCTAGGTTTCCTAGGAATAGAATACTCAGAAATGGGTTATCAATGCCTTCTTTTCATGCAGCTTACCCACAATTATACAGCTGTGGTTGTTCCTCTCTTGTGAAGCACAGGGATGAATGGAACTACCAGCTCCTGTCTCTGCAGTTATGTATGAATCCTGGATATTGGACACACAGCAAATCTTCACAGAGCAATGAAGACCTTTCACTAAGTCAAAAGATGGATTATATTTGCTAGGTCCAGGTAGGTTAGTTTGACTTAAATGTTAAAAAAAGATTTGTAGAAGTCTTCCACTATTGTCTTAAATGGACATGAGGGGGTGCAGGGAATGTTTGTCAAATTTGCAGATGATATAAGATTGGGCGGAATAGCTAATACCCTAGAAGACAGAAACAAAATTCAAAATTACCTTGATAGGATGGAGCACTGGGCCGAAAGCAACAGAATGAAATTCAACAGGGATAAGTGTAAAGTACTGCACCTCAAAAAAGAAACCAAAAGCACAGTTAAAAGATGGGGGAATGCTGACTCAGCAATACTACAAACAAGAAGGATCTTGGAATTGTTGTAGATTACAAGCTGAATCTGATCCAAAAGTGTGATGTGGCTTCAAAAAAGTCAAATGCCATTTTAGGCTGTATTGACAGAAGTATAATTTCCAAATCCCGTGAGGTGCTAGTCCCCCTCTATTCAGCACTGCCTAGGCCTCACCTTGGGTACTGTGTCCAGTTCTGTACACCATACTTTAAGAAGGATGCTAACAAATTGAAACAAGTTCAGAGGAAGGCGACAAGGATGATCAGAGTGCTGGAAACCAAGCCCTGTGGGGAAAGGCTGAAAGAATTGGGCATGTTTAGCCTTGAGAAAAGAAGACTGAGGGGTGATATGATAGCACTTTATAAATATTTGAAAGGCCATCATACAGAGAGGAGGGGCAAGATCTGTTCTCGATCATCCCAGAGTGCAGGACTCGCAACAATGGGCTCAATTTAAAGGAAGCCAGGTTTCGGTTGAATATCAGGAAAATCCTCCTAACTATTAGAACAGTATGACAGTGGAACCAGTTACCTCGGAAGTTGGTGAGTGTTCCAACACTGGAGGCATTCAAGAAAAACTTAGATAATCACCTGGCAGATATGCTTTGATTGTATTCCCACATTGAGCAGCGGGTTGGACTTGATGGCCTTTTAGGCCCCTTCCAACTTCACTTTTCTATGATTCCATGACATCATGAAAAATCACAAAAAACAGTAGTGGCACAAAACTATGGAAGATTCAGAAACAGAGAGTACAGACAATAGATATCATGGAAATGAACAGAGGTTGGCAGGTTTTGAAACTTTACATTAATGTAGTAGAGAGCCCTGTGCTGAAACAAATGTCCAGATGAGAGCTCTAATCACCACTTACTATCATACTATCCAGCCTGGTATTTCTCACATACCTGTTCATCTGGTGTCTCTTTTCATTTCACGTACCCAAACCCAAATCATAACTGTGAGCAGTTTGACAGTCAGCTTTGGTGGAAACATTCTGCCATGAAACTGAATACAGGTTCTTGCTGCTGTGCAAACAAGGAAGAATAGATGATATTTACCTTTATATCTCACTGACTGTTTGGGGACCACATATTTTCTGTAACAAGAGAAATAGTTTCTTCTTTTTTTCCCCCACCAAGCATTGAAGTTTATCTTTAATGTATTATTCAAACACTTGCAATGATTAATTAATCACACTGCTGTATGGGGAGAACAGAACTGGGCTCCATGTATCACCCCATCCAGATGCTCCAAGTTAAAGGGATTCAGGAGGGAGAGCATGTCAGCAAGAGCTGTTAATTATGCAATAAAACATTACAGGATTTCAGAGACAGTTTTCATATTTTTATGGCATCTCTTTTTCATTGTTTCTCTCTCCACTGTATATAGGTTACACATCTTCCTTCGCATCCTGTCTGTCAAAGTCACTGCAGGTAGGGCATGAGGAAGATTTTCCAAACTCCTTCAAATTGATTTAGACAAGGTAGTCATACTGTGGGAGGAATGCTGGCTGCAGTGTTAGTTTCACTGAAAAGCTGTGAAATGTTCCACTGTCTTATGTTGTCTTGCAATGGCAGTTCCAGTGTACTCTAGGCCCAGGGCTCCTAACAAATGGCTTGGTCACCAATAAACAAATATTCTAAACCCAAGTCTCCATTGCCTCTTGATCTCATGTTGAACTGTTTCCTCACCCTTGTCAACTCTCACCAATCTTGTGCACAGGTTAGAGGCTTGTGACAAGTACAACCCCAAACCCAAGCCAACTTACTTTCTTCTTGTTGTGGGAAAAACCTGGATGAAACAGCTTGAGTCAAATACTATTAACAGAGGAAGAAGTCTTTCCATAAGATTGCACTTCAGTGAGGATTTCAACTCTTCCAACTACAAATTATGGCTACCAATTTGGCTTTACTTGGCCATCTAGCTGATGGAACGCCTCAGAATAATTTCCTGTTTTGCTGACATTAAGACTGCATCTTGCTCCATGTATTTCTCCTCCAAGTGAGCAAGGGAGACTGTGTTTTTCATGGAAGGCAATGGAGAGAGCTGCAGGAGGTTCCCCCTAGGCTTTTATTTGCATGGCCACCAAAGACAGTCAGGGGACGTGGTGGCGCTGCGGGCTAAACCGCAGAAGCCTGTGCTGCAGGGTCAGAAGACCAAGCAGTCGTAAGATTGAATCCACGCAACGGAGTGAGCGCCCATCGCTTGTCCCAGCTCCCGCCAACCTAGCGGTTCGAAAGCATGCAAATGCAAGTAGATAAATAGGGACCACTTCGGTGGGAAGGTAACGGCGTTCCGTGTCTAAGTCGCACTGGCCATGTGACCATGGAAGATTGTCTTTGGACAAACACTGGCTCTATGGCTTGGAAACGGGGATGAGCACCGCCCCCTAGAGTCAAACACGACTGGACAAAAATTGTCAAGGGGAACCTTTACCTTTACCTTTACCAAAGACAGTCAAAGGATAACTTAACATCCCCATCTCAAAAGAAATGGCAAGCCCTTTATTGCTTTGCCAGCAGTCTGTGTTCAAATAAAATGGGGTAATACCTGGTCCAACTTTTTGTCTATTAGGTTCCTCCCTCATCCACAATTTTTACATCATTTTGTCTAATAACGAGGTCTGCTAGAACCCAAATTGTCATTTTGTTTATAACTTTTTAGTGATTTAATAAACACATTACTTAACTTTGTTTCTACGGATGGATCACAGGGCTAATTTCCCCCCTCCTTTTTGCTATATTGTGTGGATGATGATGTTGAAGCTGCTAGTAAAACACTTTGTTTTCATGAAGGAATGGTAGGGTCAAAGTAAACCTGTAAGGTGCAGTCTGCATTTATTACAACCTTTTGAAGGTAATTAATTCACAATGTCTACCTAGGCCGGAAGCGATTTGATGGTACATAATAAAAACAGGAACAGGTTCATGTGATAAAGGAAAGAAGTTTCCACTTTGATGCTTCTATAATTGAATGTTCATGGCAGGAGCTGGAACAATTGCCACTGATTAGGAGAACCCTAGTGTCTGGGTCACTATACTGTACCATTATATCACTCAGCCAAGGATTACAGACATCAGCAGACCTTCATCTGCCTGCCCAAGAATGATAACTAGGCTTGAGCAGATAATGGTCAGAAAAATCACAGAACACTGAAAAGACCCAGGACTTTTGAAATATGAGATATTTCTGAGGAAATACTCATGGAAAACAGAATCATTGAGGAATGAGCATAACATAAAGAAAGAAAGAAAGAAAGAAAGAAAAAGGAAGGAAGGAAGGAAGGAAGGAAGGAAGGAAGGAAGGAAGGAAGGAAGGAAGGAAGGAAGGAAGAGAAAGAAAGAAAATACATCCTTGTGGCACCTTTAAGAGTACCTTATTTTAGCATGAGTTTTTGAATGTTATAGTCCACATTTTCAGACCAGGACAGACAAGGACAGATGGGGAATCTTAGGACATACAACAGTGTCCCTTGGTAATTCATCATCTGCAATCTCAGCACCAAAGGGCCAAATTACACCAAAGCAGCATATTTAGCTGCAAATCAGCCAAATAAAAAGAAGCAATGGCATATATTTCAAAAGCAAACATAATCTCTAAACAGGGCTGCCAACCTTTTTTTCTTTTTTTCTTTTTTTTGGGGGGGGGAATAGCCTTGCTGCTGTAGTTTTTTTAAAAAAAACTTTTTATTTTATTGAACTTTAAACAATTTCTCACATTCCATTCCAATTAACATATGGCAGTGTACAAGATGACAGTAACAAAGGCTAACAAAAATTTCATGTAAAGTAGAACATGTTATGAACTGTTGATAAATAAAAGTGTGACCTGCTGAGCAGCTCTGGTGGTAAAAACTAAAAAGCAAAGTCAGGGGGCAGAATTAACAAGGCTTCAGTGTATTTTTAAAGCTTTTTGATCTGAGGCTTTGATGCTAAACTATTCCAGTCTCTGTCATATCCAATGAATGGACTGCGGATACACAGAAAGGTATCTACCTTATTTCTACCCTTGCTAATGTTTATTTTAGTGCACAACTTCTCAGTAGTAAGGATGTCTTATGATTCACCAGCACTAAGCAATTCATTTTTCCTTGTTATTTATTACCTCATTAGCCAAACAAACAAACATGTTGGCATGTCAAGATGCTCCTAAAGACAAAGGGCAGATCCACTGACCAGCTTCCAACTTTACCTTCAAAATGCAATGGCTTTAAGGCATATGAACAAGGACATTTGGGGGTGTACAAGAAAATGGTGGAGAAAGACACATATGTCAACATGCTTCTTTTGCATGTGCACAAAAAAAGTGCAACCCCATTGATCACCGAGAAGTGTGAAGTAAATCAGAGGAATGTTTAATAGTTTGTCTCCCACTGGTGTCCGTACAGTGGTGGATGCACTTTTTTGTTTATTTCCTTTGCAGACCCTGCCCTTTCACCTTAAAGCCACTGTTTTAAGGTTTAAAGACCTTCCACAAATTTCACTTTACTAAAGAACAAAGGTGCATTGCCCAAGTCTGATTTCACTGTAAAGGGAGGGAGGTTTATGGGAGAAAATTCCCATAGACTCCAGATACCAACAGGAGATTCTGAAATCTTAAACTTCCCAAACATATCTGATTCTTCGCTGTAATCTCAGTCTTTCTTTCTACTTCTCTAATTGTGCTTCCCTTAATTCCTCTACTTCCTTTTGTTATTTCGCATTTCTAGTCATGCTGAACATGTGTTTTCTCCTGGTTGGGTGCCTGTTCAGAGCCTGTGAGCTGGTATTCCTTCTATTATTTAAACACATAGTTAAATTTTAATGGCCTCCAGCATTTTCATTTCAATTAAGTAAGGGATTTGTCTGTAACAAAAGAAAAACTTTTAGCTCTTGAGACTTCCAACTCCTTCACTCCTGAACCAAGGTATTATTCTGATTTTCTCCACGTACAATTTTATTTTTCAGGCCCATTACCCAACACAGTCAGTTCTCATACTGAGTAGCATCTGACCTCTAGAAATTTCTAATCTGTAATACATTAAAATGTTATTAAATTCCCATGAACTTTTCTTGAGCATCATTAGTATCTAGTAACCTGTCTAACCATATGAACAGTAGTTTTATGGTATTATGGCCATTCTAAATGTGGCATGATTCCATTAGAGGAAGTGGTAGAATACTGAATGTAGATTTAAGAAAGCCCCAGTTTTACCTTTGAGCTTGTTACTGTATAACAGTGATGCTTCCAGGAAAAGAGTCATTCACACTTTCGGAAGTGATATGTCGTTTATTTCTTTCCAAACTGGAAGGCAAGTCTTCATTTATTTCATTCGTGAAATGGAGATTGAGACATTTCAAATTATCATTCAAATGTTTTCTCTCTGCTTGGTGAGATTATGAGAATTTTTGTGCACTTTGAACATCTCAGGACCTCTTTATGAGAACTTTATGAAAGGATTGTGCAGAAGCCTAATGTCTGGGGCATTAAACCTAGGATTCTACCTGAAACATAATGATTTTTACACAAAATATAAACTTTCCATGCAAAATGCAACTTTTTGTGTAAAATACATTTTTTTAAAAGCTGCTGCTGATGAAAAAAGCAAAAAGTGGTGATCTTTTTGCTGTCATACAGGACAAGAGTAAAAATGTCACAGTGTTTTTTGGTGATGTGGTAAAACACCACATGACTCATGACAGGACAAATTATGAATATTTGTTTCATCTTTAACTATGAAGTGTGAGTAAATAACATCCAATCAAGGGCACTGTAACATTTTCATTCACTGCTATTTAAAGTATGTAGTAACAAACTAAATGATATGTGCCTGGACAAATGTGATTTTGTGCATATATGAGCACAGCGTTACCAGAGGACAAGTACCAACTTTATGAACCAAGCCAAGGGAGCTAGGGGAATAGGAGATACACAACCTGTATCAAATGGCTAGTCTCAACTAGAGTAGTCATATTGAATTAATTGCTGAATGGTAAATCAACACATATAAATCCCATTTGTTTTATGGATGTACATTACGGCACAAACAACTGGATTTAGGGCAGGTTTTTGTTCTTTTCCAAATGCTAGCTGAAAAAGTCCACGAATACAGAATCAACTGCAGATCAATCAACAGAACTACAGATCAGTCATCTATCTCTAAAGCATAATTAAGTTAATATTCTTTTGTGCAAAGATTGTATTCTGCTAAGTATAAAGACATGAAAAGAGGAAGGTTCTGATGTATAGAACAGAGGCTCAACAAAGCTTAATTTTATGTAATGTGCCATATTGTTGTGAGACCAGGATACAGTGTGTGTATATATGTGCATTTCAAACAAAGCTGGGTAGAAGGTAGCAGATGGGCATTTATTTTCCAGGCTTCTAGGGTAAGAGCCAAAAAATGACATCCAAGTTAAAACATGAACTCAACAGATGGTGAGAACTGAGACGCTCGAGCTAACACTGATGTGCAGAGAAGCACTAGCATAGGTCCTGCCAGAGTGATGCTCTATAAAAAATTCAGTCTACAGTTGTGAACCCTGGAGCCACTCCTCAACTGCCTCTGAACCTGTTGAGAACTAATGAGACAGTTCAAGAGGCTACCACTCCCTCTTCTCTATAACATTTGCTGTTGAGAGAAAAGGCCACACAGTTTTAGTTGTCTTTTCATTCTTTCACATTCCCTCCTCTGTCAGGCACTCATTGCCATCTGTCAAAGAGTTCAAGGGTTGGAGAAGAAAGCATAAGAGTATCTTCAGTATTGATTCCCCACATGATGCTACATGTTTGGAATAGACTGACAGCACTCACTTAATTGGCCCTTGCTTGTTTGCAGCCAGTAAGTTGTTCTGCTAAAAGTTTTAAATGGATGTCAGTATATCCAGTGCCAGTACTATTTTTTTATTATGCAGTGGCTGCACCTTTAATTATGGTCATGGGACATTTTCATGTCATTTCCCCCAGAGAAATGAAGAGTACTGAGTCTGATGAGGATGGTAAGCCTTTTATTCTGCTGTTATTCATTGTTATTCTGCTGTTATAAAACAACAATTATACTTTTAAGCCTTTCCATGTCCTGAAAGCCTAAACTTGTGCCTTTTGCCCAGCTGGATCATAGAATACCAATAAAGTAGAATTGTGGAGAGGACTGGCTTCTGGTGGAACATGCCTGATTTTAGTATTTGTTTTCCATGAGGTGGGTGGGTGGACTAGGAGCAGCATAACTGCCACTCATGCAGAACACATCTGTGAACATTACTGGTTCAGTCTCCTTAAATGAGGGGTTAATACCAGCTCCTCTGCATTTTGGAGGTGTGTAGGTGTGGGTAGTTTTCCTAGAACTCAACTACAAGTATCTGTGGTGAGTTCAAGGTACTTACATTGCTCTTGGTAATTGGCTTTTACATATTTTCTTTCCTCTCTTAAGGGATTTAGTAAGGACAGACTTACTTTCCCCAACACAGATGTGTATATATTTCCTATCTGTTTTGAACAGCAGGGAAGATCCCAAAAGGGGGAAACTTAGATTAAATCAAGCAGGTCTAGCTCAAGCTATATCTCCAACGTAAGGAAATTCTGACCACAGATCACTCCATTTCTGCTCAATCAGAACATGAACATGTCGATGCACCTTTCCTGTACCTTGCATCGTTAACGTCCTGTATATTCTAAATAGATCAACTTCAGATTTAAAGAAGCCTGTATGAGGAATCATTTCTTCTCAAGAAGTGGTGATTTGGGTTTGAAAAATAGCTAGAGGATTTACTACATGCAAAGGGGGGGGTAATAAAATGATATTCGGGGGCAGATGAGAAGGGTTTTAAAAAACACCCTGAAATTCAAACTTTAAAGGTACTTGTCCTACTATCTCAAAATTTGGTACAAAATAACTAGTACTGGTTACAATGACCTTTCTGAATATGGTCCTCCTTCAGTAAACCATTCAACAGTTATAACTTTTTGTTTGGATTTCCCCTCCTATCAGAAATGGCTTTTGGAATGCTGTTCTACCTGGTGATGTAATATCAAAAGTTCACTCCTATGCACATCTATTGAGTGAGTGAGTGAGTGAGTGAGTGAGTGAGTGAGTGATTTATTTATTTATTTATTTATTTATTTATTTATTTATTTGACTTTTATCACACCCTTCTAGACAATGTCTACTCAGGGCAGGTCATAATAAAATCATTCGTAAAAACAGTTAAAATAATAAATTAAATTGACATATTAGTGTTGATCAAGATGGGAAAATAGACAGAAAACTAAGTAAAAGTAAAAGTAAAGTATTGACAGGAGGGAAGGCCTGCCTAAAGAGCCAAGTCTTTAATTGGCTCTTAAAAACACCCAGCAAGGGTGCCAGGCAGATCTCTAATAGCAGGCTGTTTCAAAGTTGAGGGGCCACTGCCGAGAAGGCCTGGTTTCTTGTTCTTTCTTTCCAGGCCTCTCTCAGTGTTAGGCCCCTCAGCCATCTTTACAGGCTACAGCGAGTGACTCGAGTAGATCTAGGTGGGAGAAGGCATTCTGCTAGGTATCGAGATACCGAGCTGTAGTTCTTTAGTACTGTTGTTTATTTCCTTGGAGGAAATGAGTTTGAGAAGGTGCCCAGAATTGCTGAGCAGTTTATGAGTGGCCCACTGTTGGTTGTAAGAAAGGTACAGAACAACCAACATGAACTGCAGGAAGCTCCATCTGATACATACCTCACATCTAGTCAATCAACCACGATGCCTCCTTGGTGTAATACAGGTTGCTGAATTATGAATTATGCCAGGGAGATATCTTGGAAGATTGTCTTTATCTATTTAATCCCCGTTGCTGATGTCCACCTCTTTATCTCTACTCTTATAATTGTCTAAGTTTTCTAATACATTACTTATAAATTAGGTAATGAAGCTTAAGAACCCAGCATTTAACAGGAATGTGCCTTCTTATAGAGATAAACATATTTCCTCATTGCCATTAGTGAGAAGCATGGGAGCTTTCATATACAGCCACTTAGTAGAAGGATATGCTGAATTTTAGTTCTCACCATTTCTGTCAAGAAGCTATTAAGATCAACAAGTCATCCCCATTAAACAGAAAAGTTTGGTCAGCCTGTAAGATTGTAGAAATGAAGAAGATAAAGTTATCAATGTCTTGTTAGACCAGGAAATGAATCAGTATGTGAGGCTGAAATTATGAGAAGGGCCACAGTTCAGTGATAGAATACGTGCTCAGCAAGCAAAAACCTTCAAGTTTTATCTGTGGTTGGGGAAAAAATGTCTGCCTGAGAAGCCACTACCAGTCAGCAAAGAAGACCTTGGTCTAGTCAGGCCAGTAGTTCGACTTGATAGGAAATGTTTCCTTCTGTTTGTAATCTTGATCTGTTACTTCCAAGAACAGAATCAAGACATGGAGGACACTGTGCATTTGATTACATCACTTTAGAATGCACATACATGTGTTATCAGAGTGCCTCTCTAACACAGAGAGTGTTATCATAAGAGGAACCCAGGTTATAGCCCAGTTTCCACCTTTCAAAAATGTGCATCATAAGGAGTGTAAGGGCTAATCCACACTGTCACTGAAGGAAAGGAAACTGGGAATTGCTGGTCCGATGTCTCATAGCAGATTGGAATTTAAAAAGAATATTAATAACTGAGAGCCAAACTAGGAATTATGGGCAATGTTTATTTCCTGGAATTGATCAGTTTTCACTTCTGACAACATTGTTCCCTCAAAGATCCATACCTCGGCAATTAGACTTGAAAAATTACCCCATGCTCACCTTCCTACGATCACTTATAAAACACAGCATACTAAATATCTGTTAGGGATGAAGAAAAACATGTTTTGACAAAACAGACATTTTTTTACTATATGAAGGAGCACTTCTTCTAAATACATGTTAAACACATGAGCTGGTTTCATTCTTATAAAAGCCTTCTACCCTTTGCCTGTAGGAGGAGTGTGACCAAAGAAATCAGAATCTCCTCACATCTAACACTGAAGATATGTTTTTCTGACACATTGAACCATTACAATTTTACAATTTTATTTATTTATTTGCTTATTTGATTTATATACCACCCATCTGGCAGCCAAGGCCATTCTGGGCGGTTTACAACAAATAACAAAAAACAACAGAGTAACAAAATAGCAAATAGCAACATTAATACATAGGGGTGAAAATCAAAAATCATAAAGTGAAGTGAGGGTAAAATTATAGTACAATAAATACAATTAAAAGCTTAGAAAAATAAAAACACGGAGCATGGTAGTATGATAGAAGTTATATTATTGGACACTATTGTATCAGAATATAGTTTGTTCAGGGAAGGCCTGTCTAAATAGCCGGTTTCTAAGTAACTTTTTGAATGTGCCCAGTGAAGGAGCCAGGCAGACTTTGGGCGGAAGAAAATTCCATAATTGTGGTGCTACCGCCGAGAAGGCCAGATTTCTAGTGGTTGTTTTCTGGGCCTCTCTCGGGGTCAGAACTCTCAACCACCCTGCCTGCGACGATCTTATAGGATGGGCAGACCTATTTAGAAGGAGGTGCTACCAGATATTACAAACCGGGAATAGTACCTCATTTGTACCAAGACCTCACAGTGTTTAGCAATGAAATACTAAGCATCTATGAAGAAATCAGAAAAGGAATCCAGAGAATCAAGTGAAATGAAATAAATCACATTTAAATATCACGCTAGAGGGTGCATCAGAAAGTTACAGCCACACTGGCTTTGCTTCCAAAAACTGATTCTGTAAGTCTATGTAGAACTATGCAAATTCCCTATACAAAAACCCTATGTGCTTATTCTACCTTCTCAGTTCGTATCCAGTCTTGTCCCATGACTTTTACTGAGGATGTAAATCCTTGCTTGTTAAAGGAAAGTGTGTGGAATTGCAAATAGAAAACAGGAACAGAAACAAAACTTACCTTGCAAGAAGGCAGGATATTTTCTGGTGGTATCAAATCAACGGGTTTTTTTGCTCAGACTGCCTAAATGGCAGAATCTGTGCAGGATGGCAGAAGCTGCCGTATGTATTGCGTGGACTTTTAGATGCATCAGATGGGGTCTTCTGTCTTTTCTTAACAGTCAGAGAATCCTTCTGTGCCTGCCAAACACTCTGTCTCATGCTTGCCCTGGAGGCAAGCAATCTGAGGGGACTTGGAAATTTCTTATTAAAGTGTCTTGCCATGTTGAGACAGCCTAAATCAGTGGGAGCAAAGATTTTAGGGAATATTCTTCACATCCCTGTGTCACATGCCTTTCCAATGTTGATTGTTATTATTTGTTTTACTCAGCTTAAGGGTGTCCCTTGAATTTCCATCCAGTCTGGCCATGCCGGACACAGTGTTGACTGAATCCTCTGTGCTCATTTGGTATTCCCTGCCTCCAAACGTGTGATGATGTGTCATACTACCTTTTTGCTCAGCTAACAAGTCCTGTCCGTGCCTGATTGCCAAGAATAAGCAGGAAACAAATAATGACTTTGAAGGGCTCTTCTAGGTGCCATTTTCTCTCACTGAACTGTGTCTTCTGGAAAGTTAAAATAAAGTACTGCACCTGTCACCCAGCTGCAGTGATTGAAACTCACACAGCATAAACCAAAGAAGGATATTCATGTGGTCCTCAGTGGAAAGTCTGCTCCATTATTTTCCATCTATACCCAAAGATAATCATGGCTTATTTCCCACTCCTACTATCTGAGAACTTAGAAGAAATTGTTCAGTATTTTACAGCATTTATGCTGGTGACCCATCCCAAAGGAGCAGCAGTGAAATCAAATGCATACCACCACCACCACTATGACTCCAAATGATCTACCTCTCCCGTTCTGAAATGTAAAAGCTGTATTTCAAGGTGTTAATTTTTATAGCACAGGCTCACGTTCCGTCCATCAGCAACCCTTTGAGTTACAGGCAGAGAAAATTGGAGGCTTGGATGTAATCTTGCTGCTGTTTTATAGTACATTCCACTAGATCAATGGAGTGTAGAAATATTGATTGAGAAACCTTGCCGAGCTGAAAAGCAGTTCCAACTGCCAGAAGTGTCATCCAGAAGAAGGGCTTATCAAACTTCTTTCTTTTTGTCATTTACTCATTTGCCCTCTCACAGAAGGACTCGTGCAGCAACCTCCCATTGTCATTTAATTATCCTACCTCCTATCTTTTCTGAAAGTCTAGGACTGAATCTAGACCTTTCCTCTTCCCGTTTTAATTGATTTTGAAAACCATTAAATCTTCCTGTGCTTGACAAATATTGAGAAAAGAACAATTTTGAGTAGCAAAAACACAGTTCAAACTTGTGCGCCCTAATCCTATCTGTGTTCCCTGAGCCAGAGGTTCATGTGAGCCAAACAGGCCTTTTTCACAAGTAAATATCCTTGGTGTTGCATTCTAAGTAAGGAAAAAAGAAACAGAAGTTATAGGTACAATGATGAAGATTACCTTTATAAAAGAATTCATTAAATGGGTATACCACCTTCATATTTTGTGGAATATGAAGGTGGTTTCAATTCCATCTCAGCTCCCTAAAGGTTTGGTTTTAGGTTCTCACTGGAGAACATAAAATCATCCCAGCACCCTTCAGCCTGTTGCACGCTATGTTGTGTTTAACTTCATATTTAGTTCTGTAGAAATGTTCTAGCAAATGGCAACATTGATAGCATCAGCTAATCTCTTTTATAAAGATTTACTCTCCTTTTATTTCACGTCTTCTCTAAAATGGTCACTGGGAAGAGCCTTAAATGATGGCCCTTAAAGATTCTGAAAAGGTCAAGCCATGTAGCCTTTCCTACTCAGCACTCTCAATGTTGGAAGAAATTCTGAAGACTTGGCGTCCAGCTGCTCACTGTGGATGTGATCATCTAGCATTTTCTTTTTCCTTCTCTCTCTCTTTTTAATCATGGCGTAAAAAAATAGATAGACCAATTGAATCCATTCACAGAAAGGGTTCCATACAAACAATGATCCCAGCTGAGAAAAGCATTACCCTCTTGCAGAAAGGAGTAAATCTGAAAATGTTTCATTGCTGGGATTGTCAAAAGAAAAAAAAAATGACAGGGAAGCTTTTGCAAGTCATTTTATTTGTGCCTTTTGGAAACTGCTTAGCTAGCTGGGTTTGGTATTTTAAATTCGTTTTTAAAATATGCAGTTTGAAGGATGTGTGCATGTAGTTCCTTCTGCGCATACCACATTTGCCACTGCTGTAGGCTAAGACTATGAGCCAAGGCATACAGCACCTCCCTTAACTATTCCAGCTGACTAAATCTGATGATGGAAGAGACTTGACTCAATTTCATCATCCTTAGGATAAGAGAAAGACTAGCCATCCCTCCTGGCCTTTGCTGTTCTTAGATGGAATGAGACTGAAGTGAGTGAAGATAATTTTCTGTACTAGGAATTTGGAAAGTTAGACGTATATATCTTTCTTAACTAGGCTATGGTCTCTTATGGAGGCAGATAGCAGTGGCAACATTTGTCATTTTTAGAGCTTCCATGCTACAGAATGAGTCCAGCTTCACATAAATCCCAAATTTCTATTTTCCGAGCAGTTAGTCCCTTCTTTTCAGATTTTGTAAGGCTACTCTTTGTCCAGCAAACTACACATTCACTCACTAGTTTTCATTAGTAGAGTATTTAAAAACATACTCCTCATGTAATGAAAGTTACCTCCAACATGAGGGAGCAATGCTTCTGTATCCTTTTCGCCTAAAACTTTATTCTGACAACAGTGAGGCCAGTTTCTGAGAGAGAGTAAGCTACAGTGGCTTTATGGAAAGCTTTCCAAATGAGGCAGAAAAGAAATCCATTAGCAAATTATAAAGATGTCCTTTCAGTGACAAGCAAATAATCTGGGCTTTCTGTTTTCAGTGATGCCATGGAAAAAAAAAGACACTTACAGTTTCCCAAAACAATGCTTCACTTTCCTCACACATATTTCCCATGCTTATGTGAGAATCTTGAAACAAAAGGCAATTACTGGTGGCTTATTGTCTCTTGCTTAATGATACTATATCTGGCCAGGCAGATTTTGGCAGGAATGTTGCTAGATTTTCAAATGAGTGTCAGAGGCTTTTAAGAACCCAGTGAAAAGGTGGATAGTTTTAATGTACTGTTCCATGTTAATCCATCTAAAAATGCAGCTGATCCCTGTTAACATTCAGACTGAAACGAATAGTTTCCAATCCATTAGCAAAATAAGGAGGAAACTTCAAAAGGTTTATAATATGGTAAGTTATTGGAATGTCTGTCTTCTATAACACAGTGTTTTTCACTCTAGAGAAGAATTTTGAGAGACAAAGTGGCAGCAAGCCCTGAACTAAATATTTTTGGAGACAAGAAAGGAATAGGGCTAAATCTGTAGCTGTGTGAAATTGAAAAAGAGCATACATGGCCCCTGTGCAGATGCTCAAACTGTAGGCTTGTTGGTGTGCAACCTCTGTAGGGAGTAATCATGAGATTTCAATGTACAGGCACTGAGGTAGAGAAAGACATGAACCAGAAAAACAGTGGTTGGTGATGGTTCGTGGTTACCCATGAGCCACAAAATAATACACACACAAACATACAAATGAACCGGTTTGCAGTTTGTTTTTTGGGCTTCTGAAGGGGTGGGACAGCAGGTCCATTTCCCTGCATGGCAGCTGGGCCTGCTCCCTGTGCACATGTGGTTCCCACTCAGCTGACAGGTGGGCACATGCGCATAGTCAGCAAGTCTGGCTTCCCTGCAAGGAGCCAGGCCTGTTGACTCTCAAGATAGTGGTGGTGGTGGTGGTGGTGGTGGCGGAGGCAGCTTTAAAACAAGGTAGGGAAGTGATGTGGGCAGGAGCAGGGGGAAGTGCGATCATTTGTTTTGCCAAAGCAAAATGAAGTGCAGAACATTAAATAGTTCAGTACTTTGTTTCCTTTTGACAAAATGGCTTGCATGAACCAAACTACAAACAGAAACCACGAACCAGCCCAGTTCGTGTGTTTTTCTGGTTCGTAGTTTGGTTTGTGCCCATCTCTAACTGGGGGTTCTTAATCACAGACAAGAATGCAGATATGACTGGAACAAACAAATGCTGGGTACATGGAAGAGTCAGACAATGCTCATGCCGGGGTGGGGGTCCCATAGGGAGTCCCCGAGGAGGCATGTCTTTGCCAGCTGCCCGGAGGCCACACGAGACTACAAGGCTGCCCCGAGAGCAGCCGAGGGGCATGGGGACAAGTGGGGCATATTTAAAGGGGAGCATCCCTGTTGTTGCCCTCTTTTGTGTGGTTAAGCAACAGCCTGCCCACCCACCCTATATTCTAGTGCGAGATTAGCTGGTCGCCCATCGGGGGGGCGGATAGGAATTTTTGACCCGTCTCCCGATTGGCCTGTGGAGGCGGGGATTTTTTGCCTATCCTGCACTGGAGTAGGAGCGTTGGCCCTTTTGGGTGGTAGTAATATTCAGTCATGTTGGGGGCGGGTGGTGTGGATTTGAAAGGCATTGGAGCTTGGAATATATGGTAATGGCTCAAAATTGCAGCATATCTGAACTTGCAGCGCTGCCGATCAGGCGATCTCAGCGCTGGGAGGGAAAGATGCGCTGGGGACGCCCCAGGACCCACGGTCAGAACAGAGAGAAGGAAAGAGGGTCTGGGGAAATTGGAGGCCGATAGTTATCCCATGGTAATAAAGAAGGGGATGACTGAGGCCGGAGCACAGCCTGCCGGCTGCTCAATGATCACGTGATAATCAAGAGATAATTTGAATCCGCACTACAGCAGGACCCCCTTTTTGGCCAAAGGATGGCAATGGTCAGGATAATAGAATGGAACGGACTTTAATAAAACGTGGCCCATGTTTAACCCATACACTTGGTCTCGTGTGGTTATTCCGGTGTAGGATGGCAATGCATCTGTAACATACAAAGATATGCAGCACAGGAGAGAGCTGCAATCTTGGAAATCTCTATGAGAAACCACTTCTTGGCATAGGTTCAGAAACAGATATGAGGTAGACTTGTCAGGTCAACAGCATGCCATTGTCTTAAGATTTATAGGTCAAACTAGAGATCAGGGCTGGATCTTTGTCATGTCACAGAGATGGGGACAAGCAAGGGTTGGAAGGGAAAATGCACACGCAAACACTCTTGTGCTGGGACGCAGAGTCCCATGGCCACTGGGAACATGTGGAACCTCTTCACACCCCGAAATTAAACTTTCTCCTCTTTTAGTGCTACTATCTCTGAAATCTGAGATTTCAACCCGTGCCTATAGTCCTGGCAACCCTTGCCTGAGATGCACTCTTGCAAATGTTGCTACCACAAGCCATAGACTTTAGAGATGCTTCCACTAGAAGTTGAAATGCAATGACATTTTCAACACTTGATAGCACCTGCCTTTTTCTCCAAATGCAAAAGCAACTCGATGTCTGTTTAAATTATAATCACAAAAGCCACCACAGTGTTTCTTTCTTTCTTGAAAGAAAATCTTACAATGCTGTCAGAAAAAAAGTTAATAAATACCCAACATTTTGGAAATTCCAGAAATTGGTTCTTAACTTGTAGTTCATCTTTTAATTGCAGATTCATGCATGAATCGAACTGTGGATATTCTGCTCTGTCTTAAAATAGAAAAGTTTAATAACAGGGACTGCAGCAAATATTGTTACAAGTGACAAATGACAATTTCATTTTTATAAATCCCTCTAACCAAACGTTCTCACGTTTCCCCAAAAAAAGAATGGAACGATGGGTAGCATGAATTATTGAAATATCGTACAATTACAAGCAAACAGAAATTCTCTCACAAACAGCTGGTATTCTGAATATTGTTTCTTGTTGGTAAAGTCTAGGAGTCTTGGCATTAATCTGAGTTGGGATTATATTTGAGTAGATCTGTATGGACTTGCATGGTTGCAGAAGTACAACCTCTAAATCTCTGCGTAGGTCAGCATAGGAAACCTCTGGCCCTACAGATGTGCTGGGCAACAATTCCCTTAATCCTTTACCATAAATCATGTTTCCAGGGGGTGTTTGCATTTTGTAACCTAAAACATCTGGAAGGTCAACGTTTTCCCATCTCTTATGTAGATACCTAATTGTATCAGTGGGTGACAACCTAGTTATGAGCAGGTAAGTGAAAGTAGGTATAAGTGTGAAAACTGAACAGTAAAAAAAGCTGACAGGAAAATAATAGATTCATTTCAGATGTGGTGCTGGAGGAGTGCTTTGCAGTTACCCTGGGTTGCCAGAAAAATGAACAAATGGATTCTAGAGCAAATCAAGCCTAAACAATCTCTGGAGGTTAAAATGATGAAACGGAGGCTGTTCTATTTTGGACACATCATGAGAGGATAGACTTTTCAGAAAAAAGACAATAATGCTGGAAAAGGTGGAGGGCAGCAGGAAAAGAAAAAGACCAAATATGAGATGGACTAAGTCCCTAAAGGAAGCCACCAGGCTTGAGTTTACAAGAGCTGATCAGGTCTGTTTATGAGAAGACATTTTGAAGATTGCTCATTCATAGGGTCCCCATAAATTGGAGGCCATTTGACGACACATAACAAGTGAGTGCTAATCTCGCCATAAATTGTAATTCGCACTCTCAGAGTCTCAGATACACTTGTAATTTCCACTCTCAGGGTCTCAAATACATTTCTCCCAGACAAGCAAAGTTTCTGCTTGCTAGATATAACAAGAGGTATTCTAGGCTTATTTCACCAAGGTAAAAAAAAGAATGATAAATTGAGTTCACTAAATTATGCTCCTATAAAGCTAAGTGCTAACTTCTAGCACCCCTGCTGTTTACATACGTTTCTTTTTTTCAGCTGTGAAATGGGGCCAACAGTGCTTCCCTACCTGCCTCATATGTGGTAACAAGGGAATGAATTATTTACTGCATGCACCACTGAAGATGAAATTGTTGCATAGATGCCAAGAAGATTTATCATCATGGGGGCTGCAGGGAGGGAAACCTTGTCTTTGAACATGGCTGAAGCTGATCAGAATAGACTTTAAAAGAAAACAAGAGAGAAACAGAGAAACAGAGAGTATGAGAGGAGGAAATGTGACGTTTGAATAATTAAAATGGGCTATAGTGCACACAGTTACACTTGTGAACATGTTACCATTGAAAGCACACACTGAGAGATATATCTAAATTTAGATCTAAATAAAGGATAGCCCTAAGGAAAGCCATCCTCAGGAACAATGCTGAAATTCAGGTTTATTTCAAAAACTCAGTTACCAGTTTGGAATCTGACATCAGTAAAATTACATGGAATCCACAGCATTCCGCTTTTACAATATGTATGGCCTGATCCTGTCCAGGATAAGATAGAAATTGTATTGTGTTCAAGGGTCTTTACTCTCAAATAATTGAAGGGCTGGAGTGATTTTGTATGTGTGTTTTTCCCCCCGTCATCTCTGAAGTAGGAAAATAAACTGTACTGTCCCATCTCTTCTCTGTACTTTTGTAAGTGTTGATAAGAGTGACATTTTGTCCATAATATAGGTTATTTTTGTGAACATGGCTGACATAGGATAACCCAGCAGAAGTTGCCATTTGTCATTCAAATGGTAGGAACTAGCAAATGCTATCATTTGTATGCATAATTTCTCAGAGGCCTATCTTCCTGATCTTTTCAATAAACATTGAAGATGCTCAAGATCAACAACCTTGTGTGGAGAAACACGTGATCTAGGCTTTTCTTCCAGAGTATTTGCTTTTCCAAGCCAGCCATGACTAGAATATAATCCGTATCATAAACTGATTAACACTGAGTATGGGACAGTGGGACATCATTAGGGAGATGTGGAAAATTCTTCTGTCATTTAGGTATAACTTGTGAAAGTTGAGCCTGTCTTGGTAAGAGTGTGCAGAGTGAGCTGAGAGAAGATAAAGTATGAATGGCTGAACCTCTACTGATTTTACAGTGATCATACGTCTGAGATTAGGTAGGATGTTTGGGATTAAAGTATTTAAGATCAGGAGAAACTCATCAATCTAAGCACATTAAACAAAACAAAAGAAATAAGGGAAGCAAGAGACAATGCCATATTCTAATGTGATCTTTCATGGATCAAGTTCACCCCTTCAGACATTAGACTGAGACTATATGACAGTCAGAGGAAGTAGACATGATGCAAAACATACAATACAGATTACATCAAAATATAGCAGATAGTTTTTGTCTTTTGTGTTTTGTTTTGTTTCTGATGTCCCTGAAAAGAGTAACAGGTCCATTTGGTTGTTGTGTGTTTTTTGGGCTTTTTGGCTGTGTTCTGAAGGTTGTTCTTCCTAATGTTTCGCCAGTCTCTGTGGCCGGCATCTTCAGAGGACAGCACTCTGTGCTCTGGCTGTCCTCTGAAGAGTGCTGTCCTATGAAGATGCCGGCCACAGAGTCTGGTGAAACATTAGGAAGAACAACCTTCAGAACACGGCCAAAGAGCCCAAAAAAACCCACAACAGTCATTAGATCCTTGCCATGAAAGCCTTTGTGAATAAACAGGTCCATTTCTTTGAAGCATCAAACTAAGAGGTTAGAAAAGCAGAAAGGAGGCTACAGAGCTACTGTTAATGAAATGTCTACCTTTGGTGGAATAACATGAGGGATAAAGAGTGATGATAAATTGTTGGAGCTTAAAGTTGTGTATATACCATGTACAGTGGGGTCTTGACTTGAGAACTTAATCCGTATTGGAAGGCGGTTCTCAAGTCAAAAAGTCTGTAGGTCCAGTCTCCATTGACCTACAGTGCATTGACAACCGATTAATCTCGTAACAGGCCGTTTTTGTTCCATTTTGGTTTTTTTCTGATCTGTAAGTCAATTCTCAGGCTGCAAGTCAAACCTAAATTTTGCGGCCAGAGAAGTCTGTAACTCAAAAAGTCTGTAAGTCAAGCCGTCTGTAAGTCAAGGGTCCACTGTAGTCTTCTCTGTGCCTCCAAGCTACCGTACTGATCAAAGATACAGTAGAGGCAACCATCACTGAAGGAAGAGTCAGCTGCAGTCTGGCCAGCTTTTCTTGATGGAATGGGGTGGGAAAGGTGCCATTTTGTGCTTTGCCTCAAGCAACAAACTGTCTTTAGACCGCCTTGGGAGAGCAGCAACTCTGTAAGAGATGTCATTAGCATTCAGGTAGGATCACTTGCAAATACTTGAGAGCAGGGGAGAGGACAGCACATCAGGGTTTAGTTCAAATGTCTTCTCAATAAATAGAGTCATTCTTCAATGGGAGATTATGAGATTGGTAATCCCATCACTAGCAGGAAAAGATGCTTAACCAGGACTCTGGACATGTCTCCTATCATCCCCACTTTCTTCATCCCTGACCCCAAATATACATTTTGGGGCAAAAAATTTTGTTGTTTGTTGGGGGGTGGGGAAGGCATGTGCAACAGTGATTGTGCAATCATTTCCTCTCTCTGGTGGGGTTTTCATGGCATGACAGGCCCAATATTGCAAAATTGCTCACACAACGAATACCTCACTAAAGGTACAACCTTCTTGTGGAATTGCCATAATGGGTATGCAATTTTTCTTCAACAGGATAGTGGTCTTAGTCTTTTGGCTATGGAAAGGGGAACTGGTAGTGGATGCCAGTGATGAGCACCCCTAGAAATTCAGCCTTTTGTCGTATGACTGATGAAACACCTTATGCAACTCTTAGTTCCAGTTAAAGTCAGGTGCCTGTGAAACATTAAAGGTGCTTTGGTTGTCGTAAGTATTGATAACAATAAATCCAAAGGACTTTGTAGCAGATTTTCATCTCCTTCAGCCTCCAATCACATCCTATTAAGCTGTGTCATTCTCCACTTGCTTAAAGAAATGTGATAAATTTAATGGCAGAGGGAAGGAGAATGACAGTGTTCAAATATTAATGAAGAGATGAGTTTCTTTCCTTTGCACCATCAGTCTTGCTGCATGTCAGGCCAAATTCGCTGTGGCTGCTGCTCCTGAAAGATACAGCACCCTCCAATGTAATTTCTTGGACGAACAATTATTGAAGAAGGGTATCACCAATATTTAATTAAAAGTACAGCGCCAACTGTAATGAAAGCTAAATGAGACCTCACAACTGAGAAGAAGTCCTTGCTTACCGGCGAGAAGGTAAAAAAGAAAGGAGACCCAACAATAGTCCATCAAATACAACCTTGAATAATGCAGCAGTAATAATGCCTCTTTGCAAACTGTTGTAATGGATTGGCATATAATGGTACGCTCTTGGGGCAAGATATTAATGCATCGATATAGAGCAGATATATTCTATCGGAGTGGCAATGTCTGCAAACCACCTCATATGTGCAAACACTGAGTGGTGAAAGGAGCAGGCAATCTTGAAAGACATAAGAACCTGGTGGATACCCACTCAAATTCTGCACTTTTGCAAATAAGTGTTGCTGCATCTCAGGCTTTTGACCTGAGATTCACGTTTAGGGATACATTTTCCAGATCTCAAAGTTTTTTGCCTGAACTCTCATGAAATGAGATGCTGCTGACCTGAAAAGCTAAAGCTAAATGGGATTCTCAGATTCAACACTGCGGATGTCCCAGAGATCTACCAGTAGATTCCAATTTACTTTTGTACAACTTTTGATTTGAAAGCAATGCGTTGTTGTTGTTTTCTTTTTAACTATGCACTTTACTTCCCGGCTGAAATCATGTTTCTTAGTGTATTTTATTTTATTTATTTATTTATTCAATTTTTACCCCGCCCCCCTAGACAACGTGTAGTCAGTCTCAACTGGAGTAGGTCCACTGAATCAGTGGAACTTATACAGGGGTTAATTCAGCAAACCCACTCTGATTCAATGGGTCTACTCTAGTTGTGACTTAGTATGCTAAGCAACAGGATTTCAGCCACTGCATTTTCCCCCCTGAAGGCTATAAACCTATTCTAACAGACTTCAGGATGTTGACCTTTAGTGTTCAAATTCATCATTCATCATCATATCATTTATCACTGCAATTGTTGCTAGAGTGTCCATCCGGTGCAAAATCACAAGGACATGCCCATAGGCTTCCAGTTTGGGCAGTGAAATGTCAGGTAATGGACTGGTGCTGACTTGGCAACTGTATGTAAGTTGCCAGCTTGTCACTTGCCACCTTTCCTTGTGTCTTGAACACCTACTTGATCTACAGCCATTCGTACGTGATCAGAGTTCATTCATACCTTTTTAGGCCTCCAAAGTATCACAAACCAGATCAGCTTCTAACACATTTGGGCCCATATAGGTTACTAGTTGCCATTTGGGAAAGCACTGAGCCTCATTAGTGGCAGACTCTCTGCCTCCACACTCAGGTTTCCTCCCATTGGAATAATGCTTAGCACTTGCTGAAAGATGGTGTGGAATGAACCTGCGCAGGGTGGAGTGGTGGTGTCTTGACCGCAACTTAGCAACTAGGATTAAGACAAAATTTTTGGAAACCATATTATCAATTCCATCACTTCTCTGAAGAGACCCACTGCACACAGCACTCCTTCAATTGTCACCTATTGGAAATGCTATTCCATCAGTCTATCAAAGTGATTTTTCTTTGCAGTTGGGTATTAATACAAGCCAAAACTTTAAGGACTAATGCATAGATCTCTTTTCCTCCTAAATCCTTCTCCTTCCCTTTTTCTTGTGAATCTTGAATTTTTGAACGTGTAAAGCTTGATACAGGGACTCTCCTATTATTAGTCTTTGTAATTCACTCTGGGAGCTTTTCTTGGCTAAAACTCAGGACAGAAAAAGAAATGGTGGCAAGACATCTGTGCCCATCAATCTATTTTGTCTTTGCTTGTCCTGCTGTTATACACAAAGTCCTAATTGCTAAAGGAGATGAGGGACATAATCAACCTGCAAAAGCCATCCTTACAGATAACATAAGAGAGTTCCTATTAACTAGTGCAGCTTAATCTGGGAGATAAAAGATCTAGTAAACTGGCACTGCTGTACTCCCAGGGCTTGCACGCCACCATGGGAGACCTCCCTGGGGGTCCCTGCCGCCACAATCGGCGCCTTCGGCGGTCTCAAAGGGCTTTCCCCCCGACATCGGAGGAAGCTGTTTGAGACCTCCGAAGGCAAAAAGGCAGGGAGAAAGGGCTGGAAATTCGAATTTCCCACACTTTCTCCCTGTCTTTTTGCCTTTGGAGGTCTCAAACGGCTTCCTCCGATGTCTGAGACCTCCAAAGGCGCCGATCGCTCCGTTCGCAAAAAGTGCCATTGACTTCGGAAAGGAGCCTCGACCTTGTTTGTAGGTCGAGGCTCTGTTCGCAAGTCAATGCCATTTTTTGCCAATGGAGCCGTTTGTAAATTGAAAAGTTCATATGTAGGGATGTTCGTAGTAGAGGGTTGACTGTATCTTAGCACTTGCTCAAATTCTATTATTTCCTCCTTGAGTTGGAACACCCAGAATGCATATCTCACCACCACCCTGCCATTTGGAGTACTTTAAATGTTAATGTGATATTAATTTCCACCTTTCCAGTTATAAGACTTTTGTAACTTCAGTCTGCATGACTATGTTGAGGACTATAAGCACGCTGTGACCCAATCATTGAACTTTGTGGCATCAGAAAGATTTATATGCTTTGTTTCTGCCATCACACTGCTGGTAAAGACACAATGACACCCCTCCCCCAAAACAAACCTAACAGACAAACAGAAGTCACTATAAATGGGCTTCTGGGATAGCAGCATGAAACTTGCCAATTTTTGTTTGTTTTGTTTTGTATAAACAGAATGCATCACTGGTGATTTATCACTGTTGCTCGCGCGTTTATACCATTCCATTATTCTGTTAACACACAATGGTATTTCCTATTCATTGATGTGGGTTATTACGATATGTCTCTCCCCCCCCCCCCCCCAGTCCTGTTATTCGCTTCCAGGACAGAGCCAAAAAGGAAAACCACAGACAGCAAGTGAGTGAATACCCAGAGAGAGAGAAGCAACTTGGAATTTTATTTTCCATTAAACAAGTTTTGTTAATTTTTCACCGCAAAGTAAATCATGAGGATGCAGACAGCTGGGCTCCTACAAAATGTCATGTGGGTGGCTGCAGATACCCAAGCATGGCTCTCTACTTTGCCAGTGACATCCTGGGGTGAGATAATGCAATGTTCACTTCCCATCCAAAGACCCCTGGCCTCGACTCCCATTCTTTGCTGTATGTGCTGCATCTTGCTAACTGTCTTGTGAGGTGGCGTTGGGGTAGGCTGCTCCCTATGCAGAGGTATCCCAGAATGGTTGTGGTGGGTTTTTCGAGTTCTTTGGCCGTGTTCTGAAGGTTTTTCTTCCTGATGTTTTGCCAGTCTCTGTGGCCGGCATCTTCAGAGGACTGGAGTAGGAACTCTGTCCGTGCTCTGTTGCTGTTTGTTGGATAGTTGAGTATATATAGCTGTGGGAACAGGTTGTCTTTTTTTCAGGAGATAGGGTGATCAACATGTTTTTGTTGTGATGAGGGAGGGGGAGAGATTATCTGTCACTGTGATTGATGGGTGTCGTTAGCTGGTCTTTTTTGTGCAATGATCCCTGGCCCTTGTGGCTGGGTAGAGTTCGTTGACCTTTTGCACGCTGTATTTTTCAGAGCTGGGAGCCAGGCCACATTTAGTTTTAGGCCTTCTTCCTTTTTGTTGAAGTTCTGTTGATGTTTATGTATTTCAATGGCTTCCCTGTGCAGTCTAACATAAAGATTGCTGGTGTTGTCCAGTACTTCAGTATTTTGAAATAGAATTTCATGTCCAGCTTGTTTTAGGGCATGTTCAGCTACTGGACAGGTATATATTGGAACCACAAAATGCAGCATTCACACCAGAATCAAAGAACATGAGAGACACTGCAGACTTAAACAACCGGAAAAAATTAGCAGTAGCTGAACATGCCCTAAAACAAGTTGGACAAGAAATTCTATTTTCAAACACTGCAGTACTGGACAACACCAATTTCGGCGGGGCTGAAAATTAGAGGGTATGTTGGTGGTAGTGGAAATTGATTTTCAGTAGTGACAACACTGTGCCCTCTGCTAGAATGAAAGGGATCTATCACAACCTCACACCAATGTCCCATTCCGCCTAATGGTAGGGCCACCCTTTTCAAAAGATGTCTTCCTATGATGCATTGCTGGGCAAGTTCTTGCTTCCAAATTCTCAAATACTGCTAAAACAAGAAATAACCAATGTGTAGCCATAGGGGTGGGGGTGGGAACAAAGAGCATGCAGAGAGATTAATCCCCTGCAACTTCATTTCAGCTCTCCAATGTCTAATAATTTTTTATCCCAAAGTTGCTCACTGAATCCATATCTTCAATTTGGATTAACAAAGATACTCACTAGTATCCTGAAAGAGCTAAATGCCTTCCCATTTCCAAGACTACAGCATAAGGTCATCTTATATAGGCATTTCCCCTACTGGGTGTTTTACTAACATTACTTTAATGAAGTACTGTTATGAGTGTACCATTAATATCCTGACATGCTGACCTTTAGGGAGGAAAACTCTATTTTTAAGATAGCTTAGGCAGCTGATAGCCATTAAGTTAGTTCTGGTAGGTAGTTAATAATAATTTTAAAACATATTTGTTCTTTTTATATTAAACCTGATTTAAGAGACACTGCAACTTTTAAAAAAAGACATCTCCCAGATAATGGATGTTGCAAATGTTTAGGTTTAAACTGTAGCTCTTTCAGAAGATCAGATTCTCAAGTGCAGGAAATAAAGCTGTATAGGTAGTCCCTGTGGCCCTGTCTGAACATTGGTCATCATCAGTTCACTGGCTTGTTTATGTATCTCCTTGGTTTCTGCTCATCTTTGATTAGCTACTTCCAGTGTGGTTACATTAATATTCTCTCCAATGAGATTCTTCTCTCTCTCTCTCTCTCTCTCTCTCTCTCTTTTTGAAGGGGGTCTTTGCAAGGGGAGCCACAGGACTGGCTCCTCATAGTTTTACAGTTGTGTGTAAGTGAGAATTGCAGCAAGTAAAGTCTGTCATGCAAATTATCCCCAAAGAAACTGCAGCTCCCACATAACTGTTACAGGCTCTGTTATGTTTTTCATATGACCACCCTAGATATTGTCACTTTCTAAACCTGCAGAATGTATAATCTAGGGTGACTGACTTCTCAGCCAATCCACATAGCTCAGCTAAATAATAGATTTGTGGTGGTACCTCTTTGATCCAAAGGTTTCCCCACTACTTCCAGCAGATCAAAAATCTGGTGCAGTTCAGAAGGTGGAAACTCCATCCCAGGTCTGAGATGCAAGATGAAAATGTTGGTTATTCCTGGTTTGATCCTTATTCAGACATGCAAATACATCACTCAAAAATATTTCACATGTAGGGGAGACCTCTCAAATGTAAAAAAAAAAAATGATAAAAGTCCTCCCCAAATAAGATGTAAGTTTTTAAAGATTGTGGATCAAAATCACCGGTTTCCTTCCCCTCCAGCTCTTCATGTCCTCAGAAAGCCCTTTTTCCATGGCTCACACACTTTCCCTTACATCAGTGGTCCCCAACCTTGGGCCTCCAGATGTTCTTGGACTTCCACTCCCAGAAATCCTGGCCAGCACAGGTGGTGGTGAAGGCTTCTGGGAGTTGTAATTCAAGAACATTTGGAGGCCCAAGGTTGGGGACCACTGCCTTACATGACAAGCAGGAATGGCAACAGTGACACACAATGAGAGGACAAGATGGATCTTTGTGCTTCTGAAGCACTTCAGCTTTATCACCCATTAACTTCTGGGCCTTATACAGTGTTGTATGTTTAGTCGTTTAGTCGTGTCCGACTCTTCGTGACCCCATGGACCAGAGCACGCCAGGCCCTCCTGTCTTCTACTGCCTCCCGGAGTTGTGTCAGGTTCATGTTGGTTGCTTCGCAGACACTGTCCAGCCATCTCATCCTCGGTCGTCCCCTTCTCCTCTTGCCATCACACCTTCCTAACATCAAGGTTTTTTCCAAGGACTCTTTTCTTCTCATGAGATGGCCAAAGTACTGGAGCCTCAGCTTCAGGATCTGTCCTTCCAGGGAGCATTCAGGGTTGATTTCCTTTAGAACTGATAGGTTTGTTCTCCTTGCAGTCCAGGGGATTCTCAAGAGCCTCCTCCAGCACCACAATTCAAAGGCATCAATTCTTTGGCGGTCTGCTTTCTTTATGGTCCAGCTCTCACTTCCATACATCACGACAGGAAAAACCATAGCTTTGACTATTCGGACTTTTGTTGGCAAGGTGATGTCTCTGCTTTTCAAGATGCTGTCAAGATTTGTCATCGCTTTCCTCCCAAGAAGAAGGCGCCTTTTAATTTCAGGGCTGCTGTCTCCATCTGAAGTAATCATGGAGCCCAGGAAGATAAAATTTGACACTGCCTCCATATCTTCCCCTTCTATTTCCCAGGAGGTGATGGGACCAGTGGCCATGATCTTAGTTTTTTTGATGTTGAGTTTCAGACCGTTTTTTGCACTCTCCTCTTTCACTCTCATTACAAGGTTCTTTAATTCCTCCTCACTTTCTGCCATCAGAGTGGTATCATCTGCATATCGGAGGTTGTTGATATTTCTTCCGGCAATCTTAATTCCGGCTTGGGTTTCTTCCAGTCCAGCCTTCCGCATGATGTATTCTGCATATAAGTTAAATAAGCTGGGGGACAATATACAGCCTTGCCGTACTCCTTTCCCAATTTTGAACCACTCAGTTGTTCCATGACCAGTTCTAACTGTTGCTTCCTGTCCCACATATAGGTTTCTCAGGAGACAGATAAAGTGGTCAGGCACTCCCATTTCTTTAAGAACTTGCCATAGTTTGCTGTGGTCCACACAGTCAAAGGCTTTCGCATAGTCAATGAAGCAGAAGTAGATATTTTTCTGGAACTCTCTGGCTTTCTCCATAATCCAGCGCAAGTTAGCAATTTGGTCTCGAGTTCCTCTGCCTCTTCGAAATCCAGCTTGTACTTCTGGGAGTTCTCGGTCCACGTACTGCTGAAGCCTACCTTGGAGGATTTTGAGCATAACCTTGCTAGCGTGCGAAATGAGTGCAATTGTACGGTAGTTGGAGCATTCTTTGGCACTGCCTTTCTTTGGGATTGGGATGTAGACTGATCTTTTCCAATCCTCTGGCCACTGTTGAGTTTCCCAAACTTGCTGGCATATTGAATGTAGCACCTTAACAGCATCATCTTTCAAGATTCTAAATAGTTCAACTGGAATGCCATCACCTCCACTGGCCTTGTTGTTAGCCAGGCTTTCTAAGGCCCACTTGACTTCGCTCTCCAGGATGTCTGGCTCAAGGTCAGCAACTACATTGTCTGGGTTGTCCAGGATATCCAAATCTTTCTGATATAATTCCTCTGTGTATTCTTGCCACCTCTTCTTGACGTCTTCTGCTTCTGTTAGGTCCCTCCCATTTTTGTCTTTTATCATGTTCATCTTTGCGCAAAATGTTCCTCTAATATGTCCAATTTTCCTGAACAGATCTCTGGTCTTTCCTTTTCTGTTATCTTCCTCTATTTCTTTGCATTGTTCATTTAAGAAGGCCCTCTTGTCTCTCCTTGCTATTCTTTGGAAGTCTGAATTCAAGTTTCTGTAACTTTCCCTATCTCCCTTGCATTTTGCTTCCCTTCTCCTCTCTGCTATTTCTAAGGCCTCGTTGGACAGCCACTTTGCTTTCTTGCATTTCCTTTTCTTTGGGATGGTTTTCATTGCTGCCTCCTGGACGATGTTACGAGCCTCTATCCAAAGTTCTTCAGGCACTCTGTCCACCAAATCTAGTTCCTTAAATCTGTTCTTTACTTCCACTGTGTATTCATAAGGGATTTGGTTTAGATTATACCTGAGTGGCCCAGTGGTTTTTCCTAATCTCTTCAGTCTAAGCTTGAATTTTGCTATGAGAAGCTGATGATCAGAACCGCAGTCAGCTCCAGGTCTTGTTTTTGCTGACTGTATCGAGCTTCTCCATCTTTGGCTGCAGAGAATATAATCAATCTGATTTCGATATTGCCCATCTGGTGATTTCCATGTATAGAGTCGCCTCTTGTGTTGTTGGAAAAGAGTGTTTGTGATGACCAGCTTATTCTCTTGACAAAACTCTATTAGCCTTTGTCCTGCTTCGTTCTGAACTCCAAGGCCAAACTTCCCTGTTGTTCCTTTTATCTCTTGGCTCCCTACTTTAGCATTCCAGTCCCCTAGAATGAGAAGAACATCTTTCTTTGGTGTCAGTTCTAGAAGGTGTTGTAAATCTTCATAGAATTGTTCAATTTCAGTCTCCTCAGCAATGCTGGTTGGTGCATAAACTTGGATTATTGTGATGTTGAATGGTCTGCCTTGGATTCGTATTGACATCATTCTATCATTTTTGAGATTGTATCCCATTACAGCTTTTCCCACTCTTTTGTTGACTATGAGGGCTACTCCATTCCTTCTACGTGATTCTTGCCCACAATAGTAGATATGATAATCATCTGAGCTGAATTCACCCATTCCTGTCCATTTTAGTTCACTGATGCCCAGGATGTCGATGTTTATTCTTGCCATCTCCTGTTTGACCACCTCCAGCTTCCCAAGGTTCATAGATCTTACATTCCAGGTTCCTATGCAGTATTTTTCTTTGCAGCATTGGATTTTCCTTTCACTTCCAGGCACGTCCACAGCTGAGCGTCCTTTCGGCTTTGGCCCAACCACTTCATTAGCTCTGGAGCTACTTGTACTTGTCCTCCACTCTTCCTCAGTAGCATGTTGGACGCCTTCCGACCTGAGGGGCCCATCTTCCAGCGTCATATCTTTTAGCCTTTTGTTTCTGATCATGGGGCGTTCTTGGCAAAGATACTGGAGTGGCTTGCCATTTCCTACTCCAGGTGGATTGCGTTTAGTCGGAACTCTTCACTATGTCCTGTCCGTCTTGGGTGTCCCTGCACGGCATAGCCCATAGCTTCTCTGAGTTACTCAAGCCCCTTCGCCACGACAAGGCAGCAATCCATGAAGGAGGCCTTATACAGTACTAGTGCACTAAAGCGACAAGAAGGAAAACTCTTTCCTCTTCTCTCACTACACTACTTCTGGCTCTGCTGCCATTTAAGAAACAAGAATAGGAATGGACAGAGACACTTGGTGCAGCAGGGAACTTGTACAGAACCTGCCCCTATTCTTCACTGCCAGCACCATTATCTATTTGCACTGCCAAAAATTTAAAGTGTCATAGAAAATGTTGCAAAGAACAATGAATTAAAATGCTCTTTAGTTTAGATCTGTGTTTCCAAGATTGGGAGTCATGACCCCCGGGGGGGGTTGCAAAGTGTTTTGTGGGGGATCACAGGCTGCCTTATATGTGTTGTAGCCCTTGTTAAATAATTTCTTCCTCGACCTTTCAGATCAGGATATTAAGGACAGTGTGTGTGTGTGTGTGTTTGTAAAAAAAACAGTACCTTTGGGACAGAAAGATGCCTCAATATTTTGAGAAGGGATGACTTTACCCTATTCAAAATGCCTTTTTATGCAAATTTGGCAGGGGGCACAGCTTACTTGGCTATTATAAAAGGGGGCTCAAAAAAAGTTGGGAAACATCGGTTTAGATATTAACCAGTCTTACATCTTTCATGCTTAAAATTATTTCTTTGGAATGATTTTTTTAAAAATATTCTCACAAGCAGTAAGACTTAACATCTTACTGAATTGCTTCTGTGGAAAAGCACTGCCCTGGGCATCTGTGGGTGGGCTTACTCTCAAAAACAGCCACTGTAGGGTGTCTTCACTGCCTTGTTTCATAAATGAAGAGATGAGCTAAAAACAGAGGAAGCCCTGAGCAGGTATGTAAGCCCATGCTAAACTTCAAAATTCCCTTAACGGGGTCAAACTGACTCACACAAAGTTGGAAAGATTTCTTTGTGTGTGTAAGGGAGAGAGAAAGAGAAGGCATGGAGTTTTAGAGTATAAAGCTTGTTTTTAAAGACTCACAAAGATAAGCAGCATTTCCTAAACCCTAAGCCAGGCTGGAACTGGACAGAATAACAACAACGAAAATGATAACAACAAGCCATCAACTCAATTCTGCCTTATGTCAAACCTTTTCAGTGTTTTCCAGGTACGAAGTACTCAAAAGTTGTTTACCATTCCCTTTTTCTGGGGGCATCCTTGGGCTGTGCAGCTTGCTCAAGGTGACACAGGCTGGCTTTACTCAATGGAGGCACAGTGGGGAACTGAACTCACACACCCTGTTTCCTCAGCCAGATACTTAAACCACTGAGCTATTCAAGCAGCTCAGGCCATGTTGCTCCATGCAAATTAATAAAACACCAGAGCTTGACATTTTTATTTTTAAAAAACTTTTTTTGGACTACAACCCACATACATCTCAAGCTAACATAGGTACAAAAGCTGTAGACCGTTTTCTTTTCCTGGCTCTGATAAAAGGCAGTGCCAATACATTTCATTTCTGCCTTCTGTATTTTCTCCCAGAAGGATTTACGGCAGCAGATGAAGATGGCCTATTAGTCTATGACCACTGGCTATGCTGCCAGCAGCTGATGAAAGTTCAGGTGCAACAACATCTGGAGGTGGAGGTCCTATATCCTTGATATGCCCTTGGCAGGTGATTTCGATAGCAGCTGTTTGACTTTCCGAAGTGCACTTCATTAGTGGCAATTCAGTGCATTCAGTAAAAGTGTGCCCTAAAGGCTCCCAGACTCCACTGAATCGTCGTCGTAATAGATAATTGACACTACAATTCCAGGGGATGCCAGAGTTGAAAATAAAGAATTGGAAAAACTAACAAAGTATATAGAGAGCTGGCAATCGAAACATCTTGCTTCTGGAAGAAACACTTCAGTGGTCCCTGTAGTCATCGGGACTTTGGGAACAATACTGTATCAAGAAATTTCACACAATACTATAAGCAGTTGCAGATTTCTGAAATAACACTATCAGAGCTACAAAAAAAAAAAAAAAAAACCCAACAGCAATATTAGGAACAGCATACTTACTGTGTTGATATTTAACAGATAGTTACATTTTTGGTTAAAACTTGTATCTGTTATGTAATGCCAGTCAATGCTTTTGTAATTTTGACTGTGCCTGGTGTTTTGAATAATAATAATAGAAAAATCCCCCCAAGAGTGCAGTTTGCTTCCCAGAGATCACTATGGGTCATAATTTACACTGTTTCTAAGTTTTTGCCCCAGAGGCTGTTCTTTAAGAAAAAGTATCACCATACTGTATTTGCCCTAGAAATACAAATCACAATGGGAGGGAGAGGGAGAGGGAGAGAGAGAGAGAGAGAGAGACCTGGTTCTAAAAAGGTCCCCTATGGCTTGAAACAGGACATAAAGGGGTTGAAATTGGCTATATAGTGCAAACGATAGAAGCTTCAAGGGGATATGATTTGTATTTTCTGGACAAAAAATAATAATGGTACTTTTGCCAGGATAGGGAAGTTTGAGTAGATGTGACTTTCAGTGTTCTTGGGTATGATGATAATGACACCCAGACCCTAGGAAGTTGCTCTGTATCTGGAAAAAGTCAAAGTTCCATGTATGTGAAAAAGCTGAAGGTGGAAAATGCTTTAAAAGCAGGATACATAACATGTTTGACTCCTCCATCCCCCACATACGAATGATTCAATAAATTCTAAGACATCATCATCTTTGAAAATCAGGATTAAGCCCTTGCATTTTCCATATACAGCCTCTCTTTCCTTTTGTCACATTCAGTAAGGGATATATAAAGCCCAATTTCTAGTTTATCTGTTTTCTTAGTAATGTTTCATGAAGCAGGTCATACTTGCTGGAGGGAAATAAAAGTTGTTTTGAATGCAAGATCTGCACATTTGTCATTTTTGCCAGCCTAAACGAAACACAGTATTATGTGCATTATCTCTACTTTATCTCTGCCAGCTGCAGTTTGCTGCATATACAGGAGTAAAAATTGTTTTACTTTACTGAATTATACATCAGGAACAAGTTCTTTTAGCAGCTGAGAGAGTATAGGTTTCCCATTAGTTTAGTTACTCGTGTCATATAAGTAATTTGGATAAAGCTTGTAGAGCCTGCCTGGAGATTAAAGTACACCACCTTACTAGTTTAATACTACCAGCTTTGGTTTCCCAAGTTGTTTGTCTGTGTTGCTGACATGTGCAAATGTGTGCAGATTGGGAAAAACTAGATGTGCTGTTAAATACATATTTCAAGTTAATGAGCAGGCTTTCAAAAATGCAGCTGTCCTCCTGAATGGCCATAAGAACACATTGGATAAAAACCAGCTGTCCACAGGAAATAGGAGCCCCAGTATTGTTCAGTTATAATCATAGTCATTGTCATCATCATCATATTAGAACTGCAGAGCTGAAAGGGACCCTATGGATCACTGAGTCTTGCCCTGTCAGGGAGGCACAGTGGGTAACTGAACTTTCAACCTCTTGCTCTGAAGCCAGATGCCTAAAGCACTCGAATCAGGAGAAAATGTCCTCTCTACAGTGCTTGTGTGAGAAAGACAGAGCACTTCCTTTTCAGAGGGGAGGGAATCTTTATTTCATCTTCTTTATGGTATGCTGAGTGACAATCTGCTATAACATAAGAAGTGTTTGAAGGTCAAACCTCCAGGATTCATGGTCTAACTGAAAGGGCATTCTTCTCTTCAAGAATACCATCTTCACCAAGTGGTTGTTAAATAAGAGCCAGTTAATCTGTATTTGAAGAATGAGCTACTTTCCAACTATGGGCAATGGTGGTTCTCCACAAGTTGCTGGACCCAGGCTTTACCAACAACTATACTGTCTAGGATGATGAGGGATCTGTTGTCCAACAACATCTGAAAACCTGTACAGTGGACCCTCGACTTACAGACGGCTCGACTTACAGACTTCTCTGGACGCAAAATTTAGGTTCGACTTGCAGACGGAGAATCGACCTACAGACCAGAAAAGAACCCCAAAATGGAACAAAAATGGAACAAAAACGGCCGGTTACAGGATTAATCGGTTTTCAATGCATTGTAGGTCAATGGAGACTCGACCTACAGACTTTTCGACCTGCAGCCACTGTTCCAATATGGATTGATTCCGTAAGTAGAGGGTCCACTGTAGTTACTTATCTACAGAGCAGATAATACTGAGGTAAAATAACAATTCATTTCACTGAGCATAAGGCAACTTTCTTTGCTTGTTCAGTACTACGGATTTCATACTTGGGTAAGATTGGTTTGGGCACTGCTCTCATTAACTCTGAACAAAGGATCAGGCCACAGATAGCCACAACTCTGGATATGCTTGTGTGGCACAATCAAGAATTTATTAGCTCAGAATTAAATTATGCAGGATTTTGGCCTATTTAGTTTAAACTGCATTCTAATTGAACCATTGAACTGCCTCTCTGTTATTAAAGTTTTAATGAATAATCAACATGCCTTTTTATTTTTTAATCTAGCTTACTAGCTTGGCTTTTTAATTAGTCTGCTCCATGAGTCTAAGAACGCCCCTTCCATTTTCAAGCATTGTTTTCCCCTCATTCTGTCAGCAAGACTTATCATTCCAATAATGCAATCCAACACTTAGCATTGCCATCTCCCTGATGAGAATGAAACGGGCAACATTTTCCTCTTGCTCTTTCCGGAAGAACAACAAAGGCAAGAAATTAAAGGGAAATTAAAACTTAGAATGTATTCATTTATTTACTTTTTTTGCCATGCAATGCATTGTGTTGGATAAGGACAATTAAGAATAACGAAAATCAAAAACATTACATGCTACTTTCCTTGCCAGCTGTCTTCTTTATAAGTAGATAGACATGTACTCAGCATATCTGATAGCTGAATGATCAGACACCATGTACAAGAGAATAATCTTCCTTCCTAATAAATGGACATCACTGAAACTTACTGAGCTGACTAAATTTTGCATTTTCCTATTTTCTTGGAACTATAAATACAGATGTATGTTACTGGCTAGAACAAGAAAGTTTAGCCACGTACAGTATCTCTTTAAGGGGACTATCTGATCACTGCACAAATTGTGAATGCCATATACAAAGAGAAATGATAAATCGGGAAGCATCTATTTAATTTTTTTCAGCAAGAACTTAATCAACCACTAATCATGCATACACCTTATCTCTCGTTCAGTGTTTACTGAATTCATACATCAAAGTCTGCCCTGACGTAGACTTTGATGTATGTTTTGTTTTGTTCAGACCAAGACTACCTGCATCCCGTTTTGAGGCTGATAGGAAATGAGACTTTTCTGCATGCCTTTTGTTTCTTTCCTGTTATATATATATTGGGGGGGGGGGGTTGCACATAAAAATAAGACATAACACAATAAAAATTAAATTAATCATAAACATAACGAATCAGTAGGGAAGAATTTAAAAAAGAACAGGAGGGGAGGAGTCTCCCAGAAAACATAACAAATCCATCCTCAACTATGCTTTGAAACAGAAAAAAAATCTACGACACATGAGAGGACAAGGGACAAACAAACATTCTGTACTCAGAGTAGTTCAAGGCCACCAACAGGAAAAGACTCTGGTCTGAATACCAACCTGACCTATAGTGTATTGAATTGTATTGTATTGTTTTTATTTCATGTACTTTGCAATGGCCTGTGTGCCACGCAATTAAACTTATATGTGTGTGAACCTGACCTAGGTATAGGATAGTCCTCTAGATATCTTGGTCCAAAATTTTGATTTGAAACCCAGGGAAGTGGATAAAATGTATGCGTTATAGCAAGGGTAGGGAATGTATAACTTTTCAGGTATCTTTGGATTGCAGCTTCTGGACAACACAGGCAATAGTGAGGGAAGACAAGAATTGCAGTCCAGTAACATCTGGAGGGTGATACATTCTCCCATCATTTTGGAGGTTTGTTGTAGAAGAATTCTTGCCACAACACTTTATTAATTCTATGCAGAGAATTCTGAAGTAATCAAATCTGGATGTTGATATAGTATCTATGCAGGTTTAGGGAATTTGCCTAATAGCTAAAGAGATATTAATGAGGTGTTGAATAAAAGCATAATGCGTACGGATTTACATAGGTCACAAGATGCAACCGCCAGAATCAATTCAAATGGACAACACTCAGAATGGGTTTAGTAAGAGTAGTTCCCTAGTCATTGCCTAAGCAGCAGGGAGGTAGGATCTCAGAAGTGCCGGAGTCTGGCCTTCAGTTTATCCCAATACATGCCGCTACCACTGAAGAGTAAATTGTCAATCAAGGGCCAAGAAACAGAGGGAGCCATGTGTTTGTGCTGGAAAAGAGTTGGAGTGGCAGAAACACAATAATTTCTCACAAATGTTGCTTATTTAAAAGTTTGTATAACAGATTTAACACTGCTTTCACAACATTCACTTTCTCAGTCCAACAAATATGCTGATGGGGCTTAAAATACAATATCCATCTGGTGGCATATTCATCTCCCTAGTTTTCATATACAGTACCATTTCAAATTATCCTGAATCTCCAAGGGACTGTTTATCAGGGATTCCATCATCAACATTTTGAAGATTTATTGTACTTTTATCTATTATCAAATCCAGGGAAAACAATTTCCTCTCCTCCCCATAAAAGCCTTCTCAGCTTCCTTGTTTTCAGTAGTCGTAGTTTTTTTTCAATTATGATTCTACCCTGAATTGCACTGGTCTGAACAGCACGGTTTTGGTTATGCATGGAATTTTTTTTCAATAAATAAATATTCCAATAAAAATACTTCAATCAATCAATCAATCAATCAATCAATCAATCAATCAATCACTACTGTGCCTCTGGCCACCCAGAATCCCATGAGTTCAACACTGAAGGCGTCAAAGTAGTGTAGATGCCCCTACATCCAACATCTCTAATTCAGCTTCTAGATCAAGGAGTCATAAGGACCTTTAAGGCTGACTACCCACTATACTGCATGGAAAGAATTGTCAACATTATGGAAGAAAACCCCAATGGAGAGAACACTGTATGGACCCAGAACCTCCATCCAGGGCTGTGTCACTTGCCAGACAGTAGGCAGAGTGATGCAACCCTACCAATGCTCTGGCATATTTGGCACATTTGGGGGATATTGTCATTGTGAAGCTGTTGACATAAGTTTACCTACATATCAATAAGTGTACTGGTCACAAAGTAAAAAAAGCAGAGCAGCTGAGTGGCAATAATGGCAGCTGCCTTCCCCAGTGACTTGTATTTGTGGAAAAAAATCAGTAGGGTCATGCACATGCCTTAACACTAAGGAATACATTGATACACAATTGAAACAAAATAACACAACCCTTCTGACTAATGAGAAATGAACCAGTTACTCCACTGGCCGGTTAAATGATTTGATAAGAGCCGTGTGTTGTGTGACTGGAAATTTATACAACGAACTACATGAGGTATGAGTAGGGAACATTTGCTTTGTGTGATCGAGCCCTAAGCCCAGTACCAAAAGATCCACAGTAGCTCAAGCACTGACAAAAGAAACCAAAAAGAATCGTCTGTACAAATGTGTGAAGATTCATTTTTCGTGTCTTGTAAAGAAAAGACATCTCAATCAAGATGAAAAAACCCATTGCAAATCCTCCAGACCCTGCAAGATGACAATGTCACATCATGTTTCCTCATGTTTTGCACAAAATATAGTGACTCAAAACTACTGCCTTGCTTTCAAGCACATATGCAGTCTTTGCAGAAAAGGACAAGCTGATTAATTAAAAAGACAGAGACAACTCATCCAATGCTTCTTTAATTGCTAGTTCACATTTTCCCATAATGAACAGTTCCAATGAACATGTAAAAATTAGTTTCAGAAGCAGAATCATTTCAGGACAAACAATTAAAAAATAATCTTACCATTTTGCTGAAAGAAGAAAAAAATCCATGTTTTCTCATTCACTAAGGAAGGACAAAACAAGACAAGATTTACCTCCTTAATTTCTTGGCACTACTAAAAACTACTAGCAGCTTCTTCTTTTGTTACCATGTCTCTTCTCTTTAACAATGAATTCTGTCAGAAACAGCTAATATGTTATGAAGACGCTGGAATGTGATGGTACTTTAAGATCTCAGTGGGAAAATATTCCATTCATTTGTTGACTGAATCACTCCATTCACATTTGCTGGCACTGCTCAATTAGTATACTGGCAAGACTGGATAATGAATGTATTACATCACTGTATTTGTGTACTTCTTTCTAAGCTGAATCAGTAGCATCATTTACTTTATGGACATTTAATGGGAATAGCTGTTTGCAACTTTGATATAAAGCTGATGTACATGCCAGGATGAGAGCACCTTGACTGATGGAAGACTGAAGTAAGTTAAATCTACATCTCTGAGATGGCTTACCTATTGCTCAGATATTTCTGTTCCCAACTACAGTTCTGTGTTAATAGTGCTAGTCATTGTCGAGAATTTCTGCACTATACAAAACAAACAAAGATACAAGACAAAATTCAATATTTTTTATGGTTGCCATCCCATTCCCGGCCATGTGCACTATAGAGTTTCTAGCTGAAACACTAAATTTTATTCTGTGAATTTGAGGAAGAGGGCTGTATCTCACAAAAACTCAAGACACAATAAATATGTCAATCTCAAAAGTTTTCCAGGAATCCTTTATTGCTTTAGTTATAGCAGACTGACATGGTCTATTTAGAAGTTCTTAATTATGAACATAATACATAACAGCGCCATCTTGTGACTAGTTGTCAGATTACTGGAAAGACTGAGACTGATTGCCTTCCTTAAGTGGGGATGTCCCTCCCATTTTTTGTGTAGCCAAAGCTGTTGGAGGATGGGAGTGTATGAAGGAATTTCTTATACACACCAATACACTTGCCTACACTTAGGACTACCATAGTTCATAAAAGTAAGGGGTTTGAGTTCCAGGTCCAGATAAGATCCTGATATCCTTAACCACATGATAAATTCAGTTCAACTGAATAGCAATTGCTTGAAAGCAGTCTAGAGGATGATATTTTACTAGATTATGTAAAGCCATTGACAAGATAAAGAGTCACTATCCATGAGCACCTGTGGTTTGTTTAATTATTTATAGCTTCAGAACTGAATGACTTTGACTCAACTAATATCCACTGTGCTAGCAAACAATCCAGTGCATATGAGGAAGAAGAAGAGGCTGGCCAAGTCAGTTTATCACAACCAGATGGCCGTGAAATTTGCGAAGTTCATCTTATACAGTGGTGCCTTGCATTACGATGTTAATTCGTTCCAGCGAAATCGCTGCAGAACGAAAACATCATAAAGCAAAATTAAAAAGCCCACAGAAATGCATTAAAACTCTATTAATGCGTTCCTATGGGCTTGAAACTCACTGTCCAGCGAAGATTCTCCATAGCGTGGCCATTTTCACTGCCCGTGCAGCGAGGAATCCGTCCCAGAAAACAGCGGGCGGCCACTCTTTTTTACCTGGCGGCCATTTTGAAACCGCCGATCAGCTGTAGGAAAATCGTCGTTTTGCAAGAATCGGTTCCCGAAGCAGGGAACCGATCATCGCAAAGCAAAATTCCCCCATAGGCAACATTGTTTTGCGATTTTGACGTAAAACAGAGTGCTTGTCTTGCGAGGCACCACTGTACAAGTGTTGGAGAGAAGAGGAGGAAAACAGCAAGAGAAGGCTAGAAATAAGTTTCCATACTATTCCATTTGTACTAGAGCAATAATAAATCTTCTCTCCTTGCCAAAAGTGAAACAAAATATAAAAATTTAAAAAATCAGAATTATCCTCTGTAAACTATATCAAATAGTCACCAAAAAGAATCACAATTAAATTTGTTCTAACTTTTAAGAACAAAACTTGCTTTATATTGTGTTGGCTCATTGATTCCTCTATGTAGTGTTCTCACCTCTAATGATCAGAGGCTCTTCAGCATTTCAGAAAGGGTTCTGTTGTTTCCCAACTTAGCTGGAGATTCCTCATATTCTTTGGTAGTCTGCCGTCCTGGTGCTAACCAGTCTAATCCAGCAAGACTGGTGTGTGCAGGGAGTATCACCAGTTCTGTTCAGTAGTTTAAAGAGAGGTAGTCGCATCAGTCTATTTTAGCATATCAAGCAAAAACAAAAGGAAAAAAATGAAGAAGAGAAAAGCATCATGGCACCTTAAAGAAAAACTCTTATGTTTTAATGTGAGCTTTCATGTCTGAGGAAGTGGACTTTTGTCCACGAAAGCTCACATTAAAATATTAGTCTTTAAGATGCCACAATGTTTTTGCCTTTTTTTTATTGTTGCTTTGTTTTTGCCTGAGATTCTATTCACTGCCTTTTTAGTATATCTACTTGAATAATATGTCTACTCAAATTTTAAGTATTTGAGAGATAGTGTTTTGGTATATAGAATTTAGAATCCAACTATACAACTTCTGGTTTATAGTCTTACCTACTGAAGAAATATAAACTACACACACACACACACACACACACACACACACACACACACACACACACACACACACACACACACACACACACACACACACACACACACACACACACACACACACACAAATTCCAAAGGGTCTCATGTGTGCATTCAGGTGGAAATGTGCAACAAAGCCTAAGTACAGTCTCCCTAGCCAGCCTATCTATAGTATACCTGGCAGTGCTATTTTTTAACATGGCTGTTTCTTGGTCAGTTCACGAAGAGACATTTATTGGCAGCTATTGTATTGATTGCAGGTTTTATCTGGAATGATTCAAATGAAACATTCAATACGTCCTCTGTCCTTTTTCTTTCTTTCTTTCTTTCTATGTCCTCCTTTTGGTACCCATGTATCTGGCAACCCTAGTTACAACACCTGTCTATCCTCATCTCCCTTCTTGACTTCTAACTTAAAAGCTATACCAGCTGGGCCTGTTTCCAGTAGTGGTTTCAGGTAGTCGCTGGAACTGGGCAAAAGTCTGAGCATAGCACGAAACGTCTGACTTATCCCCAAACACATTTGTACGAAGTTGTTTTTGGAGTGATTTTATTCATTTTCCCTGCAACTGTTGTGTGAAGAAAGCCATTATCATCCTCATTTTAGAAATGGAAAACTGGGGCAAAGAGATAAAATCTCAAGGAAGGCCACTAGCTAAATTTATGGTTGCCTGCTTCAGATTCATATCGAGGGATGGAAAAGAATACTGTTGGAATTGAGAACCTTGACAAAAATATCAATTTCGTATCTCCTGGGACTCGTTACAAGACAAAGCACACCTCACATGAGAAATTCACACACTGCAAGGCCTAAAAGTGCACTTCAAGAGGAATATACTCCACACAAATTCAGAGAGACACAATATATACAAAACATGTGTATATTTTAAGAATTATTAAAAATAGGCAGAAGCACACTGTGACAAAGGTGGAAAAAAATAATATGTCAGAGAAAACCCATATATTAATGTATGTAAGAGGAAAATGACTATGAAAAAATGTATATGAATTACAATATGGGAAGAAAAATCAAAGCCTCCTAAGTTAATATGAGCAAAAGACAAGTGACTGAGGATGCATGGCAAGGCCACTACAAAGGTTGCCCAATCAGAAGCATCAAATTGCCTGTAAAATCTGACACTAGCCCATGATCCACTGTGGTGTCATAGGGCTGTAGCAGACAAGGGGGTTGTGTGGGAAGGATCTGCTTCTGGACCAAGAAATTCTAGAAATCTGCATGAGAAAAATTCAGAAAAAATATTCCTTTTTTTTTACCAAATAACATGGAGAATATGGAAGGCATGCCACAAACTGAATGGGAGTTGCTCTAAGACTGAAGTGGCTTATGCAGCGAGGAAGTTCATGGCACTACCTACCTTGCTCCAAATGGCTCGGTAGGCCCAAGTGCATATGCACTCACTGGCTCTCTCTTCATCCCCTGACCCCACACCTGGTTTTGGATGGCACTGAGTTTGGCAGACACAACACATATATGGAGACCTTCACTTTCAGCCAGTGGGCCCTGGCTGGAAATTAATAGAAATGGATTTCCAGGCTCTAGAGCCACCTCACTCAACAAGCATGCATCTTCTTCGAGAGCTGCTCACCCTGAGATTTGTGTCTCTGCCTGGAGACCCAGAGAAAGCATAGTATTTCCCTGTGACTTCAACCAGTGCTGGGAGAATAGGCAACCTCAGGCGGGATAGTTTTAGACTGCCCTGGGGAATCAAAAAGAGTTCTCCTTTCCAAGGCTGCACAGAGACACCCACCCACCAGGTGAACCGGCCAGCGGACTGACTGGCAGAATTGGGCACACACAGGTTTTCAGAAACCGACACAAGCTACATCAACTGCTGGAACAACATCAGACCCTTCCAGAACCTGGGACCTCAGCCTCTTAGCTCCAACATGGCTAGGAGCCCAAGTAAGTCTGGAGCTGTACTTCACCAACAGGTTAAAAACATTATCAATGAGTATCAGGGAAACGTTATACCTAAGTATATATATGTATAAGTCTGCACCTACAATATGATATGAATAATGACATTGATGAGAATTCAAATGAGATTCAGAGAAATGCAGCAAGACTGAGAGTTTTTCACATCCCTGTATCCAACAGTCTATCCACTGGGATTTTTCTGGCCATGTTCCATGAACTGGATAGGCCTACAGACACACATATCAAGGTCATCTTGAACAGCTGAAAATTTGCCAGCTCTTCCTCTTTTGATATTAGTACAGTGGCATTTATGTTAAGATGGCACCTTTGGGGCAGCACATCCACTGTACTTCAATGTGATAATCAAACAAGCTGATGCTGGAGTTATGTTTTTTTTTTCAAACTGGTGCAATCAAAATGTTGATATAATGGTCATCAGAGGCAGATTTCTCTTCTCTTGGCTATTCACAGAGTGAGTTGCCCACAGGCATTCTCTGTCATTCGCCAATTATTTTTTGTTGCTCCTGAAGAATTATCTTGGTTAAAAAAGAGGGAGGTTGTCAACATCATAATCTTTGCCTAACACTCAGAAAAGAATTATCCTGGAGTCAGCAGTGTTTAAGTGTCACTAAGGAATTCCAATTTTCTGACCTGTCCTCATTCCCATATTCTTATTTCTGTCTCATATTCCCTTTAGCCCACAAGTAATGAAATAACATCTTCTTCTGTAAAATAAGTTATGTATATGGGTCTCACTGCTACAATACACAAACTGTGAATAGGAAGCTACCTTTAAGAATGTGATCTCCTCCTCCCTCCCCTCACTCCCTGTTCTGGTATACATTCTCTTTTGGGCTGCAACTATGATTCAGAATTAGTATATTCAGTGCTGATGCTGTTTCAACTAGAGATGGGCACAAACCCCATGGTTCAGTGGTTTGTGCCAGTTCAGATGACAGCCTAATAGGTATTCTGTGATTTGACACCCCCCCTCAAGGTGGACACCCACTCAGAGGCAATGTCCAGAATTGATAAGGCAAGGAAGTTGGGGGGCTGCCTCTAAGTGGGCACCCACTAGAGAGGCTGGGGCACCAAACTTAGGAACACCTGTGGGGCAGCTTTCAGAACCAGCACAGACTGCCAAATCAGTGGTTCTTGCCCACCTCTAGCTACAGCTAACTAGCTTCCCTCTTTCCCCGCAGTTGCAACCTCAATTCAGCCTTCAATCACAGTTAAGGTGAGACAGGCAGCAAATGTCTAACATAACTGCAATTATGTCAAAAAATGGAATTCACACCAAAGCAGAGAAGATACAGAGGAGGCTATATACCTATGGTTCAGGTCTGGCTCCATAAGTGCAAACTAAGGCCTATATTCAGTACTATTATTCCACTAAGGCAGTACTTCCAAAACACTGGGTCCTCAGATGTTCTTGGACTATAACTCTCAGAAATCTTGACCAGCACACAGCTAATAGTGGAGGCTTCTGGAAGTTTTCACTCCAATAACATTTGGGGACACAAGGTTAGGAACCACTGCACTAAGACAAGTGATACTGTGTTCTTAGATACCTAGCTTTTAATTATGTGTGGGATGAAGGTTCAAACAGTTTTTCAGTTGTGCAGCAAATTGCATATCTAAGCTGCAAAAACAATAGCATGTCTAGGAACCAAGGAAGAAATGTGGTATGGCTTGCCAAACTAGGGATGGGGTGGGGAAGGAATCCTGCTCTGTTCTCAAACTGTGGTCTGCCAGATATTTTGGATCTCAACTCCCAGAGTCTTCAGCTAGAAAGGCCAGTAATTCTTGGAAATTCTAAACATTCAGAAGATCAAAAATTGAGAACTATTGGGGGTAGCATATTGTTCTTCTCCAATGATGATATCTTAAATTGGGCCTGGGATTAAGAAATTTGCAGTCATTCCCAAGAACTTTCTTTCTCTTTGGGAATGGGGATGTGAACATGGAACTATATAAATGGAAATTAACACAGGTAGCAGGGATGAACAATTCTAGAAGCTGAGATGGAAGTGACAAAAGAAATTGTAAAGAGAACCCAATAGAGTGTATTGCACTACTCCTTTTTGGATTCCTTGCAGCTTTTAATCACTCAAACAGATATATAATATTTTAGCAACCCTGTGGACTCCTTCAGTGGATGCTTTATAGTTCATGGATTTAATTTTCAATTTTCTCCCCTCTTTAAATGTCATTTAATCTTTGTGTGCTCAGTTATGTTATTGCTTCAGGGGGACTATGTAGAGCCCTAGTTGTGTGACCTAGCCATTCAAAGCTCATACAACAGCCTTCTTCCACAATTACACTTGCACGCAGTCCCAATACTATAATAATAGTTTCATAAAGTTTAATAAACTAAGATGAGTTCAAGAGCATGGGAAAAGAAGAATACTCCAGAATGCAAAACGGCTGACTAAACAATGCTCAAGTCTTTCCCTTCACCTTGGCTGTCAGAATAAGTGCAAGGGAATTATGATAATCTCAGTCTGAGTCCTCTTCAGTGCCCAAGTCCTACCAAGCACCACGGGGGGGTGGGGTATCTTGAGGGGATCTTGGGCTTTATTGAAGAGCTTAGCTGCCTTCTTCAGCACAAGCAGCTCAGTCTGTTGTGATGCTTGTAATTTCTCCTGTCCAAAGTGCTGGCCATCTATTTACAAATGCAGAACTGGATGTGCGGGATCTGTTGTGAGGTTACATTGACCCCTTATTCGGCTCCATAGTTGCCTTGGAATCACACACATACCCTCGATTTGCTTCAGTTTTGCACATTTGTTCAAAGACAGTGCACACCTCTGCAATAGTTTATTCCAGACTATATGTTGTGCTTTAAACTTAAAATTGCATAGATCTGTGTTTAAAGTTAGCCTTAAAGAACTTTCTTCCTGAAGAAGAGAGAGAGAGTATTTGGAGCCAATTTGGGTAACTTAACTCTCTCCATTTTAATGAGACATGGTAATGAAAAGGCCAGTTTATGATACACTATAATGGGTCTCTTTTATTGCTGATGTGTAGTTTTTCTTTGAACTTCATTGCCTCTTTTAATCCCAAAGCTTGTAAAGCTAAGATGTACCTAGAGCTGGAGTACCATTTTCCAGCTGTTGCAAGTAGGTGTACAAGGTCCATGAGACATTCAACAGAGGAACAAGAGAAGTACACATAAAATTAATCCTTTCTTCTATAGATGCGTAGTTCACAGACAATGAAAAGCTACTCACAACCTGCTGATCCTTGAACATGCATAATTATGCGAGACAGCAAGCCTATTCTTTGTGGCATATTTTGTTCAGAAATTGTTCTAAAATTATAAACCTAAGTCTTGAGTGATCTATCCTAGCATCCATACGACATTTACTGTTGCAATGACTTTGGTGCTTAACGGTAATGTTTAGATGATATTGCAGTCATGTTTAAAACAGCAAGTGTAGTATAATTGTCAAGGCCTGCTTCACAAGTTATGGATTTTCCCTCCTTCAAATGCTGATCCTCTTTGGGTATTTCCTAACCACAAAGTATAAGGGTATAGACTAATTTTCTGGTACAGTGTGAAATGAATGCAAGAGGTGTACAGTTCCATTTATAGAGCCATTTCTGATTTCTAGAAAATTAGAGGTTGTGGCCCATAGGCAGGGAGGATGAAAATTGATGATGTTTTTAGAAAAATTAAGTAGGATTTTTTAAAAAATTAAATAGGATTTTAAAATTTAAAATCAGATTTATTTTAATGAAATTCTTTGAGATGAAAAATCTTTCTAAATATAGTTTTCTATTTAAGATATATTTTAGTTCAAAGGCTTTTCAGCATGAACTAGAGCTTCATTATGTAGCATGAGGCTGTTTATTCATGCAATATTTACATTTTTAGTAAACTAATTCAGTGGTCCTAGGTGAAATAACATACATTTTTTCACAGTAAAAATGGTATAAAATAAACAAAGCTCAATAAAAGACCTTATTCGCACTGCTGTTATGCAAATCTATGTACAAACAATGAACACGTTAGAGTAGGACCACAATATCCGTGGGGGATCAGTTCCAAGCCTCTCCACAGATGCTGAAAAATGTGGATGTAGTAAAAGCTCATGGTCCCTGGAACCCTCTAGTGACCAGTTCCAGTAAATATATCCAGGAAATACCCATAAATATTTATTTTGGGGAGGGGGAATTTAAAATTTTCAGGAATTGGATAAGAGAAATTTAGACAACTGCCTGGCAGACATCCTTTGATTTGTATTGCTGCACTGAGAAGGAGGTTGGACTAGATGGCCTTATAGGCCCCTTCCAACTACCATGATTCTATGAATCAGTGGATTCTGATTTCCCAGATAGAGGAGTTCATACTATACCTTAAATGCTAGCTTTGAAGATTGTTTGGAAGACAGTTTGCTTTTTAAAAAAATACTTTGTTTAACCACTTCAGGTAATAAACACTGATGTTTACACAAACACAAAAATATGTATGTATACTCTACAATGTTAAAGTTTTAGTTAAATAAAACAATTGTAAGTTCTCCAAATGTAATTGATTAACATACAAAACTAAAATCAGTTCTCATATAGCCGTTTTTTACTAATCTGACAAGTTATTATTCTAAATATGGAATCTTCATATTTTTAAATTTAGAAATCATCATTTAAATCGAGACTTACTGACTAATGATTTAAATCATGATTTAAATCGGCTTTATTTAAATCAAATCCACCCTGCCCATAGGAGAGTCAAAAGGCTGCAGCTTCAGAACCGCAGGTCTGTTCACCCAATGTAAAAGCATCATGTACATGGATAGGATTACATTATATAAACCACAACTATTACATCATATATGCCACCCCCACAAGTCCTATTCAAATTAACTTAGAAGGAGGTCAGCATCTAATATCTACCTTTGTGTGTTCACCAGGAAGTAAATCTCAATCTCCATTGTTTTTTACTCTTTGAGGTGTGTTTCAGACCATCACCATACAGAGCAAATCCTGTCTTTGATTATAACTAAATTCCATTGACTTCAGTGGAATGATACATAAGAGTAGGTCCCACGAAAGCTATTCAAACTTATTTCGGGGGCCCCCAAAAAAGTACAGAATTTCACTGCAAATCTATCCTAAGAAGATCACCTTTGCTGTCCTTGTGCAGCCTAGTGCCTCCAAGTATTTTACACAATTATGCCCACCAAGATCAGGACTTATGGCAATATTTAAAGAAGATGAGAACTGTAGTCTAAAACACCTGGAAGATTCCAGATGCTTTGAAAAGGCTATCATTTTACAACAAACTCTTTTTCCCTATGATTCAACCATCACCCCCTTGGCCTCTCAGCACTATTACTGTCCAATACCTCTTGAAAATCAATGAATTAGAGAAAATTATACAATAATTCATTCCAACTCCCCTTGATTTCTATCAGCATTCTGTGTAGAGATCAACATCTATTAGAACTGGGCCATTTTAAGTGCCCATTTAGGCTTGGTGGTGGTTTGGACCAATTCAGCATTGGAACCATAACAAAAGGAATCTTATGGCCAAAGAGTGTATTCAGAGAAAACAATACTTTAAGAACAAAAATAGTTAGCTGAATCCATTCTTAGATTATCTAATTGTCCACACTGTCTTGTTTTTTTTTTTCTGGTTAAGTTTCTAGAGTTCATTCTGCTTTAGAGTTGGAGAATATAAGATTCAACATTAAGTGTAGCTGTTTCATAAGCACTGTTTTTTATTTATACCCTTGCAACAGAACAAGAATAAACTGGCCTTGTCATAAAAACTCTACAAGAACCAGTACAGCTTATAGTTTCCTGTATTAAAAATTAATAAAATATTAATTATGAAAAAAACTTAATTGGACATTGCAACAACAAGGCCATAATGTTTCTGTGGTGCAATTTGCACAGCAGCCTGCAGTTCCAATTAAAGCTAAGGAAACTGTTTTTCTGTTGCTAGCACTTAACCTGTTCAATCAATTTGCAAAGTGGCTGGGTGGTGGAAGAAATTAATTAACAATTATTTTCTTCCCAGCTCAGTTCAAGATGCTCATGTTGACGTACAAAGCCCTAAATGACTTGGGAACAGATTATCTGAACAGCAGCATACTTTTACAGGTGCCTGCCTGGAACTGGAGATTGTCGTTGGAGGCCATGTTGGGTCTCCCACCACAAGCTCCATCCCTGATGAGCATCCAGTAGGCAGTCAATATTATATTAATTTGTATGGCCCTTGGTGTGTAAAATCCATTTTGAAACTGAGTTCTAGATTGTTATTAATCTATTTTTTAAAAATGTTAATGTCTAAAATTATTTTTAAACTGTTTTTAAAATCTGTTTTCGAATGAACCTTTTTATCTTTTAATGCATAACTTTTGAGAGCCCTTGTGGGCTGAGAAATGTTAAATAAATGTTTCTATTAAAAGAACAGTCCAGGTTGTTCCATCTGTTCATATTTTTATGGGCAACGAGATAAATCAGTAAATTAATAATAATAACTGTCTGCTGTCAAGTCAATTCTGAATTAGGGTGAGCCTTTTTAGGGTTTTCCAGGTAGAAAATACTGAGAAGTTATTTACCATTCCCTTCTTCTGGGGATGCCCTGGGACTGTGTAACTTCCCCAAGGCCACAGAAGTTGGCTCTGCTTTCAAGAGGCACAGTGGGTAGTTGAATTCTCACCCTCTGGCTCCACAGTCACATACCTAAAACACTGAGCTATCCAGCCAGCTTATCAGTGAATTAGTCTGGTTTAAAGACAAAGAAGGATGGAGACCACAAGCCTTGAAGTTGCCTATTTGCACACTGTATGCCTAGACAGCAGTGAGATCTATTCAGTGAGATACAGTGTAATGTTGCTGAAGTTCTGCAAATAATTTCCAAGTCTCTGGAATTTCCAACTCTGCCCACATAATCATGGGACTTGTTGAAAACCTTTTATTTTAATAGTGTAAATAACTGGTAATCAACACTGGATGTGGACACACAGTGGGCTCAGGGACCTGTCCATTGTGACTCATTCATTTCCTACTCTGTTTCCCCATCCTCAGCTCAAATGCCTCACATGCTTTGGTATTTTAAAGCAAAGTTCTCAGTATAAATAGCCAGGCTGACCCAAGACACTTATGCTTCAGGCAGGGCAACATCTACTCAAACGAAGTTACATCTCAGTATCCAAAGCTGGGCATCCTATTTTAGCATTTCAGACAGAAAAATCCCACAACCAGTTTGTTCCCATGACTTCAGTCAAAATTAAATACATTATACAGCAAGCAAAGGCTTCCAAATTTGCTTGGCATCCAAAAGCTGCCACTCTCCCTAATGGCAGACATCCTGCTGATCAGTTTTTAGATTTTCTGACTGGGCTTGGAGAAGTCAGGTACTGCAGTTCCCACAAAATTTCCACCCTGTTTGGGTGGTTCTAGGATTTGCAGTCCCAAAAGTAGCTTTTCAACCTCTGGATCTCCATCCCCAGTTTGTGCTCTGAAAAGCAAACAAAACCATATATATATAAAAGAATAAAAATCCCTTTTCCATGTTAGCTGGTTTTCTTTGCTTTTCAGAGCACATATATATATTGTTATTGGTGTATTTCAACAACAAAATTCCTTTCACAAAAGATTGACTGATTACCAAGTTGATGCAATAGCATTTGGCATACCAATTCTCACTGACAGAATGAAATAATTTTAAAAATCAGTACCACTTCTGTAGTGTCTTTGCTGTGATCTTCTTAGACAACACATGTCATTAGCGCCCTGATTTTCCTCGGCATGAATACTATGCTTTAGATTTCTAAATGCCATACAAATGTTAATCAATCTTCTTCCCATTCCCTGCAAGGTAAGTAAGTTCATTATTCATTCACTCATCCATTCATTACACTTCTCATTTCACAGGTGCTGAAGAGAAGAAGTTATGCAATTTTCAATTACACATAATGGATTTATGGCAAGGGGGTAGCACACTGTTGCCACTTAATAAATATTCAGCAGCAGTGGTTACAAGATTTATAATGTAGAGATTCCTGAGTTCCAAATGTTTCCTACATGCAATTTTCTCTATGGGAGTGTAGGAAAATCCCGTAAGTTTTAAAAGCTTGTGATGACTGCAGTAAAACTAACATGTACATAGATTTCATGACATTTTTCCACCTGCAGTGAGCTTTCAGCAGTTGTCAGCAAAGTGTGGCCCAAGGACCACATGTCTGCCCCTCCCCAGGCCCTTTGCAGCCTCCCAACACCCCCTGGTCTTGACATTCTCCAAATTCTTTTCAAACACCCATAAATTCCTCTTGTGCCCTCCAGAGGCATGTGAGGAACAGTCCGTGCCTCCCCATCTCCCTCATACTTTGACTTGTTTTTTTCTTTTAAGATTATAAGTAAGTGTAGGGATTTTTTTTTTCAGTTATAAAAAAATCAAGAAATATAATTTTGGGCATGGGAGCAGATGTGGTTCTCTAAGGATGAGGGGTGGGTGCACGTAGTCTCCAGTGGGTGGACATTGCTGCTCCTTAGTTTGTAGAGTTAACACAGGGTTGCAGTCTGTGTAGGATGTGCAGCAATCTTGTTAATGATGTATGTGTGTCAAAGACAGGCTACATCAACATGACATGATAGGCTGTCAAGAATTTTTCCATTATAATGAGAATTAACACCTCCAGCACAAGAACATAACACCATGTGCCCCCCTCCCCACATCAACACGGTTTGTGCAATACGAGCAAAATGTATTGGAAGCATCTTTTCAATTTCTGGACCTCATAAAGATACAAACTATCATCTAATTCTTCTCTCTGTGTGTTTTTTAAGCCATCACTTTTGTTGTTTTAAGTATTGTGCAATGGTGCACAAAAGAGCCTCATAAATGAACAAACATTTTCTGAGATCAGTTTTAAAAATCTCATCTCCTATGAGGATAAAAAAAATGCACTATTCCCTGTTTAGCACATGAGGATGAACCAGGGCATAATATACATCTCTATCATATAATATTGACAAGCCTTAAAGTCTATGGAGAAATGACATAGAATAGTCATAGTCCAGTGCACTGTTACGCAGATGTGAAACCTCAGTGCGTAGAAGTAAATGCTTGATCGTGGTCATTTTATACACAGTTTTTCAGAACCCATAAATGGAAAAATGTCTTAAACTAATCCAGACTAGATGTCCAGAAACAAAGCTTTCACATACAAGCACTGAGCTAGATACAGAACTTTGTGCACACATGAATGCTAAGTACTTGACACTCCAATACCACAGCTAAAGCTGTGAAAAGATACTTTTTTTAAAAAAATCCTGACTACCAGCAATTCCTCCCCAAAGAATTCTGGTTAATTTCTCATGTTCCAACTCCTCCATCACATATTGATTAAAGGGATATTCTGTTTTTAAAGAATGCTCTTACACTAACCACATTCCAACCACTTTATGTTTCTCCCATTGTTTGGACCAGAATATTGTTAATGATCTGGGTGTCCACTTACCCAAGTGTAAGATATGACATCTTTGGAAATGTTAGCATGTGCCAATGTTTTCCATTAAAACTAAATGAAACAAAAGTGAGAAATGAATTCAACAATTAGAATGTCCGATTTAGAAAATATTATATTGAAGTGTAGAGGTTATATTTTATGTACATTTTGAGAATATTAATATTATAGAAGCAAACGTAATGAAATAAAAATCAGAAGTTGGTGTTCTCGTAAGTTACAGAGATAATTGATTTTTCATCTACCTAAATGAGACATGATTTTGAAAGATATAATTATGGCGGGATTGGTTTCAAACACAGCTGAAAATACAGACTGATGCAACAGGAAAGTGTCCCATAGGGGCAGTGAGTAAAATGAATTTTGGGATGACTCAGTAGGCATTTTTTAAACCAGTGGTTCTTAACCTTTGTTACTCAGATGCTTTTGAACTGCAGCTTCCAGAAACCCCAGTCAGGACAGCTGGTGGTGAAGGCTTCTGGGAGTTGCAGTCCAAAACTCCTGAGCAACCTAAGGTTAAGAACCAGTGTTTTAAACAATCAGTATTTTATAAATATGCCAAACAGAGTTTTTATTGGATTCATTAATTAGATAATTGCACTAGAAAGATCCTAGAACATGTATGAAACACTCAAGGTGCTAATTTCAAACGAGAAACCTTACAAACAACAATGCATTATGAATATTCCATCCATCAATTAATGTTGATAGATGTTTCATTTTTGATAACCATAGTAACAATTTGAATCCAAGACACATCATTCTTTTATTTGCAATGTGAAGATGAAAGAATGGATGGTCAAACTTTTTGAGACCAAATGGAAAAACAGATGTTTATCTTCTTTATCTTAGCTTTTAGAACACGTTCATCATTTATCTCTACACTACAGAGGGAGGCTAATAAGATCTATACACTGGGTATGATACAAACCAATACTGTGCACAAAGATCTCTATTAAGTATGCACTTACCTGCAATCGTTGACATTCGCAGACTGAAGAGCAACTGGTTATTATGTTGCTACTCCACTAGAAGTGTATATATACTGGCATTCAATTTCTGCATGAGGTTTGCCAAGTAAAATCTATTGGCCAAAATTGTATTGACTTACTATGTTGGCATTAAACAGTCAGTATGCACATTGTTGGCAAATTGCCACAAGTTAAAAATTAGCATAGAAATTTGTTGTTGCTTGCTAGGTTTCATGACTCAGTGCACAATAGCAAATTTCTGTGGTAATGTCTTAATTTGTAGCAATTCACCAATCAGATTTATACCATTTGCTGACATCCTGTTACACAAATAGCATAATTTTTGGAAGCAAGTTGTCCTTAAGTTATGAAATGTCGAAGGCATTATCTGTTGCACACCAACTCATGTGACTCTGTATGTAACATATAATGTCTAGATTTCTTAGCTTATATCGATCATTATGTCAAAAATTGCACCAGTTGTATAATTACACAACGGGATTCCAGCCATTGTGTTATGCTGGTGAGTGTAACTAGTAAGATTTTGCTCATGATATTCTTCTAGGCCAGTGGTGTCGAACTGTGGCCCTCCAGATGTTCTTGGACTTCAACTCCCAGAAGCCTTCACCACCACCTCTGCTGGCCAGGATTTCTGGGAGTTGAAGGCCAAGAACATCTGGAGGGCCACAGTTCGACACCACTGTTCTAGGCCTTTGTTGCATTAGGACAACAGTTGCTTTTAAACTGCACATGACATAAGGCTGAAATCCTCTTGCCTAGCACAGTAAGTTGCACTAGAGTAGGTCCACTGAATCAATGGTCATTTGGTAAATCATCTCCTACACCAGTTGTGACCTTACTGCACTATGGCTGCCTTGGGTCTTTTTAAGGAGAAAGGTGGGATAAAAATATTTTAAATAAATACATTTTATGTTATAGAGTAGGCCCATTTGAATTAATAGAAGTTGTAGATGAGTTGAGTCACCAAATTCCAATTGATCCAATAGTCCTACTGTAGCATGACTTACTACTCTAAGTAGTTACATATGTATATTACACAAGATTATCCAATATTTCATATCTTTCATTGCATCAGTTGAAAAAGTTGTATATGAGCCAATTTCAGCATTTTAATTAAAGGGAAAAATGAAATACTACAGTATATATATTTCCAGCTTCTAAGATATATCTAATATAGAATTAAAACTGTAAGAATGGGTTTCTCTTGGGACAGAAAAATCAGATTTTTTTCTTCCCCAAGAAGTCATCCTTAAAACTAGTTAGAATGATTTCTGAGTAAGTGGAGTTTGCATATCACTAATTCAAAGCTCCAAAGACTGAGAGAAAGTCACTGGGACAAAAGGAAGGCACAAACGGAGAAAGGGAAAGTTAGAGGAAAAAAATAGGCTAAAACACAAAAGGAATGTTCACTGGGGCACGTGTAGAAATAATCTATGTGACCATTACCTCCTTTCACTTACGTTTAACCTAACATTTGTTTTCCTTTCAGAGTGGATTCCACCTTTTTTACAAGGCAAGGAACTACAATAAAAAATGTCCAATACGTATGTGACAGAAGAGCTATATTTTCTACAAATAAAAGCAGAGCTAAGGATCCAGCATATATTACGCTTGACGGCACTGGTGCCGCTGAAGCTGATGAAAAGTCTGTGTTATGTTGGTTAGTGTAACTAAAGTACAGTATCTATCTAGTTAACACATCTAGGCTTTTGCTAATGGACAAATTAATTGAGAAGAACACAACTTGTAAAGGAAGGAGGCTTTGAGAGGGAAGTTAAAAAGTTAAGATAGGGGCTAGTATCCTGTTGCTTAAATGTACCATGGTTGTCTCTCTGTTATGTACCCATTCTCATATTGGTCACAAGATCAGTCATGCAGCTGGTCATGTGATGGTAAGCTTAACCGTGTTGGGCTGGATGCTAACACAGTTACTCTTCTGCTCAACATTTAAGCAACAGGATCCTCACCATCGTATTTTCATTAACATTGTTTTCATTTCCCTTTTCAGTCTGTTGTGTGTTGCATGTTCCATCAAGTCATACCTGACTTATAGCAACTCTAATAGGGTTTTCAAAGTACAGTGGTGCCTCACTTGACGACGTTAATTCGTTCCAGCGAAATCGCTGTAGAGCGAAAATGTTGTCAAACAAAACAAAAAACCCCCATTGAAACGCATTGAAAACCCAATGCGTTCCAATGGGCTGGAAACCCACCGTCTAGCGAAGATCCTCCATAGGGGCGGCCATTTTCGGGTGCTTATATAGCGAAAAATGGCTCCTAAAAACAGCGGGCAGCCATTTTGAGCAGCCGGCGGCCATTTTGTAAAGCCGACGATCAGCTGTTTTGATCGTCATAAAGTGAAAAATCGGTTCCCAAAGCAGGGAACTGATCATCGCTAAGCAAAAAAACCCCATTCAAACATTGTTTTGCTATCGCAATTGTGATAGCAATTGTCGTTATACGGGTAATCGTTAAGCAGGGCACAACTGTATGTGAAATATTTAAGGAATGGTTTTAGAGCTGTTGGATACCTCAGTAGTTTAGATATTTGGCTGCTGAGCCAGTTTAATTCCCCACTGTGCCTCCTGACAGAGTCTGTACTCGATGATCCATAGAGTCCCTTCCATTTTTGTTGTTGATGATGATTAATTATATACCTCCTCCCATGAGTTTCCATAGCCATATGGGGATTTGAATCCAGGTCCATTACTCTATCCACTACATTATAACTGTGTGCCTTTCAGTTTGCTAGTTAACACGAAACAACTTGTCCAAATTTCTGAAAATTAGAAGTCAAATTCATCACACAGCATTAAACAACAACAACAACATGCATATAAGGTATTTGCATTTTTTGTGGGGTCATGGAAGGTAAAGATCAGGACCCCATAAGCCAGTATAAGCTGGAAGACATACAACTGAAAAAGGACATCTCATGGAAAGTGATGTGGGCTGCAGTGTTATCTGAATATACCCAGTGCAAGCACCATTCATGAAAATAGCCAGAAAATAGATACCATGTCTTAATGGCATGACTGTCCACCTATCCTGTGTGGGTCTATGACAGAACTTGGCCTATGGCACAAAAGAAACGAATGGACAAAGAATCTCTGGAAACATAGTCTAGCCGGAAATATGTCTCTTTCTGTTTCTTTTGCTTCAGTAAACGAAAAGTCAAATCCTGAGTCAATTTCTGTCCATCAGCTTTGCCTCTAATGCAAGAAGCTGTAACATTTAAGTTGTCAGCTCTTACACCCACACACCCTCATATCCATTTCAGCACATAGACACACACACACACACACGTATCACACAACTCTGAAAGCAGCTGACAAGAAAATAATGATTGTGTTTTGTTTCTGTATGTGTTTTCCAGAGTATGACAACTCTTAGGTCATTTCACCAAGACATGGTGGGTTTACTTTGGCAGCAAAAACAAAGACCTTACAAAGCACACCATTGCTAAAAATAATTGACAAAGATAGCTTGGAAAGTTTCACATTTTAGTACTACAGACTGATTCAGGAATTTCTCTTAAGAGAATCTTGGGAGCAAGGTGTTATTCAGAAAAACGAAATAAATCACAGCTGTCAGTAGGATGCATTAGATAGCCTATCTGGTGATATCTTTAAAGGGGAATATGCATATGGAAAAACAAATCACTACGACTTAGCTGTACCAGTTTTTGATACCAATCTTCCTACTTTGACCAAACAACAAACAAAATTACAAGCTTAACTTCTAGCAAGTGAATTCCTGTCCTGCTAATTCCTCTCCCTCCTCCTCCATGTGGACTTTAGTCCAAAAGTCATGGCAAGCTGAGGAGAAGGTGTTCAAAAGTAGTTTTTAATTCTTTACTCATTACAGCTTGACATAATTTAGTAATTGGAGCTACAGCATGTTGATAAAGCTTGATTAGGCAGAGGGGGAAATGTTTTAGGTGCTATTTCCAATTCCTCAAGACATTATATTTAATAGATATCTCAAGTTTTACAGAGGAAAAGGTCCTGGGTAAAGGACGTACATTCCAAAGTGAGACAAAGAGAAATAAACAGGGAGAAACAATGGAAAAAGGAAGACAAACTTCCCCAGACAAATGGAAACTAGTATCTTAATATGAGATGGACAAATGCTAAAAGATGGGCCAGATGCCTAAGTAAGGCCCTATGGGAACATTTTAACATCTAAAGATGGACATGTGCCCACTTTTGGAAAGGCAGTCTCCATTAGCAGAGCTGTGAAAGGACAGTCTTCCCTTTGGAAGTGTCCTTCATTGGAATGATTGCCCATTTGAAGTCTGAGTGAAGATAAAGAAGCATAAAGGGAGGGATCAGGGACACTGAACTTGTGCAATTGAAATGTGCACACGGACACCAGGCACACAAGTCACCTGGTCACAATTCCGTGAAGATGAAAGGTGATTCTTCAAATTCATTTGTTTAATGTAATCCATATTAATTACACCACACACACACACACACACACACACATAAAGATCAAGTTTTCCATTTGTATATATGAATCAACAGAAGCCATTTTATGCACATGAGCATATCCTTTTCTCCCCTGCCCCACTCTCTCTCTCTCTCTCTCTCTCTCTCTCTCTCTAGGTGATGCTGTCCTCCTTTTGGATGGTCTACCTTGTCACTGCCTGTCTGGGCCTGCACATAGATGCATGGATGCTTTCTTTCACCCTCACTGCTGCTTACTCTGTCCATCTCTCCTGCTCTGCCGATTCCTACTGAATATAGTTGCCAAATGGAAACCCTGCAGCTTGACTTTTGCTAGTGAATAAAGAAGAGATAAGGAACACATCTTCTTCTCCCAACATCTGTTCTGTAGTCCGACACTCCCAACGCTCCTCTTCCTGCAGCAATTAGGATCTTTGTACCTAACAGCAGGTGAAAGAAGAGCCGAACAAAAAGTCTTCCTTTTGGAAGGGTCAGGAAGTGCCATGACAGGAAAGTACTGCTGGTGCCTTAGCCGTCAATACAGCAACAGATATGAAAAGAAACCTCAGGTCTGCTCCTTGGCCAACCTGTCTACAAACTACCTTGTCAGCATAGCCTCCACACAGCTTGTCTCTAAGAAGGGCTTGGCATGCAAATATTAGCAGTCTGCTGTCTTTCTATCACCCCGGTGCCATGTGCTTCATCTTCCAAATTCAGTGTATATCAAGCTGCTGTGAAACACTCAAGGACCAGTCCCCAGCAATAGTAATTGAGCTCTTAGGATTATTCGCCATGAGCATAATTGTGTGTATTTTCGGCCACTGGGTGAACTGACTGAAAAGTGCCGAGCTGCAGCAACAAGGGCCTCATGCTCGAATTCTTTTAAACCCATTTGCAGCTTGCCACGCTGAGCAGCTGCTCCTGGAGGCCACTGTTCTCTGTGCATAGGTAGGTGGCTTTGTATCCTAAAATGTAGCGTCTGATCCCTTTGCTTTTAAATACCATGTACTGCCTAAGGCTTAGGAGCGACAACTTGTGTGCAGCCGGCTCAGAGGACTCATTGGGAAAAATAATGGGCTGTGAGGGAGGCTGCTGTTCTAGCAAAACACAGATAGCTTTCTCCATCTCCCTTTACCTTTTACCTAAGGGGGAAAATGGCTGTTATCGATTTTCCCCCCTCTTTATTAATGAAAACAGTCACACTGCAATTTTGTTTATATATGTTGCTTGGGGGCTAACAGGAAAATGCTGAAGAAAGGACTTTATGAGAGGACTTTCATATAGCAAGGGTCTGCCAAAGCAGAGCAATCATTTCTCAATTAAATCTCAGTGTGAGGCAGGTTGATATTATTATATGCAATTGACTGATGAGTACATCAAGCCATTAGGGAAGTTGCATCATTTCCCCAGGATCTTACTGCAAGTTAGTTGCAGGCATCGGCTGAATTCACAGCTTAAGTCCTCTTACACTCCCTCTCATGTTTCACAAATGACTATGAGGGCTCTGCTGTACATAAGCGGGTAGGCCCAGGGAATAGTCCTACTGGACTACTGGACTGTGTATGCATGCTCACATGTTCCAGAAGGAGAAGGGGGAAAGCATGCAAGCTGATGATTTCAGATTACCAAAACAGTGAAGGAAACTCCATTCATGTGTTATACATATTATGCATATATATGTAATACACGATATTCATATTTTGGATACACTGGCTCCATTTAATAAGATGATAGCCAGGGTGGTGTAGTTGATGGAGTACTAGACTAAAATACAGGAAATGTTGGTTCAAATCTCCACTTAGCCATAAAAATTCAGGGGGGGGGGGGGGTTAGTAATGGAAAGCCACTCCTTGAATACTTCATATATTTTGAAAACCCTGTTAGGGTCACCATAACTGTGAAGTAACCTGGCAGCACAAAAGAGAAACAATCAATGGTGCCTCTGAGCACTTACAAAGTGTTTTTCTCACACTGTAGAATGACTGCAGCTGCTCCCTCCTCACCAATATATTTCAATTAAACAGAGTTTGCAATTATTTCCCACATAGATTAAAATCCCAGCAATTTTCTCTTTTAAAATTAAACACAGATCCAAACTGTATGCCCCCTACAACAAGAGTACAAACAATCCATTTGTTCCCTTTGTCATTCAACCTAACTACTAATTCTCCATTTTAGTTACCTCCTCGTCCCATTAGCCCTCCCCCCCCAAATAAAAGCTTCTCTATTTTTTCCCTCCCTTGTTTTCTTTGCTTATTCTGCAGGAGCTTAATGGCTACCTGCACTTCACAGGGGTTCAGCACAAGTGTACATTTCTGATACTCAAGTTCTAGAATACAGAAAGTGCCTCTGTGCATGTGCTGAATGTTTTTTACTCCCTGGCTTGCCTCATACTTTTTCCTCCATATAGGAATAAGCTGTATTGCTGCTGTAATAAATGAACAATCATAGTAAGCATTTGGGGCAGAACAATATGCTAGAGTCTGGAGACATGAATACTGTTAGGTCTGTTCACTGAATGTGTGCGGTAGGTGGTGTTAGAAAATAATCTTTAGTATAAAAAATATCATGAATTAAAGTACTGCAGATCTGAAACCATTTCACCTCACTGACTTTAGAATACTAGAATCAAATTAAATCCAAAATGGTCTGTAGATGTAATTCGATTAGGAATGATGATATTTGGCTGACTTTTTAAAGAATCAGATATATCAACAGTCTACCTTTTTTTTCTAGCTAGGATGTTCCTGTGAAGTACTTGGAAAATGAATTAAATGTAGTTCTTAAATTTAATCTCTGCCTTTCCAGAATGCTGGTGTAGGAATGAGGCTGATGGAGCTGAGCATGGATCAAGGGATCAAAGGCAGGTTCATTGTTTACATGCTTCTACCCCACGATTCCCTAGAAAAATAAATGTTCAAACTTCTTTCCAACTTACCATTATTATTTATTAAAATTTATACACTGTCCTAAAAATAATAATAACAGGCCAATGTGGACCATTTTAAAAAAACAAAACTTTAAAAATCAAAACACTCAATCTTCAAGGCTATCTAGCCCCTCCATCTTTTCATCAACTGTGACTTTGTTCTCTGTGTTTTATCTATTTGATTAACAGGTACAAAGAACAAAAATATACAGTTTCATAAAAGAAACAATCCACAACATATTAAAAATGGAATCTGGGTTGGCATCATTTAATTACCAGTGATGGTAATAGTGCTTTTCAAAACAAGAGACATTACAACATTCTGCATGTGACATAATAATCACTGTCTCGGCACTACATTCATTTTCATGATTGTGTTTCTTTTCTCTCTCCCCCCCCCCCTTCCTTCACAAGATCAGCATAACCTGATTCCTGCAAAGGCGGAAAAGTGTGAGGCACGCCAAAGAGATACTTTCAGTGTTCAAGAACTTGAGCTGGAGAGCCCTGAGAGCTGAAGTATCAAAAGTAACGTTTCTAAGTTCTAAGTAACAGCCAGGGTTCCCAGCCTTACATCCCCAGATGTCTTTGGACTGCAACTCCCTGAAATCCTGGCCAGCACAGCTAGTAGTGAAGGCTTCTGGGAATTTTAATCCAAGAATATATGGGGAGCCAAGATTGGGAACCACTGGTATAAGTCATTCATTGTGATAGGAAGTGATGAATTTGACTGCTACCACTCATCCATGTTTAGAAGTTTTATAGTAGTTAATACAGCATCAAGTTCTACCCCGACAAACCAGAAAGAAACTGTCAGAACATTGAAAGTGTCAACTTCAACTGAGGCTGTGAAGAGAAACACACAAATGCAAACACACACACACACACACACACACACACACACACACAGAGAGAGAGAGAGAGAGAGAGAGAGAGAGAGAGAGAGAGAGAGAGACTTTATTCAGGGTTTCAAGCAACCCGTTCAGAAATCACACAATAATTAGGAAACTGTTAAACCATTTACAGTATATCAAACACTCTAAATTCAATTAGCTTAATACAAAGTACATAAATAGTTGTAGGGCCTTTGTCTAAATCAGGTGTTGACAGAAGCTGAAACCTCAATATTGTACAAAAACAGAATGCAGTAATTTATATGTCAACTCAAAATATAAAGGCATCCAAAAAAAAAAAATAACTTTGAAACTGAGGTTGGATCAGCACCAAATTTAGAACAGAGGAGACAATCTGTTCTTGCACTGCCAAATTTGGTGACATTTGGGGAAATGTTTTTCAAGTTATGATTTTCTTATAAAGTAAAATAATTTAAAACAGACCAAATGAATTGAGAAGACCAAACCTACTTATATTAACAGAGGATGGTTAGTCCCAGCCCCTTTTTAGTTATTTGGAAGGAATCCTGTCCATTCACACTTGTTGAAAAACAGCCCTGACAGTTGCTTTGTGTTTGGGAAAGGTGGTGAACTGATGAAAAAAAGGAGTCAGCGTCTGAGATTTCTCCTTGTGTGGCCTCACTTTGTGAATGATAGTGAGCACAAGATGGTATCCTATATAGACCATCTTGATGACTGGCATTGATGTTGTCAACATTCATACTGCCCTTTGCCATGTAAAGCTTAGCATCCTTTTTCCTGCTGGCAATGCAGGCATGATGTAGTGCAGCAATATCAGGCCATTTTGCAGCATTTTGAATTGTGGGTACAGAAGCACAGTTGTCCCACATTTATAAACCAGAGGTTTTTTGAAGAATTGAATCTAGTACAGTGGTGCCCCGTATAGCGAGGTTTATTTATTTATTTATTTATTTACAATATTTTTTAGCCGCACCATTGCCAGTGGCTTCTGGGCGGCGTACAACATTAAAACCTAAAAACATTAAAAACATTTTAAGAAACAGTATAAAATACCATATATTAAAATATTTCTTAAAACAATTAAAACATTAAAATTAATTAATTAAAATGCTGGGTGAACAGAAAGGTCTTTGCCTGGCGCCGAAAGGCCAAGAGTGTCGGAGCCAGGCGGATCTCTCTAGGGAGGGTGTTCCAAAGTTGGGGGGCAACAACCGAGAAGGCCCTATTCCGACATGCCATCCCCTTCACCTCTTTCAGGGATGGCACCTTCAGAAGGGCCTCCTGGCCTGATCTTAGAGGACGGGCAGGCACATATGGAAAAAGGCGGTCCTTTAGGTAACCAGGTCCTAAGCCGTTTAGGGCTTTATATGTCAAAGTAAGCACTTTGAATTGGGCTCGAGCAGCAACCGGCAGCCAGTGTACATTTTTCAGAACCGGCGTGATATGAGTCCGTGCGGCGGCACCACTTACCAGCCGCGCAGCCCGGTTCTGTGCCAGTTGCAGTTGTCGGACCGTCTTCAAAGGCTGCCCCACATATAGCGCATTGCAGTAATCCAGTCTGGTTGTTACCAGTGCATGAGTGACTGCTGCCAGGCTCCGCTCATCCAGGTAAGGGCGAAGTTGATATATTCTCCGCAGCTGTACGAAGGCACCCCTGGACACCGAGTCCACCTGGGCTTCCAAGGTCAGACTGGGGTCAAGGAGCACCCCCAAGCTGCGGACCCTATCCTTTAGGGGGAGTGTGATCCCGTCTAAGGTAGGGAGATGGCCCTTTAACCTATCTGGCGGGGCACCTACCAGCAGCACTTCAGACTTGTCTGGATTGAGCCTCAGTTTATTGACCCTCATCCAGACCATTATCGAGTCCAGGCACGAGTTCAGAACGGTGACTGCCACACCTGGATTGGTAGAAAATGAGAGGTAGAGCTGGGTGTCGTCAGCATATTGCTGACTCCTCAGCCCAAACCTCCTAACGACCTCCCCCAGCGGTTTCATGTAGATATTGAACAGCATGGGGGACAGTATAGAGCCCTGAGGAACCCCATGACGCAACCGCCATGGGTCAGAGCTACTGTCCCCCAGCACCACCTTCTGGACTCGATCAGCCAGGTAGGAACGGAACCACTGTAAAACAGTGCCTCCAATTCCCATCCCAGCCAGTCTGTCCAGAAGGACACCATGGTCGATGGTGTCGAAAGCCGCTGAGAGGTCCAGGAGAATCAACAGGGATGCATTACCCCTGTCTTTCTCCCGGCAAAGGTCGTCATACAGGGCGACCAAGGCAGTTTCCGTCCCATAACCCGGCCTTAAACCCGATTGAAATGGATCTAGATAATCCGTTTCATCCAGGAGAGCCTGGAGCTGCTCAGCCACCACACGTTCCAACACCTTGCCCAGAAAAGGGAGGTTTGCTATTGGACGATAGTTGTTCACTAGAGCTGGATCCAGATTAGGTTTTTTTAGGAGTGGGAGAATCACTGCCTCCTTTAATGGGGCAGGAACCACTCCCTCTCTTAATGAGGAGTTGATGACCTCCAGGATCCAGGTGCAAACTCCCCTGGCAGATTTCTTTATTAGCCATGATGGGCAAGGGTCGAGTTGTGTAGTGGTGGCACGAACCGATCCAAGCACCCTGTCCACATCCTCAGGTCGCAACAACTGAAACTCATCCAATAAATTATGACATAAGTCCGGAGCACTGGACACAATCATGGGCTCTGCATCAACAGTGGAGTCCAAATCTTTGCGAATCTGAGCAATTTTCCCCTCAAAGTGTGTAACAAATTCTTTACAGTGAGCCACTGAGGAGTCCAGGACCTCCACCAAGCCATTAGGTTGAAGAAGGTCCCGGACCACTCGAAATAGCTCTGCTGGACGACACACCGAGGAAGCGATACGGCTGGAGAAATACTGGCGTTTCGCCAGCCGTATTGCCACAGAGTAGGCCCGATAATGGGCTCTAAGCTGTGTTTGGTCATAGTCGCAGCGATATTTCCTCCATCTGCGCTCAAGCCGTCTCCCCAACCGTTTCATGGCCAAAAGCTCCTCTGTGTACCATGGAGCCTTATAGGCTCTGCGGGCAGGGAGAGGGCGCCTAGGTGCGATCGTGTCAACCGCCCGGGCCATCTCCTTGTACCACAAGGCGACCTGGGCTTCGACAGGAGCGCCGACCATATCAGCTGGAAACTCCCCTAGAGCATTCAGGAATCCTTCAGGATCCATAAGTCTCCGGGGGCGGATCATTTTAATTGATCCCCCACCCCTGCAGAGGGTAGTAGTGGCTGAGAGTCTAAATTTTACCAGGAAATGATCCGACCATGACAACGGAATCAAAGATAAATCCACCACATCCGGACCACCATCCCCCTGTCCCGTAGAGAATACTAGGTCAAGTGTATGGCCTTTCTCATGAGTCGGGCCGATGACATGTTGAGACAGCCCCATGGTTGTCATGGCGGCCATGAAGTCCTGAGCTGCCCCTGATAAAGTGGCCTCGGCATGGAGATTGAGGTCCCCCAGTACCAAAAGTCTGGGGGTCCTCAACACCAGATCCGAGATCACCTCCGTCAGCTCAGGCAGGGAGACTGTTGGTAAGCAGCAGGGTGGGCGGTACACCAGCAGAATCCCTAGTCTGTCTCGCAAGCCCAACACACAATGCAGGCCCTCTAGACCATTTCCCAAGGGGACAGGGAGCCTGGAAAAATGGAAGGAATCCTTGTAGACTATTGCCACACCTCCTCCCCGCCCCTCCGGGCGACCCTGGTGTTGGACCAAGTACCCAGGGGGACATAACTGAGATAGAGGAACTCCTCCTTCTTCTCCCACCCAGGTCTCAGTAATGCATGCCAGGTCGGCCCCCTCATCCAAAATTAAGTCATGGATGAGGGCAGTCTTGTTTTTTGCCGACCTGGCATTTACCAACAATACCATGTGGCCCGGGGGGTGGCTGATATGGTCACCTGGTACCATTTGGCTAGGAGTAGAGCTAGAAAGGGGGATAGGTGTAAGGTATCTAACCTCCTTTCTCCTACTCGGGCATGCTCTACTCCCACCGCCATATCTTCCCCTGCCGTATATTGTCTCTATTGGTTGCCCCAGAGACCCCTCAGACCCCCCTGTTTCCCAGCTTGTTCCCCAGCCAGTTCCTTCAGGGAATCTGGCAGCAGGCGAGAGCCCAGCCATAGTCCCACCGTCTCTCACTCGGTGAGCTGCGGAAGGCAGATGAAATTCGGCTCCCCCGAGTGCAGGAATGCTGGTCTGAAAGGGCCCCAGAAGCAGTTCCGACTTAAAAGCCTTCTTTTCCCCTTGAGCCAGGTGGCTGATGTAGGGAGGGGAGGAGGCAGCCAAGAAGCGACAGGGCCCAATCCTGCAGAGCAAAGGGTGACTTAGCCAGTTCCCTTGCCAAAGGCTGGCAGCCGGCCAACCACAAACCCACTGTCTCTCACTCGGTGAGCTGCGGAAGGCAGATGAAATTCGGCTCCCCCGAGTGCAGGAATGCTGGTCTGAAAGGGCCCCAGAAGCAGCTCCGACTTAAAAGCCTTCTTTTTCCCCTTGAGCCAGGTGGCTGATATAGGGAGGGGAGGAGGCAGCCAAGAAGCGACAGGGCCCAATCCTGCAGAGCAGAGAGTGACTTAGCCAGTTCCCTTGTCAAAGGCTGGCAGCCGGCCAACCACAAACCCACTGTCTCTCACTCGGTGAGCTGCGGAAGGCAGATGAAATTCGGCTCCCCCGAGTGCAGGAATGCTGGTCTGAAAGGGCCCCAGAAGCAGCTCCGACTTAAAAGCCTTCTTTTCCCCTTGAGCCAGGTGGCTGATGTAGGGAAGGGAGGAGGCAGCCAAGAAGCGACAGGGCCCAATCCTGCAGAGCAAAGGGTGACTTAGCCAGTTCCTTTGCCAAAGGCTGGCAGCCGGCCAACCACAAACCCACCGTCTCTCACTCGGTGAGCTGCGGAAGGCAGATGAAATTCGGCTCCCCCGAGTGCAGGAATGCTGGTCTGAAAGGGCCCCAGAAGCAGCTCCGACTTAAAAGCCTTCTTTTCCCCTTGAGCCAGGTGGCTGATGTAGGGAGGGGAGGAGGCAGCCAAGAAGCGACAGGGCCCAATCCTGCAGAGCAAAGGGTGACTTAGCCAGTTCCCTTGCCAAAGGCTGGCAGCCGGCCAACCACAAACCCACCGTCTCTCACTCGGTGAGCTGCGGAAGGCAGATGAAATTCGGCTCCCCCGAGTGCAGGAATGCTGGTCTCGAGTGCAGGAATGCCGTTCCGGATTAACCCTCGCTATACGGAATCATCGCTAAGCGGGTAGGGGAAACGTTCCAATACCTTTGTTACTTACCCGTTCAGCGAGGATTCCAGGTGCCGGCAGCCATTTTCGCGCCTTCGCTAAGCGAGGGCAGGGCGCGAAAATGGCTGCCGGCAGCCATTTCCGGGCTTCTGGCGGCCATTTTGGAACCGCCGATCAGCTGTTCGGCGGCTCCAAAATGGCCGCCGCAATACCCGATCTTCGCAATGCGGGTTTTCCCCATTGCGAAGATCGGGTATGTTTCCGTATAGTGATCCCGAAAAAGGGATCGCTATACAGAAACATCGCAATACGGTGCACTCGTTAAGCGAGGCACCACTGTATTAGGTTTCTCTGTTTATTTTATATGTCTACTAAGTGGTGTGAAACTTATGCGTGGAGTTACATCTGTTCTATGTATTCGTGAAGGCTTTCACGGCTGGGATATAATGGTCGTTGTGGGTTTTTCGGGCTCTTCCTAACATTTCGCCAGCATTCTGAAGATGCCGGCCACAGAGACTGGCAAAACGTTAGGAAGAACAACCTTCAGAACACGGCCAAACAGCCCAAAAAAACCCACAACAACCATTACATCTGTTCTGTTGAAATGAGTGTTCCATTGGTCCTGTGCTGTGTGTAAAAGGATGACCAGAACTACCTGTTTCAAAACCAAACTTCTGATGTGAACTAGCCCTTTGCAGCATTCAAATATAGTCAGTCTGGGATAGAAATCACCTTTAGGGAATTGGACTTAAAAATAGCAAAAGGAAAGTATTTAAAAAGTTAATCTGGCCCAGTTTGATTTCATTGCAAAAAGGGAAGAAACTGCTATGCTTAGTAGCAGTTTCTGGCATAGACAAATCAAACTACATTAAAAATAGAAAGAAAGAAAAAGGTGGGAAAAAAGAATACCCAAACTACTAATAAACTGCTGTTAGGATATCTTCTTATCTTGAAACTATCCAGTTAATTTTTAGCACTTTAGAACTCATATTCTTATTTACATTAACCCAACAAACTGCTTTCCAGTTCTAATTCAAACTACCATCCAGATCAAATGTATGATCCTCCGAACCAAGCAAACATGTGACAGAACCTTTTTTTAAAAAAAGACTGACAAGGTCAACTCATATTTAACTACTGTACAACTTTCTGGTTGCTCTTGTTGGGGTTTCTATATAATGGCTGGGAGTTCAATAGAGAAGTTAGGTTGACAGGCAGAGGCAGCTCTCAAAGACTAAAAAGATTCATTTTTGAAATCATAATGCTTTGAAATCATAATGCTTTGTAAGTGAAAAAAGTGGTAGCAGAAGACAGAAAGAATGGCATTGCTCTTAAGAAGAATCTAGCCAGGGTCAGTAGGATTGGTTCTGAAGACAATTCGGCAGCACAAACAAAACTTAACATTCCTGATGAGAGATTTTAAGGTTGCATCCCTCGTTTTGATAACCCTGATCTAAAAGAAATATGCCTGCTATGGTAGGTATGGTGGGAACTTTGTATTGGACACAAGTTCTATCCCATAAAAGTATTCAATAGCGATGGAATTTAAATTCTTTTTCTTGTTTTAATTTTTAATTTTTTCTGGGGTCTGAATTTCTGGTGATCTTGGTCTCCAGATTAGTTGTTTTAAGATAACAAACTGAAAACAAAGTGCTAAATTTGTATGGAAATGTGAAATTAGTAAAACCCCAGCCTTTTAGGGAGACAGAATATTGTTCTGTTCAATGGTAAGTTGAATTTCTGATTACCTTGGTCCAGCAAGTTAATCACTACCACTTCTGCCAACACTGGTGTAGATAGTCCAAATTATTTTGAGGCTACATTCCTTTTCCTAATGACTCTGAATGTGCATGTCAAACGAGATAGCCAGTTCCCAACAGCTGCAATATTGTGAAAAGAAGATTAATTTTGGATATTTATTCAGAAACAAAGGATGTATGCTTATTCAGTATTCACTGCAGGGTCTAATGCCTCTAACATTCTAGGCAACAAAATCACAGGCATACCAGAGAGAGCCCAAAATGCCTTCCTTGCTATTTATTTAAAACATTCATTGTGATGATTTTAATTGTCTGTTCATAGAATAAGCTAATAATGTTATGATTGAATCCGTTAATCTGATTTTAATAGACTCTATAGGCAGGACCTGTTTTTATTTGTTGCTCCTGTACTGTTTTATGATGTTTATAAGCTGTTTCACACCTTGTTCTATAAAGGAAGAGCAGAGTAGACATGTAATAAATAAATAATTAAATAATAGTTTTGTTTTTAGAGTTGGGGGAAGGAGGGCTGTTATTGACAGGAGGGTATGGAAATTCCTAAGAGGCTGGAACGGTTAAGATGTGCGACAAAGTTTAGCCCTACTGACTGCACTTCATGGCAATGGCTGGAAATAGGGTGGCACTTTAAAGGAGGAGATGGACCTGTGCGGGACTCTCCAAACAATCCAGAGCAGCATGGAAGTGCAGTAGATCTGTACTGAGACACATTTTGAAAAGGTGACTTTAGCCTAGAGAAAATAAGAATGAAAGGGGTTTGTCATATTATACATTTCTTTGACCAAGCTACTACAACACTTGCCAAGAGAGAATTTGGTCCTTGGTGTACTGCCACTGCAGCTCATTTCCTTCCCCCTTTCCATCCAATACTTGCAGCTTCAAAGGTGAATGGAAAGGGTTGTTTAAACAGCACAAAATATTAGTTAGTTTCTTGTACAACCTACCTTCCCCTTCTTTCATGAAGTCCTTTGCTTATATGTCTGGGTTTGGTTTTACAGCTTATTGCCTGCTGTAATGATGCCATGACAATATTTATGTAGCAAACTTACACCAGCTTCATACCAACTTAGCTGTGATTGGTAGCACACACAGCTCTCCATACTCTCTCCAAATTACAGTAGCCAGGAAGAAAAATTATTATTAAACAAAATTAAATTTGTGCTACAGATCGGCTCTGTGCATTAAATGATTGCCACAGCTTGGAATGCTAACTTGATCCTTTTGGAAGCAGTGCTAGTTTGATAATTGATGGAATGTCAAATGACAATATTTCTGATTGATCGATGTGATGTGATGTGATTTAAATACCACCCCATTAGTGCTGGAGCACTATTCTGGACAGTTTACAGACAGTTAAAACAAACTGCAAAGAACTAAATAAAACATAGCAAAAACATAGTCTAAAAACCTAAACAATGGTGCAACCAATTTTCAGAGTGAGACAAGGCTGGAGGTGAGGTATTCAACCAGGGTTGATGTGAAAGGCCTCCCTGAATAGTAGTGTTTTTAACTGCCTCCTGAACGAGTACAGGAAGGGAGTCAAACATAGGTCCTCTGAGAGTTGTTTCCATAATGTAGGTGCCACCACTGGGAAGGTCCTACCACTAGTAGATGACTTTTGGGCCTCTCTTGGAGTGGCTAAACAGAGGAGCCTGGCCTGAGAATATCTGGTAGATTGGGTAGACAACATTGGGGAAAGATGCTCCGACAGGTGATGTGGTCGCTGTAGCGAGCCCGCTGAAGCCCCTACCAACTCAGGCCTCCAGGAGTGCTCACTCTTCTTCTTCAGTTGCTGCAACCAATTTTATCAAATATTTTAAAAAAGTGTTGTTTCAAAACAAAAACTTGTTTATTGGTTTAACAAAATAAAGTAAGTAAATCACAAGATGTTAATCAAGGTCTCTCACTCACTGACACACACAGACTCTTCCCTCACTGACTATTTGGCTCACAGGCCCATAGACACACTCATCACTAACTCTCACAAAATCTCGCTCAAAAATCTTCCTTCTCCCTCATCATACACCCCTTTATATATTCCAGCTCCTCCCCCTTCTGCACCACCTTCCGTCCCCTCATTGGCTGATGTTCCACTGCCCAGCTGTGACAGACAGGTGAGGGCAGGGCTGAATGCTACAGTCGCAAACCGTGAAGGGCTTTAAATGGGAGTGTAAGAACCTTAAATCTGATCTGGGACATAACAGGTGACCTGTGGAGGCTGGCCAGTACTGGGGAGATATGATAAAATTTGCTCACACCAGCCACCAGTCTGGCTGCCATATTCTGGACTCGCTGTAGTCTCAAGGCCAGTCTCAAGGGAAGCCCCACATAGAGAGAATTGCAGTAGTTGATCCGGGAGATGACCAGTGCCTGCACCAACATCCTGCTCACCACTCACCTTATACAGTGGTGCCTCGTATAACGAGTGCCCCGTTTAACGACGAATTCGCATTGCGATCGTATAACGAAGGTGCCTATGGGAGAAAATCGCTTTGCAATGTTTTCCCCATAGGCACCATTTTCCCCCAGCTGAGCGGCGGGAGCCTCCAAAGGAGCGCTCCTGCCACTCAGCTGGGGGAAAATGCCTGCGGTGGCCTTCGAAGGACCCTTCCAAAGGGTCCTTTTGAGGCCACCGCAGGGGGAGGGTGGGGGGATCCGATGCCTGTCAGGCATCCTGGGCTCGGATCCCACCCGCCGCTGGTTACCCAGCCTTGGGTAACCGGCGGCGGGTGGGATACAAGCCCGGGATGCCTGAAAGGCATCCGGATCCCCCCGCTCTCCCACTCTCCCCCCGCGGCTTGGATCGGACCCGCGGGGGTTAGCCCTGCCATGGCTGGACTCCCAAGAGTCCAGCCATGGCAGGGCTAGCCCCCCGCGGGTCCGATCCAAGCCGCGGGGGGAAGGTGGGGAGATCAGATGCCTGTCAGGCATCCTGGGCTCGGATCCCACCCGCCGCCGGTTACCCAACCTTGGCGGTGGGTGGGATCCGAGCCCGGGATGCCTGAAAGGCATCCGGATCCCCCCCGCTCTCCCACCCTCACCCCGCGGCTTGGATCGGACCCGCGGGGGCTAGCCCTGCCATGGCTGGACTCCCAAGAGTCCAGCCATGCCCGGGGTAGCCCCCGCAGGTCGGATCCAAGCCGGATCCAAGCCGCGGGGGGAAGGTGGGGAGACCCGATGCCTGTCAGGCATCCTGGGCTCGGCAGCGCGGGGCGGCAGGGACAGGGTGGAGGGGTCCCGAAGGTTTCCAGGCTTTTGCCTGGAAGCCTTCGGGATCCCTCCCCCACCCTGTCCCCTTAGCTGGCAGCCACCCCTCGCTGCTTTCCCCAGCCTGGATCGGGCTCCTGGGAGTCCGATCTCGGCTAGGGAAGGCAGCGCAGGGTGGCGGGGATAGGGAGGAGGGGTCCTGAAGCCTTCGGGATCCCCCTCCACCCTGTCCCCTTAGCTGGCAGCCACCCCTCGCTGATTTTCCCAGCCTGGATCGGGCTCCTGGGAGTCCGATCTAGGCTAGGAAAGGCAGCGCGGGGCGGCGGGGACAGGGAGGAGGGGTCCCGAAGTCTTCGGGATCCCTCACCCACCCTGTCCCCTTCGCTGGCAGCCACCCCTCGCTGCTTTCCCCAGCCTGGATCGGGCTCCTGGGAGTCCGATCTCGGCTAGGGAAGGCAGCGCGGGGTGGCGGGGACAGGGAGGAGGGGTCCTGAAGTGTTCGGGATCCCCCTCCACCCTGTCCCCTTCGCTGGCAGCCACCCCTCCCTGCTTTCCCCAGCCTGGATCGGGCTCCTGGGAGTCCGATCTCAGCTAGGGAAGGCAGCGTGGGGCGGCGGGGACAGGGAGGAGGGGTCCTGAAGGCTTCCAGGCTTTTGCCTGGAAGCCTTCGGGATCCCCCACCCACCCTGTCCCTGCCAGTTTTTAGTCCATTGGAACGCATTAACCAGGTTTTAATGCGTTTCAATGGGCTTTTTAATTTCGCTTTACAATGTTTCCGTATAGCGATGTTAATCCTGGAACGGATTAACGTCGCTATACGGGGCATCACTGTATTAAGATTTATTTATGTTACAGTATTCAGAAGAGAATGACAATGAGGAGGGAGGGGCTTCTATTCTCTTTCTTTTCAAAATCATCAGGGATAATCCTATCCTCAATGCCTGAAAAAAGCAGAGAAGCACAAAGTGTGCATTGGTTACATTCAGGCTGGATTACTATAATGTGCTGCACACAGGGCTGTCCTTAATGATCCTTGGAAACTAAAGTAGGCCCATTGAATCAATGGAGTTCATTCAATCAGCCTAACTTTACTTATTTACAGTATTTACTTAAAATATTTATACTTCCTGTTTCTCCTCAAGAAGACCCAAGATAGCCTACTTTATTAAAAACAAACAATATAAAAACCAGGAGGGGAAAGGAACAAATAAACAACAAAATACTGCTCCCCCCCCCAAAAAAAACAGTTCAACTCTTAAGCAAACATACTTAGGATTTCAGCCATTATGTGTGTTCAGCACCAATTAAATCAACTGCCAGTCCTTTCTGAGGTTAATTGAAAGTGCTGGCACTAACTTTTAAACCCATAGATATTTCGATGACAGGGGGTCTGAAGAATTATCTGCACTCACATGTACCTCCCAAGCTTTAAAATCAACATTTGATGCCTTGCTCTGTAGTTCCTTAGTAAGAGCTACCAGACTAAGGAGTGCCAAGGATGCAGCATATTCTCTGATAGCCAAGCATCTTTGGAATACCCTCTACCGGTAAATACATTTGAGTCTCTTCTTGCCATCTAGGGTGGCATTGAAATGTTTTTTTTTTATTTTATTTCAGCTAGCTTTGGAATAAACTGTTGTGCTATAACAGTTTTTTCTGCTCCTGCTATTTTAAATGTTTTTATTTACAGTTATTTTTATCAGGCTGTTTTATCTGCTTTATTTTATTTATGTGCTGTTTTCTTTTAATATTTTAGTGCTTTCCTTGTGAAATCTTGATGTATTTTATTGGCTGCTGTAAACCACCTTGGGAGGAAAATTTATCCTAGAAGTGGGTTTAAAAATTCATTAAAATACATGCATGCATACATAAATATGGCTTATATAAAAATCTGCAAACAGTTATAATATTACTCTCTCTTGGGCTCTAAAAGGGCAGAGACATAAGTCACAGAAAGCTGTGATTAGAACTGAAAGCATGTTGGTGTAGGAGAAAAGCTATTCAGGTAGAATGTTATGTTTAGGAAAGCAGACTTCAGTCCTGAACATACACATACAAATCAATAAAGTAAGGTAAATCTGCACATTATATTAGGTCAGAGAAATTACTCCTGGGCACTCAGACATTTTCAGCAGGTAAATAATTCTCTCTTCTAATGATGGACAATTTGAGGGTCTGTTTTTGCTCCAAAAGCTGTTTTAGTGGCATCATTGTAAAGCTTTCTGGAAGTTGTTTCTCACCTTCATTTCATTACTTTCCCCTTTGTAGAGGTTGTCCATGGCATGAAAAAGTAGGGTCCATGTTACTCTATATTACTGGGTAATATTCTTCACTAGGCTTCAAATGATTGTTTTTGCCTAGCATGACATCTACATTTATTTTCTTGCTTTCCTGATATGGAGTTACCAGTTACGTCCATGCGTCTCTTCCCAGCTAAAACAGAAACTGTGATAAAAGGAGAATTGCAACAGATTCTTCTACCAAAGTGGACAAAAACAAATTATTCTTATTATTCTGAGGTGAAATCTGATGCCCTCACATTCCAGGTTGATTTTTTAAGATTACATTCTCCATTTGAAACTTAACTTTAATTGCAGACCCTGCAGTTTCAGCATTTAGCTAAGGTGGTTTGTAGGTTTTTTTTGTTGCACATTTCTGATTCACCCCCATCCCCTTCAGCGTCCTCAATGCCCACTGTGATTGAGTGTATGTAAACCCTATGAAATATTGATTCAGCCCAAAGGTGGAACTAAGGAATAGCAGGGCTGAGTTCAATCAGAAAAAGCAGGAGAACTGAAGACGCCAGAGCTGCTGTTGCCACTTAGACTGCTAGGGCATTTGCCAACTTGGTCTAGGTTGAATTCCTATACATTTCTGTTGGAGGGGTGAAGCTACATGGTGTATGCAATTGAATTGAGATTTTATTCTACAGTTTTGAAGACTCTGCATATGGAGCTGATTCTTCTATGTTATAAAAACCCAATAATAATAATAATAATAATAATAATAATAATAATAATAATAATAATAATAATAATAATAATAATAATAATAATAATAATAATAATAATAATAAAAGAGGCAAATATCAGCCAAATCTTTAGTCTGGAACTTAACTGTCTGAGAGCTAAGTCCAAACTAGGGATATAAATTTTTGCTTATTTTGTCCCCTTAGATAAGTATGAATAATTTTAATTTTTGCCCTGCTGTGGAAGATCATGAGCATTTCTATGGGGCTGTTTTGTGGAGTAAACAAAATTCAGTCGTGAGTATTTGGGCAGATTCTTTTTCATAAGATTATCCAGGTTATCAGCAATCCTACAGAAATCTAGAAGGCCCATCTTTCTGCTAGGTTTGGTATCTTTTCAAAATATTTCTATGAAGGAGAGTAGGTTATGATTGTGTTTAATATGGACGTGCTAGCATGGTTTTAAAATAATTTTTAGCCCTCCTTGGTAGTGTTTTTGACTTGAGTGCCTTCATTGATTATGTGTGTTTTAAAAATTTATTCTGAGTTTTTCACGATGTCTTGTAACAATTTATTCCTAAAAGGTGTTATAAGCAAAACAAAACACAAAACAATGCCACTTCAATTGTTATCAACACCAAGGAGCTTTGTGGCCCAAGTGACAGAAAGATAAATCACCAAGTCGTGGTTTACAACCTAGCCTGCACCACTGATTGACATATCGGTGCATTTGTGCTTGTCTCCTAGCAATATATTCATGGTGTGTTTGGGTGTTCCAGGAGACAAGCAAGGACTTATAATGAGTTCCCTTCCCAACTAGGGCACCTTCAAACTCAGTGTTTCACCACTTTTTCAATTATGCTACATCCATAAAACAGAGACTCCTCCATACATCACCCAAAGGGACTCAAAAGATTATTCTTTTCAGCTCCCTGATGCCCAGCTCTTTTTTTTCCCCTTCTCCCCAGACAAGTCAAGAACCACAGGGCTTGAGTATAAGCGGGAACACACAGATTCATACCTTAAAGCAAGGCATGGAGGACACTCTGTTTAAAGCAGGGGGTAGCTATGCCCCCCCCCCCATTTTTCTTCACATAAAAGTGCAAATGTGTGTCATCTCAAGAGCATGGTATATATACCTTACATTGTCTTGCCTCTAGCAGAAAATCTAGGAGTTTAAAAACAGGAAGTTCTTTCAGTTTAGAAAGTGGTTTTAGACTAGTATTCCAAGTTTAGATAGAAAGATAGATGGTTCTACAGCTAGGAATGCTAACTTGTGCTGGGTTATGGACAAAGCCAGAGAGTTCCAGAAAAACATCTACTTCTGCTTCATTGACTATGCAAAAGCCTTTGACGTGTGAACCACAGCAAACTATGGCAAGTTCTTATGAAATGGGAGTGCCTGACCACTTTATTTATCTCCTGAGAAACCTATATATGGGGACAGGAAGCAACAGTTAGAACTGGATAGGGAACAACTGACTGGTTCAAAACTGGAAAAGGATTACAACAAGGTTGTATATTGTCTCCCTGCTTATTTAACTTATACTGTATGCAGAATACATCATGCGAAAGGCTGGACTGGAGGAATCTCAAGCCGGAAATAGGATCGCCAAAAGAAATATCAACAACCTCCAATGTGCAGCTGATGCCACTCTGATGGCAAAAGATGAGGAGGAATTAAAGAACCACCTAATGAGGGTGAAAGAGGAGAGCCCAAAAATGGTCTGAAGTGCAACATCAAAAAAAATTAAGATCATGGCCACTGGTCCCATCACCTCCTGGCAAACAGAAGGGGAAGATATGAAGGCAGTGACAGATTTTACTTTCTTGGGCTCCGTGATCACTGTAGATGGTGACAGCAGCCACGAAATTAAAAAACACCTGCTTCCTGGGAGGAAAGCAATGACAAAACTAGACAGCATCTTAAAAAGCAGAGACATCACCTTGCTGACAAGGCTCCGCATTGTCAAAGCTATGATTTTTCCTGTAGTGATATATGGAGGTGAGAGCTGGACCATAAAGAAGGCTCACTGCCGAAGAATTGATGCTTTTGAATTCCGGTGCTAGAGGAGACTCTTGAGAGTTCCCTGGTCATCAAGGAGAACAAACCTATCCATTCTTAAGGAAATCAACCCTGGGTGCTCACTGGAAGGACAGATCCTGAAGCTGAGGCGCCAGTACTTTGGCCATCTCATGAGAAGACAACACTCCCTGGAAAAGACACTGATGTTGGGAAAGTGTGAAGACAAGAGGAAAGGGGGTTGACAGAGGATGAGATGGCTGGACAGTGTCACTGAAGCTACCAACATGAATTTGACCAAACTATAGGAGGCAGTGGAAGACAGGAGGGCCTGGTGTGCTCTGGTCCATGGGGTCATGAAGAGTTGGAGACGACTTAACAACTAAACAACAACAGCTAGGAATGGTCCCCACATTCCCAAATCACCACTTGTGATTTAGGGCCCAAATTTACAGCATAACAACAGTATTCATTTATTTGTATCATACAACAGTATTTATTTATTTGTATCAGAGTACTGCAATATAAAGAACGACTGTATTAATATCCACTTATAAACATTAAAAAACATTAGAAACATTAAACAAAGATACATATAAAGTACAACACAATAGAATTGTGTTAAAAGAAACAAATTAAATAATTTTGGATTAACATTGTGCTACAATAATTACATTATATTTTTCCCTGATAAATCTGATTGAGTGTCTGTCGATGAATTTTCCCAGATCTCTAAAGCCAGATGTTTGCAAAGCGCTTTTCTCATTCATCCTTACTGTTAGCCAGTCTGGCTGAGGCTGATGAGAACCAAAGTCCAAAACCTTCTGTAGACCCCCAAGTCGATCTAATCTGCCCTTTAGCTGTCACAAGCACAAACATTCTCACTAGAGATGGGCACAAATCAGAAAAAAAGATTATTTCTTTTGATTCATAATTCGTCAAGGTTGATGAATCACAAAGAATGGATTTATGATTTTTTTTTTTACTGATAACTTGACTTGTCAGTTCATTTTTGCTTTGGGGAAGCCTGATCTTCACCAAACTAGGAGATATTGAAGAGCAGAATCACGGGAAGCTTCTCTGCAATGTTGGTGTCTCTAGGTGCCTGGGGGTTGTTTTATAGATTAACGAATCAAAAAAATCACTAAAAATTGGTTGATTTGCATTTGTTGGGAGCACTGATTTGTATGAATATAAATCAATGAATCAGCAATTTCTGGTGATTTTTGCAATTTATTTTCAATTTGTGCCCATTTCTAATTCTTACTGGACAAGGGGAGAAGTAGTATAACAATGTATAATGTTCCCAAAGATTATCAGCATCCAAAGGTTTTGTGGAGCGAGTGACAGAAAGGCAAATCACTAAGGACTGTACCTATTACTGTTTCAATGATTATTAAACATCACAAATACTGAGCTAAATAAAATTATCTATTAGAGTAGACTCACTGAATCAGTGGGATTCTGTCAGTTCACATGATTCACTGAATTTACTTTACTTGGAAGAGACTAAAATTTTTATTTAGCCTTTCCTTTACTTATAGCATTGTGGGACGTGGTGGTGCTGCGGATTAAACCGCAGAAGCCTCTGTGCTGAAAGGCTGGAAGACCAGCCATCATAACATCGAATCCATGTGACGGAGTGAGCTCCCGTCACTTCTCCCAGCTCCTGCCAACCTAGCAGTTCGAAAGCATGTAAACATGCAAGTAGATAAATATGTACCACCTCAATGGGAAGATAATGACTTTCTGAGTCTAGTCGCGCTGGCCATGTGACCATGGAAACCGTCTTCACACAAATGCTGGTTCTACGGCTTGGAGACGGGGATGAGCACCGCACCCTAGAGTCGGACACAACTGGACTAAACGTCAAGGGGAACCTTTACCTTTACCTTATTTATAGTATTAACTATTTTTTAAAAAATCCACATTATACTATGTCCCTGGTGCATTTATACATTAATGTTACAACCTCTGTTTCTCAGATTGGAAGTTGACTGTGCTAAATATTGGAAATGACTGCATTGCTGTTGTTTACATGGAGGTGGAATTGTATGAATCATTTTTAACGCATCTCTGAAAATATCTTACAGTTTCTTTCTGCAATGGTTATATCCAAGGTACCACAAAGAGACTGGCTGGAAACTGCCCAGGAAAGTGTGCTCTGAGCTGTGTGGAAAGGAAAAGATTTTTTCATGAATTCATAATAGTTTGCATTTAGCTCTCCCCAACCTAGGACTTTCACACATAGCATAGTAAGGCCCAATCAGAACTCAGCTGTGATTCAGAGCATTTCCATTATTTCTCACGGTGTTATCACTGCACAGCACAACTAAACAAAATTCTACAAGGCAATTCTGAAAATGGGGGGACCCTAAACAAAAATTACAACTTTTAAACCAAGTTTTGGAATTAGCACCAAATATCCACAGTAGGAGAAGACAGTCTCATCATAGATTCATAGAACAGTGAAGTTGGAACGGGCCTATAAGGCCATCAGGTCCAACCCCCTGCTTGATGCAGGAATACAAATCAAAGGATATCTAAGTTCCTCTTTAACACCTCCAGTGTTGGAGCACTCACCACCTCTTGAGGTAATTGGTTCCACTCTGTTACTGCTCTAACAGTTAAGAAGTTTTTCCTGATATTAAATCAAAATCTGGCTTCGTGTAATTTGAACCCATTGTTGCGTTTGTTGCACTCTGGGATGATCAAGAACAGATCTTGCCCCTCCTCTGTACGACAGCCTTTCAAATACAGTGGTGCCTTGCAAGACGAAAGCAATTCATTCAGCAAGTAGCACCGTCTTGCAAAATTTTCGTCTTGCAAAAAACGGTTTCCCATCGGAGTGAATTGCAATGCATTCCTATGGGAACCTCGCAAGATGAATGAATTATTTTCATCTTGCGAGGCATCTCTCTTGAGGAAAAAAAATCATCTTGTGAAGCATGGCCATACAAGAAGCCGTCTTGCCAGTCACCAACAAGGTTGCAAAAACCATTCGTCTTGCGGATTTTTCATCTGGCGAGGCATTCATCTTGCGAGGCACCACTGTATTTGAAAAGTGCTATCATATCACCCCTAGTCTTCTTTTCTCAAGGCTTAACATGCCCAATTCTTTCAGTCTTTCCTCATAACACTTGGTTTCCAGTCCCCTGATCATCCTTGTTTCCCTCCTCTGAACTTATTCCAATTTGTCAGCATCCTTCTTGAAGTGTGGTGTCCAGAACTGGACACAATACTCAAGGTGAGGCCTAACCAGTGCTGAATAGAGGGGGACTAGCACCTTGCGGGATTTGGAAACTATGCTTCTGTTTATGCAGACTAAAATAGCATTTGCCTTTTTTGAAGCCACATCACACTTTCGGATCATTTTCAGCTTGTAATCTACAAGAATTCCAAGATCCTTCTTGCTTGTAGTATTGCTGAGCCAGCAAACCCCTATCTTGTAACTGTGCATTTGGTTTCTTTTTTTGAGGTGCAGTACTTTGCACTTATCCCTATTGAATTTCATTCTGTTGTTTTCAGCCCGGTGCTACAGCCTGTTCTTGTTCTTTGTTCTTGACAAATTCAGGTTGGCTTCTAGTTATTACTGCATGGTTTTCTAGTTGCTTGCATAGTGACCATTTTATAATTTGTTCCACTTTGCTCGTGATGTTCTTTGCCAAATTTGGTAGTGTTTGGTTAAATATTTTTATTTTATTTATTATTAGACTTATTACCCCACCCCTCTAGACAACGTCTACTCGGGGCGGCTTACATGCATAAAAACAGAATAATATAAACAATACAAAATCATCCAAAACACAGTTTTAACACCTATTTCTAAGCAGCATATAACCAATACGGGATAACAAACAAGAAGGATAGGGATCAACTGGAGGGAAGGCCTGCCTAAAGAGCCAAGTTTTTAAATGGCTTTTAAAAACACCCAGTGAGGGTGCCTGTCAGATTTCAGCTGGAAGGGTGTTCCATAGCCGAGGGGCCACTGCCGAGAAGGCCCGGTTTCTTGTTGTTGTTTTTTTCCTTCCAGGCCTCTCTTGGCGTTAGGCCCCTCAGCCGTCCCTGCTGGCTATGTCGGGTGATTCAGGTAGATCTAGGTGGAAGAAGACGATCTGCCAAATATCGAGGTCCCAAACCATTTAGGGCTTTGTATGTAATTGTTAGCACTTTGAAATCAATGTGGAAATGGATGGGCAACCAGTGCAACGCAGCCAGAGTGGGGGAGATATGCTGATATTTTCTCACCCCACTAAGAAGCCTGGCTGCCGCATTCTGGACCACCTGAAGTATCAGGAGATAGCTATCTAGTTGTCTTGTATGCTCCGAGGGGCATCTGATGGAGCCACTGTGAGATACAGAAAGCTAGACTAGATGGGCCCTTGGCCTGATTCAGCAGGGATCTTCTTATGTTCTTATGATTACATATTTCTGGGCAGGCTTCCTCAAATGTGAGTGTACAGCATTGAGGAAAGCATGTTAAAAAGGTCTGGAATCTGCATCTGTATTTTGAGACATGCAGGATGGGGCAAGGGAGAAAGAAGTGTTCTTTTCAAGAGAGATAGCATCACAGCTCTGCCACTGTTTCACTGATTGGCCTTGGACACAGCATCTCTCTTCTTGGTCCTATGAAAACCACTACCTGACTTTGATCCCAAAGTTGTGAATTGATATCTCCTATAAACTATGTACTAGATAACCTTGCCCCAACACCTGTAAATGAGAGTATTCCCCATGTAATTTACTTCACAGGTTGTTGTGAGTACCACGGGTGTTGCCTTCAGCAATTTGAAGAAGTGGGATATAATGAACAAAAACGTAAATATCATTTCATTTCATTTTAATTTATTGTATCATATTGTAATGCATTTCCATTGGTACCATCCATGGGTTAAGCGAGGCATGCCAAATGGAGCTCCAGTGGCAATCTTTGCTAAATCCATGCCTTTCATTAATTAATTAATTAATTAATTAATTAATTAATTAATTAATTAATTAGTTAATTAATTAATTCATTAATTAATTAATTAATTAATTAATTAATTAATTAATTAATTAATTAATTAATTAATTAATTCATTAATAAATAAATAAATAAATAAATAAATAAATAAATAAATAAATAAATAAATAAATACCCCGCCCATTTAGTCAACCAACTACTCTGGGTGGCTAACAGAATATAAAATAAACTATTTAAAATATGGTACAAATAATATATCAATAGACAAAGATTCAAGGTGAGAGAACAGAATAAATCAAGAGGTGGCTGGAGGGAAGGCTTGCCTGAATAGCCAGGTTTCCTTTCCTTTCTTTTAATTCCAAAAGGCGAGGGGATGTATTTTGGAAAACATGCAAGCGCAATATCCCACATTCATAAACTGGACATTTTTGAAGATTTGAATTGATAATATAGCAGGAAAGGTTGCAGACAGCTCTACACCTCAGAGTTCTTTTATCCATCATGTCCCACTGTCTCCATCACTCAAGAGAACGGAGTGCCTCTTCTGCTCAGAGCTTGGTGGCCACATCAGAGCATTCTCTTTCAAGCTGCTGGCATATATGACAAAATAATCAGTATATTCTTGTGATGCTGTCATCTGGCCAGCAAGAATGAAGTTGCTATTTCCCCTCCACTCCTGGCTCTTTTCAAATAGCAGGAGAAAGACCTGATTAAACTAATAAGTGTAATTTGCTAAATTTATCCCTTGTGTATGAAACACTACTGAAATCGATGGTCCACTAAGCACCAGTATCTCTTTATGTAACACATACAATAGAGGTCAGAATAGAAGACTATAATGGTCCCTTCTGGGTCTTAAAATCTATTAGTAAGAACTCTGAAACAGAGCTAGCAGATTGTAATGACACAAATTATAACTAGATTTTTGGAGTGGAAAAAGGGAGGGAGAAGTATGAAAATCTGCACATCTTGGTATAGCATAATTCTTTCTGAAAATGCTGTGTGCTGCTTAAGGAAGCAGGAGGACAGATCTTTTTAATCGCATGTTCATTGAAATGACTGATGAAATAAAGTGCTCTCTAAATATAAAAAATCTGGTTGAAATTGTGAAAATACTGAGGCCAGTGTCGTGTTGCAGAAATTCAGAGAAGAAGGCCAATTCCGTCAATGTCCCTCCTGCTCCAGGAGTCTGTCTGTCATGAGCCTTGCTGTGTGACCCATTTTGCAACCAGCACAAAAATGGACACATGACAGGCAGCTCACGAGAGCAAGGATTGTTTACACAGTTGCTTGGTTTGCTTGAACAAGATACTGGACTCCTTGTTTTTTATCCTGCATTTCTTCCCATAGAGAGACCCCAAATTATTTATTATTTGTGTGTGTGTGTGTGTGTGTGTGTGTGTGTGTGTGTGTGTGTGTGTGTGTGTGTGCGCGCGCGCGCGCGCGTGTGCGTGTGTGTGTGTGTGTGTGTGTGTGTGTCCCACCTGCCTGGTCTTACGACCACTCTAGGCAGCTGTTTCCTTAACAAACTGTTAAGGAAATATGTGTAGTTAAAAACACTATAAGCTCAGATATTAAAATTCAATTTAATGTATTTTCACATTGAAGCAACCACTTAATTAAAACAATTTAAAAGCACTCTAAGAGCACATGGGGGGAATTAAAAGTACAGCATCCCACTATTGAAAGCCCCGTCCTCTATACTCAGTCAGTTACCAAACATTTGCCTTAACATAAAGACCCCAATCTGCTGGGAAGATGAGTACAAAAGAAGGGCCCCCTCTAAAGTTCTTTAAACCCTGGAGAGTTCATATGAGGGGAATATGGGTAGCCTGGACCCAAGTCATTCTATTCAGTTGATACTGACCTTTTAATAATTCCCAAAGAGTTCCTGGTTTAGAAATCAACAGTCCACTTGCTTTTGCATCTTTGGCACTTCAGTTCAATAACAGTCTTATGCTAGAATCCAGAAGAGAGAAACTGTGTAGTTCTGCACAGGTCTCTTCCAAGTCCCATTATGTTCAATCTATTGACTGTCAAGGATGCTCAGAATTGCAATCAATGCTGTACTCTTGGCCACAATGACCTAGTAGCCAAGCCTGTTGAACTAGCAGTAGCTTACATGAACCCTTTAGCCTCAGTGAACTCAGTGGGCCTAATGTCTAAAGAGGAAAGTTTTGGCTTGTCTGTTTAACTCTGTGAAACAGAAGTGCCTAAGCTTGCCCACTTGGCACTATTATATCAAATATGTTCTCATGTTTTGCATATTAAATCAGTTTTCCACTCTGGAGAGTTGAGCAAAGGAAGAAAGCAATAGTGAATGGTTTTTTCAAGAGCTTCTCTTCAGGTCTGCAGTGGTTCCCAAAGAGAGAGATCCACTCTTTATTCCATCGCCTTGTGTGGGAGGCAGGTATCCCACCTTTTGTAATTTCCTGAGCTTGCTGTGTTTGATTGCTGCACTCTTATCTGTGAAGAAACAAAGCCCTCTTTTGTCCTCTTCAGTCCCAGACAATAGCTCTCCGGTGGCTCTTCAACAGAAAGCCAATCCCTGCCAAATTCAAGAGAGTAAACAAAATCCATCTCTTCTGGCATAGTTTCTCCAGCCTAATCCATATAATTACCTGTACCCCTTAAGATGTCCTTGTTTACAGATGAAAGCTACAAATCGAAAGATGGAAATACAATTAAAAGAGATGCTTCAAAAAAATACATATTGGCTGATTTCTCTGGTCCCTCCACCAATAGCAATGAAACAGGGTGCTTGCCTTTTGAGTTCTGAACCTCAGCCAATGAAGCAGCAAATAGCTTGCAACAGGAAGAACTCATCTGCATCCATCTCTCTAGCTCTCTCTGGCCACCTACATTTGTGACCTTGTCCACCCACACAGTACCAGTTCCAAAGCAATGAGTCACCAACTCCCCTCTCCACTTTAGAGGTATAAGTAGCATAGTTTACTTTTTTGGCTGTGAAATTTGTAGTTACCATGGGGACCGAGCCAGTTTTTTTGGTGTGTGGAAAAATAATGCAATAATAAAGCTAGAAATTCATCCCACTTTCTTGAAGGGTAAAGACCAAAAAAGTAGCTCTTTGCTCATTGAACAAAAGCAGGATACTTGTGACAGTTCCTTAAAATTAACCACAAAACCCAATCAAAGGATTTGCCTCCCTCTAGCCAGCAATCAATTATGAGATTCAAAGTATGTAAGTATACTTACAATATAATGCATTGTAAATGTATGTAACAGTCCAATAAAGCGAAAGACAGTTTTCACTTGTGAAACAAATATTTCTTATGGTACAGAACAATGGCTATCCCTTAATATACTGGTTAAGAACGACAGGTTAACCACCTGTAATTGTAGTTCTTCCAGTGGCCGTTTGTGATTTCCCCCCCTGCGTGATCCGTGCCTGCGCGAAGCCTCATCGGAAAGTTCTAGAGCTTCTGTGATAGCAAAACACACACACACACACACACACGAATAAGCCCCCCCCATATAAGTATCTTGGCGCCAAGGCTCCCCTTTCAGTTGTGTCAACCGCCTCTACATTAAGCAGAATAGTGTGACAGTGGGGAGGATGGGCAGGATGTATGAATCATAGAGTTCCACTCAAAGAAGTACAATTGCAGGTGGGTAACCTGTTGTTATTTTTTGTAGCCTCTGTGAATCACACCCTGGGTAACTAAAAAGCTGTCTTACCCAGAGGCAGGGTGTCACGCCAAGGTAGAGGCTAGAACAGCACGTCCAAAGGCAGCATCAGTCTTCTGCCAGAGATCAAGTCTATAATGCTGTATGAAAGTGGACAGCTGTGTCCAGGTGGCAGAGGTGCAGATGTTTGGAAAAGGTACACCGCATAGGAAAGCCATAGAGGTCGCCACTGCTCTGGTGGAGTGAGGGCGAATCATGCAGGCATGTAAGGCTCCATGCAGGCACGGCTCACCCAGGATGTGATTCACAGAGGTCACAAAGAAGAACTTGTTCTTGAGCCATAGGCAAGAATGTAGAATCCCACAGCAGTTGCAAAGAGACCCTGGTCTCCCCATCCTTTCTCTTTTCTCATACACCTCAGTATCAGCCGGTTGTCCTTCAAGAAGGTTATAAATGATGCACCACAGCTCAAGAAGTGAGAGTACAGATAGCGCTGGAGCCATTTCTAGCTGTCCTTGATCTGTTTCCCCAGGCCCTAAAACCAATGTAGTTCTGTGCTGATTACAAAAGACCTGTAAAAATGTTTGCCTTATTATGTCTGGAAGCTTTAAGGTTCTGCCTACATTGTTGCAGAGGGTAGTATACAAGCAAAAACAGAAGAACTGTTCACAAGTCCCCCAGGGGACAACATTGGGCAGCTACTAGTCAAAGTCCTACAGCTTCCTTTGGGCATTATTCAAAAAGTCTGTCTCAGCACAGATGACTCTGTAATCACAGTGTTGAATTTTAATCTTGGATGGCACATAGTGCTGGCATATCAAACCCAGAATTGGCTTTAAAAGAATATGTTTGCTGTGTGGCCAGATTTCAAGGACAATCTTCCTGCTCCATCTTCTAATGTCTGCTGAATGACAGTGTATACAATTGAGTAGCCTATAGTGTTTAAGGGACATTTCAATGAAAAATACTAATGATTCCTTCACACAGAAACCACACATGTCAAATTTTCCTCCCAATACTCTTTGGACATTTAATCGCTAGGCTCAACATTTGGTTATCCAGAAGGGAAGGGAAGGGAAGGGAAGAATGTCAAGGCTTCCATGTTTACTGTCATACAATAGAAAGATACCACATTTTTGCAAAATACAGAAAATTCTCTCTCTCTCTTTCCCTCCCTCTCCCTCTCTCTCTCATTGTCTCTCAATGGAGGTAGATTTGTTTTCACTGAGCTTAAAGCTTCATAAACAATTAAATTAATGTATTTATTAAAATAATTTTAAAAATCTGGGGCAAAATGATAACATTCTGACAAATTTAATATAAGTTGCTTGGGAGAAAGCAACAGTAACACAAGAACGATATCTCTTGGTCCTGGAAAAAACTGGCTGGTCAATGAAGAAGGAAGAAGAAAGCTGGATTAAATGGCCTCGGCTCACTTACTTCAAAGGGGTCTTTTTGTGTTCTTACTAGACCAGAATTATTAATCCAGAACTTTCTCACATTAAGATTTAAGTAGGTACAAAGCCAGACAGGTTACTACAACATATCCAGAAAGAAATGAATATACAGTAAAGCCCCATTCAGGAATTCAGAAAAGAGTTGATCTGGATATTTGAGCGGGGAAAGAGTTTTAACCCTACTTGCCTGCTTGGTGCTACCTTTACAAATGGGAAACTGAGTTTCAAGATGTATAAATTGATCCAAATGTTGGAGCTGGTGTAGACCCAATGAGATGCTAGAATTCTAAAAGCTTGCTCCTGAAGACGGCCATGGCCAAAATGCATCAACTCTGAGCTTTTTAGATAAGAATAAAGTCTGTGTAGAGAATCTTAGTCTCCCATTTGTATTTTTGCCACCAGTGGATGTACCAGTTCCTCTGCTTTGCTGCTACTTTTACTAAGAAAGGGTGCCATCTGAAGAGGAAAGCTTTTGGTACATACAAAGCCTCTCTGTAGGAATGGGCAACCCTGAAAAGTCAAGGTTTCTGATCATGTGGAAAAAATTCTACATATTGCAGACTGTTTTCTCTTCAGATTGACCCTCCTTACATAGAGACACCAGCAAGTAAGAAGGTAAGGGCTAGAGTTTCTCTTTGTTCTCACGTTCAGATTGACCCTTTCCTAAATGCTTGACTAGGGCTTTAGTCAAGGCAGAAAAGGAATTCCAAGAAATAGGTGAAAATCTATGCAGATTCTCAGAGTTAATTACAATGGTCAGAATTTATCCAGGATTTATGACAGCATAAATGTAATGGTATCAGCTACACCAGTGCAATGCTGCTAATCAGCAAGTTATAACTGTCATTCCTGGTTATATATAAGTTACATGACTTGATGCATGACTAAGAATCCAAGCAGCAATGTGATCATTAACAATTCATCACTGGGATGTATGCAACTACTTTTAAACCAGCATAAATCTCCAATAGATTTCTGGACACAATTATTTCCAGACAATGATCTGACATTTCAGTTATTTTGTTCATGAAGCCATGGCTCTAGATATATCTGGGTTTTGAGAATCATCATATGTATTAGCAGAAAACATATGTACCATTAAAAAAACATATGTACCATTTTTAAAAAAACACATTGAGTGGCTTGTTTAAAAGCCCAGCAGAGGGCATTCACTCACTCACTCACTCACTCACTCACTCACTCACTCATTCTATTTATATGCTGTGTTTGAGGGAAACAAGGCAGCTCACAACAGTTAAAACTATATAGTAGTCACAGAACTAAAAGCACTATTAAAAACTAAACTAAAAAAAAATATTTATCAACAATTAAAACCACAACTGAAAACAACCTTCAAATATTTTAAACAACATTTTTAAAAATCTAAATTTCATAAATATAGCTTTCCTGAGAACACACACACACACAAACACACACAGCTTAAATTCCTGCTTGAGAAATCAGATATTTGCCTGATGACAGAAGGACAAGAGAGTGAGGCCGACCTAGCTTCACAGGGCAATGCATTTCAAAGTCTGGGAGCAGCCACTAAGCAGGCTTTTTTCAGTGTCTTCAAAAAACAAGCCTGGGAAATAATAGAACTGAGAGAAAAAGATCTTGAAAGCCAAAGAAGAAGGCTTATATGGAGTGCTATGATCCTTCTGATAGCCTGGATTCAAGTCATATAGGGCTTTATAAGTCATAACCAGCACTTTGAATTAACTTAGAGACAGACTGACAGCCAATGAAGTTGTTGAGTGAGAGAGTTAAATGCTCTCTGTCTGTTAGAAACAATTCACATTTCCACACACTCCTCAAAGGCAGCCTCATGAAGAGTGTGTCGCAGTAAACCAAATGGGATGTAACTAAAGCATGTTTCACCATGACCAGATTCGACATCTCAAGGAATGGATGCAGCTGGCACACCAGCTTTAACTGTGCCAATAAGTTCCTGGCATTTTGAGACCTGTGCTTCCAACCTCAAGACTGAATCCAGTAGCATGCCTAAGCTGTGGACCTGATTTAGTAGGCAGAGAATCACACCATAGACTGAATCCCTATCCTCTGATCTGCATTTTGATTGACCAGGAGCTCTTCTGCCTTGTATGCATTACGTTTCAGCTTTTTTTGCCCTCATCTAGTCCATTACTGACAGTAGACAGGGATCGACACAGAAACAGCTTCCATGGAGAGGATAAATATAATTGCATATCAGCAGCATATTAATGGCACTGGACCCCAAAACCCCAGACAATTTATCCCAGAAATTTCATGTAAATGTTGAACAGCATGGAAGACGAGATTGAACCCCAAGCATACAAGCCAATAACTAGGACATCAAAGAAAGATTCCCCTTTTAAGTCTGACCATCTAGGAAGGCTGGGAATCAAAGTAAAACAGTACCTCCAAAATCCATCCCAAAAAAGGCACCCCAGGAGGATACCATGGTCAATGGTATCAAAAGATATATAGATGCCCAGCGGAACCAACAGGGACTACTCCTCTACAATTCCTAGCATAGATCATCCACCAAGGTGACTAAAGCCATCTCTGTTCCATAAGTAGGTCTGAACATTTATTTATTTATTTATTTATTTATTTATTTATTTATTTATTTATTTATTTATTTATTTATTTTTGAAACATTTTATCCTGCCTGAAAACCGACTCAAGATGACTTATGTCATTGATATTTAAAGCTAAAAACAATAAGTCTACAATACTAAAAAGATCAAACAAATAAAAAGATGGTAAACAAAACAACACGAAAAATACATTCAAAGCAGTAGATAGAGCATTGATTTAAAACCCCACTGAGGCAGCCAGTCATTAAGGGAAAGCTTGCCTGAAGAGAAAAGTCTTCACCTGCTTGTGGAAGAACAAGAAAGAAGAGGCTAGGCTAGCCTCCCGTGGAATGGAGTTCCAAAGTCTGGGAGCAGCAACAGAGACAGTCCTTTTCTGTGTCCCCATGAAATGCATCTGTGAAGGCAGTGGGACTGAAAGAAAGGCCTCTTCTGTTGGTCTTAACACCTGAGCAGGCTCTTCTGGGAGACACAATACTTGAGAAAGCTTGGTTCCAAGCCTTTTAGGACTTTCTATGTTAGAACCAGCACTTTGAATTGTGCATGGAAATGGATTGGCAGCCAGTAGAGCTGCTGCTGTAATAGGGGGATTATATGATCCCTGTGACCAGCTCCAGTTAGCAATCTGGCTGCTGTGTTTTGGACCCACTGAAATTTCTGAACTCTTTCAAAATGGATTTACCATATTTTTCCATGTACACAACCCCCCCCCAATGTATAAAACAACCCCCTAATTTGACCCTTGATGGAAGCGGGAGAGCAGATACTGGGCAACTGCTCCTCCACCTCCGTCTCCTGCTGCTGCTGTCTCCACTGCCTGCCTGATCACCTTCTCCAGTGCAACTGCCAGGGCTCACCTCCAGCTCACATTGCCACCTTGTCCCTTGCCTAAGATAATCGCTGGAGGAGGTGATCCGGCGGCAGCAGCAAGAAGAGGTACCCGACAGTGCATGAGTGCTTGTTTGTCTTTGCCTCTGCCTCCTGCTGCCTCCGCCGCCAGAGGGGACAAGGTGGCAATGTGAGCTGAGCCCGTCAGTCCCACTGGAGATGGTGATCGGGCAGGCAGGGGAGGCAGCAGCAAGAGGCGCCCGAGCTCATGTGAATGTTCCTTTGCCTCCATCTCCTCCTCCTCCTCCTCCTGCTGCCTCAGCCACCGGAAGGGACAAGCCGTGAGGCGGCAGTGGCAGCAAGAGGCTCCCAAGCGTGCATGTGACTGCCTCCTTCTGTGTATAAAACGACCCTCAAATTTTCCTCTAATTATTTTAGGAAAAAAGTGTCATTTTATACACAGAAAAATACAGTAATGTGATTCATCCAAAAATCTCTGGAGCTGAAATCCCACCACTCCATGACAGGCAAAAGGAAAAAACAAAGCATGAATAAGATGTTATTTATGACATCCCACTGTGCTTCCAAGGAAAGAGATTAGCTGATAGAATCCAAAGCATGTGCCCCTAATGGGGTTATATGTCCTGGCACCTATGCCTCCTTAAATAACCTTCATGGTTCCAAAGTATCACCATAGGAGCTGGAAAGATAACTTTGACTTAATATCAGGTCTGCTCAAGTACACTCTTCACATAGTTAGAAGCCATCTAATGTGTAGCACACAAAGATTTTTAGGATACTCATCCCTTCGTATTCATCAGGTCTGGAGACCCCAACGAATATGAAGGGATATTTACCCATTTTTATTTGTCCCTTCATGCAGACTGGCTGCGGGAATGGAACCCGGGGTTTGCCGTCCTGAAGCCAGCCTGCTTGTCAATGTCTCTCCAATCAGCTGATAGTTGGGTCATTGACAAGCAGGTTGGCTGCAAACCCTGATTTTTGTTCTGCAGCCATCCTGCTTGTCAATGTCCTGATGATCAGCTGTTCTCTGGGACATTATGTTTTAATGATGAATCAACATATATTCATCGATTCGTCACTAAAATGTGGTACTTCATCAATTGTCCATTTGTCAATTTTGACGAATGACGCATCACAACAAATTATATATTTTTTCTGATTCATCCCCTTCTCTACCCATAATATTGAGCTCTTCTACCAGCATCTAGTGTACCCATTTGAGGCTGACTGAGCCTGTTTCCCAACACATCACTGTGCACCAGCAACTATAGGACTGCACCATAACCCGTATTGTATCTACATAGTTCTTTTGAAATTCTGTTTTGTTCTTGGCTGCTAACTGATAAAATCCCTGCTGTTAACTCCATTGTCCCCAAAAGAAGAAAACACACAATAACTATTTCATCAAACTCTCAGAGACATTAAAACTGTCTCATTAAAGATTGGGGAGGAAAATACATCCCTGGCCCGGGAATACGTATCATGTAGCTAACTTGTACAATAAAGAAGAGTAGAATGCTCAAGTGACAAAAGCGGTTCAGAGCTAAACACAATATCCTGTGTGCCCCACATGACCATTCTGTCTGCCTTTCCCTATCAGATTTGAAAGATTCAAATCTATGGGAAGTATTTCTTTGGATGTCATAGACTAGAGGCTGATGGCCCTCTTTTTATGGTTGTTCATAACAGAATTATTGCAATGGAGAAAAAGGCAACCTGTACTGGATTCCCCCCCCCCAAAAAAAACTACTATTGTTCAACAATAAATATCTGGGGCAATCATAAATTACATGAACTTTCGCTCTGAGTGAATCTCCTGTTTGGTGCCCCTAACCCCAGCATTGTTGAAGGGAGAAGTGTAATAAAGTCTGCCAACTTTGGCTTCAGTTTTACTAGAGAATGTGCTGAGGTATGTTTCATCAGGAATATGTCAAAGCCTAGCTTTATATGAATTTATGCAGATCCAAAACTTCATTTTAAACAGAGTTTGTACCTTAAAAGGTGAAATGGTGTTCCACACAGAAATGGTCTGTGTGGCGAAGTCTTTTTTAAAAAAATCCTTGTTGTTGTTTAGTCAGACACGACTGTTTAGTCGTTTAGTCAGCTTGCTCTTAAACAATACTATAAGGGTTTTGGTCATGTATTCACTGCTCCTTGAATAGTTCAATCCATAAGTATATTCATCATTTTGAGATTTTGTTTCATGTCATGAGGGCAAGAAGAAAACAGGGGGTAAAAAAGACAGACTGTCCCTTGTTATATTGGTTTTGTCTTATCATAGTCCACTTAACAATCACTGTCTAAAATAATAGTTCCCAATCTTGGGTCCCCAGATGCTCTTGGACTAAAACTCCCAGAAACCTTGACCACTAGCTGTGCTGGCCACAATTTCTTGGAGGTGTAGTCCAAGAATATCCGGGAAGCCAAGATTGAGAATCACTGGTATAAAGACAGATGTTGTCGTATTCCAAGCATTGTCTTTCAAGTCAGAAATCATGCCTTGGTAAGCTCTATTAATATTTTAGGCTCATGTGCCAGCTCAGCAGAAACAGAGGTAGAAATGCTGGGCTTTGATTCACCCTGTGTTTGGTTTCTGCATTTCAATGCAATGCATTTGAGGATGCTGGGGAGGCAGTCATGGCCACAGAAGAGGATGGCATACATTAGTTAGAGATGTCAATGAGTTGGCAGTGGAAGCGGCAAATCCAAGAGTCGGCACTGAATAACAGAGACTCTGGTCAGTGGCCAACTCAGTATGAATGAGGCCTTTGATGCACACAATGATGCTGAACCATGTTGACAGTCAAAACCTCCTCTTCCATAGCTCTGCACCAAAAGAGACAGCCAGATGACTGTCTCATATATAGGCAAACCCCCTTGCCAGCATACTTCCAGCTGATAGGAGCACTGTGATGATGACTGCTCTCTGGAATGTGCTCAGTGCATGGCCCTCCCCACAGACACCCACCCACACTGCTGAACATGCAGAGCACCAAAGAATACAAGACAAGGAGCAGGAGCAGAAAAACCTTCCATGAGCTGGAGTGATTGAACTGATTGCCAAAGGTCAGAGAAGTTACTTCTGGATACCACAAGTCCCAGAATCCTCTGATGGCTGAGGAGATTCTGGAGTTGTAGTCCAAAATGACAACTTTCCCTGCCTCTGCCAGTTGGAAGTCCCTCATCTTCTCTTAACTTCACTTCTTCTGCACCTTAATAGTTAACTCTAGCGTGTTATGGGGGTGAAAGGTAGCTGAAGAAAGTTGCCTGCTTTGCATGTTATGAGGATTATTAGCAGGGTAGAGAAAATGCTCCTTAAGATTTATATGCTTCAGGGCAGCACTCTAGCTATTTATGGGAGATTGTACACAGCTATTTACTATGTAATAAAAAGAAACTAATTATCATCTGCATCATTTACTGCACTTGCTCCAGTTGAAATATTGAGCATGAGGACTTAACAGTGACCTCTTCTATATTTTGTGATAGACATCCGTCTTCTCACCTTTTTTGCGCTGTTTTCAGCTAAATTAGCATTTATTTATTCCATATGTTGTCTGTCTCAGAGTTTTTTAACTAACAGATGATAAAATACCAAGGAGGTGAACATTAAGCCTTTAGAGGGATCTATTGTACATTATGAGATATACATATGGGGTTAACTAAAGCAGAATCCTTATGCAACCTCATAGGCATTTTAATCAATGTTAATTTAAGTGAACAAAATCAATTTAAAAATATATATCTGAAACATTGGTAGTCAGCAAATGCTAAGGATGCAAACTGATGGCATATCAATACAGGGGTGCCTTGCTAGACAGTTACCCCGCATAACAGTTTTTTTTGCTAGACATTGACTTTTTGTGATCGCTATAGCGATTCGCAAAACAGTGATTCCTATGGGGGAATTTCGCTGGACAATGTTTGGTCCCTGCTTCGTAAACCGATTTTCGCTAGACAACAATTTTGACAGCTCCCTCCGCACTTGCAAAACGGGTGTTTTCGGGACCTAAGCTTCGCAAGACAGCTATTTAAACAGCTGATAGGCAGTTCGCAAAGCGGCTTTCCTATGGCGGATCTTTGCTAGACAACGACAATTCTTCCCCATTGGAACACAGTAAATAGGTTTCAATGCATTCCAATGGAGGAAATGCTTTTTGCTAGATGATGATTTCGCTAAACAGCAATTTCAGTGGAACGGAATATCATCATCTAGCGAAACACCACTGTAACAGAATTTCAATGGTTGTTGTGGGTTTTTCGGGCTCTTTAGCCGTGTTCTGAAGGTTGTCCTCTGAAGATGCCGGCCACAGAGACTGGCGAAACTTTAAGAAGAACAACCTTCATAACACGGCCAAAGAGCCCGAAAAACCCACAACAGCCATTAGATCCCGGCCATGAAAGCCTTCACGAATAGAATTTCAATTCTTCTGGTTTCAGGACTTAGCACAAAATTGGAGGTGTGGTTAAAAATTTGTGAATTATCCTCACATTTCAGATTAAACAGATCATAGTGAGTGAAAAAAATAGTGAAAATATTTATTTATTCATTCATTCATTCATTCATTCATTCATTCATTCATTCATTCATTCATTCATTCATTTATTTATTTATTTATTTATTTATTTGAACTATTTTTACCCTGCCTTTCTCTTGAAAAAGACCCAAGGCAGCTTCCAAACTTATCTGGCTGTAAATATTGTCTATATTAACAATATCCACAGCCAAATATTGAAAGACAGTATTTGAAGTTGAAAACAATGAGTATAAAATGGTGGTTAACGTTATTAAAAGAGAATATATAAAACTACAAACAATGAATAAGAAGGCATCTTACAACATTAACAGGCAATACTATGACAAAGATCAATAAGTATACAAAAAAGCAACTCTGAGAAATGGAAAATGCAAAAATGGAAAACTCAGGTAGTAATAAAAAAATCCAGTCAAAGCAATAAAGTATAGGAATCTATCGAAAAAAAATCACACACAGATAGCTGGTTTACTGAGGGAAGGCTTGTATGAAAAGGTATTTGCCTTGTTCCAGAAGGATAGCAAAGATGGGGCCAGTCTGGCCTCCTATGGGAAGGAGTTTTAAAGTCAGAGTGCAGAAACAGAGAAGGCTCTCTCCTGTGCCTCCACCGGATGCACCTGTGAAGGTGACAGGACTGAGCCAGCTCATAATGGGAGATACAACCTTTGAGACAGCTTAGACACAGGGAATTTAGGGCATTATAGGTTAAAACCAGCACTTTAAATTGTGCTTGGTAACTGATCAGCAGCCAGTGGAGCTGCTGTATTGGGGGCTATGTGTAACCAGCCCCAGTTACACATAACCCCCATTATAGGTTATGTGTAACTGCTGCATTCTGGACCCATTTTAAGTTTCCTGACACTCTCCATCAACCAACCCAGATAGAGTGCATTCCAATAATCCAGCCAGGAAGTAACTAGGGCATATATTACAGTGGCCAGATGAGAACTCTCAAGAAACAGACGTAGCTGGCGTGCTAGTTTTAATTGTGCAAACGCACTCCTGGCCACTGCTGAGATCTAGGCATCCAGGTTCATGGATGAATCCAGGAGAACCCCCTAGCTGTGCACTTGTGTTTTCAAGGGGAGTGTAATCCCATCTAGTACCGGCTGCATCCCTATTTCTTGATTTGCCTTTCAACTGACCAGAAGCACTTCTGTCTTGTCTAGGTTAAGTTTCAATTTATTCACCCTTTTCCAGTCCATTACTGAAACCAAACACTGATCTAGAGCAGAAGTAGCTTCCTCAGATTTAGGTGGTAAGGAGAGGTAGAGCTGGATGTCATCCACATACTGGTGACACCGAATCCCAAAACTCTGGATCTCTCCCAGTGGTTTCATGTAGATGTTAAATAACTTAGGAGACAAAACAGACACTGAGGGACTAGTGGCCAGGAATATGAACAGTAGCCTCCCAGCACTACCTTCTAAGTTCTCTCTTTCAGGAAGGACTGGAGCCACCATAAAACAGTGACCTGCAAGTCACATTCCAGAAAGACAGGCCAGGGGAATAGTGTGGTTGATAGTATCGAAAACCACTGACAGGTCCAGCAAAACCAACAGGGACACAGATCCGCTATCCACTTCCTGGTGCAGGTCATCTACCATGGCAGCTAAAGCCATCTGTGTCCCATAACCAGGCCTGAAGCTGACTGAAATGGGTCTAGATACTCCGTCTCATCCAGTTACCTCTGGAGCTGAGAAACCACAACCTGCTCTAGTACCAGCCTGAAGAATGGGATATTAGATACTGGTCGGTAGTTATTCAGTATTGTGGGGTCCAAAGAGGGCCTTTTTTTAACAATGGTCTTACTATTGCCTCCTTTAAGCATGATGAGATCTGACCCTACTGCAAGGCAGTATTCCCCACTCCTACTACCCAAGCAATCCTCTTTCTGGTGGCTTTTATGAGCCAGGAAGGGCAAGGACCTAACAGGCACATGGTAGCCCTCAACTCCCCAAGGATTCTGACCACATCATCAGGCTGCAGCAACTGAAACGCATCCATTAACACAATTAGATACGTAGTCTCTATAAGTGGATTGCTCTCTCGTCTGAGTAAGCTGGAATACAGGTATAATGATTTTTATTCCCCATTGCGCCTCACGTCAGCCTGTGTAGCCTTGGGCAAGCTGCACAGTCCTATATCACCACCATTAGAAGAAACTGGTAAACCATTTCTGAGTACTTAGGAAACCCTAGCAAGGGTCTCCACGAGCTGCAATTGACTTGACAGCACACAATCACTATTATTACACAGGAACAAAGTGTTTTTGCATTGCTTCCATCTGAATGCAGCTAATTTCTTTTGTGCCATTATATGTGCTGCGTTTAACATTATACAGTGGTACCTCGACTTTAAGAACGGCTTCATTAGCAAAAAGTTGCTTCAACTTGAGAATGGAGCATTGACTTAAGAACCAAAAGAAAAAAGAAACCTTTCCTGCCCTTTTTTTTTAAAACCTAAGTTCACCTTAGGTCAAAAGAAAAAGAAAAAATCACCCCCTAGTGGTAGAGTATGGATTAACCGGCTTTGAATTAGTTCCTATGGGAACTAATACTTCGACTTAAGAACAGCACCTTAACTTAAGAACGAAAAACAGGAGATACGGATTAAATGGTTTTCAATGCATTCCTATGGGAAATGGTGCTTCGACTTAAGAACATTTTGACTTAAGAACGCAGTCCCAATACACTGGTGCCTCGCTTGATGAGGATAATCTGTTCCAGCAAAATCGCTGTAGAACGAAATCCTCATCAAGCGAAATGAAAAAGCCCATTGAAATGCATTGAAAACCAGTTCAGTGCGTTCCAATGGGTGAGATACCTCAGCGTCCAGCGAAGATCCTCCATAGGGCAGCCATTTTCCAGTGCCTGTCTTGCGAAAAAGCCTTCCTAAACACAGCGGGGAGCCATTTTAAACAGCGGGTGTACATTTTGAAACCCGACGATCAGCTGTTTTCTGATTGTCGCAAAGCAAAAAATCGGTTCCCGAAGCAGGGAACTGATCATCGTAAAGCAAATTTTCCCTATCTAAACATCATTTTGCGATCACAAAAGCGATCGCAAAAACCACATCGTTAAGCGATTTCCTCATCTAACGAGGTAATCATCAAGCGGGGCACCACTGTACATATTAAGATCTTAAGTCGAGGTACCACTTATAGGTAACAGACATTTTCACAGATGCAAATGTTGCTTACAATGATCTTGAATAATAATACATAATTGGTTCTAAGTTGCTGCACACATTGTCTAGTTTTCATACTTGCTTATTTCAGACACAAGAACAGATATACTATAAATTATAAAGTCCATGAGCCAATGCAGTACTCAGTTCTCTTCAGTGTCTATATATTAAATACATACAATACGCTGAAGAACACAAAAACACCAGATTTTAAAGATGCCAGAGGTAAAAACCCATCTTGTCACCTTAAAAAACTAAAATGTACAGCATTCTTTGTCAGTTTGCTCTTCCATTATGTGTGTGTGTTTTATATTGCAGGGTTTTGTGCCTCATCTAATCTTGTAAAATTTTGTCACCTGCGGCATGTATTGCTTTGAGACGGCAGAGAGAGTACAGTCATGGTGTGGCAACCCCAATTTCTGCTCTGTTCTCCACTTGTCTAATTTTTAGCTAGAGAAGCACCCAGTTTAATTACCAGCTTGATCTATTCAGTTTGCTTGAAAAGATTATCAGGAACTTTGATCACAGGGCAGCCTGATTAAAATACAGACAACCAATCACTGAAGGCTGTCTTCTATAAGTCTCCAAATATACTTTCCACATCCCATAGAATGAATAAAAATTAAAAAAAAACGTTCCTACCAAGATTTGTCCAGTGAATGACTCTCCCCCTCTCCTTCTTCCCCTCCCCATCCCCATCCCGCTCCCCTCTCCCTCCTTCTTTCTCTCTCTCTCTGCAGAGAATGAATCAAAAGTTCATATATGTATGAACTCACATATGTATGAATTATCTATAGCAATTGTATTGCATAGCATATCATTCTGTCTCCAGATGTTGCTGCCACTTTGTTGTTGTTGTTGTTGGTTGTTTAGTTGTTAAGTCATGTCCCACTCTTCGTGATACCATGGACTAGAGCACGCCAGGCCCTCCTGTCTTCCACTGCCTCCCAGAGTTGGGTCAAATTCATGTTGGTAGCTTCGATGACACTGTCCAACCATCTCGTCCTCTGTCATCCCCTTCTCCTCTTGCTTTCACACTTTCCCAACAGCAGGATCTTTTCCAGGTAGTCTTCTCTTCTCATGAGATGGCAAGTACTGGAGCCTCAGCTTCAGGATCCGTCCTTCCAGTGAGCACTCAGGCTTGATTTCCTTCAGAATGGATAGGTTTGTTTTCCTTGCAGTCTAGGGGACTCTCAAAAGTCTCCTCCAGCACCGCAATTCAAAAGCATCAATTCTTTGGCGGTCAGCCTTCTTTATGGTCCAACTCTCACTTCCACACATCTCTTCTGGAAAAACCATAGCTTTGACTATGCGGACTTTTGTTGGCAAGGTGATGTCTCTGCTTTTTAAGATGCTGTCTAGGTTTGTCATTGCTTTCTTCCCAAGAAGCAGGTGTCTTTTAATTTTGTGGCTGCTGTCACCATCTGCAGTGATCATGGAGCCTCCTCACTTTCTGCCATCAGAGTGGTATCATTTGCATATCTAAGGTTGTTGATATTTATTTATTTATTTATTTATTTATTTATTTATTTATTTATTTATTTATTTGATTTTTACCCCGCCCCTCTAGACCATGTCTACTCGGGGCGGCTTACAAAATAAAACAAAACAGTATAAAAATATATAAAATCATAAAATTACATATTTCAATTTAAAACAATTAATTTAAAGAGAGGATTACCAAGATGGAGTAGCCAAAAAAAAGAGAGAGAAACAGAGAAAAAGACTTAATTGACCAATCTTAATTCTGCCTTGGGATTCCTCCAGTCCGGCCTTTCGCATGATGTATTCTGCATATAAGTTAAATAAGCCGGGAGACAATGTACAGTCTTGTCATACTACTTTCCCAATTTTGAACCAATCAGTTGTTCCATATCCAGTTCGAACTGTTGCTTCCTGTCCCACATATAGATTTCTCAGGAGATAGATAAGGAGGTCAGGCACTCCCATTTCTGTAAGAACTTGCCATAGTTTGCTGCAGTCCACACAGGCAAAGGCTTTTGCATAGTCAATGAAGCAAAAGTAGATGTTTTTCTGGAACTCTCTGACTTTCTCCATAATCCAGCACCTGTTAGCAATTTGGTCTCTAGTTCCTCTGCACCTTCTAAATCCAGCTTGTACTTCTGGGAGTTCTCAGTTCACATACTGCTGAAGCCTACCTTAGAGGATTTTGAGCAAAAGCTTGCTAGTGTGTGAAATGGGTGCAATTGTACAGTAGTTGGAGCATTCTTGGGCATGATCTTGGCTTTCTAACAGCAAGTCAGGTTGCTTAACTCAGTGTTTCTATTGCAACATGTCCATAACAAGGAGGCGATCCAGCAACTGTGTCAATATTCTTTGGCAGTGGATCTAAGTGGACAAAAAATAACAGAACTGGTGAGCAAAGTTCTTTTTATTATACCAGGGACCAGAAAGAAGCCTGCCGTAGGCCGGTGGGGGAAATGGACATATCTCCTGTGCCAAATTTAGTGGAGAAAATTATTGTGTTTGCTGTAAGGAAAATAATGGATTTTTCCCATTTATTCTCTCAGATAAACTGGGTCAAATGGACAGAAGAAGCTGATGTGTCCAACCATATAAGGTTTTGCTTGTAAGGACATATGTTAGAACCCAGAGAAAACAACATATGAATACATGTATACGTATCTGTAGGGAAAACCTGCCATCAACACAAAATTCATGGGAAAAGTAACTCTATTTTCATATTATTATACGGAAGCAACATTTTATATACACTCCCTTGTTTGGCAGTATGATGAATTATTTGGTCGCTAAAAGTGCTCAGTGAGCTTTCTGTAGTGTATCTTCTTGTTTGACAATTCACTTGCCATCACAGTTCTGGAAGATGAGCCTCTTGATTTGCTTAAGTCAACCTTTAAGCTATCCTATGTTGAAGCTTATTCTATGAAACCAGCAAACCAGAAGCTAAGGCTGTATTCAGGGGTCAGGGAACTTTTTTACCTTTTACCCCCCAAAAATTTATATATGCTGACATTACTCCCTTGATTTGAAAGTAAGGAAATCATACATTATTTGAATTCAAAATATTATTGAATCTACAAAGGCTGTGTACCAAACTAGCAGGATATATCATAAGTATCAATGGCTGCCAGGCTATGTACCAAACTAGCAGGATGCACCAATTTTAATAAAGATGTGCACTATTTTTGCTGGAACGCATTCCACTCCAGCCATGGGGTGGTATAGGGAGTAGTAAAGTGTCTAACATGCCTAGCAAGTTGCATTAAATTTTTGCTAGCTCGCAGAGGATTTAATCATCATCAATGGCTGCCAGAGTGGTGCTAGCAATTGGGGGGGGGGCTTTTCCTACCACTTTAATCATTCTGTGTCTGGTTTGCAAAAAGGAACAAACCAGGCTAAAGATCATGTCACCCACCCTGGTGCCACAGCCCAACATCAAAGACCAGTGCACTATTTTTTTTTTATCATCATCAGTGGAAAACTCAGCAGTGGCCAGAGGACTGGAAAAGATCAGTCTACATCCCAATCCCAAAGAAGGGCAGTGCCAAAGAATGCTCCAACTACTGTACAATTGCACTCATTTCACACGCTAGCAAGGTTATGCTCAAAATCCTACAAGGTAGGCTTTGCTCTTTACCCCCAGGATTTTCATTTTTACCCCATTTGGGGTAATTTACCCCTGTTCCCAGACCACTACTGTATATGCTCAGGATCTAAGCACTAATATTGACCTTATTCTTTGAGATTTAATTGCAAAACACAGAGCACAATACTAAGCAAACTTATCAGAAAATCGGACACTTTTAAATACATTTTCGCTTTGCTTTCAATGCAGAATGAATTAAGGAGGGCTTTTTTTTAAAAAAAAAAAGCTTAGTGGCTGAGCATTTATTTGTGAAAATCGCAAAAATGAGATTGTGATTTGCAAATCAACAATTCTTTTAAAATGTATCCATTTCCATGTAAACATATTTAGAGTTTAGGTACCAGGAATCCTAATTCCTACTGTGCACAATCTAGTTCCCTACATGCATCTTGACTTTATCACACTGGGAACAGGCTGGACAGTCTGCTGCTCTGCCTTCTGTTAGCATGCAAGCCAAAAGACAAGCATGGTCAAGTGGATAATATTTTTTAGGTCACTGGTTCACATTTCCTGTAGGAAATACAGGTGAACAAGGGAGAATTTGCCAGAGATGAGAAACATAATGGTAACCATTTAGCTAACAGTTGGGGGAGGAGGAATGGTTTAATTCAGTTAACTTTAAATTGGAAGGAGTAATTTTTTATAAGTTAAGTTGAAGTTAAATGGACATTTAATTTTTTTTAGTTGACCACAATAAGTGGAGGAGGAGACAGAAAAAACTATCCATTATGTCTCTTCTCATTATTTCTCTTCTCACTTAAAGCTTTGGACAGAAGAAAATAGCAATATCAATTTGCGCGTTGGGAAAACTTTCCTGTTCACCCCACCAAACCTTTCTTTCTTTCCTCCTTATAATCTTATCTTCTTACTTCTCTCCCCCTCCCTTTAAACTTCCTGCTTCTGAAGTGGATCTGAGAGAGTCAAAATTCAGCTTCCTGGGACAGATGGAAGTCTCTGTGTCGTGTACAGTGTAGCACAGGAGAAGATCACCATTTTAACACAAAGAGGATCAACCAAGACCACCACCCTGGTTCCTAGCCATCCTTATTAACTCTCAGTGTAAATCTTTGCACTGAAAATCTAATTATATAATGATTTGTACTCATATGGTATCCATATGCATTCAGGAAAAAGGTTCTTAGGACTATAGGAACCTATACTCCTAGGAACCTATAGTTTACCTAAGTGTGCAAGGTGATGCAGGTTAACTTGAAAGTCAACTCTACTCTGTTCTTGCACCTATGTATGGCTTGTTAAAAAAATAGTTTCAGGTGTAATCTTCCTTTTCTCCAGAGATATTATTTACTTTTCTCTAAACATTTTTTTCAAGTAAAATATGTACGTATTTCTGGAAATATTTTGTGGGGTGAGCAGGAAGGTACAGTTGGAAATTCCTTTTGAGATGTACATAACGTTGCACCTTTAGATATTTTTAGCCATAGAAACTGAGTCTGCTATATGAAGTGCTGTCCTAGGCTTTTCAATATTTTAATTTTTTTGCCCTGCGCTATTTGGATTTTGTGTAAAAACAGGGCAGAGCAAAGACAAGTTCAAGTCCTTCTTTCTGTTTAGCCCTCCAAAGTAGTAGAGTCGAGGCTTACTGGGTCAAAGCCCCAGGACATTTGGAGTGAAAGGGACTGAAACCCCATCTGCTACCCCCTTCAGGCTTTCCTATTCATTCTGAGTTCAGCTGCAAACTCTTCATTAGATGAGAAAGAAACTGATTTTTCCTAGAAACAGGTTTTTGGTGCAAGCTCTTCCTGATGTAATGCAAAGTATTTGAAGATGAAGTGGGTTTGAACAGACAACTGAGAGCCATAATCCTCAGTTTTCATATACATTGAGCCAACAGCCTGCATGCTTGGACCCTTTTTATGGGGTGGCTATGGGGACTATCACAATATATGCCTGCACTTTCAACTTTACTACTAAAACACCAGCATTTCCTTTTGCTGGAAAGTCCCAAATCAAACATGTCTGATGAAAGCAATCCTTACCCCCTACCTGTCTGTCCCTACCCTGCTCCTTCCTTCACAGGAATACATTTTGTCTTCCTCGGGGGGCTTACATTGAATCACAGAGTAGTTTCAGATCTTGGAACAGAATCAGGTCAGTGACATACTTTAAAGAAAAACTTCTTAAACCTGTACAAAGTTTTTTCTTGTTCTGTCATTAATGGACTTTTTATAAAGTAGCAAGTTAAATAATGAACAGATTCATATCTCTTTCTCATGTCACCTGAGAGATATCCACTTAATGGTAAGCTGACTCTAAAACTCAGGATATTTGAGATTACAGTTTCCAGGCTAAACATGAATCTTGCCATTTTCTGCCTTTCCTTTCCTTTGCAGTATTGTGAACAATTGTATACATACACATCTCTAAATTAGCTTCTTCATGACAACCTTCAAATATGAGATTTAGTCATTAAGAACAGAGACTCCATCACACCCTCTGCCAGAAAAAAACCCCACTTCCCTAATGTGTGATGGACTTTTATTTTCAAAATGCTCAGAGCTACTTGTGATCGTCAGATGATGATAATGATGACAACGACAATGGTGTCATAGTAGAGCTGAATCCTGGTACTGAGAATCTGTGTTAGATGGCACTACAACATCTTCCCACCCTTGTTAAATACTGTATCTATAGTTAATTAAGACTGAACTGCTGTATCTGCCTATCTGAGAGCAAGTACATTTCTGTGGAACTTACTTCTGAGTAAATATTAAGGATGGTGCTCTAATTCACTTTAATCCGTACTTCATCCATAATTGTAATTTTAAAATTGAAAGAACATCTTACCCTTTCAATCAATCAGATATGAGTACAAGACATCCTAAAGGTATATCTGTGAATATCCTACATTCAAACAGAAGAAAGACAACATATTTCAAATCCTAGCTGCCCGTGCAGTTTGCAGGATCAAGCCTCCAAGATCAGGAGGACTGATTGTAGAAGGAAATTTACAGTACAGGGAGATAGTAGATGTTGCATGGGAAGAGATGGCTCCTGCTTAATAATATCAACGGTGGAATTCAAATGTAAAAGAGACATGCTTCCTGGAGGGATCTTATTGCCCCCCCCCGGGTGCACACATGAACAAAGGTTTCAAAGCATCAAATCATAATCTTGTGACAGATTTTGAGTCTCAGTCACTCAAAGAGAAGCCATGTGGATCAAAGCCAGATCCAGGACTGGAGAACATATAGCTTCTTCTTCCTTTGATTTCCAGGAGAGAAACTACTCAGGAGGGAGAGGAGAAGAAGCTGCCTGCAACCTTGCTTCTCAATGTCTGCCACCTTAAGCCCAGGGAAGAGGTGGGTGGGGTTGAAATCCTGCTAAGACTGCAACACAACAGAGGGATTTTTCAACTGTCCACATTGCTTCTCAGATCATTCTTATATAAGGCTAAAGATTTTGTCTCAATTTATTCTAAACCAGACCTGGGCAAAGTGCAGCCCGAGGGCCACATATGGCCCGCGAGCTGTTCCTGTCCGGCCTGCGGACAGTTTTGAACATCAAAACCATTTATAGCTTTTTGTCTAAAGTTGATCAGTTGCTTATCTTTAACATACAGCAAAAAATCTCTTACCTATTTTGATGCACCTTCAATGAATGCAAGGAAGCAGTGTTCTGAGATTATAAATGAGAATGGTGGATAACCCTCAGTCTTAGTAGGAATTCAGAAATAGTTATTGCTTCACAGAATATACTCCCAAGCAGCACTATGACTACCTGACAAGGTATCCAGTTCAATGTGACTATTTTAGTCTATAGGTTATTCATGACTTTAGGAGAAAGTTACTTTGATTTTTTAAAAAAAAATCTTATGTGCCTACTTTATATGTACTTAAGATCTTAATCCTGGAAAGGTCCTTTTAAGGAGAAAGGTAGGGTAAAATATTTTTAATTAATTACCTGTGGATTGTTTCACAATTTGTAGTAAGGCATGAGTTGAGGGGGACACTCTTTGGTGATAATGCATAGTTTGCTGCTATACCTTGTGATCATATACAACCTGAAATGCAAGCATGTTCAAGTCAATATTTCTTGTGGGTCATTCATCTGCATTTCCTGGGGGAGTTACAGATGATGGAATTACTGTAGTGGAATGGTCTCCACAGGGAGGCTCACCTTATTGCCCTTTTGATGGAAATTAAAGAGGTTTTTTTCCCTGAGTTTTTTATAGATTTAATTTTAATATGATTGGGAGTTTTGCTACTTTTATAATTTTTTTTCTTTTGTCTTATTTTAATCCATGTTCTTTTAATCATTTTATGCTTTAAGTAACTTTAATTGGGAATAAGATTAGAGGAAAGTATAAAATAGTTATATAATACTAGCAGCAAACTTATGCTATCCCATTGACCATCTGACATGGTCTTCTCCTCTAGAGTAGAACTACTGAATCAATAGCATTTAAATAGGTGTTTGTTCATCAAATTCCCACAGATTCAATGGGCCTACTCTAGCTGTGACTTATTAATGGAGTTCAATCTATAGGTAATGATTAGGTGAAAAGTTGGCAGTGAAATTTGCGTGGCCATCTAAAGGACCAATATGGCCCGTACCACCTGTCAAACTTTATTGAATATTTTCTGTGTAATGATATATTAAATCTTTTTACCTTTGAAAGTCTGAGTCAAGACTTTGCTGAAAGTAAATTACATTTCCAGGTCAAATCCTTGCGGTCAAACCCCTCTGCAATAATATGATCTTGACAATAAATGTTATCATTATCATTACTAAAAGAACCTATGTATAAATTAGCCCAAGATAGATCTTACACCTACCACTTTCTTCAGTGAGACACACTCCTTTTGACATTCACTTGAGCATAAAATTGAATTAGAGTCACTCATCTTCACGTCCTTTTTTCTCAGTGGCTTCAAAAAATAAACGGTATTCTAACTATTATATTTCCCAGCAAGAACAAAAAAAACAGTTCGTTCTCCAATAGATTAAGCTAGCTAGAGTCTCAAGTCTGATTCGTCTAAATTAGTAAATTTTGCTCCCATAGTACAAACCTATGCACACTTAGGGCAGGATGCAGCAATGGACTCTGCTGGAAGAATGGCAGAATCTTAAAATGACTCCTTGCTCCCAATATGGTGCCCAAAGCACCTGGAGCCGGTCTTCAGGGGGCGTACAAAGCTAGGATGGGATGAGGAGGGGGAAGAAAGTCTCAGAGTTTCTACCAACTAACTGTTAGATTTCACAGTTTGAAGAAAATACAGCCAAAGAAAGAGGAACTTTGCAAATAATCATATAGAACTTTAACATCACTCAACAGAGAGGGACATGTTAGAAAGAAGTGAAATTTTGATACAGAAAACCCTCATGATGATCCCCAATGACACTCCACAATACCTCTTTCAAGGTCACCATAGCTGCTCACCCACAAGGGAGAGCTGAGCTCTCTGGACTTACTGATGTGTGTGACATCATTAAAATTATAATGCACAAGAGCAGCACAAGGGCAACAATTCCTCTCCCCATCTCCATACACCAATGCATTGTAACGTTTCACATGAATTTACGCTCAGGGATTATATGCAGTAGCTCAGAACAAAGGCTCCCATGCCATTCATTTCAGCTGTTGATTGGCAGAAAGTATCAGGAGGATTGGAATCAAGACAAACCCTCAGGGAAGCACGGACAAGGACAGCCGTAGAGAACAGGTGGCACAGGGAGACTTGATTTGGGAATCAGATGTTGCAGGAAACTCCACTACTTACCCAATCATTTTGAAAGACGCTTGGAAAGGGATACTTACAGATATACAGTTAGTTATATAGGTTGGACTACTACATTTATCTAAAGGAGAGAGGGGCACACAAAAGCAAGTGCTCTCAATTGCTGAGACTCATTCCAACAAGGGAAGCAATTCTTGCTTTTTGATGAGTTCCTTCCCAATTCTCCATCCCATTGCTGATTGTCCATATACCATAATCAAGTCCTTGTAAAGCAAAAAATATGCTTAGATACAATGAAACAAACGGGACTGGATTTTCATTGACAACCCCATTCCCTTGATGTCAGTGAGTCTTCTTTACGTACAACTTCATCAAGAGCCAACCCCTTATCAGAAAAGGACCACACCTTAATAGCTTCAGAAGAAAATACAATTTCTTCTAACAAGTGGGCACTCAAATTTACCAGGACCTATTCCTTCCATGTTTGAGCAAAGACATCTACATTAAATTAATGTATTTGGTTTCATATTTCGCTTCAAATTTTTTTGTTCTTTTCTCTTTTCTCTGATTTAACAGGTGTATTATCCATAATATGACATCAACTATAATGAAGACTCTAACATTAAGGCATATGAGAATTCAATATGTCAGATGCTAGCTGCTAAGCACTGAAATGCATAGTCCTGGTGGAAGTTGGCAAATCTCTTTGAATTTTAGGGGCTCTACTTTTTAAACTCTAGCAATAACAGTATGTAATATAGCCATGCCTAGAATTTATATAATTACTGCCAAACTATCAATGTGTCTTCCTGCTGTGTTGACATCAGAGAGTACAATGGCAAAAACAGCTTGTGTTATAGACTATGCCTGTTCAGAGCCAAACCTCAGCATGTTGCTTCACCTTCACATGCTATGTTTCTCAGCACATTGCATTTGAGACTTACAAAAACCATTTTGTATGTGGAACCATTTTAATTCACTTCCTCCTAATTTAACAGCAAGAACCAAGCAACTGAAGCACCCAATCTGCCATTTTCACCCTTAGATCATTCAGACACCATTTACAGATTAGATTGGATTGGATTGGATTGGGTTGGATTGGATTGGATTGGATTGGATTGGATTGGATTAGGATAGGTAGGTAGGTAGGTAGGTAGGTAGGTAGGTAGGTAGGTAGGTAGGTAGGTAGGTAGGTAGGTAGGTAGGTAGGTAGGTAGGTAGGTAGGTAGGTAGGTAGGTAGGTAGGTAGATAGATAGATAGATAGATAGATAGATAGATAGATAGATAGATAGATAGATAGATAGATAGATAGATAGATAGATAGATAGATAGATAGATAGATAGATAGATAGATAGATAGATAGATAGATAGATAGATCATAATGGTTACTTATCCTCATCAAAGAATTGCAGGGCTGGAAGAGACCCTATGGATCATTGAGTATGTTAATCTTGGAATAAAAGCCAGTGTGAAATAATTATGGGTAGAATGGCAGATGAAGACTTAGAAGACTTTGGTTCAAATTGCCAGTCAGACATGGAAAATGATTGAGGCGTATCAGTGATCACTGTTTGAATTCTTCAGGTTCTTGAACACGGCAAAACTCATATTGAAGTCTCAATAGGTTGGAAGCAACATTTTAATATATATGAACAATTCTCCTGGACTTTTCTCCAACAGTCAAATTCTTCATTAAGTATTAATGATCTTGTAGAATGACAACAAACACTTTGAAGCTGTCCATCAGCAGTCAGAATCAGGTTGCAGTCATCCCAATATGCTAAGAACTATTACATTTCTATTTGAATCACAGTATTTCTAAATATACTGTACAGCCATATAAAAATACAAACAATATATCCACATTTGTGACATTTCATCCTTGTTCTTGCAGTGCCTCTTATTTTGCAGAACAGTTTTTTAATAAAATTTGAAAATCTAATATTGAGTCTAGGTTCAACTATGCATACTAGAATTCTCTGAAATCAAATGATACATACACATATGTAGGAGAAAAGTAGCTTTACTTCACTTCACTTAGCCATTTTTAACCCTAGATTCCACCATACGGTGGGGAGGGGGGAAGAATACAATTTGTATTCCTGCCCACTCTGTTGCATTTCTACTACCTGTCCCTGCAGTTCTACATGTGTTCAGGCTGAATTCCTGAAATAAGGAACCTGCTGGACTCAGAGCGAGGCGATGGAGGAAGAGGAGCTCATCAGCATACCCTTAAATTACTTTTCATGCATTTAGAACTGTGTAAAAGGGAGGTTAGTGAATAAGCCCATGATTGCAGGCAAAAGTCATTTGTTTGTTTGTTTGTTTGTTTGTTTAAATACAGTTCAAATTATACAGAAGATATCTACCATTACTAAAAAAAAGTCTAGAATGTCACTTTTTTATGATGATTCAATGCATCTGCATGCTATCCAATGCCACACGTTGGTCATAATACTTTTGTCTTTATAAAAAAAGTAAAATAGCAAAAATCATTTTAAAAAACTCCAAAGGACCTCCACCCCAACATTTTAAAAAATAACAAGTAAATGGTTCTTGCTGCTAAAAAGAAAAAGAAAAAAAGCAACATTACTGACTTCCTAAAAATAATGAATTTATGACACTGTTGCTCCCGAAAGTAATCATCGCTGTAGGGACACCAACTCTTCACTAGATTCTTGCTCAAATCAGAAGATTGGGCCACTATCAAAATCAATGGGTCTCTTCTTGAGGGTAGTGTGCCCCTTGCCCTGAAGGAGACACTCATTAGACCAATTCAGAAAAAGACCAACTTGCGAGCTGATTACATAAACAACTATAGAGCCATCACTAACATCTCTTATATGAGCAAGCTGGTGAGAGAGTTGTGACAGATCAGCGCCAGGTGTTTCTGGAGGAGATCAATGCCCTTAATCTATTCCAGTCCAGATTCAGGCCACACCACGGCATGGAGATGGCATTGGTTGCCCTGTAAGATGACATTTTGAGGGAGACTGATGGGGCAAAATGCCCTTGTTGGTCCTCCTTGATCTAGGTATCCTCCTGGAGATGCTTTCAAATTTGGGGATCAGAGGTCAGGCCTTGGCCTGGCTCCATTCCTTCCCGGAGGACTGTCCTCAGAGAGTGCAGCTTGGGGAGATGTTGTCCACCCCGTGGACTCTCAACTGTGGAGTCCCACAGGGTTCGATCACCTCCCCAATTCTATTTAATATGTACACAAGGCCACTGGGGGAAGTCATCAGGAGTTCTGGAGCTTTGTGTCATCAATATACCAATGACACCCAGCTCTATCTCTCCTTCCACCCTTCTGCAGTGGACACTGTCCCATCCCTTGAGCACTGCCTGGATGCCGTGCCGGGATGGGTGAAAGACAATAGACTGAGGCTGAACCCAGACAAGACGGAAATCCTGTGGGTGGGGCCCCCTAGTGTCTGTGGTCTGGGTGCCTCCATTTCTTTGGGGGGGGGGTTCTCTTGCCGCGAAGGATGATGTGTACAGCTTGGGTGTACTTTTGGACACAGTGCTATCAATGGAATCTCAGATAGCATCTGTAGTCTGCACCACTCATGTCCATCTAAGGTAGATTGTTCAGCTGCATCCCTACCTTGACACCAGGTTCCCTCACCACACTGGTCCATGCACTGGTAGCCTCGAGATTAGACTACTGTAATGCTCTTTACATGGATCTCCCTTTGGGGCTGTCATGGAGACTTCAGCAGGTCCAGAGCTCAGCCACCAGACTACTTAGTGGGGTGAGAAGGCATCAACATATCTCCCCCACCCTGGCCGCCTTACACTGGCTACCTGTTCGTTTCCATGCCAACTTCAAGGTAATAGTGTTAATATACAAAGCCCTAAATGGTTTGGGACCTTGTTATCTGGCAGAACGCCACCTTCCAACCAGATCTATCCATCCTGTAAGATCTTTGCAGGCTGGACAACTGAGAATTTTGACCCCAAGAGAGGCCTGCAAAACAGTAACCAGAAACCACACCTTTTCGGTGGTAGCACCACAATTATGGAATGCTCTCCCACCTGATATTCACCTAGCACCTTTATTAAAAACATTTCTATTTAGACAGGCCTTCCCAAACTCTATTTTGTTTTGTGGTACTGTATTTTGCAAATCTCCCAGAGTGGCCTGGGTTGCCAGATGGGTGGTATAGAAATTAAATGAATAAATAAAATAAATAATGCATTTGGTAATGTTTAGAATTTGCATTCCAAATTCTACTTGAAATCCTGAACTATTTATTTTTTAAAAAAATACGCTGTTATGCAGACTCAACAATACATAAGATGTTATAGCTTTAAATGACAGGGTGAACAGAAAAAAAACCCTTTCTGGATCAGATCAAGGGCCATCTGGTCTGAGAAATCCATTTCCAAAAGCCATCAGCCAAATACTGCTGGAAATTAACAATCGAAACATGACAGTTATCAGCTTCTCTTATTGTTGGTCTAGCACCTTATACAGTGGTGCCTCGACTTACAAACGTCCCTACTTATGACCATTTCGAGTTACGACCAGCTCCAGCCGCAAAATTTTGCTTCTATTTGTGACCGCAACTTCGAGTTATGAACAGAAAAAGGCAGGGGGAAAAGGTGGGAAATTCAGATTGCTAACTGAAGGTGGTGACGAGGCTGCTTCTTTGTAGCTCTTTCACCCCAGCAGTTAAGAGAGTGTGTGATCGGAGGAGGCTGCCTGGTAAGGTAAGGTGCTGTTTTCTGCATTTTAAAAACTGTTCTGGGTGTTTTTGCAGCATGGTTTTGGGCTGGGGTGGTTATGTTTCTGTGCTGCGATGGGTCTTTGGGAGTTTGTTTGGGTTTTTTTTCCCCATTTCCGATGGGTCTTGGGGGTTTGGTTGCTTTTTGGAGTCCCCCCCCCCCATTTCCATTGAGTCTTGGGGGTTTGTTGGTTTGTTGGTGCTTTGCTTTTTCCCCATTTCCGATCTGTCTTGCATGCTTTGCTTGCTTTTTGCATTGCTCTTTCCCCATTTCCAATCTGTCTTGCATGCTTCACTTGTTTTTTGCATTGCTTTTCCCCCATTTCCATCTGTCTTGCATGCTCTGCTTGCTTTTCTCTTCCCCCCCCCTTCGGCCAGAAGGGATTTATCGCATTTTTGATGGGTCTTGCAGTGATATTTTTTTTGGTGATTTTTTTCTTCAACCAGAATGGATTAATTGCCTTTCAATGGGAAATGGTGCTTCGATTTACAACCATTTCGACTTACGACCATCTTCTTGAACGGATTAAGTTCATAAATCGAGGCACCACTGTATTCTGAAGCATACTGCTTTCATCATTGTCACTGGAGGAACAGGTAACTCAGTGGTTTGGAATGCTCATTTTCAGTCTGGAGTGATATATCAAGTGTAACCTTGCTCAGGAATGGCACTGCTTTAGACAACCACACCTTTCATATTCTGTTGGGATTACTGAAATGCTTTGAAAACAGTCTAAAACCCACTAGTGGTTCAAAATAAGAAGACAAGTATTTTAATTAGGACTAACTGATACAAACATACTAGTGCTCTGTCATCTACACTAGTTCACAGTCTGTTTGGGCATACTGGCTGACTGTAGGGTTAGCTTTTCTCAAATACACTTGCCAGGACTTTTAAATTATCCTCTAAGACCCTTTTCTGGGTGCCACAACCAAGTGTGTCATGGCATGTGTATCTCAGTGTGATATCTGTGATGACTTCAGCACTTTCTTTGTTTTTGTATATGAGTAGCTATAGCGTAGATCAGTGGTTCCCAATCTTAAATAACCCATTGTACAACCTAAAGAATGGCTTGATTTGTTGGGTGAGTCTGACAGTTGGGAGGATTTACAAATATGCCTCTGTAGGAGGGAGTATATAATAGTGATTGCATGTTCAGGATGCCTGATAGGATTGTGAACTTCAGATAGATAGGGGAAAAGGTAAGAGTTAAGTTATAAAAATAAGAGGACATTTTATTTTCTATAAGTGTCCCTTTGGTTGATAAGTAACAAACAGACACGCTGGCTGCTCACCATAGCTCAGCAAAGGGGGGAAAGAAAGAAAAGGGGAAAAATATTCGAAAGTTTCTGGTTTGTCACATACCAAAGGGTTAGAGTCATATCAAGAGGCTGATGCAAAATTGTTCCACAGGATGAAGTGAAAGGTGTAGAAAGGGGCTGAGAGTACTAAGTGTTTAGATAATAGTATCTAGTTGAGTAGTTAGAGGGGCAGATCCCTGAACAGAAGACTGTGGACTATTGAAAGGCAGCAATGCAGTTGAGTGAAGCTTGGAGTGTTACAAATCCTCTTACTACAGGAACGCCTGCCCCAGGGAGACTGGCCGAGCAACTGTATGATAGGTCCCTTCTATGCCAGACAAAAACTTCCACCTTAAGACCTTTTCTGCTCCTGTTTTTTCTGTAGTAAATCTTGTTGCCAGTTTTATTCTGGTTCAGATTCTCTGTTTGTATATTATTATTTCTTTTACTTTTTTTGTTTTGTCGTCGTTGATCACCTAAAGAATGTCTGGCATTGGGTGGCATATAAAATGCTGTAAAAATATAAACAGTTGAATCTAAATTCAACTGCTGATCACAGAAACAGTAAACCTGTTCAATCAATGGGGTTGAAAAAAAATAGCCATACTATAGCATTCAACAGATGATTCAGTGGGTCTACTCTAGTGAGAACTCAAAAACTAGATTTTGGCCATGCATTCATTAAAAAAAGCTTCACATCTGCTGGATGTGTTGATTAGAAAAAGATATAGCCCCATTCCAATTTAGTGATCCCATGTGCACAGAGCAGAAGTTCAGCATAAGCACAGCATCAATCGCAGAACACATATTTTACACGCTGAAAGTTCTCGGTCACTTGGTGAGTTCTAACCTTGAATCTAAAAACAACCCAACATTTCTGTAATGAACTATTGGCTATCTTCTTTGTTCAGCAGAAAGTCAGCTGTCTCACAGCTTGTGCATCATCTTTCTTTCATTGCTTTCCAGCCTAATAAAGGTATTCTTGGAGAGAGAGAAATATTCTAAGCATATCTTATTACAGAATCTGTATATTTTCAAAAGCTAGATGGAAATTGAAAATACACAAGTGCAATGAAAAATACAGCTAGATATGGATCATCTCAAAAACAAAGAATTATGGCAGCTATTTGGTTCAGTCATAAAACGCAGAATCCTTTTCTGTTCCTCAAGAAAACTATTTTCTGTTTGAAGGCCTGGCTGTAGTTTAGGCTGGCTTGTTTATACTGAACATTTTCTCACTATAGGATTTTTCCCACATCAATAGGGCATATGAGAGATTTGGGATGTACACAGAACAGAAGACTGGGATAATCTTAATAAGAAAAAGCTTGTTTTTGAGAGTGCAATTTTGTATTTGATGGCACTCCTGTTCCTTAATAACTACTGAGTATTTTTAAATTCATCTGAAATGAGCACGATATGGATCATTTTGGTAACTAGATGGAATGTCAGAAACATACATTTATATTACTGATGGGTAAAAATAAAATATTCAAAAAAGTGTAGAACATGATTTCCTTCTCTCCCATAACCTGACATGTTCCATCCCTACATATGTAAAACTACCCAATGGAGTCAGTCCTGGACATGTGTACATAACATAGTTTAAGGTAGAATACTGTCATGTGCAAAAAAGAAAGTACACCCTCTTTGAATTCTATGGTCCTATCACAACATTTGACTGGGCCGTTGCAACACCTTCATTCTTTTCTTTTTCAGCCATTCTTTTCTAGATTTGCTGGTGTTGCAATGGCCCCATCAAATCTCTGTCATTGTAGAATGATAGCCTTTAAACTGCTGGAAATGGCCTTATAACCCTTCCCAGATTGATGGGAAGCAATAATTGATTCTCTACAATAATTGCTGATATGTTTCCTCCTTGGCAAAAACTCTTTCTTTCCCTGAAAAAAGGTCTCTGCCTTTGCCTGTCTGCCTGCCTGCCTGCCTGCCCCTCTCTCTCTCTCTCTCTCTCTCTCTCTCTCTCTCTCTCTGTGTGTGTTTGTGTGTGTGTGTGTGTTAACATACACCTGAATGCCACAGACTGTGACTTTTATAGAGGTGGTCACACTTGCTGATGATCAAATGTGATCAATAACTGCTGAGTATTTTTTAAAATTTTTATAACACATACATACATACAAAACACAAAAACATATAAGACAATCAAAAACATATAAAACAAATAAAACATAACATATACAACATGCTGAGTATTTTTAAATTCATCTGAAATGAGCATGATCTGGATCATTTTGATAAACAGATGGAATGGCAGAAACATACAATTATATTACTGGTGGGTGAAAATCAAATATTCAAAAAAGTGTAGAACATGGTTTCTTGAGTCCAAACTCAAAGAGATTTGGTTAGCAGCACCTGGCTGCTACTTAGCCACTTAATTCCTGTGGAAGCAACAAGGGTATACAGTACTTATTTTTTCACACATGGCTTCTCCGTTTTGGCTTTATTTCTGTAAACTAAATCATGACACAGTATAATATGTCATATGTTGTTCATCTGAGGTTTTCAGACCTGCTGAGGACCAAATTATTTTTATTATGTCCTGATCCATAAAAAGACTAAATTCACAGAGGGTGTACTTTCTTTTTCACATGACTGTATGTTGTACAACAAATCCCCAAATATTCTTATTTTACTATGTTCTCTCACCTTAGTTTACTAAACTTTACTAGAATGTTATTGCACTGTTAATATTGAGTGTGATTGTAGCAGGACAATTTTTGTATAGGCTTTGAGTAGTTCAGTCACACAATAAGAATGCCACATCATAGCCATCACATTCCCATTCGTACATAGGACTCTTTAAAAAAAAACACCTGGAAATCTAGAAACATAGTGATATTGTCATAGACCTGGGAACCGAGTAGATCAAAATGTCTTCTAAAGGGTATGGAATGGGTTGAACCCCAGTCTGTTTATTTATTTATTTATTTATTTATTTATTTATTTATTTATTTATTTATTTATTTATTTATTTATTTATTTATTTATTTATTTATTTATTGGACTTATATACCGCCCCATAGCGCTACAAGCACTCTCCGGGCGGTTTACAATTTTAATTATACAGGCTACACATTGCCCCCCCAGCAAGCTGGGTACTCATTTTACCGACCTCGGAAGGATGGAAGGCTGAGTCAACCTTGAGCTGGCTACCTAGGATTTGAACCCCAGGTCGTGAGCACAGTTTTAGCTGCAGTACAGCGTTTTAACCACTGCAGGGACAGAGTAGGTAAACCCCTAATTTTGACCAGTCCATCTTCAGTGGGATGTTTTATAACCATCATTATCATCTTAGAACTGTAGAGCTGGAAGGGATGCTATGAATCATTGAATCCAACCCCTGTCAAGGAGGTACAGTAAAGAATCAAACTCCCAATCTCTCACTCCACAGCCAGATACCTAAGCCACTGAGCTATCCAGCAGTTCTTCAGGACACAGCTGAATTTTTATACATATTTACCTAAGGTATGCACCACCAAACAAAAAGGGCAACATCCCATGGGGAGAGGGCACTTATCTGCTATAACTCCCCACTCCCACAAAATGAACTCTGGGGGATTTGGATGCTCTCTGGCATTAACTTTCAGGTGGTGCAAGGAATCGCAGAGGGGAAGTAAGAGGAAAACAGTTCCAAAAATTTCACCATTTAACATCCTGAAACTTGCCTCCAAGTAAATACACATCATATTTCAACACAACATCTTTGGCTACACCACCATATACAGTTTTATGAGAAATTTATATGGCTAATGAACTTCACATGCAGTGTATAGATCACATCTTAGAGAGCACCTATGGGTTTTAAACGTGCACAGCCATACCATGTTAATGGTAGTGATAAGTAAGGGTTTTGTTTGGTCAGACTTCTTAAGCAAAGCTAATTCACACCTCCCAGCCTATTATGCAGATTGCAATGAAGTCATCCTGTGGTTTGTTGAAAATTCTGTGGTGCATCTCTTTGCTAAAAAAAAAATGCATACAGAACTGCATATATTAGGGGAAATGCATCAAGATGTGCATTTCAGCAAAATGGCACATAGTATAATTGGGAGCCCATGTGTTTATGTTTTTATTTTCAAAATTACAGATGCATGCATAAATTGCAGAGAACATATTTATGGATGGATACAGATGAAACTAACACAGAGCATAAATAGACAGATTAATCCACTCTGTTTGCTGGATGAATTTTGTTCTAGAGAAAATGCCATTTAGATTCTTTTCTCTTTTTTCCAAAGCACTAAAAAAAGTGGACCCCTACTTAGTGTGTTCTCATCTAGGGAGTCAAGGCATATTAAACACATCTCCTTTGAAAAATTAATTTAAAACAATCTTCAAGGTGCTATATTTTTCTTTCCTTTCTCACTTCAAGGAAACAATACCTGCTCAAGGGAGCTCTACGACTGTAGATTTTAATACTCCCTCCCCCCCCCCACAACACACTTTCATCTAAGTCAGTAGTGGGCAAGGTCCCCAGAGTCACTGTAGTCCCCCTCCCTTGAGCGCTTCCAAGTGCTCCAGGCAGAATTTGAGGAGGACAAAAGTGTCCTCCCTCCTCAGCTTCAGCAGAAGTCTAGAAGCTGTTGTTTAATGCAGTGTTTCTTAACCTTTGTTACTCGGATGCTTTTGAACTGCAACTCCCAGAAACCCCAGTCAGGACAGCTGGCGGTGAAGGCTTCTGGGAGTTGCAGTCCAAAACTCCTGAGTAACCAAGGGTTAAGAACCAGTGGTTTAATGGAGAGGTTATAAGGACTCCATCAAACCTAACAAAGTCACAAAGCAAAAAATGAAGTAGAGTAAATGACTGGTGAGCCTATTCTGTTGTTTTGTTTTCAAATGTTGGCCATGTCCAAGGTTAGTTTCAGAAAATTTAGCCCCTCAGCTGCACGAAAGTTACCAGCTTCTGATCTAAGGGCATCTGACTAAAACAAATACCTACTTTTTCACAGGATGCAGCATCTTAAGCCTAAGTCTTAAATCTGTTTTGCATAATACTCAGCTGCAGGTTGAAATTCTGTTCTATAATTTATGCCACAGAAGGCTGAAGACATCAGCGATTTTAGGAGTGGCAGCAATTTCTGGAAATTAATTACTTCCCTCCCTGCAATCCAACAGCCCCCAATGACTTCACCATGACCAAAGGGATCCCTTTTTATTTATTTCTGAAAAAATACCACAACTGATGACATCATCAAACTGTAATTGTAAACAGTAATTGTAAAGAGTAATTTCAAAAAGGTAATTATACTTTCTTGCACTAGATTTAAAAAGCTATTCTTTTTCAAACACAGAGTGCATCTACAACATTCTACCCTGCAAGTGCCATAAATTGCACGATCCTGGCACATTTTTGCCAAAATTCACGCTAATATCTTCCACTGGGGACAGCTCTCCAGCTATACAATGCAGGAAGACAAATATCATCCCCGTTTCCCATCTCATCATCCTTTCTTTGATGCTGCTGCTGCTACCCTTATCCCTCTAGCCTCTGACAATGATGATCGCCCTGCTGTTGCCATTGCTGCCTGTCTCTCTGCAGACCTATCCACCCTCAATTCAGCAGGAAAAAGTAACATAACAGTTCACAGTAGGGTGGACACATGTTCTTCTTCAGGGGCAATAATCTTTCATTTGAAGAGCTATTCTCCCTTTTGTTGACATTTAAGCAACCACCTGGCACTCCCTCCTCCCTAAATGATTTTCCCTGGCTGAATGATAAATACATCTAATGGTAAAATGGTTCAGTTGGGGGTCGTATTTTTAAGAAAAGATGCAAACCGCCAACAGTGATATAACTAATGATAAATGGCAGGAAGGATATGCCATGGCAGGCCAATGCTACACAAACCTCAGAATGACTGGACATTCTGAAAGTATTGTTGAGACCACTCCTCTGAAATATCTGATTGTTGCCTAGCCGGATAGTTCAACAAAACTACAATGATCTCTGTTTTTTGTCTCTCTACTGTGTACATATTCCTTTTTCAATAAACTGCTGTAGAAACAATGCACATGTCATTTTAGAGAATTATGAACACAATGCTTTATTTATTTGATTTATATCCCATCTTTCTCTCAATCCTGTGTGCTCAGGTGGATACGTAGTCACAATCTTCTGCAATATGGTAACCAGTAGTGTGTTTCCACTTAAATTATAATAATCATGTTTGCAGTTCAGATGATATCTGCACATAATAGTTTAAATTAGCATATGCAACTTTAATACAAAAACATCTTTTCTGGCGATGAAGCAGTGGCCAATCTACCTTTTTGGCAACCAGTAGTTACTCGCTTCACCATGTGGTTATGGTTTATAATGTAATTCTGCAGACTACACATCGCCTCCTCACAGCAAGCTGGGTACTCAATTTACCAACCTTCAAAGGCTGGAAGGTTGAGTGAACCCTGAGTCAACGACAGTGGTGCCTCGCATTACGATGTTAATTCATTCCAGCAAAATCGCTGTAGAACAAAAACGTTGTAATGAAAAAATAAAAAAGTATTCGCAAAGGCTTTCACGGCCAGTTTGCTGTCCTCTGAAGATGCCAGCCACAGAGACTGGTGAAACGTTAGGAAGAACCACCTTCAGAACACGGCCAAGAAGCCCGAAAAACCCACAACAACCAAAAAATAAAAAGTCCATTGAAACGCATTGAAACCCCTTCAATGTGTTCCAATGGGCTGGAAGCTCACCGTCCAGCAAAGATCCTCCATAGGGCAGCCATTTTCAGTGGCTGTCTTGTGAGGAATCCATCCCAGAAAACAGGGGGGAGCCATTTTATTTACTTGGCGGCCATTTTGAAACCGCTGATCAGCTGTCTGAAAATTGTCTTTTTGGGAACTGATCATCGCAAAGCGAAAAAAACCCTATTCAGAGCATCGTTTTGCGATCGCAATTGTGATCGCAAAAAGATCATCATAATGTGGTTTCGTCGTAATGCAGGGCAATTGTAAAGCGAGGCACCACTGTACCCAGGATTGAACCCAGTGAGCAGAGTTTTGGTTACAGTACTACAGTTTAACTACCGAGCCATACGGCTCCTCCAGAGCTACCTTTGATTGCACATATGTTCATACTTTTGTCCTAATTCTGGACATATCTCTAATTTCTGCATATCACACTTCTTAAATCCTAGCTATAATCATCTTTATTGGATGCTTTAACAATAAATCTATCCTGGGTTAGCAAATTTGAGGTAAAAGTAGAGCTCATCCTAATAACTAGAAACTGATTAAAGGAGATAAAGTAGGATGCAGGGATACATGGTCTATCCTCATAAGTGAAGGATGCAAAAAGTGTGCATAAAGTGAAACCAGTAGGTTCTAATGTATCCACAAAATCTTGCAGTTATGAACAAACAGTGAAGTAGCTATGTTTGCTGATACATAACGTAGGGTGGCTATTTTTTAAAAAAAAGTAATGCACTCAGGAAGAATCTCCCCAAGCTAGAAGAATCAGCATTAAAGTGACAAATGTAATGCAATTTAATTGAAACCAAATGCAAAGGGAATGCACCTTGGATGAAAAAAGAAAAATCCTACATGTTGATGGGTTATGATAGCAGTAAGTGGCCAAAAAAGAGATCTTAATGTTTTGGTGCATGGTTTAATGGCATTATTGAGCAATGTACATCTCCAGGGATAAAAGCTTACCCCATGTTGGTGTCCATTTGGAAACTGACTGAAAATTAAAGTGTACTGCCCTCATACCAGTTTACAGTGCCACCGTGCCACTATATTATGCACAGTCCTGCCATTGTACCTCAAAAATATTAGGGAGCTAGAAAGGATGTAGAAAAGGACAACCAACAAGACTATGACCTTTATAAATACTCAGGGATTTTTGGTTTTGTGAATGTGTGTGTGTGTGTGTGTGTGTGTGTGTGTGTGTGTGTGTGTGTGTGTGTGAGAGAGAGAGAGAGAGAGAGAGAGAGAGAGAGAGAGAGAGAGAGAGAGAGAGAGAGAGAGAGAGAGAGAGAGAGAGAGAGAGGCAGGCAGGCAGGCAGGCAAGGCAGGCAGGCAGGCAGGCAGGCAATAACCAATGTTTTTGTTTATCGTGTACTTACTTAAAGCATAAGGTCTTTGTGGAGGAAAAAGGTGTCACTGCTAATGTATGTTTCTTCTGTTAAATAATATCACAGAAGTGGGTACACCCCCTCACATTTCATAAATATTTTAGTATATCTTTTCATGTGACAACACTGAAGAAATGACATTTGGCTACAATGCAAAGCAGTGAGTATACTTCTTGTATAACAGTGTAAATGTGCGGTTCCCTCAAAATAATGCAACACACAGCCATTAATGTCTAAACCACTGGCAACAAAAATGAGTACACCCCTAAGTGACAAAGTCCAAACTGAGCACAAAGTGTCGATATTTTGTGCAGCCACTATTATTTTCCAGCACTATTATTTTCCAGCACTTTATGCTCTTGGGTGTAGAGTTCACCAGAGCTTCACAGGTTGCCACTGGAGTCCTCTTCCACTCCTCCATGATGACATCACAGAGCTGGTGGATGTTAAATGTCTTGCATACCTCCACCTTACATTTCAGGATGCCCCACACATGCCCAATAGGGTTTAGCTCTGGAGACATGCTTGGCCAGCCCATCACCTTTACCCTCAGCTTCTTTAGCAAGGCAGTGATCGTTTTGGAGATGTGTTTGGGGTCATGATCATGTTGGAATCCTGGAATGACAGCCCTGGAGACCAATTTGATGTACTGTAGTGTGTAACCTATGGTCTGAGCATTGACAGGCTAACCCCCCACCCCTTCGACCTCTGCAGCAATGCTGGCAGCACTCAAAAGTCTATTTTCAAAGCCAACCTCTGGATATGACACTGAGCACAGGCACTCAACTTCTTTGGTCAACCATGCTGAGGCTTGTTCTGAGTGGAACCTGTCCTGTTAAACCACTGTATGGTCTTGGCCACCGTGCTGCAGCTCAGTTTCAGGGTTTTGGCAATCTTCTTATAGCCTAGGCCATATTTATGTAGAGCAACAATTCATGTTTTCAGATCCTCAGATAGTTCATTACCAGGAGATGCCATGTGGAACCTCCAGTGACCAGTCTGAGAGAGTGAGAGCGATAACACCTGCTACCCCTTTGCACCTGAGACTTGTGACACTAACAGGTCTCATGACACCAGGGAGGGAATGGGCCCGATTTGGACATTGTCACTTAGGGGTGTACTCATTTTTGTTGCCCGCAATTTAGACATTAATGGCTGTGTGTTGTGTTATTTTGAGGGGACAGCACATTTACACCATTGTACAAGCTATATACTCACTGCTTTAAATTGTAGCCAAGTGTCATTTCTTCAGTGTTGTCACATAAAAAGATATACTAAAATATTTATGAAATGTGAGGGGGTGTACCCACTTCTGTGATATACTGTATATCAAGGGCTCCATTTTCAAAAAGAATGACAATTGGACAGGAAAGCAGCATTCTCTGAGTTGGAAGTCCGCTTGGATCAGCAGTAGCTGAAATCCTGTTGCTGAACATAATGTCACACTAGAGGTGACCCACTGAATCAGTGGGGATTTGATGAGCCAACTCTTCCGTAAGTTCCATTGATCCAAATAGGTCTACTCTGGTTGTGATTTACTTTATGAATCAATGGAAATTGCAGAAGAGTTGTCTCACCAAACCGCCTACTCTAGTGCAACTTGCTGTTCTAAGCCACAAGATGCCAACTACAGTTTCATTGAGTGCATTGTTATACTGTGGAGTTTGACACCACAAGATGGACCAATGACCACCAACTTGGACAGCTTTAAAGAGGGATCAGACAAAAATGGAGGACAAGTCTCTCAATGGCAACTAGCCATTATGTGTATATCACACTGAAGATCAGAGGCAGTATGTGTCTCTATGCCAATTGTTGTCAGGGTGCTCTGATTCAGCCAGGTTCTTTTCATTAAAATATCTGAAAAAATTGAATTACAGAGAAATTCACAAAATTTGAGATGTCGATACTATGGCTAGATATGACAATCTGGAACACCAACAGCCAGATGATGGTGCCTGCCAGAGATAAGCATCTGATAACTTTGGCCCACTGACATACTGGATGGACTACACACAAACACACACACACACACACACACACACACACACACCCTTTGGGTGAGATGACACTGACGTGTACTTTGGAAACAAACTCACATAAAACTACAGATACTGGGGTCATTAAGAGGCCTTGTTTAAGCCAGCAAGAATGACTGGGCACCAGTTCCATTTTCAGTGTTGAAAATAAAATAAATGACAAAGGAAGGCTGATTACACCACATTATATATGTCCAATCACCATCAACATATCACCATGAAAATATATATTGTGAATATAATTTACAACACAAGGATTGTGAATACAGCATAAAATGTGGAAGGAGACTAGGAAACCCCTTTGTCAACTTTGTGGCACCAAGCAAGCTCAAACAGGCACAGCTGACTCACTGGAGAAATTTCATTCACCCACTTTGAAACAAACGACTGCCATAAAGATAAACTAGAAATGCAACATTTTATAATTCACAGTACAGTAGCAATCAGAATTACATATTGTTTTAATTTAAAGCCTTCCTCTTAGCTATTCTGTTCTGCAACCTCAGCCTATCTGTTGGAGGCTTAAATGCCTATTTTAAGCTGTAAGTTATTGCTGAAGACATGAATCATGCCAAAACAATGACAAACTTGTTCAGTTGCAAAAGCCTATAGTTCAAAGTGGGTGATACATTTTATTGGAGCTGCATCTGAGATATGATGACCAAATGTTCAGGAAGGGAAAAGGTCCTTTTTTAAAAAATCTGCAGTGAAATTTTCCCTTTCATTCACTGATTTAAAAGTTCCTGAAAAGTATATGAAATTATAGTCTAGTCAATGAAATCCAACTCTTGGAAATGCTGATGACATCCACTTGGATTCTAAATAGTCACCCTGTGGTTTATATGTACAATAAGGAATCTAGAATATTCAGGTAACTGCATTTGTTTTCTTCCTATACAATTGATAGACAATTACATCTTACTTCAGAAAAGAATATGGAAGCTTAAGCATACTCTTTGAATAAATTGTCTACTCTATCAATAAGAACAAACTTCTCTATTGAGATTTGTGCCTCTCATATTCCATTGGCTCTGTTTCAACTTTTCACTAAGGACTAGCCCCCAGGGATCTGCATTATGCAAGGATCCCTGCTTGTATTGTCCTAGTTCTTTAAAAATTGAGATCCAGGTTATACCTGATAGCATTGTGAAAGAAAGTAGCTCTATTTACTGAATAAATCTGTAACAGAACAGCACAAGGTGGAATATCCTTGGAATGAAAAGGATTTGGGTTACTGCTGATACACCTGAGACAAAGTGTCTCATTTTTAACATTGGGGGATAATAAACCAGAGAACAACAGGTGAGATGAAATCCTCATCCTGCAACTTTAGCTTCATTTTTTTTACATAAATAGACACCTGGTTGCCACTGGGGAACTAATGGCACACGGCCAAGCAATCTCCTGTTGCAAACCTGTGCATTTTTAAGGGGCTCAAGGGAAAGAGAAAAGACTTGAGGAAGGCTTGAAGGAGATTCAAATACCAGCATCGCTTTGATCAAAGCTGAACTTTGATTGCTAGCGACATGAACTATTAAATTAAAGGGAGGGGAGGACTACTGACATGATAAAGACAGAGAGACACTTCCCACTCTGGCTCCCAGTGCAAGAAACAGAGAGCTATAAATTTTACCAAAATCTGTACTACACAGCTTTTTGGGAAAGGGGGTGGGGAGATGGACTGATTCTTGGACTGCTCATACACACCTCTCCAGAACAAGAAACAAAGAGAGAATGGATGCAGAGAGAAGACTGCAGAAAGACACCTAGCCTCATAGCAAACCTACCTACTGAGGGATAAGCCCATCACTCATCTTTACTATCTAGCCACATTTATGTCACTTTCAATGTCAATAAAATATCCTGGGATTGATTTTTTCCCTTTAGTGCATTTCATTCTGGTTGGAAACAACTGACTAATAGCCTTGATCAGATAACGCTTGTCCCACACTGAAGGGAACCCACTTTGTCCCAGTAAATTTGGAAAGAATCGGGGTGGTATACTAGATAGAGCATCGGACTAGAACTGGGGAGGGCTGGGTTCACATGCTTGCTTTTCCATGGAAAGTCATGCAGAGGAGGGGCCCAATGGTAAAATCATTCCATGAACCTGTCATACACCTCCAAATCCCACTAAGGTCTCCCCAAGGCAGAAGGGACTTGAAAGCACATAAGAAGAGGATGCTTTAAAAGCTCTTAGCTGGGCACCAAAACCAAGGATTCTACACACATGTCTGTTTCAATGCACCCATATGCAATTCAGGAAAGTGTCAAGTGGAGCAGGAAACTTTTCTGCTCTAGAGAGGAAGCACTTAAGACGCAGCAGACAGACGATTACAAAAAAAAAATTGCTCCGAACTGCAGAGAGAGCACCGACGCCACGCGGGGATGGGGGCTTTAATTTTTCTGCGGCTTCTGACATTTGCTTAAAAAGCCCTAGGGCTTCGAGGCTGGCGGACCGAAGCCCTCCTACCCGGGCACTTTTGCGCACCGCCATCCCCTCCCCAAAACACACGCAAACACACACACCCCGCCAGGCACTGAGTTGCCGGCTCAGGCGAGGATCGCGAGTACTCACGCTGCTGTTGTGGCCTGACCAGTGCACCATGGCTTGGTTATGGGCCGAATCCCCCGTGAGGGCAAAGGTCGTGCTGGTCAGTTTCAGCTCCTCCGCGCGGAAGCGCGTGGCTTTGCCCGGCGGCTGCTCCGGGGATGCCCCTTCCCGGCTTTCCAGCGGCGGCAGGTCTCTTTCAGCCGGAGCCCCCCGAGGCTTCCGGCTCGGCTGCCTCCTCCGATCCGCCTGATCTGTTCCTAGCCGGGCGAGAGACGCTGATCTGGCAGGACGGCGGGCCTCAGAGTTGACCCGCCAGCGCCCTTCGGCTGGTGGAGGAGTAGGAGCCAAGTTGGAGCGGGGAGGCCGGCGGGGATCCTCCGAGGGGGACCATCCGAGATCGATCTGGGCAGCCTCTGGGGACCGCCGGCTCACGTGCCCCCATCTCCTCGATCCCGAGCTGGCCTCTTGCTCCTCCGAAGCGGAGAGGATCGGGTCCCCACCTCCGTCCCCCTGCCCTGCCGCCCTCTCACCTTTCTCTGCCGCCGGTCTCCATCTGGCTTCCTCGCCTCCTCGTCCCGTCCTCAAGTGCATTAATAATCCGTGTTGAGGGGGATGCTCTGGCGGCGGCGGCGGCGGCGGCAGCTGGTGCTCTTGCAGCTGCACCTGCCAGTGGCAGGATCTGCAAGTGATGTCTGCTCCGATAAAGCCAAAAGTAAGGATCAAAAGCCATGTCCGGGCAGCGAGCGGAGCAACGTGCCAGCCTGGGTACCAGCCAGTAACTTTTCCCATTGCCCCCTTGATGCTGATGAAACGACCGGCTGTGTGTGTGTGCGTGAGAGAGAGAGAGTGGCCGAGAGAAGGAGAGGAAAAGAGAACGAGCGAGCGAGGGAGCGCGACCGGGTAGCAGAAGGGGAGAGAAGCAGCAGCAAAAGAGGAGGAGGGGGGGGTTCGAGGCTGCAGGTTCGATTTGATTTGATTCTGATTTTTTTTTTACCCCAAAGAAGAGGCAGCAAGAACTCCACAGAAGTTTCCCGACAGGGCCGGTTGGGAGGCAGGCGGCGAAGAAGGAAAGCAAGCCGCTTGCTTTCGGATTTCCACCCAAAGCTGGCGTCGCGGATCGGGCTTTTGATGGAAGGGAAAGCCACAACCACACGGGGGAGGAGCTGACTTAAAGGGAGCGAGAACGCGCCGGCTTCCCTTACTTGCTGGCTGGCGCAGGAGTCAACCCAGCGCCGCCGCCGCCGCCGCTCCCTTCCTCCCTCGCGCTCCCCCTCCCGCCTTCCCTCCCCTCCCTTCGCCCACCGCCCCCCCTCCGCGGGGCTTCACTCGCCGGTCTGTGGAGAGCGCGGGCGAAGCGTTCACTTGCAGCCGCCGCTCCATCCGCGTCAACTTTTTTCCCCCCTCTCCCTCCGCGTCTTAGGGCCGGGCTTTCCCCCCCCTCTTCGTCCCCGAGCCGGCGAAGGATCTCCACGTGCGCCAAAGCGTAGGAATAAAAAAACCGCTGCTCGATTTATTAAAAAGGATTAAAACCTATGGCAGGTTGCGCGGGAACTTTCATTCGAGGCGCGCGTTGGTGTTGCGCGGCGAATAACGCGGGAAGAAAGAAAATATTGGACGAGGAAGGCTGTGCTTCTCCGTTTATTTACTGTTCCGATTGCGTGTGAACCCCACTTCGGTGCGCATCTGTTTAAGATCGTTGACGCTCCTTTCCCATCAAGGTGGCAGAGGCTGTGTTTTTAAACCAACCTACAAATAAGGATGTCATGCACAAAACCAATTCGGCTCTCTATTTCATATTGACTAGGTCCCTCCCCTTTCCTTGTGAAAATTCGTCGTAGCTACACCGTTTTCTCTCCTTTACTGAAAACCTGGGTGTTCTGTAGAGCCCATTCTCATGGGATTTTGTAGAACTTTCCAACGTAACAATTGCATGCATTTACTGTTTTATTTATCTATCTACTTAAAATAGTTTTACCTCACCTTTCTTCTTAAAAGGACCCAAGGTGGCTTACATCGCTAAAAAGAGAATAGTTAAAAGCTGAAAACAGTAAGTATACAAATATTTTTAAAGTCCGGCTACTGAGGGACTAGTTTGCATTCTCTCCTTTTGGGGGCACAAAGCCATTGATTGATCATGCACATGACTGAACCTGACCTTGTCCTAACCAATGTGAGAGGGCAATCTCCGTTCAAACTCTTAATTCATTAGAGTACACCAGAGTTACCGTTTTACAGAAGCATCCAGGTGGAAGCCTCTAGATACTGTTGCAGTGCTCTAGTGCAATACTGTACTTGCTTTGCAGGTCAGATGCAAATCTTGACTGGGGGCATCTTTGTGCAGGAAAAAAAGCTTATAGAATTGGGGAGAATGAGAAGGCTCTGCTGTGAGATTCTGAGAAAAATGTTTTCTCAATTTCTGAGAAATATGCAACTCTCCAAGAGTTTCACATATTACCAAAAAAAAACAAAGACTTGTGAAAAGGTGATATGGGGTGGGTGGGTTTAATTGCACAGGGAAAGTTTGCAGTCTGCTTAAAAGGTGGCTCTTGCAGTTTGGTAGAAGCAGAGATTCATATATTTTTTAAACTGGAAAAGGGAAACCACAAAGCTAGCCTTGGAGGTCTACATACAGCCTTAGGGTTGCTCTGACCCCTTCCCCTTGGTGCATTGGATAGCATACTACAGTCCTATGGATATGATCCTGTCAACATGTCCCATAAAACTATTTACTTTTGAGTAAACATGGCTAAGTTTGTGTAGCAAGAGTGCTAAGGACTGCAATCTAGCTTTATATTTCCCTGTCAGTAAACTGTCTTCTCTTGTTCGTTGAGGTAAGTGACTGTTGATTCAGAGGCATGGCCTTCAAGGAGCACCTTTGTCCATTTAAGCTTGGGGAGCCAATTGCCAGAGCTGCTTGCATTACCCTGTGACTTAAGTAGTAGCTGTCACGAGGAATTGAGATAAATAAATCACTCAAATATTGCCAAGATCTGCTTGGATTAAAACTGTCAAGAATGGAAATACGATTTGGGAACTACAAAGGCAGCAAGAGGAATTCAGAGCAATTCCTATTTTCTGAGGTGTATGCCCTCTGGCTCAAAATAGCCAATAATTTATAGCAAGGGGCAAGGCATAGTTCCTCCTTGACCATTTTATGTTATTCTTCCCAGTGCTTTTCATTCCCAATAGCCAAATATTCTACAATGCATTAAACATTTAAAGGTCTTTTGGGAGAGGCTTTTTCTTCCCTCATATTCAGATCTAAGAATGCAAATTTAATGTTTGAAACCATCGTTAGTGACACTGCTGCCTTTGTTTTGTTTTGTGTGTTTATTTTATATCCCTTGCTCTTTGTTGCATATGTGGATAAAGTCCTAATATTTGGAGTTGTATAATTGGTTAAATGAAGACTTCAAACCGTTACTGCAGAATCAGAGGATGCGTCCAGTGTGCCGTTTACACCTGAGGATGGGGACAGGGTGCTTGGATCTGTCTGTTCTACCATCACTCCGCTCGACCCTTGCCCATCCTGGCTAATTGGAAGATCAGCCAGGGGGGTTCGCACCTGGGTCCAGGAGGCCATGAACGCCTCTTTGAGAGAGGGAGTAGTCCCTAGCACCTTGAAAGAGGCGGTAATTCATCTGCTCCTTAAAAAGTCTAACCTGGACCCAAGGCTGGTGGTTAACTACCGACCAGTGGCGAACCTCCCTTATTTGGGCAAAGTGTTGGAGTGGGTTGTGGCTGGGCAACTCCAGGTGCTGCTGGACGAAACGGATTTTCTGGATATATTTCAATTGGGTTTCAGGCTGGGCTTTGGTACGAAGACTGCCTTGGTCACCCTGTACAATGACCTTTGCTGGGAGAGAGATGGGGAGTGTGACCCTGTTGATACTCCTGGACCTCTCAGCAGCTTTTGACACCATCGACCATGGTGTCCTTCTGGATAGGCTGGCTGGGTTGGGAGTTGGGGGCACCGCTTTACGATGGTTCCACTCCTTCCTGGCTGACTGTGTCCAGAGGGTGGTGCTAGGGGACAGTTGCTCTGCCCCATGGCAGTTATGTCATGGGGTTTCTCAGGGCTTGATACTGTTCCCCATGCTGTTCAACATCTACATGAAACCACTGGGAGAGGTCATCAGGAGGTTTGGGCTGAGGAGTCAGCAATATGCTGACGATACTCAGCTCTACCTCTCGTTTTCCACCAATCCATGTGAGGCGGTTTCTGTGCTGAACTCATGTCTGGACCTGATAATGGACTGGATGAGGGTTAATAAATTGAAACTCAATCCAGACAAGACGGAAGTGCTGTTAGTGGGTGCTTCACCGGACAGGCTAGAGGGCCATTTCCCTGCCCTGAATGGGGTTACACTCCCCCTAAGGGACAGGGTCTGCAGATTGGGGGTGCTCCTGGACCCCAGTCTAACACTGGAAGCCCAGGTGGACTCGGCGGCCAGAGGCGCCTTCCTTCAGCTGCAGAAATTATATCAGCTGCGGCCCTACCTGGATGAGCAGAGTCTCATGACAGTTACACACGCACTGGTAACATCTTGCATAGATTACTGCAATGCGCTCTACGTGGGGCTGCCTTTGAAGATGGTCCGGCGACTGCAGCTGGTCCAGAATCGAGCTGCGCAGCTGGTGAGTGGTGCTGCGGCCAGGGAACACATCAAGCCGATTCTGTATAAGTTACATTGGCTACCAGTTGCTGCCTGGGCCCAATTTAAAGTGCTTGTATTGACATATAAAGCCCTAAATGGCTTGGGCCCTGGATAACTGAAGGACCGCCTCCTTCCATATGAACCTACCCGGCAGTTAAGATCTAGCCAGGGGGCCCTTTTGAAAGAGCCGTCCCTTAAGGAGATAAGAGGGAGGGCTTGTAGAGAAAGGTCCTTTTCGGCAGCTGCCCCCAGACTATGGAATGCCCTCGCGACTGAGATTCGTCTGGTGCCGACGCTGATGACATTTCGGCACCAGGTCAAAATTGAAATAATAGCTGTGGGTCCTGATGGAAATTTTTAGATTATATATTTTAATTGCATTTTAATTGTTTTGTCTTTTTATTGTATTTTAAATGTTGTAAGCTGCCCAGAAACCTTTGAGTAGTGTGGGCAGCATATAAGTTAAATAAATAAATAAAATAAACAAGTGATATGAAAGGTTGTTTCTAGTATTACGGATTACATGAGAGGGGGGCAGACTGCAGGCATATGAGAGGTACTTTACCTTTTCTTTGCATCCCCAAAATCCATCAAGTGCTGAGTGCAAATAAATAAATAAATAAATTAAAAAGCATGTCTCAAAAGTATTTAATTTATTTTGAGGCCAACTCTAAATGGATCTTGTGCCTTTCAAAACACAAAAGCTCATTCCCCCAAGCTTTCCTCATTTGTGTAGCATAATTTTGGCTAGCAGAGAAGTCACTTTGTTTCTCCTACTTTTATGCAATGGGGGACTCAGAAACCTTACAGCAAATCATCCGGAGAGGTACACGTTGATCTTGACCGTCTACATGAATTATACACAACTTCTTACAAAGCAACTATCTGAATGTATGGACACGCATTATATACCTGCGGCAGGGTACTTTGCCATTGCAATCTTTTCCTCCTTGTAAACTTCCCATATGTCTGGCAACTGTAGCAATGAAATGCTGGACTAGAGTGACAGAGTGGTGAAACAGAGAAAAGCTCTTATTAACGTTCTTGTCCATATCAAATTAAAGCTCCCTGCCGGGCATTCATTGTCTGATCTACACATGCAGCAGGGACTAGCAGGCAGCATGCTGCAGTGATTGAATGGACTACACCATTTGAAACTGTAGGTGGCAAATTCTTTTCCCTTTTTAAAATTCCTCTAGAGCATTCACACCACAAATATGTGTAACTGAACAGCTAGGGTCTCAGCTACACTCTTGCACCCCCTGTGTACTAGTTGTCTGTTTTCAGGATCTTTCTCTGGAGAAAGGCATTCATATTGTACTCTAAGAGAGATAGATCTTTCGTCTACTATGCGCTCCTATATATGCAGGTCTACTGTGGGGCATTAGCTGCATGAAGTTGTTCCTAACGTGTTTCGGTGTACATGCTTAATCCACAACTTGTGAAATGTCTCTACGGTTATTTAAGTGCATGAAAAGCCTTTCGAGATTTTTTTAAAACCACCCTTGCTGTTCCTGTAATACAGGAACATTATAAATGGAAGTGGGAGAATAATAAATAATACCAGTCAAATCTCTTTTTTTAAACATGGCATATATAGTCTTGTCAGTGTGGACTGTATATATTTTTATTTTCTTTATATATTTGAATAATGGCAGTTATTATAATAATGTCCTAGGAAAGTAATGCCTGAAGCCTGGGGCCCATAATTCCCAACCATCATAATAATTAGCAAAACTTCTGGACAGCATCTGGTTGGAAAAAATCATTCGAAGCAATCTCATTTGAACGAAACAGGTCTTGTGCTTTTAACTGCCATGTGACTGATAGAAAATGCCACAGTTGAACCTCTTCCTGACAGCTGTGTGAAAAATTCTTTTCCTCAGTGGGGAGAAAGCTGAGGAAAAGAATCTATCTTCCTGAAGCCCCTCTTCTTCCTGGACTATTTTTATTCCAGCTAGTCATCATTATAAGAACTACCGTGCAACTTTATACAAAAGGTGCTGGAAAGTGTTTTTCCCCCCTCTTCCCTCTTTCCCTTTCTGAACGGCAAACCTGTAGGCAGGGATTCCCTTGTTTTTACAGAAATAGCTCTGAGTTAGGCAGGTGGCTACAGAGCCAGAGGTTGGCAGTTCAGTTCCCCATTGGACCTCCCAGAAGAGCCGGTCCATTTGGCCTTGGGTAAGCAGCACTGTTCCAAGATGTCCCCAGAAGAAGGGAGTGGTAAACCATTTCTGTGTCCTCTGCATAGAAAACCCTGAAGAGGCTTGTCATAAGTCAGAACTGACTTGACGCTGCACAGTTATTAACTATGCCACCTTCAGAAATCTTTGAGTTGAATAGGGTAAAAATACAGTGCAAGTAACCTAGTTAATAAGGACACACAGTATATTTGTTTTCACTTTCCAATTATATTGTCTCTCATATTATCAGTTATCACATCACAAGCAACACTGCAGTTGGTTCCAGGGAGAACAGAAAATCCTTGTTGCAACAGCTTCAGTGGCTTCAGTGAACACAATTCACAGAGGTGATTTTAATCTATAAAGCCCTAAATAACTTGTATCCATGCTACGTATTTGAGCAACTGTATCTCTCCATACAGTGGTGGCGCTGCAGGTTAAACTGCAGGAGCCTCTGTGCTGCAAGGTCAGAAGACCTGCAGTCGTAAGATCGAATCCACACGACGGAGTGAGCTCCCGTCGCTTGTCCCAGCTCCTGCCAACCTAGCAGTTTGAAAGCATGCAAGTGCAAGTAGATGAATAGGTACCACCTTGGTGGGAAGGTAACAGCATTCCGTGTCTGAGTAGCACTGGCCATGTGACCACGGAAGATTGTCTTCGGACAAATGCTGGTTCTACGGCTGGGAAACAGGGATGAGCACCGCGCCCTAGAGTCGGACACAACCGGACAAAAATTGTCAAGGGGAACCTTTATCTTTACCTTATCTCTCCATACCAGCCTCCCTGTGCTTTAAGATCTCTGAGGGAGACCATTCTCTCAGTCATACTGCCTTCATGGGAACACTAGGAATAGATACAGGAGAGGGCTTTTATGGTAGCTGCTCTCAGGCTACAGAAATCCTTCCATGGGTAATCAGACTAGCTTCTTCCTTTTTGTTTTTCTGTAGGCAGGCAAAGACCTTCCTTTTCAGGCAGGCTTTCAATATATAAACTGCTGCTGAAGAAGTGATTGTAAGGAGAAAATTGTTCTTTTATCATTTTTCAAAAGTCTGTTTTTAATTTGTTTCAGCAGAGGTTTATTTCATACCTTTTAACATTTAGCAGCTGAAATCCTGCTGCACAACTTTTGGCCACATAAAGCTGATGATATCATCAGCTGCACTGTTTCTTGTGCGGGGTGTGTGGGGGGTTTAGAACTTTAAAATGTCCAACTTCTCTCTTCCCCAGATCCCAAGTCTCCTTTGAGATCTTTTTCATTGTGAAGAAGCCTCTGAGAGCCACAAGATGGGAGAGGAAAACTTTTATTTATCAGCATGTGAAGCAACTTTACCATCAGTGTCAATTTTCAGAAATTAAAGACTTCTCCTAACCCACACTCCCAAAAAGCTTCCCCATGACACAAGAAATTCCTAGGAAGTCTCTGGACCTTTGGTGGGGATACAATTGGCCATTGACATATTGATTGATTGATTGATTTAACTTATATGCCGCCCACACTACCCAAAGGTCTCTGAGCGGCTTACAACATTTAAAATACAGTAAAAAGGCAAAATAATTAAAATGCAATTATAAATTTATACTCTAAAAATTGCCATCAGACCCACAGTTGGTATTATTTCAATTAAAAGCCTTCTGAAACAGGAAGGTTTCGACCTGGCACCAAAATGTTATCAGTGTCGGCGTCAGACAAATCTCAGTGGGGAGTGTTACTTAACAGCACTGATGTTACCTGTCTGTCATGGGTTTGGAGGGAAAGTTCCATCCTATGGGGAGTGGAAGGCGGGACATCAGGAGGAGGGGCTGTACTGTATAAATATGTGATGCCTGTGTGGTGAAGATGAGATGCTGAGACAGACTGTGAGACACTGGGTTGGGACGAAGCAGCAGCTGGGGAAGAAGAGGCTGTTGTGGGAGTCTGGGTGTCTGACAGGGTACTACTGTGTGTCAGAGTACCAGCCTGAAAGGTTCAGGGGTCTGTTGGTTAGCCAGAACTGATGGGTTCAGGGTCTGTGCTTTAAGTTAAAGGTTCTAGGTGAACCAAACTGTATGCTTGTGTGTGTGAGAATAAGCCACGTTACTTTATTTTATTCACCTGATTGTTTTATTTACCCTGTTTGTATTTAAAATAAACCTTATTCTTTTATTGTTTAAAAATCCATCCCTGGTCTGTGTGACTTATTATAGGGAATGGTTGGTGGCAGCTTAGTAACTGTGTGATAGATCCCAGTAGGTCTGGGTTTGTCACATTGATTGGTGTCCAGCGTGTGGGATACGTCTGGTCCAGTTGTCCAGCGGTCCAGCAAAGCCTTGGCAAGTGTGCCCAGAGCAAGGGGGGTCTAGTCAGGGACAGTCTGAGGCGCGTAGGTAATCTTCTAGGTGTACCTCACGGGGAGGTGCACTAGTAGAAGAACGTGCCAACTGGGGAGACTTAGATTAAGGTGCTCTGAGGCAGCCTAGTTTTGGCGGGAAAACGCTGAGGCAAAACTGCGTAGCAACAGCGAGCTAGCTTGCCAGCTGAGAGGCCCAGCAGAGGGGGGTAGGCTCTGACTCGATACTGTTGCAAGTAGTGCTGAAGAACAGCAGCAATCTCTATAGGATAGCTGGTTCTGAGGCAAGCAGGAAAAAAAAAGTGGTCGTTTTATTTTGAGGCTTGACTTTTTAAAGCAGCCTGTTCTGAGGGGGGGTATGCCCTTGACTCGAAGCCAAGTAACAGAAATGAGTGAAGTGAAAGACCCCCAGATTGACCAAGGTTCTGAGGATGAATTTGGCTCAGTGCAAGGTGACAGCACAGGAGAGCAGGACCCAGAACTCAGAAAATTGATCCTAGCCCAACAGCATGAACTGAGGGTGAGGGAAATGGAGGAAAGGTTAGAGAGAGCGAGAATGGAGAGGGAAGAAAGAATGGAGAGAGAGAGAATGGCGTTTGAATTAAGAAAACTGGAACTGATGAACCAGAACAATAATAATAATAGGGATTCTGAGGGAGGCCAATTGTCTAAAGCTGACCTGAAGAAATTCCCTGTGTACCACAAGGGAGATTGTCCTGAGGTGTTCTTTTCCTTAGTGGAAAGAGCGTTTGTGGACTTCTCAGTGAGGGAAACTGAGAAGATGACCATCATGCGGTCTTTAATCAGTGGTAGCCTGGCTGAAGTTTATGCCGAGATGCCTGAGGAATTGATGAAAGATTTTGCAGAGTTTAAAAAACTGGTGTTTGCAAGACATGGGATAAATGCAGAGCAGCTGAGACAAAGATTCAGGTCCCTCACTAAAAAACCAGAACAGACTTTTACCCAAGTGGGGGCCCAATTGGTGAGGCTGCTTGAGAAATGGCTATCGCAGGAGGGGATAGAGACCTATGAGCAGCTGAAAGACTTGATAGCACTGGAACAGTTCTATTCAGTCCTGCAAGGGGAATTGAAATTCCAGGTGAGGGAAAGGAAACCGAACTCTGTGGCAGCAGCCGCAGAGATCGCAGATTTTATCTCCCAAATAAGAAAGCCCTTGGGTGAGGGGAAATCTGTAGGTAAACCCAAAGAAACCTACAGCAAGTACTCTCAGGGACCAGGGAAAAGCCAGCAAGGGGGAGGGGCCCATGGTGAAGGGAAGCCCTCAGGCATGAAACCAAGCCCTCAGAATTTGGAGGGAAAACCCAAACAAGAGGAGAGAGAATCAAAATACACCAGAAAATGCTATTTCTGTCAGGGAAAGGGTCATCTAATCTCAGATTGTGAGAAATTAAAGCAGCTAAAAGGAATGGTACCTCAGGAGTCTAGTGGGACCAAGCCAAAAGCTGTGTTCTGTGTCCAGAAAGAGCAAAGCTCAGTGTCACTGAGGGAGCCTGTTGCCATGACTACTCAGTCTGGAACAGCTACCTCTGCTGATCAGGCTGAGGAAAATGGTCCTCTTATAGAGGTAAAGCGCTGCTTGCTGGTGAAAACAGATTCTCAGTTGTTTGAGACAGCAGGGGTGGACGTAGGAATACTTGACCGTCAGTATAGGGGGCTGCGGGACACTTGTTCCCAGGTAACCCTATGCCATCCAGATATTATTCCTAGGGAGTTTATAATCCCAAATGAGAGCATGAAGGTGGCAGGGATTGAGGGGCAGATAATCTCACTCCCAGTCGCGGAGGTACCTGTCAACTTTCAAGGCTGGAGGGGAGTTTGGCGGCTAGCGATTTCATCTACTCTGCCAGCAGCCGTGCTCGTGGGAAATGACCTGGCTGAACATGTGAAACGGGTGCTAGTGATTACACGCTCACAAGCCACCACAGAGACAGTTCAGGGGGGTAATGATGAGCCAGAGACGGAAGCAGAGGGGAGTTCAGAAGCTGTGGTGGAAACCTTAACCACAGACAGCAGATTTGGACAGGAGCAAAAGGCAGACGCCACTCTCCAAAAGTGTTTTGAACAGGTGACTGACGCCCAGCTAACACCTGAAACCCCAGTGAGCTTTCTGGAGAAAAAGGGGATTTTATATAGAGAGACCCTGAGGAATATCTCAAAAGGGGGAGATGGGATCAGAAGTCAACTGGTGGTACCTGAAAAGTATCGCCCCATGATCTTACAAAGGGGGCACTCTGACATGTTTGCTGCACACTTAGGGGTCAACAAAACACAGCAGAGAATCACACAGAATTTCTACTGGCCTGACATAGGGAAGCAGATCAGGGAGTTCTGTAAACAATGCGATGTGTGTCAAAGGCAGGGGAATAACCGCGATAGGACCAAAGCAAAGTTGTGCCCTTTGCCTGTGATTGACACTCCGTTTAAATGCATAGGGGTGGATATTGTGGGACCTTTGCCCAAGGCCACAAAGAGGGGGAACAGGTTCATCCTAACAATTGTGGACCATGCCACAAGGTATCCTGAAGCCATACCCTTGACTAACATTGAAACTAACACAGTGGCCGATGCTTTGGTGGGGTATATGTCCAGGATGGGATTTGCCTCAGAGATAATCACAGATTTGGGCGCATCGTTCACATCAAAGCTCATGAAACGCTTATGGCAGATCTGTGGAATTAAGCACAAGGAAACCACTGCTTATCATCCTGAAAGCAATGGGTTAACTGAGAAGTTCAATGGGACTCTAATGCGCATGATTAGGGCTTACTTGGCAGAGAATCCAAACAATTGGGACCAGAAGCTGCAATCCCTTTTGTTTGCTTATCGGTCAGTGCCACAAGCCAGTACCGGGTTTAGTCCATTTGAACTTCTATTTGGGAGACGGGTGAAAGGGCCCCTTGATTTGATCAAACAAAATTGGGAGCAGATCACCCAGGATGACCCACAAGACGTTGTGACATACATAGACACCTTGATGAATGACCTAAAGCGAAATCTAGAGCTGGCAGCAGAAAACCTGCAAGCTCAGAAGGTCAGACAGAAAACATGGTATGACCACAAAGCTAGAGAGAGGCACTTTGACCCAGGGGAGGAAGTGCTTTGGCTTAGGCCCTGCAGAGAGAATAAACTGCAGCTCAAATGGGCAGGACCATATAGGGTCATTTCCAAGATGTCAGACCTGAACTACCTAATAGAGCAGGAGGAGAACCAAGCAAGGAGGGTGGTTCATGTGAATGCCCTAAAACCCTACTACAGAGGGGAACAGAGGGTTTTATTCGCGATAAAAGCAGCTGAGAGTGAGGAAGCTGAATTACCCTTCTGGGAGGGTAGAGGGGAAGTAAAATACAACCCAGAGGAGGTAAAGATCAGTCCTGCACTCACCCAAGACCAGCAGCAAGAACTAAAAATGCTGCTTAGAAAATATCAACAGGTGTTTTCCAACAAGCCGGGGATAGTGAAGGGAGTGATGCATCGGATCCACACAGGGGATGCACCCCCGCAGGCAGTATCCCCATACCGAGTAACGGGACCCTATAGGGACAAGGTGCGGAAGGAGCTGGACGAGATGCTGAGGGAGAACATAATCGTCCCCTCTTCTAGTCCTTGGTCCTCTCCGATAGTCCTTGTGGACAAGCCTGATGGGAGCATTAGGTTTTGTGTCGATTACAGGAAATTAAACCGTGTAACCACTCCTGATGCCTACCCAATGCCCAGGCTAGACAACCTGATTGAAACCATAGGGGGTTGTCGGTTCATCTCATCATTGGACCTGGTAAAGGGATATTGGCAATTAAGAATTGATCCCAGGGATCAAGAAAAGACTGCCTTTTGCAGCCCTTTTGGTCTCTATGAGTTTCGAGTCCTGAGCTTTGGTCTCAGAAATGCACCAGCCACATTCCAAAGGCTGATGGACCAGACCTTGGCAGGGCTCAGTGACTTTACAGTGGCCTACATTGACGACATAGGGATCTTCAGTAATACCTGGGAAGATCACCTGATACACCTGGAGTTAGTGCTGCAGAGGTTAAGTGCAGCAGGGCTAACAGTAAAGGCCAGCAAGTGTCAGCTGGGTAGCCCAGAAATAAAATACTTGGGTCACATGGTAGGGGGAGGAGTGATAAAACCCCTGGAGGCCAAAATAGAAGCTGTTCGCGATTGGCCTAGACCCAACACCAAGAAAAAAGTCAAATCATTTCTTGGGTTGGTGGGCTACTACAGAAAGTTCGTCCCGAGGTTTAGCGAGATTGCGGCTCCGCTGACCGATCTGACGAGGAAGAAGGCTGATGACCGCATCCCGTGGACCAGCGACTGTGAGGCGGCGCTCCAGAGGTTGAAGGAGGCGTTAATCAACTATCCTGTCCTGCGTGCTCCAGACTTCGACCGGGAGTTCATAATCTACACCGATGCGTCTAACAGCGGGGTAGGAGCAGTTCTGTGCCAGGAGGATGAGAATGGTGACCAACATCCAGTGTCCTACCTGAGTAGGAAACTTCAAAAAGGTGAGAGACATTTGGCAACCGTGGAGAAGGAGTGTTTGGCCATAGTCTACGCGATCCAGAAGGCCAAGCCTTACATCTGGGGAAGACATTTTATTCTGTGTACTGACCATTCACCATTGCAATGGTTAAAGACAATGAAAACCCACAATAGCAAACTTATGAGGTGGGCTTTGAACTTACAGGACTATGACTTTGAAGTGAAGGTGGTCAGAGGGTCAGTGAACTGTGTTGCTGACGCCTTATCAAGAAGACCTGAAGAATGAAGACGGCGAAAGAACATGGACTATGTGTATATAATGATGACAAAAAGTAAAATGTACCTGTTTTTGAATTGGTTTGTATGAATAAAGGTAAATTGATGTAATGTAGATGGTAAATGTTTAAATGCCTAAATGGTAAATGTTTAACGTAGAATGTAAGTATAAGTAAGTATAATATGGTATGTATAACTGTTGTTGTATGTTTTATTCAGGTTGTTTTTTGGTGAAAAGCACCTTAGCTTTCCCCCTACAAAACAACTTATAAAGAGGGGAGGTGTTACATAACAGCACTGATGTTACCTGTCTGTCATGGGTTTGGAGGGAAAGTTCCATCCTATGGGGAGTGGAAGGCGGGACATCAGGAGGAGGGGCTGTACTGTATAAATATGTGATGCCTGTGTGGTGAAGATGAGATGCTGAGACAGACTGTGAGACACTGGGTTGGGACGAAGCAGCAGCTGGGGAAGAAGAGGCTGTTGTGGGAGTCTGGGTGTCTGACAGGGTACTACTGTGTGTCAGAGTACCAGCCTGAAAGGTTCAGGGGTCTGTTGGTTAGCCAGAACTGATGGGTTCAGGGTCTGTGCTTTAAGTTAAAGGTTCTAGGTGAACCAAACTGTATGCTTGTGTGTGTGAGAATAAGCCACGTTACTTTATTTTATTCACCTGATTGTTTTATTTACCCTGTTTGTATTTAAAATAAACCTTATTCTTTTATTGTTTAAAAATCCATCCCTGGTCTGTGTGACTTATTATAGGGAATGGTTGGTGGCAGCTTAGTAACTGTGTGATAGATCCCAGTAGGTCTGGGTTTGTCACATTGAGGGCATTCCATAGTCTGGGGGCAGCTGCCGAAAAGGCCCTTTCTCTACAAGCCCTCCCTCTTATCTCCTTAAGGGATGGCTCTTTCAAAAGGGCCCCCTGGCTAGATCTTAACTGCTGGGTAGGTTCATATGGAAAGAGACGGTCCTTTAGGTATCCAGGGCCCAAGCCGTTTGGGGATTTATAGGTCAAAACAAGCACTTTGAATTGGGCCCGGGCAGCAACTGGTAGCCAATGTAACTTAAACAGGTTTGGCTTGATATGTTCCCTAGTGGCCCCACCACTCACCAGCCACGCGACTTGATTCTGGACCAGCTGCAGTCGCCGGACCATCTTCAAAGGCAGCCCCACGTAGAGCGCATTGCAGTAATCTATGTGAGATGTTACCAGTGCATGTGTAACTGTCATGAGACTCCGCTCGTCCAGGTAGGGCCGTAGCTGGTATAATTTCCACAGCTGAAGGAAGGTGCTTCTGGCCACCAAGTCCACCTGGGCTTCCAGTGTTCAACTGGGGTCCAGGAGCACCCCAAATCTGTGGACCCTGTCCCTTAGGGGGAGTGTAACCCCATTCAGGGCAGGGAAATGGCCTTCCAGCCTGTCCAGCGAAGCATCCACTAATAGCACCTCTGTCTTGTCTGGATTGAATTTCAATTTATTAATCCTCATCCAGTCCATTATCAGGTCCAGACTCGAGTTCAGCACAGAAATCGCCTCACTTGGATTGGTGGAAAACGAAAGGTAGAGCTGAGTATCATCAGCATATTGCTCACTCCTCAGCCCAAACCTCCTGATGACCTCTCCCAGCAGTTTCATGTAGATGTTAAACAGCATATGAGACCCCTATAAGAAATCTCTGTCATTTAATAGTAATCACATGCTGTCAAGATGATTCAGACGTAGGGTGACTGTTACCAAGGTTTTCTAGATATACAGTACTCAGACATGGTTAATTGTTCTCTTCTTCTGGGGTACCCTGGGACTGTGCAGTTTGCTCAAGGCTACACAGGCTGGATCTTCTCCCAAGAGGTACAGTGGAGAATTGAACACTAAACTATCCAGCCAGCTCATTGTCACTTATTTTGATTTAATTCAGGCTAGCTGTACCATTAGGCAGACTGAGACACCAACTCAGGTGGCAGATCTTGTGGAAGCATAAAAAAACAGTGACATGATATTAAAAGACATTCCTGATGTGCCCCCAAACCTGCCCTCTACCCAATAAGCTAGCCAGCTCCCCTCATGCAGTAGAGGCTGCTATTCTATCATTAGAAGTTATTCAGACAGCAAAATGTCTTGAACCAGCTCTTTTTCCATGTTAAGGTCACTTTAATTAACTTTCAGTATCTTGTTCCTCATCCTGGTAGTGTATTGTGTTATATTTCAATCAGACATTTTTTTTAAAAGTTTTATCCCTCAAGATTATTTTTCTATTTGCCCTCAAATATACACCTCTGGCTGGAAATTTTGAGAATGTAAGCAAGGGTTAACAAGGCACTGAGCACTGGGATTAATTGAGGTTTTTCTATAAAAGCTGAAACAATTATGAACGGTCTGTAATCTGACCATCAGACCCCAGCATAGTCTACTGTAAACCAATTATCTGCATACTGGCTTGAACTCTCTTCAGATCAATGTTCACTATCACTTGCATAATCTGTGAACAATTAAAAATACATGCTCTGAAACTTTACGGTTGTTTCAATTTGTGGTCATCATATAATGGTATTTTGCATTCTCCTTGTTCTGCATGTGAGAAAACAGAAGCTAGATAAGAGATTTTTGTCACATGATTAGCTCCAAAGTCACCTTCCACCAAGAATTTTGGTTAAGGTCAACATGTTTCACTGTTCAAACATTTCTCAGTTTTTTATCCATAGCAGATTTAGAGCACCTTAATAATTAAATGTTAAGTTGTTGGACAAAAATGGGACATATAGGATAAAAATAGGACTATAACTAAACATTTACAGGAGTTTGGTGCCTCTTATCTTCATTCTGTGGAAACAGGATTTGTAGTTTGATGAAGTACTTGAAATTCTCTGTAAAAGAGAAATAGTTTGAAGAAGGGCACTATAGCTCTCTAGCATCATATCAAACTGTAAGTTCCATGATTTTTAGAATGCAGAGATGGCAGTTAAAGTGATCTCAGACTGTTATAACTGTGTGCTGTAAACACATCAGTGCTAAGAAGTCCTAATTCTCATTCATTCTAGCTGACTTTCTAAATGATTACTTGACCTATTCAAATGGTCTTTTCCATGCAAAGGAATTCCCCTTGCAATTTTTCCATCTGCTTGTCCAAAAAACTGCTCCTCTGGGTTTTCCTGTGTCTGGGTCCTGTTTTATACAACCTTTTACCATGTGTTTAATTTGAAATTCTTCTTTGGAAAATGCTGATTCCATCGTGTGATCAGTAGCAGCCAACCGCAGTAGAACATCTCAAAGTTCACAATGCACTTCCTAACATAACTGAAATAATAGCTTCAGGACAATACTGCTGCTCTTGCTAGATGACAAACATTATGACATAACATACAATTAAAATTGGAAATTTTGAAACACAAATTCACAACTCCTACATGCGATCTGAAGATAAACCAGGGTATACATAAGTTGGAGTTAGTCTAGATTTTTAGAATTGGAAGCTGGACATTCAGCACTATATTTCAGCACTAAACTCTAGACTGGAGAAAACAACTTTGGCAGGACTAAAGACCATTTTTTCAGATTGACTGGCTGCTCAAAAGGTCACCATTCTATGGTCAATGTAGAAAGAGGCATGGTCTGAATGGTGAATCATCCAATTTTCAGTTGTTTTTTTTTCTTTATTGTACTTTTTTTTTAAAAAAATGCATTCTTACAGACTAATATAGCAAATAGCATCATTAAATCAAATTCATTCACTGATTTCTACCTTTATGTACTTAGTCACATTTTAATGAGGCAACAGTAACAGCAGCAGGACCACCAGAAAATCCCTGATCTGGATTCTCAGATGGTTAACATCCCTCTTAAGCCTTTTAATCAACAATCAACCATTAAGCCCTTAAATGATCAAAAGTTTAATCCTCTGCAGTTAGCAAGGAAGGTTTAAAGAAAAGACTTTAAAAACTCCTGGGAAGAGTGTGGTAATAGAAGGTCTGCTGCTTAAATTCCCATTGACAAAAAGGCTTGCTTACTGCCTTCCTCAGGTTCCTCTATAGATTTAGCATTTTGCCACTGAATATTTTGTTTTTACCATTTTTCATGGATACAAAAATAATGTGGGGCTGTATGCAGTCTACAACCAACACTTTGCTCACTCCTGCTTTAAATGGTATAAAATGTGCATTAACAAATTTGACATCCAATACTGATACTTTTAAATACACATAGACTGTGATACATTTTAAAATGGGTGAAGTGCTAAATGTAGTAGCAATCTGTTCCACAGAAATATAGATATAGATATTGCCTATGGGAAGTATACTGATGCTCCAAAAATTCAAAAAGAGGATTTAGTACAAAGCCAATTGTTTCTTTTGACACAGTTACAAGGATATCCTTTGGATCTCTGTTATCAAACACGGAAATCAAAAGGCTGACTGTTTGAAGCTTTTTCAAACATCTCACTGGATTGTGGCTTCTCATTAGATACACACTCAGCAAAACAGGTGCATGTGTGCTCCATGTACATAGATGTATAATATATGCAACGTTGGTGCTTTTTCTTACAGTAAAGAGGATTTTTATAACATTTGAATCAGAAGTTGAGATAAAACAGCCTGTATAGTTAAATGTGTGCATGTGCACACACAAACACACATCCCAATAAATGAACTCAGTTTTTTGGCAGGCAGTCTTTAAATTACACTGCAGGTGTCCTGTGAAGCATCGTCTTACTTGTATGATTAATAACTGCATCCACCACATTTGAGCTTTCATCATCTTCAATTACCAAAGGAAGTACTGTGCAGGTAACAGTAAGGTTAAAAGTTCCTCTTTAAAAGCGGCACTTAACCCAGTGTGGTAAATTTTTACTCCTCCATCAAAATAATAGAGGGAAAGGCTAATTTACAGAGCTTGTATAACATCCAGGTCTTATACAAACAGGAGGACTATGTCATTTTCTCAGTAATGGGAAAGCCTTCCTCAGCTTACAGGTTGCTTCTGGTACTACTTGAAAGGTTCTTGAGGTATTTTTATTTTACTTTCCTTCAACTGTTTTGTAGAAAAATTGTGGTTTTCTATATATAGTAAAATCAACCAGTATTGGAACTGTTTTTAAAGCAGTAAGTAAATGCTGTTAGTGATTTATAAAAACTAGCGACCTTTGCTTGGCTCCCCTCAGAGTTATTTAAAAATGAGTAGAGGTGTTTTTCTTGCAAAGTGGGCATATCAATTACTCTTTTCACTTGGGAAATGGGAGAACAAACAGACCTTTCACCCAGGAATCTACATTAAAAATTGTGCTTGGAAAAAAAAAACTTAGCCCCATGGTGGTCCTCCTACCTCAAGAGTCTTTTGGTTGCTTAAAAAAATTGCACAGTGGTCTTGTGAATTTCTTTAAAATGTGTTGTACTAAAAAGATGTTAATTCTTGACTTGCATGAATCAACAAAAGTAACTGCATTGGGCAGGTTGCTCATGTCCAATATTCCCTGATCTGCTTCTTCTGTATGCATCTGTGCACAAAGGAAAAAATGCTAGTAGTGTAAAGAACCAGTTTTATACAAATTATATTTTGCATAAATTACCAGAAGGAGGAACAGTTCTGGATTTTGTCCTCACCCTGGACCTGCGATCTCTTGAGGGTATTGGAGATTCCTTGTGCTACTGTCTCCCCATACTGAGATAGCTACTCTGTACTTCTGTTCTTCACAGAAACAAGATTTCTTCATGTGGTTACCTGTCATCTATGTTCTTTAACTGGAAAAGGTTTGCCTACTGGGAATTTTCATCTTTTTTCTTATTCCTTATGTGCTAGACCTCCATATTGTATTGCAAATTGGTCAACATCACCTCCTTTAGCAGTAGACAACTTGGAACGTGTCCTTTCTTTAGCCTTTTATAACAGGAAGAATCCCATTTATTACACAGAACACATAAGAAGCCTTATAAAGTCAAACCAGTGGACAATTTGGAGTAATCTTCTCATCTCTAACAATAAACACTCCAAGCTTAGAGTACTTTTTCGAACACTTATTACACACGTGTGTGTGCCATCAAAGTAAGTTCTGATCAAGGATGCCAGCAAGTCTTTGGATCTGAGACACAAGTCCAAGTCTAAGTCTTGAACGTATGTCTCCAAGTCCAAGTCCCGAGTCCAAAGCCTCAAGTCTGAGTTCCTATTAAAAACAAGCTTTTCCCCCCTCCAGAATAAAGGGAGGGAATAGGTGTGTTCCAAGTCACAAACAGAGTCCAAATCACTGGAAAAAAATCAAAACTTGTCAAATCTGAGTTAAGTCATCAGTGCAACTTAAGTCCAACTTGACAGTGAGTTCTGTGCCTCAAGTCCCCATCCCTGATTCTGACTTATGACAACCCTTTCCAAGGTTTTCTAGATAGGGAATACTCAGAAGTGGTTTACCATTCTCTTCTTCTGGAGTGCCCTGGGAGTCTGTAGCTTGCTGAAGACTTACACAGGCTGGCTCTTCTCCTAGAATGGGGAATCAACCTCTCAACCTCTGTGGCTCTACAGCCAAATACCTAAACCACTGAGTTATCCAGCCAGCTCTTTACCACATTCCTAATGTATTCAGCAGTAAATCTCAATGTGGCTTTCTTTCAGGATAGTGTGACTGGAATTAGTATTCCAATTCCCATCAATCCACATGAGGTGGGGATCCAAAGAACCACTTCATGTACGGTTGAACACCTAGGTGTGCAAAGTGAAAATTGTATCTTTGTTTTAGGTAAAGGTAAAGGTTCCCTTTGACAATTGTCCAGTCGTGTCAGACTCTAGGGTGTGGTGCTCATACCCATTTCCAAGCCGTAGAGCCAGCGTTTGTCTGTAGACAGTTTCTATAGTCACATGGCCAGCATGACTTAGACACAGAACACTGTTACCTTCCTACCGCAGTGGTACCTATTTATCAACTTGCATTTTTACATGCTTTCAAACTGCTAGGTTGGAAGGAGCTGGGACAAGCGATGGGAGCTCACTCCAGCACGTGGATGCAAAGTGTTGATCTTTCGACCTTGCAGCCCAGAGACTTTGCAGTTTACCCTTCCACAAACAGCAAATTCTCATGTCATATCACATACTACTTTGAAAGTCCATGCAGCATTGAAAGTGGTTTCATAGAAGGAAACTTATAATCATCATCATCATCATCATCATCATCATCATCATCATCATCATCATCATAAAAGGGCAGAACAGACCTCATTGCTTCTCATACCTTAAATGGGACGTGTTGCCATTGGATAGATCTCTTTTTTAGAGTTTTAGCATTGGAATTGCTAAAGTAAAAAAATACTAATTTTAAAGTAGTAGACTGTATGGATGCAAATGTAAAAATCACCTGTGTTAAGACAGAACAATACATGCTCTAATAGAAGGATATCTGTTCTGTTTATTTTGATGCAACTATTGACAGTTTACTTTTATAAAGTGTGGTACTGGCTTTTTACATCCTTGCATTTTCTGTCATAATTGAATTATTCAGCTGATGCCCTAATTATCTGCAAATGTAGTGGGTGGGGTTCTGACATCTGTCCAAATGTTCACAACTAATCACTGATTCTATATGTCAAAAATTCTCAAGAATGAATTGTAAATTCCACTGTGTTTACCTATTATTATTATAATTCAAAATTCATGTAATTCATTTCCCTGCATAAACAAAATAAACATATTTGACTGCAAAGTTGGCTTAGTGATGGATTAATTTTTCTGGCACACTGTGATGGCCTGAAAACAACTTTTGAGAGCTTGAAACAAGAGTAAGACCTTCAGTACACAGAAATGATCAAACGTGAGGACCCAGCTGTTAGCACTGTGCATTCCTACCCTCTAACTGCTATTTATTTAACTCTTGTAATTTCTAAAGAAAGAGGAGGAGCCTTTCCAAAAAAATATCCACTTATGACATGTCTCTACTCACAATGCTCATAGAATTTTAAAAAATTAAAATGATGCTGTCTTCCTCAACAGTCTGTGGCAGACACATCACCCCTGCCTCCTTCAGCTTACATTCTTATAACCCTGTACTTGAAAAGAACAGTTCTAAAAATGAGCAGGAATGGAGTATCCAAAGACTGTTTCAGTCACAGAAAGACTGCATGTGACATTCACCTGGTAGTAAGGGCATTGAACTCAGTTGGCTTCCTTCTGAATTAATACATGTAGGATTGTATTGGAAATACATAAGCATAGCTATAAAAGCTAACTTAACCTGAATAAATTGTCCTTTAAACTGTTTATAACTAGTGGCCAGAATCCTGTGGTCAATCTAAGCTTGTACAGGTGCTGGTTGTGTTCTTGGGTTTGTCTCTGATTGTGTGATTGTGTATGCACCTAGTCATGTAACTAGCACCTCATTAGCAGCACTTCAGGCAGCATTGTTTAACTTATGCAAGTGAAAATCAGTGATAGGATTCTGGTCAGTTTTTAAATCTTGCTTTAATCTTTACTTGTTCTTGTTATGTGCTATATGCTACTTTGGCTGGATGGATAGCTCAGTGGTTTAGATATCTTTAGATATGTGGAGCCAGAGGTTGGGACATTGATTCGTCACTCTGCCTCCTGAGAGAAGAGCCAGCCTCTGTGGCCTTGGGCAAGCAACAGTCCCATGGTATCTCCAGAAGAAGGGAATGGCAAGCCACTTCTGAGTATTCTCTACCTAGAAAGTTCTGAAAAAAAGGTATCCATAAGTCCAAATCTACTTGGCAGCACATGATTATCATTATTATCTGTACTACTTTTATAAGCTCTGTATAAAGGCAATGTAAAAAATAAAATGAAAATACTATGAAAATAAAAACACTCATCACTCTGTGAGGTACTGGCTGCAACTGGATTCAAGAGAAGAGTCTTCACTAGTGTTAGTAAGGACTAGCCCAGGATGTTTATGGGCTAAATCCACTCTTTACCTCAACCAGAACAGACCAATTCAATCAGCAAGACTTTGGTAAATCAAGATTTATGTAAGTTCTCCTGATTCAATGGATTCAGTCTAATCAAGATTAATCATTGGATTTAGCCCACTGTGTAAACCAGAGGCCTCTTGTAAGCACAGAAAGTGCTCTATCACTGAACATAATCTCTTCCCATAAAAACAGAAGTATTGTTAATAGAGATTCTCTTGTCTGTACCAGTTTCTCATTTAGAGGGAAAGGCAGATTTCCAGCTGATCTCTATAAGTCTCTGTGTGCAACTAGACAGCCCAATTATCCTCGTCTAGGTTGATCTAGATCATGCTAGACATGGTCACTTTGAGGTACAGTATGTCATATGGGGTGGATGCAAGGGTCAGCTATATTATATTTCAGGCAATCCTGTTTAGCATGAGCTAGACCCATCTTCTTTCCCTTTAAAAGGAAAGAAAAAGAAATAATAAAAAACCCTGATCTCTCCTCATCCATGCTTAATAATCTTGAGAAATGAAGACAAGAGTCCATTTACCCAGACTCACTCCTTACTGCTTGGTGTCTAACACAGCTCATCATGCTTTGAAAGATGTTTTTCAAAAGCCCTGTCAAAGCATCACCGACGTGCTAACAACAATTAAAAAGAAATTGAAAACTTCCTCTCCCTTCCCCTCCACAGGCAAGGGGAAAGGACATTTCCAATTTTTCAAGATGATTAAACAGCTTCAGCAAACTGACAGCCAGCTAGCCACTTTGGTTCAGTCTCAGTGATCACACACTGGAACTGAACCAAAACAGACTGATCCTATCTGCATGAAAAAAGTAGCCCCTGACATAGACCCAAAAGGGTGTAGGTAGGTATCTATTGAGGTGAGCTGGCTCACAATGGCATGTAGATCATGTAGTTGCCAGGAGAATAAATGAACCATCCCATTCCCGACCTAGAACAAACTGTGCGAAAGATGCCCATCTGATCATACCGTAAGTTTATCCTTTGAACCATAGTGACCTCCTAAGCAACTAGCAACTTCTGAAATCCCAAGCAAAAATGTTCAGGAATTGGATCCAAGACCATAACGATGTTCCTGCTTCACTTCCACTGGGGGTGTAAAACATGTTCCTCTATGATTCTTTCAACAAAGTGCATATATTTGTCAGTTGTTTTTATACCCCAGTAAAAGCTTCTATTGCATCTTCATTATTTCCATTTTTTTCATCCAGAAGGGCAATAACTTTTCTTCAAAATCCATTATTGTTTTAAATCATGCTGCCTTTTCTTGTCCCACACAGGTTACCATTTTACAAAGCTGCTATGCAATTCAAATAGAGACAAACTATAAATACTATTTAAGCTACCTTCCCTGATGACAGGCTACCAGGATGGCATAAATCTTCCACAGATCTGAAAAGGCAAACTCTCACCAAAAATAAGTGACTTGGCTGTCTCCTTTCCTTCCTTCCCCTCCCATTCCTTCTTTAGCAATCACTGAATTTCAACCATTGTTGAAGGAGTAACCTGACATTTTATCAGCTCTGGGTTTATTTGTATTGACAAGACAATAAAAATTCTTGTCTATCACTGTCACCTTTAGCTCTTCTCTCGACTCTAGAAGAGTTTAATGGAGGCATGTGGGTAATAATGATAAAGAGAAAAAGAGTACAAATCTAATCCTCTATAATTGTTGTCTGCAGTTTGTCATTGCTATTGAAGATGTATGTAAAAGAGGATGCTTACAATTACCTAGTTGTTATGTTTTTAGTCCACTTTTCTTCTAAACGCCAGTTCAGTGTCTTACATACTATAGCAAACTCATCATCTTAGCCTTCTATAGCCAAAGTGACACCAGAGACACAGAGACTCCAAAAAGATAAAGATAACAGCAGGCTTGAGAAACCGCCGCCCCCCGTCTTTGCAAATGTATATACTGTACACATCAGGGGTGTTGGGGGATCACAATAATTTATGAAGGACTGAGCATGTTCATGTTGGAGTTATTTCAATCTCATATGCTGCCTTCAGTAGCTGATCATGGAATGATAACTGATGAGGAGGCAAGGAGAAAATGGGAAATGGAGAATAGAATGAATTGTCCTGTAAGTAGGCAAGATTCTCTATGTGGAACAGGAACATTAAACACTTCAGCAGGTTGTAGTTGTATTTAAGATGGAAGAGAATACACTTGGGGGGGGAAACCTAAATATATTGAAAGACAATGCAGGGAGGGAAAGGATAAGCCAGAGAGCCAGCTATGCCAAAATGTCAATTGCAAATGTCATTGTAGTAATAAAAGTACTTCTGAAAAGGAAACTATTCATGCTACTTCTGAAACTGTGAAGTGTGTTGGTCCGATACACTGCCTTCAGAAGAAAATCCCAAAGGAAGATGGCAGAAAATGTTCTGATTCAGGACTTCAGAAGCAGCACCTGCTAGAATACGTATGTGCTTCATTATTTCAGTCCAACATAGCGATGGAGGGTATTCATATACTAATACAAATCCTCCCACACAGGTGGAGATAATGAGGGTCCAGCCCCATGGGACTGGATGGTCCACTTACCAATGCGCTAACGCCATGGGGTTCGCACTACCAACCTATCGCTCTGGAAATCACAGTTGCCGAGCCACTCTTCAGCCTGGCAGAGAGACTTGTCATCCCACCTCATGTCATGAATCTCCAGAGCAATAGGATGGCAGCACAAACCCCATGGCATTAGCCCATCAGTGAGTGGACCATCCAGCCCCGTGGGGCCAGACCCTTGTTATCGTCACCTGTGCGGGGGTATTCATATGCAAATACAAATACCCCCATTCCCAAACCTGGTGCCCTGCAGATGTGTTCTACTAAAAGTTCCCAGTATCTCCATCCTGGCTAGGGTTGATGGTGTGAGTTGTAGTCCACCAGACCTAGAAGGCACTAGGCTTTGCTTTCTCTTGAAATTCTTCTGGTCTGTTTATCTGATGGTACAATGCCAACTTCCTTTCATATTTTGCTTCAGGTGAAATCTAGTATGATCCTAGGAATGGTTGCAATTCCCTGAAAGGAAGTCCTTGGGTCTCTGCCCAAACTCTCTAGTTCCCTGTAAACCTCTGTGGCATCTCACTTGTCTTTGCTTTAGGCTTTAGCATTACTTATTCCTTCAGTCCAGACAGAGTCAATGTATCAGCATAGATGCTCAACACACAATTAGACTAAGTTAAGTATGCTACCATCGGTTTTGAGCCACAGTTCATTTAATTTCTTCTTCATTTCATTGGCTTACAAGCCTTTATTTCAGAGACAAGGCACAGCTGCTGTCAGTTCAAGATACTTCAAGACTGACTCCAAACAACCTAACAAACCAAACTGCCCAACCAACATTTGATCTACATTCAGGTTGGCTGCTTCTCCAGTAGAAGTGCTACTCACGTACAAAGTATCTTTTAAGAAGGTGTTGTTCGGGGAGGGGGGGGACACAGTTCATTTTCTCCTGGTCCTGATCTTTCAGTTTCATCTGCTGTAATGTCAGGTGATCACAGACAACCTCAGGAAAAAGAGGAGCATTTTACATCTTGCCAGTTCTAATTTGCTTAAACTTCAACTCCCCGAAACCCCAGCTAGCAAGGTAAATAATTAATAGTTCTGGGAAGCGAAGCCCAAAAATATTTGGAGAACATGTCTGGTGGCCCTAAGTTTGAGAATCACTGTTCTAACATGAAAACTCAGAGATGAAATGCTTGAAACAGTTCTCAAGGATCTGGGTGACGCTACATGTAAAATGTTACAAAAGTGGAAAGTAAGTTTTGGTGCATCCTGTCACATTAATTCTTGAAATAGCTTTGTGGGATGTATGAATATCTAGGATTTTACTGCCAAGCTATTATATCATAATAAAGGACTGAGCACTTCTTTAGATCTAAGAGTTTGTCTGAAAATCTTCAATAAACGTCAGGCTATTCCGCAGTTGCCTTGCTTGGATTATAAAGATACAGAAAACCCTTGAGTCATGTTGACAACATACACTTTCTGCTGAATAAATGACAATGAATCTTATTTTGATGTGAACAGGAACACCCTCTGTTTTGTGGTAATCATAGTACTGCACTACCACAATGTGTGATGTCCTAATACTATTTCATTTCTGCAGAACTAGAATCGGAAGGTGGTGGAAATGGGGAAATAAAGATTATTTACTGTGATTGTGTTTCCAGTTCTTGTGAATTAAATATTTCATTTGTATAGCTTACATTCTCTCCATGTTTACAGCTTATTACAGCTTATTAACTAGTTCCTCTGAAGCTGCTGGGCTATAAGAGAGTTACATTAACAAGCTGCAAACAAGGCTTTCGTCCCCTCTCTCTGTCTCTGTGGCTAGCTGGTTCAAACTGACCCAACCCTCCAATTCCTTGGTGTGACATCACAGCAAATCAATGTTAATCAGTTTGCATTTCCCTTGCTATGTACTTGCACATTTACTTAGCTGACAAAATGACCTTATACTTACCTCATTTTTTCCCATTGCCCACTGTCAGACACGGGCAAAAGAACTGCTGAACATACATGATTTATGGGGTAGCAATAGCATCACGTGACAAGTAGCAAAACAATCCTTATTTTGCTGATATTTGTTGGACATAACACCTTCATAACAGGCTACTACACTTGAAAATACCACCCAGTTGAAACAAACAGAAAAAAAGTTGTATTGATTTCTAATCGTAGTTAATGGAAATATTAACAAAAATGATGAACTGAGATTTCATAATCTCAGTTATGAAGGATCCTTTTCCTTCCCTTTTCTGTAACTCTCTTTAAATAAAGATGCAATTCTTTACACCTTTTCATTACTACCATCACTAAAAATAGTATATTGGCCAGAATCCTATTAGTTATACTCTTCAGCATAAGTCCAGTGGTTGTATTTCCTCTTGCATGGCAGTTGTGTGACCTGGCATGAGACAAGAAATGCAAGCTCTGATGTCTTAACTAACAGCAATTCACTTATGAAATTTATACCCTTGGCTTAGACCAGTGCAATTATTCAGTTGGATTCTGGACATTGATGGTAAGCAACAGGAGTAAAGGTGTGAGTGTAGATATTTTGACACAACATGGCCCACAGTTACTGCTGCAGAGACATTGTGGACAGGTATGATTGTTGGAACATATCCCTGACCAGGGGGGAAAAAAACACTTTCATGAGCACTGCACATCCTTGTGAAGTAAAAATGCAAGCAATACATGTTTTTTATGGAATACTTTTCCAGATATTTTAAAACTGAGCTCCAGTATATTCAGGAGTTTAAGCTTGTTCCTTGAGTAATCTGGGATAAGATACAAAAGACAGGTTACTAAAAAGAGAGAGAAACCAATGTGTATTGGCAGAAGTATTAATTTCAACTATGGGCAAAAGAGAAAAGCAGTTATATCTTTTTAAAAAACCCACAAATGTGGAAAACCTCTGCTTAAAGATTGTAGCTGCATTCTGTTCCAGTAACGTGCATACACTCCTGGCAGGAAGCGGCAGCTGCTAGCAGGCAGGGTAACACCTTATTCTGCCCTTTTGCTTATAGGTGGAACATAAGATCAAAGGGTTATTTCAGCCAATCCTGATTATGATTAGGTAACTAGTATCCTATCTGTCTCTCTCATAACATGCTATGTAATCATGCTGAAAGAGCTCTAGGGGCATTGTCAGTAGGCTCTGCTGGCTCGGACATCCCCTGTCGACTCCTTTGTTCTCTCTCTAAGGCAAATAGTCTTCCTTTGTTCTGTGATCACCCCCACACACATGCCACTTATTTTAGTCACAAAGGTCTAAAAGATAGGTATAATGGAAGCAATAGTAGGTACTAGTCTCCTTGATGAATTGTCTGTACTTTTAACAGTAACGGACAAGTTGTATCACAGTTGTGTAAGAACATTTACGTTACTCAGATGGCCTATAAAATATTGTGAACAATATTTAACATTGCCATTTATTTCCTGTTCTAATTATAGAAATAGGAAATATGGTTATCAGGTGGTGCAAACCCTTGTCAAACCCCTTTTTTAGTGGTGACCGCTGTATCTAGCATATCTCGAGTGTACCTTTTTTCATCACAGCAAGAGCTACTTCCCACATTCAAATCCTCCTGAGCAACTAGTTAGCTCATTTCAGTGTTTTATAGGACTCTGTGTACTCTCCTTATCAGAACTTCAAATCCGTACCATTACTCTGCAGAATCCTTAACGCGTAAGGGATGTCTACTTTCCCCAAACATCTGTGCATGCAACAGTTTCAGCCTATAAACAATCATAGTTTCTTATCTAATTTGTTTCTCAGCAGATTCCAAAAAACAAACAAAGGAACACTAAACAAGTCTGGCCTTAAAATAATGCCATAAATAAATTTAACTGATTCTTTTTCTTTTTATTGTGGAGGTCATATCTCTAACATTTTTTGTTATATATCTCCCTCGCTACTGTAGGTTGAGTATGGTGGATCAACTAGACTAATTATCTTGATTGGTTGGTGGTCAACAAAGTTTTAATTGGATCCTGGGGGAATCTGGAGTGGATTTGCCTAATACAATGTGGCTAGAATTATAATGTTTTATTGCTGTGTCTTTGGCAAAATATGATGCAATTTATTTGTTCTTAAGTTCCCAAGTTCTTCTCCCTGAAATTCTTCCTCTTCTTTTTTATTTGGGCTCACTGGATCTCCGTCTGCAGCGACTAAAACAGCATGGCAAATGTTCATGGGAGTATGAGTGAAAATGCTTGTCCCACAACAAATCATTGATCCACAGTACTGTGCCAGCCGAAATGTGTTATTTAATTCATTGCCTCTAGAGGGCAGTGACTTCAGATCCTAATGCAGACAACAATTGTCCAGTAGAAAGAAAGAAAGAAAGAAAGAAAGAAAGAAAGAAAAACAAAATAAAACAGTTGTGTGTCTATTGTGATTATTTTCAAAGAGAAAGTAGTGGTACTGGGCTCCTCATTTCCAAAAATATCTCACTAATGGATTCAACCTTAAGAAGGCAGGAGAAGAAGAGGGGGTAAGAATACATATTGATTTTCTAAAAGATGTCTGGAATGCTGTTATTTTCCAATTAACACTCAGCATTAGAGAGAGGAGTCCTGTGAAAAAGAAACAGCTGAGCAGTCTGCAGTTCTTCTTTCGGGACTTTTTTACAGCATGATTCACTATTTTTTCTAACTTCTCTCTCTTTCTCTTTATAAAGATAATCTAGGGGTAATGGCAAATACTCATTTGGTATAAAATGGAATGATCTAGACTTCTTTGACCTGTGATTGCTTCTGCAAAAACAAACAGATCTACAGCAGGGAAGGAGATGTGGCTGTAATGGCTCAAGGAGAAGTGTTGCAGCAATAGAACAGCCATTAACGTTGCTATTGTTATTGTTACTGCTATCATAATGCTTATGGGAAGAGTATGCAGTCCTATAATTTCAGTCTCTTGCTTTGAATAGTCTAATATTTTTTCTTCTGTTGTTATTACATTAAAACTGATCCCCATATGCAGCACTAAGCTCCCTTCCCAAGTAACTCTATGCATGTGGATCTGTCTAGGGCCGAGTCTTCCCCCAAACGTAGTGCAAAACCAAGCCTCCCATACTTCAAACGTTGAGTTCATGTTAACAACCTCAATAGCAAACTGAAACATGGTCTCATTCACAGTGGATAGCACATGGACAACAACAAAAAATCAGTGAGAGGATGACAAAATCTTCTCAGGCAGTAGAAAATATTGCTTTGTCAACCTTCTTAGAAGAGAATGCATAAGTCCTTCTCCCTCTGTTTTTGCTTTCTTCACATCTGAGCACTTGAATGCTTCTGTAGTAACAATAGGTGTTTATTAGGGATGGGTCTCTTGGCTCTTTCTGTGGTTTTATGATAGCCTCTGGAATATGAGAGATTTGGGATTCAGAAAGACAGGTTAATAAAAGGACTTCTTACATGTTTTGTATCACCTCCATTTGATCCTTACATGAAAAATCACCTCATTTAACATTCCAACAGATAAAAGCATTGCACCTCTCATGAGAAGGGCTCTGAGTTGCTAGTTGAGAAACAGAGACATCCTAGAAGGGGTGGGTGGGACATTTGATTTATTATAAGGCCTGGAAAACTGGAGTTGGTTCCTTGTTTTTTATGGCCTTTTAATTTTATTTCATTGTTTTTTTAAAGAGGGATTCCATCCCATTTCCTTTATCATTGCCTGCCAGCCTACCTGATAGACTACAGCCTGCACTGCTGGATTGAAGCTATCAAAGTGGTAGTGGGGACAGCTGTCTTTCCAATTCCCTATGTGGGGGTTTGGAATTGGGGTATTTATTATGTTGCTTTTAGTAAGTGTGTGTATATATGTTTTATTTTGATTACAATCATCATTATGATTATCTTTTCTCACCTGTTCTGTTTCCAGTTGAGGAACTGATGAGGACAATGATGGTGGTGATGTGATCATAAATGTGAACTTTAACATTCTGTCAGAGCCTGCATAGGTTTGTGGATGAGTGACTTTTCTTTCTTGTGCACTGTTGTTACCTACTTTTTCAGTAGATCATTGTCTGTTGCCTCATCCCTACTCCTTTTTGGAATAGTTTTGGGGGTTCTGTAGGCCTTCATTGGATCCAGTGTCAAATACTGGAATGGGGAAACTGAAAAGAAAACTGGAAAAGATTTGCATTAACAAACAAACCTGTGCCAAAAAGAACCTGAAAGCAAAAGAGAAGTTACCTGAAATAAATGAAAGCAATGTTAATGTCTTCCCTCCACACATCCCCAGTGTTTGCCACCCCAACCCCGGAATAAAGACATGAGACGGTAGATTGGATTAAATGCAGGCCACACTTTATTTAAATAATGAATTCAGGAAAATTGCCTTTCAGCCAGTAAAAGAATATGGGGGCCTGCTGTAGTGCGGAAAGACGGTTAACTGGGGGTATTCCCATACCACCTGATCAATAAATGGGCGAGTCCCCGGCCCCCAAGCTCCGGCGGTCCTGAGACCGCAGGATCCTGGCTAGCTGCTAATAAACACCCCCAGACCTCAAGACATCTTTGACTGATGACTGTTGGTCCAGGAGTGGCCCAGCGCATCCTCCCCCCACAAGCACTGTAATCGCACAATCCACAATGCCGGAAGGTCAGATGCACTGTTGGCTTACCTGATTTTACAAATTAGGACACACTGAAATACTGGTTATTTCCGCACTACCCGCCAGTGCGACCAAATTAGTTTCCACCAAAAGCCAACAACCCTCATCCAGTGTGGGATAGGCGAAAAATCCCCCCATGCACGGCCAATCAGGATGAAGTTCAAAAATTCCTATCCAGCCCCAGATGGCGACCAGAAAAACTCACACTAGAATTAGGGAGGGCGGGTGGGTGCCCGGAAAGAAGAGGACAATGTGCTCTGGGTGAGTCACCTAAATAGGTTCCTCTCTCCACCCAACCATCACGTGTCTGTGTGATGTCTCTGCCTTTTCCGGGGTGAGAGGCAAACGATGCTCGCTTGCTCAAAGTCTGTAGACTTAGCAGCGAGCTAAATCTTCTCTTCCCAGTTGAGTCTGCTTCAGTGTCATGCCTCACCTTGCTGAGCAGTTTCTGAGGCAGAAAATGATATTGTGCATATACAGCAGAGGAAGCCAGTTTAGAAGGGAAACTCAATGGCTCAGCTTACATCACTGTCTCAGAAGCTTCAGAAAGAAGGGCAGATGTTAGTTCTGTTCATGAAGTCTCAGAGGACAAAGGGAGCCTGGCAGATGTGAGGGCCATTACAATGAGGGAGCAGTGAAAATTTAAAGGTTAGAGCAAAAGCAAAGCCAGCACCTCAAGGTTCCTTGGTAACTAGTTGGAAACAGCTGGACTCCTGGGAGAGGCATGCTGAGAGCTATAAATTCTGATCACTAAGGCAGTCAGAATGTGAGAGACAACAGTTATGACTGATTGTTTTCTGCCACCCCTTTTGCCTGCCAAGATTCTTCAGACCTTCCTATGACCTAGATTGATGGATGCCCTTGGTTCTGCCTGCCCTCTGTTGATAAGGTGACTGGCTTGTTTGACTGGACTTTTACCTTGATTCACAGACTTGAAGGATAGCCCCGTACTTGGTCTGTCCCAGATGACTCAGCTCTGGCACTTCTTGCCTGAAACATTACATTCAGAACCTCTAGTGCCATTGACATGGGAGGTTGGGGCTGTTTCCAAAGAACTCTTTCAACTAGCTTTTGCTTTTACAAGTGTGAATTAGTACAGATATAGTAACCCTCACAGCCAGTGTCTCACCTGTGAATTATGCACCATATCATTCTGTGCACCCTAAGTAAATGATATGGAGAGCTGGGGAATCTCAGACCTTAGAGATGCTGCTGGCTAGAACTCCCACCACCCCGACCACTAGCCATGCTTGCTGGAGCAGATGTACATTGGGAGTCCAACAACTGGAGAGCCATCAGTTCTCCACCCAGAGACAAAGTAACAGAAACTTCCATTGTGTAAATAACCATGAAGAGCAAGTCTAGCTGTACTATTTCAATTGGAGCATAGTTTTCATTTATATTCAAATCGTATGCTTTGAAGTGAGTGCATTTCTAAAATGGTTGTCATTTTAGTTCTGACAGTTTCAGATTTATTTTTACATTTTCAAATATTTCACTTGCTTTTATAGCAACTTCACTCTGATGGAAGGTTTCAGAGTTCTTTTTATGTTCCCATTGAAGAACTACAGTACAGTATTGCTAAGCACACATCCTCTTTTTTTTCCAAAAAAGATGAATTCTTAATAAAAATTAACAACAAATCAATCAGGAGTTATAAGTATTCAGATACCATGCAATTTCTATAGATGTTAACAACCAATAGTTACGTCTTTTTTCATAGGTGATGGTTTGAAATGAACACGTACCTGCGGAATCTATGGACCAATAATTCACTTACATACATTCCTACTCTTAAACATCCATTAATATTCTGTGGCAACTCAGATATCCAAAACTGTGTGTTGTGATTTAGGTATTCAATTGGCTATGGATTAGCCTGTCTCTGTTTGGAGATGTTACCTGAGACACTCTCAAAGCACATGGATGAAAAAAAAATACATATTCTGAGACATGCTTGTAAGGGACTTTGAACCATGACAATAGTACATCTATTTGGGCTAAATAAACCATATTCATACAAAACTATCAAATGGGGAAATTTTATGGGACAGAACGGAATTAACATATATGTAGTGATTTTGTTGGGCAATAGCAAAAATCACAGCAGTAATAATACATTAGTTACAGAAATAGTATGGATAATGGACACAAACCTTGAAAGACTGAGAGGGTGCTAGCTAGCAGAGAAGAGGAAAAGCAAGAGATCAAAAGGGCAGCAATAACAATCTCTCCCTAGCCACACACATAGATACACACAAAAAGGTGAGAGATGTTACCTGTTCTTAGAGGGTTTTTTTAATCACACTTTCTTGAAGCTGGGGAATATTCTAACCCCAGCTGGAGCAATGCAAGTTGAGAAAGGAAGGCTTGGACAGAGAACTCAAAAGAGGACAGACTGACAAAGGTCCTAGGCCAGAGAACCAGGAATTTAGGAGAGAAATGTGGGCTAATAGGACTATCTACCTACATAATGGATCTGAGGGGCTAAGAAAGTGGATCAGCTTGACCTCATCTATGGAGAACCTGAAGCCTTCAGCTTAGCTCAAAGTTGGCGATGTTTCATCAGGAAGCTTCCAGGAATACGAGACTGGCAGCTTCAGTCAGAGATGGTGACTGCATGAAGACGATGGCAGAATGAAAAATAGGGCCATCTTTTGTATTATTATGGCTGATTTGTGGCTGCCCCCCACCCTGTGTATAATTTTGTATCCCTCTGCTATTTCTTGCCACCTCGTTGTCTCCAATACACCCAGCCAATCCCTTCTGTTGGCCCTATTCTGCCAAGGAACAGCAAAGTATCAAAAGAGAATAGAATGGAAAAATATGTGACAAATAATGGTAGTTATTCTGTATTTTGTATAAGAAATCTATTGTCTGTTTTGCCTGACAGTAGCTCTTAAGGGCCTATCAACAGACTTTCCCATGATATGCTACAATATATTTGTCACTCCACTATCAATAGTTTACTGTCTTGATTACTTATCCGTTATATACCGCTATTTCAATAATGAAAAAAGATAGCATCCCTTTGTGTAAAAAAAAAGTTGTAAGGTAAACTAAGGAGCTTCATATTCTCCATATCTGTTTGGAATATTCCTAGTCAATGCTTTACTTTCTGCCATAGTCAGAGGCACAAACTGTGCACTGTGAACCTATGCATTGGGAAAGACATAAATCTCAGCATTTGAACCAAGAGTGGTGGTATGAGATGCAGGGGACTACGGCAAAAATGGAAAAAAATGAAAGGAGGTCTACAAACTGTAACTGTTGTCCCAACATTGGGGGCTTGCTGTAATAGCAGAATGAAATTGAATCTAGAATGCCCCTCTGTGGTTAAACCCTCATTACAGATGGAAGGAGAGCCATTTTGGTGTAGTAGACACAGTGTTGACTCAGGTAAAGGTAAAGGCAAAGGTTCCCCTTGACATTTTCAGTCCAGTCATGTCCGACTCTAGGGGGCGGTGCTCATCCCGTTTTCAAGCCGTAGAGCCAGCGCTTGTCCGAAGACAGTTTCCCTTGTCATGCTGTCAGCGTGACTAGGGAATGCCATTTTTTACCTTCCCACCGAGGTGGTACCTATTTATCTACTCGCATTTGCATGCTTTCAAACTGCTAGGTTGGCGAGGAGCTGGGACAAAGCGACGGGAGCTCTCTCTGTCGCATGGATTCAATCTTATGACTGGTGGTCTTCTGACCCTGTAGCACAGGCTTCTGCAGTTTAGCCAGCAGTGCCACCACGTCCCTCATTGATTCAGGAGACCTCATCAGAGATAGGAAATTACTGAGGAGAGGTACTAGTAAACTCCTCCTGTAATCTCCCAAATAACTCAAAAACTCTATGAGGGTCACCATAAATCAAAAGCCTCTTGATGGCATGCAACATACAAAGAAACAAAAAGCCCTTCTCCTAATGTAGGAGCTTTCTATCTGTCAGGAAGCAGATCTGAAAAAAACAATTTATGAATGTACTGTCCGTATGTATGGTACAGTGGGGTCTTGACTTGAGAACTTAATCCGTATTGGAAGGCGGTTCTCAAGTCAAAAAGTCTGTAAGTCAAGTCTCCATTGACCTACAGTGCATTGAAAACCGATTAATCCTGTAACAGGCCGTTTTTGTTCCATTTTGGTTTTTTTCTGGTCTGTAAGTCAAATCTCAGTCTGCAAGTCAAACCTAAATTTTGCGGCCAGAGAAGTCTGTAACTCAAAAAGTCTGTTAAGTCAAGCCGTCTGTAAGTCAAGGGTCCACTGTATGTATGTAGAGATAGGCTCAAACCACAAACTTGGCTGGTTCATGGTTCAGTTCATAGTTTATGGTTCATGCAAGCCTTTTTGTTGAAATGAAACAAAACACGAAACTTTTTTCTGCTCAGGCCTTCATTTATGTACTTCAACAAAATGAATGCCTCCCTGATTCCTTCCCACTGGGCCCCCATCACCTCCCTACCTGGTCCTACTGCTTCCTTTTTTTTCCTTCTCTGCTGCCACCATCTGCAAAGTCAGTGACTCAGCTTCCCTTCCAGGAGCTGGGACTGCTGTCCCTGTGCATGTGAATGTCCATCAGTTGATAGGTGCACATGCACAGAGATAGCGAGCATGTCTCCTGGAAGGGAAACTGGGTCACTGTCTCTGAAGGTGGTTGCAGAGGAAGAATGAGAGGCAATGGCAGGACTAGATAGGAAGGTAACATGGGCAGTGGGAAGGGGGCAGGCAGGCAGGAGAGAGGATGGAGGCATTAGGTTCCCCTGCCCTTGGGCATGAACCAGAAAACCAAACTGTGAACCAGTTCAATTTTTCAAGCATTTGGAGTGGTAGTTTATGATTTGTGTATCCATGTGTGTCATTTTCCACTTTGTGCCCATCTCTGTACGTACTATGTTGGACCCCAGTTTCCAGGAGTATATTATATGAAGGATTATTGAAAAGTAGCATTTCCTAGACACAGTTTGAAGCAGAACTGTTGTTGCACCACTCTAAGTCCTCTTCTGCCTTGTTGTGCTGCAAATGTAGAGGAGATTTTTCCAGAAGAGCAAAACAGACCTGTAATCTTCTGCAGTTATGAAGCAATATCTTCTGACCTGACTGAGTTGATGGACACTTTTAAGCTTGTGTAACATGACACTGCTAAGCTGGTTGGAAAATTGTGATCTACCACTTCAGATACTTCTCTTTCTTGGATGCTCAACCTGCAAAGTTTGAGCTTATGATATCTAACTTACACAGTTTTATGCTAAATTGAGAGTAGGCCCATTTGAATCAATTTAACATTTGGAGGACTTGGCTCATACAATCCTCAATGATTCAATGGGTGTATTCTAGTGTGGTTTATTATGCTAAGCAACAGGATTTTGGCCACTGAATTTGGTCAGTATCAATGGTGGAGAATTGCATTCAATTTGTTTTCAATTTGCATGCAGATTTTTGGCAGAGCAACACATGTTTTGGTTGTTGTGGGTTCTGGCTGTCTTCTCTAGGTTTTCTTCCTAACGTTTCACCAGTCTCTGTGGCCAGCATCTTCAGAGGACAGGAGTCAGAACTCTGTCTGTGCTCTGGTGCAGTTTGTTGGATAGTTGAGTATTTATAGCTGTGGGATCAGCTTTTGTCCTTTTCAGGAGATTAAGTGATTATGATGATCAGCGTGTTTTTGTTGTGGGTGTAAGGGGGAGAGATGATATGTCACTGTGATTGATGGGTGTTGTTAGCTGGTCTTTTGTGTGCAGTGATCACTGGTCCTTGTGACTGGGTTGAGTTTGTTGACCTTTTGCAGGCTGTATTTTTCAGTGCTGGGAGCCAGGCTTTGTTGAGTTTTAGACTTTCTTATTTTTTGTTGAAGCTCTGCTGGTATTTATGGATTTCAATGGTTTCCCTGTGCAGTTTAACATAATGATTGCTGGTATTGTCCAGTACTTCAGTATTTTAGAATAGAATTATATGTTCAGCTACTGCCAATTTTTCCAGTTGTTTTAGTCTGCAATGTCTCTCATATTCTTTGATTCTGGTGTGGATGCTGCATTTTGTGGTTCCAATATATACCTAACCACAACTGCAAGGTATCCAGTATACTCCTGGAGTGGTGAGGGGGTCCCTTTTGTCCTTTGCTGACTGTAACATTTGTTGTATTTTTGTGGTGGGCCTGAATACTGTTTGTAGGTTGTTGGTTTTCAAAAGTTTCCCCATGCAGTCCGTGACCCTTTGATGTATGGCAGAAATACTTTATTTGTAGGTGGCTGTTTTTCTTTTTCAGTTTGGTGTTGTTTTCTTGGTTAGATGGCTCTTGTGATTTCATTCTTGGAATAGCAGTTTGCCTGTAGGGCCCAATTCAGATTGTTGAGTTTGGTGCTGAGTAATTGAGCTTCACAGTTCCAATTTGCATGGTCTATCAGTGTTTTGATTATGACTCTTTTTTGTTGTGGGTGGTGGTTGGAGTTTTTGTGTAGGTACCAGTCTCTGTGAATAATGAATAATATCCCTCTATTTCTTTTTCCATGGTGAATTGTATATTTGTTTAGATGCTATTGAGATGGTTTAGAAATTCTTCCAGTTTTTCTTCACTGTGGTTCCAAATTGTGAAGGTGTCTCCCGCGTATCGAAACCAGACTGTGGGTGTGAAGGGTGCCAAATCCAGGGCCTGTTTTTTGAAATGTTCCATGTAGAAGTTTGCTATAACCGGGCTGAGGGGGCTCCCCATGACCACTCCATTTATCTGTTCATAGAACTCGTTATCCCACTGAAAATAGCTGGTCATTAGGCAGTGTTGGAAAAGCGCCTTGATGTCTTCTGGAAAGATCTGCTGGATGAGTGTCAGGGTGTCCTTTATCGGTACCTTGGTGACTAGGGATACTATGTCAAAGCTGATCAGTCTGTCCCTGGGGTTAGGTTTTAGGGTGCTGATGTTGCTTATGAAATGTCCTGAGTCTTTGATGTTGGATGAGGTTTGTCCAATGTAGGTCTGTAGGATGTTTTGTTTAACTCCAGACCAGACTACAGTACTGCATTCTATGGGGGCTCATGTTTGATATCACCTTATGGGAGATGAAATGCTTGTTGGAGCTAGGCAAGCAAATAATGTTCATATCATTCTTGTTGATTTAGGCTTCCTTAACTTGGCAAGGGACCCTGATGAATCATTTTAAACTTCTGTGAGATTCTGTACCTCCAGAGAGATATAAGGAATGCTAGACTTCCCCCCCCTCCATCAACGTCTCCATGATTTGCATAAACTCTATTTGGATATGACTAGCATCCTGCAGAGGAAGCATAGAAAGACTTGAAGATTCTTTAGAAAGATACACAGAGGGAACTGACATTTAGGGGTTGCTGTCAGCTGCCCGGTTTGCCAAGCAGCCCTACTGGTTTTTCACCTCTTCCTTCCTTCCAGTAGGCAATGGTGAAGTTTTGCTTGCAGCAGGCTGGTAAACAAACAGTCTTCCTCCCACCCATCTCTCCTCCTTCTCTGCCAGAACAGAGACAAACACACAGACAAACACCCACCCACCTGCCCACCCACACCCACACCTACACAAACACACACACAAAAACACAAACACAAGCACTATCTACAATGATGACAGAGAAAAGGGGAGCAATTTTCCGTGACAGAGGAGTGCACATTAGACAAGTCAATTCATAAAACTGTGAGTTTTAATCAAGCTAAAATAAACAGCCACTGATGGAAAAGTTAAAATAATACCCTCCTGAACAGAAAAACATGAACCTGGGTGCAGGGGTTCATCATGCTGATTCCTTTTAAAAAGACACATTAAAATATATTTTTATTATTTATTTATGACTGTAATGTATATACTGCCCCATTAATGTCAGTTTACAAGCTAGACTCAGTTCAAATCCTGTTTCTTATGCTAATAGGATCAAACTCTTTGTTCTGTCCATGGTTCTGAAGTTATGCCTGCGGTACCATAAAGAGCTTCCAGAGGAATTATCCAAGCATAAACAAAAGCAGAGGTGCCTCATGAGAAGTTGATGTAGAAACAGGCAACACATGATGGCCCTGCCCAGGAGAAGTGCAACACTACAGCAGAGAATGTGTTGGCCTATACATGGGTGTAGACTTTTAAATATCTGAATTAACAGCCATTTGCAAAAGCAGAGATTGTTGGATTTATTGTGTCCCTTCATCTATCTCAATTCCATGCTTACCTGGTAAATCTTTGACTCTCCTGGCATCTGGTACAGACTTAAGAGGTCTCATCTCTATTTCTCCCTCCTTTGGCTAGATAGGATTTTTTTTCATGTTATAACCTTGATTCAGCTTTTCAGACTCTACCATTTGGCCGTTCCTTCTTCATTTCATTAACTGCTCTGTTTGTGTATCCTTGGCTGGGCTTCCTGGACTCTGTTCCTTTCTTACTGCATCTACCCCCCTGCATGGGCTCGCCAGCCTCACCTGGAGTGTTTGACACTCACTGCCTACACCTGAGACATTGGTAAGATTCTTTTCTCTTGAACTATTCACTCCATCCCACTTAATTGCCAGCCAGTAACTGTATCCAATTACTATTTCCAAGAAGAATGGAGCTCTCTGCACTCTCCCCTCCAATTCTGGGCAGTAGCATTTTATGAGCTTTGGCCTTAAATACAACAGATGAAAGCAGAAGGGAAATTTTAGGTCACTTCTATTCCAGTTCCCCAGTGCTATCTTACTTCCAGAACTGTCACAGTCAGATTGGCCAAGCACACTGAAAAGGAGGAATAAATCTAGGGTCTGTGTCCAGTTTGATCCAGGGGAAATTCCTTTCTAATCCTAAATATTACAGCCATTTTTTTCAATCTGCAAGCAAAATCCAATTAAGAAGCACTGGCTTAATCTATTTCTTCAAGCAGGGGGATATCCCAAAAGGCCTGTCCACTTCACAGGTATACCCTGCCTGTGTGACATCTAACAGTATCCTAGGACGCTCTGAATGTGGGGCAAGGGGTGCAGTAAGAGAGAAGAAATCACCATTTCATAAGCAAAACTTTGCTTGCAATCAAAGAATCCACTCTCTTAATAGCCTTAGTTTAATCTTGGTTTAGCCATGGTGGGATATCTCAGGACAGTTGTACTTCCAATAGCACAAACACTAGGAATCAGTGTTTCTTGGTGCAAAAATATCACCCTTTAGAGAGCAATTGCATTAAAATGTTAACTTCTGGTGACTGTATCTTGATTAGATTCAATGTTTTTCTTTGTATATCTTTTAAGGAAAACATTCCCATCATTGCGATGCTCTTAGGCTGATTAATTTAGGCTTAAGCATGATCTAGGCCAGAGATGGGCAATTGTTGTCCTCCAGATGTTGTGGGACTGCAATTCCAAGCAGTTCTAACCTGATGCTAGGTAAATACTCACTATGGAAAAAAAATCAACATATATTTAACTGGTTGTTGTGGGTTTTTTGGGCTCTTTGGCCGTGTTCTGAAGCTTGAAGAACAACCTTCAGAACACAGCCAAAGAGCCCGAAAAACGCATAACAACCATTAGATCCCGGCTGTGAAAGCCTTCGCGAATACATATTTAACTCTGCACCTGAAACCAACATGCTTAATTTCGGACTAAATCAGTCCTGTTTTATGATTTCAGCCAACGTGTGCTAATGGGCAGCATTAGATACAGTACTGTATATCACAGAAGTGAGTATACCCCCTCACATTTCATAAATATTTTAGTATATCTTTTCATGTGACAACACTGAAGAAATGACATTTGGCTACAATGTAAAGCAGTGAGTATGCAGCTTGCATAATGGTGTAAATGTGGTGTCCCCTCAAAATAACACAACACACAGCCATTAATGTCTAAACAGCTGGCGACAAAAGTGAGTACACCTCTAAGTGACAATGTCCAAATTGGGCACAAAGTGTCAATATTTTGTGTAGCCACCATTATTTTCCAGCACTGCCTTAACCCTCTTGGGCAAAGAGTTCACCAAATCTTCACAGGTTGCCACTGGAGTCTTTTCCATGATGACATCACAGAGCTGGTGGATGTTAGAGGTCTTGCGTACCTCCACCTTCCATTTTAGGATGCCCCACAGATGCTCAACAGAGTTTAGGTCTGGAGACATGCTTGGCCAGTCTATCACCTTTAACCTCAGCTTCTTTAGCAAGGTAGTGGTCATTTTGGAGGTGTGTTTGGGGTTGTTATCATGTTGGAATATGCCCTGTGGCCCAGTTTCCGAAGGGAGGGGATCGTGCTCTGCTGCAGTATGTCACAGTACATGTTGGCATTCATAGTTCCTTCAATGAACTGTAGCTGCCCAGTGCTGGCAACACTCATGCAGCCCCAGACCATGACACTCCCACCAACATGCTTGGCTGTAGGCACAACACACTTGTCTTTCTACTCCTCACCTGGTTGCCACCACACATGCTTGACACCATCTGAACCAAATAAGTTAATCTTGGTTTCATTGGACCACAGGACATGGTTCCAGAAATCCATCTCCTTAGTCTGCTTGTCTGCAGCAAACCATATGTGGCTTTCTTGTGCATCATCTTTAGAAGAGGCTTCCATCTGGGATGACAGCCCTGGAGACCAATTTGATGCAGTGTGTGGTGTATGGTCTGAGCACTGACAGGCTGACACCCCCACCCCTTCAACCTCTGCAGCAATGCTGGCAGCACTCAAAAGTTTATTTTCCAAAGCCAACCTCTGGATATGACGCTGAGTATGGGCACTCAACTTCTTTGGTTGACCATGGTGAGGCCTGTTCTGAGTGGAACCTGTCCTGTTAAACCGCTGTATGGTCTTGGCCACCATGCTGCAGCTCAGTTTCAGGGTTTTGGTAATCTTCTTATAGCATGGGCCATCTTCACATAGAGCAACAATCCATTTTTTCAGATACTCAGATAGTTCATAACCATGAAATGCCATGTGAAATTTCCAGTGACCAGTCTGAGAAAGTGAGAGTGATAACACCTGCTCCCCCTTCACACCTGAGACTTGTGACACTAATGGTTCTCATGACACCAGGGTGGAAAAACAGCTACTTGGGCCCAATTTGGACATTGTCACATTGTACTCATTTTTGTTGCCAACAGTTTAGACATTAATGACTGTATGTTGTGTTATTTTGAGGGGACAGCACATTTACACCATTCTACAAGCTGTAGAATTCCTGCCAACCTAGCAGTTTGAAAGCATGTAAAAATGCAAGTAGATAAATAGGTATCACCTTGGTGGGAAGGTAACAGTATTCCATGTCTAGTCACACTGGCCATGGGATCACGGAAACTGTCTTTGGACAAAGCTGGCTCTATGGCTTGGAAACGGGGATGAGCACCGTGCTCTAGAATTGGACACGACTGGACTAAATGTCAAGGGGAACCTTTACCTTTATGTTTACAAGCTGTATACTCACTGCTTCACATTGTAGCCAAGTGTCATTTCTTCAGTGTTGTCACATGAAAAGATATACTAAAATATTTATGAAATGTGAGTGGGTGTACTCACTTCTGTTATATATTGTACATGCACTATCTTCAGAAACATGTACAAAGCAGAACAAATCTGGAGGTTTTCACAGATTCCAATGTGGCTATGGGGTGAAGCAGTGAGCAGCTGGTCAGCCATAGGGAGAAGCCATACTCTCAAATTTAGATATTAGCATGTAATGAATCATGAAGCACCCCCACCCAATCCGGCCATTTCATGGTTCATTTCAGGGTGCTTCAGTGAAAGTCACCTACCCAGAATGAAATGAAACTCTGCACTATTATCGACATTGGCAATTCATATGTGGGCTATAACTTGGACATCTCAAATCCGATCTTCACCAAACTTTGATTGACTCTTGGGCTAATTGGTCTTTCCTCCCCCTTCAAGTTTGGCAAATATTGGATTTGGGACATACTATGTTAGTGAAGTTAATGCATGATTTAATCAAAGATGCCTAGATATTTGGACTTAAGGAATCAAAATCAAGAAGACCATGCTGCTGCCACCAAAGGAGTAGGCCTAGATTGTCTCTGTGGTAAACTGATGAGTCAACGTTTGTAAAAAAAAGAGTCCAATCATCTCCTTCAGCTGAGTAAGTCACAAGCTGAGCAGTTTGATGTAACACAGCTGGTGAAACAAAATGCTGTAGAACAGCGGTCTCAAACATGCAGCCTGAGGGCCATTTGTGGCCCGCTGGACAATAGTTTGTGGCCCCTGCCTTGCCTGCCCCCCCCTGAAGCGCCCACGTGTCCTCTGCTGTCAAGAGTAAAAAAAAAAAGTCTCACCTCGCTCACCAGCTCTCTCTCAAGACAGCGCCTCTTGCACCCTCCATCCGGAACTACAGCCTGCCAGCCAGCCTGCTGCCAGCCCGCCTGGCTAAGAAAACTCCTGGGCGGCTTCCTCGGGTTCTTGCTTCACTTGGCGGAAAATCTGATGCGGTCCAGCCTCACCCAGACTCTGCCTCCAGCAGCCCCCAGGTAAATTGAGTTTGAGACCCCTGCTGTAGAAGAACCCTGGGGAAACTAGTCCCTGATTGGCCAGTAGGGGCAATAAACATGATAGCCTCAGAGCACTGGGTTGTTGGGTGGAATAAGGAGAGATAGAAGGAGCTGTTCTGTTAGACTGATTTATTATATATTTTTGGACTCGGAATATGTGCTGTGTTAACTGAACTGATTCTGATCTTGAATGCTTACCGTGTATGACTATTGGACTGGATGAAGACAACTCTGTATGTATGACTCCACTGCTACTTATAAACAATACAGTTTTTCTTTACCCTGATGGGGCTCTCATTCCACTACATACCTGCATGCTGGTTCCTGACTTGGATAAAACTCTGCCAGGGCTAAGGAACGGGCATTGCCTTGACCTAAAGTTCCTGACACACCAAATATACCCTTGTAGCTATTGCATGTAGGTGCAGGACATGTAGAAGTTGCATGTAAGTGTAGGCCAAGGTGAACTATTTTTTATCATCATTGTTAGCTAGGATTCATTTCTAGAATTTTCTTTGTTCTTTCTAAGTTTAGTAAGTTTACAGAAAAGTTTATTATTAGGATTGAGTGTTTGTGTATCTGTAGATGAATGTCTGCATTCCTCTTTTATGGGCTTTGGTTAGCTAGGTGAGGATTATTTCCTCCCCCATCCCTACCTCTTTGTTTCTTCTTCATAGTAGTAGAACTCCCACTGTCTGCTGCATATTGCGGAACTGCTAAAAGATTGCCTGTGGACAGAGGTAAAATACCCCATACCTGAAAGGGATTATGCTGTTTAGCTCCATCCCCAAGGTCATAGCTGCTTGCAGTTTTTGTATTCATGGGAAGTTTTGTTTTCCCCATGAAGATGGAGAAAATAAAAAAAATACTGTCACAAAACTGAACAAGGATCAAACTGGAGGGGCACAAAGTAGGCTGGAAGCTTATTCTGTCATGGACTTGGATCGGGGGTAGCTGCTGCATAATACTTGGCAGCATGTCTACGTTTCATTTATGGTTTAATTTAAATAGAAAAATGGAAAGTGGATATTACTTTGAACTCTACTGAAAATTACAGATAAGAATATTGAGCAGACAGCTTCAAGCATTGGGCAAATTCATGAAATTGGTTACCATGATAAGAATTAATTATTACCTATGCTGTACAGAATAAGAGACAACTTTAAAAACATATAATAATTAAAGTATATAATTAAGCCTTGGAGCCCAGCTTGTTTTCTACTCATTTTCTGATACTACTATTGTTGCTGTTGTTATTATCACTATTGTTGTTATCATAATCATCATCACCATCATCATCACTATAGAAGCAAGAATCATATTTGCTTCTCAGTATCCATGCCAAAAAGGGATGTGGCACTGCGGGTTAAACCGCGGAAGCCTCTGTGATGCAAGGTTGGAAGACCTGCAGTCGTAAGATTGAATCCACATGACGGAGTGAGCTCCCGTCGCTTGTCGCAGCTCCTGCCAACCTAGCAGTTCGAAAGCATGTAAATGCGAGTAGATAAATAAGTACCACCACGGTGGGAAGGTAATGGCAAACCACTGTGGTTCATGTGGCCAGCATGTTTCAGGCTCATGTGCTAGCCACCATTGTCTATGGACAAATGCTGGTTCTATGGAAATGGAGGATGAGCACCATGCCCTAAAGTCGGACACGACTGGACTAAATGTCAAGGGGAACCTTTACCTTTACCTATCCATGCCAAACTCAATAGAGCTCTGATTTCAGCTAGCATTCCAGGGCACAACTTATATACAATGGTCTCAAAAAGAAGTGTCAGATCACTGAGTTTATATCATATATAGATGAGTAAGCTGTCTGAGAGGTAGCAAATGGCAAGCATTAACAATTTGTCCAACCCTTCAGCTGGTGAACTGCGAAAAGAAAAATACAGGTGAAGAAGTAATTGTCCATTGTTTTGTGCAATCTCTGTTGCATATTCTTCAGATGAAAATCCTTTCTCACACCTTTCAGTTTTTTCAAAGTCTGTGCCATGAAAAAGAAACATTGAGACCAGAGCATACTTTTTTCATATACATATCCCAGAATCTTGATCAAATATTACTGCATTACACAATCCAGATTGAGCAATTTGTTCAGCAGATCTGCTGAAACCAATAGGATTTAAAATTAGTTTTGACAAGGGTTAGATCCAGCCAATTCTCTATCAATATCCCCATTCATATTAACCCCAACCCTTTCTAGTATTAAAGGAGCACGCCACAACCACCTTATCTTTAGCCAGATTTCAGAGTTTATAAATTTAAATGTAAATTAATTAATTAATTAATTTTAAATTACTTAGACTCAAACAAGCTTCACTGAGAGCCTATCAGCATAGCCAAAATTCACTTCTATGCTCTTATAGAGATACTGAAGGATTAGGAAAAGGCTGTGTTGTTCAGAATTACACAAATGCAAGAGCAAGGTGACACCTTTATTGAACCAATAAAAAAATTTACACAAATTGCAGACCTTTGTGAATGAAATCCCACTTCTTCAGCTGTACATCCACTTCATGGAAATATTTTATGTAATTATCCAAGCATAAACTGATCACACTCTAAAACAGGATGTGCTGTTAATCATATTTGACCAGAACGCAAATGTGTGAAATAAAGGCGAATCAAACATCATTGGGGAATTTGGCCCCAAAGTTAGGAATGAAGCAGGGAAGAGACTCATGGAATTATGTGAAGCTAGTGATTTCTTTATTGCAAACAAATGCCTCAGACAAAATAACAAATAATTGTACACATGGATTCCACTGAGGGATTAATATAAAAATCAAGTAGGATATATAAATGTAAGCTGATGATGAAATGTTATTCTTTCTGGAAAAACAAGTGTAGGAAGAGACTGTGAAATAGGCTATGAATTGTGAATTGTTAACATCAAAAATTGAGGGAAAGCTAAAGAAGAACAGTAAAACAATTACTGTACCATAGCAAGATAGAATTTGAATACATTGTGAAGAATTTCTAGAGCACAAGTTTATGTTGCTAAACTCAACTAAGCATGAACTTGAAGAACTATTGATTCTAAATTAGAGATATTATTAGGGAAGAATGCAAATGTACTATTTTTGTAGTCAAAAGAAAAGTCTTAATGGATGACTGAGGATGGATAAAAAGCAAGAGTAAAAGGTGTAAGAAAATAGGTTCAAAATCCTAAATGCAATTTATTAGTTACTTCCATGCAGGAAAAAAAGAACTGTTATAATAATCTTTGCAAATAAATGTTGTTGTTTAGTTATTTAGTCGTGTCCGACTCTTTGTGACCCCATGGACCAGAGCACGCCACGCTGTCCTGTCTTCCACTGCCTCCCGGAGCTGGGCCAAATTCATGTTGGTTGCTTCAACGACACTGTCCAACCATCTCATCCTCTGTCGTCCCCTTCTCCTCTTGCCCTCACACTTTCCCAACAACAGGGTCTTTTCCAGGGAGTCCTTTCTTCTCATGAGATGGCCAAAGTATTGGAGCCTCAGCTTCACAATCTGTCCTTCCAGTGAGCACTCAGGCTTGATTTCCTTTAGAATGGATCGGTTTGTTCTCCTTGCAGTCCAGGGGACTCTCAAGAGTCTCCTCCAGCACCACAATTCAAAAGCATCAATTCTTCGGCAGTCAGCTTTCTTTATGGTCCAGCTCTCACTTCTGTATATCACTACAGGAAAAACCATAGCTTTGACTATTCGGACTTTTGTTGGCAAGGTGATGTCTCTGCTTTTTAAGATGCTGTCGAGGTTTGTCATTGCATTCTTCCCAAGAAGAAGGCGTATTTTAATTTCAGGGCTGCTGTCACCATCTGCAGTGATCATGGAGCCCAAGAAAGTGAAATCTGTCACTGCCTCCATATCTGTCTCCATATCTTCCCCTTCTATTTGCCAGGAGGTGATGGGACCAGTGGCCATGACCTTAGTTTTTTTGATGTTGAGCTTCATACCATTTTTTGGGCTCTCCTCTTTCACCCTCATTACAAGGTTCCTTAATTCCTCCTCACTTTCTTGTTGTTGATATTTCTTCCAGAAATCTTAATTCCATCTTGGGATTCCTCCAGTCTGGCCTTTCGCATGATGTATTCTGCATATAAGTTAAATAAGCAGGGAGACAATATACAGCATTGTCATACTCCTTTCCCAATTTTGAACCAATCAGTGTTTCCATATTCAGTTCTAACTGTTGCTTCCTGTCCCACATATAGATTTCTCAAGAGATAGATAAAGTGGTCAAGCACTCCCATTTCTTTAAGGAATTGCCATAGCTTGCTGTGGTCCACACAGTCAAAGGCTTTTGGATAGTCAAAGAAGCAGATGTTTTTCTGGAACTCTCTGGCTTTCTCCATAATTCAGAACATGTTAGCAATTTGGTCTCGAGTTTCTCTGCCCCTTCGAAATCCAGCTTGCACTTCTGGGAGTTCTCGGTCCACATACTGTTGAAGCCTACCTTGGAGGATTTTGAGCATAAACTTGCTAGCGTGGGAAATGAGTGCAATTGTATGGTAGTTGGAGCATTCCTTGGCACTGCCCTTCTTTGGGATTGGGATGTAGACTGATCTTTTCCAGTCCTCTGGCCACCGTTGAGTTTTCCAAACTTGCTGGCATATTGAACGTAGCAACTTAACAGCGTCCTCTTTTAAGATTTTAAATAGTTCAACTGGAATGCCATCACCTCCACTGGCCTTGTTGTTAGACAAGCTTTCTAAGGCCCACTTGACTTCACTCTCCAGGATGTCTGGCTCAAGGTCAGCAGCCACACTATCTGGGTTGTCCCCGGACATCCAGAGCTTTCTGGTATAGTTCCTCTGTGTATTCTTGCCACCTCTTCTTGATGTCTTCTGCTTCTGTGAGGTCTCTCCCATTTTTGTCCTTTATCATGTTCATCTTTGCACAAAAGGTTCCTTTAATATCTCCAATTTTCTTGAACAGATCTCTGGCTTTTCCCTTTCTCTTATTTTCCTCTATTTCTTTGTATTGTTCATTTAAGAAGGCCCTCTTGTCTCTCCTTGCTATTCTTTGGAAGTCTACATTCAATTTTCTGTAACTTTCCCTGTCTCCCTTGCATTTTGTTTCCCTTCTCTTCTCTGCTATTTGTAAGGCCTCATTGGACAGCCACTTTGCTTTCTTGCATTTCCTTTTCTTTGGGATGGTTTTTGTTGCTGCCTCCTGTACAATGTTACGAGCCTTTATCCAACGTTCTTCGGGCACTCTGTCTACCAAATCCAGTTCATTAAATCTGGATTTAATGAATCACTTCCACTGTGTATTCATAAGGGATTTGGTTTAGATTATACATGACTAGTCAAGTAGTTTTTCCTGCTCTCTTTAGTTTAAGCTTGAATTTTGCTATGAGAAGCTGATGATCAGAGTCACAATCAGCTCCAGGTCTTGTTTTTGCTGACTGTATAGAGCTTCTCCATCTTTGGCTGCAGAGAATATAATCAATTTGATTTCAGTATTGCCCATCTGGTGATTTCCATGTGTAGAGTCGCCTCTTGTGTTGTTGGAAAAGAGTTTTTGTGATGACCAGCTTGTTCTCTTGACAGAACTCTATTAGCCTTTGCCCTGCTTCGTTTTGAACTCCAAGGCCAAACTTCCCTGTTGTTCCTTTTATCTCTTGACTCCCTGCTTTAGCATTCCAGTCCCCTAGAATGAGAAGAACATCTTTCTTTGGTGTCAGTTCTAGAAGGTGTTGTAAATCTTCATAAAATTTTTCAATTTCAGTCTCCTCAGCAATGGTGGTTGGTGCATAAACTTGGATTATTGTGATGTTGAAAGGTCTGCCTTGGATTCGTATTGACATCATTCTATCATTTTTGAGATTATTTCCCATTACTGCTTTTCCCACTCTTTTGTTGACTATGAGGGCTACTCCATTCCTTCTACGGGATTCTTGCCCACAATGGTAGATATGATAATCATCTGAATTGAATTCGCCCATACCTGTCCATTTTAGTTCACTGACACCCAGGATGTCAATGTTTATTCTTGCCATCTCCTGTTTGATCACATCCAGCTTCCCAAGGTTCATAGATCTTACATTCCAGGTTCCTATGTAGTATTTTTCTTTGCAGCATCGGACTTTCCTTTCACTTCCAGGCACGTCCACAGCTAAGCGTCCTTTCGGCTTTGGCCCAACCACTTCATTAGTTCTGGAGCTTCTAGTACTTGTCCTCTGCTTTTCCTCAGTAGCATGTTTTACGCCTTCCGACCTGAGGGTCCCATCTTCCAGCGTCATATCTTTTAGCCTTTTGTTTCTGTTCATGGGGTTTTCTTGGAAAAGATACTGGAGTGGCTTGCCAGTTCCTGCTCCAGGTGGATTGCGTTTAGTCGGAACTCTCCACTATGACATGTCTGTCTTGGGTGTCCCTGCACGGCATAGCCCATAGTTTCTCTGAATTACTCAAGCCCCTTCGCCTCGACAAGGCTGCAATCCATGAATGGGTTGCAAATAAATAAAAGATACCAAAAAGGGGGAAGATCTAAAGATTTCTTTCATAAGGTCCAATAAATCAAAGGAAATTTAAATTAGATTAGGAATGCTGAAAGATCAAGGCTTATATATAAGGACAGTAACTATGGGGCCATTGTCTAAACTTTTCATGTAAGCCAAATGATGCTCAGGATTTCACAAAGTAGAATTTTATCATATAGGGAGCAAGAAAGGCCAGATGTTCAAGCACAATTAAGGAGTGGAAGAAGTATAAGAAAGTGTATTGTATATACATAGTGGCCCAAATCCAGTTGTTAGTAAATCATGCTACAGTAGGCCGACTGAATGTCTGGGGATTTGGTGAGTCTCCTCCTCCAAAAGTTTTTTACTTTAGCATAGTACATCACAGTTTTAGTATAGGGTCATTTGAATTAATGGGCCTTACAGAGGAGTTGACTCACCAAATTCCCATTGATAGAGCTCATATTGTCAATTTACTATTTCAAACAACAGGATTTTGGCCATTGACTTTAGGATTTCAGTATTTCAGGAGAAAATCATTTTATACTTTATAGATTACAGTAAAGCATTTATGGTTCATGCAAAACTATGGCCTTTTCTAGAACAAATAGATGTGCCACAATATTTGGCCATTCTAATAAGTAACACAATGTAAACACACTCAGCTAAGACATGCAGAAACTATAATACTGGCAAAAATCAGTGGTGGCTGGAAAATAGTGCTGGGGAAGGTTAAACAAGAAAGTCTAAAAGCGGGGTTGTAGTTGAAACTGAAAAAGAAAAAAAAGTTAGCAGGAGAATTGCATAACTTTAATGTTAGCAGGAGAATTGCATAACTTTAATATTAACAATGAAGAAATTTAAACTATTCTTTTTTTCTACTGTATATCTTTGTTCATTAGCTCAAATGGGGTCTACAGAAGAAATAGGAATTTAGAAGGGCAGCTATGAAGGAATTAGAAAAGATCCTTAAGTGAAAGTATGCATCATTGTAACCTAAAGCTAAGATTCAGCCATACTTTGATATTCCTCATTATAAATGTGAACACTGGACATTAAGGAAAACTGACAGGGAAAAAATGGCATTACTAAAACCATGGACTGCCAGAATGACAAATAAGTAGGTTCTATATCAAATCAAGCCTGAACTCCTAGGTAAAGGTAAAGGTTCCCCTTGACATTTAGTCCAGTCATGTCCGACTCTAGGGGGCAGTGCTCATCCCCGTCTCCAAGCCATAGAGCCAGCGTTTGTCAGCGTTTGACCTAAACAGGGCTGGTAATGGGAGGGTCTTTTGGAGGCAATTAGAAGAAGTCAGATGTACAAGGACAGCATGTAATGACATCAATCAAGTTAGCTGATCCTAGGAAGAAATTGCCCAAGTAAGAGATTTTGTCCCAATGAATGTATTTTTGTGATTTTACATGCAGTTATTAACAGTCAATGAAAATCTAGCTGTTATAATCTAAGGATGTCTGAAAAAATGTGCTAAAGGGATATTTCAGGATCAAAAAGCAAAATCAATGACAACCTAGAGCCTACCATCTGATTTTCAGACCTATATCTCAGTAATGCCTAACAAAGCCTCATATCTAATTTGTTCTCTGTCTGTCAATCATACATCATAGACTATAGATTGCTAGGCAGAAGCCAAACATCTGACCTAAGTCTGATCTCAGTTGACACTTGGATCTAAGCATGCCCCAGAATCTTATTACCAAAAAGGCATAAAAGCGACCACCTATAACTGGATCTTAGGTAGATAATAAAGATTATCTTGTATATTGCTGTGGATCTATTTATATTCTTGTTTATTCCACAGTCTCTTCTTCTGAATAACATTCTCTGCCCCCTTCCCAGGCTTCTTTTAGTGTTCTCACAAATTATCCATCTTGTTAATAAATAAACTACTTTGCATTCACATTTGGAGACCAGGTAAATCAGTAGACCACTTAAATGGGAAATGATATCCTGGCAGCTTGATTACAAAGAATGAAACCAGAAACATTTCTGCACAAATACCAACATGGCCTGATATTTCTACAAAATGTTTTGCATGCATTTTGAGGCTTATATTCTTATCCAGTGAATACTTATCTATTTTGGCAAACGTCTTTTCAACAGTTACCACGAGCCTGCAGACAATAAGGGGGGAAATCCTGAGCCAAGAAATTATATTGTTTAAATTCATATGGAAGCCACAGAAAGCGAGGGGTGGCTGCGGTCCTCAATTGATTTATGGTGTCTTATCAGTGGCTTTAATAATTATGGATACAGGAATAAAAACAAATTTTCCAGATTAAAAAGCACAAACAAAGCTTGTTTGGATTAACATGATCCACAGAAAGTATTCATTTAACTCCTCTGACTATCTATAATTTACTGAGCTGCAGAATAAACATACTGTGCCGGTCTGCTGCCGAGGGCTCAAAGTCGTAAATATTTCATTACTTTAAAAATGAATTGCTATTAGGTAGATGTTTTGGTATTCAGGAATATAAAGTTTTAAGTAGTCAAATAAAATTGCTTCTTTTGCCTTCCGGCTGATTTGTTTGTTTTCCTCTGATTAGAATGGTGAACCATACAGGATCACCTCTTGGATCGTAAAGGAAATACACATCAAGCAATTGGTCTTTTTTCCTCATCCTGCCTTGTGTGAAATGTGCAGAGATATTCAGACATTCAGGATTGTGAGAAGCCTCAAAAGCCTATCATTGCCATTGCTTAAAGGTGCTAGCCATGATCAAGTCCCACTTGCTTTGGTCATAATAGATATTAGTGGTGCTTATTCTGCTTCTTACATATGTCAGGGAGTTCTGAAAGTGTTCCTACAATATTTTTCAGTGTCTCCACTTTTTTCTCCACTAGCATTCCATGCAATATACAATGCCTTCTCTATAACCTGTACCTGCTTGATGGCAAATAATAAAAAATGTATCTGTTTTTACCCAGATCTTACATTTATTTTTAGTAATTTAAAGAATTATTATTGCTTTTTAATTTCTTCTGCCTTGTGCCAGTAATTCATTTCTCCTAATTTTTCCTCATGTCTTACATGCTAAATTTTTATTGATCAGTTTTGCTCTTTTCTCAACTTTTCCATTTCTCTGTATTTTTATTCCAGGGTGTTGTTGATCCATGTGGAATGAAATGGATTGTATCCAACACATATTTTTTGTAAAAAGAAGAAAAGCTTAACTTCAGTTTAAATCCATGCAAATAATATGACCTACATCCAATTGCTAGTCCTGACTAAAGCAGACCCATAGATCAATGGAAGATGGTAAATCAACACTTATACAACTTACATTGATTTGATGGGTCTCCTCTAGTTGAGAGTAACAAGTGGATTTGGACCAAAGCCTTCTCCCTTGCATTGCCCTGATGCACATTGTTCTGCCAGAGCCTAGTGCTGATACCTTAAAGATGGAACATAAAATGACATTAACATTAATTGGGATTTTAAGTGAACATATCCAGTTCATGGACTGTGAGATTATTAATGAAAATGTGGGCAGGTCTTTTGATATCTCGTCATGGGCAGAAATCTGTGATCATTACTTCTCTTTCTCCTTATTCAAATCACACAGAAGTAAAAGAACACTATTAATATGCAATGTATTTGAAAATTCCACATACATTTTAGTCAATGGCCAAAGCACTTTTAAAAATGAGTTCAAATATGTAAATATGGAGAAATGTCTACAAAATACATATAAATTACCATGGAAAATATTGTTTTGGCAATCCATTATGAAACTCATGTTAGCACAGTGCTGAGATTCTTAGAAACATTACAAAAATGAAGTTGACATATTTTTGCATCCCTACTAAGAGTTCTTTCTTCTAAACCCCCCCCCCCCCAAACCCAACTGTTCATCATGATAATAGAAGAAACAGCATAGCATAATGGAAATTTCCATATGGGTATCCATGTTAGTCAGTAGGCTGGTGCAGAAAAATCAGTAAAGAGTCTTGTGGAACCTAAATGATCTGTTAAGGTTCTTAATCTAGAAAAAAAGAGTTAAGTAATTTGTTAAGGTAGTTTATCTAGCAGATAAATATGCCACAAGGCAATGGATAGGAGCTTAGTTCTGAGGCCTGAGGCTGTTGATGATCACAGATAGACAAGACCAATGAGTCTATGTATTGACCTACCAAGTTCTCATTGAGTCACAATTTCAAGGCACCATAATGTGTTTGGTTGTGTTGCAATGATTGACCACAAATAAGAGCAGGTATAAGGAAAACCTTTGCTGTTGAGAAGTATTCACTTGCTCCCCTGGGTCCTATATGGGAAGAAAGGCTGAATATAAATGATTTAAATTAAAAAAATTAAAACTGGGATTTAGGTATGCTCACATAAAGGTAAAGGTTGCCCTTGACAGTTAGTCCAGTTGTGTCCGACTCTAGGGGGTGGTGCCCATCTCCATTTCCAAGCCGTAGAGCCAGCGTTTGTCTGAAGACAGTTTCCATGGACACGTGGCCAGTGTGACTAGACATGGAACACCGTTACCTTCCCACCGTGGCAGTACCTATTTATCAACTTGCATTTTACATGCTTTTGAACTGCTAGGTTGGCAGGAGCTGGGGCAAGCGACGGGAGCTCACTCCGTTGTGTGGATTTGATCTTACGACTGCTGGTCTTCTGGCCTTGCAGCACAGAGGCTTCTGCGATTTAACCTGCAGTGCCACCACATTCCTTATGTGCCCACATAAGCCTGCTCCTAATATCCCCATATAGTCCTGGATTTAGCGAAGATCTCAATGATCTATGTGTGTTGAAACATGCTCATGAAAACTCTTGAGGAGCTGGAATAGGCAAACATCTGTAGCAGCATTTACTGTAGGTGTGTGCAGGTATTGGTGGAAAGTCTCTGCATGTATGCCCACGTCCATGGACAGTCACTTCAGATTTCCTTTTTTAAAGGGGGCATTCAAAGGTATCAGAGTCACTAAAGGGAGACAAATTGCAATTTGGGGGCAAACTTGCAGAGGCGGAGTTCATAGGTTGGAAGAGGGAGTCTGGAAAGGCCTAGGGGTCCTGGAAAGCACATACATTCTAAGGGCCACTCTTTGTTCACTCCAGCCATTCATGTTTGCACAAACATCTCCCTGTTTATGGAGATGCTGAGCAGGGACTCTTTCATCTTGGTTTCCCCAGAGATACATTTGTTGAGAACAAAGGATATGGATTTCTCAGTGGGTTAAATTAGGCTCTGGAACTCTCTCCCAAGGATGGTGATCCGTGCATAATAAGGCTTGGGGGCCATAAATGTTTTAAGCTCCGATAGAAAATTGTTTTAATGTTGCTGGAAATTGCTTTCAGTGGGTGCTTTTATTGTCACCCTGCTGCTCTTAGTCTTGTTAATTGTTTCTGCAGTCTTCTAGCCTTGCATTGTAATGTAATATATTTTATTGTCGCCTTGGATACACACTTAGATGCCTGTCAAGCATGATTTAAGTGCAGTCAGTTCTTCCACTGAAATGTATCAGTTATTATCACACTATTGCCTCTCATTCCATATTTTTTAAAAATAAGAAACTGGACACAGTTCTGCCAAACCACCATCAAAGTACGAATCATGAACAAGAGGTAAAAAATGCTTACGGATTTATACCTCATATTTGAAAAGTATTTATGACATATCTCCATGGTGAAGCCTATCAAACTTAAAGGGGAGATCTCTGCCAACAGGTTCACCTGTATGCACATTTAAATAATCAAGGTTTTGTAGAAATGTGTCTTCTCTTCAAATGGCAGCCTTCACTATCCTGACATGGTATGAAAACTACTGCAAAACCCTTTTCAAATAATGTAAAATCTGGTAAGTAATTTTTGCTGAGAAAATTGATTGAGCATCCTGAAACATTGAAACCTCCTCTTTTTTTAAAAAAAAAAGAACCTCTGTTTGAAGATAAGGGGTGTTTGGTTGAGGGAAAATGACATCTCCATGAGTGCCCTTTTGCCTTTGGATCAGGTAATTCAGCAGAAAGCAGAGAAAGTGCTACAGTACTAGACGATCTGAGCAAATTTAAACCGCCACTGGTGGCTGAACAAAAAAGTCAGTCCCCCATTCAAAAGTGAAAATTCCACAGGGGGCTTCCTCACACAGAGCTTTACTTTACGTAGTCCCTGGGTTTTAATTGAAACCCTTCTATGCGTGATTTGATGCCAATTATGGGCTAAATGGCCAAAATAGTCAACCCCCAAAGACTAATGAAAATCAGCTTCAAATCCCCATATATTAATAAAACTCAGTAGATAACATTGAACCAGGTATTATCACTGAACCTAATTTGTTACTACTATTGTTACTATCACAACTCCTACTATTACCTCACCACTCCTCCTAATATCACTGTTGTTACTCTTACTTGTGCTAGTGAGATAAAACAGTGCAGGAAGTATATTGAGCATCTTGAGGGAATGTCTTGATACATTCTTGTTTAGAGACATGAACTTTGGAGTATACACAACTGATGTATTCTTGTTCATGGATATAATTTTATTTTGAAGACAATTTTGAGTGTCTTTCAAAACAGAAAATAAAGCGTCTAAATGCTTACTTAAAGTATGGCAGAATCCTGATCTTCAAAATTCTCAGGGTTAAGGCAACAATCTAAGGGTGCACTCAGAATGAGGGAATAGTAAAGTACTTCTGAATATTCTCTTCCTAGAAAATCCTGAAAGGGTTTGCCAGAACTGACTTCATGGTTTGCAATTATTATCATTATTATTAACCAAGCCTCCATTTCCTATTCTGGTCAAGCACAGCAACGAGAAAAAGGGCAATTCAGTGATTGTTAATTCACGATCAGGAAACATTGCATAAAAATGAGCCCTGACACTCAAACCCTGAGTTTCAGTCTCCATAGATGTAATCAGCCATTTAACCACTCATCAAGAAAATGGCATGATTAGTTGATGGGTGGGACATCGCTTACTCACCATATTCATTTCACTTTATTCTGCTCTATTCTAAAAATATGTAGCCTTTGCACAGCAAAACAGCTCTAGGGTTTTACGTCTCTTTGACTACTTTGCTGCCACTTGTCTAATCTCAGCACATCGTCCCTTTCACAGCGGCACATATTAAAAGTGAGCTTGCACAGTCTTTGCAGCAGATTGTCCAATTAACTCTTCAGCACCTTGATTACTTTATCAAGTAACCATTTACGCAGGTGCCACCTTTCCCAAACGAGATATTCAATGCAAGGAACATAGGATTGGTTGAGAGACTTGCCCCCTCGCCTTGAGCAAATTCCAGCTAATTACATTCCACCTACACATTCCTCAATCAATTTCATTTGGATACAATGTTTCCTTGAATTCAAAAATACCTTCATGGGCTCATCACTATGGCGTAGTGCTATGTTGTGCTAATGGTGAAGGTCCTTTATTCCCAGAATCCATTGTTTAAATATGCTATAGAAAAAGGTTGAAAAGATAGGGAGGAATGGGTTAGAGATGAGAAATAATCCACATAACATAGGTCTTCTGTAAGGAAGGATTTTGATAATTACTCTCACAGTCCTATCCTCTTTCTAAAGAAGTGGTCCTGTTATCTTATACACCGTCACTTTCTGTACATTTTTCAAAAGCCCCAATATTTCAGTTGCATAACCAAGCCAAATGTGACCAAATGACGGAATTAATTACTACTTGCACAGCTTGAGTTTTCTTGTGACTAATGGTACTTCCAAACAAGGCTTGTACAACATAATCACCCTCTCTCACTTAGAGAATATTACGGAGAAGTAGCATAGATGTCATCATCTTCCACTTGCAACTATTCCATGTTTTCCAACAATTCCTTCTGTATCAACTGTCATTAAGGAGGAATGGTGGTTGAACAAGGTATTTTGATAGTACTTTGACAAAGTCTCTATCCCAATGCATCCTGAGTCTCTTTCTTTTTATTATTTTTTAGTCTAAGAGTCCATAACATAACCTGAAGGTTCTTGATGTAATTTACGCATTGAAGCTAAACTATTATCACCAGTACTGTATATGATTAAGAGACCCTCTGAAAATCCCCTGTATGTCGTTCTGAGGGCTGTCAGGCAAAATCTGAGAAACAAAAAACAGAAATGAAAAAATAAAGGAGACTAAAACGTTGTGGCACCTTAAAGACTAACTGCTATATTTCAATGTGAGTGTTTGTGGACTGTATGGCTGTTTGTGCTCATGAAAACACACATGCACTCATAAAAAGAATGAGCCCTAGCTAGTCAGCAGGAGACCATGTGTGATAAGAACAACAGATGGCATGCAGTAAGGGTTCCTCTCCCCGCCAGTGAATGACATCCAACCAGGGAAAAAGATGGGATGATTGAGGGTAATTCCCTCTCCTCCTTGCACATCCCTATGCCACCTCCCAAATGTGTTCCTTATACAGTAGTTGGGAGATTCCCTGGGAAAGATATGGATTGTGATGGGCAGGGGGTTAGGGGAGGGAAAAATCACCCAAACCTTGAGAAGATTTGAGTGGTGATAGGTGGACTGCTAGAAGAATCACCTCCCAATCTCCTGGCCTGTTCACTTGATGGTTGCCATCCATCAGTGGGGCGGGTGTGTGTGTCATGCTGTGCCTTAAAGAACACAATAAAAAAGACTAGAATGCTATATGCTTTTATGCCTTTTAAATGCCAGCTGCCACAGCAGATTCTGGATCAGAGTTCAGAACTAATATTTCAAGTTCCATTTGAAGTGGTGGAAATGCTCTTCTCATGACCTCACAAAGCCACTTCAGACTTATCTGATTGAGCTTTAACACTCCCCTCAATGGTTGTGAATACAGAATAAGTTCTGTTTAGGGTTCGGTATTTGACAATTTGATTTCTTCTTCCCCTTTTTATCTTGTTCATATTCTTGTCTGTGTCACATTAAATGATGCAGAGCTCACTTTTAGGGAAATGCCTAACCCAAAGTTTATGAAATAAAATATTGATATCAGCTTCATAAAACTCAAGGGAAGCAATAGCTCGCCTCCTGACATGCTTCTAACTGCAGGCACCTTTCTGTATATTGTATATGGAGGCAGTGGTGGGGGAATGAGCTGCAGGAGGAGAAAAACACATTTTAGCTATAGGATTTTTGATGGTTCATGGTGGAAATCTAAAGAGTTATGAAATTCTTTATTGCTATTATGATATGAAAAGTAGGCTTCATTGTAAATTTCATGAATGATCAAAGCCTAGCAAATGAATGGATGCTAAAATATTTGTGCGTTGTAACCAGCAGTAATAGAAAATAATTTTGTTGGATTCAACACTCTTAGTAAAATATCTGGGAATCTGGTTTGATTGAACCATGCAATATAGTCTCATTCAATAAATGTCTGAAAGGAGGTGGTGTGGAATAGCTTCCATGGGATGAAGAATGAAATATGTGACAAAATTTAACAGTGGCTGCGGTGAGAATGAATAGTGTGGTTTTAACGTACAGCTTGGAATCATAAAAATTCAACACATGTCATAATGAAAAAGATGGACACATTTGAATTGTGGAATTATAATGGGATGCTAGGAATAACTTGGATTGAGAGAGTGACCAAAAAAGAAGTACTAAAACCAGTGACGAAAGACCAAGAAATCATAAAAGAAATTAAATGCAGAGTACCTCAGACGGTGGAGAACAGTTGCAGTAATATTGAATGCAAGTAGCATTTTTGCATCTTCTGTGCATTGTTGTGAGAAGAACCACACCTCATCTTTAGAATCTGCTCATATGTGAGGCTTACAGGGTGTTTCACAGAAAGAAAACATGCAGGAAGGTGTGGGCACATTTGAAAACATGAATGGCTACAATGTGTATGATTGAAAAACATGCACAAACTGCTTAAGAGGGAAATGCATAAATCAGGTAAGATGTGTAAATTGTGGGTGTTCACATGACACTAGCCCATCTTGACTGATAAGTGCTGGAAGAGACGGATATGATGGGTGGGTCAAGGTGATGGAAAAAGTTTTATTATGTCAGGAGGTGGTGCCTACACCTAAAAAGAGGCAGCCATGTACTCTCTCCTGAACAGAACCTATGTGCAAATTACCATCCCTTTGCAAACATCTCTTTTGGAACAAGCTACGTATGTTGACCAGATAAATGTTCTTGCAGAAAACTAATTACCAATACTAATTCAAATCCTGTTTCAGACCAGGGTCTGACATCAATACAATTCTGATTGTCTGATGGATGACCTGATTCAGGAGAGTGATAGGAGGAGTACTACCTTCTCAATCTTTCTGAGGCTTTTGATACCTTTGACCATGGTTTAATCTGTGCTCTTATTTCAATAGTGGTAAAGAAAAGCAAGATATAGCACTGAACACAACATGTCAATGAGTAACATATAGTCTTGCACGCACCACACTTACACAAGTGGCAACAAATCCACAAACAGCACTACAGGGAGACTCACCATTTTTTATTTTTTAAAAAATTATAAATATATAAGCAGAGTTCAATAGAAATAAATGATCTTCTCCCACAAGCAACAGAGCCACTGCTCTTACATCAAGTGTCCTAAAATCAACAGAGTGGAACTGTTCAACTCCCTAGGCTGACTTCAGCCGGGTTAATATAAATGTACAAACTCTTTTTCTAGTTTTTATCTATCTCTCCAAGCCCAAGCTGCCAAATACCTTCATCTCCCTAAGTGCATTTCCTCCAGAGCACTGCTTCTTCACCACGCCCTGCAAATAAAGTTGCCACTCAAGGAAAACCATTTTTTAAAACTGTTGTTTGCTGATGTTTATGTTCTCCAGTTGACCAGCCATAACCATGTAATTTGTGACAAGCTCCCCACTTCCCTGAGACGTACTGTTTCTAATTTTTATTCTTTTCATTGGGGGTAGGATTATGGGGAAGGGAATTTCGGGTCAGAGGGGTAGATGTGAATACAGAGAGGGTAAAATAAGTTTATATTGATTTTTACAATTATATTAGAAAGAGAGATGAAAAGAAAAACAGCAAATTTTCCAGCATTACTATATCTACTAATCTATATTTAACCTAATTGGACCTTCACATTTTTCTTTAATCTATGCTTTCCAGGCTATCTTCCAAGTCTATGAAATTATTCCCTATATATCCACCAAAAATAATAAACATCTTCTCCTGTGTTTTACGTTTCCCACATTATTTTAAAACTTTTTATATCTTTTTTTAACTTAAATTTTGTTGGCATTGTGTACCATCAGTAAATCATATATCATCTATAAAACATTGCCTTTAATAGTTACCAATTTTGAACATTAATGTTCTTCTGCCATTTTATATCCATTATATCCTACAGTCTTTAACCATTTTATTCATTTAGTCCATTTTTGTTGCTCAGGTTTTCTTTCCTCCTCCTGGACCCTCGTGTTTCTATAGTACACTTTCCTTTAGAGCTTCTCTCTTGCTCTTCTGCTCAAGTCAAGCTTCTTTCTGCCTCTGATCTTGATAATCCACTTGATTTTTCCTCTTCTAGTTTCTGATCTGGTTTTTCCTCCTTTTTTCTGCTCAGCCACTTCTCCTTTTATTTGTGAAGGCTTTCACGGCCGGGATCTAATGGTTCTTGAGGGTTTTTCAGGCTCTTTGGCCGTGTTCTGAAGGTTGTTCTTCCTAATGTTGCACCAGTCTCTGTGGCCGGCATCTTCAGAGGACAGCACTCTGTGCTCTGGTGTAGTTGGCTTTGGGAGTGCAGTATTTATGGCTATGAGATAGGCCTTTGTCTTTTTCTGTAGATGGGTGATTAGTGTGTATTCTTGTGAGTGTATTGTTGTGCTAAGGAGAAGAGATTATCTATTCCTGTGGTTGATGGGTGTCATTAGCTGGTCTTTTGTGTGTAATGATCCCCTGTCCTTGTGGCTGGGTAGAGTTCGTTGACCTTTTGCACAATGTATTTTTGAGAGCTAGGAGCCAAGTTTTGTTGAGCTTCACATTTTCCTCTTTTTTGTTGATGTTTTGCTGGTGCTTGTGGATTTCAATGGCTTCCCTGTGCAGTCTGACGTAATGATTGCTGGTGTTGTCCAGTATTTCAGTATTTTGGAATAGAATTTCATGTCCAGTTTGTTTCAGGGCATGTTCAGCTACTGCAGATTTTTCTGGTTGTTTTAGTCTGCAGTGTCTCTCATGTTCTTTGATTCTGGTGTGGATGCTTCGTTTTGTGGTTCCAATATATACCTGGCCACAACTGCAAGGTATCCGGTGTACTCCTGCAGTGGTGAGGGGGTCCCTTCTGTCCTTTGCTGACCATAACATTTGTTGCATTTTTGTGGTGGGCTTGAATACTGTTTGTAGGTTGTGCTTTTTCAAAAGTTTCCCCATGCGATCCGTGACCCCTTTGATGTATGGCAGAAATACTTTATTTGTGGGTGGCTGTTTTTCTTCTTCAGTTTGGTGTTGTTTTCTTGGTTTGATGGCTCTTGTGATTTCATTTTTGGAGTAGCCATTTGCCTGTAGGGCCCAATTCAGATGGTTGAGTTCAGTGCTAAGAAACTGAGCTTCACAGTTCCGATTTGCATGGTCTACCTGTGTTTTGATTATGCCTCCTTTTTTGCTGTGGGTGGTGGCTGGTGTTTTTGTGTAGGTACCAGTTTGTGTGGGTGGGTTTTCTGTAAACCTTGTGTCCCAGTCAGAGGTCATGGTCCTACGCAAAACTGACCTCCGACTGGGACACAAGGTCTGCAGAAAACCCACCCACAGTTCCTACGTGATTTACTTTTGTGATTTACTTGACAATAAAAGAATATTTGTTAATTAAACCTCTGATTCCTAAGTTCAATAAACTTTAGCTTTGGCAGCATCTGTAAATAACATACATAATCGGTATTAGGAGGAGAATACCTGGTGGCAGCTAGAAGAGAAAAGGGTGTGAGCCTTTGTGAGGGCAAAATAAATAGAGGCAACAGGGTCAAGTGCCACAGGGGTGTTCCCAGTTCTTTGCCAAAATGGCTTCCTCTTCGGTTTGTGCACTCAAATGTGACTTCAGAAGGGGAACCAGACTTCACTGATTCCGTTCCCCCCCCCCTTTTGTCATCTGTGCTGCTTCAGATGCCACTTCTCCTAGTGGATCATCCTTTGCCCCACTAATTTGAGGGAGCTGGAACTGAGGAGTCCCAGTCAGTTTCAGGAGCTTTTGCTGTGACAAAACCCTGTCCCCAAGGAAAATGCTCTTGACTCCCTCTGGGAGTAGAAAGCACAGGAGAATTACATTTCCGTAATGTCTGAGTTTCAAAAAAACCCCAAGCATATAAAGTAGAAAAGAATCCAGTGGATTACCAACATAGCATAATGGTGTGCCAGGATAATTCTGCTTCACCTCTCTTACAAGATGGGGATCACTCAAGGGTTTTTCGTTGTGCAAGGATGTACTGGACATCTCTTTCCATAAGTTTGTTAAAGGTTGTACTGCTTACACAACACCCTATGTTCTGTCTATTGAGCGTAATAATAAGCTAACTTAGTGTTCCTTAAAAACATCCTTGGAGGGATCCCTACACAAAGGCACACACTGCTTTCTGGCTATTGCTCTGAGCCCAATTCTGTGTCTGGTGCATCCATTCTCAAACTGTGATTTATCTTTTGTCTCTTTCCTCAAGAGTCCCATAGACCTCTCCTTGGTTTCTTCTCTCAGACAAACATAGATCTTCATCAGCTGTTCCTCTAAATGAGATCACAATGTAGAACTCAATGGGGGAATGAAAACAAACTGGAGTATTATTTATCTGTTTCTAGAAGCATCAAGAAGAAGTAGTTTTTGTACGGAGAGAAGCTGAAAGCCCAAACTCAGACTGGATATTGGTCACTTCTACTTTTAATTGCTTCTCTTCTTTAACATTTCCGAGTCTGTTGTGTCTTTCTGAGGGTTTGCCCGTCAGCTTCATCAAGGTTGCCCACTTGTGTTATAAAGATGCTAGATCATTATCTAGCCCCTATGCTCCTCCCCCATTTCATTGTAATTAAAATATTATGCATGAATTCAGACACATGGATATCATAAAAGTATACCTACCAGGAAATAAAATGTGGTAATAGTTCCATAGCAAGAGAATACTATAGTTCTGCCATCATGTAACTTGTAAAATAGCCTTCAAAGTTTTACTGTTGCTTTATAATGCTGAGGTCACTGTCAGGATAGTGCTGTTAAGCTATGTCCAGCCTTTTAAAGCCCATAGAGGGCTAGTCCTAGCACTAGGCAGAGTGAGACAACATCTGCTGGTAGGAGAGATTTACCTGTACCTTTTCATTTTCATATCTTTTCCTGGGTCCCAACTAAGAGCAAGATTCAGTTGCCAGTCTAACAGCAAATGGAAAGGAGATACCATTCTCCCCTTCAAGTCAACCAGCCAAACATCCTGACATGACTTGCCTGTATCAAGTCTGAGGAATGTTTTAATCCTGTTCTGTTCCCCTCTGACCTGCATATTATAGCAGAGAAGGAAAATATTCCTTGTTCTACCCTGGATGGGAATGTGAGTGAGAATGAACCACTGAGACACTGAAGCAGAGGGTCACTAGCCCTACAGAATAATCTGTAACCTTATAGCTATTAAATTAGCAGACAATGTTCTCTATAGCCAGAAGCCTCATCCTTCTCTGCAATGCTGACTTGATTTCAAAAACTCTGCACCAGTCTTTATATTTTGTGGGGGAACGAGAGGGATGGACAACCTCTCTGACTATTGGATCTGATTCCCCTAAAGGCCTTTTATTTCAGTTCATTCATTCTATCTGTCCCAAATTTATCACTGTGCCCTCAGCTTTGTAGGCTGGAGAACTGATGCAAGCACAATTGAAGAAAAGCTTTTTAAGAAATATATTATCACAGTTAGTTTGTGTCTTCTTTACCCTTGGTAATAGATCTTAAATCTGACAAAACTGTAAAAGCCATTACATTTCAGCTTTCTGCTTGGCTGCTTGTGAATAGTGGCATTTTCAGTTTATTTATTTATTTTTCGGGTGCTGGCAATTTCACAACGTTTGCTGAACTGATCTGATGAAGGCACAAAGGGGAGGAATTTCACACTATCGATATGTACAGGTGATTTCATAGTTTTCCCCCAAATGTGAAGAAATGCAGGGATTTTCCAAAACTTGTCCAAGTAGGCACAAATAGAGCCATGTACACTTTGCAAAACAGATGCAAAGCTGGCTTGTTAAGTCTGAGAAGTATGTAATCAGATATTAATAGGTTTTGGGCAGAAGTGGGAATAAAGTTCTTCATTTGGAATAAACATGCACTTTTTAATGCATTCATACTTCCAGTTAATTTGCATTTTTTAAATTTATGGCTTGAAACCACACAGTCTCTTTTGCCCTCTGCTGCATCCTCTGGCTATGTTAGTGAATGGTACCATCGAAGCAGGAATTTCTGTCTTCTTATTGCCTCCCATATTTGTAACCTTTTGAAAAGCAAATAGCCTGCACCTATGATATGTACGCAGTGTTACATTAAATAGGCACAAGTGACCTTGGAGAAAATTAATTATCAGTCTGAATAAAGCCACCAGGTTTAATGAATTATTCAACCAGAAACAAGAATGTGGCAGTCCAGAAATCTGTTTGCAAGAAACGGAGAAAATTAGTTAGGACTGCACGGAGTTGTATAAAAATGTAAAATGATACAATGTACTTAGAAGTAGTGGAGATGATGTTTGGAAATGCTTGCTTTTGGGGCGGGAGGGTCTTAAGATATTCCTGGGCTTTTATGAATCCCTATACAAATGCAGAGAAGTGGGGTTATGATGAATGTTCTTCCTATAATCTTCATATTTCCTCGGTGCTCTATGTAAGATGGACCGGGTCTTTGTAAAACTGAAGATAACTCTGCCAATTTCATCAATCACTCTGGTACATAATTTGATTTATGGGGTATTATAATATAAGAGAGTTAAGGTTTTCAGGCCCTGGGGCATGGTGATAATGTAAGCACTTTACAGCAGAACCTGAAAACAGTTGGGTGGGCTACTACCTAGATAGTCTGCATATATTTTGAGTTTGAAATATAATCCAAACTAGATGTGTGTAAACCCTTCATAGATTGCTGCCTTCTCGCGGTGAAGGGGCTTGAGTAACTCAGAGAAGCTATGGGCTATGCCATGCAAGGACACCCAAAATGGACAGATCAAAGTGGAGAGTTCTGACTAAACATAATCCACCTGGAGTAGGAATTGGCAACCCACTCCAGTATCTTTGCCAAGAATACCACATGAACAGAAACAAAAGAGGAGGAATTAAAGCACCTCATAATGAGGGTGAAAGAGGAGAGTGCAAAAAATGGTCCGAAGCTCAACATAAAAAAAAAACCAAGATCATGGCCACTGGTCCCATCACCTCCTGGGAAACAGAAGGGGAAGATATGGAGGCAGTGACAGATTTTATTTTCTTGGGCTCCATGATCACTGTAGATCGTGACAGCAGCCACGAAATTAAGACTCCTGCTTCCTGGGAGGAAAGTGATGACAAACCTTGACAGCATCTTAAAAAGCAGAGACATCACCTTGCTGACAAAGGTCCGCATAATCAAAGCTATGGTTTTTCCTATAGTGATGTATGGAAGCAAGAGCTGGACCATAAAGAAAGCTGACCGCCAAATAATTGATGCTTTTGAATTGTGGTGCTGGAGGAGACTCTTGAGATTCCCCTGGACTGCAGGAGAACAAACCTATCCATTTTGCAGGAAATCAGCCCTGAGTGCTCACTGGAAGGACAGATCCTGAAACTGAGGCTCCAGTACTTTGGTCATCTCATGAGAAGAGAGGACTCCCTGGAAAAGACCCTGATGGTAGGAAAGTGTGAAGGCAAGAGGAGAAGGGGATGACAGAGGTTGAAATGTTTGGACAGTGTCATTGAAGCTACCATCATGAATTTGACCCAACTCTGGGAGGCAGTGGAAGACAGGAGGGCCTGGCGTGCTCTGGTCCATGGGGTCACGAAGAGTCGGACACGACTAAATGACTAAACAACAACAACAACAAAATCAAGATATTTCATCTACAACTGATTTGTGTCTTATGGAACAGAGTAGAAACTCTAATTAAAATATTTACCCATCACTGAGTCATCAAGGCAAGTTGTTGCTGATTACCAGTTTCATCTATGAGATGAAGTCAAGCCTAGGACTTCTGCTCACATTGGTTTGTGACCAGTGACGTGTAGGCAGGCCATTTTGATGGTGCACAATAGGCCATCCAGGGCCTCTGTACAAGGTTCAAGCCCTTGCATCACCTGTAGCTCTCTGGCCAAACAGGGAACAGCTGGAGAGTTTAATTTAACTGGGTAGACCTCAAAGATTTTTTCTCTCTCTCTCTGATCTGCCTGGGAAGAATAAAAGATTTTCTGATGTGTTGTCACCAGCTATTTGAGGCTTCACCTTACCCACCCTTCCCTTTAGTCAAGTGGTGATAATTTAATGAGGCTTCTTTCCCTGCTGTTAATATAAAGTATACTTTTTATCACTTTGTTCAGCAGGTGGCACATGGGGGCTAAATTCAGCAGTGACTGAGTGTCTGTGCCACTCCTCACACAGATCATAGGAGTGAAAGCTGCAGGCATACACCCAGCTCAGGGACTGTGGCACTTACTTCACTGTCTGAGAAGAACCACATAACTGCTTAGTCCCATGTGGTTTCCCCATATTCCTGTCATCTCATGGTTTTTCCCTCAACAAATGAGCTCAAAGGAGTCCCTCCACTGGCAGATCTGTCTACCCACACCACCATTTCTTGGCCCAGGTTATTTGCAATTGTAAACAATACAGTTACGACTAATTCATTTCAAATGATGGTGCGTGGATGTACACTTGTTTTGACATGATCTGCCCTCTTGACTCCTGCTACCTGGTTTGCAAATGTGTTTATAGAATGTTTACTGTTCATGACACAAATTATGGAGATTTGGTTGCTAGTTCATTTTATTAATTAGACTGTTGAATTGTTTGTTGAATCAGTTAATCTATTCTAGCAGATCCTAGATTGCTAGCAATGTAATTAGATTTGTACAATAGGGTGTTATTAACAAAACCTATGAAGAAAAGGCAGCAGCAGAATTCAGATAATAAATAATAGGTCAAAACACATAACAAAGGTGTCAGAATAAACATTTATTTCCAACATTTAAATAAATATAATTTCATTAAAATAACAAAGGCTGCAACACACTGTTCATTAAAGTTCCTCACTGCTTCTCCCTAGACCTTTGGAGACACGCCTGTACTTCAAATTCCAGCCCTAAAAACTCTTTTACCTTTGGTCAGGCCTTATACAAAACACAGAGTGTAGTTGTTGCAGTGCTTCTTGGGAGCTGTAGTCTTTCTGCCTTCTATAAAACCTAGAGGGTGTCTCCCAAAGAACTCTGACAGCCAAGAAGCACCACAGCAACTTCCTCTGGGGAACATTATCAACTGGAAGTAGGCCCAAGACAGCAACTGAACCTCTGAATCAAGGCCCTGCTTGCAGGAGAGCAAAATGTAGGTTTTTCAAATTTGGGAGTCATCTGGATAACCTTGAAGCTTGCAAAAATTCACTCACATGCAGGCCATGGGCCACAGAATGCTCAATCCTATTCTAGGACAATTAATTAGAGCAGAATCGGAAAAAGAGTAATCAGCAAATGTGCTTTATTTAGAAAACAGAACTCAATAATAATAATGGTAATTATGCACTGTCAAATAATAATAATAATAATAATAATAATAATAATAATAATAATAATAATAATAATAATAATAATAATAATAATAATAATAATAATAATAATAATAATAATAATAATAATAATAAAGGGAATTATGCACTGTCAAATCTGACTTATGGTGACCTTTTCCAAGGTTTTCTAGGTTGAGAGAACTCAGACATTGCTCTCCTTTCCCCTCTTCTGGGGGTGCTGTGGAGTAATACAGCTTGCCCAAGGCTACACAGGCTTGCAGTTCTCATGGGAGGCACAGAGAATTGACTTCCCAGCTTCTGGCTCTGCAGCTAGGTATCCAGCTCACAAAGAACCTATTGCTTCCTCAAAACTAGCAGTATGTATTTAACGTAAAAACAAGAGTGAAACTCCTTGAAGACATCTAGTCGTACATAGTATTGATGAAGATAATAAGAAAAGAAGGTTTTTGATTGCTGTTTTTTTCTGAGCCTGTTCCTTCCATGCCTGAAGCCTTAAGCCCCAGCAATGTAATACTTGATAGTACATGAAGGGAAAGAGGTTTTGATTGTTTTGTGGTGGCAATAAAATTTAAGAGATAAGAAAGGAAAGGGAATCTGTAATATAGGCTGAGGGAGGACGGATAATCAAATTTCCATACAATTATAGAGTTTGGTATAATAAAAACCTACTATTGTATTACATTATCACCTCATTACATATCTTAATGACAGGATTTTTAAAAACTGTTTAAATTATTTCACGTTCTTTTCTACATAACATCTCACATTCTTTCACCTTTCAGGTTCCTAAGTAAGTACTAGTATTCCAATCATGGAAGCATTGTGCAAAATGACAAAGAATCTGTAAAACCAAAAGTGTTCTCACCCGGCATATTCCACACTTGGAATTAAATATTTCCAGCCACCTTCTCAATATTCTGACAAGCATATTCCATGATGTGAATGACTCAATTTTATTAGTTAAAGTGTGGGTGTGGGTGAGTGTGTAAGTGAGTGAGTGAGAGAGAGAGATGGAGGGAGAGGTTTGTTGTGTGCAGAGGGATTCCAAGTTAGAATGATTAGGAATAAATTGAAAATTAAACTGTCAGTATCATTAATGCCATTGTAAAAATCAGTGACAACTACATTTGAAATATTATGTGCAGTTTTAACGGTTTTGTCTCAAAAATGGTAAAGCTTGACACTCTACAGAAAAATAAACCCTGTGATTTAGAGTTTAGATCACCTTTCTTGTAAGGAAAGACTGAATAGTAACTTTCTAGAGATTGTTTTTACATACTACTAAGGGCTGTATATGAGGCTCATTAAATTACTCATGATGAAAAAGAAGTGAATGGGAGAATACTCTCTCTATAAATTACAGTAGGACCCCCATATCCATGGGATTGATATCCACTATTTCACTTACCCACAATTTCAATATATTAAAAATATTAAAAGAAAAATCCTAGAAATATTTATTTCTAAAGTTGAAGTTATCAGAACCAGCCACTAGATGGAGCCAGAGACCATTCTATGTATAGCAATCACTAGTAAAATAATGTTTGCTATAATCTGTGTTTTTCAGCATCTGTGGGGGGGACTTGGAATTAGTCCCCCATTGATACAGGGTCCTACTGTACTACGTGACAAAGTCATGCAATGAAATTGGCTACAAGTACCTCCATGTCATCCTTGTTGACTGGAGACATATACAGTAAAGGTAAAGGTAAAGGTTCCCCTTGACAATTTTTGTCCAGTCGTGTCCGACTCTAGGGGGCGGCGCTCATCCCGCTCTTCAAGCCATAGAGCCAGCGTTTGTCCGAAGACAATCTTTCCGTGGTCACATGGCCAGTGTGATTTAGACACGGAACGCTGTTTACCTTCCCATCGAAGTGGTCCCTATTTATCTACTCGCATTTGCATGCTTTCGAACCGCTAGGTTGGCGGGAGCTGGGACAAGTGACGGGCGCTCACTCCGTCACGTGGATTCGATCTTACGACTGCTTGGTCTTCTGACCCTGCAGCACAGGCTTCTGCGGTTTAGCCCACAGCGCCACCACGTCCCTTGACATATACAGTAGCTGATCATTATGAGAAATTAGATGCAATTGACTGTGATGGCCAATAATGAAGAAAATAGAAAAGATCATCAAGTGTTAGGATGTGTCACTGAAGACCAATACCAATACCTTCCACACCCTTTCATTTCCAATCATCATGTATGGGTGCAAAAGCTGGATATTAAAGAAAGCTGACAGGATAAAAATTATTCATTTGAAATGTGGTGCAGGAGAAGAGCTTTGTGGATACCTTGGACTGCAAAAATGTTGAAACTGATGCTGTCCTATTTTGGGCACATCATGAGAAGGCACAACTCTCTCTGGAAAAGGCAATAATTCTAGGAAAGGTGGAAGGCAGCAGGAAAAGAGGGAGACCAAACATGAGATGCACTGAATCCCTAAAGGAGACCACAGTCTAAAGTTTACAAGAGTTGAGCAGGGCTTTGGGGGGCAGGAAATGTTGGAGATCTCTCATTCATAGTGTCACCATAAGTTAAGGGTGACTTGATGGCACATTCATCTTTAGTTTGACCCAGAACAGCAATTCTTATATTTTATAACTTCCTTGTTTTTTTTATTCCCATGCTATTTTCTTCGCACTGTCTTGCATTGCCTAGGTGTGAATATTGTCATTGCTAATTTGAGTTTCTGTGCAGAACAGCCAGCAAACTTTGTGGGTGTTTACAGGCTGCTTGATCCAAAGGAGGCGTGTGTGAGTAACATCCACCTCAATTCAGCCTGAAATATTTGTTTTACACATCACAACAGATTTGCTTCCCATGGTCTGCAACATACCTACTTTGATTTGTATCCAAATATTCCACACTATTTCAATGTATTTTTTAAAAGTCCAAATAGTTGGAGGGAGGAAATGAACATGGAGAAAATAAAGGTATCTGACTCGGTTTTGGGGGGGGGGGGGAATCAGTGCTATGAACTACTGTCTGGCCTCCAGTGTACAAGCATAGAAGTATTTTATTTATTTATTTATTTATTTATTTATTTATTTATTTATTTATTTATTTATTTGTTTATTTATTTATTTATTTATACCCCGCCCATCTGGTCTAAAAGACCACTCTAGGCGGCTTCCAATATAGTAAAAACAGTGAAATAATACAAAAAACACAAACAATTACATAAACCATATTGTAATAAACAGAATACAACAATAGAATAGAAAATACATAAGGAGAGAATAAACAGAAAAGTCAGATACTAACTGGAAGGAAGGCCTGAATGTATAGCCATGTTTTTAATTGACTTTTAAAAGTGTCCAAAGTATACAGTATACACTTTGGTTCCTGCTTTTCTTCCCCTTATTCTGGTTGGGAGTTATGCAGTTCAGATAGATGTTCGGTCTTATTCCTACTGCTACTGTGACCAACTACACCTAAATCCTGCATGATGGCACAAGTTTCACACATAGGCACTGAAAGGTGCAGATCTGTAATCTTAAAAGAAAAGAAGAAGAAAAAAAATCTTCCAACTTTCCTTACATCCAGAAAATAAAAGCAGTGGAAATCTCTTCCTGTTCTGAATATGTTGCCTTTGCAAAATGGCCATCAATCACATGGACAGGGGAATACTTTCCCAGGGGCTTCATGACTGGGGTTTCAGGCAAGCCTGGGCTTTCCATTGGTAAATCAGCTGTCAGTCTCCTTCTGCTTTAGGCTTCCTGTTCTGTTACAATATTACTTTCATTTTCCTCGGTGAGTTGAAAACAATTCTCTGCTTTTGTAACCCCCAAATTGCTGAAGCAATATTCAGTGCTCCAGAGAGGCCTGCTTTGATCTGAGCAGCACTTCAGGCTCCTTGGCATAACTTCACAGCAGTTCAGAAATGGACAGATGCTCCTGCATTGCTTTGGAATCCAAATCAATTCAGAAGTGGAAACACATCCCTAGCCCAGAACATTCTGATGAAATTTCCTTTGCCTATAAGACACTTTCCCTGAGTGATCTGATAGATGATCCTTCCATTAGGGAAGCACCACTCGATGAGTCACTATATGACCTTATCAATGGACTTCAAGTGGCCATCAGTAATGAAAAGGCTTTATTAGGGCCAAAATTAATGGAAATCTCAAAGACAGTCATCAGTGACGTCCCAATATATCTGACATAAAACTTGCAACTGAGAGAGCTTACAGACATTATGAAAGTGTTGTATTAGTCAGGCCTGTGTTCCAGATAATGCCTATTGCTGTTACAGGACAGGATGATAAAGAGATAAATACAGTGGAGCTCAGCAATTGAATGGCATCCTTTGTTTGTAAATCACTTAATGCAACCTCTTCCTTTAAAAGTCCAATAATCAACAGTGCCACTCTACAGGAGCTATAGTCGTTGGTTTTTTAATTAAAATTAATTTAACAAAAATTAGAATTTTGGGAGAAGTTCAGCACAATGTTGGATGGAATTTTACCAAACATTTGTCTGGCCACAGAGGGCTATGAAAAATTCATTGAGGTAGTGGAAAATCACCCTGATTGTCCATACACTGAGGATACAAACTAACTAGCTTGAAAGCTTCACATCAGAAATAGTCACCCAAATGAGTAATACAAATATTTTTATTATTTGAATGAGGAGGAATTTCTGGTTAATTCATTTTAGTTAGCAGAGCATAAAATACAAAAGCCAGATGCAGCATAGGGGAAATAGGAAAGAGAATAGCTAAAAGTCATAGCTCCCACACAGCAACTTTTGTTTTCACAGTGGCAGACCATCTCTATATAAACATCATTCTACAAGTAGCTTAAGTAGAAAAAAGAAAAAACATATTTACTTACAGTTGTGCTACTTAAGTTACAATCAGAATAATAAAAAGGAAAGTTTACAGTCTCAACCGTGCTGGGAAGTTGGTGACATGGTCAGAGCTCAGAAACACAGTGTTTACATGTCAGAGAGGGAGAGAGAGAGAAGAAACTGAAGCAAAGAAACAGGAAGAGGGGGACAGGCTTGCCTCAAGCCCATGAAAAAAGGACTTTGCTGATAGGTTAGTGTCAAGGCATTATTATGTGAAACCCCCTTTCCACTGAAACCCAGTGTTTGATTGCATGCAAGATTGTTTTTTCTCCAACAGAAACCGTTTTGGCTGGGCAGCAATTAATTTCTTTGGTCCCAGAAACCAAAAGAGAAAATTAGGTGACCTCATTGAAGAAATAAACATGTTAAGAAACAGTAAAAAGGCCTGGAGATTATTAAAGCAATTCAAGGAAGCCCCTATTCATGCAAACATTTCAGCAAATCAGTTAGTTCATCAAGTCCTCAATGCCAGGTCTGAACATCACCGCAAGAAATCAGAAATTAAACTTAAAAGAAACAAGAAACTGGAGACCAATAACCTTATAAGAGCATTCAGTTTAAGCAAACTTAAAAATGCTTTCTGTAGCTGCAAAAATATCAAGATATTAGTCCTGGATCACATCCATGTAGAACTGACAAAATCTTTTGGCACAGTAACAAAAAAGTGGCTCCTTAATGTCTTTTAATAATTGTTTTGACTATCTCTTGCTTTTGAAAATCTGGAGAAAGTCATGCGTGATTGCCTTCTTGAAACCTGGCTAAAAAAACCTCGCAAATCCAAAAGACGTTCAGGCTGATCTCACTTCTATGTCACCTTTATAAAGTCCTGGCCTGGAGCTACATACTTGCTTGAAATTGGTTTGAATGCAATTACATGACGTAAGCTCTACTGAGCTTTAAAATGGCACCCAATGAGGACTGTTTTAAGATGCAGTAGGGCTTCAGTCAAGTGAGAGTGCCTATTCTCCTCCACAGGGCTTGTTTGTTCCACAGACGGCTGGACAACGGCAAGCAGGGAGTGTTGTGGCACCAGGAGCTTTAATGCTGGGGATACCCTCTCTGTTCCTGCCAACATGCACTCCCTGGCCACCGCTATCCAGCTGCCAACATACAAGCAAGCCTTATGGAGGAGAAAGGGCAGCAGAGACCTCGCCTGCTGTATGTGTGGGAAAAACAGCCACCGAAGCTGACCCCCCCCACAGCAAAAACAACATTGCTTAGCTGTCCATGCTGAGAGGCTTTCCAGCTACCTCAACACTAGCCCTGTGAGGCCGGGCAGCCAACAGCACCTTTTCCATTGCATTAAGAGAGGCTCCTGGTTGGAGCAGTTTTGGTCTGGTTTACAGATCACCCACAGTGCAAAGCTTAGTGTGAGTTATCTCTTACATGTAGTTCCAGCCCTGGGGGGGAATGATTCTTGACTGACTCCTTGAGGTAGTAAAACTACTCTTCATCCCTCAGCACGCAAGCCTTGCACCTAGGAAGAATTGTATGGCACAAATCCTACATTTAAGGCAACATATCAAGGACAGCTTTGAAACTATCTTGGGGTTAGCTTTTGCAGGCTCTTTTACTCCCTAGGACACTGTTCATCATCAAATAGTACGGCAGAAATTCTATGATCTAACCAGGGATTATAACCTCACCAAAACAATAGCAACTTTTTGTGTGTGTGCAAAATCACAGATTTTAAAATTTCCAGGACAATGCAGCTGATGGAGGACTCAAAAGAACAGTCTACCCCAGGGCAATGTACTGGCTTCTAATTTGATTTCCATCAAAACCAACGGTCGAACATTCCCTTAAGGCACCAAAAGTTTTATGCTGACAATCTTAGTACTTGGTGCTTAGTTGGACCATTTTCAAAGAGTGGAGCATCTCCTAACAGATGCATTAGAAGAATGTGGTGCATATTATGATAGAAACCAAATGAAACATAGCCCTGCTAAGACCCAGATATATGCCTGTAATCTGAGAAAGAAACAGGCATCTCAGAAACTTCAAGTTGCCTGGAAGGGCAGATCATTGTTTTGCTCCCAAAAACCTAGATGTTATTTTAGATCATATGCTGACCCATAAGAAACACAGCCAACATACAAAGCAAAAGGTCTTTGCAGGGACCAATGCTCTTTAACAGCTACCAGGATCCATCTGGAAATACTGAACCAGAAAGGCTAAGAACTGCAGCCTTGGCCCTATTCTAACTTACAGATGAATACACTGGTGTAGTATAGTTCAGTCCATGTAAAACAAGTAGATGCAGCACTCAGTGTAAGTTGTATAATCAGTACTGAATTCCCGAATCAAAACTGCTATTGACAAAATCGGCTTTCTAGCAGGCAGTGCACCCAGTGACATATGGAGAGAGTTAATTGCTAATAATGAAAGACTCAAAGCATAAAATGTGCATCCACAGCAAAGAATGCCAGGACTGCAATGCTGAAAATGTTGAAAGAAAGAACTGCCCACCTCTTACTTGTTGAATCCCCAGGAAAATCTAGCCCCTGAACTGAGACATTTAGAAAAAATTTAATGGGCTACAGACTGGAGTTAGCAGAACAAAGATGAATGTAAGAATACTGTATTGACCACCTTTGTACTGACCACAGTTTGTTTGTTTGTTTGTTTGTTTTATTTATACGCCACATTTTTCCCAACAAAGGACCCAAAGTGGCTCACAGCATTAAAATTCACACAGTGTAAAAACACAGTAAGTTAAATATTAAAAGAGAAATTAAACAATATATGATTTAAAATACAATTAAAAGATTAAAACATGAAAACATAAAAAATATTAAAATTTCTGCTGAAATGGGATTCAGGGATTCAATTATAATTGTTAAAAGCCTGCCTGAAGAGATGGGTCTTTAGCACTTTTTTTGAAGGATAACAAGGAAGTGGCTATCCTGATCTCCTGAGGGAGAGCGTTCTGTAGCCTGGGAGCTGCCACAGAGAAGGCCCTCTCCCATGTCCCCATCAGCTGTGCTTATACTGGCAATGGGACCAAGCAGAGGGACTCCTCTGCTGATCTTAATCACTGAGAAGGCACATATAGAGAGATACAGTCCTTCAAGTAGCATGGACCCAAACTGTATAGGGCTGTATAGGGCTGGTCCCAGTCAGTAGTCTGGCTGCAGAGTTTTGCACCAGCTGAAGTTTCTGAACTGTCTTCAAAGGCAGCCACGCACAGAGCGTGTTACAGTAATCCAAATGGGATGTAACGAAGGCATGTGTCACTGTAGCCAGATCTGACATCTCAAGGAACAGGTGCAGCTGGTGAATGCACTCCTGGCCACTACCAAAACCTGGGCATCCAAGTTTAGGGATGAATCCCAAGCTGCAGACCTGAGTTTTCAGGGGGAGTGTAACCCCATCCAGCACAGGTAGTATCCCTATTCCCTCATCTGCCTTCTGACTAACCAGGAGCACCTCTGTCTTGTCTGGATTAAGTTTCAGTTTGTTTTCCCTCGTCCATCCCATTACTGATGCCAAGCACTGGTTTAGAATCAAGACAGCTTCCCTGGGATTAGGTAGAAAGAAGTTCTTTGTGAGGGTGGAGAAGAACAGGCAACTTGTCAGTGTACTCTATGCCCCTCAACATTTACTATTGACAGTTGAATGTTAGCTACCCAAAATGTTCTTAATATTGCCTGTTATTGGGCGAAAACTATCAGGAATATTTATTAATTGTACTGTTGTGCTTCTGAATCAGACTGCACTTTCCCTTTTGATATCATTCCTTGATTTGTTAAACAATTATGTTATACATAGAATGTAATGCATGAAAGGCTGTGCTCCTGTTTTAATTTCTTGCTACTCAGAATTTCTACCACAAATTAACATGGCAAGAAAGGATTATTTCAGAAGCCACTGAGGAACATGGAACCTCTTTTTACTGTGATCAGCATGAGCTACTGCCTGCTTTGCTTCAGGGTCTGATTTACCATGATGAATGGCTAGGTTTCCCGTGCCAGCTCAACAGATATTTCCAAGATTGATGTACTAATTTCTTATGCCACAAATTTATTCACTGACATGAGATGTAATAGTTCCACTCCAGTTGGCAGTGGTTACGCCACAGCTGGAGTATTGTGCTCCCATTTACATGCAGATAAAAATAAAAGATGTAGATAAATTGGAGACAGTTCAAAGTAGAATAACAAAGGGCTGAGAAATTAATTCCCATGAGGAATAGTTGTGGAATACATGCAGAAAGCTCATAAAAATAAATGTTTGGAGAGGATAATAGCTAAATTTAGATACACTTACAAGTTGTTATGTGAAGATTGGTTATTTACCTTGTGCTTGTACACCCGAGAGAAGATAAAATGATTTCTGAATTTAATGAATGAAGTTTTGAGAATGAAAAAAAATTCAGACTGCAATGCTAATTACTGTGTGGGGAATAAGCTCCATTGAACTCAGTAGGTTTTACTTCCAAGTAAACACACATAGAGCTGAGGAGTCAGTGGGGCTTCTCTTTGCACTGAGAATAGGTTAGCTACAAAGCCCTTTTACCAGAAACCACTGAAAGTAAGGTATGCAAACATAAAAGGGTAATTATAACTTCTACCTTTTTCTTTTGCGCCATCTAGATGTCTAATTATGATACTTCCCTAAGTGTTTTATTTAAAAAATACAAAATTGCTAGGACAGTATTTTTGAAGGAACAGATTATAATTCCATGGCTTTCTTGAATGATCCACTTAACCATATCAGGCAAAAGAATATCCAGGACGGACATGTTGTCTGAAAATGGCCAGTCTTCCATACGTTTATACATATGTGCCAAAGACTTTTCAGGCTGGCATTTGGAACACGACGTCTATAGCTAGCTTCCTCACTGAGCAATCCTGGGCATTTCCTAATCACAGACTGTTGGAGGGACCATTACTGATCATTCTTTTATTGCACATACTGTACTTAAAATGGTGAGTCCTTGTGAAAGCTAACAGGATATACATTCAGAAATATATACTCTATAAAAATATAGTTATAGACTTTATAAACATAAAGCATGACCAATACCACAAACACCCTTTTCTTTGACATTCCATTCTTATAATCTGAGGTGTTATAACCCTAGTTGTGCATTTGAGAATGAAAAGGAAGCAGAATGAGACCAACAGACTCCAGTAATTATATGTTTCTCAGGGTCCCACAGATCCCTGGAACTGGATATACACAGATTATTTGCTGCCTTGAATCTGTGGCACAGGTGTTTGTACTGGCTTTTATAGACCACCTTTTCAGGTATCCAAACCAAAGAAGAAATGACTTGTGTGCACTCATAGTGGCCAAAGAGTGGCATGGTTGGAGGACATGGAGGTCCACCTATATGTGACAGAGCTGCTGGAGAGTAGGGCTGATGTGCTCCTTGTGGGAAACAGACTATATCACTGTTTTAGGTGGCTGCCACTATCCTTTAGGCTCAAAGGTTGCCTGTGATGCCATTCATGCCACAGCAATCCAGATTATAAATGAGAGACGAAGTCTCAGGATGTAGAAAATAGAATCGAGTTCTTTATTCAATTTTTTTTAAAAAGTGTGAATGATTCAATATTTAACATCTGGTTTTGTATTATGCTTAGCTCCTGAAGAAGGCTTCAACAATATGCATTGAGCCAGAGCTTGTTAACTACCCATCTAAAGAATACAGAATAAAGAACTTGATTCTATTTTCTACATCCTGGTACTGCCATCCTGTGAACTGAGGGTAGCAAGCTGCACTGGCTTGATAGATGATCTCCTCATGAGTGGCACTATTCCCCACTTTCAATGCCCATTTCCTTGTGTATTTCCTAGATCTAGCCTAGACCACCCACTCACTGACCTGACATTTGCCTCCTCATGGCACATTGAATCTGAAGCAACTCAAACTGGCTCACCTTCTTCCTCCGTCAACTTTCTATAGCATTGTGACAAATTGGTAGTGGAAGGAGCCTTGACAGCTGAAAGCTTGCTTTGGTTCATTTCCAGCAATTGCGCATACTGGAAATGAACCAAAACAGAGCGATCCTACATGCACACGTGCACACACCCACACACACGTGCGCGCGCGCACACACCCACACACAAAAGTAGAAGCCCCTGATTGAGTCCCAGAAAGGTAAAAGGGGGAATACCCTGGGGATGGGCTGTTTCACTCCAGAGATTGCATCATGTGCTTGCTGAAAAAAGGGTGAACAAAGCCATCACTTCAGTGAACCAAATAGTGCATAAATGTCTGTCTAACTGCACCCACAGTTAAACATGCTTATTTCTGACCTCTTACAGTGATAGACAAACTAGGTTGGATTTTTTTTTGGAACCAGCCTGCTGCTATAAGATTTCCATCATATGTTTGGACAAAGTCCATCTGGTCTGAGAGCTTTTCATCAGCTACTAGACTGACAGTGTCACCATGTGCACATGTAAACTAATTCTTTAGTTTGGACCCACCTCAGACACCAGCATCTGTGGAGAGTCAATTGGAAATTCAACTAATCCTTTGAAGCAGGAGGATTTAAAATGTCCATCCATGCATGCGTGCACCAAATCAAGTTGCTGTGGGCACTTTTCTTTGCTGAATACTGACTACCAACATGCAGAATCTCTGAGGACAATCTGAGCTAGAGAATAAATTCTGGAGGAGCAGATATTTCTTATGTTATAATAAAAGAAAAAATTGTGAAGTGGACAAATGGATTTATTGAATTTTGCTTACTCTGAAACAGAAGGCGAGAGGGATACCCCACTCGCTGGACAGCCGTCCCTCCTCCACAATGAGGATAAGGAGGCAAGACCCCAGCCAGCACCCAAATCAAGAGAGAAAGTTCAGCAAGGGGCAGTGATAGAGAAACTGAGTGAAAGAATGCAGAAAACTAGGATGGAGGATGTCCAGGAGGAAAAGGTGGGAAAGGAGAGGAAAAAGAGGGTGGAATTTGAAGCAGGAATAGGGAAGATAAAAAGGAAGCAAGGGCGGTTGCCACCAGGCTGGGAATGGGTGTGGATGGAGGATCCCTGGACTGGATCATAGGAAAGGTTAAGAGTACCTAAGGCAGAGGCGGGACTATAGAAGGAGAAGAGAAATCCCACCCAGACCCTCATATTGGGGAAAAGCCGAAGCGAGAAGTGGAGAAGGAGACTAAGAGAGGAAAAGGAGAGAGTTGAGAGGTAAAGGAAGGAAAGATTGTAATGGAGGATAAGGGAGATGAGGAGGAAGAGTAACTGGGGGGATCCTGGGAGAATTGAGACCCAGAGAAACGAACCCTGTGAATTGATGCCTGGGATGACGAGACTGTACCCCTGTTAGAAGGTTCAATGGGGCAGACCATAAGAGGCTGGGTTCCTTCAGTTTTGCCAGGACCATGGAATGCTAGTTGTGAGAATCTGTTTGTGTTCAAAGACTGGATACCCCTTCGGGACCCATTGGCGGAAGGAGACGAACTTCAAGACCATGTTATGGACACTCAATTAATGTTAAATACATCAATAAATCTTTCACCTGTTTTGAAGCAACAAAAATCTGCTGGTTTCTTTGAGTCGAACACGGAGCCCAAAACCGAACCCTCACACTTTTTCTTCAAGATTAGTTTGTCCTAAATGTGTCTGATAAGTTGAAGCCCTTTGCAACAGTATCAGAAATAAAGAGCCAGGACTCAAAAGATTGGTTAATTATGGTTATTATTCATTTAAGAAATCTGTGGCAACAAACAGCTTGTTATGGATACAGCTCAGATGGGAGCCCTTTCCTGGTCACCCACTTCCTGTGTCATCTCATTTTGATTAGTCTGCTCTGCCCCACACTATGGCATAACTTTATGGCAACCTGGACAGATTAAGGCAGCATGAGTCAATGCTTTATCCAGAATTTGAACATCAGTCTCTCAGAGTCACTTCAATAGCCTTCTACAGTTGAACACATAAGCAGCAGTGTAAAAAAGAGCAAAGACACTCTTCTGCCTAGAACAGGGGTGTCCAACCTTTCATCTTCCCTGGGCCACATTAGAAGATGAAAATTTGGTTTGGGCCACACATAAAATAAAATAACAGTTACGATACCTGATCATCCAAAAAAGGGGCGAGAGGTTCAAAAGTTTGCAAGACAGCTCTTTGTAACCCTTTTCACACATTTTTTTTTCTGTTCTGAAACCGTCCTGATGATTCACACCAAAGTAATGCTTTTGCCTTGGTTTGCCTTCACTATACAGAGGCTGGAAAGCCAGCAGCACGGAGCGACCCCACAGCTGGAAACAGAGCCCAGGAAATTCAAATGCCCTCCCCCACCGGGCTCCTGCCTCCTGCTGCCATGTCTCTCCGTGCTGCTGGCTTCCCAAGTAGAAACTCTGAAGTTTCTACTTACACTCAGCCTTTTGCCAGCCAAATCCAGCCCCACTGAAGGCGGCAACCACGATTGCATCAGTCTCTCCTCTGGATTCCGACCTGCAGCGGGCTGCCTTTTTCCCTGCTCAGCCGGAAAACCCAAAGCCTGGCAACTGGACGGACAAACCGCCGGGCTGACTTCCTGCCTCACTCTGGGCAGCAACAGCATCGAGCGGCTCGGCTACCTGCTTCCCCCCCCCAGGCGCTGAGTTGGCTGTTGAGCTGCGGGGCGGATTTGGCGCTAAGGCTCCAGAGTTTGAGGCTGGCTTTTTCCCACCCAACACACACACACACTCCACAGGCAGGCGGGCAGTTCCTCCCTCTCTGCCTTCCCCTCGCTGTGTCTTTCCAGCTCTTTTTTGCTTCCTCGCTCACCCACTCACATGCTTTCCTCTTCGCCAGGAGAGAGGCCGGGTAGCAGAACTGGAACACTAGCACAGCATTGTAGGAGGTGCAGGACCTTCATTGGGCCACATTAGCAGCCAACCTGGGCCGCATGCAGCCTGCGGGCCACGGGTTGGACAAGCCTGGCCTAGAACAAAAAGTCAATTCATCAGTATGCAGTATTTTACCAAAGATGAACAAAGTCTGTCCAGACACTTTCTGTTTAACTAATTCAGTTATGTCCATTGTCCCTAACCACAATCAAATACCTTGAAAATCTACATAATGTGGTGATACCACACAACATCAAAAGCATTGTTTTGAAGGCAATAGTTTTGTCTTGAAATATCAGGATTCATAACCTTGTGAATTTCAGTCTATTTGGAGTAACTGCTGATGCTGTTCGTCACAATCATATAACACTGTCTAATATTTCTTTTGAGTTATGTTCTTCTCCATTTGATATAGGTTAATTTCAAATAAATACAGACATTAGCAGATGCTCTTCAAGATGATCTGTCCATTTCCCACCGAATGCTTATATGGATGTTAAACCATCCATATGAATATAATAAAGGAGAGATGTGCCATTTTAGCCCAGGGGGTCTACCTCTGAAAGTTTTCAGTACACCATCTCTACATGCAATATGTAGGAATGTCTAACAACCGTTTTGTCTGGAAGCAGCATCTCCCAGAAAGATTCAGGGTGGGTGGATATGGAGGCCCTTATCTGGTTTCTTGGAAATAATTATATGAAATATATGGAAGGAAATAAGGCAATACTCTGACCAACCCCCAGCTGACAATGCAGCTCTCTTTCTCCTCAGTTAATGGTTCACTATTGTTAAGAATGTTGTGATGGAGACAAAAGATGCAACTTGTACTCCTGGGAACTTTCCTTCCCCTACAAAAAGAGATTTCAAATTCCCCATTCTAACTTGAATGGTGCTTAGAACTTTAACAGCCCTTATTTGGTAATTTAGTCTACTGCATGATTATTATTCATACTTTAAGGATCTCCCATCTTCTATTGTATGCTGTTCACTGTTTCTGAATGTGCCTGTAAATCAGCTGCCTGTGGAAATTAAGATGCCATCAGTAAGACTAATTTAAATCACCCAAAGGACAAAAGTTGAGGAAGAGTGAATATGTTGTACATGCAGGTTACTGTCATGGAGATGTTACCAGTGACACAAGAAAAGAATAAGACAAGCAGGTATTTGTCATGGTGCACGTGCTCACAGGCATGTATAGTAGGGATGTGTACTATCTTCAGGTAAATATTAAAAAACTGATCAAATTCATGTGATTCTAGACTCATTATTGAATAGAGCAAAGAGCTGTGCTTCACCTCTGGAGTGAAGCAATACCACCAAGGATCCTTTGTATCCCAATTAGCCTTCATTGAGTTAAAACATTTGTCAGCAATTTCAATTTGAAGAGAGTAGAAATTAGACTGAGCTGCTAGCACAAAAAGGGAAGACAAGAGAAAACAGGAACTCCACCCATCCCAAATAAGCCCAAGAACTCCCCTAAACACTGCGCTGGTTGGGGGGGAGTTAGGCTGCAGTCTCTCCACCAACCATTTCATGGTGCTGCACGGCAAATAAAAACACATGTCACTGTTTAGATAGCCTTACCCCCACCGTTTTGGGACATTGTTTCACTTAGGCTGAAATCACACAGTGATTAGGCCTGTTGTGGGACACAATGAAAGCAATCTAACGAGGAATAACAATAAGGGAATCTTGTAAATTAAAAAAACTAAGGAAAGAAATGTAAAAAAAATTGGAAAAAGATTCAAAAAATTTAGAAAACAGATTTTTTAAGAAGGAGATAGAAGAATTCTATTAGAAATTCAGGCTAAGAGAAAGGAACTAGATAACTTAGAAACAAAGTTCAGAGAGATTTGATGTATTTAAAGAGGCATTTTTTGAATGGATGGTTTAATGGAAAGGATTTTTTATTGTTTTGTATGGTGATACAATTGTTAGCTAATGCAATAAGAAATGATGAATTAATTAAAAGATTAGCAAAAATTAAGATAGAATTAAGATTAATTTATTTGCTGATGACTCATTATTGACTACTAAAAACCCATTAGAGAGTATGGACAATATTAAAAAGCATTTAGAAAAATTTGGGGAAATCACAGGATTAACTATTAATTGACAAAAATCACAAATAATGTTTAATCATAATATACAGGAACAAGAAAGGTTTGTGAATAAATATAGTTTTAAAATGTGTAATCATATTAAATATTTTGGTACAAATATAATAATAATAATTTATTGTCATTGTAAGTATATACACATACAACGAAATTCACATATAGTTAGAAAGACTCAAAAATTAAAGGAGAAAAAATTTAGTAAGTTTAAAATTGATATTAAAGATAAACTGCAAGATTATTCTAAATTGAAATTATCATGGTTTGGGAGAATCGCTATAACTAAAATGAAAATATTACCAAAAATTACCTTTTTATTTAGGATGCTCCCAATACAACTAGAAGAAGAAAATTTTAAGTATTGGCAGGGATTAGTTAATGGATTTTGCAATCAAGGCAAAAAAATCTAGAATCAATAAAAGATATTGGTATAAGGCTCAAAAAAAGAGAAGAGGTTTAGGTATACTTAATATAAAAAAACCTACTATATAGCAAATCAACTAAGATTTATTGGAGACATTATATACAATAAAGAAAAATTAATTTGGAGGGATATAGAATCATCAGAAATAAATGGAAATGCTAAAAAATACTTGTTTAATGTAGTAAAGAGAAATATAATAAATCAGATGAAAAACCCCCTTTTAAGAAATATGTTAAAGATACGGAATATAAAGAGAAGTTATGTCCCTCAACTTCACCATTAAAACTAGTGACTGAAATAGAAAGTTTTCCTACAAACCTAAAGGGCTTAGTGGAATTGTTTCGGGATAAAAGTGTTGCAAGATTGAAGGACTGGATGAGTAAAATGAGATTTAAGGATTTGATTATGGTTAAACTTCGAACTAATAAACTATCATGGTATAATTTTATTCAGTTAGACACTTGGACAAATGAATGGTTGAAAACTAATGGTAAATGTAGAGAATGTACTAAGTATGAACAATTTCTGTCATCACATGAAGACATCCAGAAAGATGCTTTGATGAAGGAAGTAGTTAGTAGAATTTATAATATAATTTCAGAACAAGAGGAAAAAGTATGGGGAACAGAAGGTTTGAAATTAATTTGGGAAAATGATTTAAAGACAGAAATAAAAATAGAAGATTGGATAAAAATGTGGAGGATGAGAGTTTTAAAATCAATGTCGATAAGAATAAAGGGAAAAAAAATTCAAAATCTGTTTAAGGTGGTATTTGACTCCTATAAAAGTGGATATAATAAATTCAGCATACTCCAAAGCTTGTTGGAAATGTGATGAAGAAATTAGCATGCATGATCATATGTGGTGGGAATGCAAACTGGTTAAGAAATTTTGGAAACTGAATTTTAAGGAAATATATGTTATATTTGGTAAAGATATTGAATTTGTTGCTAAAATTGCTTTATTGCCAATTTTTGATTAGACAGACGTTGATTATTACTCAAAGGAAATGATTACCAACTTTGTGACAAGTGCTAGAATATTAATAGCTAGGTTTTGGAAAGACAAAAATGATATTAAATCAGAAGATTGGTATGGTGAAGTATAGGACACTGCATTAAATGATAAATTAACTATTGAACTTAAGATGAAAAGGGGAGAAATAAGTTCCAATAATTTTTATAGTATTTGGGGTTGATTTGTTGAATTTGTATTAGTGAAAGGAAAGGGGAAAGCCTCTAAACAACAATCTATAAGATTTGGGAAAGGAAGTTTTAAATAAAAATATTGTTTAAAATGGGCTCCATGGGTATGGGGTGCATGGTAGAAATTAGTGTATAACAAGCACTATTAGTTGCGTTTTTGTATTTTGTATTTTTGTTGTTGCATTTGTTTTCTGTTAATAAATTAAAAAGGAGGGCAAGGTTCAGGTAGATCAGGATAAACAAGAATGTGGATGCAAGCCAGAGAACTGACATTGTTTCCATGAGTTTCCAGACCTCTGTGTACAAGTTATATAGAAGCAACAGTCATCTCATTCCTGGGAGCACTCCATCCTGCTAAAACTCCGAACTGGCTGATCTGACATTCATATGAGAAACATGCATGCGAGCTTCAGATCTCTGTGTTGTAAGTTTCTGCCAAAGCCTGTTTCTAACTCTGGCCAGCAGGAGAGGAGAATCTGGCAGTGATTCATCCCTAATTGGAGCTGCATGTGATAACAGAGAGGCCTCCAGTTCCACTAATTGTCTTACACTTCCCTCGGCTGCAATTAGCTCCTCCGATTCTAGGTCTTCTTCAGCTGTATTCATGAAATTTCCAACAACACCTATATGTTTTAACAAAACTACAGGAGAAGAAAAACCACTTGGGGGGTGGGGAATGTGTAATATAACATTTTCATGGGATGGTGAGGGATGGATGCTTCACAACTCCCCTAGGAATGATTCACAGGAACACTGATAGAGAGGAGTATTTTCCCTGCAATTGGGGTAGCAGAAAATTATAAAGATATACACTTGTTGGTGGACTTCATATATAACACATCTCTAGTGGTTGATGTATTGGATAATGTTATTTTACGTAGACATACAAGAGAGGTTGGAATAGAAATAGTGTCTGTAAAGAACATAGTCCTATGATACAGATTGGCTCTCGATATGATGTTGTTACACCATGACAGACTCTGTGCTTATAGAAACCAAAACATGTTGTCTGTATCATGATGCTTGGTTCAGCTGATTGTGTCTGTGCATGATTCCTTGCTGCAGAAACTTAGAACGCAGGTTTGGCCAGTAACAGTACAGGGTAAGCAGACTTTGATTTTTATAGATAGATAGATAGATAGATAGATAGATAGATAGATAGATAGATAGATAGATAGATAGATAGATAGATAGATAGATAGATAGATAGATAGATAGATAGATAGATAGATAGATAGATAGATAGATAGATAGATAGATAGATACACCCTTTTTTGGGGTATTAAGTGGGCTAGAGGAGTTTTCACACATCCCAAATAGACAGAGTTGATTTTGTCTCTTTGTGAGAGCAGCCTTTTTCAAAAACTCTGTTTGAGCAGGTTTTTCTCTTGTGTGGAAAAGACAGATGAATGCACTTGAGACTTTCTATATGGAAGAACGCTCCTCAGCAATTTACAGAGCTCAAGAAAGCAATAAAGATGTGGCTTGGGCATTAACACAGCCTTCAGTCTGTACTAATTGCCACAGATGGAAAAAAATAGTTATTTGTGAATTAATTTTCAGTAACCCAATCTATGGCACCTGCATGTTTATAAAATTATTCTTGGCTTGCTTGCAAAACCACGGTACAGAGATTTCACATGATCCAATTAAGCATCCACAGTTGGGCTGTATATTTCTCTTCGCTAGACCTAGGAAAGCAAAACAGGGAAATGAAGTGTGATTCCAGTGCTCTATGCAGTCACTGAGCAATGCTGACAGTGAACAGTGAAAAGGAATTAATCTTAATAGATATTAAATTAGACTCTTTAAAAGTCTAGATTGAATTTGTACCATTTATGAAATGCATCTAATTTGACATTTCCTGATTGTTCCCACAAGTAATTACACAGATCATTTCAATATATTCAGCCTAAATGGTCCCATGCTTACTTTTATCTCCATAGGAAATATTTTTTAAAAAAGTAACCAGAAATTGTAGTGCTAGGTCAGTCCTCTGGACTCTCTCTCAGATAACTACACCAGAATCTAACATGCAAAGATCCAGCTTGCACTTAGTGGTTTCATCTACCATCCCCTGCACAAAATGTAAGACATCTGAGTGTGTCTATCTGCTCACCCAGAAGCATCCTTTCACATAAATTGCAGCATGCCCATAAATGTGCTGCTAGAACAGTGGTTCCCAATCTCAGGTCCCCGGATGTACATGGACTAAAACTACCAGAAGCCTTCACCATTGGCCAGAATTTCTGGGAGTTGTAGTCCAAGAACATCTGGGGACTTAAGGCTGGGAACAATGAACTAGCTTGGAAACAGAAGGTTTTAGAATCTAGGTTACTCAAATGCATATGGACTAAAGCATTTTAATGAACTGGTCAAACCTTGCATCACAAGTGGATGGAAAAGAAAGTGAAAGCATGGTCCCACACTTCTTTCTGCACTTTCCTTCCTGTAGCTTTCCCCTATGCTACCAAAGAGAAATGTTTATTTCTTGCCTCCATCAAACCAAGGGCAATAACCAGGGCAGGACAACCTGGGGATAAGCCCCAAGACATCAGATTTATAGAGTGCTGTCAAAGTGACTCTTCTGTCTTCTTCTGATCTTCCTCAGAAGCAACAAGCTAGAGGTAGGAAAAAATAGACCTTCAGCAAGGAGGAAAAGAAAAGAAAAGAAAAGAAAAGAAAAGAAAAGGCAGATCTTGCATTTTCTTCCTCTTCTTTGATGGCTGATATCAAGGGGAGGTCTTGGGAAGCAAAATGTGATAAGAAGGGTAGTTTCTGAGCTGGTCTGTTTCAGAATGCAGGCAACCTCAGAAACTGCCTTTTCCATGACATGTAGTTGTTAGGATTCCTTGGACACCAGCAATCTAAGAAGAGTGAGGTGATCAGGGGTGCTGGAGCGTTGGGTTTTTTTTGTTTGTTTGTTTGTTTTGTGGCTATTGTTTTTTCCAGATGCCAAAATTACTAGTTACAGCTCTGATCAAAGGAGTCTGTTGGTCCCAAGTCACTACTTTAGATAATGTATGCTGGTTTTGCTACAAGGTATTAATCCCACAAAAAGAGATTACAGAATTTCAAATAACCATCTTCAAAGAATACTGGAAAATGCTAATCAGAAAAAAGTCTTTAAAACTGAATGGATACATATCTATCTATCTATCTATCTATCTATCTATCTATCTATCTATCTATCTATCTATCTATCTATCTATCTATCTATCTATCTATCTATCTATCTATCTATCTATCTATCTATCTATCTATCTATCTGTCTGTCTGTCTGTCTGTCTGTCTGTCTGTCTGTCTGTCTGTCTGTCTGTCTGTCTATCTATCTATCTATCTATCTATCTATCTATCTATCTATCTATCTATCTATCTATCTATCTGTCTAGCTAGCTAGCTAGCTAGCTAGCTCTGAAATCCCTATGGACTATTTGGTTCAGCCCAGTCGGGGAAATCTTAGGAAGGGGCTGTGATTCAAGATTTCTGTTGACAAAGTACTGGAGAGGTCCTTCCTTACCATCTTGGTTTAGGTACTAGAATTTGTGCAAGAGCGGCAATGGGAAGGTGAATAGATGTAGTGATCCTATATATTGGCATTTTATTTTAGGTTTCAAAGACTATATACTTGGAGCTGTTTCCCTTATGCTGTGGATCAACTATGTCAGTTGATAAATATACTTGGGACTTTGTTCTTATTTGGCCCCAAAGAGACATGTCTGTGTAAAGAAAAACATTTTTGTAAGGTTTGTGTTTGCAACACTCATAAAATAGATATACATCCCCCAGAACCATAGGCTGTTATATATATGCTGGAATAGAACATATAAGCAACAGAATAATAAACCAGCTACATATAAGGCATCCAGCAAGCCTAACTAGACCATGGGTGTGGTTCCACTGGCAATCAGAACCACAGTTATATTGATTTAAGTGTTATTTAAATCAATTTATAAATCCCCATGCATACGACGTACAGGTAAAATTGATATATTTGGGCTGCAAAGCAAGTTATTTTCAGCTGGTTGGCAGGGGCTTTTAAACATATCTTGCTTCCAAATTGATTTAATTCAAATTGGTTTAGTGATTGTGAATGCTACTATAGATTTTTGTTTTTGTGCCTATGTTTAATTTTAGCAGCACTGGCACAGAGGTTTTTATGCTCCAATTTTAAAAAATGAAAATGTTTAGTGATGCATCTCTTAGTGCACTGTGATTGTGAACTCTTTTTGTACTGAGAGTTTATCAGTGCATCAATATGTTCTGTCTTCCAAACAAAATCCCTTTTTGCTCCTTTCTGGTAATGAAACCTCATTTTTCCATTATTATCACTTATGCTCTCTTCTACAGAACTTCCTCATCCCCATTGTTCTTCACATTGTTCTTAACATTTTGAATAAGTTCTCAGATGAATGCAAAAATAGATCTTGCTCTGTTAACATTTTTTAAAAATTAAAATCAAAAAGTTTACAAACAGCATGCTCCTAAAACAGAAAGGAAATAAGTCAGTTTCATTTGTTTAGTTGCCAAACCTGGTTTTAATTCCCAGAAATAAATTTATTTCATCTTAGTCAAAGTGAACATAGCTACCGACTTATATACCACATGTACACATGTATATACACAGGTATGAAAATAGAGAACAGGAATTGATTCAAATGGACTTTACAACCAGGCCCTAATTGATCCCTATTTTATCATCCTCTTTTTCCCAGTAGTATTTTACTATCTTTGATGGTCATTCTCCAATTTTATTAGCTCTGATTCTTCTTCCCTTCCATGACTTTGAGCTTCTTCGTCATTCCCTCTCTGCATGTATCATTTTATATCCTATACAGTGGTGCCTCGCATTACAATGTTAATTCGTTCCGGCGAAATCGCTGTAGAACAAAAACATCGTAAAGCGAAATTAAAAAGCCCATAAAAACGCATTAAAACCCGATTAATGTGTTCCTATGGGCTTGAAACTCACAGTCCAGCAAAGATCCTCCATAGCGTGGCCATTTTCGCTGCCTGTGCAGCGAGGAATCTGTCCCAGAAAAATTCTGTCCCAGAAAAGAGTGGGGAGCCATTTTTTTTACCCAGCGGCCATTTTGAAACCGCCGATCAGCTGGAGGAAAATCATCGTTTTGCGAGAATCGGTTCCCGAAGCAGGGAACTGATCGTCACAAAGTGAAATTCCCCCACAGGAAACATCATTTTGCGATCGCTTTTGCGAGCGCAAAACCTTCGTCGTAATGCGATTTTGTCGTTAAACGGGGCGCTCGTATTGCGAGGCCACTGTATGTCTCTACAAGTTCAATCAGTCAGGGTTGAAGTCTGCCAACTACCTATCTGTCTCCTGAAATAATACCATTTGACCACCTGAATTACTTTTTCTGTAGTTTATTTCACCCCTTTTCTTTCTAGGTTAAAATTCCTGACCTCTGTCTCCTAACTGAAATGTTTATCCTTTTGATATGTTAACCTTTAAAAAAAAAAAAAACTAAAACTGACCAACTAGAACAACCCCCCCCCCCAAAAAAAGACTTGAACCCCCTTTTACAATACCATGAACGAAACTAAATACAAAATGGAGGTCAATGCTGTCATTTCACAATTTCATTCAGCAAAAATGTAATAAGTCCAGACTATTGCATACTGTACCATAACATCTGCAGAGCAAATTATTCTTTCCTCTAAATTGTGGTAAATTTGTAGTTAAGACTGGATAAAATACACAAATGCAATGGGGAATCTTTGAAAGATACAAGACGTATTTCTGAACTATAGATCTGTATTTGGAACTGGTAGCTGGAACATGAACTCATATCCACTAAAGAATGCTTGTGGCTTGACTATGTTGTGGGAGGTCACCTCACTCCGAAATGGTGGTGGAAATCATCCTCCTTCCTCTGTCCAGGAATGACTCAGTCTATATGTTGGTGCTTTTACAATGGAAAGACCTACCATCAGTCAGTAAGAACATCACACTTTACTAAAGAACAAAGTGGGTATGCAAGAATGGGACATACATCTCAGGACTTGGTTAAAAAAACCACAGCCCTCTACAAAACTGGGATGTCAGTTCAGATATTCCTTTGTAGCTGCCAGTATTGAACTACTGAAGTCATGCTGTCTTCTGCTATCTGTTCTGGAGTATTGACTGAAATTTCTGTGGAATTGAGCTAGATCGTTATACCCATGTCTTTCCTAGCGAACCTTTTTTTTTTTAATGGAGCCAAGTTGATATTTGTTATTTATCCAAATTTAGGATGCATACCTTTAGACTTTAAAGTCTCCAAATAATTCCAGAGGTAGACAATTCGTACCAGCAAAAGACAGTTGCTTCATATATCCTATATTTGGTTCCGCTGATTTTTCTTTAAAAAAAAAAAGGAATAGTGATGGTGTTACAAACACTGACCTGGAAAATCTGATGCAGCTAAATAGAGAACATTTCTCCCTGCTGTAGTTCTGTAATTTATATTGTCAGGCTACTAAATTATTAGCAAAAGACTTATTATTCTATGCTAAGAAAAGCAAAAATATCTGACCAACACAACTCCACTGGTGCAATTAACATTATTCAAATAGAATAAATGTACTTATAATGTCTTATGTCAGCTTTGAAATATGCAGGTGCTTTCATGAGAGGATCTATTTTTCCTTTAAAAATGCAGACATATATAAATATCGGAGAAAAGGAGTGGGAAGGAAGACACTTTAATGTGCTGAGGAATGAAGAGGCAAGATCAAGGGACTTTGCATTATAGGTGAGATAAACTGAGCCCTTGTGTGCTTTCATTTCTTTTCCTTTGTTATTTCCTTTGCAAAAATGACTATTTTCAGGATCTGCCTGTATATTTGCTGGAGAAGAACGAAGGGTGATCTAACATCATTATCTCCTACCCCGTCAGGTTTTTTAAACTATTCCATCAAATGACCCCAAAATATCATTTTCCAGTACCTTGTCAAATTTCAATGCCAGGGTAACATTTTTGCATGCCTAGGCCATTAAATTCCTTGTTTATTTGTTTTTAACAACCACACCTAAATATTTCTATATTCTATACAGTATTAACATATCCAACCACCCCCACCCCCACCCCAAAGACCAGGCAATGGCATATCTGAGGTAAATTGATCTCATTTAAATCATATAAATAAATAAATAAATAAATAAATAAATAAATAAATAAATAAATAAATAAATAAATAAATAAATAAATAAATAAATAAATAAATAAATAAAATTTCAGCATTTGGTGGACTAAGTGAGTGAAGAAGGAGAGTGTGCAAATTGTGACTCTTCCAATGTTAGTTTATTCACATGAAGCAACATGTATGGGGAGTGGAAAAGGAGACTCATAGTGAGAAATCATGGTGAAGAGAATCTAAGTAAGCCAGAACACTGGAAAAGCAAGCTTCTGGCTCATGACTGAAACCTCAATAAATTGAAAGTCTTTTCCTTTCAGATCTGCCACTTCATTTCAGCAAAAAGGGGTATCTCACTTTTCTTCATACATTTAGGCAGCCTGGATACAAAACAACTGGGCTTTTGTCAGCAATCTTTAGAAATATGTGTTTTTGAACTCTTGAGAAGGACTTAAATTTTCTTTTCCCTTGCCCCAAAAACCTTTCTTATATGTAAATATAGAAAGGCTCTCTACTGAAATACAAGAGTTTTGGAACATTCAGCTATAGAAGCAAAAGTGTTGTAGGTTATTATGACTTTGCTTGGAATATAAAACCATAGTTGTATAAAACCAAATGTTTTGCTAGAGACCATAGTCTGGAAGGTAACTTTCCAACAGTAACTTCCTCTTAACATAACTCTAAAACTGAAAAGGTTACTTTGTACAATTGACATTACATCTCTTTTACTATTTCTTACATCATCACTTGATACATTGGTCGATACTTTCTAAATCCCCTTTTGGGAAAAAGAAATCATGCAAATTAGGCACAGAGAGGGCCTTCAGTGGTCCAGTGGCCTTCAACTTAGCCAGCTCTTTAGCTACCTTGCTTCATGCTATTAATAGAGATTCAAAGTCTTATGATGCTTGAGAAACCCTGTTAAGGCGTTTAGAGCCCAGACTTAAAGACCAGTTTCAGTTATTCCACATTTTCCCAAGCTGAAACCCAACTGCAGCAATTTATGCAACTGAGGAACATTTGAAGAAGTACCCACACCTTTCTTCCAGTCTTGCTGATCCCAAGCAAGGTCTGTCAGCTATCTATTCCTGTTGCACTCAGTGAACAAGTAAGATACCTCACAAATGGAGCATTCACCATGGTATCCACATGGACATACTTCTTATCTTTCAGGCACCTATTGAAAGCAAATCTCTCTGCAGCTGGCAGGGATAATGATCAGGCCAGCATCACTGGAGAAGCAGATGATTGAGCCATGTTGCCCCAAAGAATATGTTTGGGACTGGTGTCTGTCATGGCAGGTACTGTGCTCACTAATTTATGCTGCTTCCATGACAGCCAGCTCTTGCCTCTGCAGCTGTGTCTGTTGCATCAGCTTCTCAGGTTCTTAGACAGGTTATTTCATGGTTCTATCTCTAAACTTGGCCTATATTGCCCACAAATATTTTAAAGCAGAAAACTATTGGATCCAGAGGGCATGGAAGGCTTTCCCCTTCTCTTCACAATTCAAGGGTCACCCCACAGGACTATTGGCAGTCAGCTTGCCCAATGTTTCCAAAGCTCAGTGTACTGGGCTTAGCTGAGTCCTTAACCTGGCCTGTTCTCTGAGAAGAGAGGGAAAAGGCCAATGTAGGGATGAAATCGGCCTCATATATTGGATACACACACGTAACAATAACATGAACATCATAACATGCACCCAGCATCACTTTCCTTCAGAGTCATGTGCCAAGCAGCCCCTCCCCTGGTGGACCATCAAGACAAGGTCATGACGGAGGGAGATCCATTATTCTTTGCTAGGAGAGAAACACATTGCTAGAGTTAATTATTAATGTTTGTAAGCGCAGTAGACTTCATGGGTGTGTGTATGGGTTTATACACACACACACATACACATATCTTCACACACCACATAAACCATTGATCTAAATTATAATACAGTTCAGAAACAATATTTGAGACTAATTAGTTATACTAATTTTTATTTTGTAATTAGTTTTATAATTAACAAGGAAATGACAGTGAGCAATCACTATCTCCAGCGCTGTCTTAATCTTGACAGTAGTATATAATTAAGGGCAGCTTTATCACTTTGGATTATGCATTTCTACAACTGCTCCCCCCCCCCCGCCGTTTGTTGCTGCTGTTGTTGAATTTAGCATTTGTCAAGATTACCATACTTGCTAATTCTTCATGGTCAGTGCTCTAAAATTTGAAACCTTTTTTTTAAACTCAGAAGGGAAAAAAGAGAGTAAGCAGACAGGAGCTTCTTCTGGACCGCAGTGTTTGGAAAGTTCTCTTTGGAATAAGTGCAAAAGAAATTATTAATGTTGTTGGGAGTCTCTATTTCCTTTCTCGAAATCCGCTCAACAGCAACGAGATCATTACAGAGGGTTATTTCTATCAAGGTCACAATGACAGGTTTGACTATGTATTTTAAGGAAGTGTTTCTTTGGGTTAACAAGACTGTTTCACTAAGGGAATTGTTCTTCAGATTTATTTAAATTCAAGGGATGAGAATGTACAATTAAGCTCCAGAGGTCTTTCGGAGCTCCCTTCCACCTCTTTAGCATTCTTTGGCCAGGAAGGCTAATATTTGTAAGATCACTTTCATTTGTTTGTTAGCTTGTTTATGTTTATTTAGATTATTACTTAGGTATGTTCTGAAAATTTACCAGAATGGACTGATTTGAAAGACTAAACATGCACAGTGGTGTCCATGACCTACCCAGAAATGTGCATTATGCTGTGACCTCTTATCCAGTTATATGAAATCTCTCCATAGTTTCAGATAGTTCAGTGTCTCCTTGGGATGTCTGCAAATGAGTTCTAACTGTATTCAGCTGAACACATTTACAGAGCTCCACATGATTGATAGATCTGATAGGGTTGGGCTTCTGATCACCTGGAACTCTGTAAGCACATTCAGCCAAATGTAGTTAGAGCTCATTTTCAGACCTTCTTTAGCAGCATGAGGAGGTTAGGAGTGGAGTGGTAGGGATGGGACATATGTCCCCAGCTCCCTCTGGATTGTTGCATTGCATTGTATGAAATCTGTACAGAACTACAGCCTATAGGCAAAATGATGGGGAACATCCACATTGATTATACATCCAAATTCAATTTAGAATTCTATATTCCAGTCATCACAAACCAGGACTTTATAGATGGAGGAAGACCATCTGTTTTGCAAAGCTTTAGTTGTTTGGTGTGTCCAGCTGAGATATTATGTTCGAAGATCCATAAGCAGAAGAAACAACATTCACAATAATAGAAATCATGGAAAAGTGCAGTTAGAAGGGGCCTACAAGGGCATCAAGTCCAACCCATTGCTCAATGCGGGAATACAATCAAAGCATATCTGCCAGGTGATTTTCTAAGTTTTTCTTGAATGCCTACAGTGTTGGAGCACTCACCAACTCCCGAGGTAACTGGTTCCACTGTCATACTGCTCTACAGAGAATAAAATTGTGCATATCTTTGTGTATATCCACAGTTTAGAACTGGGGTGTGTCAAAAGGATTTGAGATTCATCCAAAGATTGATTGATTGATTGATTGATTGATTGATTGATTGATTGATTGATTGAACTGAGATATTTTTATTCCTCCTTTCTCCTTAAAAAAAGAACACAAACTGGCTTACATCATTAAAAGACAGGATTTAAAGCTAATAACAGTGAGTGTACAAATATAAGAAGAATCAAAACAAATACCATACTAAAAAAACACAAGCAACACCAAAGCACATTCAAAGCAGTAAAGTAAAATAACCCCACTCAGGAAGCCAGTCACTTAGGGAAAGTTTGCCTAAAGAGAAGGGTCTTTACCTGCATGCGGAAGGACAGTAAAGATGGGGACAGCCAGAAGTGGCTGAAAGCAAATTTAAGTTCTTCCTGTTGCAACATTTTGGTTATTTCCGTTTTATAGTTGGCAGCGTATGTAGTAAAAAACAACAATTGAACAGAGAAAGTGCGAGAAAGTAGCTTTGTCTCAGTAGTCCCCCCTTTTCACAGTGACTTGCACTCTAGAAACATTTTAAGTAAAAAAAAAATTTTTTTACTTGCAGCTGTGTTCTCTAGTTACAGTTAGAAGAATAAACGAAAAAACTAGGAGTTGGTGTCTCTGCTACATGGTGGAAGGTCAGAGACTAACAACAAAGAAAGTGAAGTGAATGAATGAGGGAATGAGGGGGCTTAATTTAAGTGGGAAAAGAACTCCCTCGAACAAGTCAGTGGCAGAACACTATCAGTTTAGGCTGTAAAGTCCCCCTCCCACTGATATCCAGTATTAGTGCATGCAAGATTGTTATCATCTCAACACTTCCAAAGCTTCAAGAACACCTTGGACAGAAAAGAAGACCCAGCCCATGCATCTTCAAACAAAAGACAAAGCAAAAAAAGAGACACTTAACCCATGCTCTCCACATAAAGAAAATGTCACTGTTAAGAGAGGGCAAAGGAATAAGAATATGAGGAATATGTATTTGTAAATAAATGTACAGGTTTGCTGTCAGGATGTGAGTAATGGACGGAACTACAGTGTGTTAATTTTAGATACTGGGTTTAATGGTCTTATGGAAAGGGGGACTTCAGCTAACTCTGTGATACCAAGAGTTCTGAAAGACAAAGTTTAATTTTACTTTCTCACCTCAACCTACCACCATTCCATGTTTTCAATCTGCTTCTATATTTCTAAGAGCAGGGGAGGGGGCACTAATTACAAAAGCCAATCTGTGCAGTTTCTCATTTTAAGTTAACTTCAAATGTGCCATCATTATGAGGGCAGGAATAAAACTGAATTTGCTTTTGCTGCCCTGCTGTGCAAAACGTTTTGTTGGAAAGAGGCACCATTTTTAAATGGAGAAATTTTTATAAGCGTCCTTGTCAGCATCATCAATAGCAATGTAAATGCTGATTGTCTCCTTTTGACCAAATGTTTAAAAAGTAAATAAGGAAAGAGGATGCTATTGGAAGCCCAAGCTGCTCCAAGTGTTGACCTTCAGCCTCATTGGGCTTCAGGGTCCAGAGCTTTGGCACAAAGTTCAGCCTTAGCTGCACCACTGCTGAAGTGTGAAATGACCTTCAGTATGTGTCCCCTTCTGTAATTGTCCCCTTCTGTAATTTGTTCTGTTCTAGGAAATAGGACTAGAATGAAGGAGACTGGATATCTAGGAAGGTGATCCCTGTGACTAAATTGCTCAGTGTAAAAACCATGATGTGCTCTTTTCCCTGCCATCTGCTAAGAAGAGCAAAGTAATTCTCTTCCTTTCATTGGTTCTGGTGCCAAAGTATTTTTTTTCCTCTTTCAATAGCACCTGTTCTCTTTTTACACTTCCAATTGTTTACATTTCCCTCTTAGCTCCTTTGGATGACCTCTATCTGCCAAAAGTGGGTAGGGGGGGAGAGAGAATCGCATCCTTTCCTATTACTGTATGTTCAAACATTTGGCACTTCAGCTTGTTATAAGATATCTATATGTGCTTACTCGCTACCTTTTCCTTTCAGGCTTCCTCCAGGCCCAGAACTCCTAGTGCTAACATTCAAAAGACATTCTGCAGCTAATCAAAGAAACTGTGGGGAACATAGAATGGTTCTGGATGGAAGACCACAAAATTTGAACCCCCTGAAAAACTTCTTGAGAGAGACACAAAGGTATTGTATTAGAATAGCTTCATCATAATGCATCCCCAGACTCTCTTGGCTGTTTGACTTGATGGAATTAATCTGATAGTGGACTATACTAGTTAAATGATATTATATTTTGTCCAATGATAATCTCTTGTAACCTTCCATTCATATCTGAAATAAATTGTTTGCAAATCAGGTGTTCACGATCCTATTGCTGATGTGTGCTTGCATGTGGTAAATGATATAAGTCTTGCCAGCAAATTGTCACTTGGGATTTTGGTTGAATTACTGCTCATGTACACAATCAGGCACACGCCCAGGTACAAAACCAGCACCTCATTAATGAGCAACAATTTTCTACCAAGACTTATGTGATTTCATGCAAACATAAACTGACAAAAAGATACTGCCCCTTTATTTATAATTTATTTAAATATTTGTAGTTTCTATATCTTAAGATCTCAGGGCAGGCCACAGAATTAAACTAATATTAAACAGTCATACAACAGCTAAAAACAAAGTGTTTGTTTGTTTATTGAATATCTACCCCACCCCTCTAGTGACAAGCCAAAACTCTGGGTGGCTTACAAACAAAAGTAAACATCAACATAAAGTAGCAAAATAAACATAAATTATGACAATAGACAAAAAAGGCACTCCCTAACCCAACTATATTTAATGATAGAATCTAACACAGAAGATGATGGCAAAAATTATATTGATTAAAACAATATACATGGAGCCATCAGTAATAAAGTAATTAAACGGTAGGAGGTTTTTCGGGCTGTTTGGCCATGTTCCGAAGGTTTTTCTTCCTAACATTTCACCAGTCTCTGTGGCTGGCATCTTCAGAGGACAGGAGTTAAAATGCTGTCCGTGTTGTGGCATAGGATAGTTGAGTATTTGTAGCTGTGGGATCAGTTTTTGTCCTTTTCAGGAGATTGAGTGATTATGGTGATCAGGGTGTTTTTTGTTATGGGTATATTGTTGTGATAGGGGGTTAGATGGTCTGTCACTGTGATTGATGGGTGTCATTAGCTAGTCTTTTGTGTGCAGTGATCATCGGTCCTTGTGGCTGACATTTTGCAGGCTGTATTTTTCAGTTCTGGGAGCCAGGCTTTGTTGAGTTTTAGACTTCCTTCTTTTTTGTTGAAGCTCTGCATGTGTTTGTGGATTTCAATGGCTTCCTCATGTAGTTTAACATAATGATTGCTGGTGTTGTCTAGTACTTCAGTATTTTGAAATAGAATTTCATATCCAGCTTGTTTCAGGGCATGTTCAGCTACTGCTGATTTTTTCATTTGTTTTAGTCTTCAGTGTCTCTCATGATCTTTGATTCTGGTGTGGATGCTGTGTTTTGTGGTCCCAATATATACCTGGCTACAACTGCAAAGTATCTGTTATGCTCCTACAGTGGTGAGGGGGTCCCTTTTGTCCTTTGCTGACCGTAACGTTTGTTGTATTTTTGTGGTGGGCCTGAATACTGTTTGTAGGTTGTGTTTTTTCAAAAGTTTCTCTATGCAGTCCGTGACCCCTTTGATATAGGGCAGAAATACTTTCTTGGTGGGTGGCTGTGTTTCTTCTTCCATTTGGTGTTTTTTTCTTGGTTTGATGGCTCTTGTGATTTAATTCTTGGAATGGCCATTTGCCTGTAGGGCCCACTTCAAATGGTTGAGTTTGGTGCTGAGAAACTGAGCTTCACAAAATTAGGTACGAGTAATATTTTCAGGAGCAGGAACTGGCAAGCCACTCCAGTATCTTTGCCAAGAAAACCCCATGGTCAGAAACAAAAGATTAAAAGATATGACGCTGGAAGATGGGACCGTCAGGTCGGAAGGCGTCCAACATGCTACTGAGGAAGAGCGGAGGACAAGTACAAGTAGCTCCAGAGCTAATGAAGTGGTTGGGCCAAAGCCGAAAGGACACTCAGCTGTGGACGTGCCTGGAAGTGAAAGGAAAGTCCGATGCTGCAAAGAAAAATACTGCATAGGAACCTGGAATGTAAGATCTATGAACCTTGGGAAGCTGGAGGTGGTCAAACACGAGATGGCAAGAATAAACATTGACATCCTGGGCGTCAGTGAACTAAAATGGACAGGAATGGGTGAATTCAATTCAGATGATTATCATGTCTACTGTTGTGGGCAAGAATCCCGTAGAAGGAATGGAGTAGCACTCATAGTCAACAAAAGAGTGGGTAAAGCTGTAATGGGATACAATCTCAAAAATGATAGAATGATGTCAATACGAATCCAAGGCAGACCTTTCAACATCACAGTAATCCAAGTTTATGCACCAACCACCATTGCTGAGGAGACTGAAATTGAACAATTTTATGAAGATTTACAACACCTTCTAGAACTGACACCAAAGAAAGATGTTCTTCTCATTCTAGGGGACTGGAATGCCAAAGTAGGGAGCCGAGAGATAAAAGGAACAACAGGGAAGTTTGGCCTTGGAGTTCAAAACGAAGCAGGGCAAAGGATAATAGAGTTCTGTCAAGAGAACAAGCTGGTCATCACAAACACACTTTTCCAACAACACAAGAGGCGACTCTACACATGGAAATCACCAGATGGGCAATACCGTAATCAGATTGATTATATTCTCTGCAGCCAAAGATGGAGAAGCTCTATACAGTCAGCAAAAACAAGACCTGGAGCTGATTGTGGCTCTGATCATCAGCTCCTCATAGCAAAATTCAAGCTTAAACTGAAGAGAGTAGGAAAAACCACTGGGCTAGTCAGGTATAATCTAAACCAAATCCCATATGAATACACAGTGGAAGTGAAGAACAGATTTAAGGAACTCTATTTGGTGGACAGAGTGCCTGAAGAACTTTGGACAGAGGCTCGTAACATTGTACAGGAGGTAGCAACAAAAACCATCCTAAAGAAAAGGAAATGCAAGAAGGCAAAGTGGCTGTCTAATGAAGCCTTACAAATAGCAGAGAAGAGAAGGGAAACAAAATGCAAGGGAGACAGGGAAAGTTACAGAAAATTGAATGCAGACTTCCAAAAAATAGCAAGGAGAGACAAGAGGGCCTTCTTAAATGAACAGTGCAAAGAAATAGAGGAAAAGAATAGAAAAGGAAAAACCAGAGATCTGTTCAAGAAAATTGGAGATATTAAAGGAACATTTTGTGCAAAGATGGACATGATAAAGGACACAAATGGGAGAGATCTCACAGAAGCAGAAGACATCAAGAAGAGGTGGCAAGAATACACAGAGGAACTATACCAGAAAGATTTGGATATCCCGGACAACCCAGATAGTGTGGCTGCTGACCTTGAGCCAGACATCCTGGAGAGTGAAGTCAAGTGGGCCTTAGAAAGCTTGTCTAACAACAAGGCCAGTGGAGGTGATGGCATTCCAGTTGAACTATTTAAAATCTTAAAAGATGATGCTGTTAAGGTGCTACATTCAATATGCCAGCAAGTTTGGAAAACTCAACAGTGGCCAGAGGACTGGAAAAGATCAGTCTACATACCTATCCCAAAGAAGGGCAGTGCCAAAGAATGCTCCAACTACCGTACAATTGCACTCATTTCCCATGCTAGCAAGGTTATGCTCAAAATCCTCCAAGGTAGGCTTCAACAGTATGTGGACCGAGAATTCCCAGAAGTGCAAGCTGGATTTTGAAGGGGCAGAGGAACTAGAGACCAAATTGCAAACATGCGCTGGATTATAGAGAAAGCCAGAGAGTTCCCGAAAAACATCTACTTCTGCTTCATTGACTATGCAAAAGCCTTTGACTGTGTCGACCACAGCAAACTATGGCAATTCCTTAAAGAAATGGGAGTGCCTGACCACCTTATCTATCTCCTGAGAAATCTATATATGGGACAGGAAGCAACAGTTAGAACTGGATACGGAAACACTGATTGGTTGAAAATTGGGAAAGGAGTACGACAAGGCTGTATATTGTCTCCCTGCTTATTTAACTTATATGCAGAATACATCATGCGAAAGGCCGGACTGGAGGAATCCCAAACTGGAATTAAGATTGCCGGAAGGAATATCAACAATCTCAGATACGCGGATGATACCACTCTGATGGTAGAAAGTGAGGAGGAATTAAGGAACCTTGTAATGAGGGTGAAAGAGGAGAGCGCAAAAAACGGTCTGAAGCTCAACATAAAAAAAAACTAAGATCATGGCCACTGGTCCCATCACCTCCTGGGAAATAGAAGGGGAAGATATGGAGGTAGTGACAGATTTTACTTTCTTGGCCTCCATGATCACTGCAGATGGGGACAGCAGCCCCGAAATTAAAAGACGCCTTCTTCTTAGGAGGAAAGCGATGACAAACCTCGACAGTATCTTAAAAAGCAGAGACATCACCTTGCCAACAAAAGTCCGAATAGTCAAAGCTATGGTTTTTCCTGTAGTGATGTATGGAAGTGAGAGCTGGACCATAAAGAAAGCTGAGCACCGAAGAATTGATGCTTTTGAATTGTGGTGCTGGAGGAGACTCTTGAGAGTTCCCTGGACTGCAAGAAGAACAAACCGATCCATTCTAAAGGAAATCAAGCCTGAGTGCTCACTGGAAGGACAGATCCTGAAGCTGAGGCTCCAATATTTTGTCCATCTCATGAGAAGAAAAGACTCTCTGGAAAAGACCTTGATGTTAGGAAAGTGTGAAGGCAAGAGGAGAAGGGGACGACAGAGAATGAGATGGTTGGACAGTGTCATTGAAGCGACCAACATGAATTTGGCCCAGCTCCGGGAGGCAGTGGAAGACATGACGGCCTGGCGTGCTCTGGTCCATGGGGTCACGAAGAGTCGGACATGACTAAACGACTAAACAACAACAAGAAATATTTTCAAAGTCCTGAGTAAAAAACCATGTTTTTACTTGCTTTCTAAAACTGAGGAGGGTGGAGGCCAGATGCACCTATACTAGGAGAGAGTTCCACAGTGAGGTGACCACCACTGAGAAGATCTGGTTAATAGCAGTAGATTTCCAGGCCCTTTTTAGGGTAGCCTCCTGTAGTATAAGGAATTGGGAGGTATGGGTGGGAGAGGGGGTCAATCTGAGGGAAAGGCACTCTGCCAGGTAACAAAGAGCTAAACTGTTCAGGGCATTGAATATCAGCATTAACACCTTGAACTTGGTCCAGAAGAGTACTGGCAGCCAGTGCAAAAGGGCCAGGACAGGCAAGATATGATCGTATTTTAATGTTCCTGAAACCACCCTGATGAGAACAATTGTAGAGAATAAAACAATGTACAGAAAATAAATCCACAAGGCTAAAGGTCTGCATAGACCAAGACATCCAAATATTAACAATTCATGGCTGGAGCCGACTAGTAAGTCTCAACTTAGTTGTTGTTTAGTCGTTAAGTCGTGTCCGACTCTTCGTGACCCCATGGACCGGAGCACACCAGGCCCTCCTGTCGTCCACTGCCTCCCGGAGTTGGGTCAAATTCATGTTGATAGCTTCAATGACACTGTCCATCCATCTCGTCCTCTGTCGTCCCCTTCTCCTCTTGCCTTCACACCTTCCCAATATCAGGGTCTTTTCCAGGGAGTCTTCTCTTCTCATGAGATGGCCAAAGTATTGGAGCCTCAGCTTCAGGATCTGTCCTTCCAGTGAGCATTCAGGGTTGATTTCCTTCATAATGGATAACGGATAGGTTTGACCTCCTTGCAGTCCAGGGGACTCTCAAGAATCTCCTTCAGCACCACAATTCAAAAGCAAGTCTCAGCTACATTAAGCCTATTGAATCATTGAAATTTACAGAATAATTACAGCCCTGGCACCTCATCAATTAGCAATAATTAGCCGTAGCAACTTCTGTAATTCTTCTTCCATATATAGTCATGCCCTGCTGGATGATTACCCCATTCTACGACAAATCCGCTTTACGTTGACTTTTTTGCGATTGCTTTTGTAATCGCAAAATGATGTTTTAAATGGTTTTTTTTTCCGCTGTGCGATGATTGGTTCCCTGCTTCGGGAACCGATTTTTGCTTTATGACGATCAGCAAACAGCTGATCGTCCAGTTTCAAAATGGCTTCCGGCTGAAGAAAATGGCCCCCCGCTGTTTTCTAGGATGGATTCCTTGCTTTACAGACACCGAAAATGGCCACCATATGGAGGATCTTCGCTGAACGAGCAGGTATACAGCCCATTGGGTTTTTTATTTCGTTTGATGACGTTTTCACTCTACAGCGATTTTGCTGGAGTGAATTAACGTCATCAAGCAAGGCACCACTGTACATAAAATCCCAATGGGATTTTGGCATTGAATGCAAATATTTGTGGATTAAATCAAATGATTAGTCTTGCCTAGAATAGTCACTGAATCAATGGAAGTTACCTGTGGGTTCAACAAGAGTCATTCATTCAAGGTCTTACTCTAGACTGGCAATAATAGTTTTAAAATGTGCTGTCATCCTTTCACAGTTAATATTATGATTCCAGGTTATAAATATGGCAGCCATCTTTTCCTAGCTGGTACTTTAATGACTGATTGTTGAAGCCCTACTTGCTCTCAAAAACTGTGCCTGTTGGTTTATCATACATCATACACATCAAAGAAGAGAAGAATTACATCAGTCTGTTTTCTCAGTTAGACATTCAGCAGAACGTGAAGTTTCAATTGACCTTTCACTGACTCATAACTTTATGGTTCCTGTTTTTTTCTGACACAAATAAGAAAAAAAATGCAGCATCCTGTTTGTAAGTCTAGAATAATGTCTTCAGTGCCAGTGTTGTTATTATCTAGTTATCAGTGCCAGCTTATCTCAAGATCAATACAAGGTTAACTGAGACATCGACTAAAAAAAATCCTCACATATTAGAGATGCACAGAGCAATAAAACTGAAATATATTTGTTGTCCTTGTTGGTAAGAGATTAAGGATTTTTTATAAAATAAGCCTCAAAAGCATATTCATTGCCACTAATTAATCCAGCAACAGGAAATATTCATTTCTTTTAAGGGACAGAGGGTCCCACCTCCTTTGTTTCTAAGTACAGATGAAAAGAGCCACATATACAGCTTTGAGGATTGAAACTGTGTGGGTACACAAAACAAGAACGAGACCGCTGGTTGTAATGCAACGAGATTCTCTAAAGAAACATTTCAATTTAGGGCTGAGCTGACATTTTTTTCTGAAAGAGTTTTTACTATTTTCCCCACCCCACCTAGTTTGTTTGTTTATAAAGTAAGCTTTGGAGAGCATTCCCCAGGATTTTTTTTCCTTCCTCATTTTCTCCCTTGGTGGTTGTCCCACGACTCTGAACAACCCTAACCACTCTTGTACAAAGGTGGGCATGAACTTTGCAATTTCCTCAAGACTCTCTCCTCTCTTGTGAATGTTATGCTTTTTGTTTGTTTGTTTGTTTGTTACGTAAGCAACAGCACTGAAAGCCTGAAACATGGAGTAATATAACCCAGAGCAAAATAAGCCACAAAGAAAAGAAATTTATAATCAATAAAACATAAATCTTTGGATGCTTGACAAATGCAAAATTTATTGCCAAGTATCAAAAAGGTGTTAAAGTTGACAAAGATACTCTTTCTAGTTCACAACCACCTAATCTTAGGGTATGATCACACGATGGAATTGTTCCCTACTTATGCCCAAGTTAGATTGTAGCATAAATTTGTGGTCACATGATGCACAGCCATTAACAATTCATCTTACTGGCCAGTGGTGTAATTGAGGTTCAGTTACTACTTCCTGGGAGGCTTCTGTCTTTTTTCTTCTTTGTCTAGTGGCATTGTGCATACAATCCTATCAATACTTTTTTAAAGCAAATGCACCAGGCAAGGTGGGTCCCATAGTGCTGTGAACTGCCTTCTATATATTTTTTAAATTGTGACCAGAGTGCTGATACATTGATAAATTTCTGTCAACAGCTTTAAAGGCATTGGTAGGTGTCGCATCACTCCACCTACTGCCTGGCAATCAGAACAGGCCTGGGGGGGCGGGTGTAGTTCCACTGAGTGCAATGCATTGCTTCCAGAGCCACTGGTGCAACAGAGGAAATCCTGCCTATCAGGAAACAGTACCTGACAGATTGATGTACAGTTTTATATATACGTGTGGCTGCAGTGCCCCATAAAACGAGAGAGAAAATAAATTGGTTCCATGGTGTAGCTGGCCATAACAATTCAAATGGAAGAAAATGAACTGGTAACATTAAAACACATTGGGACACTCATCCAGGTATATATACCACATGACTGCAATGCATTACAACAGAGGTATGAAAAGTATTGTTAGAAGTGGGAAACATTTCCCTGGTGTGACCGTGGCCTTAGACTGTTACATGAATCCTGCCTCTCCCACTGAAATTTCTTTACTCAGCTTCACCAAATTTCAACCACTTCTTGGAATTCCAAAGCTGCACACATACATTAAATTTTGCAGTGCTGATATGCAGTATATCAATTGAATTCGGTTTCTGTGTCCAAACTCTGCAAAGAAAGTGAGATCTAACTTCCCAACTCAGGCACTAATTAGATAATGGAATTCTACTCACAGTATAGATATCACAGTGAAGTGAAGAAATGCTAAACACAACCGGAACATCATCAGCAAGAGGTTCAGAGTTGGTGTCCTCTAATCCATCTTTATAAGAAGATATGTCTAGAGAGAGTCTTCCTAGTATACAAAGATTCTCAGACATTCAGGTCAAATTCAGTCCCACCTAAATTTTTGCTTCTCATCACATACATTACATGCTTGTCCACTACCCCTCTCCACCACTTCTGTACCTAATTAAGTGTTCATGACTAGAATTAATATGAGAGGTGGAAGGAACGCCTGTCTGGATTTAGACTTGATCACTCTCTACTTCATTGTCCCACCATAACCTCCTTCAGTTCAATGTACTGTTCATGATTAACAGCATACCATCATCCTTTAATAAATCTTTCCATGGCTCTGAAAGTTTTTCAGGTACAAAATGTGACCTCACTTTCACAGTAAAAGACTGGGAATTGGGCATCTTTAGACATAATCTGCCTATTTACACCATTAGTTTGCTCTGAAAAAAAGTGTTACCTCTGTGTTCCTTTGTCTCCCCCTCTTCATAACTCATATATGCATCCCTGCCCCAGGGAAGTCAGGGGGTTTCAAAGATCTGGGTAATTAATGTTTGCAGAGAGCTTTGATGGGCGACTTGGATAATGCTCCAGCCTTTATTAAAACCTTAAACATTGATCAAACCCAAAGTTTCTTTTGAACAGAAAAGACTGGCAAGGATAAAAACCTGCCACCTTTTACTGTGGAGGAAGGACACATTCCTCAACGCAAATCAGAAGTCAAGTGCAGCTGTGCAGATGAAAGGATATATTGCAGACCGTGAGGGGTCATAGCGAAGAGACCTTTGCATACTTACATTGACAGGCAAATAGTAGATTAGCCAGTTAGACAGGCAAAGCAGAAGTCCGTTTATCTTGCCCTGGAAAAAGCTGTGGATATTTCTTCTTCTATTTTCTTTTCCTGTCTCAGCAGGAACTGATTCTATGTCACTTCCTTAGATGCTATCCATTTTTTTGTTTCATTCCATTCACACATTAGTTTTATATTTTTAAACAAAGAAAAACACAACATTCTCGCAAAACACACATTGAAATATATGCTTAAATGTGGATTTTCTCTTAATGTATATGTTCAAAAGCATAAGTCGGTACATTTAGTGTACAGTCCATTCTGCTTTCATGGATATCCCATGGACTAGGTAGATGTGGGCCAATTCCTAAGTAGGTGGGTGGATGTAGGTTTGTCATCGTAAACTAACAAGAATTTAATTTAATTTAGTGATTAAGATAACGTAATTTAAGAATTAAGCAAATATAATGTAAGAATTAAGAACTTAAATTATTGGTTTTGAAAATTTTCCTATGCCATTCTTCACATGGAAGAAAACTGGCCAGAATGAAAGCAAAATAAAAAGTGAAATGTTATGTCATGTCTGGAATGAGCCTCGCGGCACAGTGCTTTCTGCAGTACTGCAGTGAAGACTGTTCACAATCTGAAATCAATCAGATTGAGCCCAGGAAGCTGGCTCAATGTTGACTCAGTCTTCCATCCTTCTGATGTTGGTAAATTGAGTGCTCAGCTAGATGTAGAGAGGAGAAATACATAAGTGTAAACCACTCAGAGACCACTTTAAGCACTAGGGGTTGGTATATAAGCAGCATGCTTTTGTTTTTTGTTTTGGGAGTGATTTGGTGGTAGTAGTTGTTGGGATGACTCTTGCACTTCATATTCCTACCAACCCCAAGATTAATCCTTGAGGATTCCCCTATCCATGGCAGCTGGCCTCACAGTATAAGATACAGGCAAGCCTTATAACCTCCCCAGTTGGAGTGGACATTTCAAGGCACAGGGACAGAGCACACCAGAAGGACTACCCTATGAACATTCCAGAATGCATAAGGCACAAGGAAGGCTGGGTGGGGTGACTTCTAGAGGGCGGCCCCTAGCTAAGAGCAAGAGAATGAAAAGCACATGACTTAGGAGGGGGAAAAGGTTTCAGAAGAGATAAAAGTCAGGTTCAGGAGGGAGAGAGAAAGAGACACCAAGATAAGACAGAGAGGTTTGGGAGGGGACAGGACTGAACTTGTAGAGGAAGATAAAGTTAAAGGCAATGAGAACTGGATGGAAGTATCAATGTGGCCCCAGAAGGAGTAACTTAAAGAAGTTTTTCAGGCCATCATTGTCTACTGGCCATGAAATGTCCTAAGGTAAAGTTAAAGGTTCCCCTTGACAATTTGTCCAGTCGTGTCCGACTGTAGGGGGCAGTGCTCATCTCCGTTTCCAATCCATAGAGCTAGCATTTTGTCCAAAGACAATCTTCCGTCATCACATGGCCAGCATGACTAGACATGGAACGCCGTTAACTTCCCACTGTGGTAGTACCTATTTATCTACTTGCATTTTTGCATTTTGCATGCTTGCAAACTGCTAGGTTGGCGGGAGCTGGGACAAGCGACGGGGCTCAGTCCATCATGTGGATTCGATCTTACGGTTGCAGGTCTTCTGACCTTGCAGCACAGAGGTTTCTGTGGTTTAACCCACAGCGCCACGTCTCTTCAATGAAATGTCCTACCTCAGTGTAATTGTAGTAACTCTCCACGAAGCCCTCCTACAGACTTTCCAACCCTTGTTCAGCTGATGAAGTGCAGATGGCAATGCAAGTTCCTATTCCTGTGCCAGTTAGGAGGTTTGGGCTGCCCTGTGAAGCAGAACTGTGGCCTCTGTCAACAGCAGCAGTGGTAAAGTAGTGGGCAGTGAGGTTATATAAGCTAAGAAAGGTATACTGTTAGGTGATTGGCATCAAAGAAGTTATCTAACCTAGTTAAGGTTGTGTTGTAGTTGCTGACATTGAAATAAAGTTTCTTGTGGCATATTTTGTCTTTGACTATTATATTGACTCATTGGAATATTTTAACTCCTTTGCCTGTGGAAGACAAGGAGCTTAGACATGTACATAGAAAAAACATAAAACTGATTAACTGAGACTTTATGCATATGGGCAACTGATTATCAGAACTATGTTTCACCAAACATTGGTTGAAACTAAGATGCGTACAATCTGACAAATACAGTACTAGGATCCTGAAGTCAGATGAAGATTCACAGCTAACAACATCCAAGAACTGCATGAACTTGTTTCTGCAAAACTTTTAAGTGCTTTTAAGTGTGTGAGATCAGCTGAGTTTAGTGACAGATGTAAAAGAATTGTGATTGCTAGACTGACTCCCAGCTATAAAGTTGCTTAATTTTTTTTTTGGTCATGCTGCATTGGAAATAATAATAATCAGCTGTCCACTCAATTTCAACTTGTCCCAACCTTCTCAGAAGGGGTTTACAGTAGCTCCACTTATGGTAGTGATATGGTACTTTGCATCATGCTCAAGGCTGTCGAGTATACGTATAATCCTGCTAGCCACACATATTGCAAGTAATCAGCTGGTCATTCACCTGGAAAAAATAGTGAGGATTTGAACTCCTGCCCCCTGTTCCATGCCAAGCTGTCCAACCTACTGAGAAGGTAACTTAACATCCTTGGTTTCTGATACGGGCAATCATATTACCAAACCATCACTATCCATTGGCCAGAAGCCTTTCCAGTAGCTTCTTATGACATGGCATGTCTGTAAATGAAAAATTAAAAAATAAGAAATAGAAGTTTAGGCATGCAGTAAAGCAATTAGGTAATCATCACTGCATGCCCAATTTTACTCCACATTCAAGTGCCTCAGACTGCTATATTAGTACAATAAGAGACAAATTCCTGGGCTCACTCCAAAGCATTGTTGTAATGTTTAAATGCCTGCAACTATGTGGATGATGAATGCATGAGAGCACAGCTATGCAATTGTGCAGCAGAGCAAATCAACACTTTATAGGCGTTTCTAAAAATGAGAATAAAATAAACAAATTTGGGGAATTTTAGAAAAATGTTTTTCAAGCTATGACATTTTAAAAAGAAAACTGCTTTTCCCCATTTAGAAATAGGAGATCCCAAACAACCTGAAATTTAAAATAGATGAAATAAATTGAAAAGACCAATGTTGCTTATCTTCAAAGAGAATGGTTATACCACCTCCTTTTTTTACTTGAAAATGATCCATGCATCAGGGGCTGAAATATGGACCCTCAAAAACGACCTTTCAAAAGGAGACAACAGTTACTTTTTAATAAGATGGAGCATTCATGGTATAAATTTGCTAGTAGGAGCTTTGAAAAATGAAACATTGTGTACATTCATAGGCAGGGGAGAGAAATAATTGAAGAGAAACGTCACAGAAATAGACTGAAAAGACAGATTTTCTTTAAAAGGAAAAAAGTCAGGCTTGCTTTAAAGAAAGTAATGGAGTGACAGTCTTCCAGTCTTTGTTGAAAAAAGGCCTAAATGTTTTGTGTTTGGGTGAGAACTAGTTAACTGATGAAGAAAGAAATCAGCTTCTGGGATATTCCCCTGCTTAGTGTCTCTTTGTGAATGGTAGTGAGCACAAGAAGGGATCTTGAATATCATTTTGACGGCTGGTATGAGTGCTATCAACAGTCTGGCTGCCCTTTGCTATGTAAAGTTTGGCATCCTTTTTCCTGCCGGCAGTGCAGACACCATATTGTGCTGCAACATTGGGCCATTTCCTGGTGTTTTCAACTGTGGATACAGAAGCACAATATCCTACCTTCACAAACCAGACCTTGTTCATTCTTTTGAAAAACTAAATGGGGCCAATTAAATGTGTCTCAGTTCATTCATAACATACTAGAGTTATGTAAATTGATTATTACGCAATGCAGATTCGGCGCGGGCTTCATTTCTGACAATGCTGTCATCTTAGATCCATAAAGGAGAAACTTGTGTGGATCTGTTTTCTAGTGCTTCAATAAAAAAAAATATCAAATTAAATTTCCTATCTTTGTGCAACATGTTTTCAGACAAAAAGTGGTCAAAACCTTAATACAACATTTTCATGTGTGTTTATTTAATCTGGTTTTATGCTCAGAAATCTGGCTACATTAAACTATTCTCCCACTCATAATAACTTGGCTCACAGATCTCTGAAGTGTGAAAATTCCACTTTTATTTCAACAAATTTATCTACGGAAGAAGAAAAAATTAACCAACGCTTTACAGTTAGACTAGTCAGCAGCATGTTTCTGCTATTACTTCTATCGCTTAGCAGCAGAACCAAATTATTCCTTAAGAAGGCATCTGGAGCTTTCAAAAACCAAGGATCTGGTTATAAACTTGAAAGTTCAAGGCTTCAGACTTGGTTAAATATTGTTTGTTGTTTGAGTAGTAAACAATATAGTTCCAGCATTTCAAGTGTCTGTATTTCTGTCAGCTGACTTAATAAACAGAGGCAATACAAAACATCAAGGAATCACATAATATATTTTCTGTGTGATTTCTGTCTATGTCTTCAGTCTCTTTTAGTAACATTTGTGAACTGTCATTGGAGGAGACTGGAAAATATGGTGATATCCAACTTTTCTTCCGTTCTTATTTGGCAATTCTCATTCTTTAATGCCAATGATCTTGAATGGATGGTCAGGCTCTTATTATTCTCATGCCTCCTCAAGAGGTGGCCTGTTTTTAATAAAATAGAATGGCTTGTGTAAAAGGAACAGAAAGAAGAGGCTGTAAGAATCTTTTCTTGTTAAAGGAGAATTTAAGTTGCTTGTGCTTTGACAAATGCAAAGTGCTAAAAATATTGGCCGTTGTATAATTTATGTGCCTCTAGCTTCATATTTAGACACTTCCAGTTTTCAAGTAAGCAGCAATATTGAGAGGAGACATTGATTTAGATACTACTGAAGCTGTTAAATGTAGCAATATTTAACACCTGAACTTACTGTTATAGAATTTTTCTATCAACATGTTTTTTTCATTTAGAAGTGGGTGTGCTGTTTGCTACTCTTCAAATTGTAAAACTGTTCAATGACAGATTCATTGGAAAAGCTTTTCATAGTCTTTTTTGTTTCCTCATGTGCCCTCTCCTTAAGATCAAGATCAAGTTTATTAGGATATATTCTCCTTATTTATGTCAAATGCCAAGTACACAGACAGTTTCTTATTGGCTACCACATAGCAAGAGAATGCCCTTTACTGAGGGGGTACAATCTATTTAGGAGTGAAACCATTTAGGAAAATGAACATTTTAAAAAGAAAAAAAAATCTCAGGATATCTGTGAGAATGCCGGAAGAAAATCTCTGGCTAACTGTTGTCTTCACACATCAACAGTACAATCCCATAGGCCCTGCAAGGGTCCATATAATGTAGGTTTGTCTACAGATGGACCTCTCTTTCTCTGTAGACAGAAAAGTACAGCCATTGCTGCAGGTGTAACAAAATAAACACGTCATAGTCACTGTTACATTGCTTGTTTCTGGGACCTAGCATGGAGTGCACTGAGGTAGCATCAAGATCCATAGGATCCCAAATCCTTTCAGTATCCCAGTATCTTCTCCCTCCACCTCACTGACCAAAGGGGCAAGAGAATTAAATAATTGAAATTGTGATTAGAACCAACATCTTGATCCTGGGGTAGTTAGCCTACATGGCACTGGTGCCAGTAGGAGAGAAAATTATAGAACTATAACCCTGGTGATAAAACATGGAATAAATCCTCCTCATGTCCCAGTTGCACGCTGGTAAGGTATATGAGGTGGCCTCAATGCTGCAGATTTTCTTATCTCTTCTGTTATTTTCTACTTACCATAGGATTTCTTTTCCAGTGCTTTTTGTTATGAACAGTCAAAATCAAACAATGAAGTATATTTGGTAAACACTTAAAAAGAAAGCAAAAGGATGACAATTTGGCCTATGTTTAGAAAGCCGGTTCTTCCCCAACCCACTTAATACATCGGAACTCTTTTCATCAGTGACAATACTATATTCCAGCTAACAAAATAGATGCCACTTTCACTGTGTAGCTTTTAGAAGGGATACTTTTTAGAGCTCACATGATGTAGCCTGAGAACAAGGGTATATCTGTGAAAAAGACTGTTCTTCTTTATTTCCATATTCTCTGTCAAACAGAACAGTGCTTTTTTCTATCCTATTCAGTGAACTATAATGCAAACACTGACTGTGGTGATAAGATATCAGAGTGGGAAAATAGTGGTAGCTTGTAATTAGAGATGGGGATAAATAAAAAAATGGCAATTCATTTTGATCCGTTATTCATCAAGGTTAACGGATCAACGAATACGAATATACAAATATTCTTCAACAAATCGATGGATCGATCTGTCAATTCACCTGCACTTTAAACAGCTATAACACTGGCCCCCAACCACCTAGAGACACCAAATTTGCAGGGAAGCTTCCTCAGACACTTTTCTACAACTGAGAGTTTGGTGAACATTGGATCACGGACCTCCAAGTTATATAGTCACAAAGAGGACCCCCCCAGGAAAGCTCCCTCCAGGTACCTAGAGAATCCAGAATCACAATGGAGCTTCCTATGTCTTTCTTCAACATGCCTGCCAACTTTGGTGAAGATTGGATATCAGACATCCAGGTTATTCACCCACAAATTGGGTCCCCCCAGGAGAATTTATCACATGGCACAGAAGCCCATTCTGCCTACTGGCTGCTGATCAGCTGATCAGAAGCTGATAGGCAGCGACCCCATACACACATAGCCAGCCACCCCAACAGCCTACCCCCCTCGCTCCCTTCGTTTCCCTACCTTAGCCCCCACCCCACTCCCACTGACACCCCCTTACCTTAATAGCTGCTGCCAAGGTCTCCATCAGGCCTCCACAGCCAAAGACCATAAAAAGGGAGACTGGCTGCCCTTTGCAACGATGGCAGCTGTGGCTTCATTTACGGTAGGGAAGCTGCAGCTGCCATCTTTGCAAAGGGCAGCCTGAATTCCCTTAAGGTAGGCTAAGGAAATCCAGGCTGCCCTTTGCAAGATGGCAGCTGTAGCTTCCCTACTCTAAATGAAGCTGCAGCCTCCATCTTTGTAAAGGGAAACCAGTCTCCATTTTTACATCCGTGGCTGCGATGCCAGAAGACCTCTGCAGCAGCGATTAAGGTAAGAGGGTGTCGGTGGGAGTGGGGTGGGATGGCATGGGGCCTAAGGTAGGGAAAGCAAGGGGTGGGGGTAGGCTGTGGTATTGGTTGGCTGTGTGGGGTGGTGGCTGCCTTTCTGCTGCCGATCAGTAGGCAGAATAGTTTTTGTTTGTTTGTGGTGGCGCTGTGGGCTAAACCGCAGAAGCCTGTGCTGCAGGGTCAGAAGACCAAGCAGTCGTAAGATCGAATCCACGCGACGGAGTGAGCTCCCGTCGCTTGTCCCAGCTCCCGCCAACCTAGTGGTTCGAAAGCATGCAAATGCAAGTAGATAAATAGGGACTACTTCGGTGGGAAGGTAACAGTGTTCCGTGTCTAAGTCTCACTGGCCATGTGACCACGGAAGATTGTCTTCGGACAAACGCTGGCTCTATGGCTTGGAAACGGGGATGAGCACCGCCCCCTAGAGTCGAACACGACTGGACAAAAATTGTCAAGGGGAACCTTTACCTTTACCTTTTTTGTTTTAATATGAAGGACAAATAAAAATGGGTAAATATTCATCCCTTCATATTTGTGGGGGGTCTCTGGAACCCACAAACAGATCGATGAATATTTAATGAATTGGCTATATTTGTCAGAAAAAAGATCCATTTTTATATTCGTCCCCATTTCTACTTGTAACCCTTGCTTGGCCTAGAGCAGCACCATTCATTTCCAGCAACTCAGTCCTCCAAAGCGATCCCTTTATCTGCTGTCATATGGGGGGGGGGGAGATTGTTGTGCTCTATGTCCCCCTCCCCATGCTCAGTTTCACATGATATTCAATTTAATATCTCTTGGCTAAATTTCATCTTAAGAAGGAATCAACAGAGATGAAAAGGAAAGAGAAAGGAGCAAAGGGGAGAGGAAACCATGGTGATGTTGCGTGCAACAGAAGAGAAATACGAGCTATTCAGAAGTTGTGCAGTAATGGATTTTGCACCACCACAGCAGCCCAAAATCAATAGAGTTTCTCCTCTTAATTCCTAGCACTCTCCAACCTAAAATGTGTCTTTTGAAGTTTGTTCCGGTAATCTCTATGGATCTGATCAATTCTGGAGTTGTTAGCTTCAAATTGATATTTAATCCATTCTAAGATCCATTTCTCCTCATGTTAACATGTGCAGTGAGAATCTGGTTTCCAGCAGTTCTCTCCCTCAATGTCTGTACTGTTTTTTTTAAAAAAAGTGGATGCAACAACTACTGACAGTGTTCTTATATCTACCAATACTCTCATCTTTTCAGTTTTGAGGTTAATATTCTAGAATAAAAATGTACTTTTGAATCGTCATTTGTTTTACTTCATAATTAATATGCTGTCTTCCTGAGGACAAAGTGGTTTCCATTACAGAAAGCTTTCTTTTTTATCCCTTTGTCTCTTTCTCTCTCTTTTACACACACACACACACACACACACACACACACACACACACACACACACACACACACACACACACACACACACAGAGAGAGAGAGAGAGAGAGAGAGAGAGAGAGAGAGAGAGAGAGAGAGAGAGAGATCAGCAGGAATTACAACGTATAATACCCTCCAAGGCTGTAATTCCCTCTGAGCTTTGTCTCTGAGTTTTCAGACTTGCCCACGTTTACCTCCTAATGACTAATCAAATTATGCTTGTTTTCAAAATATAAGAAAAGCTTTCTGGGATAATCAAACATATTGTATCACTTCAGGGAGTGCCACCTCTAAATGTAGAGGGGATCATCTCACCTAGTTTGATTATAAGAGCCACAACAGAGAAGTGCCTGTTTTTCATTTCCTTGTCTGTATCATTTAACACCTACTGAAAACTAAGCCCTTGCTTTGGACTCCAGTGAAGCCTAAGCTGAGGCAGTCCTCTTCAGACCAGAACCAAAGCTGAATTACATTCACAAGAGATCAGATTAGATCTGGTCATACAATAAGGCAAATGTGTAGTTCTTCCTTGGGCAACAGCGTCCCTCCAGGCATGAAAATCTTTCAATGCTATGTGACAAAGACATCAACCATGCAAACAAAGCCATGCTATCTCCCACCTCACTAATTAAAAAACCAAAGCAAGCTAATTTGCTAACTGTTGATTGAGGCAGGCTTGTGCTAGAACAGTCTTTTCCTCCACTGTTTCCAGAGAATAAACCAGTCCTTATCTAGTGAGACCCTTACTCTCAAGAAATAGAATGTTTTCATATTGTTTAATGCAAATACAAAGGGGAGAGAGGCACAGTGAAGGAGAGACATTGATTGACTGACGTACACCTTCCAATCCCAGGTGACAGTGATCAAGTACTTTCCGGTCTCCGTGCTTTTTGGGAGGGATTGAGCCTTGGATAAAGAGAGTTGCTTCCACCTGTTACATACAGCACTGATGTTACCTGTCTGTCATGGGTTGGAGGGAAAGTTCCATCCTATGGGGAGTGGAAGGCGGGACATCAGGAGGAGGGGCTGTACTGTATATATATGTGGAGTTTGTGTGGAGAAGTTAGGGAAGCTGAAGGAGAGCTGAGAGAAGCTGAGAGAAGAAGCTTGAGTGGGAGTCTGTGTGTCAGACAGGGTACTACTGTGTGTCAGTCAGTACCAACCTGATAGGTTCAGGTGTCTGTGGGGTTAGCCAGAACTGATAGGTTCAGGGTCTGTGCTTTAGTTAAATGCGTTCTGTGTGAACCAAACTAGTGTATGTATGATTGAGACTAAGCCACGTTACTGTATCCTATTCACTTGATCATTTTATTTTCCCTGTGTGTTATGTAAATAAACCTTGTTCTTTTATTTGTTTAAAAATCCATCCCTGGTCTGTGTGACTTCTTATAGGGAATGGTTGGTGGCAGCCTAGTGAAACTGTGGCATATCCCAGTAGGTCTGGGGTTTGTCACATTGATTGGTGTCCAGCGTGTGGGATACGACTGGTCCAGTTGTCCAGTGGTCCAGCAAAGCCTTGGCAAGTGTGCCCAGAGCAAGGGGGGTCTAGTCAGGGACAAGCTGAGGGCGCGTAGGTAATCTTCTAGGCGTACCTCACGGGGAGGTGCGCTAGTGGAAGAACGTGCCAACTGGGGACTAGATTAGGGAGCTCTGAGGCGACCTGTTTTGGCGGGAAAAAGCTGAGGCAAAACGGTGTGAAGTAGAAGTGATCTAGCCTGTCTGCTGAGAGGCCTAGCAGAGGGGGGTAGACTCCGGCTGGCAACAGTTGCAAGTTAGTGCTGAAGAACAGCAGCAATCTATAGAAAGCTGGTTCTGAGGCAAAAGAAAAAAGTGGTCGCTTTATTTTGAGGCTTGACTTTTGAGAGCAGCCTGTTCTGGGGGGGGGGATTATGCCCTTGACTCGAAGCCAAATGGCAGAAATGGGTGAAGTGAAAGACCCACAGGTAGACCAAGGTTCTGAGGAGGAATTTGGCTCAGTGCAGGATGAGAGCGCGGGAGAACTGACCTCAGAACTCAGAAAAATGCTCCTAGCCCAACAGCATGAATATAGAATGAGACAAGTGGAAAGGGAGGCCAGAGAAAGAGCTGAAATCTGTCAGGCAGAGGCAGATGCCAAGAAAAGGGGAATGGCCATGAGGATAAAAGAGATGGAACTGAAACACCAAATTAGAATGGTACAATTAGAATTGGATTTCCTAAATAAGTTTATTAACAATTTATCAGGTGAAGAAATGTCAAAGAAAGAAAAGTATGAGGCTCAGGTCAGACAAAGTGAGCAAGATCTTGAAAAATATAATCAGCAAAAAGACATTAAATTAAAAGAAATCAGAGATAAGACTGAAGAAAAAGTAAAAGAGATAAAAGCTAGGGCTGAGGAAGAAATTTTACAGATCAGGGCTGAGTTTGAGGCTAAGCAAAAGGAGCTGGATTTGAGAATAAAAGAGAAGGAATTGTAGCTAGAAAAGAAACCAAAAGAAGGCACACAGGTTAAGGCACAACATCAAAACCTGAATTATTCTGAAGAAAACATGAGGGAAACATGGGACCCTAAGGACTCCAAAGGGTTAGTTCAGAGCCCGCCAAAAATGGGCGGCCATTTTGTTGATAAAACTTCTGGGCAGAGCCAGTCCAGACCTCAGATTTTGGAGGGAAAACCAAAACCAGAGGAGAAAGACTCCAAGTACAGCAGAAAATGTTATTTCTGTCAGGGAAAGGGCCATCTAATCTCAGGGTGTGAGAAATGGAAGCAGATAAAAGGAAATGTGCCTCATGATTTGAGTGGAACCAAGCCAAAAGCTGTGTTCTGTGTCCAGAAAGAGCAAAGCTCCTTGTCACTGAGGGAGCCTGTTGCCATGGCTACTCAATCTGGAACAGTGACATCTGCTGATCAGGCTGAGGAAAATGGTCCTCTTGTGGAGGTCAAGCGCTGCTTACTTGTGAGAACAGATTCTCAGTTGTTTGAAACAGCAGGGGTGGACGTAGGAATACTTGACCATCAGTATCGGGGGTTAAGGGATACTTGTTCCCAGGTGACCCTGTGCCATCCAGATATTATTCCTAGGGAGTATATAATCCCGAATGAGAGCCTAAAGGTGGCAGGGATTGAGGGACAGGTGATCTCGCTGCCAGTAGCGGATGTACCTATGAACTTTCAAGGCTGGAGGGGAGTTTGGCGGCTAGCGATTTCATCGACTCTGCCAGCAGCCGTGCTCGTGGGAAATGACCTGGCTGAACATGTGAAACGGGTGCTAGTGATTACACGTTCACAAGCCACCAAGGGGACAGTTCAGGGGGGTACTGATGAGCCCGAAACGGAAGCAGAGGGGAGTTCCGAAGCTGTGGTGGAAGCCTTAACCACAGACAGCAGATTTGGCCAAGAGCAAAAGGCAGACGCCACTCTCCAAAAGTGTTTTGAACAGGTGACAGACGCCCAGCTAACACCTGAAACCCCAGTGAGATTTTATGAGAAAAAGGGAATTTTGTATAGAGAGACCCTGAGAAATATCTCAAAAGGGGGAGATGGGATCAGAAGTCAGCTAGTGGTACCTGAAAAGTATCGCCCCATGATCTTACGAAGGGGGCACTCTGACATGTTTGCTGCGCACTTAGGGGTGAACAAAACACAGCAGAGAATCACACAGAATTTTTACTGGCCTGAAATAGGGAAGCAGATCAAAGAATTCTGTAAACAATGTGATGTGTGTCAAAGGCAGGGGAATAACCGCGACAGGACCAAAGCAAAGTTGTGCCCTTTGCCTGTGATTGACACTCCGTTCAAATGCATAGGGGTGGATATTGTGGGACCTTTGCCCAAGGCCACAAAGAGGGGGAACAGGTTCATTCTCACCATTGTGGACCATGCCACGAGGTACCCTGAAGCCATACCCTTGACTAACATTGAAACCAACACAGTGGCAGATGCCTTGGTGGGGTATATGTCCAGGATGGGATTTGCCTCAGAAATAATCACAGATTTGGGCACATCGTTTACATCGAAGCTCATGAAACGGTTATGGCAAATCTGTGGAATTAAACACAAGGAAACCACTGCCTATCACCCTGAAAGTAATGGGTTAACGGAGAAGTTCAATGGGACTCTAATGCGCATGATTAGGGCTTACTTGGCAGAGAATCCAAACAATTGGGACCAGAAGCTGCAATCCCTTTTGTTCGCTTATCGATCAGTGCCACAAGCCAGTACCGGGTTCAGTCCGTTTGAACTTTTGTTTGGGAGAAGGGTGAAAGGGCCCCTTGATTTAATCAAACAAAATTGGGAGCAGATCACCCAGGATGACCCACAAGACGTTGTGACATATTTAGACTCTTTAAGGAATGACCTAAAGAGAAACCTAGAGCTAGCAGCAGAGACCCTGCAAGCTCAAAAGGTCAGAAAGAAAGCTTGGGATGACCAGGAAGGCAGGGAGAGGCACTTTAACCCAGGGGAGGAAGTGCTTTGGCCTAGGCCCTGCAAAGAGAACAAACTGCAGCTGGGTAGCCCAGAAATAAAATACTTGGGTCACATAGTAAGGGGAGGAGTGATAAAACCCCTAGAGGCCAAGATAGAAGCAGTTCGTGATTGGCCTAGACCCAACACCAAGAAAAAAGTCAAATCATTTCTTGGGTTGGTGGGCTACTACAGAAAGTTCATCCCGAGGTTTAGCGAGATTGCAGCTCCGCTGACCGATCTGACGCGGAAGAAGACTGATGACCGCATCCCGTGGACCAGCGACTGTGAGGAGGCGTTCCAGAGGTTGAAGGAGGCCCTCATCAACTATCCAGTGCTGCGTGCTCCAGACTTCGACCGGGAGTTCATCATCTACACCGATGCGTCTAACAGCGGGGTAGGAGCAGTTCTTTGCCAGGAGGATGAGAATGGTGACCAGCATCCAGTGTCCTACCTGAGTAGGAAACTCCAGAAAGGTGAGAGACATTTGGCAACCGTGGAAAAGGAGTGCCTGGCCATAGTCTACGCGATCCAGAAGGCCAAGCCTTACATCTGGGGAAGACATTTTGTTCTGTGCACTGACCATTCACCACTGCAATGGTTAAAGACAATGGAAACCCACAATAGCAAACTTATGAGGTGGGCTTTAAACCTGCAGGACTATGACTTTGAAGTGAAGGTGGTCAGAGGGTCAGTGAACTGTGTTGCTGACGCCTTGTCAAGAAGACCCGAAGAATGAAGACGGCGAAAGAAACATGGACTATGTATATATTTGGTGACCAAAGGTTAAATGTATTTGTTTATTAAACATGCCTGGTTTGTATGAATAAAGGTAACTTGATGTATTGTAAATGGTAAATGTTTAAATGCCTAATTGATATGTTTATCCTAAAGTAAGTATGGTATTGTATGTTATTGTATAACTGTTTTTGTATGTTTTGGATCCAGGTTGTTTTTTGGTGAAAAGCACGTTAGCTTTCCCCCTACAAAACAACTTATAAAGAGGGGAGGTGTTACATACAGCACTGATGTTACCTGTCTGTCATGGGTTGGAGGGAAAGTTCCATCCTATGGGGAGTGGAAGGCGGGACATCAGGAGGAGGGGCTGTACTGTATATATATGTGGAGTTTGTGTGGAGAAGTTAGGGAAGCTGAAGGAGAGCTGAGAGAAGCTGAGAGAAGAAGCTTGAGTGGGAGTCTGTGTGTCAGACAGGGTACTACTGTGTGTCAGTCAGTACCAACCTGATAGGTTCAGGTGTCTGTGGGGTTAGCCAGAACTGATAGGTTCAGGGTCTGTGCTTTAGTTAAATGCGTTCTGTGTGAACCAAACTAGTGTATGTATGATTGAGACTAAGCCACGTTACTGTATCCTATTCACTTGATCATTTTATTTTCCCTGTGTGTTATGTAAATAAACCTTGTTCTTTTATTTGTTTAAAAATCCATCCCTGGTCTGTGTGACTTCTTATAGGGAATGGTTGGTGGCAGCCTAGTGAAACTGTGGCATATCCCAGTAGGTCTGGGGTTTGTCACACCACCTTCATTCATTCCACTGCTATTATGCTCTTCCAGCAATAAAGTGCTTCAGTGCTAGAATGTAGGAACAAGGAGGCGTTGACTTCTGTTTGTTTATCATTTTGAAATTGTACAATTGCAGTGCTACGTGACCAAATTAATTCAGATGTGATATTTAACATTCTGAACTATTTCTTGCCGAGGCTAACTAACTAAATCTTTATTGTAGGTTTTATGAAGTAGTGGTCATCCTGTTCAGGGGCGCTGTTCTTACATAGTGTGAGGGTAGTCTTTGATCCATCAGTACTCCTAGAACATAAATGTCCTCAATTCAGGTCAATACACCAACTATAATCTGATGTGGAGAAAGATAGCCTTGGAAAAGCTGTTTATGTATATATGCTGTGATAACCTCACGTTTATCTTATTGGAATGTCATATAGTTAAGGATATCTGATCCCATTTGGAAACCCAAATATGACTATTAAATGGGCAAGATAGATAGATAGATAGATAGATAGATAGATAGATAGATAGATAGATAGATAGATAGATAGATAGATAGATAGATAGATAGATAGATAGATAGATAGATAGATAGATAGATAGATAGATAGATAGATGATATAGAATAAAAGCTTTTCCATTGCAGATCCTACATTCCTGCCATGAAGAACACTTTCCTATTTAAAATACTAACAAGCAGGCATTGAGAAAACAATGTCCTTTTTATTTGAAATTACAGTGTAATATAGCAAGTGAGCTCCTTTGGCACAAGACTCATTTATCTCTCTTTTAGAGATATTGCATTTGTATTGAGCACTCAAATAGGGACGTGGTGGCGCTGTGGGATAAACCGCAGAAGCCTGTGCTGCAGGGTCAGAAGACCAAGCAGTCGTAAGATTGAATCCACGCGACGGAGTGAGCGCCCGTTGCTTGTCCCAGCTCCCGTCAACCTAGCAGTTCGAAAGCATGCAAATGCAAGTAGATAAATAGGTACCATCTCGGTGGGAAGGTAAACAGCGTTCCGTGTCTAAATCACACTGGCCATGTGACCACGGAAAGATTGTCTTCGGACAAACGCTGGCTCTATGGCTTGAAGAGCGGGATGAGCGCCGCCCCCTAGAGTCGGACACGACTGGACAAAAATTGTCAAGGGGAACCTTTATTGAGCACTCAAACTGCAATATGCACGATCTGAAAAATGTGATGCATTCTCCACTTACCTGTGTTACCTGTTATGTTCTCAGAGCCATGTATGCACTCAAGCATCTTCTGAGACACACACACCAGGGATCTTTGAAACATGCCAATAGTGCACCTTGACACAGATGGGCTGAGTATATCACATTCACACAGAGCAAGTCAACATGGGGGCTTTATGGAACCGCCCAGAGTAGACACATTCTAGATGGGTGGTATATAAATCTAATAAATAAACACACAAGAGTTAAAATACACACAATAATTGTGTACTTTGGAGAACAGAAAAAGTTACAGTGAAGCAGCATAAGTAGTGGACAAATATTTTTAAATCAGAAATATTGTAGGGGAAGTATCAACTTGAAGGAAGCAAAACTTGCAAAGCAGAGAGTTGATGCCTGGAGAAGAAGGGAAAAGAAAGATGTCTAATGTGGGAAAGGGGAAGGAATAAAGGTCTCTCTCTAGCCACACTCTCACACCCAAGAGGTGTAATGGGGGGGGTACCAATACATGGGGAAAATACTCCCAAAGATAGATTATGGAGTGACAGAAATAACATCTTCGTATCATTTGACTTTTCTAAAACTTCAGAGTGTTGTGACTCAACTAAAGCAATGCAGGAAAAGGAAATCTGGGGCAGAGATTCCAAGATAGCAGTGAACAGATGAGGTCCTATGCTGGAACCAGGAATTTAGGAAAATAGACACAAACAGGCTAAACCGAGAAGCAGGGCAGAGAAAGTGATTCAGCTAGGTCTGATCTCTGAAAGACATCAGACCTCTAAGTCAGCTCAGAGGACAGTCGGTGATGCCTAACGAGGAGATGAAAACAGCATGTAGGCCTGACCCAAAATGGAAAATATGGCTATCACAGGCCTTTTAATGGAACTTGTGTTTTGCTTCTAGTCATTTTGGACTCATAAAGGCAGGATGCAGGCGATTTCATAGTGGGATTTCCTGCTTGGGAAGTATTCGCGTCTAATTTTCATTGACAGCACAATCTGCATTTTGCCAAACTCCACTAAATGGGATTGTTCAGATGTCTATTTCCTGTAATGCTTCATGTCTTGGGAGGCTGCTTTGAAACTTTGATCAGCAAAGCACTCTTTTTCCATATTTCACCTGTTCTGGGACTCTAGCCTCTAGTCATCTGGTATCAACAGTGGAGCTGATTCTGAATGCCTTCTGATGTTTGCAGCAGAAACTTAGCAGAGGAAAATTCTGAAGGGCTCTTTGTGTGCAGTTGTCACAGTAGTAGCTTCTCTTACTTCCCAGAATTTGCTGATTAGCTTGCTTTGGTTTGTGATTAGTGTTCAGGACTTGAACGTGACATTAATTTGAAGTATTTTTTTAACCATGAAAAACTGCACTGACCACTCTCCAGCAACAATTTCCTATCAACTGTAATGACGTGCTATTTACAACTTATTTTCCAGTTCCAGTGATACATACATACATAAAAGGCCTATGCAGCATGAAAGCGCAGTGTAGTGTAGTGTAGTGTGGTGATGACACGGCAGTACAGGTAGTCTTCACCCAAAATTCATGCGGACTTTTTCTTGTTCAACTGGATTATCTGCAAAGGGCGCTATGAATGTATTCAAATGAATTTCTGTGATCAATAGTTTTTTCTTATCAGGGCTGCTGTTGATGCAATAAGTGTATTGAGCTGAACACATTTAGAGTGTCTAGAGCCAGATCTTTATATTGAAAAAATGGAGGTCTACAGCACTCTGAGGTGGATGAAAATGTGGACAGTGGGGCTTACATGTATATATCCATCCCTACTATTATTTAAGCCCTATACTGTATGTTTTCAGGTTGAATGCATGAATAGAATCATGGAATAATGGAGTTGGAAGTGGCATATAAGAACCCTCTGCTCAGTGTAGGAATCTAGATCAAAGCATATCTGACAGATGGTTGTCCAATTTTCTCTTGAATGCCTCCAGCACTGGAGCGCTCACTGACACTGGGCAATAAGTGCTAAAGGAACTTATTGCTCAGTGTCAGTGACATATACTCAGGACACAAAGAGGCAAGACACTCTACTGAACTGACTAAAGCCACAATTCTATTAACATTCAGTGCATATTAACTGAGGCACTATCAAAGGAGAGTATACCTCCTCCACCCAATTCCCTGGATCGGTAATCTAAGTCCACAAAATGTTCTTCTCCCCATCCAGCTGTATTCAAAAGCTCTTAGTGAATCTCCTTTCAAGGGAATCTCCTTTCACCCTATCAATGCCTACAGGTCATTATCAGTTTTCACACTTTCTTACTATTGTGTTCAACCTCTTTCAGCCTAGTTTCTCAGTCCCTTTCAATATGCCCTATAAACATTCTGGACAATTTGAAGGGAATATTTGCCAACCTAATTATTATGGTGTAGCAACTGAGATTCTCTCCTTCAAGTCATAGTGCCAATTCAGGGTCACCATGGTTACTATTTATCTGCTCTCTTAACATTGTCCATTTTGTTATTTCTGTCTGTGCAGCTATCAAAGTAGGAAGAAATGTGAAAACTACCAAGAAGAAACAGCATACATTTTCTCAAAGGCCCTTACAATCTGTTCTTTTAGAAGAATGGTTATTTTTACTGTGCTGTAAACCTCGGTGTGGAATAACTAGGAATCCCTAAAGAATTCACACCATGCTTTTTTTTAGTTCAGGATCATTTCTGTACTGGGATTGCAAATCTGCTTTTCAAGATTGCTTATGTTATTTATTCTTCATATAATTAAAAATGTATCCAGCACAAATATGCAAACTGATCCCAAACACATATACAAGAGTAGTGAAATGTCCATTAACAAGATACATAATCACTGACATAATTTTGAATGGGGCAGGGTTGACGACCATCTGTGAATCAGATCCAACCACTGTGAGCAACAGAATCTATGCCAAAAGTGGGGTGAACACATAATAATCTTTCTCTTTTATTGAGAGTAGAGTAAGACTGAGTTATGCCTGATATGCGTCATGTGGATGAAAAGAGATCTGCACAATCTAACTGCATCACTTAATGTGAGTACTACAAAGGTGTGTATGTACTTATTTATTTCTGCATGCAGTTATGATATGATAAACCTTTATTGGCATTAGGCAGTAAATCAGGGAACATAGACAAATTCAACGTTAATGAGGAAGCACAAAATCATGAGAAGTGATACATAATATCTGGAGAATGGGGTAAGGAGAATTCAACGTTGTAAGGCACCAGTAAGTTTCAAAATTTCAGTTAAGTAGTTTGCCTCAGCCTCAGTGAGGGGAGCACAGTGATCCCTCAAGAAGATAGGGAGAAGATCAGGGAAGTGATCCGAAAAGGGAATCAGCCAGTGATCTAAAAAGAGTTTGTGATGGGAGTGGTATGCTGGGCATCTAAAAAGAATATGGTCTAAGGTGTCAGGCAGCAAATGACAGAAAAGGCAAAGTCTTTTATCTTTAGGGATTTTGGAAAAAGGGCCAAAATGTATGGACGAGAGGAAGATGTTAAACCGAGCCAACATGAAAGCTCTCCGTGGCGTGGGATTAGTCAGTAGATTGAAATAATTTAAAGAATATTCTAAAACAGGAGATAAGCCAAAAAAAATTTGGAGAACGTGGGATTAAGGACGTCATTTAGATGTTCAAACTCCCACTGATATAGCTTGACTTTGATATGAGAGTGAGCGAGAGATAATTCCAAATCAAAGAGTGATTCTAGTAGGATATCAATGGATGACAGTTTAGAATGGATAAGTTGTATCCATTTGGGGGAGTAAGAATCTCTTAACAGAGCATAAAGTAACGAATCTAGGAGCCTGGTTCAAAACAAACGGAGCCAATATTTAATGGCGAGAGACCAAGCCAGGGTTGAGGGGAGATGTGTCCCTAATTCAAGCAGGATAGAGACAAGTTGAATGGAATTTGGAAGGTCAAGGATCTTCCTAAAGAAAGAAGCCTCTAACAGGTCAAGAAAGAAGCCTCTAACAGGTTCAGAATGGGCCGATGCAATCCAAACAGGAACTCCATATAATAATTGTGAGATAATTTTGGTTTGGAATATATGGAGGGCAGCTTGGACGAATTGAGTACCGGCAGAGAAGTGGAACTTAGCAATTGCTTTAGATTCTGAGATATGGATGAAATGGCAGCTTTTTTGTGAGGGGACCGATTTAGTTTGTAATGTAAGAGGATTCCTAAGTACTTGAAGGTTTGTACTTGATGATAAGAGTGGGGACCTATTGAGCAGAGGGAAGGGGTCTGCATGCAGTTTAAATTGTGACTGGAGGTTTGAGTTCTGCTTCTGGTTCTGTCACAGAATTCCAGATTGGTATCAGTGAAGGAGATCCCAAGTGTGGTATAGTGGATACAGTGATGGACTAGGACTCTGGAGAACATAGTGTGAATCTCCACTTGGCGATGAAAACTCACTGAGGGCGTAGAAGCAATAAAGCCACTTCTTAAATATCCCACTTACCTGGAAAGCCCCATTAGGGTTGCTATAAGTTAGCTGCAACTTGACAGCAATGTGCACGCGCACACACACATACATCAGTGAACAGGTCTTCACTTCTCCTTAGGGATGGGGCTTTGGGGATTCTAAGACTCCCAATTTGAGAAGTTTCTTAAAATCCTCCAGGCAGACATCTGGGACTGGGAGAGGAGAAACCAGAAGGTAAAAGAGTTGTCACCCTACTACCATTGTCTGCTTCATTCCATGTGCTTCAGTTGGGAAGAAGAAGAAGAGAGCACCTCCTTAGTCTCACTGCTTCCTGGGAATTGGATAGTCTTATTATCCACTAGAGTCTAGACTGTACAGGGGGAGCCTCTCACTGGGCTCCCTTTCCCATGGAGCACAGGGTGACTTCTACTCCAGTGGCAATGGAAGTCCCAAGTTCGAAGTTTGACGATATCAGTTTAGAAACATACTCATCCAAATATCACATTTAAAAAACAAAGAAGTATTTTCAGACTACATTGATTGTAAAGAGGGCTTTTTGAATCAGAACAAATCATCACCCAATTAAATACATATATATAAAATCATCACCCAATTTTATATATATATATAATATAAAAAAATATATAAATTAAAATACATATTGTTGTGTGATCAAGAAAAGAAGATGGGGGAAAGGTGGCAGAAGCCTGGTGGACAAAGATGATGTACTGAGTTCATAGTGTGAAGGAAAAGACCTTATATATGACATGCTTAACAGAAGAAATGAATGAATGCTTATGATCAGGCCCTACCAAAAGCTAATTATCACTGGGTCCAGTAGGACTCTGGGGGAACTGATTTCAACTGTCCAGGTATTTAAATCAGCACTCGGTCCAAATGGATGGAGTTCTAGCTGTTACCATTTTGGACATCTTTCAGGACAATCTAATTTTCTAAAATATTTATACAGTATCTACCTAACGGATACTCGGGGGGGGATAATCTTGCAGTAGTTAAATGGCTTATGGGGCAGTGCATATGATCATGTATGACTAAAAGGTAATTATCAGTAGACTTAAATTCAAGACTGTGGAGAAACCGATTTCAAGATATAGTATAACTAACTCACTTATCTAAGTTCGGAAATTACTATCTGTGTAAAAGGTTTCCAGCTCTTATCTGTTTTGGAGAACTTTCAGGACAAACAACCTGTTCAAAATATTTCTTTTATCAGACTAGCAAATGTGCTTTGCTTTACCTAATATCTCATGATTTCAGCCATCACTCAAATGGCCCCTCTTCTTTCTCACCCCCTCCATAAATTTTTACACTGGCTTCTCTCAGTGTGTGTCCACCCTGTTATTAAACCTGTTCTGTACCAGCCTTAGAAATCCTGCATTCTGCCTCTCTTCTCACTGCCCTGTGTTCTTTTTCCTTGCTTCTCTTTTCTCTTTCTCCACCACAGTGCATAGCCCAGTAGTCAAAAAGATGGAAATAGAGACTATTTAAATGTCAACTCCCAAGATTCCTCAGCCATCACTACCAATTGAGATACATATAATTTATTCAGTTACTTAACTTGGGAAATCAGCCATATTCTTGCAAACTGATTTATTTCTAATTTTGGTTACAAGACTTCAGGAATCCTCCACCCAACATAGTTGAGACATAATCAGAATAAGTTGACCAATCCCAGTCAAACAGACTGAACTGGCTCAAAAAACTTCACAGTGTTAGCTTCTAAGTAAAAACTTCAATAAAGCAATAAAAGAGCAATCTTTTGATAGGAAAACACGTTCTGTCATCTTCAGAATTACAAACCATGAGGAAGGGCAAAGACTTAGCAATTTGGGGCTTTCTATAATTGTTCTCATCAGGACAGCAGAAAGTTGATTAAGCAATTAGTATACCTGGAATGTTTTGTGATGTAATCATATTGAGTGTATATCACTGTATGCAATGTAGTTAGTATGTTGTTTGTAATCCTGAAGACGACAGTTTTCCTGTTTAAAGTTTGATCATTTATTGCTTTATTAAAGCTTTTACTTGGAAGCTAAACCTGTTTTTTAAGCCAATTTAATCTCTTTGACTAGGATTGTCAACTTTTTCTATGATGCTCCAAGAAAGCAGAAAGGTTTCCATAATCCACTCATTTCTTTAATATGAGATCACAATAGGTTCTATACAAAATATTGAATTTTGAGAAATGAGCATATAACATCTAGATTTTACTTATCAGATGTGGTGATTTATTCTGCCTCCTGATTAAAATTGTTCTAATAGCCATATTTATATTTTATTTATTTATTTTATTGGTTGAATTTTTATATCACCTTATTAGTGTGAGGCACCACTCAAAGTGATTAACAATCAAATCTATATAATATAATACAACAAAACACGAAAACATATAATGAAGTAGCCATATTTGAGAGACAGCATACAGCTAACAAATGAATCAGCATCAAAAAAAGAAGCTGGGCGGGCTCACTTGTGAGATCTGTTCCCTTTTGTCAGTCTTCTCATGTGCAATAGGGTTCAGGGCGAGCCTCCATTTTTCCTAGTTGTATGAAGATCAAATAGCTTGAGTGACCAACCTGACTAAAGTTACATTGAGCTGACCATCATTCCACTGTTTGATGAGATCAATTCTCCAACCTCCCCCTCAAGGGGGATATTGTTGGTAATTTTAATGAATGGTTGATATTTTACACTTTTCCGGGTGTTGGTTTTAACTTTTTGAGGTGAGAAAGGGCCTGTTTTTCTTTTCTTTTACTCCATTAGTAACTCCTTGCCATTAAATCCTGGCTTCTGGGGGGGGGAATCCCCCCGAGAATCCATCATGACATGGCCAGACAACATGGCTACTATGGCCAGACAACATGGCTACTTTCTTGAAGAGTCTTTGGGGAGAGATGTTGTCAATTGATATTTACATGAACCCTTTGTGTTATGGTGGACTTAACAGGAGAGAGTTTAATTCATAAGACATGTATGTACCTCAGTGAACAATAACTTCAATAAATTAGGGCAATGCTGCTCATGAAAGCAATGAAAAGCTCTTCCTGAGAAACCTTTAATATGATAAAATAATAAATCGACTTCATTATCATTTTCTGGACATTAATAGTATTTCCAGACACTTGAAAATATATGTGGCTGACCTTCTGCACAAATGGCAGAAAAGAGAAGTTATACTTGCTAAAGTCGAATAAGATTTAGCAAATAGAAATGTAAAATATACCTATGGCTCGGGAACTGATATCTTAAAAAGTAGTTTAAAAACTGCCTCAGGTTCTTTATCCTTTCTTTTTTTTCTGACATGTCTTGAATAGATGCCTGACAGCCAGAAATCCATGAAATGAAGTTTTCTCCTGAAAAGAAGATGGAGTAATGGGGCAAGTTTTACCTGCTAAATATCTGCCTGTCATGCAGGTAGGTGTTTAAGGCTCGGGAATTCTACTAGAGAAAAAGTGAAACCTCCTATTCCGTGTAACCAAGTGAATGTTATTGTTATTGCGTCCTTTGCCAAAGGCTGCTCTGGCAGTTATAGGTACCAGTGAGGGTAGCGATAGCAGCCTTTTTTCTTTTCTCCCAAGCATTGCCACTTTCGTCATTTAGTTGTTTAGTCATGTCTGACTCTTTGTGACCCCATGGACCAGAGCATGCCAGGCCCTCCTATCTTCCACTGCCTCCTGGATTTGTGTCAAATTCATGTTGGTTGCTTCGAAGACACTGTCCAACCATCTCATCCTCTGTCGTCTCCTTCTCCTCTTGCCTTCACACTTTCCTAACATCAAGGTCTTTTCCAAGAAGTCTTCTCTTCTCATGAGATGGCCAAAGTATTGGAGCCTCAGCTTCAGGATCTGTCCTTCCAGTGAGCACTCAGGGTTGATTTCCTTTAGAATGGATAGGTTTGTTCTCCTTGCAGTCCAGGGGACTCTCAAGATCCTCCTCCAGCACCACAGTTCAAAAGTATCAATTCTTCAGTGGTCAGCTTTCTGTATGGTCCAGCTCTCATTTCCATACATCACTACAGGGAAAACCATAGCTTTGACTATGTGGAGTTTTGTTGGCAAGGTGATGTCTCTGCTTTTTAAGATGCTGTCAAAGTGTGTCTTCGCTTTCCTCCCAAGAAGCAGGTGTCTTTTAATTTCGTGGCTGCTGTCTCCATCTGCAGTGATCATGCAGCCCAAGAAAGTAAAATCTGTCACTGCCTCCATGTCTTCCCCTTCTATTTGCCAGGAGGTGATGGGACCAGTGGCCATGATCTTAGTTTTTTTGATGTTGAGCTTCAGACCGTTTTTTGAACTCTCCTCTTTCACCCTAATTACAAGGTTCCTTAATTCCTGCTCACTTTCTGCCATCAGAGTGGTATCATCTACATATCAGAGGTTGTTGATATTTCTTCCGGCAATCTTATTTCCGGTTTGGGATTCCTCCAGTCCAGCCTTTCGCATGGTGTATTCTGCATAAAAGTTAAATAAGCCAGGGGACAATATACAGCCTTGTCGTACTCCTTTCCCAATTTTCAACCGATCAGTTGTTCCATATCCAGTTCTAACTGTTGCTTCCTGTCCCACGTATAAGTTTCTCAGGAGATAGATAAGGTGGTGAGGCACTCCCATTTCTTTAAGGACTTGCCATAGTTTGCTGCGGTCCACACAGTCAAAAGCTTTTGCATAGTCAATGAAGTAGAAATACGAAGTTTTTCTGGAACTCTCTGGCTTTCTCCATAATCCAGTGCATGTTAGCAATTTGGTCACTAGGTCCTCTGCCCCTTCGAAATCCAGCTTGAACTTCTGGGAGTTCTCGGTCCACATACTGCTGAAGCCTACCTTGTAGGATTTTGAGCATAACCTTGCTAGCGTGTGAAATGAGTGCAATTTTACGGTAGTTGGAACATTCTTTGGCACTGCCCTTCTTTGGGATAGGTATGTAGACTGATCTTTTCCTGTCCTCTGGCCACTGTTGAGTTTTCCAAACTTGCTGGCATATTGAATGTAGCACCTTAACAGCTCCAGCTTTTAAGATTTTAAATAGTTCAACTGGAATGCCATCACCTCCACTGGCCTTGTTGAGGGCCAAGCTTTCTAAGGCTCACTTGACTTCACATTGCCACTCTACACTGTCCTAAATTATACAGAAAGTCATTTTGCTGACAGATTTGGATGCTACTAAGTACTAAACAACTGCTGCTAAATCTGAAATAACCTGCTGAGATTCATACCTGTAGCATCTTTCATGGCGAAAATGTCCCTGGTGGAGGAAAAGTAGAAGTTGTTAGGAAACAGCAACTTTCAGAGTGGGGGAAGGAAGAGTTGAAACATTTAAGAGAACCAACAGGATATGAAACAAAGGCCCTTCAGGAACTGCCTGGAGGAACTGCCTGGAAGTCCATGGTATATGGCTCCCTGACGGCATGGTTTGAATCAGAAAAAAGACCTCAGCCACAAGTGTTTCTACTCAGAATGACCCATCCTTCCCCTTTGAGAACTATTGGGTACCTTTCTGGCCCAGTAGTAGAGCATGCATTCTTTTTGGCATACTTCTTGTTTAGCTTATTTAACTGGTACATAATAGCCTCCAGCACCTACAGATTCTGAGGGAGAGTTTGAGAGAGAAATTTGGGGGATAGTGAGGGAAGGGAAGCAGGGAGAGGATAGGGAAAAACAGAATGGCACTGAAGGAGGGCAAAAGGAGCTATGTAAAAGAAAAATCACTTCCCCTGACCCTCCTCAGACGATTAGGAAAAGCACTTCACTGACAGCTGATCGTGCTATAAGTGGTTGGTTGCTGTTCAGACAGTAGGAGCATGCCAAATGGCACATTGTTCTCTCACCCCAAGATATTCTTTGTAGCCCAATCCACCCCATACCCAAAATGATAAGTCTGGACAGGCCCTAGTTTCTTTCTATGAACACATGAGCGTTTTGATAAGAGTGTTGTGTTCCGCTTCAAGTGTAGAGGTGGGAAGTAATCCATGAATTCCTTGATTCCTTGAAATGGGATCTATAACAAAGTATTACATTATGGTGTAGAGATGTGATGAAGAGTCTCTCTCTCTCCCTCTCCCTCTCTTTTGCTCATGTGTCTGCCACAAAATTTTGGAATTTTGTCTCAGAGGGGGTTCCCTCCAGAGCAAACAAAGGGAATGCTGTGATTTCCCTGCCAGCTGCAGGAAGAAACATGATTTTGTGCATAGAATATTTACATTTATTGATTTAATATGTGAACTTATGGAATAGTGTGTATAATATAATATAAGAATTGCACAGTTCAAACAGACCTAAGAGGTATTAAGTGACTCTAGCTGACAATGTCACGTATTTTAACCAACATTTTGTTAACATTACTGTTGATCTTCATGATGAATAAGCTTAACTGCCAGTCCTCTGCAAAATGAAATGAAAAGCATTGGCACTTAAGAGCATCCATCATAAATATCATTATTCATATTTCTTTGCTTTATATATTCTGATATATTTAATTACACTGGAATTGCCAGGGTAACAATAGAACAATAGGCTGTGAGATCTCATTTTTCATAGATACTCAAGGCAATTCTCATTAATAATCTTATACTGCAAATAAAAATTAAATTTACTAGGACTTCTCAAATGGCATCTCAAATAGCACCAATCTAAGCATAGAACAGGTAACCAGCTATGTTAATGTGCATGCCTTTTCATTATTAAGGAAAGGGACAGAGAAAATGCAAGCCAAGTGTTACATCCTTAAAGATGTGTTAATAGGCAGCAAAGGTCAGGAAATACGATAATATGAGGTTTGTCCTTGAGATTCATCTATTGATAAGACTTCTCTTAATCAGAATGATTTATGATAATGCACAGCAAGGTCAGAATCCAGCAAATGATGTTCACACAGAAGTTTTATAATATGTGTATAATATTTTGTGCAGCAGCAAAGATCATTGGGCTGTTCTCCCAATATTTTGAACCCCAGACAGGTTGTCAAAGATCCTCATCCAAAAAGATATGGTTACCTTCCAGAGCTATTGAGGCCAGAGTATATCAGGGCACAGCCCCAAGCCTATGTTTACCTCAGAAAACATTTAATGTTGTTCTCTGCTGTATGTAACACTGCCATATACTGAAGCTAGTCACTGGTGTCTCTTGCCCAGGACAACTTATGCTGAGCAGTGAAACTTCTTCCATGGTCTCTGGCTGTGGTGGCTGCCATCCTTGCTTAAATGAAGTGATTTAAAGGGTCATTTAGACCCTTTTAGAAATATGCTTAAGGATTCACAAGGGCTTGACATTTTCCGTAAGGAAAAATTAAGATTCTGACACATCTACTTCTCTTTTGGGCCAGATTCCCTGTACTCCCACTCTTCTTCTCCTCCCCTCTGTTACTTTCATCTAAGAAAAAATGGGGAGGCTATTGAATAGGCATGGAGATGACCTGAGGCTCCTCCAAGTTCTATCAGCATAAAAGTTTCTTTTTCTCTTTCTCTCTCTCCTTGACCCTCTTCTTTTCCTCTGTGGAAAACTGCTAACTGTTACTTTTCTTTACAATCTCTGAATCTGCAAAAAGCCTGGGGTAGACAGAGAAGTCAAATAAGGATATTTTATCATGTTGCTTCTGTTATATGCTTGCTGTATGCTCCAGGCTGGTCAGTTGGAGGTTGTTTATTCGACAAGAATGCTCCTTTCACGGTGTTGTTGAGGGAGACAGAAAGAGAGAGAGAGAGAGAGAGAGAAAGGAGGTGACTGATTCACAATGAAACTTTCCTGGTTTAAAAAATTATCAGTTTGACAGTAAAGGTTGGGAGGCAGGATCTGCCAAAAATTCATGTTTGGTTTGGCACCATCACCAGGTGTCTACATATTTGATTAAGGGGAAGGATGCCATGTTCATATCTCCCTGTCTGTATTCATTGGAACTCTCCATTCTGCACAAATGGCCTGTGCTGATGTGCTGCGATTTCCTTTGTACTCGGAGCTCTCTTTTTCTTAGCTCAAATCATCACTTTTTTTTATTATTATTATTATTATTATTATTATTATTATTATTATTATTATTATTATTATTATTATTATTATTATTATTATTATTATTATTATTATTATTATTATTATTATTATTATTATTATTATTATTATTACTACTACTACTACTACTACTACTACTACTACTACTACTACTACTACTCCTCAAAAATACCAGACACAGTCAATCAATATTATAAAAACATTGACTGGTATCATATAACAAATACAAGTTTTAACCAAAAACCGAAGTATTTCTTAAATATTGATGCAGTATGTATGTTGTTCTTAATACTGCTATTTTTCATAGCTAAAATGGTGTTATTTCTGAGATCTGCAACTCCTTATAATACTATGCGATATTGTTCCCAAAGCCCTGATGAGTAAGAGGACCACTGAAGTGTGTTTCTTTCAGAGACAAGATGTTTCGATTGCCATATCTCTATACTTTTTTATTTTTTCTAATTCTTTGTTTTCAACTCTGGCATCCCCTCGAATTGTAATGTCAATGATCCAGACATTTATTTGTTTTATTACTAGTATGTCTGGTGTGTTATGCTCAAGGTGTCTATCAGTCTGGATCCAGAAACCCACAGGATCTGATGATGATGATGATGATGATGATGATGATGATGATGATGATGATGATGATGATGATGATGATGATGATTACATTCCCTGCTGTGCTGAATGAAAGCAGAGATCTGCAAACTTATGTAAGATCTGAGAAACCACCATTTCGAAGGAAAATATGCTGAATCTTAGACATTCACCATATCTCTTTGTACCTCATGCTTCTTTCCCTCGTATTTCCTTAGGTCATTCCAAAGACAGCTGATATACATGTAGTAGCATAGCAGAATCATCAGTTACCTCACAGTCTGTGAGCACATGTTCAAGTAACATACTGTGTTTTCCCGAAAATAAGCCCTACCCTGAAAATAAGCCTTAGTATGATTTTTCAAGATGATTGTAATGTAAGCCCTACCCTGAAAATAAGCCCTAGTTAAGTGAAACCCTGCCCTCCATTAGGGACTCACCGGGATCCTCCCAAGCCCTCAAGAGAGACTTAAAACTTCTTCCCCTTCTCTCCCACTTCTTTCACTCGTGGAGGGGCTGGGCAGCCAGGGAAGAAGGAGCTGCATACTGTTAGGAACTTGCTTCTTGGCTGCTAATTTCCCAATGTCTCTTGGGGCTCGCGCCTCTGCAGTGTGTGTGCTTCCCCCACCCCCCAGCGTACACCCAGGCGAGGCTAACAAAGCACAAGTTTGGAGGGTGGGAGGTGATTTCGGAGCTGTGGCCCCACCAGCCAACCCACCCCCCACCATGCCTTTATTTCCCCCCTTCCCTCTTTCTCCTCCCGTAACTCTTTTAATCCTCCTCTTGTTCGGCTCTCTCTTCGGTGTTGGCTGCTGCTGGCAGGGCCACATGTTGAAGCAGCTGCTTTTCTTCCCTCAGCTGGTCTCACTGGCTCCTGGACCCAGCCCCTTTCCACACCAACACCTCCCCCTTCACTGCTGCCATTGTTTTCCCCAAAAACAAACCGAATGCCCAACAGCCCCAGTGGGAGCCTCAGCCCAGGCACCATCACTGGAGGAACCCGAGCCACCACCATGGCACCTCCTGACAGCGGCAGAGGCACCCCTGGAGGAAGTGGCGCCAGGTACATTTAAAGAAGCGGAAGGGGAACGGGAATAAATTAATAATAATAATAAATAAAATAAATGATGGTAATTGAATAAATATCGATTGTTGTTCTTGAAAAAAATATAATATCCCCCAAAATAAGTCCTAATGTGTGGTGGGTTTTTTTTTTGGTTGGTTTTTTTTGTTGAGAAAAAATTAATATAAGACCCTGTCTTATTTTCGGGGAAACACGGTATTATAATAAGATAAGCTTCTGTGGGAGCAAGAGCATTTAGGAGCTGCTTTTCCATTGTGTTAGAGAATTCTAAGTACTGAACAAATATGGTTACACACAGCCATGCTGTGAACAATGTCGCAGAGCACAAAACAAATTTGCAAGGCTTTTTGTTCGCATTTTAATACAAACTGACCTAATTTGTTCTTCCCAAACTAACATGTGACTTGGAACACAAGGTTCTGTGCTTGTCTGAATTATGCTATGCTGTTTACTCATCAAAGACTGCCGACAAAAATCCATGCATACAGGGAAACTGTATACAAAAAGGAAAAATACTTGTGAAAGAACGTTAGGGATAAATTAGAGATAAGTGATTGCAAAAAAAAAAAATTAGGGATGATATGCAAAGTGTATACTTCTAGAAAACCAACTGATACAGAAAGAGACTGGAATGCCTATTCCTAAAGAAAAAGAGAGGACAAGGAGCAACATAATTGAATACCAAACTGATGCATCCATCTCAGCAGCAGGTAATATTAGATCATACATTAAGACAGCTGTTAGAAATTTCTGGTTGCTGATACTGGGCATCCGTCCAAAGACAGTAACATGCAAACAAACGCATTGTGTGTGGCTTGGAATGCCAAAAGAAATATTATGGGCAATCACCCAGGATAGCATATGGAGATAGATATTCCTGACCACATCAAAAGATGTACAGATGTGTGCCCCTTCCTTTGCACTCCTTTGCAAAGTCAAAACAGGACATGTTCAACATTGTGCATTCTGCCCCAGACAACCTTGACCTACCTCCATGTGTGTCACTTGGTTTACCCATATCAATCGACTGCCTCTACATATGGGCAGCAGATCTGCTTAGCATGCATCATCCAGAAGTGTATTTGGTGATTTGAAATTGTGTCTCTTCAGTACTATCACTTGTCCTTGAAGGACTTACAGTTGCAATGACTGCATCACTTATCAGCACAATAACTGTCTGTGAAATATATTAAGCTGAAATACAAATTAGCTAAACTTTCACAGTGGATTGTATAGATATTTAGGTCTTTGATAGCTGATCCTCAGCAGCTACAGCCAGCAATATTCTTTGCCCTCTATCATATGGGCATTGCAACAAAACAGAACAAAGCAAAATGCTCACTGCATTTTGTCATGTAGTCCCACAATTACTAATGAATAACAATTGTGTCCTGTCAAGTTTATTCTGATTTATACCAACCTTTTCCAAGGTTTTCTACTTAGAGTACTCAGACATGGTTTACCACTCCTTTCTTCTGGGGCTGCTCTGGGACTATGCAACTTGGCTACACAGGTTGTCTCTTCTCCCAGTGGAGACACGAACTGCCTGTCTGTGGCTCTGCAACCATCTGGTTGCATACCTGAGCTATCCAGCCAACTGCAATAGAAATTGCCTAAGTGTTTATCAGTTTTACCCAATGTTGCCTGAACACACACCTGTCATTTTCCTTGTCTATTGCCCAGGACCATTATCTCTGGGTTTGTTTACCTGCAAAGCAGAGAATTAAACTACATTAAAAATGATTTTTAAAAGACCTTAAGGTTACAGTTCTAAACAACCTTACCTGGCAGTAAGTTTTATGGAACTCAGTGGAGCTTACTTTTGAATATATACATCCAGGATTGCACTGTAAAAGATGTAAGGGTGATCACATTGTTGGATGTCTTAAGGGTTCTTTTATATTATTTATTTCATCCATTTCTTATTTTTGTACTATGTAAGTAACTCCTGTAAGTAAATCTTTTTGCAACTTATCTTCCAATGACAGTTTGATTATGTATCTGTCAAAAAGCAAAATGAATGATAACATGAGACACAAGAGGTGTCTCTGGACACATCTCTATATTTTCAAGTCTTTATTTGGGCAGTGTGTGAAAACTATAGAAATAATTTAAATGACATATAAGGGCCTGGGAATGTGACACTCCTCATCAGACTGGATGTGCAGAATAGGTGAGCAGATTCGGAAGGCTCCAGGGGGAGATTAAGCAACCAGTATGTCCATATGACATCATCATCATCAAAACAATAACTATCACCACAACTGTAATTGAATTGAAAATATAGAGCATTTATATAGTACTTTCTGAGTGCTTAATGGCTGTTGACATACATCATGGTTAAAGATGGGTCAATGGTAATCCCGATATGGAGGGGCAAGAAAGAGGATGGGGAAAGAGAGACTTCGTGAGACTGCCTGTTGGCTTCATAGTTTGGGCGAAATTTGACTAGAAATGTCCCAATTAACACTTTTAATATCTACATTGAGCAAACTCTCACCCCGGCCTCCAAATCTTAAAAAGTACTCTGTACTTTTACCATTCAAGGTGTGTTGAGAAATGGATTGCAAGTTTCTAGTTCCAAGAACTAGAAGAGACTAAGTTGTTCAGGTGGAAAGATTCTCCCCACTTGTTTCGTATGGAAATCACATGCTGCAACAGTGCATCTTTAGGGCTACAGATAATATACAATATGGGAGACGTCAGTTCTTCATTAATCATTCCTCAAGTGTCTGTTCTCTGAGACAGCTGAAGATAACATTTTTGGAATATCCACTCTATTCCAAAGACATAATGATTTAGAGAAATATTTTATACCTGAATGGTATATTCTATAGATTTAGCTATTCAACTTAAAAAAAATTCCTGTGTTGTTTGTGTTGGCTTCCCTGACCTGTCAGTACAATACTCAAATAAAATTTAATTCCAGAAACATGGAAGAGAAGAAGGCTATAATGTATGAATTCATTTCCCCTTGATAACATTTTGTAGCATAAAAGGCAATCTTTTTTATTCCAGGTTATGTACTTCCTTTCAAACACAGTCTTTTGAAAGATATATTTATGCTACACAACTCTGGGGAATTCATTTCTAGGCTCTTATCTATCACATTGCATTTTTCCAAAGACACAGGTTATTCTAGGTGAGTCCAGCTTTAACCTGAGACTGTCACTGATAGGTCAGACATGAAACTTAGCATCAGAAAGTAAAATGATAAAGACTTTTTTGTTGATGGTGGAAAGAATCAAAGGCCTTGAGTTATCCAGAGTTGCCTCAGAATTATACTGTAAAAACTGGCTTTGGGGAACTCTCAGGTGGACAACTACCACCTCACTTTCTGCCATCAGTGTGGTATCATCTGCATATCGGAGGTTGTCGATATTTCTTCCGGCAGTCTTAATTCCGGTTTGGGATTCCTCCAGTCTGGCCTTTCGCATAATGTATTCTGCATAAAAGTTAAATAAGCCAGGGGACAATATACAGTCTTGTCGTACTCCCTTCCCAATTTTGAACCAATCAGTTGTTCCATATCCAGTTTTAAATGTTGCTTCCTGTCCCACATATAGGTTTCTCATTTATACATGGCCCCAAAACAAAGAGACATTGTATTTCCTTAGCACACCAGGACACTTGCTTCCTGGATGATGAAATGTTAGCATTATTCTTTTAAGATCACAGTTTAATTTCACATTCACCAGCTGATGGGTTTTCAGATATCACTTAGCAGAAGTCCTGCTATGTAGGCATATCTAAAAGAGATGTTTCCACCAGTGGAGAGCTATTGGTACAATTCTATGCCAGAATACCTACTTTTCCAAAAGGAAGTAGGATCAACAAACCTGAGACTTCATCAATGTGGAGCTTATACATTTCCACCAGGCTTGATTTCCTTCCACAACTGATGAGTTCCTGATCTATGTATATGGCTTTGGGTTGCCAAACAATAAATTCTCTGTGATATAACTGGAGCTATCGCTGCTGTTAGGAAGAGGGAAGCTACCTCTTAGTGCAGCAGCTGATGGCAAATTAAGAGCATAGACAGCAGATGCTGGCAAACAAAACTATAGCATTCCAGGCCACACAGTCTGCAATGTAACCTTTAAACGAGACCTCTACCTTCAGGCCTGGTTATCATGTGGCTAGTGTTCAAAGTAGTATTAGATTTCTAGACCCAGGACAAGAAAGTTCAGGCCCTACCCTCTGGAGAATCAGAATATGTGCCTGCTGCTCCATTTTCTATATGATAGTCCTTGATATATATGAGGACGTCTTTCATGTCACCTTTCACTTTTCTCTCCTTCCTCAACTGTTTCGCAGAGAGCTTGAAAGTTCTGCAGGCACTGTGTGTGAAGTGGAAATTGGAGGGATATACCACTGCTGTCTCATGTAGGAGTCCTTCACCATGCTAGTTCATGACTGGTGGATTAGGTGAAGGCAACCAAGGACACTGCAACTCTGTTTGACAGGAGTATATCTTGAAATGTTCTGCTGTTTAGTGCTGGAAACATATATAATTTATACTTATGAATAGGCACTTATAGACCAGCAGCATAGTGAGACTATAGCACTTCCCAGTCTGGATTCAAAACAGCCCCACCCCAGTATGATTATTCCACATGCTCCATGGTATTCAATATGACAAGCCTGGCTCAGAGTCTGAGATTCACTTTGAGTTATTTTAAGAAATTTTCATTTATATATTCATGAACACATTCAGAGTTAGTCTCCGCTAGTATTTTCTGCAGATTTTCCTGCTGAACAGCTGTCACTTTTTCCAGTCCGTACCACACATATGCTACTTCACTGAATATCTATGGGATACTTCATATCCTCTTCTCCTATATAGTATTATCTCTTGGGAGTATACTGACAGCATATTTGTGAATGCTAAATGATCAGCTTTGCTTCATTAGCATGATGTCCAAACACTCATGAAACAGGAGTGACGGAAAATAAATTGCTCTGCAGACATTACAGGAGATACCTCAGGCATTCAATTCAGTGAAGATATTAATTTAGTAGGAGATTAGTGGAATTCCCCACCAATCACCAAAAATTACCCATCAATGAACTCTCCTTCTCAGTTCACTCTTTCTTCAACCTAATGACACAGAGACCCTTTTATTCTTCTGCTAATCCTGCCCAAACTGTGCTCCTTCTCAGGAAATTCAATGAAAGCCATGGCCTTCAGTTGCCCTCTTTTCAAAATGTATTTCAGCATGGTTTATCCAGAACAGCTCCTAGAGAAACCCAGAAATAAAGTTACTGTTCCAGTCATCTTCCTAGCCGCAAAGGACTATACTTGAAATGCAGAGGGGCACTGCATATCCTTTTAGAGTATTGTATCATGTGGCATCTGTGTCCATGATCTATGCAATGAACCTTTTATGTCAGTGGTTCCTTACCTTGAGTAACCCAAGAGTTCTTGGACTGCAACTCCCAGAAAACCCAGCCAGCACAGCTAGTGGTGAAGGTTTCTGGGAGCTGCAGGCCAAAATCACTTGGGTTACCAAAGCTGAGAACCACTGTTCTAAGGCGCTGGTCCCCAACCTTGGGCCTCCAGATGTTCTTAGACTACAACTCCCAGAAGTCCTCACCACCATCTCTGCTGACCAGGATTTCTGGGAGTTGAAGTCCAAGAACATCTGGAGGCCCAAGGTTGGGGACCACTGTTCTAAGGTATCAATGGCTTTCTGTTTTCACCAGAACTCAAAGACTCTGGGCAGGGTCCATTTTCTTCTCTGCAGAACCTGATTCTTGAACATTAAACATGTCAAAACCTTTATGAGAGAATAGCTGTCCACTGCAATAACTTTCTGTTTTAGAACAGGAAATAGATAAAAAGCAGACTGGGGAAACAGCAATGAAAGTATTTCTAAATAACCTCATGAATCCAGGCTTCTGTATTGTTCCCCATCCTGGGATGTGTGTGAAAGGAGTGGGCAGGGAAAGGCTAAACTGGGTCAGTAAATACATAGTAAATAAGAGAGCTGTTTGGTAATCAGGTGAAAAAGGATTACCATGTTTTTATGTATTTTGGTATACTACATCCCATATTTCAGTCCTCTGTAAACTTGACAGATAAGGATGAGGTGCAATATATGTATAACATCTTACCTCCTCTACAACTGCAAGATAAATTTGTGTCAGCATCTTTCATTGGCAGACAGCCCTAAAAGAAGGAGGACTTCCAAAATGTGATAACCAGTCACAGTGCAAGAAAGCAACTTTTTACCCACTCTTCCAGTATATGAAAGGCGGGAGGTTCTAGAGTTGAATCTGGGCTGAAGGATTAAGTCTGTAGGTAAGTAGCCAAGGAACTCTTCTAGATGAGACAGAAATACCACTGCAATTGGTTACACTTTTATCTTTATTCATCGCAAAGGAGAGTCAGATTTATTAGGATTCTGGTCCAGATATTACTGCCACATCTTTGAAAAGTACTTGTTTTGGAAAACTTAAAAATCCTTGGAAAATATATTGAAATTGGTTAAAGATTTTGGAGGCAAGGTCATTAATCAGTGCTTATGCCAACAGCTGTAGAAGTGTAAAAGGAAAGATTAAGTTGCTGTAGATTAAGTGTGTGATTTGTCCAATTTGCACCGAGAGCTTGTGAACAGTTTACATTGTGTAAAAGCTCTATTTTTACCTGCCATCCCGGTAAGATTTACATGCTCTAATAAGAGTTAAACCTGTATGATCTCAAAATGTTGATATGAAAATACAAATAAGCATTATTTGTAATATGTTTCTAAAAGGTTTACACCAGAGTCACAAGATGTGATCTGAATTGAATGTTTGTTTTCTACCATGGACTGCAAAACAATAAAAAAGAGTAACTTTACATGTCATATTCTGTTGCTATTCTGATTGTGTTTATTTTTAACCTAGATTATGATATTTTTTAAACCTTGGTTTGTTATGAATATTTGCTTGGAAAGGAGTGTCCTAATGTCATATAGGAATGTTATCTCTGTTTTGCTCAGCATTAGAGAGTGTAAAACCAGTACACTTTACTATTTCAGGAGGTTGTAACACAATAGCCAACTATGAAATGACATCCCTGAGTAATATGTATGGAATTCAACATAGGTCCAGTCATAGATGGTTTAAGACATGGTGTTGAAAGTAGCATTGTACAATGGATTGGAAATTTGGTGTATAAAATCTATTTGCACGATTTCATGTATGTCATATTATCAATTTAATGGGAGGCATGAAGGTAGAAAGAAACTGCTCATCATCCCTTCTATTGACAAAGCTGCTGTTCTAAGAGTAACTTATCTTGTCAAAATGATATCATACCGATCTGGCCAGGAGAGGAGTCTGTGTCACTCAGCATGTAACAAGTGTTCCTTCTTTGCAGCTGGTGGTTTTTAATTCATTTTCTTCCTGCCAATTTCTGCATAAAGAGACTGAGGTATAAAAACCCTTCAGGGGATCCTAGGTCTTGCTGCCTATCCCCTGCTATAGGAAGGAGGGTCTAGTCATTCATATAGTGTTACATCTCAAAGGATCGTGTTCATCTGGACTCAGGAGGAGCCCACCAGCATCTCTGTGTTTCCCTTTGCTTTAATATATCATGCTTAGAGATGGACATGAACCACCAGTTTGGTAGATGTCTGAACAGGTGTTCAGTGGTTTGGCACCCTGCTCCCTCTGGTGGGCACCCACTCAGAAGTAGCAGCCCAGTCTCCTCTAGGAGATCCCTCTGAGTGGGTGACTGCCAGAGGGGGCGAGGTGTTGAACCACTGAACACCTGTTTGGGTGTCTGACAAATTCGCATGAACTGCTAAACCAGGAGTTTGTGCTCATCTTTAATTGTGCTACATCTGTGCTAACAATTGATGTAGTAAAACATCTAAGCCACCACAAGCTTTCTTTCTTCATTAAGGTGCACGGAATGGAAGCTCATTGGAGTTCTGACTGATCTGAAAGTGCCACTTAGCACAGATTCCTACTTACCTGCTTATACATTTGCTTCTGAATCAACTCAAAAGGTTCTAGCTGGGGGATTCTAATGTGAAAATGAACCACCAGTTGAAAACATCACAGTGCTAAACTCTGCCCTGGAGCAAATTTAAACAAATCCTCAGTACAAAATAAAACATGCCCTGCAGAAATGACTGAAAAAGACACATAAACAAATGAACAAACCCATGGGGAGATAGGGAAAAGTAATTGAAAATCACTAAAGATGCTAGATCAAGCCATTATCTGGATGGTAGAAAAAGTACTGAGGGGAACAATGCAGAACTCATTACTTTTGCACTTATTTTTGCCCCATCTGGAAGAGTCTTTGGTGATCCAGGTGAGATGCATGCACTACCTCAAATGCTTAAAGACCTGCAAAAAAAGAGCAGCAAATAGCAATGCAACATGGTGTTGTATAATGAAGTGGCATATTTCGGACAAAACAAAGAATGCCTCATCAAAACCATTCTTTTCTTACCAACCACCTGCAAAAATTACAATTGCAGCATTGTAAGAAAACTAAGCCCCTAAATTGATCATCAGTGTTGTAAACAAAAGAAGAAAAGTAATGAAACAAAAGTTGATTTTTTTAAGGCACAGGATTTGATGTGATTTCATTTTCTAAAAAGACTGAAATTATTTTTGATGATGTTCAGAATGGGGAATGCTTGAGCCACTGCTGAGCTAAAGCTTCAGCAGTACAGCTCGCCTTTGCCTCCCTCCCTGGATAGGTCTCACAAGAGCAGTTGGGTGACAGGGGGGAACGTTACGTTATTTAAGGGATATTCTCCCCTCTCTCCACCCTCTTCCTTTTCTGGCACCTACCCGCCCGCCCTATATTCTAGTGTGAATTTATCTGGTTGCCTGTGGGGCTGGATAGGAATTTTTTACCTGCATTGTGATTGGCTCTTGGATGTGTAGATTTTTCAACTATCCCACACTGGATATTTTGCCATTTTAAAAGGTGAAAATTCAGTCATACTTGCAGGTAGAGTGGATATATCAGTTTTTTTTCTGGTGAGTCCCATTGAAAACTCAGGTAAGCTATAGACCATCTGACCTCACAGTGCTGCGGATCCTACGATTACAGTGCTTGGGGGGGAAGATGTGCTGGGCCACAACTGGACCAACAGTAACAAGTAAAAGCTGGCTTGAGGTCCAGGGGTGGATAAATTGTGGCTGGCCGGGTCATCGCAGTCTTTAAGACCGCGACAACTTGGGGCCGGGGACTCGTTCATTGGTTGCTTAAGGGGTACTTCGAGACCTTTGCGATTTACCTGATTCTGCACTACGGCAGGCCCCTCTTTGCCAATGGATGGCAACATTGATTATGATTAATAAAGTGTGGCCCGTGTTTTAACCCATAATTATTGTCTCCTGTTTTTATTCCAGGGTAGGGAGGGCAAAACATCCAAGTTGCTTATCGACTGTCTTGAAAATACATTGGGAAGGAATACACTCAAAAAACTACTCAGTCGTTCCTGTTCCTTTTGCTAGTGGCATAAAAAAGATGGAGGAGAAGCTGTCTTTCAGAAATATTTCAGTTTTTTAGTTAAGCATAAGTGCTCAGGTTCTTTAAAACATATGTCAGGTTAAAACACATTTATCATAGTATTAGCTTTTGTAATTTTATGTTTTAGAAAAGCTTAAAGAAGCCTTTTAGCATGGTTAGAAGTGCCAGTTTGAATTCATTGCTTCTCCCCACCTCACCCCCTTAAAAATTCCTTTACCAAAGCACCTTGTCTGAAAAAGCCTAACCATTGAAGCTGAGAAAGGCAAGGGGGGGAAAGAACTGTGGAAATGTGTTTTTCTCCCAGCAGCCTCCTACCACTAATTAAGCTGCATTTACCAATTACAAGAGACATCCTTGGAATATAATGGGTGCCTTTTCATTAATTTCAGGGACATTTACATTTTATAGTTTTCTCTTCCCTGTAGAGCCCATCTTATACTAGAGTGGGCACATTAAAAAAAATATAACAATGCTGCCCTTTGTCTGTATTCACTCGACCTTTAGATATCTGTCTTCCAGACTGAACATATTAGTGATTCTTCTATAACAAAGGGCTTATTTGCAACTTTGCTGTTCTCTTATAACTCTGCAGCATCTTATCTATCCTCTGATGAAACTGAGGGGAATGAGGGAACTCAGACAGGACTTGAAAGCTATGTGTTGCTTTCTGTGACAAACCTAGTAATGAGGTTTGAGGGGGCATCTAGTTTTCTTGCTAAGAACGAAACTCCCACTGTGTTGGATTTATACCAATTACTTAAAGTTGTAATTAGGGAGAAAAAAAAATCTAGGGTGCTTTGAAACAAAGTTAGATTAATAGTAGCCAGAAGACTTGAGCCTCTGGCTGGCTGTTATGAAGAGAAATGAGCATGTTGAGTCAAGATAGAGTGGCGGAATTGCCCAAGAACTTAACAGATCAGCTCTAAGCAAAGAAATGTGCTGGTTGATACAAATGAATGACTAAAGGTAGATTCAGACAATTATACTCACAATGATGGCAATTACTGACTGATAGCTTGGTGACTTGAGGTTTTCACCCAAGGTTCCCCCCCCCCTCAATATCATATACAATCAGTAGTCATAGTGGGAGGAAAGCTCACTTTACATTCAAAGATACTATTGCCACCTGTATCAAGACACTGAAATAGAGATTTCTGTATACCTTGGTTCAATCAACAATCTTAAAGGAGACTGAAGCCAAGAAAGCAGAAGAAGACTGACACTAGGAAGGGCAGCAATGAAGGAAGTAGAAAAGATAATGAAGTATAAGGATGTCACTGGAGTCCAAGATCAAGATCATCTACATTCTTGTGTTCCATGTATGGGTGTGAAAGCTGAACAATTGAGAAAGCTGGCAGGAAAAAAACCTGAAACGTGGTGCTGGAAGAGACTGCCCGAAAGAAAAACAAGTGGGTCCTTGATAAAATCAAGCCCAAACTATCTTTGGAAGTAAACATGTTGAAGGTGAGGCTGTCCTGCTTTGGACACCTCGTGAGAAGACAGGGTTCTTTGGAAAAGATAATGCTGGGATAGGTGGAAAAAGAGGAAGACCAAATATGAGATGGGCAGATTTCCTAAAGAAAGCCACGGGTCTGCAGGAGCTAAGCAAGGCTGTTGAGGACAGGCCATTTTGGATATAACTCGTTCATAGAGTCACCATATGTTGGCAACAACTTGATGGCACATAACAACAACAACAACCAACTGATAGGATTGCTAAGGCCTCATCTCTATGTTCCCCTGAGACACATCTTTAGCTGAAAGTCTGATTTTACAGTGGGAAGGTTTCCTAATGGAAGGAAAGTTTATCTAGGCTTTCAAATTGTGTCATCTTGTCCAAATTATGACCAGAGAAATATAATCTATTACATTTTTTTAAAAATGGAGGCAATTTTTAAATGGTGGCTCTATGTGGCAAGATTAAGCTGTATTATATCTGCTTTTTCATTGAGTATATCCTGCTCAAAACTCATTAGTTTTAGAAAGTTCCATTCCAAACAACATTTTTACTCCAAAGTTCATAATCACAAAAGCTTTTATTAACTATCATGTCCATTAAGTTAATGATTTTTCCAGTATGCCACAGGTCTTTGCCCTAGCCAGGAAAATCTAACTGTAATTCACTGAAGTGCCTTCTATTCAAACCTTCCTGCTTTCTTAGGTCACTCTTGGAGGCCATTTTACTTGTTTCATCTACTCCTGCTGTCCTTCAGCCAGAAAGAGAGGACCTTCTTAGTAGCCATGACTAGTTTGTGAGTATGGAAATACTTCACCAGAGGTTGTCATCTTCAAGCCTTGATATAGCCTCTGGCATAGCATGGCAAATGTCAGGGTACATGGAAATCCCATCAATGTTGATGCACTGATACCCCATTATTTCAGACAGCTGTACCTAGCTGGAGAAGGCCTTGGTGAAAGAACTGGATGCCCTGCCACTGTTCTTGTAATCTCAGAATGCCTCTGATAGAATGTGAAACCAGTGCTGACATCTATGACTTCTCTTTATAGCACCATAGTCAATGCCAACTGCTTGTTTCCCTCCATCCTTATTATCAGTCACCCTTCCGCCTCCTGGCTCAACAGGGTAGCACTTGGAGTAAGAGAGAGAATGGGTAGCATCTTCCAACAGCTTGTTCAAGCCTGGCCCTATACCCATTCTATTAGGTCTTAGTCACCTGCATCTTACAACAAGGTTGATTTCATCACTTTATTCTGCTTTATTCTGCAATTCCTTTTTTTTTTTTTTTACAAATGTCTCTGCTCCTGGCATTTAACCCTGTTCTGTTGTTGTTTTATTGTACAAACTCCTTTTCTGATATAAAAATGATTGGCACATATTATTAACCACCAAGGAAAGGTAAAGTATAAATATTTATCTATATGTATAAATATCAGAACTGCCAGAGACAGATAAAACACTATCAGAAGCAGTCTTGTGTGGGCTGATTAAATATTGAAGCCATAGTGAACAACCACTATGACATGAATCTAGATACGTACAGTATGTATACTTGCTTTACTGAGCTAATTGTTTTTAAAGGAAGCTGATAAAGTTGTCAGTAAACAAAAGTCTTGGTTCAGAAGATATTTGAATAATAGGCAACCTGTACTGGCAAAAACAAAATTAAAAAACTTGCAGTGCTCACAGAAGACATAAAGGCACAAGCAGGATGTATACTCTCATCATTATTTTCCACTTTCCACTTTTAAAAATACCTTCAGGAGCAGCACTTGATGATTCCAATGATGGTATCATTGTCAACAACTCAGTTATCAAAACATCTGAGACACAAATATTAACAATATTAAAACTTGGCAATCTGGATGATATTTAAGAGTTCTGTCAAAGGAAATGTACATATTCTAAACATGTATGCTAAGAAAACCAAGTTTATGGAAATCAGTAAAAAGCAAGCAGCCTGAGAAAGAGTCAGAGATTCAAAATGAAATTGTGGAGGGTAATACTAGTACCTTAGAATTAGTTAAGTGATCAAAACATAACCAGACAATAAGAATCTAACTTTCTCAAGATAAAGAATGTAACGTGCAATAAAAAATGTCTTTTAAAAGGCACATTGTATTGTACTATGTACTCTCTGTTTCCCTGTATGATTTTGACAAAAGAAGAAAGACATCTAAAATTTAAATTTATTGCAGGATGTTAAGAATTTCTTGGACAGAGATAGTGACCAATTAAGAGGTAGTAAAGCAAATGAACAAAGGTCCAGAAATCATAAAATTCAGAAAGCTAGAATCCCTTGATCCCAAAATGAAAAATGTTATGTATAGATTGTTACAGCTGATTACTTAAGAGGCAGAATTTAGTATGCAACTAAAACTTAAAATTTGCTTTGAAATTGCACATGATATGGTGCCATGAATTCTATGGCATGACATGGAATCATGGATTTTAACACATGCAGCTATTTTTTAAAAAAGTATAAAAGCATTTGAAATGATAATGTTTTGCTGGTGGCTAAGAATTTCTTAGATTGAAAAGGTGAGCAACAGAGAAATTCTAAAGCAAATTAATAAAGATCCCCCAAAAAGAATTATAAACCAGATAAAATGCAGAAAGCTAGAATACTTTGGTCACATAATGAGAAATGAAAAATTCAGATTCTTGCATTTTAGGGTAAAATAAGAAGTGCAGGAAGGAGAAGAACATATTGCCTGAGGAATCTTTAAAACATGTTAGGGTACAATATAATGCTGTGGTTTATAGCAACTTCTTCTGAAGTCAAATTAGCTGTGATGATATCAGATCTCTGGGAGGAGAGGAACAAGAGTAAGAAGCAAACAATGATTGCCAGGATGACTTCTTATGGCTCACCCTTCTCTATGGCTACAAATGAAGAGCAAAATATTGCTTGAAATACCAATTCCAGCAAGAGGGATACAGAGAAGCCTTTTCAAATGTTTTTCCAACTAAAACATTGATGTGGTTCAAAATTATCCTGACCAAGGTTTAAAAAAAATTGCAGAAGCTTTTAAACTAATGATACAATCCCATGGATAATTTCCCCTAAATAACTCAGAGATGTAACTGAATGAATCATATATCAATTCAGGAAGCAATTTCCCTCAAAGAGTTCTATCTGCTGGATATCACAATGCATTGCAGATTGAGTAAAAGAACCCATTTGAAATAAGACGCTGAAACTGGCTTTGGTGCAAAACCTCAGCCCTAAGGGTTGAATATACATAATGAATATTCATATAACTTTCTTGTGGCACCTACCTTACAAATGTGCCTTTGTACAGCAGGCAGCTTGCTTGGAGAAATAATCCCACAACATTCTTCATACGGTTTGGTTTTGGAAAAACCAAAAGTCCTCATCTTCATGTCCGGACACATTACGAAGTGCTAGTTTTAACCCATCAAGCCCTAAAGAGTTTGGGTCCAAGCTATCTAAAAGACCACACCTCCCTTTAAACTACCAGGGCTGGCCTTTCTCTCAGTCCTGCCACTCTCACAGGTGTGCTAGGTGGGGACATGGGAGATGGCCTTCTTTGTCACTGGTCCCAGACTCTGGAACTCCCTCCCACAGGAAGCTAGGCTGGTCCCATCTTTGCTGTCTTTCTTCAAGCAATCAAAGACCCTTCTCTTCAGGTAGGCTTTTCCTTAGTGACTAGCAGTCTGAGAGGTTGCTTTTTTAAAAAAATGGATTGCTATGCACTGTTGCTTGTAAGTGTGCTTTTTTGTTGTTTAGTCGTTAAGTCATGTCCGACTCTTCGTGACCCCATGGACCAGAGCACACCAGGGCCTCCTGTCTTCCACTGCCTCCCGGAGTTGGGTCAGATTCATGTTGGTAGCTTTGGTGATACTGTCCAAACATCTCGTCCTCTGTTGTCCCCTTCTTCTCTTGCCTTCACATTTTCCCAACATCAGGGTCTTTTCCAGGGAGTCTTCTCTTCTCAAGGTATTGGAGAAGGTATGGCCAAGGTATTGGAGCCTTAGCTTCAGGATCTGTTTAGCATTATTTTATTTACTGTTTTTAATATAATACTTGTTTAGTTCTTTATAATATTTGTATTCTTGCTGTTTTTAGCTTTTCAATATTGTCTTTTTAATGATGTAAACCACCTTGGGTCCTTTAAAGGAAAAAATGTGAGGAAAATAATATTATACATACACACACACAGAGAGAGAGAGAGAGAGAGAGAGAGAGAGAGAGAGAGAGAGACTCGTGCTTTCAAAAGAAAACCTTTTTAAAAAAATCTCTGCAAAGGTACAGTGTATCATCATTGCCCTAACTGGCCAGGAAGCAGATGAAGGAAGATTTTAATTGCACAATACCATTAAGTGGTTAAGCAGTTTGTTTAAGCCACTAATGATATTGAGAAATTGAAACTAGCTGGCAGATTAAAAACAGGAAGTTCTGCTTTGGTTCATTCCCAGTAATCAGATATCTGCAAATGAACCAAAATGCTAAATCCTACCTGCACTTTATATTTTGACATATAAAGCCCTAAATGGCTTGGGCCCTGGATACCTGAAGGACCACCTCCTTCCATATGAATCTACCTAGCAGTTAAGATTTAGCCAGGGGGGCTTTTTGAAAGAGCCGTCCCTGAAGGAGGTAAGAGGGATGGCTTGTAGACAAAGGGCCTTTTCGGCAGCTGCCCCCAGACTATGAAATGCCCTTCCAACTGAGATTCGTCTGGCTCCGACGCTGATGACATTTCGGTGCCAGGTCAGAACCTTCCTGTTCCAGAAGGCTTTTAATTTAAATAATATCAACTGCAGGTCCTGATGACAATTTTTAGAGTATATATTTTAATTGTATTTTAATTGTTTTTTATTTGTATTTTAATTGTTGTAAGCCACCCAGAGACCTTTGGGTAGTGTGGACGGCATATAAACTAACTAACTAACTAACTAACTAACTAACTAACTCACTCACTCACTCACTCACTCACTCACTCACTCACTCACTCACTCACTCACTCACTCACTCAATAAATAAATAAATAAATAAATAGATAGATAGATAAATAAATAAATACAATGCCACAGGCATGGAAAGTTGGTGGCTCCAACCTAAACATCACAATTGAAATGCATATTTTGAATAGCTGGGAGCTCCCAGGCAAGGCTTTAGCTGTAGCCAGCAAAAGCAGCTTCATTATAGCATCATGGGCCATCACAATTGGCACATGGAATGCAAGTTGCAGAGTCGTGCTATAATACCCCTGTATAAAGAGAGAGGCTCTGGGACAACTGTCATCTTTCATGAATACTTTGCCTCATCTTTCAATCCTCTTCTAGCCTTAAGCCATCAGCATGGTGCAACATAAGATATCTGAAATCAGTGGCATAGTTGTTTGTAAATTGTCTGTCTGTCTGAAATCCTGGCAAATTCACTTGGTGTGTGTGTGTTTTGATAAAGTCGCGAATGAGCTAAGGCTTCATTCAAGCGACGAGCACTTGCCCCCCTCCATGGATGGCGCAAGGCTCCGTGTTTTCTATTGGAGCACTGGAAAAGAGCGGGAGGACGTCTTACGTTATAAAAAGATGTCCTCCTGGGTTAACAGCCTCTTCTTTCTCAGGCACCCACCCCCCTACCCTAATTCTAGTGTGAGTTCTTGGCTGGTCGCCTTTAAGGGGCCAGATAGGAATTTTTGACCTTCATCCTGATTGGCTTTTGGATGGGGGGATTTTTCGCCTATCCCACACTAGTATGGGTTGTTGGCACTTGATGGTAGAATTTGGTCACACTGGCGGGTAGTGCGGAAAAACAGGTATTTCTCGGTGAGTCCCAATTTTAATATCAGGTAAGCTAACAGCGCATCGGACTTCCCGGGGCTGCGAATTGTGTGATTCAGCACCTGGGCAGGCAAGATGTGCTGGGCCACTTCTGGACCAACAGTCATCAAGGGAAGATGGCTCAAGGTCTCGGGTGTTTCATTAGTGGCCAGCCGGATTCATGCGGTCATTGAGACCACAGGAGCCTGGGGCCGGGTACTCGCCTGTATGATCAAGGATCTATCTGTTCCGCACTATTGCAGGCCCCCCTTTGCCATCTGAATGGCAAAATATTTTTGAATGATTATAATTTTAATAAAGTGTGACCCGTTATGTATCCATATTTGTTTGTCTCACGTCTTTATTCCAGGGTTGGGGGGCAAGTGTGTGTGTGTGTGTGTGTGTGTGTGTGTGTGTGTGTGAGAGAGAGAGAGAGAGAGAGAGAGAGAGAGAGAGAGAGAGAGAGAGAGAGATGGGGCCATCTTTCTAGGCCCCTGCCTTTTGTAGTTGAGGGACTGGTGGTAAATTGAGGGCCAGAGGACTGGCCGACAAATTACAAAATCCTATTCCATATAAAACTGCATTTATTTTTTCCTTTGATTTTTAGTGTTTAGTTTCTTTTAGGAGGCTGTGGATACAAATGCATTATTAAACATTGCCTCTAGGCTGTTCCTTAGGGGAAAAGGGCTAGGCAGTTTTGTACTGATGGAAGGATTTGAATTACAACCTCAGGGGATGCAAAAGCTTTTGAGCGCTAACAAAACAGAACAAAGATAGCAACACAATACATTCTTCTTCTAGATGGCTTCTGAGATAGGTACTGTCTGCTTCATTTTTCCTGCAAAGATGAGTGTTATTCACAGTCCATGTTCATCCAATCTTTTACCTTGCTGTGGGTCCAGACTCAATGCTTTATGGATATAATTTGGAAACAGTCTTGCTCAATTCAATACATACTGAAATTTGAGGCATTGTACATTGCAAGGAGACCATCCTGTGCATGTCTGTTCTAATTTAATATAACCTAGTATAATTTATAATAAGTTCCATGGAACCCAATAGCATATTCCCAGTTAAATCTTTAAATCTGAATGGAATTTTGAGAATATTGTTTGGGGACTAGGTAAAAGCAAGAAGAGAAGGGAAGGGAACAGGGACTTCTGAATAAAAATCAGTGCCCAAAGCAGTAGGATCTGGTGGACAAACATTCAAACAATAATTTAGACCCCCCCCCCAAACCCAATGGATATTGCACTTTCATTAACCTGAATAGGTCACACGTGTAGCCTGTATAATTAAAAATTGTAAACCGCCCGGAGAGTGCTTGTAGCGCTATGGGGCGGTATACAAGTCCAATAAATAAATAATTAAATAAATAAATCATAAATAGCAACAAATATTCTACAGAAACCATACAAGGGTTGTTTTTCTGGGCTGAAAAATCTTTTCTCTATATCATCTCAAAACAGCAGCTTATGGGGAAGGGAACCATACTCATCAAACACAACTGAATGGCACAATGCAAGAAATTACAAAACATCTACAGGCATTCCAGTCTCCTCTAGTCTGATGGAACAATGAATTATGTTGAGCTAACCTACTTGGAAGTTGCTCTTCAGGACTGTTTTTAAAAATATTGGATTTCTGCCTGAAACAGGTGCTCAGATGCTTTTCCTGGGTGCATTTTGTGCCTGGTTGTATTTGTCTCCTCCAGTCCAATGGTACGGATGAATTTGGTTGGGCTGTCCTAGTTGGCGGTTGCTATTTTGGGATAGGGATTTTTGTTTGTTTTTTGTTTTTGTTTTTGTTTTGCAGTATTGATTTCCTGCCCAGAACAAATACTGGAATGTTTTCTTTGTGGGTATTTTGTGGTCGGTCCCACCAATCTTCTCTAGTTTATGAGCATTTTTAAACACATATCTGGAAAATCTGATTGGGCCAAATGGATGTGCCTAGCTGATTTTTATTCTTCAAGTGTTCAATGCAGAAGGAAAAAAAAAACAGTGGAACATCTAACTTTCTTCAGCAGCCATTTTGCTGTGCAGAACTTCCCTCCTTTTCCATGTTCAGGATTTTAAGTAGCATTGTTTATCCATTGTGCATTTTTGTTCAAATGAAATCAGTCTTTCTTGCATTGGGGTTCTGAAGGAAAAATGCTCACAGCAGCTTTAAAAAGATTCAGAGGTGGATCAGGTGCAGAGATTCACTCTCTGTAATGTGGCTTTTGGAAACGATGGTGGAGCTCCTTGAATTCACTAACCAGCCAGCTTGCTTTGAATCCTTCTGTTCTTCAGCTGTCACCCTTTAGCTGCCATCTAACCTAGCTACAGTTTGGTGTTGTTGAGCCATCTGCATAAGATGAAATTATTTTCAGACTTTTAAGTCTCTCCCTTTCAGTCTTCATACTGTACACCACTTTGTCACTCTTCAGCTTCCCTGGCTGCTCCTACTTCCTGATCTTTTAAAAAAAACCACTTTAGGCTTTATTTGAAATGGGGTGGCAGAGAAGAGAGTTACTAGCTGCTATGCAGGTATTTGTACAATGAAAGACAATCCATGTACTGTATAAACATTCCTCACTGACCCCATAAATGAGACAAGCAGAAGAATCTTACATTTCACCTATGAGACTTCCTGCCAAAAAAAATCCCCCTTTAAAATTCCCTTTGAAAGGAATTTCTTTTCCTTTGAAATAGAACGAGAATGTTTGAAATCCTTATCGGAGAAGTTTTTGGCACAATACTACTAGTGCTGCAGAAGTGTGAACTGCATATAAGTATTACAGTACTTATATGTACATGCAATGATTCCAGCAATATATAGAATTTAGGAAACCTCTACAGAGTGAATTCATATCAATCTGCAGTCTACAAATGGAAAGAACTAAACTGAAGACTAGGAACGGAGTGGAGCAGGAAAATGAAGAACCATCAATTGCTTGTTAGAGCTTAGGGGGAGATGAGAATCAGGGCCCATTCCATTAAACCTTTCTGAGAGACCAGCTCCATTTGCTTACCGAACTCTTTCAGTTCTTGTTAGTAGACGTACTGCGTCACAATCAGACTTGTGTGTGTTTCATTTCCTCTTCCTACTCTGTACTTTTTTTTCCATTTGTGAAATGTCTTTTCGATCATAAGCCTGTGAGTAGACAATTTGTCCTTATTTCTATGAACTGTTTCAGTGGGACAGTGGGATAAAAATGCTTAAGATACATGCATACATTACTGTGATCCGGTGGCTTGGTTTCATGATTAAACAACAATTGTCCTAGGAAATTATTAACCCAATTAATATGAGGAGGCTCTTAATGGTGTGAGGAAATGGAGTGTGATCTGCTATGAAGACACATTCCTCTTTTATAGCTGGAAGAAACAGAAACATTTTAGAAGATAGCTCCTTATGACCGCAGTAAAATTTTCCTCCCAAACATGATGAAATTGCATAATGTCAACATTAGGGGCAGGGGGTTGCTTGACAGAATTGGTAGTGAAGATTGTAGGACCAAAATGAAGCAAAAGTTTTCCAGCTGGTTTACTGATAAAGGCTTGCATGGGAAAGATGCATAGAAGCTGCTGTTGTGTGTCACCTGCCTTTTGATGCTGCAGTTTGTTTCAGATGGTGAGGAAGTGACAAGCAACCCATAATTCCTTAGTATACATTTGGCAGTTCAGGAAGGCTCTTTAAAGTGCAGATGGGGAAAAAAAATCCAGATATTAATTTGAAATTTCCTTTTAAAGTGCTATTTTGGTGCATTGCACTGACACTTATTTCTGTGCGAAGTAATAGAATGTAGGATGAAACTTTGGAGGGTTTTGCCATCTTTTTTTTAAAGATGATTGGCATACATGGTGGTATCAGAGAAGCTGCAAATGGTAGACTATGAAGAGTGATGAATTAAGTAGACTCTTGAGAGTAGCTACTCTGGAGAATTAGAACCTTTCCCCTTTCTTGGCACTAGACTCTTTCCTCCCACTCCCCTCTATTATTCTTGACTCATTTCCCAGGGGGACGCTCTGCCATCCTGAGATGGTGAGGTTTGTACAGTTTACAAATGCAATCTGATGCTAAATCCTTCCCTGGCTTCCCTGGAGCCACATTTGTTCTCCTTGAAACAACTCTGCTGTGGCAGGGAATGACTCTGAAGCAAAGAAGAGGTGAAGTATTAAGTAAAGAAATCAAATCATCCCATGATTCGCGCAGCAAGGCAAAGCGAACACCTTCTAGGACAAGGGCGAAAGAACAATGGCTGGTCCACCTTTAGGCTGAAAGAAGAGAGGGAGGCTGTTCATGCTTTGTATTACGTACAATAAGTTCCAACATGACTAGCCAGGCAAAGCATTGCATCAAGTGCCAGAGTGGCATCCTTTTGACTTACCTATTATTTAGGCAATGGTTTCCATCCAGAAACCATTGCCTAAATAAAAGAAATACATCAGTTATACCAGGCAGTTTGTTGTGCTGGGGTTTTGTCTTAAGAACAGGCATTTATTGTACATACACTCCCTATACATGCACTTCAAGGGAAGTTTGCAATCAGACATTCTGATCATGACTATGATTCTGATCAAATCCGACAGAGAAGCTGCTTCAAATTTGAACCTGACACTAGTGGGGAGGCCCTTACAGTATTATGGTACAGACTCTTGTGATGTCACAGTGTAGGCTTTTGCAATGTCATAGAGGTGAAGTAGGCAAGGGCAAACTGCACCATCCCAGCCTGCCCCCCAGAAGAAGAGAATGATAAACTACTCCTATGGATTCACTACCTGGAAAATCCTGTAAAGTGTTGCCATGTCAGAAATGATTTGATGGCATGCAATTACTGTTTCTTCTTAATGCCTCAACAGATGGTTCATCTGTAGAGATCCAAACCATTTCAGTCCACAAATAGCCCTTCCTGAGATGAAGCTTTAATGAACAGATGAAAGAACATTCTAATCAGAGCTTGCAAAGTTACCTCTAAATAAAAAAGATTATACTGGCATGGTGAAACCATCCACAAGTGAACAGGGAGAGGACGACGCTTTAGGACCCAGAACATCATTCTACTACTGCTCACCTGTGAATGGCTTTTACGTGTCAGTATAGTTGTTTTTCCTAAAGGTAACATTCAAGGCTGTCTTTCAGATACAGAGGCTGAAATCCAGGAGGAAGTCGAAACTACAGTAGGCCCCCTGAATCGAATTAACTGTTGAGTCAACTGTTCTGAAAGTTCCACAGTTTCAATGGGTTTATTCTAGTTGTGACTCACTACTGGATTTCAGCCTAATATTCTTTTTTACAAAATAGAAAGTATTTCTTGTTGCTCTTTTTCAGAGGATGGAAAACATCATGTTTTGGCGTTATAACTGTGTATAGCAGGGCCATGTGCAACATGTTGTGAACACAGACCATTCATGGCATTTGTTGCTTGTTTGGAGTCCTAAGATAGAGTCTAGACAATATGCTGTCTAAAAAAGGAATTTATTTGCTGTTCCCGATTTAGACAGTCTTTTTGACATGAATACAATAAACCTGAGAAGACAACAAATATGCAGCTATATGTATGAGTTCTCATATCTCATTTTCAGGCATGGCTGCATCCACAGAAATTGTGCCATGAACTCAACTAGAAAGGTGCTTAGGTATTTGGTACAGTTGCTGCATCTTTATACATAGAAATAAGCTCTCCTCCACTTAAGTGGAGCAGCACTGATTTACAACTGCTGCTCAATTGCAGTCACAGTTGTGGTGTGGAATTCTAGTGTGACATCACATTGACATACATATCTTATATCCCCTTCCACGATTATGCTGCATTCTGTGTTGAGTACAGTGTAAATATTTTAAAAAATACATGATAGCATAGTGATGAGTAATTGTTATTTTAGTAGACACAATCTAGTTCATTGAAATAAGAAGTGCATGCTTAAGTTGTAATACATTGCACAATGAAAGAGATTGTTGAGACCCTTCACTGAAGCTTCAAAATTCTCAATAGGCATGTTGTTAACCAGTGGACCTGTTGTGCTTTGGTATAATACACAGGATATTAAAGATGTCAGGATACAAAGCCAAGAATCTATGAATTAGATAAGAATCAGTCTTGTAACACAGAAGGCTGTTTTGATACCCACATCTCATCCTTTGCCAAAGCTGACAGCAGTCAATTAAAATAGCAAAGAACACTGTGAATAAAATGGACCTGGTAACTACTGTGGAAGACCCATTGTCTGGGGAATTTTAGCTGCCTCTCAAATTTTCTGAGAAGGATTGGGTCCAGTACAACATAGCAAAAACTAGAGGCTAAGGGTTGAAGAAGCATAAACTGAAAAGAGAAAATGAAAAAAGTCTAACTGAATGCAAAGTGCTGTGTGTGCTAGTTTCCTTTGGTGATACTCTGGCAGGAATAGCAGACAGGGCATTTTGGAACCGAGCACAATGTTCTTAAATATAAAGTTGATCAGCAAGTTCTTTGGGGTTGGATATGCATCCTATTTGCAACAACATAGTCAAATTTATTTGTACAGCTAAAGTGAAAAAAGTGGAGGAAAGGTTCTTCCTGTGTCTGTTTTTCATCCTAGGCAATCGTATTATTACTTCTGCTACTCGCATGATCAATGTTGCTACTACTTTCATTATGATTATCCAATTGCCAACCAATTTAAATTAACCAATTTTGAATTAACCTCTCTTCCATATCAACTGCAAATTCTGTTTTTAAGAATATCGAAGTCTATGGCTAGACACATTCTTCCACAGCCTAGTAATCCTGCTACTCACTGGATTTAACCATATGTTCTTGTCACCATTTCTATCATAAATATGGCTCCTTTGGAATTCCTGGAGACATGACTTTGATATGAATTTAGGAGCTCATAAAGCCCACTTCCAAAGGAAAGGAAGATTTCTTCTTTCTCTCAATGCAAATCAAAATCAGCCAAGAATTCACCATTTCTCCTGAGTCCATCCCTGCCACTTATCTTCTCAAAAAGCTTTTCCACCAGCCACCACTTTCATTGCCACTGGTTCAGGTATCTGGCTGCAAAGCCGGAGGTTAGAATTTTGATTCTCCACTATTTCTCTTGGGGGGAAAAGGCAGTTTGTGTAGTTATGGACAAGCTTCATAGTCCCAGGGTGCCCCCAGAAGAAGGGAATGGTAAACCATTTCTGAATCTTCTTTACCTGGAAAACCCTGAAAATTGTTGTCATAAGTTGGAATTGACCTTATAGCACATGATTATTGTTAAGGAAAGCATCAACACTGGGAAGTGGTTGGCTTTTCCATTGCTTCTTTTCTTTGTCCAGCTGACATGTTAGATGGTGGTGTGCCAGGTGGAAACCCTGCAGACCTAAAGGAGAACCGGTCCTCTTCAGAATTTATATCCAAGCACATTGCTGCCCACTCAACAGAGTCAGATCAAACATTAAGGGTAATGTTGTTCCTGCTATTACAATATTTTCCCTCCAGGCATACTGATCTTTGAAAGCATAACCAGCTGTGCAAATGAAGTCCATCTTTATCTCCTATGATGGGACACAAAACAAAAGCTAATGTGTTAAATGAGAGAAGCTTCTGCAAAGGCAATTAGATGTCTTTGGCCACATAAGGAAACTGCACTTCTCATAATAAGCTAACTGTATTTTCTAGCTTGGGCCAGAGAGAAAGGGACAGGCCCCCTGCTTCTCCTTTCCTCGGTACTTCTGCTTCTGTTGCTAGTTGCAAGAACAAGAGGCTAGAGTGTTGGATGAGAATTCTTAAGAGGCTTGGTGGTGGATGGAGGTATTTTCTGGTTCCTCAGACTGGCTGGGGAAAACAATCGTAAATAATTTCTAAATTAGCCTGATAAGAACATTGAAGTGCTTGCCCATGTTTGTTTGAAGAAAAAAAAAAGGAATTGTGAATTTGTTTCAAATAGTCTTTTGCTGTAACTACATCCCTAGTTTTAGCTTCTTGGGTGGAAAAAAAAGCCCATTAATAGCAATCATTACAGTTTTCTATGCAGCTGTCAGCTAAAGTCCTCATTGCTCTCAGTCTCTTTTTGAGAACATCATAAACTGAACATTGAATTAGGGTCTTCCAGATCATTTCATTGTTTTGCTGCAAGAAGTATGAATAATGGACAACTTTTTAATCCACAGACATATTTTTTGCTAAAAACTAGTGCCTTCTAATGATGATGGCAAAACTATTCTTGCTCATAGGGAGCATATGACTTCACACATTTGCACGTCCATCATCATTAAAATGTGTCACTGTGCTCGATGGCAGTAATAATATCTCTACTGAGTTAAATACATATTAGACATCTGGAAAGCCACTGTGATCATTCATTGGCATTGCTATATGACCATATAATTACCTAACTCGTGATTTAGGGTTGGTACTTAGCAGATTCTAAACTCCCTGCCTTGAGTTCTGAGAAAATCATTTACCTTTTTCTATTGCAGGCCAGAATCTGCTTGGTGCTACATGGTGTAAATTGGAAATGTTGCAAATGGTGTAAGTTTTGCATTGCACACTCATACACACCTGGGTTATGCACCTGGTTGCATGCCTGAGTGTGTAACAGATAGTCAATAAAACCACTTTCACAATTTCCCTTACAAACACAGTATTTTACAACAGGAGTCAGCCACAGAGATTAATTTCAGGGTAGAATTTCTAATTTATGAAGGACAATATGGGTTACACTATATGCATTGGGATCTGTCCTATCCCCATTTTAATACACATTCTTTTCCAAGTCTGAGGTAAGTGTTAATGAACAAGCAGAATATGTTTATTTATTTATTGTTTATTTAAAATATTTTTACCCTGCCTTTCTCCTTAAAAAAGATCCAAGGTGGCTTACATAATTAAAAGACAATGTTTAATGCTAAAAACAATGAGTATTAGAATGCAATAAAAACAGCAATTAGATAAACACTGAAAAGATTCAAATATTACTCTGAGAAAGGGTAAACAAAAACAATACTAAAAACACATTCAAAGCAGTAAGGCACAACAATCCACTTTAAAAAATCCCACTCAGGCAGCCAGTCACTCAGTTTCCTGTCCAGAGGCAGCCCCACATAGAGCATGTTACAGTAATCCAGCTAGGATTTAACTACAGCATATATGGCCAGATCAGGCCTCTTTAGGAACAGATGGAGCTGGTACACTGGTTGTAATTGTGCAAATGCACTCCTGGCCACCGTTGAACCCTGGAAATCCAGGCCCAGAGACAAATCCTGGTTTACACTCAGGTTCTTATACACAAAGTAATTCATGGAACAATTCACTGTTATATTACAATGGTTCATAATACTATGCCACTGGTGAGCCAGGAGCTATATTAAACAGGGCAATGGCATGATCTGTGCCTCAAGAGCATGTTGAGCAAAGATAGAGAAGCAGACAAAGGATTATGGACCTGAGGAGGAAATCATGAGGGGGTCCCTTTTGTCCTTTGCTGACAAAATAATTTGTTGTATTTTTGTGGTGGGCTTGAATACTGTTTCTAGGTTGTATTTTTTCAAAAGTTTCCCCATGCGGTCCATGACCACTTGGGGGTCCAAAAATGAAATCACAAGAGCCATCAAACCAAGAAAACAACACCAAATTGAAGAGGAAAAGCAGCCACTCACAAATAAAGTATTTCTGCCATATATCAAAGGGGTCACGAACTGCATGGGGAAACTTTTGAAAAAATACAACCTACAAACAGTATTCAAGCCTACCACAAAAATACAACAAATGCATTTTGTCAGCAAAGGACAAAAGAGACCCCCTCATCACTGCAAGAGTATACCGGATACCTTGCAGTTGTGGCCAGGTATATATTGGAACCACAAAAAGCAGCATTCACACCAGAATCGAACATGAGAGACACTGCAGACTAAAACAACCAGAAAAATTGGCAGTAGCTCAACATCCCCTGAAACAAGCCAGACATGAAATCCTATTTCAAAATACTGAAGTACTGGACAACACCAGCAATCATTATTTTAGCCAGCACAGGGAAGCCACTGAAATCCAGAAACACATGCAGAGCTTCAACAAAAAAGAAGAAAGTTTAAAACTCAACAAAGGCTGGCTCCCAGCACTGAAAAATACAGCCTGCAAAAGGTCAACAAACTCTAGGCAGCCACAAGGATTGTTGATCACTGCATACAAAAGACGAGCTAATGACACCCATCAATCACAGTGACAGATTATCTCTCCCTGTTATCACAACAATACACTCACAACAAAAAACACGCTGATCACCATAATCACCCAATCTTCTGAAAAGGACAAAAGCTGATCCCACGGGTATAAATACTCAACTATTCAAACAAACTGCACCAGAGCACAGACAGAGTTCTGACTCCTGTCTTCTGAAGATGCCGGCCATCTGGTGAAACGTTAGGAAGAAAAAACTTAAGAACACAGCCAAACAGCCCAGAAAACCCACAACAACCATGTCAGTGTTCAGTTTTTCTTATTGATTTTCAGGTGATGGTGTGAGCAATGCCCAGGGTCATAAAGCTGCTGTATGCCACTGGCCATTAGCTTCACATACTGTAGACTGCAGACTTGGCACAGCAGGAAACAGCAGAATCAGAAATGTTTACATCGAACAAAATATGCATGGAGAATATAAATTTTATAATTTGTTTCTGTGTGTGGAAGAACAAAGTAAAGTCATCTATGGTTACAAGTTTCATCAATTTATTTATTTGATCCCCCCTTTCTCTGATAACTGGCTTTCGAAATTGCTAACAGTAACACCTGAACAAATAAAATTAAAATTTGAAACAGATAAATAAAAATATAAGAAATTAAAAATATGATTTTTAAAAGCAGCAATGAAAGAAAATATCCCCCCCATTATTTTAAATCCTGTCCTGTAACCACTCAGTTTAAATATCAAAAGCTCACTGGAATAATTGCCTTTGCTTGGAAGTTCTGCCTCCCCTTGGTAGAAAATCTAGAGAAATGCAAGAAAGTTCTTTATCATGTTTTCATAAATAATGAATCTGAGGGTAATGGGGTTTAGGGAAGGGCCTCTCTTAACCCTCTCTCCATCTTGCGTGCTAGGCTAGTATATGTCCTCTTAATTTTTTTTCAAAGTTGTGTACTTAATTAAAAAGTAGGTGGCATAAAGAGGAGACAAGAGGGATAATTGTCTTGCTTTATTAATCTATTCTTTAATCATGTCTGGGGGATATTGTAGTCCAAGGAATGCATTTTGTAGATACTCGAGTTTGGAGTCTCTGTCTTGTGGGTCTGAGAAGATGTGATAGTATCTGAGGGTTTGACAGTGGATTTTGTTGTGTATTCAGGATGAAAGCTGGAAGTATGCAAGTAAGTGTATCGATCTGTGGATTTTTGGTATAACGTGGTGCTCAGATGTTCATGTTTGAGTTTTACAGTGTTGTCTCAAAAATGTACTTATGTACAAAAGAGTGAAGGTAGTTTCTAACTTAGCATAACCATGGACTATTAAGCAAGTTTTTCAATTTACATAAAGCTAGCTGATTGTGATTTTTTTTAGTGTTCCTTCTTTTAAAAAATAAATGCCTACAAAGGGCAAAAATACTTGCAGCAATTTGCACAGTAAATAGGTCCATAAGTGCAACAGGAGAGAGCTTTGCCTCACTGTTAAGATATGATTCAACTTCCCACTCAAAGCCAAAAGGAATGTTGTTCAGAAATCCTCCCACTTAAACAGATTCCTCTTTCTCCCTGAAGCTGAATGCTATAGTCATAATCCACATGCCATAGTAATTTGCAGGCTGCCACTGAGAAAATAACAATGATGATCGTTCTCCCAGCAAAGACATCCATTTGATTTTCAGTAGGAAAACAGGTCAAAGTACCCACCGAGATACAGGTTTTAGATGTCAAACAGTTCCTTCTCTATACTTCTAAATTTTATTCTAAAGAATGTCTGATTTTTTTTTTTTTAGGAGTGTAAGAGGGAAGTTGTTGGCCCATGACAAAGGTTGATCTTGATGCCTTCCCACAGAGTCTTTTGAGTGCTTATCTGAGAGAGAGTTATGTGTGGCATCCTTTTTCCAGGCATAACCCAGGATGGGACAAGCCCTCATTGGGTACTGCTTCAGAGACTACACAGAAACCAGGAATTCCCAAAGGAATGTGTAAGAACCTTTGGAAAGGGAAGAAAGAGGCAGTATAAAAAAGGAAGAAGCAACCACAATGGGGAGAAGAGCATAGAAGAAAAGAAATTGAAGTACATACGGGCTGATGCTCTGGAGTGGCAGGAGGGTCTCTAGCAGCTGGAGGTCCTTTCCTATTACAGATGCCCTGGCCTCACCACAGAGCACCTTTCCATGAGTTCCAGGACCTGGTGTATCCACTGAAGTTGGGACAGAGGACTGTTGAACTAGCCTGACATTGAACTTATGGTGGGAGGACTGAGCCTACTCTGGTGGGACTTAATCCAACCCCACCTGTGCCAATCCTGACTCCAACCCAACTAAGATGCTGGAGGAGAGAGTGCCAATTCAAGAGGCTGCAGCAGCTTAAATGAGACCTTCATACCAAAGATCAGCATGAGAGAGAATAAGGGCATTAAGGACTGGGGGTGAATAGAGCCAGCAGAGAAGATAAATTCAAGTAACCACTCTGCACAAGGAGATAAGGGCAGTTGGGGGTCTGGGAAGAAAAGAGACAGTGAAGTCAACTGGTATGCTTTCCAGAATAAAGTTCTGGGTTTACTGCACAGATTGATCCCTCACATAATAATGACCAACCTAATGGCCCCCTTAGGTAGCAGGGTAGGTAGATGGGGCTCGTCAACCTTGGAAGACAGCCAATCTAAGAGAAGGAAAACTCCGATTTCAAACCTCCACTGCCTTGTGGCTATATCCACTGATGGAAAAGGCTTCAGGAGTTAACCTCAAGGCCATATCCAGAGCCGGAGTCCCAGAGGCAGTTCGTGTTTTTCTGGCAACTCCTGCGACGTCACTGTTGTGGAACCAGTTGTATTGGCTCTTGCCATTCCATTGGACAATTTCAGTGATGTGGAGAGGACGGATTTGCTGCTTGGGTAACAGCCTATCCTCCATATTATTTTACCCAGGCTTCGTGCTCTGGAGAGGACACTCCAGCTTCACATACAGTATTGAAATAACACGGGAAGTAGCAGTTACAGGTTATAAGTCTTTGCTCTATTGGTGTAGAGCATGATGCCAGGGGCTACTTCTGATGGTAGGAGAGGTCACTGCACCTCACTAGGTAGACTGAAAGCCGACAAGCAGATTGATAACCCTGTACGATGCAACAATCATAAGAAAATGTCTGCCCTAAAGTTGGGCACTTAAAATGTTCAGACAATGACCCCTGACTTTTCTGCAGGAAATAGATGATGGGTGCAAGACAGCTGTCATCGACATGGAACTGAGTAAACTGCAGATGGACATTGTTGCCCTGCAAGAGGTGAGATTGCCAGACATGGGATCTGTCAAAGAAAAAACCTTATTCTTCTGGCAGGGAAAACCACTGAACGAGACCAGGGAATATGGTGTTGGCTTTGCGGTCAGAAATACTCTGCTGAGATCCATTGTTCCACCTACTGTGGGGAGTGAAAGAATCCTGTCTCTGAAGTTCCACTCATCAGCAGGGTCGGTCACCCTCATTAGTGCATATGCACCAACACTATCATCTACAACGGAAGTTGAAGAGAAATTCTATGATGATCTGGCAGCTACTGTCAAAAAAGTCCCTGAGAGAGAGCCGCTGTTCATTCTCAGATAATTTAATGCTAGAGTTGGTGCTGATCACAATTCTTGGCCCACCTGTCTAGGCCGTTTGGCATTGAGAAGATGAACAAAAATGGCCAACTCTTGCTGGAGTTTTGCTGTTATTATGGTCTTTGTGTCAGCAACACGTTCTTTAATACAAAGCCTCAACACAGCGTTTCCTGGAGACATCCAAGATCCAAGCATTGGCATCAGCTCAATTTGATCCTCACTAGATGTTCTAGCCTTCCTAGTATTACAATCACACGCAGTTACCAGAGTGCTGATTGCAATACTGATCACTCCCTGGTGTGTAGTAGAGTAAAACTGAGAAGAAAAAGATTGTGTCACACGAAAAAGGAAGGAAGACCATGTATTGACATCAGCAAGACTCGCAATCAAAGAAAAGTGGAGGAATTTGCACAAGCACACTTGAAGAAACCCTTCCAGGCCTGACTGATGCAAATGCACCTGAATGATGGGAACATTTCAAGAACGCTCTTTATAACACCGCCTTGTCCACCTTTAGCAAGAAGACAAAAAAGACGGCCAACTGGTTCGAAGCCCATTCGGAGGAGTTGATGCCAGCCATTGAGGATAAGAGGAGAGCTCTAGCAGCATACAAAGCCTGTCCTAGCGAATACAATTTGCAAGCTCTTCGAGCTGCTCGTAGCCAAGTCCAACAGACTGCCAGGAGATGCTCCAATGATTATTGGCTTCAGCTCTGCTCTCAGATACAGATAGCAGCATACACAGGTAACATCAAGGGAATGTATGACGGTATCAAGCAGGCTTTAGGTCCAATACAGAAGAAATCTGCTCCCTTGAAGTCTGCTACAGGCATGATCATCCAGGACTGAGAACAACAGATGGAGTGCTGGATGCAGCATTACTCTGAGCTATATTCCAGAGAGAATGTAGTAACCAAAGAGGCATTAAATAACATCGAGTGCCTGCCTGTCTTGGAAGAGTTGGACAGCGAACCAACTTTAGCAGAAATAAAAGCGGCCTTGGATTTCCTCGCCTCTGGCAAGGCACCTGGAAGGGTAACATCCCTGTTGAAGTGCTGAAGTGCTGTAAAGAGATCATCAGCACCGAGCTGTATGAAGTCTTTTATCTTTGCTGGAGGGAAGATGGAGTACCATAGGACATGAAGGATGCAAACACTGTCACATTGTATAAGAACAAAGGAGAGAAGGGCGAGTTCAATAGCTACCGTGGTATCTCTCTTCTCAGCATTGTAGGGAAGCTGCTGGCCCATGTTGTGCTAAAGAGACTCCAGGTGCTTTCAGAAAGAGTGTATCCAGAATCACAGTGTGGATTTCGAGCTAACAGATCCACCATCAACATGGTATTTTCCCTCAGACAGTTGCAGGAGAAATGTAGGGAACAACAAATGCCACTCTTTGTGGCTTTCATAGATCTCACAAAGACCTTTGATTTGGTTAGCAGGGATGGCCTTTTAAAAATACTTCCCAAGATTGGATGTTCACCTCGATTCCTTAACATCATCAGCTCCTTTCATGAGGAAATGAAGAGCACTGTAGTTTTTGATGGCTGAACATCAGATCCCTTTGACATCCAAAGCAGAGTAAAACAAGGCTGTGTCCTCGCGCCGACCCTGTTTAGGATCTTTTTTGGTGTCATGCTGAAGCACGCTTCTGGAACTGCAACAGAAGGTTTCTATCTCCAGACTAGCCCTTTAATCTCTCTAGATTAAGAGCAAAGACTAAAGTCCAACTGAAATGCATGCAGGACTTCCTCTTCGTTGATGATGCAGCCATTGTTGCCCACTCTGCTGATGACCTACAACAACTCATGAATCATTTGAGCAAGGCCTGCCAAGACTTTGGACTAACAATCAGACTGAAGAAAACACAAGTCATGGGCCAGGACATGGACTCACCTCCCTCTATTACTATGTACACTCAAGAATTGGAGGTTGTTCATGACTTTCTGTACCTTGGCTCAACGATCTCTGACACTCTCTCCCTATATGTCAAGCTGGATAAATGCATTGGCAGAGCAGCTACCATGTTCTCTAGACTCACAAAGAGAGTATGGCTTAATAAGAAGCTGATGGCATAGACCAAGATCCAGGTCTATAGAGCCTGTGTCCTAAGCACACTCCTGTACTGCAGTGAGTCCTGGACCCTTTGTGCATGGCAGGAGAGGAAGGTGAACACCTTCCATATGCGTTGTCTCCAATGCATTTTTGTATCACCTGGCAGGACAAAGTTCCAAATAGAGTAGTCCTAGAACGAGCTGGAATTTTTAGCATGTATACATTACTGAAACAGCGACGTCTACGTTGGCCTGGGCATGTCGTGAGAATAGCTGATGGTCGGATTCCAAAGGATCTCCTGTATGGAGAATCAGTGCAGGGAAATCACCCCAGAGTGAGACCACAACTGCGATACAAGGACATCTGCAAGCGGGATCTGAAGGCCTTAGGAATGGACCTCAACGGATGGGAAACCCTGACATCTGAGCGTTCAGGCTGGAGACAGGTGTTGCATCACGGCGTCTCCCAATTTGAAGAGACTCTTGTGCAGCAGGCTGAGGCAAAGAGGAAGTCACAAAAGCAGCAAAATCAGGGAGCTGGACAGGAGACAGATTGGATTTGTCTTCAGTGTAGAAGGGATTGTCACTCTCGAATTGGCCTCTCAGCCACACTAGACGCTGTTCCAAGTCCTCCATACAGAGCATGTTACCATAGTCTTTCGAGACTGAAGGATGTCTAATGATGAAATTATGCATATTGGGCTCCTTAATTATAACTTGCATTTACAATATACAAATTGTGGTGCTTTAGTTTGGAAAACTGGGCTATGGCAACTGTATAAGTCCTTCCAATTTCTAGAAGAACCTATCCATTAAAACCTCAGTCAGGCAGCCAGTCACACAGGGAAAGCTGGTCTGAAAAGAAAGATCTTCTCCTGCTTGCAGGAGGACAGTAAAGATTTGTTGTGCTTAACCTCCTGTGGTATGGAGTTCCAAAGTCTGGGAGAAGCAACAGAGAAGGGCTTCTCCTGTGTACCCACCAAGCACACCTGTGAAGTTGGCAGGACTGAGAAAAAGGCTTCTCCTGATGATCTCAACACTCAGGCAGTCTCATAAAGGAAGATGCGGTCCTTGAAATGGCTTGAGCCCAAGGCTTTTAGGGCTTTATAGTGTACATATGGCAGATGATCCAACGAGGTTCAGCAAAATGGAAAGAAAGACTCCTTCAGAAGAAGAGATTCACTAAACAATGATTAAGCTAAAATTCCATCAGCTAGATTTCTCAATACAGATATCCTATATAAGAGAAGAAAATGTTTGATCAATAACCAAAGCTATGAGCATATGGAGAACATCCTACATCAAAGAGTCCTAAGACAAAAATAGAAAGAGATAGAGGTAGAAAAATCAGTATTTATTAAATAAAGAATAAGAGGAAAGTTAAAGACACTGCAGAAATGGGTCTGGGAGTGTTCAGCCTGAGCTGGTGAAACACTCACTGGTCATGAAAGGAAGAGGCACATGCACTCACACAGGCACGCGCACACATGGACCAGCGTAGTCATCTTCATTTTTAATGCCACTTTAATTTATGATTCTCCAGCAAAAAGTTCACAGAGCAGCATGCGGATTCAAGCAGATTGAAAAACAATCAACGCAGCACAACAAAACAAAGTGCAACAAAAACAGTGATGGATTATATCCTAACAGCATTCTGCTGTATTTGAAAGCTCATGTTCAGTTAGATTTTACCCAAAAAACCCTCTGGCTATCATTTTCGGTCTGTGCCATACACCATGTGGGATAGAAGAACACTGTAATGATATTGGGGAGCTCCAAATAAGGATCTTCTCTTCAGAGGCTGGGCAACAAATTTAGTTCATTTTCAGTGTCATGTTTTATTTGTCCAGACTAGAGATGGGAACGAACCACCACTTTGGCAGTTCATGCCAGTTCATTGTTTGCCCCAAGTGGTGTTTGGTGTTTCCCAGTCCTGTCTCCTCCAGTGGGCACCTACTCAGAAGTACTTCCCTGGCTTTCCTCCCTCATCTCCTCCAGACACTACCTCTGAGTAGGCACCCACTGGAGGAGGTGGGACTGGGAACCAGCAAAGACCTGTTTGGCTGAAAAATGAACTGGCATAAACCACTGATTCATGCTCATCTCTACTCCAGACTGACACTAAATGATAGTTAACATGTCATTAGAAACACAGCTTCCTTAGAATGTGAAAGAAGTTTGCTTATCCTAACATTAGCTTGTCGCAATTCACATGCTGAAAATCAACTTACTGTTTTTTTCTGATTCGTCATCAGGAAATAAAGACAGCTCTCCTTTGCAGATCTAATTGTTCAAGCATGATGTTCTAAAGGAACGGTGTCCCTGAAAATAAAACATTGTAATAGCAGGAAATAATATATGCATTTTATTTAATATATGCTTTGCTTCGACTGTTATATATCTGAGCAATAAGGGGACTTTTCATATGACAGCCTCAGACTCACTTTTGCTCCTATCATTACCTTGCTTTGAAGAGAGCTGGCGTGAGACAGAGGACAAGAGGAATACCCCACTTACTGAAGAGCCATCCCTCCTCATCAGCAAAGCTAAAGAAGTGGACCCCAAACCCGCACCAGAGCCTACAGAGAAACATCAGCAGGAGGCAGGGATAGAGGAAGTGATACAGGATGTGCAGAAAGTGATGATGGGGGAGCTTCAGGGAGAAAAGATGGGAAGAGAGAGAGAAAAGAGTGTGGAGTTTGAAGAAGGAACAGGGAAGATAGGGAAGAAGGAAGAGCAGTTGCCACGCAGTTGGGAATGGGTGTGGATGCAGGATCCCTGGACTGGATTATGGGAGAGATTAAGAGTTCCCAAGGAGGAATCAGATTATAGAAGGAGAGCAGAGATTCCACCTATACCCTCTTATTGGGGAGAGGCCATGGTGAGAGAGTGGAAGAGGAGACTGAGAGAGGAGAAAGAATGAGTAGAGAGAGAAAGGAGAGAAAGATTGGAATGGAGGGTAAGGGAGATGAAGAGAAGGAGTTACAGGGAGGATCCTGGGAGAGTCGAGACCCCGATGGACAGATCCCATCAGATGATCTGGATGAGGAGACCATGCCCCTGCTGGAAGGCCTGCTGGGGCAGACCGTAAAAGACTGGATTCCTGCTGATTTACCGGGACCATGGAACTATAGTTTTGGAAACCCGTTTCTGTTTGAAGATTGGAAGCCCCTTCCCTACCCGTTGGCAGAAGGAGAAAAGACTCACAATCATGTTGCAGACACTTGTTTATTGTTAAATACACCAATAAATCTTTCACCTGTTTTGAAGCAGCAAAAATCGACTGATTTCTTTGAACCAAATACGGAGCCAAAAGTTGAACCCTCAAAGCTGGTTGACAGTGTGAAAAGACTTCTCACAGCTCTTGGTCAGTCCAACACTCTCTCAGTGTTCGAAATCTAAAGGCTGCTTTGTGGGTAATTTTGAAATTTTGATATTTGGCACTTGGAGCTTTGATATATCTTGTTTGCTCTTTTGCTATCTGCAGTTTGGTATTTGATATATGGAGCTGTTAGAGGGAGGATCCAGTAGTGACATACCTCTCGTTACATGTCACTCCTCTGTAGGAGTATTACTCTCCCAAAGAAATGGAAAGTTGCTCCCCAGAACTGGAACAGCAATGTGAAATAATTGTTTATGCTTCTATGTTGAAGAGAATAGATTGCATTTATAAGAGGTGTACACATCCAGAATTTCCTTGCCAGTGGGAGTTATAACCCAAAAGCTCAAACCTTCATGCCTCTAGCACCTAGTTTCATGGCATGGGGGAAAATTCATTCCAGTAATATCAACACAAGCTGTCCTTTATACTCTAAAACAATTTCTTGGCTGGGAATGGAAACTGCTGTTTTGAAGTATTTTTATAGTTGGGCATGAACTTCCCAAGTGAGTGCACAGATTGCCCAGTAAGTGTTTCACTGGTTTCAAATGTAAGATTGCCATTTTGTTACTGACAGAAATCAAGTATCCTGAACTAGAAATGTAACATGTGGATGTAAAACCAGTCAGGTGTATAGAGATTCAGAGGAAAAGCATAAACTTAAAAAGCAAAGGTGGAAAAGAAAGCCTATTGCATGCTTTAATTGGTCTGATGATGAGGATTTGTGTAGCCTTAGAAAAGGATTTGTCAGCAGAGACAAAGGTCAAGATCATCCACAATGTCATATTCCCAATTACTACATCTGGTGTAAAAGTTGGACAGTGAAGAAAGCTGATGGGGGAGGGAATTGATTTGTTAGAACTATGGTGCTGGAAGAGAATTTCGCAGATACTCTGGCCTGTCAGAAAGACAAACAAGTGAATCCTAGAGCAAAGCAAGCCTGAATTTTCTCTGGAGGCAGAAATTATGAAACTGAGGCTACCATTACAAGATTCTCTGGAAAAAGCAATAATGCTGGGAAAAGTTGAAGGCAACAGGAAAAGAGGAAGACCAAATGCAAAAGAAGCCATAACCTTGAGTTTTCTAGAGCTGAAGACAGGACATTGTGGAGATCACTCATTCGTAGGGCCATCATTTGTCAGGCAACTTGACAGCACATAACAGCAACAGCAAGATCCAAACACATGTAGCCCTGCTTGGTCAACCAAAGTTTCCTAAATTTCCACAGTCAGAGGGTGGGAGATTCATACAACACATTACTATTTCCACCATAGCAATGAGGTAATATACTTGCATTCAGAATCAGTTTATCAGATGCAGACTCAGTAGAATGCTGCTCCCTTCAGGACATTTACCTGCCCCTAATCACCATTTAATAGCTTGTTACCTTCATGAATATACATCACAATGACATTTCCACATGTGCATGCAGAGTGGGAAATGAAGGGATCATTCATTACTTTATTAACAAGGATGACATGACCCCAGTTTATGCATGTGGAATTCCTGCCCTCAGACTCAAAGGACACTTACAGTTTTGCATCAGCAAGCAAGTGCCATGTGGAAAGATGTTTTTCTCTCTCTTCTTGAAGGCATTGCTGGCAGAGACCTTCTCTGAGGCATAAGATCTGTGCATTCCAGAATATTTTCTGTGTGGTCTGAGTGCTGATGACTGGATAAAATGAAGACTGCTGGCTAAGGATACCAAAGGCAAATGCTGAAAAGAACAGCCATCTAGATTATGTTATAAGCTCTCCCAGAGGGGGGAAAATGTTAAAAAAGAGGACTGAGGTATGTATTCCGATGACAGGTTTCTGGTAGTGAGAAAATGAATCTCAGCGAAATTTTGTCTAACTATAATGTGTCTTCTGTGCAACATTCCTACAAGAGCTGGTGATAGACACCAATGCTGATAGTATCAAAATGGAATTATACAAATTAATGTCAATCACCATATACTAATTGCTGCTGATTAGAAATTGGCAAAGACGCTGATGTTAGGAAAGTGTGAAGGCAGGAGGAGAAGAGGACGACAGAGGATGAGATGGTTGGACAGTGTCATCGAAGCTACCAACATGAATTTGAATTTGACCCAACTCCAGGAGGCAGTGGAAGACAGGAGGGCCTGGCATGCTCTGGTCCATGGGGTCATGAAGAGTTGGACATGACTAAATGACTAAACAACAACAAAGAGATGGGCACAAACCAGAAACATGACGGTTCGTGATGGTTTGTGGTTCATGGCTAACAGAAAATTAACTGTTTCATGGTAGTTCAGGCCCATCTCTGCCCTGCCATCACCATTGCCTGGCCTGCCACCACCACTGCTGATGCTGCCATCACCACCACCATAGCCATTGCCTCCTGTCAAGAGGCAGAACCACCAGCATCCCTGACAATGAACTGGCCAGTGGGCGCATGTGCAGAGGCTGTTATCTGGCTCCTGGCAGGGAAGTTGGGCCACTGCCTGTATGCACACACCTGCCACCCAGCAGATTAGCTACCCTGCCAGGGCCGCTGCCTCTGAGGTTGGCACCTGGGGATTGGGCCACCCAAGGTGGCAGAGGCAGCAGCAGCAATTAAGCTAAGGTGATGGGGGGCAGCAAGATGGGGGGCAGCAAGATGGGGGGTGGGCAGGTGAACCCAGCTTGCCAAAGCAAAGGAAACACCAAAGGGAAAAAAAAGTTTGACATTTTGTTTTGCTTTGGCAAAACTGGATCCCTGAACTGGGTCAGGAAACGAACCATGAACCAGCCCAGTTTTTGGTTCGCAGTTTGTTTTGTGCCCAACTCTGCTATTGATCATACTATTCTGTTGCTATTAGAGGCAGTATGCCTTAGATCTTAGTAAAGATGGGCTGGCATATGGTCCTGAGAGCTCACTTCCTTCCTGCCTTTCTGCCTTCCAACTGCTTAATGGAAAATCCAGTGATGGGCTCAGCTTCTTCCTCCTGTGGGAAATAGGATGTTGGACTACATAGGTGTTTGGTACAATCTAGCCGGAGTTTGCAAGCAGCCACTTAGAACAGATAAATAGTGTGTCCCAATAACTAATACACAACTAAATGATGGTGTGATTGTAACAATTTGTAAAAGAAAAGGGAGGTATGTATCAAATATATCAAAGCCAATTAAAGCCCCCATACACCTTCTTCTGAGTCATCTTGCAACTGTGCAGCTTGGCCAAGGCCACAAAGGTTGACTGTTCTGAGATGCACGGTGGGAAATTGGACTCCTAACCTCTGACTGTGCAGCCAGTCACCTAACTCACTAAGCCATCCAGCCAGCTTTTCTTTCCTCTTACAAGCCCCCATAAGGTTCAGGACCAGACGGTAAAGGAAAACCAAGGTTTCACCGCATTTGCTTGTTCTAGAAAGTGCCTTGAATTTTTTTTTTAAATGAAAAGCATGTTGTAATGAAAGAAAATAGAGGGTGTTTAAAGCAATGGCTCCAGTTTTGTGAGCATTCAAAATTTGCTCTATTGTTACTATTCACACTGCAGCCATAGGTGGCAACGCCGAGCTGAACAGGATCAGGATGGTCTCCCTCTGTTTTATCAACTTTCCAGAGTCCAGTGCTTGCTACCAAGACTAGCTGGTGTGACCATAAGGCAGAGTGAAGAGGCTCCCTCAGGCAGCAGATCCAGGATAATGTGAGATGGCAGCCGAAGACTAAGTATTTGTTATTACTGTATTGTTACAGCCAGTAAGTGTGTAAAGTGCTTGAGTAGTTTCACCAGCTTTGGGCGTTAAAACACCTCAGATTGGATTGCTGTGGGGTCTGCGTGTGCCATTTGCTTCTCTGTTTCAGGCAGCAAAACATCTTGGGCCAGTTGATTTTTACCACTTTTATTTTGGAATGAAGACTTACATTCACTCTCCACTACTGGCAAAAATGATTCATGTGTGGATCATTTAAATAGTATAATTGGATCAGAATCTCCCATTCACCCTAAGTGACATTACCCAACCCATGTAGATTTTCCCTTATCTTCACAGCAAGCAATATATTACTCTTCTTCCATTCCTTCTTGATGTATATGTCTGAAATCTGGTCTATCTAATCTTAGGTTACTCATCACCATTTTCCCTTCAATGCCAATTATGTTTTGCCTGTAGTCTAGCAGCACAAGAGCTTCGCTGAGCACAGTTCCTTCCAGAGCCTTATAGCCACACCACTATCTTCATCGATTTACATTATATTTCTATGTTACTACAAGTTAGAATTATGATGATGCCCCACAGTGCATCTGATCAGTGAGCCAAAAACTTCTTTTTTTTCTTCCTCCACTTAAGCTGTACCTCATGGACTGTTGCCAATCAGCCGACCACTTCCTGCTACTTCTTGACACGGGAGGCTGGAGTTTCTTCCTGCTGCTGCTGCTGAAAAGTTTTATATAATTCTCTCACACACATTAAAAAGATCCCTGTAGTGTATTTCATGGATCTAGGATGATGCAGAGAGGTAGTCAGTAAACAATTTTTACTTAAAACAGTCAAATATAAATGGAAATATAGAGTAAAGCCTACCCGAAGATTCACTGCATTGCACCCACACTGGGCATTTGTTCAACTTTCCTTTTTGCTGTAAACCCACACTGTGTCCCAGGCTCTACACAATGTAGGGCTGAAACTAGGGTCAGCAGAGTCAAAGTGATACAAAACCCCTTGCTGTTGGATGGTGTATTTTTGCTCTGATTTGCTCCAGGGCACAAGCTGTTCACATGAACTCTAGTATTGCATTGTTCCAAGCTCATCCACACACTTTATGGGTGTATGTCATTTGACAATGTTTCCTTACAACATGTTTTCTCATTGCCAGTCTCCACTCTCTGCACCTTGTAGACAGGTAAATCAAGGAGAGAGTAAAGTTGGTGGTGAGGGGGCAGAAAAGACAGGCGAAAGGGGAGTATAATATTCATGCCTGAGGTTTTCATTGAAATTCAAACAACTTTCTAGGAAAGTTCTACAAATGTTCCACTGAACTGCTAAAAATGCACTTAGACTAATGTTATTTTACTTCTTGATTTTTAATACTATCTCATATCTTTATGTTTAATGTTCATGGCACTATGAAGCTTGCTAGCATAGCTGGGGAAGCTTAAACTTTTCATATCCCTAATTCTTTCCATGTGTATGTGCTCCCAATTTAGGACTGAATTAGGAAGACAGAGTTCTTTGTACTTGGTGGGAAATTAATTAGAAATTTATTCTCCACCTGAAGTGAATATAGGCAGAAAGATGAAACTGTCAGATGCAGCCAACAATAACAACAAAAATCGTCAGTTAGTCACAGTTGCTTCTGCTGCTATCAGTCTAGTTCAGACTTCAGCTTCATTGCTTCGTATTTTTTGTGTGATTGGATGCATCCATCATCCTTTCTTTAGCAGGGGAGACCCGGACGGATGGGTGTCTAGTTGTTAATATATCCAAAAGATTCAACACCCTGCTGTTAATTACCTGTAATGGGGCACAGTTGGCCTGTACTATTTTTTCTGGAGATTAATGAAACAGCTAAGAGTTGGATTCCTTTTCCCCCCTGAAGAATGTGGAAAAAATTGGCAGGAGGATTAGCAGTGATGCTAAATTAATCTGCAGTCTACAAAAACTCCCCTTTTGTTCTTATAAAGAAAAAATATATCATCTGATCACTCACAGAAGCAACATTATTTTCCCATTTTCATAATTTTATGCCAATCTCTCTGAAATAAGATTTGGGTGGAGATAATGTGAACAAAATTTCCCATTAAAAATTACAACACAAGTTGGAATTCCATAATCTTTTACCCCAGGTTTTTTAAACTTCAAGGTAATCGAGCAACAAAAGGACCTTCAAAGTCACCATTACATTCCTATATCCAGCCCTGCAGCCTTCAAGTTTTCTTTCTTCAAAGTGAGAACATTTATTCTCCATCTAAGACATGGTCACAGGAGACACTGCTTAAGAACAACAGGCCCACTCTGTTGAAAAGGTGCTCTGTCTCACAAGATAATAGAAAATTTGTTTAGCATTCATCTCAAGAGCTCAAATTGTATGATGCAGCTGGTTTTTAATTTAATGTTTCTGTAATATACGTTTTTCAAAGCACATATTTATACAACTTTTATTTTATATTATAACACTGCAGACTACAGGTTCTAATACTGCAGAGCCAGGGATATAGGTATACAGAAAAAAATTACCTTTGCCTCTTTTTAACCACAAAGCCTATTTTACCACAAAGATTTTTTAAAAAATCAAATTGACAAACAATACAGCTCAACATCATAGGAAAAACTGTGACAAGTGACCTCTGCATCTTGTCAGTCTCCCCTTTAGTGGTAACGTTTGATGGAAGAGTCAAGGTCCTTGTTTTCCCTTCTTAAGGTTTACTTATTTCAAACTGGACATGGACTAGGTGGGCATTTAAACATAGGAAAATGTCACACAGAGGTCTGTCTGCTGACAGCCTGTCAAATAGATACTGTTCTCTGTGAACTAGGGTACATAGCAGGGGAATGTTTACATTATTTCTCTTAAAGACTGTAAAATTCAGCATGACCTGGTGTTTTCTGCTGTGATTGTCCCCTAATCTTCCTCTTTCAACCTTTTTCAACCACCCTTTTGTGTTGTATAGATGAGTCATACAACATTTAGCCACACAGGCTATCTGTGTGTCTTTTAATATTATGGACCAGAAGGGTTCTTATTTTGGGGGCACCCCTTTCTAAATCAGGGATGGGGACTGTGTCACCCTTTGAGCATGTTTGGATTGCAACTCCATCAGGCATAGTTAGCATAGTCAGTGATGAAATATGATGGGAGTTCCACTCTAACCTCTGGAGAAAAACGTATGTACCACACTTTTACTAGAGCATTGCTTATAGCAGATCTAAGTGTCTCTTAATAGATAAAGAAAAATACACAATGCTCTTCAGCTGGGTTTAGTGTTCTTCATTTATCTCCCAAGCACTTTCAGGGAAGGTACAAATTACTGAGTGATGTGGCAATGAGGTGTGACAGCCTGTTAATGAAGCTCCAGATGACTATTACACAGACACAGCTCAGACAGTGCTTCTTTCAGCAATGGACAATATATTTTACAATTGTGAACATCTAGGGAGAGGAAACATTGACTCCTATTTCCCATCGCTTGTAGCAGAAACAAATATATGACTCCAGTTAATATGGGATGCTCTAATTTCATGGGCCCACCACTTTTCAGAGGCCTAACTTCACAATACTATGAATTATGCCAACAGTCTGTGTTTCGCTAGAACTGAGGACTGGTACCAAGATCCTACCAAGGATCTCGTGACAAAACAGACTCCAGCACAAGCCAGATGCTCACTGTGATGTTTCCGATAAAACTGTCAATGCCTCCCATAATGAAAGTGTTATCTAGTGATGGCATCACATCTGCAGTTTAAATTAGCCATTTTTAATATAAAAGTTCTAAATTATTAACTTTTTCCCCAAAAGTGATACTTGATGGCAAAAGTAATATCCATGTGCAATACTATTAAGTGATTCTTGTGAACAAAGCTGTTTAAATCTGACAGAGCATAATAATTATGCTGTCAGAAAATATACAATTCCATTTTCACAGAGCTGTCTAGATCACTGGGTTTCAGTTTCAGAGACTGTTCATCAGGGTAGTAAGATTTATTTTGTCTCTAATTACTCTGTGCAAGGTGCTATTATAGAAAACAATTTACCAGAGTTAACCTATATACAGGGAAGCTCATTGTTGTTTTCCACAAGAACATGTGAACTGATGCAGAATACTCACTAGACAAAGATACCATAGGATACAAAAAGCATCATCTGAGCCCTGTGTTATAAGCTCCTCAAATAAACAATGGGCCTTGTGGAATACCAGTCATTGATACTTAACACAAAGATGAGGAAAAGTTGCTTTGTAATATTGTAATAATGTATTGCACTGCATTTGCTTATTTTATCTTGTAATGTTGTCTTTTTAAATAGTAGTTGGCTGCAGAGTCACAGGTTGGGAGAAGAACCGTTCTGTGAGGCCATGGGCAAGATGCGCAGTCTCAGGGCATCCCAGAAGAAGGGAATGGTAGATCTCTACTGAACTCAACCCACTGTATCAGTAGTGGCATGAAGCTCATTTATTCAGTGGACTAGTTGAGACTGCCAATGGGTTTCAGATCATAGGATTCATAAGTGACTACATGTGCGATCTACACAGACTTGGAATAAATTGATTCATCCATCCTTAACCAGAATTCCCTTCAAATAGCTATGTTGAACACAGTCATTTCCCCCCAATATTTCAACTTCTCAAAAGCCATGGAAAGAAACTCATTCTTATGTCTGTGTGGAGCTCAACAATAGTTAGAGCGAAACCCATTCCCTATCTGCCTTGGATGGTGAATTATAATAATTCTTTCAAAAATAACTGTGAAGTTCAGTGGCTCCTGCCTGAAGATCCCTAACAATTTTTCTTCTTTGCTTTAAGTACTTTAATGACATTTTAAATGCCTTCTTTTGCTCTATTGATGTTGGTATTTAAAAACCCTTTCTCCCCAAAAGCACAACTTGTAAAAGGCATTTATTTATAAATGCCTTGGAAACAACTGGTTGGAGATTCTTAATCTCTTCTAAAGGAGTCAGAGTTAATATGTATTCCTGGGAGGTGATGGAAGATGGTTGACAGCATATACATCCTTAGATGAACATGTGGCATCAGTAGGAGTTAAACTGTGCTAAAGATGGGAATACATTTGTCAGCCACCTCCAATTGCTGAATTTCAAATCAGGGTTTTACTTATGTATGCCTCTGAATAAAAATGTAGGGATAGAGAATACTCAAAAAGTTTTTGACAGAGACATGGAAGAAGTCACACACTTTGCCTGCTTTCAAGCTTCATGTCTACCATATGACAAAGTATGGTTGAAAGCACAAATCAATTAAGTTCTAAGATTAAACCTTCACATGCCTTCCTGAGTAAAACTAGGGTGAATCAAAGACAGCTTGTGAAGCAGTCTATGAGTCAGTGATGAGCAAATTGAAGGAAGTAGATATACAAGATTTCACAGTGTGTTTTAAAGAGTCTAGAAGCAGGCCTAGAGAGTCACACAGCTTTAAAGGCTGAAAGCGTAGATGTTTCCCTCATTGCCAGCACTGATAATCAGCCTACTCTTAGGTTCCTCTAGAAATTGGAAGGGCTTATACGATTGCCATAGCCCAGTTTTCCAAACTAAAGCACCACAATTTGTATATTGTAAATGCAAGTTATAATTAAGGAGCCCAATATGCATCATTTCGTCATTAGGCATCCTTCAGTCTCGAAAGACTATGGTAGCATGCTCTGTATGGAGGACTTGGAACAGCGTCTAATGTGGCTGAGAGGCCAATTCAAGAGTGACAATCCCTTCTGAAGACAAATCCAATCTGTCCCCTGTCCAGCTCCCTGATTTTGCTGCTTTTGTGACTTCCTCTCTGCCTCGGCCTGCTGGACAAGGGTCTCTTCAGATTTGGAGAGGCCGTGATGCAACACCTGTCTCCAGGCTGAATGCTCAGATGTCAGAGTTTCCCATCTGTTGAGGTCCATTCCTAAGGCCTTCAGATCCCACTTGCAGATGTCCTTGTATCACAGTTGTGGTCTCACTCTGGGCTGATTTCCCTGCACTGATTCTCCATACAGAAGATCCTTTGGAATCCGACCATCAACCATTCTCACGACATGCCCAAGCCAACATAGACGTTGCTGTTTCAGTAATGTATATATGCTAAAAATTCCAGCTCGTTCTAGGACTACTCTATTTGGAACTTTGTCCTGTCAGGTGATACAAAAATGCGTTGGAGACAACGCATATGGAAGGTGTTCACCTTCCTCTCCTGCCATGCACAAAGGGTCCAAGACTCACTGCAGTGCAGGAGTGTGCTCAGGACACAGGCTCTATAGACCTGGATCTTGGTCTATGCCGTCAGCTTCTTATAAAGCCATACTCTCTTTGTGAGTCTAGAGAACATGGTAGCTATTTTGCCAATGCATTTATCCAGCTCGACATCTAGAGAGAATGTGTCAGAGATCATTGAGCCAAGGTACACAAAGTCACATACAACCTCCATTTCTTGTGTGGAGATGGTAATAGGGGGAGGTGAGTCCATGTCCTGGCCCATGACTTGTGTTTTCTTCAGTCTGATTGTTAGTCCAAAGTCTTGGCAGGCCTTGCTCAAATGATTCATGAGTTGTTGTAGGTCATCAGCAGAGTGGGCAACAATGGCTGCATCATCAATGAAGAGGAAGTCCTGCATGCATTTCAGTTGGACTTTGGTCCTTGCTCTCAATCTAGAGAGATTAAAGAGCTTTCCGTCTGATCTAGTCCGGAGATAGACACCTTCTGTTGCAGTTCCAAAAGCATGCTTCAGCATGACAGCAAAAAAGATCCCAAAAAGGGTTGGTACGAGGACACAGCCCTGTTTCACTCCGCTTCGGATGTCAGATGTTGAGCCATCAAAAACTACAGTACCTTTCATTCCCTCATGGAAGGACCTGATGATGAAATAATGTGCATATTATGCAAACGCATGTGAATTTTTCCACATTATGCAGGTTAAGTGCATTCACTTTTGCAGCGTTTTTCTACCAGCGTGTTTCGGCCTTGGCATGAGTTATGCAATGACCACTGATCTGACACAGCCAGTATAGTGTTAACATTAGTTAACTTGGAACTTGGAACAGGAAGACTCAAGTTCAAATGCCAGTTTGGCCAAAACTCACTTGGTGTTCTTGGCCCAACCTCTCAGTGATACTTCCCTTATAGGATATTAGGCAAAGAACATTAAAAATAAAGAAGACAAAAATGTTGTGGCACCTTACTAACGAGTAACTGTTATATTTTAATGTGAGCTTTTATGGATGAGTCTATTTCCCTTATGGGAAGCAGAACCACAAATAGCAGCTTTGAGGCATATAAAGAATATATTTTGCCATACATGTGGGCTACAGGAAATATTATTATGACATGGCTGTGATTTTTGATTAGTTTTTTGAATGACCCATTCCCCTAAACATCCATGAAAAATTCATAGAAGCCCAATATGAGTGACACACTGATTTCCTATAGGTCACATTAGAGATGTTGACACTGGATGCATCTTTTTTCACGTCCTAATGATCGGAACAGATTGTAGAAGAATGTGTCTACTAGGAGGACACCTGTGGGTGTCTGAGAAATACATCAGTGGTCATTCAGCATTATGTTATGCAGACTCTAGCAAATGTTTCCTTGGTTCAGCTACAGATTCAGAAATCTTGATCCCCCTCCTCATCCCCTATAAATCTATCATATACCTACTGGTTAGCTTTAGGGCTTGGCTAGATTAATTATAAACCACAAAATATGCTGTGGTATTATTTAATTTAATTTACAATCTCCTGACAGTCACACAAATTGCTGTTAGGTTTCCTTTTGTTTCAGCTATCTAGTTGATGGACGGTGAAACACGCTGCTGCAGTAACTGGGCTCCATTGTGTTCCAGGATGCAGCAACCTGGTTTTACCACCAAGTTGGTGGATGGTGTGCTACAGCTGGGCCAAGCAGTGAAGCCCAGTACTGTATCCTAGAGTGCAGTGTCATTCCTCTGGACTGGCTCCTGGTGCTGCATCTACAGCTGTGCCCCCTGCCTCCACTTTCTCCTCTTCCTCTTCCTGCCGCTGCTGGTCCTCCTCCTCTCCAGTCCTGTTCTCATCACTTGCTGGTAACTCAGAGACACAATTTAGACCAACACAGGGGTTTACATATGTCAGAACAATTGAAATAAATTGGTTTTACAAGTGATTTAAAATAAAAGAAACTTTACCTTGCTGAACAGTATTTTACCTCTCTTTTCAACCGACCCACCCCCTTTTTTGGAAAAAAACAAACAAACCATCTGTGCTTCCATGTACATCATGGAGACACCTTGTTTTAAACCATTTTTAGAAAACAAAGCCAGATTCAACAGTGATTCTTACTGTCAGCAGGACCCAGGTTTTTAGACAAGCCACTCTCTCAGCTTCAGCACCATATCTTGTAGATGTGGGGAATAATATCTATCTATCTTGCAGGATGATCCTGTTGATTGAAAGAAGATAATATATGTGGAATGCTATATAAATACCAAAACAATTACATATATTTAAAGGGAAAGCCTATTTCATAGCAATTTGTTTGAACATATCAGTGACATAATCAATAACCTCTAACCAACAACAGAGTATCAAATACATCTAGAAAGCCTTATATTTATTTTGTTTCTGTTAAATCACATTTAATCTAGTGTTCATAAGATACAGCTGCCAATTTCTCTAAGAGAAAATATTAGGCACCTACAATAAACACATCAATCAAAATCTAATTTGACTTTAAAGTCAGTTCTTCCAAATTCACACTTTGTGGGGTTAAAAAGAGTCTGAATTAATCTATTTCTTGCTGAGTAAATGTGCCTAAGAATAATGTGCGTATGTCACATCAGCATTTACAAAAACCTGTCAAATCGATCTTATGCAGTAGCTGTGACTCAGAGCTGCTAATAACTTGATGACACAATTCACCTTGCTTGAATCGGATGGTTTCATTTCTAGGTTCCTCAAATCATGAAACTGTGCCCAATTATCTTTAAAAACAGCACATCAGAGATGTGTACCTCAACCTCTACACTTTTTAGGTTAATGCCTCATCATTCTAAGGGCTCATAAAGAGTTACAAAAATAGATAATACTTACCACATGACAATTCCTGCTGAAGCACTGAGCAGACAAATTGCTTCTGTGGGTGATTCATGTTTTGCCTACTTTTGCCTTCTTTTTGTACCACATTTCAACAGTATAAAAATAAAGAAGAATAAGCATGATGGTATAATTGTGCTGCAGAAAACAAAACCTTCTGCATGAACTGAACTGAAACAGTTCCTTCTCCTTCCAAACAAAAAACTTTAATGAAGAAGCCTTCCACTGCAGTTTACGTGTAAACTAGAGACGGGTTTACTCCAAATATCGGCATACCCAAAGATTCCGCACTATGATATAAGCCATACATCTCTGTGACTATAGATCCAACAAATCAAAACCCAAGTCAATCTATATGAGTGAATATATTCAGCTCTCACACTGGAAAGGAATAAATTCTGTGCTCCTCTGAAGACAGTATTTCTAACACTATGGTCTCCCTAAATTGATTCAGAATCAAGTTCAAGGCATTATTCTGGCTTCAAAAAGACCAGTTATACAAACACATACTTGCAGGTTTTTTTATCCTGACTCACTTCTTGGCAGCGATTTCTGCTGAAATATATCTGTTCTTTCCTTGTATTTTTCTTATAACTGATCACAGTCACCAGTTCCCAACATGTTTATTGGGCATGTGTTTTCATTTTGCTTCTCATGGGCAGATGTTATAATAGTGGTAAGTCCCTGATTTATACAATGTATATCCCAACATAATATATAGAAACAAGGAGGGGAAAAATCAATTTAACATGTTGGTTAACTTCACTTATGAGGACTTGGTGACTCTTCTCAAAGTGAAGAGAAAAATATGGTTCACCATTTTGCTAGCAGCAGGATGGCTGTTGTTGGCAAAATGGTGAACCATATTTTTCTCTTCACTTTGAGAAGATACACCAAGTCCTCATAAGTGAAGTTATTGCACAACTCACACTACCATTACGTATTATGTGTATCTAACTGGCAACATGTACCATGTACATGTGATGGCAGCATTATCTGTTAATGGATTTGGAATACTAGGAGCCTCTGTGGGTTGGACATTCCCATAGGTCACATTAGATGCATGGGTCAGATGTCTTTCCCATTGTTCTCTCCCACTCCTGCCTAAAATGCTCACATGCAGGAATTAAGGTACCCATGATACCTGGGAGTTTAGAAGGGCAAACCATCATAGAGGTTCTCAATGCAAGAAAGCTCCCAGTTCAACATACTTCCAAATATTTCATAAGAGAAATACTGGGATCTAGAGGACCAATTGCCTTAGGATTCTCCATTAAAATCAATACATCTGAGAGAGTCAGTTGGTACTCTCTTAATTGATCTATTTTATAGACCGAATCTGATTTAATTTGATTTAACATGTGAATTAATAGATAAATTAGAAAATCAGATCTATGCATGCTACACAAAGGCCATTTGTCGCTAAGAGCTATAAAATTACTCTTAAAAGCCACCATTTGTAATGTCACAACAAGAAATATGCTTGGCATGAAAGAGAATTGACTGTAATCTGACCAATTAATTCATAATAGGTAGCTGGCATAACAGAGCAGTTAGGTTCCTCTAGACATTAATCTTGTACAGCAGTATTTTTAATACTAACCCGCAGCACCATTCTTCCAAGGCAAACTACAAAATTGATTACTTGGTCATGTCATAGCTTAAGCAGTTTGTATCAGTTAACACTTCCCAAACATCTCATTGCAGAAGAGGCATATGCCTGAATCTATTAACAAATAATTAAAGACATATAGGCTTGCAGGCATCACAATGACTCAGTGGCCAGTGGTTGTAACTGCTGGCACTCGGAATGAATGACAGAATTTTTTATTGTTCATATAATGATGTCAGGAAATGTACTATTAGTAGAAGAGCCAAGACTAAGGTAGCTTAGTGGTAGCTATGCTGCCTCTGGCTGGAGGATTTTTTCTTTTCTTTTTTTGTTACATCTGCCAATCAACGTGACAAATTTGAAGTGAACAAGTCCTCACCATTTAAACCTGTTTCACTGCCTCTTTCCTAATCACTGCTATCAATAAGAGGCTTGCCACAGAGAAAGAGAACATACCTGGCAGATGAAGAGTTACTTTGATTATTTTCAACTGCCTTTTCTGCATTACTGTCACCCTCAATGAGCCAATCTTACCATAAATGTTAAAAGGAAGTACTAGTCCTAGGAACAAAAGAGATATTGCAAGAAAAATGATACTTTTATATGCATGATGGAAAATATTATCTCTATTGCTATAGCATGAAAACGCATGTTTGCAATGCAAGATAAGATCTTCCCTGCAAATGGAATTCAAAGCAGCGCAGCAAGAAGAAATACTGAGTTTCCCCGAAAATAAGACAGGGTCTTATATTAATTTTTGCACCAAAAATGCAGTAGGGCTTATTTTCAGGGGATGTTTTTTTTTTCATATACAACAATCTACATTTATTTATATACAGTCATGTCATCTTCTGGTTGCTGCACAATGGTGGAGGGCGGGGTTTCACTTAACTGGGACTTATTTTGGGGTTGGGTCTTATATTACGAGCATCCTGAAAAATCATACTAGGGCTTATTTTGGAGTTAGGTCTTATTTTCGGGGAAACAGGGTATCCATACCTGATAATTATCATTACCATGGCCTGTATACAATAATGTCATTCCACTACAGGAAGGCTGAGTATCAGGAAAAAATTCCTAACTGTTAGAGCAGTATGATAATGGCACTGATTGCCTCAGGATATGGTGAGCACTCCAAAGCTAGAGGCATTCATGAGAAAGTTGGACAGTCATCTGTTAGATCTGCTTTGATTTGGATTCCTGCATTGAGCAGGGGATTGGACTTCATGGCCTTGTAGATCCTTTCCGACTCAATTATTCTGTGATTCTAAGTTTCTATCATAAAGCCTTGCTGAGCTCACGCTTATGCATTTATGGCACAAAGGTGGCATTCAAGAAAATTTTGATTGAACAAGTGGTTGCACAGTGGTACCTTCCAGCACAACTGCACTAGCAGGGATCTCTCTGCTAGCATCATATTGGATTTGATCCAGGGCATTTCACTTTTCACTTACGTATTTACTCAGCCTTCCTCTCTGGAGAGGGACTCAAGGTGGCTTACATACTTGATATAGTCTCCTCTCATCCTTCCTTACTTTTTATAATCCACTTTTAGTTGTGAAAATGCTTATAATATATATATAAAGAAGGATTCGGTTTGAAATAATTCAATATGAATTATTTTATTTTATTTTATTTTATTTTGATGGGAAAAGCATCCATGGAGATTCCTGCACAGCCTCAGGACAGTTAAGGGAGTGGTGACGGTAGGGATAGCACAATCATAGTCTGCTACCATAGCCAAACAAACATAGTTTTTCCAAAGCTATGCAGCAATGAGCAACATCTCATAATTTATCTCTGCCCCATTTTACTTCATCCAAAAAGATTAAATAGCTATCTCATCCTCTTTGGCAACCCTTCCCTTCTGGAGTGGTGTTCAGGCAGCTAGGAGGATAAACCCCTGTATATATGAGGCATTGAAAACATAATGTTAACAAGCCCAGATATGAAGACTAGGCAGAAATGCAGATGCCTTGCAGGATTTCCATTTTAAAAATATTTCCTGATTTGGTATGAGCATCTTATATAGACACCCATTTTCCAAAATAATTTCTGAGCCTGCCATAGCATCAATTGATCCAAGCATACCCAATTGTTGGGAGGGAGACAGAGTGATCCCCATGGACAACATGCCAGCTTTATCCGATTATTGTATTGTTCTGAACATACTCACCAATGCACATACTTAGAAGATTCTCCATCAGTTCTAAAGCAATCAGTTACACAACACATGAGCAGATAAAGATATGGGACACTTAGAGAGTTTCAAAAGCACATTACATACTCTAATGATGATCATGGTGATGTCTCATCAAGTTGATTCTGACTTATTGTGACTGTTCCAGGGATTCCAGGTACTATATAGCATATGCAGAAGTATTTTATCATTCCCTTCTTTGGAGGGCACTCCAGGATCATGTTGCCCAAGGCCACACCACCTGGGGTTTCTCTTACAATGCATGGTGGGAAACCCAATTGTTGACCCTTGGTTCTATAACCAGCGGAGAGGAAATGGGGGAGAGCACCAACCTCAATGCCCATACAATCTAGCCACCCCTGAAATGATAGCAGTTAGCAAAATGTTATTTATATCTTTACAGATGTCTGATACTAGCTAATAATATGCAGAGCATAATTACAAATATGCAACAGATCTTTGTTCTTTAAGGCAAGCTGTAGCGGATCTTTAAAGTTATGTGGCATTCTGGTCCTACACCTTCAGAGGATAAGAGGAAAAGCAGCTTTCAGTTATAGATAAGACTTTGGAGTTTTTGAATACCTCTAGGGAAATTCACCAACTGGTAAGGATTTCCCACACAAAACACAATGTCACTCAGGTCAGTGTGGGTGAGAAAAGTATGATTTGGTTTTATTTTTCATAAAGAAGGAAATGTACATAATTATTGAGAAGGACATCTGAACCTCCCTTGTTCTCAGGCTTAGAACAGACATGTGTCACTACATCTGAACATAGATGGGCTGGGCCCTAAGATCTGATCATTGGAAATGTTTCCAATCTTTCTTATCTGTAAGTCAGACAAAGATATAACTTGCCATGTATTTATGACTTTTTAACATCTTTAAACATCTTTAAGCATTCTGAAGATGAGTAACATAGCAAGGATTGTTGAATTCGTGTTGGATACTCTTCATCCCCCTCAGCCTGCTATATCTATGCCTGTATTTATGTTTTATCCCATATCATATTCCATTATTTCCCTATACACACATGATTCACAATCATCAATTCTAGCTGCCATTTGACTATCTGCTATTAGAATCGTCCAATTTAAGATCTTCTGCCATTAGTCCTTAGGGAACCACAGTGCATCATGGTGAGTTCAGTCTGCCATACTCAGATAGAGCTCTCTGATTTAGAGATGTTCATAGTAGGATTCCAAACTCATCTTTAAAAATTATTGAATTTTCTCAGAACTGGGACCTAAGACAACTCACAGAACAGTTTAAAACAACAGAAGATTAACAATAAAATCAGAAACACGAAAAAAGATTTAAATTCAATTGTGTAATTAAAATGATATTAAAATTAAAACTTGTTAGAATCAATAAAATTTTAATAATAATTTATCTAAAAACAAAATGAAAACCCAGACATCAGCTGGGGTCTTATAATTGGAGGCTGTTAAATGCCAAAGGTCTCCTTAATTTTTTTTTTAAAAAAAGACTTCACCTGCCACCAGAAGAAGAACAGAGAGGTCTTGGGAATGAGTTATAGAGCCTAGGTGCAACCAATGAGAAGGCAGTCTCTCCGAACCCCACCAGATGAGCCTCTGAAGGTGGTGGGACTGTGAGAAGTGCTATTCCTAAAGTGTGAGCAAACTTATATGGGAAGACATAGTCTGTTAGATAATCAAGACTTGAGTCATATATGGCTTTCTAGGTCATAACCAGCACTTTGAAGTGTTCCAGACGCAAATAGCTAGCCAGTTAAGCAATTGGAGGAAAGTAATTATATTGCCATATAACCTTCTTCCCCCAGTAAGTTTGTTTTAGAGCCACTGTGGTATACTGGATAAAATGCTGGCCAAGGGGTCAGGAAACTCACTAGAGGGTGGTAAACCACTCCATCAACATCTCACATACCTCAAAACATTATTAGAATCAGCATTGCTAAGAGTCAGCTTGATGGCACATAACAACAAGAAGAATCTATTTGGCTGAGACATGTGACATAGTTGTACTCAGACATTATTGACCGTGTAGGCAATTTTTAGTGACCTACCTTCTAAGGTAAGAGGACAGAAGTTACACCTTCTTTGAAGCTTCTCTTGCTAGCAAAGATGTACATTCATGTGATAAAAATAGTTTAAATGGCAAGCTGAGGGTAATGATAAATATCTTAGCAATAGACTGGAAGGCATAGGACAATTCTATACTTTTGAAGCTAATGTATGCCTTTCCTACCTGAACACCTCAGACATAAGACAGCCTGAGCAAATCAGCATTTCAGCAAGCTGTAACTTTCTCCCCAAGTTGCCAAGAGCTATCTCTCCTATAACTTTTCCTGATCATAAAATGCCAGAGGAAGATTAATATACTAATACACTGTGCCACGTAGGGACCTGGAGGAGATCACTAACAAACTGCTGATCTATAGGTGTCTTTTTAGAACCTTGTCGAAAGATTATCAAGAAATCAGATAATTTTTCCTTGTTCTATGGGAGGAAGGTTAACACAAATCGATTCAAAATGAACATGCAGTGTAACTTTGAACACAGATTAGACAGGTCAGTATTATATTTGCAGCAAGACAGCCTATGATCTATGAAATCTTTTCTTCTTTAATTTGTAGAATGCCTTCATCATTACCTGCTCTGTAGATTTAAGGGGTGATGGATCTGGAAGAGAGCAGGAACTTTACCATCCGGGAATTATATTCTCCTTTCTTCGCTCTGTTTCCCAATGCAAGCCATTTTAACACTGGATTTTGGAAGCAGTGCCTACCAATGGGCACATAACTACTGATAGTATATGAACTGTTCATAAGATGGCAGTCCTAATCTTTCTGGTTTATGCGTCATTCTCTGACTTCAGTGGGAAAGTCCACAGTAAATGATTCTCAAGACTATGTTTCACTGTGCTTTCTTTTTTCTGTTATTCTTTCAGCTTTCATGGAACTGTTAATGTTTATTAAGTGATTAAGACAATAGCGTGGGATGTGGTGGCACTGCGGGTTAAACCGCAGAAGCCTCTGAGCTGCAAGGAAAGAAGACCAGCAGTCGTAAGATCAAATCCATGCGACAGAGTGAGCTCCTGATGCTCGTCCCAGCTCCTGCCAACCTAGCAGTTTGAAAGCATGTAAATGCAAGTAGATAAATAGGTACCACCACAGTGGGAAGGTAACAGTGTTCCATGTCTAGTCATGCTGGCCACATGGCCACAGAAACTGTCTATGGACAAACACTGGCTCTATGGCTTGGAAATGGGGATGAACACCATGCCCTAGAGTCGGACACAACTGGACTAAATGTCAAGGGGAACCTTTACCTAAAACAATAGCATGTTCATGTGTGACACCTTCGGATAACAGAACTACTAACTACTGTTTTAGCTAAGAGTCTTCCTTCCTCAGTACTATGCTTCTATGCAGTAATAAACTGCAATAATGCTGTCAGGCTCCATCTTAGTTTTTATTGCTGCGGATTTTGAACAGGTCATTTTGCATATAGGAATGGAAAAGAAGAAACAAGAGTTGTACTAAGTTTTGGAATGTTTAAATACCAAGTAGTTTTGTTGTCTTGGAGAACAACATATAATTTCTTAAATTATCAGCTTACCAAACACAGAAACACAAAAGGAAAAGGAAAATAAGGACATCTGCTTGGTTTAAAACAGATGGGCCACAGATGTAAACAGGACACAGTGCTTCACATTAGCTGACACATCTACCTCAAAGTCAAGGAACACAGCTCTTGAGGTAAATAACTAGATAGTGTTAGGCTGCCAACAACTTGACTACAAAAATCTTGTTGAAATATTGCACTTTGGTAGTGAACCTTGTTAAAATAATGGTCAGAGAATCCTATTACATATTTACAGCAGTGCAATTCTGATGGCATACGTTTCAGCCAGTTAAGAAGAAAGTGTGTGGGTTTTTTCCCCATTCACCAGTCTTGTGACTTGGCACACAAAAAGAAAAACAAATACTGACTTCTTCATGGGTGGCAATTCACTAATGAAATTTGTACTGTTGGAATTACGCTGGTTTAAGTATGTAATAGCATTCCCACAAATGTTTTTAATACCTTGATACATATATCAGTTTTCTCTCAGCCATATAAAACCACTGATGACCTCTCCTTGGTGCTGAAAGAGGGAAGTCTAGTACTCATTCCCCATGATCCTTATTTAGGAAACAAGATTTACAGCAGATTCAGCTTAACTGTGTCATGTTTTCAAAACATTGTGAAATTCCTTTTCAAACCTAACCAGTGCTGTAAATATCTTAATTCCCTTTCAAAAATGATAGAAAGAAAAATTTATATTCTTATTAATAAAATACTCCAAAGATCTAGACTTTATTTAAAATACACACACAACAAGCTCTACCTATGTCATTATAATTTAGTTAGACAAAAAGGAGAAGGGAAGGGATATAAGAAACAAAGAGACTGTGGGGGGAAGATATCAAATGAAAAAAAGGCCAAGTGAACAGATGCTGTTTAAACAGAGTGAGTTAGTACAAATGTTGATGTGTGCACATGTATCTCACATTTATACCTGAATGACATGTTGTGAGTTTTAACCAAAAACCACATTGCACCATAGTAAGAATGAGGTGAGGAAACAGAGTAAAGAAACAACAAGTTAGAACTTCTCATATTCCAATATGTGTTTCTATTAAGAAAGTAAGTACAGCAGATAAAACTGGAGATTATTTAGTTAAAACTACAGAGGAGACAGAAGGTGGGGAAGGCTGAGTGAGATGGAGCAGCACATTAAGAATATAGTAGGTCAAAGAGAATCATGTTTATGTCATTGGAAGTTATTTGCTCTTTTACAGCTGAATTACTTGCTCACTCAAATTCTGATTTATTTATTTTTAACATTTTCCCTCCAATCTAACACCTGTTAATGAAAGCTTCCTGAAGCATATTTTCCCCAGACTGAAACGTATGCAAGGAGGTTTTAAACATACATTTGGGAACTCTTATGAAGGAAGATGATAGCATTTTGTGCTTCCCCAAAGTCATTTAGAGAGTTGTAGGTATCATAAGTAAGAAACATATGCACATTTATATTTAAAGATGCACATTAAGAAATAAATGCTATAGTTTAAATAGAAATACAGCACATCTAAATACAGTAAGAAAACTATGACCAGGTGACCTATGTGTCTGCTCATTCTGGTGTCAAGGTGCTAACTTTGCTGCACAAATTCAAGGCCCCTTGTTTTTGTATGTACTTAAGCTTCTCGATCTTAAAATCAGATGACTTCTATTGACTCTTCACATAGAAGGTAAAGTTCTTCATAGTTTGAACACTTTTGTAAAGTAGCTCAAAAAGACAGGTGGGTGGTTGATGAGTCAAGCAGAAAGCAGAAATGGAGAAGGTGGGCACTGAGTTTGAATAGCCCCATATATTTTATCCTTATGGGGGCCAGAATGTTATTTACAGTATGCTTCTGCACAATGACAACATTTAGTTATTCCCAACTCATTTGCAGCAAAACACTCTCATCTCCTTCACAGAAGCTAGAGAAAATGAAAGAATGACAGGTGTCAGCAACAGAATGCTACAGGCATATATATGCAATGCATGAACAATAGCTAGCACATGAAAAATAATGAAACAAAAGCTGACCATCTTCGTACGGATGTGCACAAAGTGCTTCAAACTTTATAGACAATAGCTCCCAACTGGGTTTCTAAGCCCTTCTTGCATGGACTTCAACCTGAGCGAAAACCACTTGAGATAGCTTAAACAGATGTTAGGTGTATGTGTGTGTGTGTGTGTGTGTGTGTGTGTGTGTGTGTGTGTGTGTGTGTGTGTGTGTGAGAGAGAGAGAGAGAGAGAGAGAGAGAGAAATAAATAATCTATAAATAAAAGTCTGGGCTTATTTGGTCCACTGGCAAGGCTTCTCTCTCTTTTTGGAACGGACTGGGGCAACAAGGACTGGATCTCATTTGGACAGAAGGGATGTTTTAAAGGTTCCCTTTAAAGATCACACCCTCAAAGCAACTTTTCTTTAGCATAATCTTGATGTCGCAGTCTGATTGCACCCTGAATTTTCAGATATTATCTCCAGAGATTTTACATAGCTCTCTCTTTCCTGCTAATGGACTCTGAACATGTTTTTAGTCTCCCTAACGTTCATATATTGCCATTGATCTCTCGCTTGAAAGCTGAGAAAGACAATGATGCAAGGACAATGGTCCTATGCCTTCATTGCAGATTCACTCCATCCAAGAAAAACAGCCTTGGAACTGCTGATACAAAGGGACTGTCTGGCTCTCTCGTTCCAGTCCAATCGCTTACCCTCCTGACTGCCTTCCCCCCATGCACTAACAATCACAATAGGTGTTATTTCATAAATTACAAGTCTATCAGAGGACTGAGCTAATAGCTATATTTCAACCTGAACTCTGCTGATCAATTTTTGCTATGAAAAAGAGGAAGCTATTTACACTCAAAGATGAGAGTGACTGTGCCAGGGGGCATAATGGATGAGCAGATACTTGAAGGCAGAGATCGATTTTCTGAAAGGAACTGTATACTGGTACCTGTACACAGCACAGTGATTGGCTGCTTCAGCTCTGTATAGAGAGAATTATGCTGTACCTATCTGTTGCATTTCCCCCAATGTCCCCTGTTTGTTTTCCTCCAAACACAGGTCCACCTTCAGACACGATGTGCTATTTTCTCCCTTTACACACTGCTACCAGTGGATCTTTATCCACACTGTACCAAATATGTTTCTTAGACCTGGGCTGCCAAATATAACAGGTTTATTTATTGTTTGATTGGTAAATCACAGAAGTAAAGTCACATATGCTCTTTTATTGTACACTCATTAAACTTGGATAGGATTACATGTTTGCTTGTAAGTGGACTTCCAAGAGTACAGTAGACAATGAACTTGGAGTGCTCAATGTTCAGAATCCCACAGAGTCCATCATATCTCTTAGCTACTATAGGTAAAAGCAAAATAGAAATAAAAAATTAAAAAGACAAAAATGTGGAGGCACCTTAAAGACTAACTTCTATATTTTTTAATATGATATTTTGTAGACAAGTCCACTTCATCAGAGATCAGTTCTACAGCTATCTCTTAGCCAGTTTTAACTTCCTTTCCCCAGTCACTTAATGTTCTGGGCCAAAACAGCATGCTCATTCCCTATTGGGAGGTTTACATTAAGTGCTTCCCCTGACCCTAAAGAGTTGGCTGTAGTTTGGCAAATCTTCACCTATTCAGCTTACTGTTACCTTTTTCATGTGTATGGATAATGCCATTCTGTTTCCAAAAGGGCTGAAGCTTGGAGAATGAAGAGAAGTACACATTATTATATAAATATTGGACCAAAACTTGATAGGACTAATTTAAAACCCTCAGAACTCACTGTTGGATGACAGAGTCCTGTCTTTGTAATTTATATGAACGTAAGACAATCATATGAACTTTCTGAAGGTAGGGTATCTACAGCTAAGAGAAATTACAGGTCTTCCGGAAAGCTGAAGGAAAATGCTACATTTTGAAATTATAACTCATCAACTATGTTGTATACAAAGTTATATCTGACAGAAAATGTCCTGCAAGCTATTTACACAAAAGGAGTACATTGGCATGCAGAAACATAACAGATGTGTCAATAGAAGGAGGTAGGCATTGACATTGCTAAAGGTAGTACGTATTTATTGGCAACCAATGCACAAAGTGTAAAACCCAATTACCACCTATAGAATTATAATATAATGCAAGCATGTTCCTGGACATCTGCATTTCACCCTCAGATAACTTGAATGCCCTCAGCAAACACACAGTAAATGAACGTGTGACAGTCCGAAGTCTCTTTGCAACATGTTGGTGTGGTTGTGATTATATGAGCATCATAGTCTCTTCATAGTCTCCCTTCTCTTCACAGTTTCGTCCTCTTTGTTTTATCCAACTTCCTTTTTGGCACCATCAGCAATCAAAACTGCAGAGCTGAACTGTTAGGGTTTTTAATGTGCACACTGATTAGATTCACAAGGAGGAACTCAGTTTTTAATCACATCTTTCTCTCCGATTTAAGAGCTGGAATTACACACACCAGCCTATGTTCCAAGTAAAACCTTATTAGAGGAGATATAATTTGTCCCTGATGCCTTTTCAAAATGAATTCTAGGTTGGCAGCCAATGTGATGAGGCCACTTCAGTGAGAACAATATCACTCCCAGATTGCAGCATACCTCATCACAGGCCCAGGAAGATCAAGCCTGGAATAGGGTATCACATCCTCTATCCCTATGGTGGCCTGCACATCTCCTCTAAAACAAATAACCAGGTAAGTGGCAAATAGGAATTCAGATGGAATTAGGAGTAACTTTTCTGCTAGTTGCTGGCATGCTATCTGTGGGTAAATTTCAAAACTGCTGCCTGCTGACAGTGAAAAGCATCCCAGCTCATTTTTTCATGGTACAACTGATACATGGCCAGGGTTCAGCGGTGCAATCTGGATCCCTGAGAAATTTTATTTTATTTATTTATTTATTTGATTTTTACCCCGCCCCTCTAGACCATGTCTACTTCCAGATTAATCCATCCACTTTTAAGAGAGCACCTTGTTCACTTCCCACTGAGGAACTGGATTCAGTGATCCATAGGGCTTCTTCCAGTTCTGCCGTTCTGCAGTTCTAGAATAATGATGATGATGATGATCATATTGCTTTTGTCTTGGATCTTTATCACAGCTTGTGCTACCACCACCTGTATCATTAACATTCCATTAATATTAATAATATCCAGAGGAGTAGCCATTTTCATCTGTAGCTGGTTGTAGCAAAGCCATCAAAGAGTTTTGTGTCGCCTCAAAGGTTGACACGTCTCTCTCTGAAGACGTGGGCTGCAATCTATGGAACCTTAGGTCAAATAAAATATCTGTTTGTTACATTTATTACATTTATACACCGCCTATCAGGGAAGGGGAATTGAGTCATGGGACTCGCTGTCAAGTTATTTATTTATTTATTTATTTATTTATTTATTTATTTATTTATTTATTTATTTATTTATTTATTTTGTATACCATCCCTTTAGTGCCGAAGCACTATTCTGGGTGGTTTACAGGCAATTTAAAGCCAGAACAAACGAACAACACACACTAAAATTTGATGCAATTAGCAGTGACTAAACATAATTTACTGCTACCTTACATTTTTCCATGGTTGAACTTACAGTTCCACACTCTTAACTTAGGAGGTTCAAAGCCATAAGTGCATGAGACGAAGTCCAGCTGAGGACATGTAAGTGAAACCATTGTTAATCAAATCAAGACAACCAATCCACATTGACCATCACCCCCAAAAGCACCATATCATTATCATTCTTATTCAAGTCCAGAACTGTTCCAAAGGATAACCTTCGTTTCTAAATTCAAGCATGTACTTTCTGCCTCTTCCAACATAAAACTGCTGGGTAGCTCAGTGGTTCAGGTGGACTCAGACATTGGGAGCCGTATCCCCACCGTGTCTCCCCAACAGAGGCCAGACTCAATGATCCATAGGTTCCCGTCCAGCTCTGCAGTTCTAAGGCTATTAAAATAATTCAGTAAGAACCGCCTTACAGGCCAGCTAGTCCGGCACTAAGTTTTTTCAAGCAGCAACTCAGATGTCTTTTGGGGATTCATTACCACAGCATGAAGTATCAAAACTCTCTTTCCTGTTTCCATCCAGGGCTGTTTGCAGATTGCATTGAAATGAACCTGCCTGCTTTTTAACTCCCAAACAAATGTGCAGAGAGAATGCAGTCTCCATCAAACGACACTTTGCTACCATTTGTTAAACAACACCTTTGTTGATCTATATTCAAAGCAGACATAACTAGGGGACACATGCACATGTATAGTTGTATAAATGATTTTCTGTGCTTCTCAAGCCCTCCCATATTGTTTTTTGTTTGTTTCCTTTTGCTTTTGCTTTGTAGCTGAACTTCCAAAGTTTGATGTCTGTCTTCACTGAATCTTTTAATTTTAGTGCTTCAATGATCCTGAAACACATGATCAGCCAGCCAGACTGAGAAAGGAAAGATAAACAAGAGTAAGTGGTGGAAAGCAGTGTAATGAACAGGGAGGCATGCTGGGGTCAGAGCTGTCAGTGGCTAGACAAGTTCCACACTGGTCCTGTCTGTTCTGTGTTTTCTTTTGCCCAGGCAGCAGAGGCTGCAAGCAGTATACATGCAGGTGGATCTGCACTCACAGGGTGACAATTTTTTACACATCTAAATCTTGGCTGCTTGAATTAAAGCCCTAATATTCTAGCCTTAGTTAGATGCCTGAAGAAACCTAGTCCTTAGACCCCTCTGCTAGATCAGACTGAAGAAAGCATAATAAAATAAAATGCCTCTCCATGCCCTGGCAGTGTTTAGGACACAACTCAGATAATTAAACATTCATCTCCTTTCTAATGTAACTTTGGATGATTCTGCCTGTTATTTGGATAATGTCTATTTTCACATAAGATGAAACAGAACTATGTGAGTTCTTTTAACAAGTGAAATCTAAGAATTAGCAATCTGTTAATGAGAAGCAGAAAATATTAAATTTGCTCTTCTGTAGGCATAAAACTGTGTAATTTTTTTTATATTTTATTTATTTTATTTATATCCCGCCTATCTAGCCACTTAAGGCCACTCTAGGCGGCTTACAGCAAGGATAATTACAATATAATTAAAACAATTTTAAGTAAGGAGAAAAACTTAGAAAAAGTTTGGCTCCCCCCCCCACATGAAATAAGCACATATTTATTTATGCTCAGAAACTAAATAATTTATGTAATCTATCTATCTATCTATCTATCTATCTATCTATCTATCTATCTATCTATCTATCTATCTATCTATCTATCTATCTATCTATCTATCTATCTATCTATCTATCTATCTTTTGGCTCCCAAATATATATAACGTATATATAATGTATAGGCAGGCCTTCCCAACAGCTAACCCCTGACGATCTTTCTCTTTCTATATCATTTTGACCTTTATTTTTATTAATTTATAATGTTTTTAGAACTTATTGCTGTGATTTGTAAGCCACCTAGAGTGGTCGAATAAGACCAGATAGGCGGGATAGAAATAAAATAAATAAATAAATAAATAAATACAGACAAACTTCTTAATTTATCATATATATAAAACATAATTATTTTTACATGTTGCTTAAAACAATATTATACAAAAACTTTGCCAAAATTATATCCTCTGATAATTTAGATAGTTAGTGGCTGAAAAGTGCTACATGCTGTATAATATCGCTACAGGATTCTTCTTATTAGAAGTCTGGATTCTGTTTTCTAAGGTGAGTCAGATGTTCCAAGATGTTTCTGAAATACTTGCTGATTAGATCTATGTGTCAAATCTTTTAGTAATGGGCTCTCAATTCTTGAAGATTCAGCCTCACAACATAGCATCCTGCTATCCTCAGCCTTGAGGCTCAGTCTCCAGAACCTCTTGTAACAAGATTCTCAATGGGTTAAATAAAACATGAATGGAAAATTCCCTGCAGTTACCATGATCTTTCTATGCCTTTCACTATTTAAGGAAGCACCATTCCTAAAAACATGCTAACTGTATAATCTCTAGATTGAGCCTTAGACAGGAAAGCTAACTCTTTTTTCATCTCTGGGGCTCTGTGCCTTTTAGCCTGTATTCTGGTTTTCAGGTATTCTTCCAGCTGACAAATAAACAAACATCAGTTTCCCTCTGATTGATCTTTTTAAAAACAATTCCTGGCTGGAACCTCTGAGCATTCATATTCTTCCCATTGTTTGGATTCTCATCTACTGAGCTTCTTGCAGTGACCAACTGGTGGTTTCTTATGGCCATTCTAACCAATCAAATTTGTGAATTCTTTGACCAATCTAAATTTTATCTTATTAGACCAAATCCTGTTATGTAGGTTATACCTACAAAAGAGTAAGAATCTCACCAGAAAGGAGAGACTTGGGGTAATAAAAAAGTTCCTACACATGTACTGTCGCTTGCCCAACTGATGTATAATTTGTCGTCGTTTAGTCATTTAGTCGTTTCCGACTCTTCGTGACCCCATGGACCAGAGCACGCCAGGCCCTCCTATCCTCCACTGTCTCCCGGAGTTGTGTCAAATTCATTCTGGTAGCTTCGATGACACTGTCCAACCATCTCATCCTCTGTCGTCCCCTTCTCCTCTTGCCTTCACACTTTCCTAACATCAAGGTCTTTTCCAAGAAGTCTTCTCTTCTCATGAGATGGCCAAAGTACTGGAGCCTCAGCTTCACAATCTGTCCTTCCAGTGAGCACTTGATTTCCTTTAGAATTGATAGGTTTGTTCTCCTTGCAGTCCAGGGGACTCTCAAGAGCCTCCTCCAGCACCACAATTCAAAAGCATCAATTCTTCGGCAGTCAGCTTTCTTTATGGTCCAGCTCTCACTTCCATACATCACTACAGGGAAAACCATAGCTTTGACTATGCGGGACTTTTGTTGGCAAGGTGATGTCTCTGCTTTTTAGGATGCTGTCAAGGTTTGTCTTCGCTTTCCTCCCAAGAAGCAGGTGTCTTTTAATTTTGTGGCTGCTGTCTCTATCTGCAGTGATCATGGAGCCCAAGAAAGTAAAATCTTTCACTGCCTCCATGTTTTCCCCTTCTATTTCCCAGGAGGTGATGGGACCAGTGGCCATGATCTTAGGGTTTTTTTTTTTTGATGTTCAGCTTCAGACCTTTTTTGCACTCTCCTCTTTCATCCTCATTACAAGGTTCCCCAATTCCTCCTCATTTTCTGCCATCAGAGTGGTATCATCTGCATATTGGAGGTTGTTGATATTTCTTCTAGCAATCTTAATTCCGGTTTGGGATTCCTCCAATCTAGCCTTTCGCATGATGTATTCTGCATATAGGTTGAATAAGCAGGGGGACAATATGCAGCCTTGTCGTACTCCTTTCCCAATTTTGAACCAATCAGTTGTTCCATATCCAGTTCTAACTGTTGCTTCCTGTCCCACATATAGGTTTCTCAGGAGATAGATAAGGTGGTGATGCATTTCTTTAAGGACTTGCCATAGTTTGCTGTGGTCCACACAGTCAAAGGCTTTTGCATAGTCAATGAAGCAGAAGTAGATGTTTTTCTGGAACTCTGTGGCTTTCTCTATAATCCAGCACATGTTTGCAATTTGGTCTCTAGTTCCTCTGCCCCTTTGGAATCCAGCAAGTACTTCTGGGAGTTCACATACTGCTGAAGCCTACCTTGTAGGATTTTGAGCATAACCTTGCTAGTGTGTGAAATGAGTGCAATTGTACAGTAGTTGGAGCATTCTTTGGCACTGCCCTTCTTTGGGATTGGGATGTAGACTGATCTTTTCCAGTCCTCTGGCCACTGTTGAGTTTTCCAAACTTGTTGGCATATTGAATGTAGCACCTTAACATTTTAAATAGTTCAACTGGAATGCCATCACCTCCACTGGCCTTGTTGTTAGCCAAGCTTTCTAAGGCCCACTTGACTTCATGTATAATTGGCCCACTTGACTTCATGTATTATTAGCCTCATTGTATATAAGCTGTGGAAATGCCAGGGCAGAATAAGGAACTGTTTAGTTACTTAAAATCTCTTCATGGCAGTAACATATCCTGTAGGGGAGATTTTTGGTAATTAAAGAGCTCTTCCTTCCATCCTCCCATTGGCTCCTATACCATGAGACTGATTATATATCATTTGGACAAGCTGCAAGACAGACATAGGAACTCTTCAATCACTGAAAATGTTCCCCTAACAGTGACATCATCATCCTTCCAGAGGCATAACTTACACAATAGGATTTTGGCCACTATCTGCCTGCTGCTAATGTAAACATAGGTAAATTCCCCTGCTCACAATTTTTGAAACTATCAGTGCAAGGCCTCTTTCCCATAGCTACAACTGTCTTACATCCATTACACAAGCTATATTCAGATGTTTGTCAGATAATGTGGGGGGGGGGGGGGGCTAAATGGTTAGTAGGGATGGGTACTATATATAGGTCCTGCTCATGAACATTCCCATGTCCGATGTAGAGTTACAGACTTTTATGCATGAAGTACAAGGTTCTAAAGCAACAATATTTGGCTGACTAGGCCAGCTTTAGCAAATGTGGTTACAGGCCACTTCAGACTTTCTGTGTTACTGGAGGCATAAGGATGTTCAGGGTGGGGCATATGTATACACCTATACCCCTGCCACTCATTGAGTACTTTACATAATCAGCCAAGTGCCTGAATATACTAGAGTAGCGGAGTCAGGCATTTGGCCTGTATGCTTACTGTATATTAGCCAAAAACTCGGAGCTTACTCACAGAATGTCAGTATAAATACTTCAAAATACTTATGTTCTGGAAGTGTGTTTAGGACTTTAACCAAAACTAATGTAGGAGTAGAAATGACAATTTGCCAGTATCAATAGCCTTACGGCTCATTCAGGTTTTTTTAAAAAAAGCCCAACTCAAATGACACAGTGAGAGATAGAATTTCTCGGAAACATTATAAAAAAGAAATACATCTGTTAGGGGCACTCTGTGCTTAACTAAGTGGGAGGATGAAGTGAATTAATATATGAGAAATACACATCGAGTACTAATGAGATAGATTATTTGTGTAAATGGAACTGTCATTGCTAGATAGGAGACTTTACACTGGGTTGTTTTCTTCTATTAGTTTGTTCCAAGAATTAAAACAACGACGACAACGACAACGACAACAACAACAACAACAACAACAACAACATACAGTCTTGATCTCTGTGACACCAATATCCAGGTTTGGTTTCACACAATCCAGACTGCCCTTTGGTTAGCCTGTACTGATTTTCATAAACTAGCCCCTTTCATCTTGCCTTGCTAAAGTTTTTCTGATACCTTGTTCATCGTGTGTCAGAATGCATGAAGATGTCCATACAGCATTACTGAAAGGTTCACTTTCATTTAGGTGCCTATTGTGAAGAACAGTTATTCTGACAACTCACCTTGAAGCCTTGAAAGTATGCTTTGGGACTCTCTGAGAAGTTCATCCTTTTGTTTGTAATCCCTAGTCTTTGTGAGACATTATTTAGGGTTCATTGAGCTATTATGATAGAGGCTTCAACTGTACATGAGTAGGCTGCCCCTGAGGTCCAGTAGAGTTTGACCATCCTCTTCAAAAATAACTTCAAACGAGGAAAAACTCTGAAGGAATTATTCTGGGGTGCAGATCAGCATCTTAGTGCTGCTCAATTTAGTTTGAGGTGGTTGAGGAGTTTGTGTGCATGCTTAGTTATCGTTCACTATTCAGTTATCTCTGTGGCATTTGACACTCACTCTTCACCACAAGTCCAGTGGAAGATTTCATAATGTAAATCTTTCCCAAAGATCTTTTCGGATCATGTCATGTGGAGAAACGAGGAAACTGTAGAATGATGAAAAGATTTATAATGAAAAAAATATATATCTAAATGCATCACCCTTGGTCACCTTGCAATGGTACAGTAAGGCCAAAAATATCATTAAAATAAATTCTGGAAATGAGACTGAAAAAATGGAAGTTTCTTTCCCCAGAGAACAAAACTTTCAAGAAATTGGAGAAGAAATTGTGGCCTAGCACTAGCTTTGCCTTTTTCTTGTGTGTTTCTGTGTTTCCTCATATTTATTCCAAGGCTTACATGAAATAAGCTGTAGTATAAGCATCTCCTACTTTTTCCTCTCCTTTCACTTTTCAGGAGTTTGGACACCATCATGGCTGTTCTTACTTCTCGATATAGAAGCTCTATACCAGGGGTTGCCTGAGGGGGTCACACTCTCAAGAGGCTTTTAATTTTTAATATTTTACAGTAATAAAAAAACCTCAAATTCATTGGTTATGGAGTGGAAAGGTAATTGTAAATAGAGAAAAGAGAGAGAGAGAGAGAGAGAGAGAGAGAGAGAGAGAGAGAAAGAAAGAAAGAAAGAAAGAAAGAAAGAAAGAAAGAAAGAAAGAAAGAAAGAAAGAAAGAAAGAAAGAAAGAAAGAAAGAAAGAAAGAAAGAAAGAAACCCACTTAATCACACTGGAAAGGTTCCCTTAAAGAGAACCTTCTCTCTACCAAGGAATCACTTAAGACTCCCCATTCAGTAGAAGCTCTACAGCTGGACCAAAACTATCCAGCTTGGGCACACATAAGGGTCAAGCTGAAGGGCATTTTCCCATGCATCATAGGATAGCTGAGAAATGTATTATACTAGACCACTCATAAATGGCCCAAACTGTAATCTGTTTCTCTTTATAATTGCATCCTAAAACAATGAGCAAAAACTGAAAAATCTTTTTGGCACTTCCAGGGGCCATTTTTTTAAGTTTAAAAATTAGAGCATTGGTGACCTCAGAAATACTGTAAATCCCTCAAAACATGACAAAATTGCCCCGTGCCCATTATGGGGCCCAGGAGGACATTGTGAATCACTTTCCTACTTCAAAATTATTTTGTTAATATTTGAAGAACTGTCGAGCCCTAAAAGGCTGGGTGCCACAAAATTTTAACTTATTTTAATTTTATTTATTTAGTCTTATTTGTAGGCTGGCTTTCTCCTGATGAGAGGACTTACGGTGGTTCATAATGTTAAAACAAGTCAAATTTAAAACACAGTAAATTATGCATTAAAAAGGAATTAAACCATAATAATAATTAAAATACATTAAATTATCAAAAAAAAAAACATTTAAAACTTGCAAAATAAGCTTACTAAGCCAAAAACCAGTGTGCAGGACTCAGTTATTAGAAGACTGTCTGAAAAAAAATGGGTCTTCAGCTGTTAGCAGAAGGATAAAAGGGAGGGAGACAATCTAATCTCCCAAGGGAGAGCATTTCACAATCTGGGAGTTGTCACAGAGAAGGCCCTCTGTCATGTCCTTACCAAGTGCACCTGCAATGGCAATACAACTAAGAAGAGGGCTTTCTCTGAGGATCTTAAGAGCTGAGAAGGCTCATATGGGGAGATACATGCCTTCAGACAGCTTGGACCCAAACTGTATAATCCAGTCCCCTCTGTTCCCATTTTCCCTGCTCCTGCTTAAATAATGATGTTGTGCAGCATTCAAACCAGCCTCAATATTTTTTTGGTCAATAGGTTCTCCTTCCTGCAATTCCTGTCCAGTTCTAACAATCTGTATTTTTAAAATTTTCTTATTTTGTGACTGAATTGGCCAGGGTCCTGTTCAATTTTCTGCGAAACTGTGAACCCAGAAGAGGAGACAACAGTGTTGAGAGATCCAACATTGCCCGCCTGGTCATGTTTTTAGCATTTGCAGTAGCAGTGCAAGACCGCAAAAAAAACCCTTTGCTGAAACCATTCCTATTGGTAAGAAATTGTTTGAAAATCACTTTCCTCTTTCGCTTCTTAGAAACTGGGCAGAGAATTCAGAAAGGGCACAGCATTTCAGAAGTTAGGGGGAAAAACACCATAGAGGCATTTCACAGAGGTTTTAAATTCTGAATTATTCTATGGAATATTTTTACCAAAATCACAAGTTTTCAAGTCCATGTGCCACACTACAATTCCTGGGCTCACTTGCTTGCTTGCTTGCTTGCTTGCTTGCTTGCTTGCTTGCTTGCTTGCTTGCTTGCTTGCTTTATTTATTTATTTATTTATTTATTTATTTATTTATTTATTTATTTATTTATTTATATCCCACCTATCTGGTATATTCTACAACTCTCCCTGTTACGACACAGGTTGGGGCATAAAGGCTGGGATTTTATTCTATTTTTAATCCATAATTTCAGCTGGGGAAAATTGTGTTTCAAATGAGGGGATTGTCAGAATACTGTATGTCAATAGCATTATAGTTGTTAGGCAACCCCAAACTATCAGCAAGGATCTCCCTTGTTAAACTTGACTTGCCCAGTTTAAATGCAGCATCTCAGCTCATTTTCTGTCTGCTTCTGCTGGCAGTTGAGGAACCCTGCTTGATTGACAAGTGGCTAAGCTGTCTCAGATACAGAGGGAATTGGACTATATATTTATGAGAGACCTCATTAGTGCAGAAGTGTTTCCACCCGAGTGCCTTATGGGATTTTGCCAGCCATCTTGTGCCACTTGTGCAGAGTTCAAAGGAAAGACTCTGGATTGCCAGGAATTTGGTAGTTAGCTATCAAAATATTTAGACATGGAGTAAAGCCTGATTTTAAAAGGGCAATCTATTTTGCTGAACAATCTTTTAAGTGGAAGCATCAAACCATGACAGTTCAAAGAGGGCAATTTGCAACACTGAACTACTTCATTCTTATTTCCCAAATCCCTGCTGTCTAGAGCCTTTGGAGGCCAAGAGCATCAGCTTGGATAAGTGAACATGTTTGCTACAGGGCTGACCATTGACCTGCTGAGGCAACATCAATTTTGAACCACATGCCTTTGAGCAGGTAAAGATCTGACAACTGGTGACATTCAAAACAATACAAGAGGTGGGCACCATCAGCAACAGTTTTGTATGGAAGGATGGGCACATTAGGGCTGAAGTGGTTCAAAAGAAATATGTCACTTGAATTCTTTCTCTTGTTATTAGGCAAAGGTAAAGGTTCCCCTTGACATTTAGTCTAGTCGTGTCCAACTTCAGGGCATGGTGCTCATCCCCGTTTCCAATCCATAGAGCCAGCATTTGTCTGAAGAAAGTTTCTGTGCTCACATGGCCAGCGCGACTAGACATGGAATGGTGCTGTCTTCCCACCGTCGTGGTACCTATTTATCTATTTGCATTTTTACATGCTTTCAAACTGCTGGGTTGGCAGGAGCTGGGACAAGGGATGGGAGCTCACTCTATCACATGGATTCGATCTTACGACTGCTGGTCTTCTGGCATTGCAGCACAGAGGCTTCTGCGATTTAACCCACAGCAGCACCGCGTCCTTTGCTATTAGATTCACCACTTATTGAACAAATAGTTTCTTCTGAGTTTTAATTTGAAGTGTCTTATTTGTAATATCCATTGCACCACGAGAATGTGATTCTGTGCCACTTTATATGAAAGTAAACTCCACTGAACAAAGTGGTACTTAGAGTGTGACCAGATGACTTCCAAGGAATGCATGTGATCTCATGAAAAGAGTCACTTTAATGAGAGCAATCTTCCTTGAACCCCTCTGTCAGTTAGAGAATTGCTTCAGCCCTGCTCCCCAAAATGAGAAGTCCTACAGCTGGACCAAAAAGGTCCAGCTTGAGCATGGATCCAAATTAAACTCGAGCACATTTCCCTGCACACCGTCTAATCACTAGGAAATAGATGGCACTAGACTATTCCACAAGCAGTCCACATTGCAACCTATTTCTCAGAGTAATCGCACTCACTGGAAGGGCAGATCCTGAAGCTGAGGCTCCAATACTTTGGCCATCTCATGAGAAGAGAAAACTCACTGGAAAAGACCCTGATGTTAGGAAAGTGTGAGGGCAAGAGGAGAAGGGGATGACAGTGGATGAGATGGTTGGACAGTGTCATCGAAGTCACCAATGTGAATTTGATCAAACTCCAGGAGGCAGTGGAAAACAGGAGGGCCTGGCATGCTCTTGTCCATGGGGTCACGAAGAGTCGGACATGAACTAACAACTAAACAATAACAACAATCACACTCTTAGACCTGAGTAGGGTGGCCAGATTGGTGGGGGGCCTTTCAGAAGATTGTGTCCTTCTGAAATTTCTTCTTATACATAACTGTTCTGTCGAAATGTTAAACATACTGCATCCCTGTCCTCCTTTCCATTTGTCCACCTATTTATGAGTGTGATGCATAGGACAGCAAAAATGCCTTCAAGAGATTGCATAATTGGAACAAAGGAAAAGTTGTATGTAATCCCAACAAAGCATTAACCATCCTACCCCACCCACCCCGGAGCTGCAAAAAAGAAATGTGTTCCATTTACTATGTGTTCACCCATCAAATGTTTGAAGAAGGTTATCATATCACCTCTTGGCTTTCTCCTTCCCAAGCAAAAGACACTCTTTTTCCTCAACCACTCTTCACAGAGGCTGGTTTCCAGAGCTTTTAGCTTTTTGGTCTCCCTCCGTTGTACGTGTTCTAGCTTGTCAACAACAAGCTCATAAGGACTCCGGGTGCAAGTGCAGATCTGAGAGGTGCTCGGTCCTTCCCTAACCGAGGTATATTTATAGAATGGCCACCTAAAATAGGAAAACAAGGTTCCTGCACCTTTGATAGTTGTATAGAAGGGAGAATGTCAGATGGGAAAACTTATCATGCAAACCTCATTTGCTGAAATTCCCTTTTCTACACAATTATTAAAAGTAAAGAAGCCCTGCCATTTTTTTTCATCAGACCATCTGAGTAAGAAATGAACTGATATTCTAGTATGCACTTTACTTTAGTAGATGTTTTGAAAAACACCACAAGGCCATTTTCACACAGCCTCTGGATCAACATTTTAGACTGGAAAGTTGTTTCCCACAGGCTGGAAATTCTTTCTATTTAGTCAAATGGAAGAATACCCAGTACATTCAATACATGTAGCAGTCCAATCTATTGCTTTCCTCCAATCATGTCTTCTAGAGAGGAAATAAAGTCAAGTAATACAATCCCATGCCTGCTAGTAGAGATATATTGTCTACCACCCAAGAATATAACTGAGGCCTGTAAATCCACTGCAGTATGGAAACAATAAATCCCCATCTCTGTATTTCACTCGAATGAAGGATGAAAGTTAAATTGCTGCCGACTGGTTTGGTGACACTTTCCCCAGACAGGCATAGCACTGTTGGCTCATTCTATTTTTTTCTCCAGTTGTTGATGTCTCAGGAACAGGTGGATGGGCTTTCTTTAAATCTGTCATTCATCAGCCCTCATTCCAAGGACAGTCCATTAGCTCACCTTCAAAATTAGTCTGCACTTGGGAACAAAGAAGGAACTGGAAACATATGTTCTCAAAGTCACTGAATGCTCCAGTGATTCTGCAGTGTGCCACTTTCAGTCTTGTAGACTGCACACCAGAGGACCTTCCAAACCATGATATGTCAAGAAATTGAATTATTGCTGGCTGGAGCCTGAACATGCTTTGACAAAAGGGACTGGGAGTGAACATGGAAATTAAGTAGAGGCTCTTTCTCAGAGCATATCAGTGTCATCCCAGATCTTAAATTAAATCAAATAAAATCAAAATTGCTTTTGTGGCCAACAGATTACTGAATGCCCCAGCCAGCAAAGCCAGAAGACAAGCTGGGTATTTCTGGAAATCATAGTTCAAAGAAGGAACTTTTACTGTCTTCATGAGGGCTTGAGATGGTGGGTAGGGTGAGAAAGCTAAGCAGATTCTGAGTATCAAGGCTTGAGAATATGACAGATTTGACAGATTTGTTTAAAAATATATACATTCAGCAACAAATGCAGAAAGCAAATATAGGTGGGAAAGCAAATATAAGGGCATCATCAGAATGCTAACATGTAAGCACATGCATTTCTATCTTCCTTCCCTACTACCACAAGCACCTCAAGAAGAGTTGTGTCCTATGATGAGAGAGAAGGAAATCAGCAACACAAAAACTATGGCTGAGATCATGTTTGTAGCATAAGCTGAAGCATAACTTTCCATCTGTTCCTCCCTTGTGAACAAACAGATATTGCTTCAACTGCACATCTCTCCCAAGAATTGTGGCAGTGGGGGGTTGTATATGAGGACGTAACAGGGAGAAAGTTACACTAGGGCTTAAACTGTGGACAAGATTTCAGCCATTGTTCTGTCCCATAATTGTCATTACATTCTGGAAAATGGAGTCCGGCAAATTTCTGATCTAGTTACTTGCCAGGTGAATCTGTTGTTTATGCAGTTCCTGACATATTAATTCCCTCCTCACACTGCCTTTACCAATCCTCCCCAGCTCTAATTCTATTGGCCCTGACAACATTAAATAGAGAAAAGACCAAATATAGGCAGGAGAACATTCCAAGGATAGTTTGCTATGGAAGGCAGTCATTAAGAAATGGTAAGGCTGCAGAATCTCAGGCCAGAGATCATAATGTGGGTGTGTGACTGGATACAAAAATACTGAAGATCACAATTTATTGCACTCTGTTAATCACTGTTTTGCAAAAGCTAATGCAACTGCAGTTATAATTACCAAATCTGGGCTATGAATTCATCATGCTTGCAACAAAAGATATGTCATGAACTGATTACAATATTTTTAAAGAACAGTTTCTTTTGTATTCTTGAAGGCTTTCACAGCTGGGATCCAATGGTTGTTTTACATTTTTTCGGGCTGTTTGGCTGTGTTCTCGAGGTTTTTCTTCCTAACGTTTTGTCAGTCTCTGTGGCCAGCATCTTCAGAGGATAGGAGTTCGAACTCTGTGTTCTGGTGCAGTGTGTGGGATAGTTGAGTATTTGTAGCTGTGGGATCAAATTTTTGTCCTTTTGAGGAGATTGGGTGATTATGGTGATCAGGGTGTTTTTGTTATGGGTGAGGGGGAGATGATCTGTCACTGTGATTGATGGATGTCGTTAGCTAGTCTTTTGTGTGCAGTGATTACTGGTCACTGCACACAAAAGGGCTCCCAGCAGTGAAAAATACAGCCTGCAAAAGGTCAACCAACTCAACCCAGCCACAAGGACCAGTGATCATTGCACACAATGGACTAGCTAATACACCCATAACAAAAAACACCCTGATCACTATAATCACCTAATTGCTTGAGAAGGACAAAAAGCTGATCCCACAGCTACAAATACTCAACTGTCCCACACACTACACCAGAACACAGACAAAATTCTAACTCCTGTCTTCTGAAGATGCCAGATACAGAGACTGACAAAACATTTGGAAGAAAAACCTCCAGAACACAGCCAAACAGCCCGGAAGACCTACAACAACCATCAGTTTCTTTTCTTTTTTTATTTTAACAGTAACATAAACAAACACAACTAAAAATGCATCTAATAAAAATTAACAAATGTTGACTAAACATAGTGATCCCCCACCCCACTGGGACCAACTGGAAGTTGAAACCATTTACCTCCATGGAACTCCCTCCCCGATTCCCCTTCCAAATATTTTCTGTGGCAAAGCACTGTGTCTGCATTTCTAACCTAACAAGGCAGAAAAGGTTGCAAAGCAGCTTTTGGCTACATTCCTCAGAGACACATTGCTACCACCTATATTTTGAATAATTCTGGTGTCCTGCATTCTTAGGAAGCCAGATTTTTGTACTTATGGATCACGGATGCAGAAAGATACTTATTCAAACTACAGTTCACAAAATTTCATAAGTAGATGTAATTTCTTCCCATCTGTTTTGCAAAACTGGACAAGACCCTTGTCTGGAGAGTACTTTTCAATTTTTAAGCAAGTGGATGTATTTCTGCTAAGCAGTCTAGCATATCAGTGAGGTCAACCAAACCAAGGTAGAGAAAACTAAACCAACTCCAGTTGACAGTTTAGTATACTTCTTAAAGAACCAAGCAGAGAGAAGTCAAAACAGTTGCTTTCAAATATGACAGACAAACAAACAATTAACTAACAAGGCTTTTCAAAATCCTAAGAATAATTCCCCATAGCAGATTTCAGATGAAAAATATTTATATACTTCTGTAACATACCTTTAAGTTGCTCTTACTCCCTGATTTCTATATGAAGTCAAAACAAAATTCTTTTACTATCAGCGGCATACCTTTCTGGTATGGGACAGTTTCTCCCCTTTCTGGGGAGGGAATTTCAGATCGATTATTCAATAGTACAGTATTGGAGAACATGGTCGTTGAGATGATTTCTGACAGATTAGCCTGGAAAGTGCATAAAATGTAGATTGGCAGTAGCAATGACCAGACTGCTAAATACCTGGATCATTTATTGGCAAGAAGGTGTATTTTGGTAAGTCCACCCCTGACCACAAGTTCCCAAGGTCAGATGTATTCCATAGCAGGAGGACAGTGAAAGTAAGAAAAACAGGGGAAAATGTTAGAAAGAAAACGGCAAGCAGAGAAAGAGCATGTGCTGTTCATAGAACTTATAGAACAGTGGTTCTCAATCTTGGGTCTTAAGATGTTCTTCAATAAAAATCCCAGAAGCCTTCACCACTAGCTGTTTTGACCAGGATTTCTGGGAGCTGTGGTCTAAGAACATCAGGAAACCTATGGTTGGGAACCATTCATCTAGACAATTTGAAGCTATTTGGTTAGCAGGATCAGAGTTGAACCAACTTAGTCTGGAATTCATCTTCTAGATCCTGTCTCTTACTTCTAAAGGAGTCAATTTATATTTATAACCCTAAAATCTTTCAGCATTTTAGGGTGAACTCTCTGAGAATATGAAACATTCATATGTACCATTTGTCTTTTAATTACTTTAGGAAACTGATTATCATCAAAGCATGTCTAATTTTGATTGCTGTTATTAATTTTGCTTTAGCAACAAAGTTAAGATGGGTTATTGAACCAATGTCTGCTCTACAGCGTTTTACAAGCAGCAATAATTTCTCTGAGGAAATAAGCATGTCTCTGAGTCCATATTTTATTACTATTTGTCTCAACCCTCTTTGTCAGGCCTATACATATTCAGATTACAAGGGTTATTCCATAGCCAAGCACCATTGAACAACTCAGACCTAACATCTTTTGCTCTTATCTTTTGCAAGTTTGAATGCAATGGAACACAGAAGAAAGAAATTTCTAAATCTCAGTGTTTATTTATAGTCATTTTTCTATTCATGGTGAAACTGTTAGTAAAACCTGACTTTATTGCCTTTTGATCACAGACATTTATTTTAGGATATATGATTGCCACATTTATTAAAGGAGTATCCATGCCACTATAATTCCAGTAACCTCCCTTTATGCTTGGTTTATGCATTATGATTCTGTCTGATACTGCTCCAGTTAATGATTGGGTTGCATTATAGTTGTTCAACACAGAATTATTTTCAGAATAGAGCCACCATATAAAGCACAGAAGTGAGTGATTTAAGATAAATTCTGCATTCTTGAGGCTTCTTTTATTCATTTCTCACACTGGTTTTGTTTTTATTTTAGATTCTCATTAGTTTGCTATGGAGCACATAATATACCATATCCTTAAGTGCTGTCTGTGTGCATCACTAGAAGTCGTGAGTCATAAGGTACAGAACAGAAGAAGATAAAAGAAGCATGTCTTCATATAACTCATAGTCAAACTATGGAAAAAGTAGTGATGGTTGCTGATTTAGATGGTGTTAGGAAGACAGACAGCTCCATGGAGGAAATACCTTATCAACCTCCAGCATCAGATGTCTTGTAGTGCTGAATACTAGTTGCTGGGGAATGTGAGCATGTCCTGCTTTTCAGTTTCCCATTGGCATCTGGTTCATTTTATTCTAATCCTCTTTTGGGGTGCAGTTGGCCATTGTGGGAAAAGAATTTTGAACTAGATAGGCCTTCGGCATACTCCAGACGATCTTGTCTTATGTTGTTAAGGTCCTTCAGCAACAGTTAGATTAATTGTTGCTAAAATGAAAAATAAGTCAAAGGTTTCTGAAATGATAAATCTACAGCAGGCTATGTCATTTCAGGTGGTAGGTTGGGGCACAGAAGATGAAATATCCCATGACACAAATATTCCAATGCCCAGAAAAAAATATGGAAAGAAGAAATCCTAGATTAAAATCTTTTTTCCTGGCCTCTAGCTGTCTACATGCAGGAAAGGGTTTTTGTTGATTTGGTTTGGTTTTCTTAAAATGTATGGGGGGACATTCCATTATGGTGGCTTTTCCATTCCAGTCTAAGCGTCAAACTAGATGATATATTTATCAAATTTTAGGACAAGTTACAGCTGTGAGAATTTGTTCTGTGTCAAAGTATCAAAGGTGTAGGAACCTGAAATTCAGCAACCCTGCACACATCTTTGTTGAAACAGCTGTTGAAACATCTTTCCATTAGCCCAGTTGGGAATGATGGTACTTGAAGTTCAACAACATCTGGAAAGTCACTGATTCTCCAGCCCTGCTGTGAAGCATGCCCATTGCCTACATATGTTCATGTTTCAGTATCTCTTTTCTCACGTGAGGAAGGAACAAAGTCTGGTGAGTAAATGGAAGCAGCAGCATAAGAGACATGAACAACTCATACTAGAGCTGCCTAGAGTGGTCCTGACCCAATCAGATAGGTGGGATATAAATTAAATAAATAAATAAATAAATAAATAAATAAATAAATAAATAAATAAATAAATAAATAAATAAATACTGCTAGATATAAATGTATTGTTTACTTGACTGATGCAAGAAAAAATCAATTCAAAAGAGAAAACTAGGTATCTGATAACACAACAAAACCATATTGAAGCAAGGGCAGGTAGTTCAATAAATGAAGCTAGGGTGGTGGCATTTTAATTTGGAGAGGCTATTTGTCTTACACAAACACTCTACCAAGGGTACATGTATGGTCTGCCTACTTGGCTTCCCACATTCAGGTATTCTCCACATGTGTAGCAAATCAGGACATATTTTTTCCCACAGCAGTATACGAAGTAAAAGGAGGTTGGATCTGTGGAAAGACCATGCAAGAAGAAGGCACTGCTGTAAAATGAACAAACCTAGTTTCCAGATTGTTAGGTGGAAATCCAGGAACTGACCAGAACTAAAGGCCACAGGTGGGAACTCAAGTCGCAGGACTCAATGTCAAATCAGACTTAAGTTGCACCAGTGAGTCAATTTGGAGTTGACTTGACTCACAACTCAGATCCCACCCACCCCTCTTTTTTTCTCTGGGGGGAAGAGCTTATTTTTAATAGGGACTCAGACTTGGGGCATGGTTCTTGGGACTTGGTACCAAAGACTTGGACTCAGACCTGGGATGCAGACCCAAAGACTTGCCAACATACCTGTTAAAGACCAACATGTTAAAGGCATGTCTGTGCCATCTCAAATTCACTACCATACACGAAGAAGTGACAACAAAACGTTCCTTCACAATAGCTAGAAGGTTTCAATGGCTTTTCAAGGACTCCACTACGAAAAGCGACAATTTTTGTTCTTATGCCCTTTTACTTTTTGGGGACTTCCCTAACAAGTTTGTCAAGAGGAATGGCAATTAATGCTAACACTAATGGGGTATGAATGCTTCTCTGTTTAGAACTGATGAGAAATGCAACCTTTTGTCAGCTCAACAGCTGTCACATAATGGTGTGCAGTTCACTTCCTGCAGTCTCAGTATGGATTTGAACTAGAAGCATAAGAGCAGAAAGCTCTATGTAACCTTAGAGTTTGGCCCTTTGAAACATAAAAGCTATTAAGAAAAGTCAATTGCCTCTCTTATGGATAAGGAAAGGAAGATGGTTGAGGGAAGTGGAGTGTCTGCTTAGTTCTCTTCATCAGGATGCACTTGCAGAGCATGTGGTCCAAATACTTAAGGTCCTAGGTTCAATCTGTGGTATCACTAGATAGGATCGGGAAACTCTGGAGAATTACTGTCAGTCAAAATAAACAATATGAGCAACATGGGCCAATTGACATGACCTAGCAAAAGTTAACTTCCTATATTCCTAGCCATGGTTTCTGGAAGATATTTGGGAATTGTAGAAGTAATGTTTCCAAGCCACATATCCCATACACCTTCATGCACACAGGCATATGCCATAAGCAAAGATTTATAATCCATGTGGTTACACTTGCATTTCTACAAATGCCTGTTGAGGTGCTGAGAAAAATCCCTCTTTTATGGCTGGTATTTGTCTTGTAGTGAAATCCCCTTCTGATGCCAAAGAGGGAATTCCTCTTAATGGAAATAGTACCTTCACAGAAATTATTTTTACCAGGACAGTGGAAGAAATCCACTCCATCACATTTGCTGTGACATCCCACACACATTCCTGCTGTTTGGATTGAAAAAAAAATCCTGCACATTGAATAGAATAAGACCAATGTGCCCTCTAACTTTCAGCCCCACTAGACGGGGCTCTGCCTCTCTTTCGCTCGGCTTCAACCCTGCATGTGCACGACTCCCCTCCCCACATGCTGGGTTCCGTCACAACCAGAACCTAATGCGATCGCTGCATGGAAGACAGCTGTGCGAAGGGAAGCGGAGTGTTGCACACGTGTGTGTGCATGTGTAGCTTGGTGGGAACCTGAGACATTTCATGTCACATCCAGTTTGGCCTTTAGTAGCTTCTCCTTTACGATGATTCAGAAAAAAGAAAATGGCAATATAATCAAAACACGCTGCATGCTTAGGCAGTAAATAGCTGGCATCATCTGGTTTTTGATGTGTAATAGTGACTAGTAAGTAAAACATCTTTTTTCCTAAACCATGTGCATCTGTCCCATTGCGCCAATGGTTATCTTACTATGGCACCAGAGACTAAAACTTCAACAAGGATTTGAATATCATTTAAAAAGGAAGATAATAGCATGCCCAATAATAAGTAGACAAGGAAAAATCTGACAGGGGTTCTATTTCCAGTGCCATCTTCTGCAGCTCATGATTACCAAGAGACAAAAGTAGGATAAAAGTAGGTAGTGTATCAAGGACATACAAGATAATGGCTAGAGGCCAGGATCCTGACCTGCTAAATCGTTTGCACTATGGTCCATTGTGCAATATGTTTCTCATTTTAGGGAGTTGTGTAAGCAAGTATCCAGTAGCTTCTAATGCAAAGGCAAACCCTCTTGGCTCAAATAAGCAATTTCCACTTGCACAGTGGTGAGTTGAGAGATCAAATGGAACTATGTTGGATGGTCCCAGCCAATAGAAACAAGGGAAAGATCACTGGGTCTTAGGATTATGTTCAAGTTGATTATCAAGAACAGCTAGTCTGAACCTTCAGAATGGAGCAATTGAGAAGTCTAGAGAGATGAAAAGTAACTGAGGACCCTGGTAGAAGATAAAGAGGAATGGCTCAGTGAAAGAACAGACGTTATCAGGACTTACCTTAAAAATTATGGGGAGATGTGTGACATACAGTGAGGATGGAATCCCACAGGCCAAACAGCTCCAACCAATGAAGTATATCCAGAAGTTAATGTCTTGTAGCTCAGGTTTTTCCTTAAAAAAAAAAATCTCCTAAGTAATACTGTGGAACAAATTCTGGTGATGCACTGTGCTATTAAGAGAGAGGTTTTCATGTGTTTATGGTTTTCAGGTTCAGAAAAGAAAAACAGGGTCCTCTGTAGTTGTAAAATATTTATTTTAAGCAAATGAAGATCAAGTGCACCTACCATTGTACTTCTAGATAATTTGGATGTTAACACTCTATGAAATTTACCTTCAAATTATTTGGCCCCCTTTCCCTTTCCTTTTTACTTTCCTTTCAATGTCTCCAAAACAAATAAAGCATCACTTTATTTGTGATCCATTTTCTAACATAAACCAGGGCTTTCCCTGACGCCATGGATACCTAATCAACTATGCATGAATGGTATCTGCTGGTACTCAAGTGTTATTCACAAAGAACAAAATGATCTCACAAAAGTAGAATACCACTAAATAATGGTAACTGAAATATAAAAATAGAAAATATACATTAATAGACCCCTTCTGCAAAGATGAATGCAAAGAACTTCCAGTAAGAATTCACATGCTATAAGTCTGGAAATGTCAGTAAATCCAGTCTTTACCAAAGACATTCTCTTTACCTTTTCTTTTCGGTCTGAACTACTGCAGAAACGGAAGCATCACCCTAAAGACATGTCCTTCTGCTCTTGAGTCACAGTTCCTGAGACAATTTTCCTCCCAGAATGCAGAGCCTTTCTGTTGCAAGATAAAAATGAATTTGGAAAGTTACGTGAAGAGAGTAAAAGAGGGCAGTGTAGAGGGGAGCCAAAGCTTTTTCACCTGCCTCCTCATATCTGTACAATCCTGACCTCAGGGGTTGCCTTTCCTGCTTTCGAAATCTAAATGACACCTCAGCTGTAATCCCGAGTGTAGCACAAGATCGACTTGGAAAGCCTATCCACATAAAGTATTGTTGGAGAAATGAGAACTGGCAGTCTCATTCATTCTAAATAACTCTAAAATGTAGAATTACATTCTTTGTCTGCATTCCAGATTGTGTTTAATAATTCTTTTACTATACCCTGCATTGACTGGGTGTGAGGAACAGCAAAAGGGTCCCCCCTCTCTCTGTTTGTTTCTTTGTTTGTGTGTGTGTGTGGTTTTCTTAATTTTCACCACTTATAGACAGTAAATAATTTTGGACTGATTTTCCCTCCAATCAGTTTGATGTTATAGTAACTGTGGTGTGATTTACCTTGTCTGTGGACTTCACAAAGGTGAGGAAAGGCATGAAAGCAGCAGGTTGTGTCTTGCACACATTTATTTTATTCTTTAATTTATTTGTCTTAAGCAATATATAGCATGTAGCAACCAAGCATCTATGAACAGATGTTAGCTCTGAGCATTAGGATCCTGTGCAAAGGCCACAGAAGGTCAAGAGGATGCAAGCCAAAATATCCTTCATTGTTCAGCACCCTCTCTGCCTAAAGAAATCCATAACAGCACCTAAAAACCTTTTCTGTATAAGAGAAGATGCTTTTCAATTCAGGCTGAAGACAAATAATGGACTTTCCTGCCTGTATCTTGTGAAACGAATGAGGTTGGGTAAAGAGTACCAACTATAGCAGAAGTCAGAGTACTTTTTCAGCCACATCCTAATTCCAATTTCAGAATAGTATCAGAGGCTGGATTCCAGCAGTGAATGAAGCCAAGGACATGGAGTGAAGAATAATGTTGCCAAAAAGAAGTGTATGGATCCTGATGTGACTCTGACCAACCTGGGTCTTTTTATAGCAAGCATATAAAGCACAATATAATTTTCACTTGAAGGTCAGATGAGGAATTCCCAGGATCCCCATCTTGAGCGTTCTTTGCCCCTGGTCTGTGTGGCATGGCTTGAAATTTAGGGGTTTTTTTGGAAATCAGTTTATCAGTGGGAAGGATACAGAAAACAAGGAAGGCCTGCTAACTGATTGGGAAAACAGAGCAGAGCTGCCCTGAACTGTTCTTCCACTTCAACAGCAATTTGTTCTGCAGAAATGAGCAGGTCCAGCTTTTCACAGCCTGGAGATTAACAATGCAATATCCTCATCTCCCAGAAGTAAGCCCCATTGATTTCAGGTAAGTCTGGAAAGTAGGTATATGATTGCTGTGTATGAAAGTCACTTGTCAATGTATGGCAGATCAAATTATACAGAAGAAGGGGGCAATAAAAAAAAATACTTGACAACTGAGAGCAGAGGCAATGTCTGACTGCAGCTGATATACAGAGAAAATATTTGCCTTGTATCACAAACCCATAAATACTGAGTCATCACTATTAAATCTCAATAATATGTCTTAGCTTGTTTTTACTTTTTACTTGTTTATTACTTTGGGTTTTGTTATTTCGTTGCAGCTTTCATGTGCAAATTGATTGTATTATTTGGACATATAATGCTGTCCATTTGCTAATAAATACTGTTTAAGTGCAATGCGGCTAATTCTGAAGAGTGTAGCACCATAGTGTTTTCTGAAACCCGTGGTCTAACACTGTTGTCCTTTAATATCTTCCCTTCCTTTGCCCAAATGATTATTTACATAATGACTTCTTTAGGGCCAAAGAGAGGACTCTTCTTCCCAAAATAAGGATGAAGAGGAATGCAGACTTTGGCAAATAAACTGAAAGCAAACACTTAGAGATGAAAGCAGGAAAAGAATGTCAGAAATTTATTTCCGAAACCATGATGATGACCAAGAAAAAAACCTAATTTTTAAAAAAATACCAGGACAAGGAATTGTACTTCTCTTCACATACTTTGTATAGCAGAAGATGCCAGAATCATCAGCTCTCACTGCTAAAATTTATTTTAAATTAATTAAATACTTCCTATATCCCCATCGTAGTTTCTGATGCTGTCTAGGGATCCATTTGCTCTGGGGAAATCTTAGGAAGCTTGATCACCAAAAATCACAGCCAGATCTCTGCTGATGGTCCCAATCCCACTGGCGGTGATCCAGTGGGAATTTCTGGTGTTTAAAGGCTCCCCCTGTCCTGAGGTTCCCAATGGTTTCCCAAGGGCAAAATGGAGCCTTAGGGAGCCTCATAACCTAAAATGGGGGAAGTATTTAATTAATTTTAAATAATTTTTGATGACATGAGCTGATGATATCATCAGCTTCAGCCACTCAAAATTACATGAGTAGTATTTGGACCAATGAATGAGTGAATTAATGAGTATCAGAAGAGTTTTGCTATTATTATGGTCTTTGTGTCAGCAACACATTCTTTAATACAAAGCTTCAACACAGAGTTTCCTGGAGACATCCAAGATCCAAGCATTGGCATCAGCTTGATTTGTTCCTTACTAGATGTTCTAGTCTTCCTAGTATTACAATCACACACAGTTACCAGAGTGCTGATTGCAATACTGATCACTCCCTGGTGTGTAGTAGAGTAAAACTGAGAACAAGGAGATTGTATCACACGAAAAAAGAAGGAAGACCACGTATTCACATCAGCAAGACTCGCATTCAAAGAAAAGTGGAGGAATTTGCACAAGCACTTGAGGAAACCCTTCCAGGTCCAGATAATGTAAATGCACCTTAACGATGGGAACATTTCAAGAATGCTGTGTATAACACTACCTTGTCCACCTTTGGCAAGAAGACCAAAAAGATGGCTGACTGGTTCGAAGCCCATTCGGAGGACTTAATGCCAGCCATCGAGGATAAGAGAAGAGCTCTAGCAGCATACAAAGCCTATCCTAGCGAGTACAACTTGCAAGCTCTTCGAGCTGCTCGTAGCAAAGTCCAACAGGCTGCCAGGAGATGCTCCAATGATTACTGGCTTCAGCTCTGCTCTCAGATACAGATAGCAGCAGACACAGGTAACACCAAAGGAATGTATGATGGTATCAAGCAGGACTTAGGTCCAATACAGAAGAAATCTGTTCCCTTGAAGTCTGCTACAGGTGTGATCATCCAGGACCGAGCACAGCAAATGGAACGCTGGGTGCAACACTACTCTGAGCTATATTCCAGAGAGAATATAGTAACCAAAGAAGCATTAAATAACATTGAGTGCCTGCCTGTCTTGGAAGAGCTGGACAGCGAACCAACCTTAACGGAAATAAAAGTGGCCCTGGATTCCCTCGCCTCCGGGAAGGCACCTGGAAGGGATAACATCCCTGTTGAAGTGCTGAAAGGCTGTAAGGAGATCATCACCACTGAACTATATGAAGTCTTTCGTCTCTGCTGGAGGGAAGGTAGAGTACCACAGGACATGAAGGATACAAACATTGTCACATTGTACAAGAACAAAGGTGACAGGGGCGACTGCAATAAGTACCATGGCACTTCTCTTCTCAGTGTTGTAGTGAAGTGCATGCAGACAGATGCATGCAGACAGAGTCTATCCAGAATCACAATGTGGATAATAGATCCACCACTGACATGGTATTTTTCCTCAGACAGTTGCAGGAGAAATGTAGGGAACAACAAAAGCCACTCTTTGTGGCTTTCATAGATCTCACAAAGGCCTTTGATTTGGTTGGCAGGGATGGCCTTTTTAAAATACTTCCCAAGATTGGATGTCCACCTCGTCTCCTTAACATCATCAGATCCTTCCATGAGGGAATGAAAGGCACTGTAGTTTTTGATGGCTCAACATGAGATCCCTTTGACATCTGAAGCAGAGTGAAACAGGGCTGTGTCTTTGCACCAACCCTTTTGGGGATCTTTTTTGCTGTCATGCTGAAGCATGCCTTTGGAACTGCAACCGAGGGTGTCTATCTCCAGACTAGATCAGATGGAAAGCTCTTTAATCTCTCTAGATTGAGAGCGAAGACCAAAGTCCAACTGAAATGCACCCGGGACCTACTCTTCGCAGATGATGCAGCCATTGTTGCCTAATCTGCAGACCTCCAACAACTCATGAATCGTTTCAGCAAGGTCTGCCAAGACTTTGGACTAACAATCAGCCTGAAGAAAACACAAGTCATGGGCCAGGGCGTGGACTCACCTCTCTCTATTACCATCTCCACACAAGAATTGGAAGTTGTTCATGAATTTGTGTACCTTGGCTCAACCATCTCTGACACACTCTTTCTAGATGTCAAGCTGGATAAACACATTGGCAAAGTAGCTACCATGTTCTCTAAACTTACAAAGAGAGTATGGCTCAATAAGAAGCTGATGACATATACCAAGATCCAGGTCTATAGAGCCTGTGTCCTGAGCACACTCCTGTACTGCAGTGAGTCCCCGACCCTTTGTGCACGGCAGGAGAGGAAGCTGAACACCTTCCATATGCGTTGTCTCTGATGGATTTTTGGTATCACCTGGCAGGACAAAGTTCCAAATAGAGTAGTCCTAGATGGAGCTGGAAATTTTAGCATGTATACATTACTGAAACGATGGTGTCTACGTTGGATTGGGCATGTCGTGAGAATGGCTGATGGTCGGATTCCAAAGGATCTCCTGTATGGAGAATGAGTGCAGGGAAATCGCCCCAGAGGGAGACCACAGCTGCAATACAAGGACATCTGCAAGTGGGATCTGAAGGCCTTAGGAATGGACCTCAACAGATGGGAAACATTGACATCAGAGCGTTCAGCCTGGATGCAGGCGTTGCATAACAGCCTCTTCCAATTTGAAGAGACCCTTGTCCAGCAGGCCGAGGCAAAGAGGAAGTCACAAAAGCAGCAAAATCAGGGAGCTGGGCAGGTGACAGATTGGATTTGTCTTCAGTGTGGAAGGGATTGTCACTCTCGAGTCGGCCTCCTCAGCCACACTGGACGCTGTTCCAGGTCCTCCATACAGAGCACGTTACCATAATCTTTCGAGACTGAATGATGCCTAACAGAAGATGTAGCACATGTACCCAAGTTCTAAACCAATATTTTCAGAGTCCAAATCAAAGTAAAATATGACACTTTTAATGTGTTTTTTTTTTAAAAATTAGTGATTAATCATCAAATGGTTTTTATCCATCAGTTCTTACTGTTGATTTGTGAAATCACTGATCTCTTAGCAACTTGTTCTAAAATTAAAACTCCAGAGGAAAAATTCTGGAAACTTGTAAACATGAACATATGCAATTAGAGATTTCAAAGAATTCCAGTATGAAATTATTGATTGTCTAACAGAAAAGTGTGATTTGACCCTGGCCTCCATAAACTTGAACATTAAAAAAAAAATCCCAACTTTACATATATGCTGATAGGGTCTAAGGACTTATTAAGAAGGAAAGAGAAATACTGTATGAAATTGCAGTGGATATCTTAATGAAAATGTTGAGCTTTTAAAAAAAGTTAGGAAAGGGATCACAGTAATCTTCCTATATTTTAATGCCACTAAGGGTGTGACTACATTGCAATACACTCCTCCAGTTACTCTGGATTTAGCACAAACTCGTATTTTAATTCAACGAATCATTACTTTTTTGTACATCTGCCAGGAGATTGTTTATTTTAAATTGCAGTACATCATGATGGTTCTTTACCCATTTTGGGGTGTGTGAATGGCCATGTCATTGTATTCTGTGAGGAGGGGCATTCCCTATGCTGATTCTCTATCTTGGTGATGTGTTTGAGATGGTGTGGGATGGTGTCCTATCAGGAAATCAGTCACTATGTCTGCTGTCCAAACTATTTTCCTTTAAAAATGTTTTAAAATAAACCATTTTACTTTAGCAGTGAATCACATAGGTGCTGGAGCTTTAGTGGCATGTTATTGATATGCAATTTGCCTTTCATCTGGTGATTTTACCTTCATACAAACATTATAACAGCTGTTTTCTTTTCCTTGTTTTTTTCTTTTTCTTTTTCTTGCATCCGCATTCATTTTGGGCTAACTTTTAATTTGATTTAATTGTCTGTCTTTATTGTTGTATTGCAAGCTTTGCCAGCCTATTCCATAAGAAGATTCCATAGTAGATTGTCAAAGGAGATGAGAGGGAAGTTTCAATTGCATTAAAAATATATACTATTGCATCACTGATGCAGTACTATGCCACTTAGAATAAAAAAGAGAAAAATACTTGCAGATTTAAAGGAACAGCAAAAAGAAGAAGAAGTTCCCACTCCAAAAGGTTGAAAAACATAAACTCCAGACAAGATAGTGATGAACAAGGACAAGGGTAATGCAGATGGAATCAGGACAAACTCATGGACAGATCAAAGTGTATTTTTAAGACAATTTAAAGAGTGGTATGTTCCCTGCACCAAATCAGTCTGGTTCAATTGAAGATGTCCCATGAGGATGTCAACAGTGACACAAAGAGCACGGGACACAAATTGATGCAATAATACCACTAAATAAGACTTGGATTTTTAGGCAATGTAATTGCACCCGCAGTCTGTGGTAGGCCCACATTTAACATACATTGTATAGTTCTGGCTGCTGCATCTCAGATGTATCGAAGAATGGATATAAAGGCAGAGAAAAGAATCAAAACTGTCAAAGGCTTGGGACAAAGCAACTCTCATTCAAAGAAATATTACAATATTGGGGCTTTCTCTTTTAGGAAAAGGAGAAGAAAGGAGCAGATGAGAGAGTGAGATGTGGATGTTACTTACAATATTGAAAAAGTCGATAGAGTTATTTTTTTTCTTTTTCCTCTTGTACAGTATAAGAACTCAGGATCATTGGTTGAAACTTGAAACTGAATTGTGGGAGCCTCAAGAGAATACTTTTTCACATGGTGCATGGTCACATTGCAGAAGCTTAAATGACTAAATTGACACTATTGCACTTTAGACATATCATAAGAAGACAAGACTAAAATGAAAGTGGAAGATGGTAAGAATACAGGAAATTCAACATGAAACAGATTTACTTCATAAACTGAGCCACATCCTTTAGTTCACAGGATCAGAGCTGTAAATGATAGGACTTTTTGGATGTCATTAGTCGATTGCATTGCCATAAGTCAGAAGCAAAGTGACAGACAGCTCATAACAAACAGTCACATGGTAATTAATAGCTGCCACAAGATGTATGGGCAGGTGCTGAGGTGCCTTTAAAGATGCCTAACAAATGCATTATAAGCCGGCTCGGGTGTTAAGATCACCAGGCGAGGTCTTTCTCTTGGTTCCTCAACCTTCACTAGTGCATCTGGTGGAGACACAGGAGAGAGCCTTCTGTATTCTTGGAACAGAGTAGACCTTTGGTGTAGATGGGTGGGATAGAAATCAATCATTCAATCAATCAATCAATCAATCAATCAATCAATCAATCAATCAATCAATCAATCAATCAATCAATCAATCAATCAATCAATCAATCAATCAAATAAATAAATACATACATACATACATACATACATACATACATACATACATACATACATACATACATACATACGTTATATTCTATAAGCCTCATATAGAAGGCCAGGCTGGCCCCATCTTTGCAGGCAAAGACCTTTCTCTTCATCCAAAGCCTTCCCTCAGTAACCAGCTACCTGTGAATGATTTTTAGATGGATTGTTATGCATTACTGCTTTAGATTTTTAATAGTACTTGTGTTTTCCATTCTTGTCTTTTCCATTTCTCAGAGTGATTTACATTTTTTTTTGTATTTTTATTGATCTTTGTCTTAATATTGCCTATTAATGATGTAAGATGCCTCTATTCGTTGTTTATACTTTTAAATACAGGCACTCCTCACTTAATGACTGAGTTCTGTTCTTATGACTAGGCAAACTGGTCAATAAGCAAGGAGCAATAATAGTGTACATTATAAGGGAGTAATAAATTACGTGCCACTGACAAGGGGTGTGGCGAAGACACAATCATGCATTTACATGTGTCATAAATGGTCATAAATCCATGTGGTCATTACAGAAGCAGATTGTCAAGTGAGGAGTGCCCGTATTGTCTTTTAATGATGATAACCACCATTGTACTGTATAATCATTGTTTTCAACTTTAAATATTGTCTTTTATTTTTGTAAGTCACCTTTGGTACTTTTCAAGGAGAAAAGTGGGATAAAAATAATTTCAATCAATCAATCAATCAATCAATCAATCAATCAATCAATCAATCAATCAATCAATCAATCAATCAATCAATGTCGATCTAGGTAGGGCTTTGGTCTGATCCAATAGGTTTTTCCTCATGTTCTTAAGGTTCGTAAGATGGCATTAAAATTTGTCAGCCACAACAATATTTCATTTATTAAATAGCAGGCCTTGATGCCATTGGATAACTGACATTGGCTAAAATCCTGTGCTGCTGAGGTGAGGTTTGTGTAAGTTGCTACAGCTAATTGATGAGTTGGTGGGGTGTGTCTAGTTTGTGTGCCAGGCCACATGGTTCATTACACAATAGAGATGTGCCCTGTGATTACCTACACTAATATGAGATTCAAAGAAAGAAAGAAAGAAAGAAAGAAAGAAAGAAAGAAAGAAAGAAAGAAAGAAAGAAAGAAAGAAAGAAAGAAAGAAAGAAAGAAAGAAAGAAAGAAGGAGGAGGAGCAAGGGGGAAATGTACATTACACTAGTGACTCATAATAAAACTGCCTAACCCCCACAGAAGATGTAACATCTGTGTTGCCGAAAATGCTTCCTGCGTACACAACTCCTGGACTATTAATAAAATCCTAATTGTGCACCCTGGGTGGGAAGTTCTTAATCATCACTGTGATCTTAATTAGGATTGATTTGTAGTCCAGCTGAGAATTCTTCCTTTGCCACAGGAGATACCTGTTTGCTGACAAGTATGGCATAAATCTAAAATGGGAGCTATCAGGCAAGAAGGAGTTCTTTGGTAGCAACTGGATTTTTCATCTTAAAAAATGTACATGGGCTTCCTTCATTTTACATTTTACCCGAGATATGTGCCTCTGCTTTTCTAGAATGTGATCGCTGAATCTGTCCAGCATTACTTGCTAGAGTTCTGCATTTTCAATATGATATGAAGGAGCTTGAAAATCTTTTATAAGAGGATCGAACGCATCACAAGATACTCTGTGAAATCAACCTTTTGCTGGACAGACCAACATTTTCTTTCTTCTGTATATTCTTCAAGCAGTTACATTTTTTATTATGATAACAAACATTTTGCAAAGAGGAGAATTACAGCTTGCCCCTATGGACGATGTTTGTATGCAATCTGTCCACTTACAGTCACTGAGTTGAATTCTATTGAAACAGCGTTATTTGGCTTGCAAGCAAAAATTAAATACATGGTCCAACTGAATATCAGGATCTTCTCTGATGGGAATTTTTCTCTGTAACATTAGAATTCAAGAGAATTTGCTTGCTGACTCAAAAGTACAGATCCTCATACAGAATGCACCATTCGATTAACCAGTTTGCTTCATTCTTACTGAAGAACTGGATTTTGAGTAATTGAGCCAAATTCAAATTTCACCATGTCCATGCAACATCTCTGAGCTTCTCTGTGGCTTCGTGATTTGTCTTAGTCAGAGTTTAGCTCCAGGTTACCTCTTTGATGACAACTCCCAGAGCCTCTTAGCTAGGATGGGATTTGTAGTGCAAAAAGTAATTTCCCCAAGCTCTAGTTGTAATTAAGAGTAACTGGTGCAGCAGCTCTGGTTTCCCCATAAATCATCACTCAACTCTCTGTATCATATATCCCCAATGACTTTGAAGGGGCAAACCCTTACAATATTCTTCATACAATCCATAATAAATGTTCCTTAGATGAATGACTAAGTAGCTTAAAAGATTAACATAAGCATTATACGTGTTGCATGGCAACTCTAAACGATCATCAGCTTTACAACTTTGTCCATGTTTTGATGGTTACACCTCTGACATTCAGCTCTGTAGTGCAGATGTTATCTGTCAGCACTAAGAAAAATCATTGTGGTGCTTTACCCCCCTCTAATGGTGACTTGAAGGTACTCATGTGTATTCCCCATCATCATACCTTAAAGTATAAGGATCTAAGATTTTGATTTCATGGGAATCTTAGATTTCATGTTTTTTAAAAATTAAAAGCACTAGCCCTCATGAATGTGGAGTCTGAAAAATGTTATGCCATGACTCTACACAGCATCTAAGTGAAGAACATCTGACTTCCTTTTTCTCCAATATCCTTCCCACTAACCAGGTTGGAAATTTTGTCACCATAATAAATTCTTCCCCTCTGCCCCCAAAAGCAACATACTAATTTTATTAGGATGGATTTTAGTAAAGGTGCCAGATTTAATACAATAGGTACTTTTAAAATAGTGCATGAGATTAAATGATTCCTATATACTTAAGGTAAAAAATAACATTAGCTACAACTATTGCCTTTTGATTGATTTGTCTGAAACTGCTTTTAAAGTTGTAAAGTCATTTTAACTCATCAATTCTGTGTTTTCAGCTGCAACTGTTCTATTCATTTCCCCTCAAATCCCTTCACAGAAGGAAAGAGGGGTATAAAACCTAATGAACAAACAATGTTTCACAGAATCAGTTATTTGAATTGTACAACAGAACAATGAATATGTTGCTGAATCAGTCACCACTCTGTATTTTAATTCTCCTGACACTAACAAAGAGATTAGGTTATTCAGGATTATCATTTAAAATAGTCAATAATAAGAAAACTGAAGGTAAGTGGGGCTGACAAATGACTTAAAATGCACCATCTTCACAGTTTTCTGTATTTCCCCAAATCTGATCCATAAAGCATCAGTTCTGAAGCTAACTGAAGTCAAAGTTTATATTCCTTTGGTTATTCCCATTCTGCTGTCACTTCACCTGTTATCCCATCTATTATTTGTATTCTCACCGGTCATGAATCTCACCACAATGAGGAAATGTGAAGACATGCATTTGTACTCTTGGTGTTTGAAAAAGTGAATTTTGATGCACAAAAGCTCACATTGAAATACATCTTTTGGTCTTCAAAGTCCCAATATTTTGCCTCTCTCTCTCTCTCTCTCTCATTCTCTCTCTCTCCTCTTCTTCTTCTTTTCCCATTTAATGCTATTAGCATGATCAGATAGATGAACATGGTTGCTTCTTTAGAAATATTTAAATCCTTGGCTGGTTTCAAAGAGATACTTCCACTGAATTTTCCCCTTCCCCACATCTGTGTAATGTCATCATACCATACACATTATGTACAAACACCCACCCTTTCTTAATGAAGGGACATAGCATTTTATTTTAACCAAGAGAAGAAAAGACTAGCTGTAACCCTCATGTATTGCAAAATTGTATCCATATAATTTCAAATAGAAGCTAAAGAATGGATGACTACTACCCATCAGAACTTTCATCAGTCACATTTTTGGGGGATTGCTGTTCAAGTAACATTTGACAATAGTCTCTAGTTGTATATTTTGTTAACCCTATTCCAGAATTTTAAAATGGACAAACTAGACAAAAAAGACATTCTTGAAGACATGTGGCACACCTTTGTGCATACTTAAAACTATATAAAATGTCTGTTCAAACAACTTGTCCTCATATACAAAGTGAAAGACAGGTGCATGACATTGCATCAATAGCCATATCCCATGATGCTGATCCACCACATAACCACACGTCTCTGTAGCTACACATTTTGCATCAATGAAAGGCAGTGTACAGATGTATCTGCACAGAGCATTCTCTCACATTGGTGGGGGTCCTGAATCAGATGGAGAAACACTGTGCATATGGCTGCACACTTGTCAGACCTTTTTTACATTAATAGGAAACATTTGCACATGGAGAGCATGTGCGGCCAGCAGGTGATTCAGTAGAGAGGTCAGAAGATGTGAACTTTCTCAGAAATTGTTTTGAATTAGGCTTGGGTCTAAAATTATTTAATATCAGGTATGCATATTGAAGAATCTTGTTAGCAGGCATACATAAGACATGCAAAAATTGTATCATGGAGTGGTCTTCCTCAGTGTTCTGGCTAAACATGCCTCATTCATTCATTCATTCATTCATTCATTCATTCATTCATTCGATTGATTATTTATTTATTTATTCAAAATATATTTCTTTTACCTTTGTTCTTAAAAAGGATCCAAGGTCACTTATTGAAGGACAATATTTAAAGCGGAAAACAATGAGTGTACAACAGTGCTTTACATAATTTTTTTAAAAAATATTTAAAGCTAAGAACTAGTATAAAGAGACAGCTTACATCATTAAAAGACAACATTAAAGCTAAAACAATAAGTATGCAAATACTAATAAGGAACAAACAAATACCACCCTGAGAGATGATAAACACAAGTAGTACTAAAGACCCAGTCAGAGCAGTAATGTGTAACTCCATCTAAAAAATACTCATGTACCGTGCCATGTAGCCAGTCAGTCATATAGGTAGACACTGAGAGAAAGCTCACCTGAAGAGAAAGGGTTTGCCTGCTTTCATAAGGACAGCAAAGATGGGGCCACCCTGGCCTTCTATGGGAGGGAGTTGCAAAGTCTGGGAGCAGCAACAGAGAAAGCTCTCTCCTGTGTCTCCACCAGATGCACTAGTGAAGATGGAGGGACCAAGAGAAAGGCCTCACCTGGTAATCTTAACACCTGATCTGGTTCATAATGGGAAATATGGTCTTTGAGATAGCTTGGACCCAGGCCATTTAGGGCTCTATATAAGTTAAAACGAAACTTTAAATTGTGTGCAGTGACTGATCAGCAGCCAGTGGAACTGCTGTAACAATTGGGGGCTATGTAATCCCTGTAACCAGCCCCAGTTAGAAATCTGACTGCTGCATTTTGGACCCATTGAAGTTGCCTGACACTTTTCATCGGCTGCTCCACATAAAGCTTCTTACAGCTGGGAAATAACTAGAGCCTGTATGACAATGGCTAGATCAGGTCTCTCAAGAAACAGACATAGCTGGTGTACTAGTTTTAAATGTGCTAATGTACTCCTGGCCACGGCTGAGACCCAGGCATCTAGGTTGAGGGATGAATCCAGGACCACCCCCAAATTGTGCGCCTATGTTTTCAGGAGGACAGTAATCCCATCCAGTAGTGGTTTGCATCCCTATTCCTTGATCTGCCTTTTGACTGAGCAGGAGCACTTCTGTCTTGTCTGGATTATGTTTCAATTTATTCCCCCTCATCCAGTCCATTACTGATACCAAATGCTGATCTAGAGCTGAAACAGGTTCCTTGAATTTAGGTGGCAAGGAGAGGTAGTGTTGAGTGTCATCAGCATACTAGTCACACCAAACCCCATAACTATGGATGATCTCTCTCAGTGGTTTTATATAGATGTTAAATAACATAGGAGAGAAAACAGAACCCATAGTGGGTAGTCCATTGGAAGCGTACAAAGATGACAATGAAAAGAAGCGAGTTATCTCCTGAAATTGGTATTTAGGAACTTGCCACTTCTCCTCTTGAAGATAAAAGATTATCATCATTATTATTACTACTAGACACTGACAGTCATATCCCTCTTGCCTTTTTTAGGCATCTTTAACAGCTTCCTTGGATTTAGGTGGCAAGGAGAGGTAGAGTTGGGTGTCATTAGCATACTGTTGACAGCACACCCCAAAACTCCAGACAATTTCTGGAGACAATTTCATGTAGATGTTGAAAAACATAGGAATCAAAACAGAACCCTGAGAGATTCTGTAGGTCAACAGCCAGGGTGTTGAAGAGGAATCTCCCAGCACTATCTTCTGTTTTCTCTCTTCCAGCAAGAACTGTGGCCACCTTAAAACAGTGACCCCAAGTCCTATTCCAGAGAGACAGGTCAGGATGATAGTACTGAAAGATGCTGAGAGGTCCAGCAAAACCAACAGAGATGCAGACTTTCTGTCCAGTTCCCAGTGTAGGCTATCCACCAAAGCGACTAAAGCCATCTCTGTCCCATAGCCATGCCTAAGCCAGATTGAAATGGATCTAAATAATTTTTCTCATCCAGAAACCTCTGGAGCTGAGAGACCATAACCAACTCCAGCACATTGCCCAAGAATGGAATATTAGATACTGGTAGATAATTATTCATTATTGTGGGATCCAAAAAGGGCTTTTTTAAAAACAATGGTCTTACTATTGCCTGCTTTATGCGCAATGGAATACTACCCTGTTGCAATGAGGCATTCACCACTGCTCCTACCCACTTGGTCAGTCCACAATAAGCCAAAAACCGGTTGACATTCCACATCCACATTAACTCTCAATAATTTTAAGGCCCCCACCCACCCATTTTTACAGTAATTAAAGTACAGTGGTGCCTTGACTTACGAATGTCCCGACTTACGACCATTTTGATTTATGACCAGCTCTGGCTGCAAAATTTTGCTTTGACTTGCAACCAGAGCTTTGTCTTAACGACCAGAAAAAAAAGGCAGGGAAGGCGGGGAAAGTGGGAAATGTGAACTGCTTTCAGTTAACCATTGGTCAGCGAAGAGGCTGCTTCTCTGTACTTCGTTCACCCCAGCAGTTAGAGTGTGGGTTTGGAGAAAGACTTCAGACTGCCTGGTACTGCCTGGTACTTTACTGTACTGTACTGCATTTTTTTGGCTTTTTAAAAAATGCTTTTTGGATTTCTGACTTTCTTTTTAAAACAGAGAAACTGCCTGTTCTGGGCGAGTACTGTATGTACTGTACAAGGTTTTCCCAGCATGGGTTTGGGCTAGGTGGGGGGGGTTATGTTTCTGTGCTCTGATAGGTCTTGCAGTGTGGATTTAAAATGTGAAAATTAGACTGTAATATTAAATTAAAATTAAATGTAAAAATTAGACTGTAATTTTAAAATGTAAAATTAGACTGTAATTTTAAAATGTAAAATTAGACTGTAATTTTAAAATGTAAAATTAGACTGTAATTTTAAAATGTAAAATTAGACTGTAATTTTAAAATGTAAAATCAGACTTAGAGGTCTGTTTGCTGGAATAATGGTTGCTGTGTTTCTTTCTTTCTTTCTTTTTGCATTCTGTGGCTCCTAGGGTTTGTTACTGTGACCTCTCTTTTGTTTTAAAATGTGACTCCAATGTCTTTTTGTTTTAAAATCAGAAACCTTTCTCTGAGAGGGTCTGGTTGCTGGAATGGTGTAAAATGTGGTTTAGACTCCTTTGAGAGGCACCACCCAAACAGGACTGTGACAGGAAGAGTTTTGGGCATGATGAATGACAATGTAGTCAGCCATTTCAGAAAGGTTCTGGAGTGCAGGACGAAGCAGGTGAAATTGGACAATTTTTTCACCAGGATGGAGCCCGCAGCCAAGAGACAGTGACAGGGAACCCCTGGAGAAGATGACCCAAAGGAGAGGACCTTTACCTCCCAATGATGACCATCTCACCACCCACCGGCCTGTCCTCCAACCAGAAGTCACTGTGATGTCCTCCAGAAGACACCAAAAGCTAAGTGACATTTCTTTTGTTTTAAAAGGTGTTTGGTTTTAAAATGTGTTCGGTTTGAAAAGGTGTTTGGTTTTAAAATGTGTTTGGTTTTAAAAGGTGTTTTAGATTCCAAACTCTTCCCCTCCCCCCATTGTCTTCTCTCTCTATGTATCTTTCTCTTTTTGTGCTTTGTCTGTGTACCTCAGTGATGACCTTCTTTTTTTTTCCCATTGTTCCCTCCTTCCTTCCTTTCCTACCCTTTTTTTAAACCTAAGTCATTTTACATTAAAAGAAGAAAAATTCTCCCCCTCGTGATAGTGGATGGGTTAACTGCTTTTGTATTAGTTCCTATGGGAACAAATGCTTCAGCTTGCAACTGGCACCTCGAGATACAACCAAAAAACAGCTGAAATGGATTAATCACATTTCAATGCATTTCAATTGGAAATTTTGCTTCAACTTACGACCATTTAGAATTGCAACCATCTTCTGGAACAGATTAAGTTTGTCAGTCGAGGCACTACTGTACTTTTTTGTACCTCTGCAACTTGCAGTTCTGCCAATATAAAACTCTTTCTTTTGTGTGGATAGTGCTATCGTGGTTCACAAGAGTCCGTATACTAGCATATTGTATTGTATTGTATTGTATTGTATTGTATTGTATTGTATTGTATGTATGTACTCGTATGTATGTCTTGCCCTTCTCCTTAAAAGGACCCAAAGTGGCTTACATCGCTTAAAAATATATTTAAAAGCTAAAAACAGTAAGTGTGTAAATATTTTAAAAGAATTGAACAAGTATTATATTAAATGGTAAATAAAATCAATATTAAAACACATTTAAACAACAGAGCACAACAATCCATTTAAAACGCCTCTCAGACCACCCGTCATTAAGGAAAGGCCTGCCTGAAGAGAAGGATCTTTGCCTGCTTGTGGAAAAACATCAAAGTTGGTGCCAGCCTAGCTTCCCATGGGAGGGAGTTCCAGAGTCTAGGAGCAGCAACAGAGAATAATGCTGCAAATTCTTACAAACATTGTTTTGTTTTTGTTTTGTTGTTGTTGTTGTTGTTTGTTTTGTTGTTGTTTTGCTTTAGTAAATATTAAAAGTAATCGCTGTTGTTGAAGGGATAAGTATACAAGTATCTTGTGGGCTCTTTGAATGAAACATCGGGGGAAATAAATAACTAATATATATTTGATGGGTAGATTCTGAAAATACTTAGACTTGTTCATTGGCTTTCATAACAGCCATCTCGAGAAAATGAATTATTGATATGCAAACCCTCCTCTGCACAAATTATATTCTGGCCACTAATTACAAGATACTTCCATGAATGCTAAGACAAAAGGGAGCTTTCACAGAGAATTCTAAATTGGTTTATAATTGGGGGATGGGGAGAACTGTAGTGCAGAAGCTGGCAGGCAGCCTAAGTTTCTGGTTCCTTGTTCATTATAAGTCATTCCGGTATCTTAGTCTCTGATTGTCTGATGGGAAAATGGAGACATTGGAGAAGGTGGCAATGGCAGTTCTGGCAGCAGTGGTCTGTTCTGAAATGCAGGAATTCATCACTACCTCCCTATCCAGACCAGAAAAAAAAACAAAAATGCAGGCAACAATGTTGATCCAATATCACAATATTAATTCTCACAGTTTTCATATCCATCAATCTATGATCTTTATGAAACTGATGGGTCTTTATTGCATATTGCAAACCCAAACCTCCCTAAACCAGTTTTCCTTATAGCTCACAACACTCACACACACCCCAAGCAAAAAACATTCAGGCAACAAACCATCAAAACAGGGGCACTTGGATGCACCTTTCTTGTATCTTGACTTCCTTCCCAAGAAACCCTACAGCACAATCCCACAAGCTTCTCCATTCTCAAGGCTACCTCAAGAGAAGTATAGTGTCCCTGGAAGAAATAGTTCTGTTCTACTCTGCTCTGAGTAGACCTCCTCTTGAGTATTGCGTCTAGTCCTGGGCACCACAGTTTAAGTTCAAGAAGTGAAAAATGTGGAATGAGAATTTTTACAATCTAAACAGTATTAATTATATCTTTTCCCAACCAGTTCCAACTTCTCTTTAGGTTTGTAGGAAAATTATGGCCACTCACAAAGAAGAGGGAGTTGTCATTTACATCTAAGAGACAGGTTTTGTGCACTACATAACCCTGCCCTGTAGGATTTTGTTCTGCTGTTTAAACCTTAGCAGGTTAGAAAAACACAGCTATTACCTCATAATTGCTGCTTGGGTGAAGGCACAATTGGAGACCTAAAGCTTTCAGAAGGTGAAAGGGCTGAAGAGTGAACTTGTAGCATCAGTCAATAATAATAGCCATATTTTAAAAACCAAACCCAAAGTCTCAACCATTTGTTTTTATGGGAAAGATAACATGAAATCTACTTATAAACCACAACTGTGTGGTGCCTGGAATTACTGTATAACCAATTCCACCCACCAACTACCTTTTACTCTGAGGAGTGGACTTTGGCTAAGAAAGAAGCATGGGGTGACGAGGAGAGACAGGAGATGATATAATTATATTTGTTATTCACATAAGTGCTGATACTTCAACCCTGCAAGCTTTGATTCCATATCACTATGGGCAGCAATAACAGCCGTTCTTACCCATCATAATTAGGGGATGGGCCACTTCCACTTATCAATCCTCTTTCCCCTATAGCCATGGAGCCTAATGCCTCTAAAAGTGGCAGGAGTCTGAGGCCAGACAGTGGAATTTGAATGGGAATTAGGAAACCAGGTGAAGAGACAATAATGGTAATAACTAAGTGAGTTTGATATCTGACTGTGGAGCTAAAGGCTAGGAGTTCATTTCCTCATTGTGCCTCCTCGGAGAAGCGCCAGCCTGTGTAGCCTTGAGCAAACTGCACAATCCCAGGGCACCCCCAGAAGAAGGAAATGGTAAACCACTTTTGAATATTCTCTAGCTAGAAAACCTTGAAGAGGGTTGCCATAAATCAGAATGGACTTGACACCACACAACTATTACCGGTATATAATTATGAAAAAGAAAGACAATTCTCTGATCAAAATCTGGCAAAGTGTTAAAATAATCCAGATTTGAGAACACATTTCGGAAGGGCCACCAGCTGGTCTGAAACTACACAGGCATCAAAGCAGAATACCAGTCTTATCAGCTGCAAATAAAGTAAAAGTTTCCAGTATAAGGGTGTTCCAATTTATAGTAAAAATTTGTATTATGTGTTAGAAAAATTCATATTGCAAGCCTATAATTTGCTAATGAAAATCTGGATATAGGTTCCTGGTCATAATAAGCAAGAGATGGAGGGGAGCTTTCGAGTAAGAAATATAGAGTAAGAAAAAGAAAAAGGATATGAAAAGGCTATGAGAAAATACTGTATATCCATGTAATAACAAATATCATGCTAGACTAGAATCTTAAAGGTACAGTGAGAGTAGGAGGATTTTCAAAAACAAACACACATACAACTAGAGAAGTATGAAAAGCCATCAAATGCTCAATTTTCCTGACATAACAGAGTAGAAAGATCAATGTTAGGAATGGATATTTCCATAACTTTGCACATGAATTATATATATTACCAGGTATCCTCTGATAACCCCTTTGATCGTTATTCATTTGACTTTATTCTCTCTTTCTCTTTGTGTGCAAGTGCTGGGTAAAATTTGGTCTTTATGCCATCTCTGATCATTATCACATCTATATCGACAGCCCGTGATGCTTGATTGCTTCTGACAGCGAACATTCTTGGGGAAAAAAAGAGAAAGTACAGAATAGATAAAAGTGCAGTGAAGTTACAGAATGTCTTTCTGTTTGATTTTGCTAGGCTTGAGAAGAGGCCTCGGATGCATTCAGCAATTCAGATTCAAGACACGTTTGGGGTATGCGTGTATTTCTTAATAAATACACAGTAAGTAGTTAAGCTAGCAAGGGAAAATCAGGAAGGGGGGGATGGAAAAGAGTTAAAGTTTCATCCTCTCAGAGATACTGAAGTAAAGAATTTGTTTCTTCCCAAATCTGTAACTGAGAATTTTGTGCCGTTTGAGCTAAGAGTGTATGAATTGTGTTTTCAGTATTGTCCAGCTTAATGGGAAAATAATTGCAACTTACTTCACCAAATTTTATTTATGTTCAGTAATAGCTTCATTTCTCTTCCTTTGTGTATTACCACATGGCACAGAAAGCGGCTGCAGTTATCAGCTTTCTGTAGATATCAGCACTGTTCCAGACCCATTACTAACAATAGAAACAAAATTTCCAAAATCAAGTTTAAGTTGAACGTTGGGTTTCCAGTATGATTCAATCCTGTCCTAAGGTTGTCGAAATCTGCTGTCATTTTGACAGATTTCTGTCATATTTGTATTGGAGCAAGTATGGATGTGTCCATTGTTATGCTTACATTGAGAAGCATTAGACATTTCCAGAACCTATCTTCTTGTGGGAAAATATCTACGTACAACCTTTAACTTAGGTAAGAAACTGATAGTACCTAAAGAATGGCAATGCAATTGGATTTTTTTTTTAAGATTATTGTAAATAAATAGTGAGATGGATTTCCAGGTTGGAAGGTATTAACAGGAATTCCTTTTGTCAGTTTCATATACCTATAGTTGACCTCCTTGCAAAATTCCTGGTGACAGTGAGATGCCCAAAGAATGTCTTGAAACATATTGACAGGGACAACTCTCCACCTGCTAAACTAACCTGATGCATTCAGGAACAGTTGAGAATATCCTTCCATTGCCAGAACTGAAGAAAATTTCGGATGCTAGTTTGTCTTCAGGGAACATAGAATGTGAGGGGACTAAACTTTTTTTTTTCATCTCAGGCAGCAAAAATTATCTCTCCGTTTTATGTATAGTGCATTGGGTCATTACTGAATTGTCTCTAAGAGCCATGCAATGGAGAATACATCTCAAAAGCAGCTTCTGCTTTTGAGAATTCTTGGGAAGATGCCTTTAGTGCTCCACCACCGCTACAAGAGCATTTGGCCAAGGCAACCACAGGGAAGGAATTGAGGGAGAGAAGTTGATAGGGCAATGAGCACTGTCATTTTTTATTCCTTCTTAAAGGGGGCACTGCAGAGACCCTGCTCTTCCTTCACACTTTAGAATTTCACTTCATCTTCTCTTTTTCATTTCCCTCTGCTCCTGTCCCTCAGCCAAGGGCTTTGGAAGCACTCTCCAAAGTGTGAGGGTGAACCACTTATCTGTCTCAGCCCTTGAACTAACCTTGCCTTGAGATTTATTAAAGAAAAATGCTCAGTTCTGTTGATAAAGTTATAGGGAACTTTGCAGTCCAATCTCTAAACCTTTTATCCTTTTTTTTCCTCTTCTAACTTTTCTTCTTTCTCCTTTCTGGGTTGAACATGAGGGCTCATGTGGGGTGTTGCTCTGCCCCTAGAAATGCTTGCCCCATAATAACCCTCAAACCATACTAATACCCTAGATTTGGTTATTGTTTCACCATTTGTCCAAAAAGAGTGCACAACTCTGGCTGGCACTGTGATCCTACAAGCTGTTAATTTATACATTTGACCATCTTAACTTTTAAACTTTGTCTCATCACTATCAGTGGAGCTACTGCAAATAAATGCCATCTCAAAAGAGATCTTGTTAGGATTTGCCAACTTATTTTCCAAACTCAAAAAATAAAACATTTTTCAAAGCCCTAGCTTTGCTTCCTAAAAAAAAAAAAAAGCAGCTGAGATGATTTTTAATTGGACATTCATCATGATACCTTTGCAGATTATGATAAAGGAACTGTGTCGGGAGTCCAGCATGGAAAGTTACACCCTGCAAATCTGAGCCAATGCTTTGACAAATAAACTAACAGGGTCAATCAATAATGCAGAAATTCTGCAAAACTAAACAGATTTTCAGTTTGATGTAAATATTCATAACAGATCTTGAACTTAGAACTTTGCCCATGGGTTTACAGGCTTTCACAGTTCCCTTCCCATCCTATATTGTTATGCCTTTGAGCAGTGCACCTCCTTTTTCCATGACATTCATTCTGACCTTGGCACGATTCAGTGTTGTATATACTGGCCAGTATCCTAGTGCTGATCCCAACAAGAGAAGACCAATTGACTCAATGCAAGTGTTGATTTATTATTCAAAAATTGATTCAATGAGACTACTCTTAATATATTTGCAAAGTGCTGTCCTCTGAAGGTGCCGGCCACAGAGACTGGTGAAACGTTAGGAAGAACAACCTTCAGAACATGGCCAAAGAGCCCAAAAAAACCCACAACAACCATTAGACTACTCTTAGTTAAAACTAGTAAAATAATAGTAAAAGACTAGTAAAACAATACTGACTTCTGTGTTTTGGATCCATTTATTCATGGCTTCTTAAAAAGAAATGAAATCATGTATTGTAGTTCCTTTTGCAAGCCCTTTAAGATACATGGAACTATTAATCTTATTCATAACTATTATTTCTTGACTTGCATCCTGGGAATGTGATAATGTTTCAATCAAACAATAAAGTGAAATGTTGGAGAGGTACTGTGGAAGTAGAGGTGTCAGATGAGAGGAAGTTATATACTATGCATGGTCTGCTCTCAATCTTCAGTAAAAGTTTATTATAGTGCTGGTAGTCAGTGAGAGATCACTTAATGGTTAAGGAGCCTTGTAGCACAGTGGTTGAACTTTGGTACTGCAGTTAAGACTCTGCTCTAGACCTGAGTTTGATCCCATTGGGCTCAGGTAGCTGGCTCAAGGTTGAATCAGGCTTCCAAGTTGAGGCACTCATAGGTTTTGGTCTACAAAGAAAGAACTTCATTCTGATCCATCCTCATGTAGGAAAACTTAGAGATTAATTACTTCTGTGTTAACTATGGGGGTGCTGTATGTGCCCAACATACTTGACATGTCACACTTGAGATGAGGCTACTGTACTAGACGGAAATTTCCAGGGTCTTTGGAGAATTTGTACATATTTGACTGGCAATATCCTGATGATATTGAAAGAATGAGATGATTTGGGACATAGATATAATAGCTGCCAAACAGTGGCTGAAATCCTATTGCTTAGTGCAGTAAGTCACACAGGAGCAGACCTACTGAGTCAGTGGGGACTTGGTAAGTCAACTCTTCCATAAGTTCTGTTGATTCAATTGGCCTTCTTTAGTTTTAACCTACTGCACTAAACAACTATCAGCCAATGTCCCCCATATGGTTAAGCCACAATAGCTATTGGCCCTTGGAGGAGCTGAGACCAATGCAATGATAAGACCAAAAGATGTGATGTGAATAAAACCAAACACCTGGGGGGGCATATTCTGTACTGGCCATGACACTACCATTACTTCTCCAATGTTGTCTCTCCACAATGTGAGCCAGCAGAGATCTTTTGAGTGCTAAGGGACCCATGAAGGTTCAAGGGTCAAGTGGCAGAATGCCCAGAGCCCCACTATGACCAATTTGTCTTATATCTTTCAAACAATGCCAAATCAAAAATAAAATCAGAGTCAAAAATGATTTGAGCCAGTATTTCACTTGCTCATGCTGCAACAGATGCTTTTCAGTTTATATGTCTTGAAGACTCTTCATGCTTCTTTCTGGATTGTTGAAACGCCTACATTACCCTTTCATGATCCAGGACTCAATTAGTTTGCAGCATCTCTTTCAATTAATCTAATTATCATCATGTTTCAATACGTCTCCCTAATCTGTTCCAATACTGGAGAAAGGTTGACCCACATTGTACAGAAAGTGCAAACAAATCCAAAAGATAATTGAATAATTGGGTTTTATCTTATTCTCTCTCCAGATCATGTATTTTTAATCAAAGCAATTCCCTTCAAAATTATCTGGTTTATGCTTCTGATTCTAATATTTTTACCACATATCTATATTTACAGATAAATAGCATGCTGTGAGGTGGGTAAAAAAGAAATTTATTAAATGCTGATATTTATCAATGCTTTTCATGAAGCTAGCAGAAAGTCTTAGAGAACCACTGTTTATCATTACAACTCCTTTGGTCAATAGGGAAAAATTATAAGAATTGTGTACTAAAGGAATGTTAACATTTATTAGAGCAGGCTGTTAATCCAACATAAACCTGATGATCATTTAGCTTCTGACGTTCACTAATATTTTCTAATAATATATTAGTGAATGTCAGAATTTGTGAATTATCACCTTTAACTGATGCCCCAATATCATATTCTAAACAGAGATATTTCTGTTGCTGTTAGGTCATTATGAGTCCCACTGAGAATGCAAGCTGTTTCTTAGAATCATAGAATAATTGATTTGGAAGGGGCTTATAAGGCCATCAAGTCCAACCTCCTGCTCAGGAATCCAAATCAAAGGAGATCTGACAGGTGGATGTCCAGTTTTCTCCTGAAGGCCTCCAACGTTGGAGCACTCACCACCTCCTAAGGTAATTGGTCCCATTATTGTACTGCTCTAAAAGTTAAGATGCTTTTCCTGACATTCAGCCTAAACATATCTTCCTATAGTTTGAGCCCATTGTTGCATGTTCTGCACTCTGGGATGACTGAGACTGGGATGACTGAGATCCTGCCCCTCCTCTGGTTCACTACCTTTCACATATTTCAAAAGTGCTATATATCTCTCCTCAGTCTTCTTTTCTCAAGCCAAGTTCTTTCAGTCTTCCCTCATAGAGCTTGGTTTCCAGTCCCCTGATCATCCTTGTTGCCCTCCTCTGAACCTGCTCCAGTATTTTGACATCCTTTTTAACGTGTGGTGTCCAGAACGGGACACAGTACTCTAGATGAGCTAACCAGTGCTGAATAGAGGGGAATAATACTTCACAAGATTTGGAATTTATATTTCTGTTAATGCATCCTAAAATCACATTTGCTTTTTTGCAACCGCATCACACTGTTGGCTCATATTCAGCTTTTCAGCTATAATTCCATGATTCTTCTTACTCGTAGCATTACTGAGCCCCCTCTTGTAACTGTGCATTTGGGTTTTTTCACCCTAGGTGTAGAACTTTGCACTTGTCCTTGTTAAATTTCATTTGTTGTTTTCATCCCAGTGCTCAAGTCTATCAAGATGTTTTTGAATGTTGTTCCTGCCTTCCATGATATCAGCTCTTCTTGAGGCTTCAGAACCATGTTCTAGGTGGTGTGGTTCTCTGGTACTTAAACACATCAAAGAATCAAGAGTTCTTTGGTATCTCAATAGTCCTTAACCAAACAGTAAGAGATAACAAACAGCTGACAATTAAAACATGAGTAAAAATCCTTCATCTGATTAAGACAACTGCACCCTCCAAATTTGAGGCCCCATAATATTTAGGTAGAAAAAAAGCAGCAGGCAATATTTCTTCAGATAACAACTTTAAAAAATTGACTAACACTTTCAGGGCCAGGCGCAAAGCCTGGAAAGCATCAGGAAAGCCACACCACTGGATTTTGGTGGTGGTTTTGCTTTTTTGGTGAGACAACCCCTCAGCTATTGTTAAAATGGAAAACTGAACTTCCATCCAGCTGAGGTCATGCATCCCTTTCTAGTTACTGCACCTTGCATCAAAGCACCCAGGCCTTATGAGACCTCCAGGCAGGAATTCGTGGACAAATTTAATTCCCCCCACACACACACAGTATAATCTTTCTCTTGTATCATTGTTAGCGTTTGCAGAACTTCATGCATAACCCTCCCTCCATTTTATGTATATTTCTGACTACTTCTTAAGCCGGCCTAAATGCATTGGCATAGTTTCACTGAAATGTAAATGAAAGCTTTCTCTCTCCTTCTCCTACAAACAAATGAAGTTTTTTTCTCTGGCAGATCTAGAGCTTCACTTGACACAGCCAAATGGAAAGCAAAACTCCTGGGGCTGAATGAAGAGATGAGGTTATTCAACGGTGACTCCAAGTCTAGAATCTGTGCTTCTCAGTGATCTTATCAGATATTGTTCGGATACAGACATGTTGTTTTTCCTCTAGAGATAACTTTAGAGAAGGTTAAGACTCCTAGTTTCTTCATAACAAGAAGCGTATTTATTTTGCCTTCTGTAAACTAGAGACTGAGAAGCCAAATTTCTATTCATAGAGATTCAGACAACAGTAGAAATCCTTGGCGAGCCTATTAAGTTCAGAATAAGTCCCCCCCCCCCAAAAAAAATAAGGATGGAGGGAATAAGATCAGTATGACTACTCTTAGATATGGCAGTCTTAGAACTCCAGCTCATGGGTGAGGTGAGTTTGCCCTGGCATTCTGGTTTGAAAAGGGCACAAGATTTGAAAGGGGCCGGGATATAAGGGATGTGTGTAATGTTTGCCTTAAAATATCAAGAGGGAGTGGCAATGGTCCAACTATAGAGTACATTTAATCTTAGCCAAAAGTTAAGCAACTAATTGTGTTATTAGTTATAGTATAGATGTATTTTTGTGCAAAAATCTTGTAACTGGTACAAAATGTGTTGCATTTTACACCCTTTTATTTTGCCCTCTTGATAACAGCTTTTCATGTTTTGGTTTAGGGTTACTAATGATGTTGCTTTTCTACCCCAGATGGAAAAAAAGACATGGGTGAGGCAGTTACTGACATGCAGAAGGAAAAAATCTGCTAGCAGTTGACAACTTCGATGAGATGTTTCAGTATGTCAGGATACTCTTTTTGGTTAACGGTGAGAACATTTGTTTCATCCTCCACGTAGCAATATTTAGGGAACTGGACCTGAATCAGGTAGAGCCAATAACAAATTTTTGCTTGATCACAAAGTTAACTCAAGTCAACTTTGGGCGGCCACTACCATGTGGCCAAACTTATTTTACAGTATCATTAGGAAATTACGAAGGACAGAAAAGCTTGCAAACCAAGCATGTACATTGTGGCTATAAATAATAAATGACGTTCTCATTGGATCATTGCAGATTCTTACTGTCAGTTTTTTACTGATGGAAAAACAATACGTATCTATGAGAACACCACAGGAATCCCCCTAAGTGACACATTGTCATCTGATTTTAAGGAAAAACATGTTCAAGAAAGTGAGGGAACCAGCAGGATTGCAGCTTTTTAAAAAGTATGATTTCATTCAGAGATACAAATTAAATATTGATTATAACAAGAAAATATTGTACTCTGTATTTGGTTATCCTATTCTACTTTTCATCACAGGACATGCAGTAATTAGTTTATATATTCTGAGGTTTCAGTCTTAAAACCCTTTTTTGTTGTTGTTGAGTCATTAAGTCGTGTCAGAATCTTTGTGACCCAATGGACGAGAGCACGCCAGGCCCTCCTGTCTTCCAATGCCTCCCGGAGTTGGGTCAAATTCATGTTGGTATCTTCGATGACACTGTCCAACCATCTTGTCCTCTGTTGTCCCCTTCTCCTTTTGCCTTCACACTTTCCCAACATCAGGGTCTTTTCCAGGGAGTCTTCTCTTCTCATGAGATGGCCAAAGTATTGGAGCCTCAGCTTCAGGACCTGTCCTTCCAGTGAGCACTCAGGGTTGATTTTCTTCAGAATTGATAGGTTTGATCTCCCGGCAGTCCAGGGGACTCTCAAGGGTCTCCTCTACCACCGGAATTCAAAAGCATCAATTCCTCGGTGGTCAGCTTTCTTTATGGTCCACAACTCACTTCCATACATTACTACTGGAAAAACCATAGCTTTGACTATGCGGACCTTTGTCTGCAAGGTGATATCTCTGCTTTTTAAGATGCTGTCTAGGTTAGGACATTAGGGTCTCTCTTTCTCCTGATTTTCCCCTGTATTGGTGCCTTGGTGCTTGCAATATCATCAAGAAACAGCAATGTCTGCATTTATATCTAAAGCATATACATATTAAATCATTAAACTATCTTCCTACCAGCATCTCCAACTTGTCCTGTTTGAATCTATATAAAAACAGCCTTTATCTCATCCAGTACAAAACCTGTCACAATTTTAACAATTCTGTCCTTCACCTCCTCAGAACTGACAATAATATGTTGTTTCATTTCACCCCAAGTCATTCAGTTTTCCCCATTTGTGGGATTGCCCCCCCCCCCAGTAATACACAAATACTAGCACAGGGACAGATTTGTAGTAGTTAGAAGTATCTTCAGAGTTAGCCCCAATTTATGGGCTCTTATCTGGGTGTGGACCAAATGGGAGGTAGTGCACAGACCGTTTCAATACCAAGCATGTTTCATAATACAATCAGCTTTTACTTTGATTACTAAAAATATTTTGCCTGGTTGCTTTCCCCACTTCATTTGTATGGCTCTACTGCTTTCTATGAGGTGTTCTCAGAAAGCAAACAGGGTAGACTTTCCTCCAGAACTGATCCCCCACCACCTACACCAACTGTTGATTTACGCTTGTAAGTGAACTGGCACAAGTTACTGCAGCAAACTGATAGTAGTTAATGGGGTGCTGGTTGCATTCCTGCGTATGGGCTCAGCTGTGCCATCGACAATTTGCCTCAGTGGCCTACATAATTTCATTTGCACATCTTCTTCTTAGGCATCCTTCAGTCTTGAGAGACTATGGTAACGTATTCTGTATCAAGGACTTGGAACAGCATTTAGTGTGGCTGAAAAGGCCAATTTGAGAGTGACAATCCCTTCCACACTGAAGACAAGTACAATCTGTCTCCTTTCCAGCTCCCTGATTTTGCTACATCTGGGACTGCCTCTTTGCCTCGGCCTGCTGGACAAGGGTCTCTTCAAATTGGGAGAGGCCGTGATGCATTGCCTGCCTCCAAGCTGAATGGTCAGTTGTCAAGGCTTCCCATCTGTTGAGGACCATTCCTAAGGCCTTCAGATCCCGCTTGCAGATGTCCTTGTATCGCAGCTGTGTTCTCCCTCTGGGGTGCTTTCCCTGCACTAATTCTCCATATAAGAGATCATTTGGAATCCAACCATCAGCCATTCTCACGACATGCCCAAGCCAACGTAGGCGTCGCTGTTTCAGTAATATATACATGCTGAATATTTAATTTTGTTCCATGAACATATAGAAATATGGGATGATTCCTAAATATGAATGAAGTCTTCCAGGGAAGACTGTTGTAATATAACAAGTGCAGGACACATTTATTGGATGAAATTCAGTCACAAACATTTATGCCGTGTAAGTCTGATGACATCAGCAACTGTGGCCATATTTGGTAATTAATCACTTCCTATCCACTTCCAAAAGGTTCCTTGCCTCCCTTAGAATCGCTTTGATCGTGCAGGATCCTTGGGGAACAGAGAGATGGGGAGGCAAGTGTTAAATATCTTTGGGGGGGGAATATACATCCGCCGGGATCAATCTCCTTTTCTAAATACAGTGGATTGAGCAGAGATGTCCAGCGCTCCACCTTGCCCGGTGACACTTGAATTCTTTCAGCCTGTGACACCAGATTTGGTGGACAAAGTGCTTGATCGCTGTCGGGCCACCACTTCCTCTCTTGACCCTTGCCCAGCCTAGCTAATCAAAGCAGCCAGGCCCACAATAACAGAATGGGCCACAGCGATAATTAATGGGTCTCTCCAGGAGGGCAAGGTTCCTCTTGCCCTTCCTCAAGGAGACGCTCATTAAGCTCATTAAGAAGAAACCAAATTTGGTGGCGGACAATAATGGCAATTATAGGCCTGTCGCCAATTTTCCTTCCTCAGCAAAGTGGTGGAGAGGGTGGTGGCTGATCAGCTTCAAGCTCTTTTGGATGAAACCAATGCCCTGGATCCATTTCAGTCGGGCTTCAGGCCATGGCACGGCACAGAAATAGCACTGGTCGCACTGTTGGATGACCTGTTGAGGGAGGCTGACAGGGACAACACATCCTTGTTGGTCCTCCTCGATAGCCGCCTTCGATACCGTCAACCACGGAATCCTCCTGGGGAGGCTGTCCGAGTTGGGAATCGGTGGCCTGGCACTTGCCTGGCTCCGATCCTTCTTGGAGGACCGTCTCCAGAGAGTATAGCTTGGGGATAATGTCTCAGCCCCATGGAATCTCAATTGTGAGGTTCCGCAGGGGTTGATCATCTCCCCAATGCTATTTAATATCTATATGATGCCACTGGGTGGGGTCATCAGAGGGTGTGGGGCTTAGTGCCATCAGTACGCTGATGACACCCAGCTCTACATCTTCTTTTCACCCACTTCGGTGGAAGCTGTTCTGTCCCTTCAGCGATGTTTGGAGGCCGTACTGCCATGGGTGCAACTGAATGGGTTGAAGCTGAACCTGGACAAGATAGATGTCTTAAGGGTGGGTGGCTCTCCATTGGCAGTTTGGGAAACTCCTCCTCTTTTGGGGGGTGATTCTTACTGCACGGAGTGGGGTCCACAGCTTGGGGATACATCTGGACCTGGCACTTACCATGGAAACCCAGGTGGCGTCCGTGGCCCGCTCTGCCTATTTCCATCTGTGGCGGATCGCCCAGCTGCAACCCTACCTTGATGTTGTCGTACTCACCACTCTCGTCCACGTGCTCGTAATCTCGAGATTAAACCACTGTAATGCGCTCTATGTGGGGCTACCTTTGAGATTGATGCAGAAGCTTCAAATGGTGCAGAATGCGGCAGCCAGACTCCTTAGTGGGATGAGAAAATACCAGCATATCTTTTCCACTCTGGCTGCCTTGCATTGGCTGCCTATTCATTTCTGCATTGACTTTAAAGTGTTAATGATGATGTATAAAGCACTAAATGCTTTGGGACCTCGATACTTGGCTGATTGCCTTCTCCTACCTAGATCTACCCGAATTACTCAGCACAGCCAGGAGGGACGGCTGAGGGGCCTAACCCCACCCGTCCCAGTTCCTGCAGCAGGACCTGTGACAGCGGATTTCAGACATTTAAGATTCCGTGCCATCTAGTGACCCCCAAAGGCTTTCCCAGGACCAAAGGGAGCCTAAGGCAAGTGGTAAGAAACATTAAATTATTGAATATAATTAATCACCAAACAGCCTGCCTAAGTGTGAAGGTCATCAGGGGAGACTTTTCTCTTGGTCCCACCACTGTCACAGGGGAGTCTGGTAGCGACATGGCAGCGGGCCTTTTCTGTTGTGCCCCTGGATTTTGGAACTTCCTCCCAGAGGAGGCCAGGCTGGCCCCATCTCTATTGACCTTCTGCAAGCCTGAGTGACTGGCTGCCTGCATTTGGCCTTTAAATGGATGATTGTGCTTTACTGCTTTGAATGTCTTTGTGGTGTCGCTTTTGTTTACCATATTTTAGGGTGGCATTTGTTTGTTCCTTTTTAGTATGTATATACTTACTGTTTTTAACTTTAAATATTATCTTTTTATGCTGTGGGCCACCCTGGGTCTTTCTTCAGGACAAGTTTGGGTTAAATAAATAAATAAATATGGCTGTTGACACAGTCAAACTTTCACTGCATATCTGCACATTACTGGATTTCAGCCAGTATTATTCAGCTGAAAAATATTTAAAATTACAATACATTATAAAATAATGTACTTAATGAAAGTACAACAGAAATACAGAGTCAATACAAATGCAGATAGAGATCATGGGTAAAGGAACCTTTAAAGAAAAGAAACAGTCAATAAGCAGAAGCCTTCTGGAAGCCCTCCAATGAAAGATATCCATTGAGGGGCCCACCATACTTCATGGTCAAAATGTTCAATACACAGTATTGATAGAGCAACTGAGAAAGCCCCTGACTTCTGTCACCATCAACATTACTTTCACACTACACAGTTACAAAAGGGGGGGGGGAGAGAAAATCCATGTCATAACAATGTGATTTGTCATATCCAGATATTACAAACATTTTTTTTTTCGAAGAAAAGTGGCCTTTCCAACCTCTACTCAGATTCTTTATTACTTAATTCGGTTTGTATAGTTAATTCCAACTTTTATTATGTTACATATTCTTGCTTTCATTACTTCTACTTCAGAACATGTCTTTGGTAATGTGATAAAAAATATGGAGACTAACTTAAAAAGAAGATAAATGAAACTGACTTCAGATTTCAAGTTTGATAGATCTATACTACATGCCTCTCATCAGAAGATGGCAATTAAGTTCAAGGAGGCTTACCCCCAGGTAGGTATTTAAATGATTGTAACCTTTAAAACATTTTTTGGAACTTATGCCCTACTGTGAAAGGAAATATGAAGCTGTACATTAAATATTAAGCAATGAAGTGTAGTTTATATATCACAAATTGGCTTTTGTTTGAAGGCTGGCAAGCTATTTCTCCAAGGGTTTTTGTTTTATTACTGAAATGGTGTGGTGATAATATGAATCTGAGTCCTTGTTTACATGGTTGGTTGCCTGCTCGAGCAAACTATTGACCATCTGCACATGAGTTCTGCCAGGCAGTAGATTGACCTGAGACGTGCAGTGATGATCACAGAGTCTAACAACAGCAAAGTAACAGCAAACAAAAACTAAAATAAAGCCTGGGGTGGACAGTGGGGAGGAAATCAAATAAATGGTTTAATAACAGGAACTCCACTGCTTTCTAGCTTCTTTTGTTAGTGGTTTACAAAGAGGTGAACAAGGAGCAAGAGTACATTCTGGTTGGTTGGTTTTTTAAAATCCCAATACTTCTACACACATTTTGTTTTCGTTCATACAAGAAGTAACTAAAATAATAGGAACTGCTGGAGCTTCAATTTCTCAAGCTATCAAATTCAGATTTAATGGTTGTTTTATTGGTTGGTTTTATTTAATGGTTGTTTCAGATTTATTTTTCATTCTTTATTTAATTTTAGTCTCATGGTACAATGCCCTCTATATGTGGTGGAGCAGAATGGGCCAATGTGATCCTATGACATTTTGAACCAGTCTTAGCATATTGACCAGAATGGAAACTTTCTTCTCCTGGGATGTACCAGAATCCTTTGGACTCAATAGTAAATTGAGGCACAGATAAATCAGGCACAGCTCTTATGCCGAATGCCCAAGGTAAATTCATTTTGGATAAACAAAAGGCACTGGACAGCATAAAATGAAAGCAACTGTTGTAACTCAGTCAACAGAGTCAGTAAAGTGCTCAAAGATGAAGATGTGTGTGTGTGAAGAGAGATCTGGAACCATTGGCAGATCTGCACATGAATCAGGACCCTGGAAATAAGCAACACAATTTAAATGGTGATTTCTCTCACACAGTGCAGACTCTCTTCTTCAGACTTGTTGTATTCCTTGTGCACTCTCAGGCAATGGACAAGATGGTGACCCCTTTTCATGTACAGAAGCGGATTGCACTGCCAGTTGAATCTGATTTCAATATAGGCAAACACAGCATTCTTCCTAGGGCAGCAGGAAATTAGGCAGACCTTCAGTTGTTCATTGTGAAGGTCTCCTGAGGAGCTTGCAAAAATATTCAGCTGAACACAAAAGAATTTTAGTGGCCAGGAACTATAATAAAGCAGAAATGCTGGAAGCATGTTCACCTGAATGCATATATGATTGCCTCCCCACGCCTTTGTGTTGAATATATGAATGTCTGACTGCCTTCTAGGCACAATGAGGACCAGGGACTAGCCCTATGCACCATCATGATTTCAGCCCTACACATACTCTAAGAAACTGAGACTGGGTGTAGCTCCTAGTCCCCAGCATGCTTTTGACACTGCTTTGTGTCACAATTGACTGTGAGAGTCCTAGAATATATGGATCAACTCAATTGAACAATGCATATAATTGGGAAGGAATTTCATCTGTTACTCTAAAATGAAGTCTGATTTCAGTTAAAATCTCAGAAATGAAAGTTACAATAGCAACCTGATTTTTTGCAGCATGGTGTGGAAATCTCTCTGCTTTCCATACCTTTTCCTCTTTTCAAGTTATGAAACGAAATAATCATCAAGGCTTTGTATTAAGGGACCCATCCTTTCCTCATAAAAGCTTTTGGCTTCTGACAAGTTACTTCAGTACAAACTATTTAGCCCTTCTGGTTCCATTTGCTGCTGCTAATGATTTTTGCCACTTAGTGATTTTCTAATGGATGTCCCTTTAAACTTTCTTTTGAAGTGTGGGAAAAGGAGCGTCTGTCCACTGCATCCGTAGCCATGCACTCCATATGCAGCTAATGTTCACTCATTATCCCAACACCCACAGTGGTTTTCAGGAACATAAAATTAGTTCATCTGTGATATTTTTCATTATGAGCTCTAATGACCTCCTGCATTCACACAGAAATATAAAGACACTAGTGCAATTTGTTGTGTTCATTGTAGAGAGGGAAGAAGGAATATACCAGCAGCCAGATGAATTTTCACAATAAAAGAACAAAACAAAAATGCATTTGTGCACTTCAGCTTAGCAACCCTTACTTTAAAACCAAAGAAAGAGCCCAGCTATAAAATCTTCTGGGAATGGAATTGGTTTTCCATATTAGTGTTATCATTAAAATTACTGCCAAAGTGCTATAGTTTATATTTAGAATAGGACAAAATTCATCGGCCCAAGACTATGCATAAAGCAAAACAAACTATGCCATGTTTATGACACTTTCAGTAGCTAAAATAAACAATAAAAGGAGGGAATTGTTGTAACCTAGAGTAATTGTTTAATGAAGGGGAAGATAAATGTTTTATTCCTGTTTTTGATAATTCACATGTATCACCCACTTAACTGTTTTCTTCTTTATGCTGTAACTGTTGAGGATGTAGATGATGATATGAAACTCGAGTGAGCACCACTCATTTCAGATAGTAAATGTATATTTATGGAGTCTATGCCAGCAAAAAAAAAAAAAAAAAAAAAAAACCTGAGAAACTACACTTTAAAAGTGGTAATAAAACCTACAAGGTGTCATATATCCAGAGATACAAATATAAATTAATCAAGATATCTAATAAACTCTTCCTGTTAAAAGCCCTCTCTCATAAATAAATTCTGCATTATCTGTTCAAAGCACTCAGGTTTGACAAACCTCTGCAGAGACAGAAGAGAAAGATGTTATATGTGAGTAGCCATCAAGACAACATATTTCTAGTGCCCACATTTGGCTACAATTATGAAAGATTATCATCAGAAAATCTCTGAGGTCTGTGAAGGCTTCCATCTTCCTTTCTGGACCAAGGAAATGAAACAACAGAAATTATTTTCTGGAGGAGACAGACAGAAGGAACAGTTTCCTCTTACCCTCTTGGACCTTGCAGCTACACTCTTTAGCACCTTTCGTTCGCCTTGTCCTTTCTGTACGTTAGCCAGCCCTACTGAGAATGTGGAGTGAGAAATTTCTTTGTAATTTTGGTGTGAAGCAATCTGTAGATTTTGAATGTTTATTCAGTTTGGTGCAGATCTGGTTGACTTTAAATATGCCTGGAAATCCTTGCTTATCTTCTGCTTGCAAATGAGGGTGAAGAACTTGCCCAGCAAAATGGCAAAGCATTTTGTTGGGCTCTTAATAGGAAAAGAGAATGAGAACAAGAGCATTTTCTTTGCAAATTAAGCAAAACTGTGCAAATTATACTTCGGCACAACTTGAGTTAAACTTGAGTTTAACGACATACATTGCTTTGATGATAGCGGCTGCTACATTGCATGGAGAAACACCAAACTGTACTTTTGTATCAGCCACCTCAGTTGCACTCTGTGTGTGTGTGTGTGTGTGTGTGTGTGTGTGTGTGTGTGTGTGTGTGTGTGTGTGTGTGTGTGTGTGTGTGTGTGTGTGTGTGTGTGTGTGTGTGTGTGTGTGTGTGTGTGTGTGTGTGTGTGTGTGTGTGTACAGAGACAGTCCATATTAATTACAGAGAACTTGACAGCAAAGAATCCAGTGCTCCTTGTGTTACTTTCACCTGAAGGAATCCCACAGGACTTGAAAATCCCATGTTGACACAGCGGCCTAAAGCTTTGTAAATAGTCAATTTATTGAGCATATTTTATATCCCTATCTGTAAAAAAAGTTATACCTCTGGATTTTGCATTTTAATGGACGGACATAGGTGGTTACCTTCTTATCTGAGCAACTGGAAATTCACTGCAAATTCCTGGGGAATTGGGAGTAGATTTCACTCCAGCTTCAGTAGTGACCCCAAAGAAGAATTAAGATGTGGAAATAATGTATCCAGTTAGCAAATTTTAGAGAAGATAGAATGGGTCAAACTCAAACAGCCATAACTGGTGATATTATCATCCTTACATTGCATAAAGCTGCACAATGGCATTTCAGCCTATGTGAAAAAATATGTTAGTCTAAACCTTGTGTAGACTATTTGGATGTTTAAGACAAAGTGTCGTGTTTCTGCTCCTCCTATTATATTGGGCATCAGTCTCCAGTCTTCTTACTTTCAGTTCTGTTCATGTCCCTGGAAAAAGGATACCCTGCACCCCTTTCTGCTTGACTTTTTGGCTTCTTCTGATATCTAGCTATCCACTTTGATTAACTGTCTTCTATATGCAAAGTAGTTGGAAAGAAGTATATGAAATTCAGCAAAAGAATTGAATAAAGTGGGTAGGCTACTCTGCTCCTTCTCCTGACATGTTAAGATGGGCATCTTCTTAGCATCCCTATACCAGGTTCAACTTTGTTAAACCAACCCGTTCTACCAAAATGTGCAACTAGATATTCCAACTAACCCAACATCTAAGTGGAAAGTAACACTTTCCTAACCATACATAAACATAAAATATCTAAATTGTTTTATTAATCACACCAGTGTGTTGCATGAATTATCTATAATTCTGCATTAGTAAAATGAAAGAGCAGGATCAAACTTCTCTTACATCTATGCTACTTCCAACAAAAAAGGATAAGACTGTTCATTTTTTCCGTTACATCCCTAGCAAACTCCTTGTAGTTTTAAGCTGAGAAACAACCTCACAGCTTTTCAAAACTGAAACATAACTGATGGTAGGGAAGTTGTTAGCCGGTATATTTTGAAACAACAATTTCACCTTGCATGTCCTAGTCAGTATTCTGTCAAGTGACCCTCCTTCATATTAGAGAGTTTGAAAGATTGGCTTTTAAAAAGCACTAATTGAACAAAGCTGACTTTCAAAACACAGAAATTGCCGGGAGAATAAGGAAGAAAGAAAACTAAAAGAGCAGTGAAGCAGAACGAGAGTCTGAATATCAAAAACAAGATTTGAACAATCACTTCCTGGCTCCAATTACCTTCATCCCCTACAGTGACTAGAGTGACCTGTTATAGTGTCAAGGAAACCAAGAAGGCAAGAAGATTTTATTTTGACACCATAAACCTTCTTCATTTTAGGCAGTTCCTCTGGTTTAATTAATGGAATACACAACGGGGCTGGCCAAGCAATGAAACCATAGGGTTACAAACTCAGAAAGATAGAAGGACAGGCAAAACAGTCTACTAATACTGTTGCAAGATGGTAAGAAAGGAAGTTACGTCAACAGCCAAACCTCTTTTTTCTTGTAATTGGACTAGTTAAGTAGGGACTATTCTCCTCCTTCACTCTGATCTATCATCCTGATGGCATACAGTAGCACCATAAATCTGTGCTTCTCCTCCCACCAACTATATCTCCTTCACAGAGTGCCAACTAGATGCCCACACAAGAGAAGGACTGCTGCATAAAGTTGGATGAACATTTCATTTCTGTTCATTTCTTAAATTTCTCAAAATCTGATCATTTAGATGTGAGAGGGAACAAAACGTGCCTGTCCTCACACACTTGGAAGGGATGAATTGGCTAGTATTATAATATAAACAGTTCTAATTTACAGCTCCTGAATTTATATGAGCCTTCCCAGCTCTTAAGCTCTGCAGAGAAGGCCCTTCTCAATCTCATTGTTGTCACAGGCACATCTGATGGGAACATGAATGACAGAGGGGCTTCTCTGTGGTTGCCCCCAGATTGTAGAATACTGTCCCTCAGGCCTCCTCCCCTTATGCTGAGAGTTGAAGACCAACCTCTTTCGGTAGGCTTTAATAACTCAGACTGAGTCCCCAGATGCTGGTCTCTTGTTTTTCCAAGTTTGTTTTTAAAGTTTTAAAGGTTTTTAACTACTTAATGAATTTTAATTATTAGTGTAGTTTAATTGATTTTTAATCTGTATTTTAATGGCGTTTTTATTATCTGTTTTAAGGTTGTGAACCATCTTGGGTCACCTCACCAGGAGAAAGGAATAAATAAATAAATAAATAAATAAATAAATAAATAAATCATAGTTTGTAATGTTAAATTTTTTAAAAGTATGTACCATCAAGTTAATTCTGACTTATGGTGACCCTTTTCAGGGTACTAAAGGTAAAGAGCACTCAGAAGTGATTTCTTCTGGGGGTGTCCTGGGACTGTGAAGCTTACCCAAGGCCATACAGGCCAGATCTTCTGGAAAGCACAATGGGCAATTGAACTCCAAAACCTTTGGTTCTACAGCCAGATACCTAGTTCACTGAGCTATCCAGCCAGCTTAGGTTTCAAATTCATCTGCATTTTGCATCACTTTTCTCCAAACAGAAATTCATACATTATTGCATCCATTTGAAAAAAAAATACATAAGTACGGAAAATTGTGTTACAAAGGGGTGTAGAGTGGTGGGAAGAACTAACAAAAATGTATTCAAATTTTGATGCATATGAAAGCAGATATGAGTGTTCATCCATAAGAGAAAACCACTCAGAATCAGAGGTGGAAATAGGACAGAACAAACTTATGCTTGAAAAAAATGCATGCGAATGTTCCGGAAATATTGAAAAGATAGGTTGATCTGTTCTTAATGCTGGATTTGACATCTATAAAATCCTTTCCAGGTCTTCATGTTATCTGGTACTGTTTATGAGGACAAATTCCAGTTTCAATCCTCCTGTTCTCTACCCAGACACTACAGCTGCTTGTGGTGCATAACTGCCCTTCTATAAGCCCAGCTTTACTAAGAAGAGCCCCCACCACACTGAATCTTAGTCCCCAAACACATATTTTAAGATTATTCAAAAATACAGTCTTCTGGAAAACCAGTTGTGAGCAAACTACCTTTGATGCTTGACCTTTCAGACATGGTACCATTGGGATTTCGTTCTGGATCACAATGCATTAATCTTCCTTCTTTCTTCGTAAACCAGTCCCTATTGCCTGATTGGGCACTGGCAACCAAGATCAATTGATTGTCTTTCTGACATCTTGATAGCTTTGCTGTACAACTTGTAAATATACACAGCACAGAATTAGCCCCAATGCTTGCCCTGTGTTGGACCTATCTAATACTGTCATTCACTGCAACAAGATAAATGAAGAACTGCTCAAGATTAGCATAAATGAGTAGATTTTTGCTGATGCCAAGGACATTTTCCTGCATAGGTCAATTTGTGTTATGGTCAAGGGCTGTAAACTGCCAGTTATTTAATTGCACAAATTAATCCTGGTAAACCAAGGATCAGGCCTTCTGCTTTTTTGACACTCATGTTTCCCCTTTTACATAAGTATCAAGGACCTATGACAGCAAATAAACTTTAAATTCTAGACTGGATTGTTTTTCTCCATGACTTTGCTGGCAGCAAAAGGATGCATTTCCATTCCTATACGACATATGTGCCTATAGGAGATTGTAATGTTAGTTATCACCACTCTTCCAGTAAAAGTTTGCCCTACTATGTCAATTTCTGAATATGTACTGATGCATTTTCTCTCAAGCCAAAGATTCAAGACAATATATTTATTATTATTCTGAGTTATATACCAATGTTGCAGGCAGTTCTGTCATATGCTTATATCAACATTAATTAAAATACAGCATGGTACATTTTAACAGGAAGGCTGTAACATATTCTCAAATTAAAATGTCAGCATCAAAATTTGCAAAAAGTTTTACTTGTGATGAATATATTCCATTTAAGTAACATTATGCATATATTAAAAACGATGTTCCTAAAATCTTAAGAAGACCCCTGCTGGGTAAGATAAGAGCTGCATATAATCCAGCATGCCTCTGGAGACATCACAGGTGAGCCATGAAGGAAATTTAGTTTTGAAGACCATGCATCTCAGCTCCATTGGGCAAATATTCTAACAGCATTTTAGTGTAGGGTGCAATGAATACTTACAAAGTTCCTCAGTCTTGTCAAGGATAAAATAAAGATGTCCTAACAGGTAGGATGAGATTCCTCAGCTCCTAGTGATAGTGAAACAATGGACAGATGCCTCAGTTACAATACATCCCATTTTGGTTACTGTAACATATTCTGTGTGGTGCTATTTTATGGAAAATTCTGTGAGTCCAGAAAGCTGCAGCTAGATTTCTGACTGGAACTGATTACAGACTGAATAAAAATTCCTTATTACTGTATAGCAATTCCTTATTACAAAAACTTCACTGGGTACTGTTCCATTTCCAGGCACAATTCAAAGTGTTGGTTTGACTTTATAAGGTCCTAGATGTCTCGGGTTCAGGCCGTCTAAGGACACAACAATGTGAGAAAAGTAAATCCACTGCCTTTGAAGTCACACCAGGGGGGTTGGGTTTCCATGGGTTTATTTGAATTAACTAGCCACACAAAGAGAGGAGAAACTTGGCTGAATAGACTTGCTTTCAGTTTATAGTTCTCATTGTATCACTGCAGGAGATGCATCTACAGAAGAGATACTAACAGACTTTAAAAAAGTGCCAATTTCCTCCTCTTGTTTCTTTTTCTTATTTTCTTGGAAGGAGGGGCTGTCTAGGTGCCCTAGCACAATAGTGCGGGAACCAAACTGTTGTTGTCACTGAAGGAAAATAAATAGCAAATTGTGCCCAAAAAGGAACAGTGGAGAGCAAGGGATCATTTCCTACACTGGTTCATCTGATCACGCCAATTGAACCAATGCAAATAGATTCAGTGTAAAAAAATTAATAAAATAGAAGTTCCAGCAGCAGAGGCAAAACTGTGGATGGGGGGCACACTCTGGACTCATTTGCATTTCCTTTTATGTGATGTGGTCAATGGGAAAAAAAGTGAATCCCAATCACAGAGCACTTTCTACATTTTTTTGCCAATGTGGTCACACCCTAAAATATTGTGTCTCTCTATATAACCTCCTTGGTATTTTAGATCTTGAGGGGAGGCTTTTTTTTAATTGGTCTCACCATTGTCACAGGCATGCTCTGTGAGGGCACAAGAGAGGGCCTTTTTGGTGGCTGCCCCCAGGTCATGGACCTCCCTTCCATGGGAGACCAAGCCAATGCCTCCCTGCTGTCCTCCTGCTGTCCGAGTTCCATAACTGTGCAGGACTGAACTGAAGCCCTCAGCAGAAATAATTACTGTACTTTAATCTCATGAAAAAGATTTCTTTTCAGGCTGATGGCCAATAGCTGGTGTCTTCTGTGAGAACAACTATGACATTTCACTCCCTGTTGCTTGCCCATAAGGCTGCCAGTGGATTTGTGCAACTGCATGTCAGCCTCTCTTTGTAGACACGTGGGCTGCTGAAACATATGCAGTAGCCTTCTTCACCAAGACAACCAAAAAGAAACCTGAGATCCAAGTATGTTTTCTGCAAGGGAAAGGCTAGCATCCCTGCATTTGTAGACTCACCGGCACATTTCTATACAAAGCTTTTAGCTATCCCTATTTATCCACACAACGTGCCACTTTCCTTGACTTTGTGCATTCATCAAATCACCAAAACGTCAGTCAGGCACAGTCTTGAATGTGTTTTTGGCAGAAGAAACCTGCTTGAAAAGATAAATTGCCTTAACATTAAGCCTTGAGCAGCACTTGAGCAGGTCAATAACAGCCCATCAAAAAGTCTTTATTGATGCAAAAGAGGTTTGCATTGGTAGAAATGAGCACTTCTGCAGAAAATGTCACTACTATTTACATTTTTTTTATTTTTAAAAATCAAAACTTGCTCACATATGGACATGATTTTTCCCCATTTTAAATCTTTTCCTCCTTACTGAAAGCTCATTTTCTAAATAGCATGGAGCTACCCAATATAAGAATCTTACATGCCCTTTCAGTCATATACCCTATAGACATTAAACACATACACTACATGCCTCATGCTGGCTAAATGGAGGTGTTTGGATAGCTCTGTGGCAGATAATTGTCATCAAAGATTCAAAGGAGGACAGATATGGGGGATATTCCCAGTTCATGTACAGTAAAGGTTAGCAGCATAAAACAAGGCAGATTTCTAAAACCTGAACACATGGAGTTATAAAATGGCTCATAAATTTGGCTGCTGCATGAATATGGTGCTTAGTGAACCAGTCTTCACTGGGTTATGTATTCCAGTAATGAACACCATAACTAGAAGTTGTTACACATTTTCAGTTCAGCATAGTTTGCCAGTACACACACCTTTTCCCACTGCAATGAACTTTGTGAGAGCAATTGTGGTTGCTTTATCAAGCTACAAAATCGGCACTATTTTACTAACACTATTTGTGTTAAATGAAGGACTGTGGTCTTAGGTTTGCTTATTGTTCTTATTCTATGGCAATATCAGCACATTAATGTGAGACTTAACTGAATGGTGTAGAATATTCCTATGTATGCCTGCCTCTATTTGTATTATTCTTAGTTTTTTGGTGCACTGATGATATGTGCAACAAACATAAAAACACTTTTATGCTGAGTCCGTGCCAGCTGAGAATAAGTAACACGAGTGCTCAGGCTTTAGTTGCCTTGCACACAAAAACAAAGCTACCTTCTCCTGCAGCTCTGCTCATTCTGAGATTTATCTTCCTACCTGGAGATATAGGGAAGCAGTTCTCCAGAGACACCAGCTGGTGCTCTCAGATCCTACAATGCTATCCCCAAAAGTCTACCCATGGCTTACTTCTGCCCTAAGGGAGCACTTATTAAATGGTATGTAAGATGGATTTATAGGCACTCTTTCCAAGGTCATTCAATAATTATGCACATACTAATAGTCACTAATACAAGATGATTATATTTTTGCTTGAGATACCATCCAAGTCCAGAAATGATGCATTTGACTTATAATGTCCAAATAGTTTCCAAAACAAGAGAAATTCTGAAATTCTTCCTCTGCTTGCGAGATTAGTGATGAATGCGAAACAGAAAAATGATGAATCAGGCTAGTTCGTGGCTCATGGCGAACCACGAACTACTGCAAACCCTCAGAAAAAGAAAACTGTTCATGGTTTATTTTTCCAGTTCATGTCTGGGATGAGAAACTACCTGCTCCTGCTCTCCACCACTCGCTCATCCCCTTCACAATTCCTGGTCCTGCCACCACCTCCACCACCACCACCACTGTCACCATCCTCAGAGGCAGCAGGCCTGGTCTCCCTTCCTACAACCAGCTTGCTGCCTCTGTGCACATGCCCGCCTATCTGCTGATTAGGCGGCCTCATGCACAGAGGCATTGGGCCTGGCTTTGAGGAGAGCACAGCACCTCAACTCCAGCCTTGAACAATCTTCCTGTTGCAAAACAGGTCAACAGGATTTCAGTCAATGAATTTAGGAAGTAATTTGAATGGAAGGAAGAGCAGGGAGATCAATGGCCCAGTCCTTTCAAATTTTTGTAGATTTATGTTTAGAATCCTACTATCAGGCTCATTTTAACTCTTTCTCTCCTCAAGATCATTTCTTGCTCCTAGTTAAAGTAATGGTTCCCAGCGGACCTACATGTATAGGAGCCAGCCCTAGGGCTTCTCTGTCCATGTGTAAGGTTCCTTATCTCTTTGCAGTATCCCGAAAAGAAAACCCTAAATTAATAAAAAGTAAGTTTGTCTTCACATTTGTCTAATGCCACTCTCCAGAATGATTTGTGTCTTCTCAGCAGTCCCAAGACTTGTAGGAGACTGTTGCACACTGAATGATTAAATACCTAATAAGAGTGCTTGAGGTGACCATTATGACTTGTTGAGGTTCCAGTACAAAATAAAAGTACTGTATTATTTGTTGTTGTTTAGTCGTTTAGTCATGTCCGACTCTTTGTGACCCCATGGACCAGAGCACGCTAGGTCCTCTTGTCTTCTATGTAAAAGCTGGAACAAACTGGCCAGAATGGGTAGTTGTTAATAAAAGCCAATGTGACACACATCACAACTATATTGTAGAAATCAAACCCACCATATGCTGCTCTTTTGTTAACACTTCAATGCCCCTAAACCAGCCAGAGCAGAACAGAAAGGTCCAGAACTGCAATTTCTGAGTAGGGTAAACTAACACATTCATGACACAGATCTGACTAGATGAGACTGATGTAACAAGTCACAAAATATCCCTAGAAATCACATTCCAGTATCTGTTCTGGGCAGAAAGTTCATACTGCACAAAACACCCCAGAACAGTGACTTCTGAGTAGGGCAGCCCAACAAAATTCACCCATCTGACTGGAATAGGATTGATGTAAGAAGTCTCAGAGCTTCTGTGAGAAACACATAGCACTATCTGTTCCAGGAAGAACATCCTGGCTGTGCAAAACAAACAGGAACAGCAACATCAAAGTAGAACAGTACAAGAAAATCCACCCATCCCATCAGACTCAAGAGGACTAATGCAACGAGCCACAAAATATCCTCATGAATCACATTCTGGTACTAATTCTGGGTAAAAAATCCATATTGTTCAAAACAGACTAGAATAGTAACTTCCAAGTAGGACAACAAAACAAACTGGAGGGAACTGATGCAATCAGCCTTAAAATGTGTCTTCGAACATCATTATAGTTTTTTTTCTCAGCAGTTAATTAATATTCCACAGAACAGCCTGGCACAGCAACTAGGGTTGGAACTTTTGAAATCCCACTATTCTAGCCCATTCTAGCCCTTTCTATTCTGTTTGGCTTTTACTTTGTCCCCTTTATTATGAACTTCAGCAATGTCATTTTTCACAAGCATCCCTCAAAGATAAATTTACAAAATACAATCTGAGCATGTTTAGTATTCAAAAATCCAAATTTAAATCCTGTACATTTAAATCCTGTAGTTTTGTTCCAGCCCATTGCTTTACCACTTTTAGCCACTTCGGCATGAATGCTATCATGTACAGTGAGTACAAATTTGAATTCTCTGGAATAACCTTTCTTTAGAAAGGCCTGGAATGTACAGTAATATTTCTATCCTCTGCTTTCAAATGTCTAGAAGTGCCACAAAATTTTGCGCCCCTTGACATGCATATACCAGAGGACAGACAGAATAGACATGTTGAAATGGACCAATATATGTGCTGAGCACAGAATGCCATACTCAAAAATATGTATTTTTACATACAAATGTAATTATGACAAAACAGGTTGTTCTGTGTGTGTAGTCTGTTTCAGCTACTGTCTGACTGTCTGAAAGCCATAAATTATGTTCTTAAATCAGGGAGGCACTTGCAATGAAGACAACAATGTCAAAGAAATAAAATTAATAGTGCAAAATGCTAATAAAATGGGTAAATCTCCTTTATTCTCATAAAAGCCTATTAGCCTGAGTCATATTTACTCTTCTTCTGTGCTGAAATTAGTGTGTTTCTTGAAGCTTATGAGAAACACTAACAGTAATGAAGCAGAAAAATGATAAATGTTAAAAAATTAAGGTGATCCATAAATGCTGATAAACTTGCCCCTTCTTTGGTGTCCATGTACTTCTGATGAGCTGGCGGAGTTTTAAACCTCTTTAATTTAAGACAGAATGGTTTTATTTCTTTCAAGCTACAGTGGAAATAATTTCCTTATCTATCATTTAGAATGGTTTAATACTTTCATTAATCCACACATCATAAAGCAGAAAGTGATTTTTATACCTATTCCAATCACTCATTGTGGCCGACTGCGAATGGAAAACGGCTGTTTTTCTGCTGATTCTGAATTTAAACTTAAGGACAGTATCTCCACACAAGTCAGAGTAATTATGGAAGCAAAGATTTAAAGACAGGGGGAACTGCTGTCATCTCTTCTGAGCCATCATTGGGCTTATTATTGGTTTGGAGAGAAAATAAATGAACAAATCATGAGAATACAACTCTTGAAAATGGAACAGAGCCCAGGCATATTGATGGGAAGAAAGCAATGCCTTTAAGGCAGGGCTGTGGTAGTGTCTGATTCTTCGCAGCTCTCCTAGCTGGCAATTCATAGTTTTTCTCTCCACCACCCCCACTCTTTAAGCTGTTTCCCCATCACCACCTCTTACAGGTGCTCACACTTTCTGCTGACTTACTGTAAATCTACTAAATCATTTCACAGACTAATTAGCAATGGTAATTAACAACATGATGACAAGGCCAGCAGAAAATGTCAATTGCTTAGTTCCTTTGTGGAAATTACCACTTATTAATACAGAGCATTCTTACATTACACTAAAATATATCATTTTAACACTATACTATTCTTTGTTCTACAACAATTATATACCATTTAGTTGAATCTAAAACTGAACAGTCCCCAGCAAGGGCTGATCTGTGATGGTTTTGTATAAACAAATAATGTTTATGCAAACTGATGCTACTAAGACTTCAAATCAGGGATAAGCAACATCTGACATATGCAGTTTCCTACTCCTAAGTCTGCTTTGTCTCAGTTTGTGTAGGTCCCCAGACACTTCAGAGCCCAAAACTCATCATAAGAACTGTGTGGGTTGTAGTACACTGCTGGAACACTGAACTCTATTATTCAGTTATATACAGATAATCTCCTTCAGTCCCTAGTAAGTTTCCCAGTTGGTCCCTCTGCCTCACATGGTCTGTCCTGTCCTGTCCTGTCCTGTCAGGGCAGTTCCCTTCAGCCCTCAGTCCACTGAGTGGAAACAGCCAGTGTTGGTTTGATGTGCCCCCCTTTAGCACCTTTTTGTGGTTCTCTTGAGCATGTAGACTCTTCTTCAGCTGATGGTGCTACTGAAACTAGCACTGCCTCCACCAGTATGATCGCTGGGTTTGTATTGGTCAAGGTCAACAACAGTGACAGAGAGGGATGGGTGGCTTATTCCTCTTCAGAAGGGTCCAACACTCCACATCACTGGGCCTTGCTATATATCTGAGGATTGGGAAGGATGTAGACTGTGCATGCCTAAGATCTACACTGACCCTTCACTAAGGTGTGATTATCAGAAAGACAAATTTAGCTTTGTAATTTTCTGGTTTAAACTCCCAAATTTTGCTCCAGGGAGGTTTTGAACCTTTTTTGTGATTTTGGGAAAATTTACCTTTTGTCTCTTTTGTCTGTTTTCTAGAGACGGGCACAAACCACTCCATGGCTGTCTTTTAAAAAGAGAGAGAAAGCCCAGCTGCTTCAACCAAGAGGCAGGTGCATGTGCAGAGTCTACAATCATAACAACAAAAAAACAAAAAAACAACGACAATGACAACTATTGTCGTTGTTGTTTTTGTTGTTTTTATTGTTGATGTTGTTGTTCTAAGCAGATAGCATCAGGCACACAAAAGTTAAAGAACTGACAGAAAGGGAATATGTCAAAATACTGCAGAAAATCTTAAAATCAAAATTAAATGGGGAAAATACAATCAAAGACAGAAACACATGGGCTGTTCCTGTATTTAGATACCCAGGTGGAATAATAGATTGGACTCAGAATGAATTAGAAGAATTGCAACAAAAAACACAGAAACTAATGAACTTGCATCACACACTACCTCAAAAATGTGATGTGGACAGATTATTTTTACCATGAAAAATAAGAGGGCATAGATTACTGCAAAGGTTCCGGCTGCAGGAAGGACGTTTCAGTGTCCTTGAACTGCAGGACCGGGTTTGCCCTTCTCAGATCCGGAGGACGCAGGGCGGGCTCCGATCATGTGTAAAAGAAGGAGGGGTGCGAGCGTCTATTTAAAGGGACGCTAGCCCCCGACGCATCCTCTTTCTTGTTCACGCACCCACCCGCCCACTCTCTTTCTAGTGTGATTTTGGTCGCCTTTATGGGGCTGGATAGGAATTTTTGATCTTTATCCTGATTGGCTATTGGATGGAGGGATTTTTCGCCTATCTCACATTGGAGAAGGGTTGTTGGCATTTGATTGGTGGTTATTCTCGGTCATACTGGCGGGTAGTGCAGGAAAAAAACTGGTTGTCTAGGTGTGTCCCTTTGATAATTATGGTAACCCAACAGCGCATCCAACCTTTCGGCTCTGCGGATCGTGCGATTACGGGGCCGGCGGCGGGAAGATGCGCTGGGCCACTTTTGGACCAACAGTCATCAAATAAAGATGGCTTGATGTCTGGGGTGTTTATTAGAGGCCGCCCAGGTTCCTGCTGTCCTCAAGACCGCTGGAACCTGCAGCCTGGGACTCACCCATTGACTGATATGGGCATCATGGATGCCCTGCATTTCTTTCTCCGCACTACCTCAGGCCCCCTCATTTGATGAGGACAATGATATCTATAATCGGAATTGATTTAATAAAGTGTGGCCCATATTTAATTCATATCACTGTCTCATGTCTTCATTTTGGGACCTGGGAGGGCAATACAGCAGCTAGGAGAGGAGGAAAAAAGAAGCCTAAATGATTATATCAGTACAAGCCAAGAAAATAATACTTAAGATACTGAAAATGGAGAATATTTTGAAAACAACTGAAACAAAGACTCAGTATAAGAAACAACAATTTGAAAATAAATCAAACAGCTGGAAAAATAAACCACTACATGGACAACACCTGAGAAATATTGATGGAAAGCATTATCATAATTCAAGATGGCCATGGCTAAAACTGGAGACCTTTAAGAAAGAAACCAAAGGCTTGATCTTTGCTCCTCAAGAACAAGCACTCCAAACCAATGTGATGAAAGCTAAGATCCAAGGAATTAGTGCCAACAGCAAATGTCGATTCTGCCAAGAAAAGATGAAACTTTGTCACACCTCATCTGCAAATGTCCAAAGATTTCACAGATTATAAAGTTAGACATGAGAGAGTGGCCAAAAACCCCTGGGGACATCATCATCATCCCCATCATCATCATCATCTTTATTATTATTGAATAATAATATATTAATTGCATTTTTTTAGTCAGCCTGGGGATTTTTCTTTTTAGACAGCCATTGGGCTATCTAATATATAGAGAGAGAGAGCTAAGAGGAAGGCACACATGCAGAGACAGCTAGCCTGCAGGACCCAGCCGGGCTGCCTTTCAAGATGGCAGTGGCAGCAGCAGCAGTGGCAGTGGCAGCAAAAGGCGGGGAGGCAGTGGGAATAGTATGAGGGTAGTGAGAAGATGGTGGACAGTGGGTGCCTCTCAAAAAATTTCTTTTAGTTAAAAAATAGAGATTAATCCACAACTTGGAAATTGCTAAAACTTCATCCATTCGTATTTGTTAATGTTGGTGCATTTGATAAACAGTTGATGGATTAGCGATTTCTGACAAATGTTCTGATTTATTTTTTTGCTTCATTCCCATCTCTACTCCTTTCCTTTTCTTTTTCTTTTAATAAAATAGAAATGCCTATTAAAGCAACTGATTGGATTTTTTTGCTAAGAAGATGCATGGTGACACAATCTGGCAAGTGGGGCATGTTGGTTCTAAGTGCCTAGCCTTGTGGATTTTTGGTACTCCCTGGAGACACTGCCAGATCTGAGTAAACTGGAGTATTTGGGAGACATCGGTACCAGGAAAGCTCCATAGTCAGCAGTATAACTGAAACTTTCTTGGGCTCACCCCAGGAGAATTAGGGTAGAGGAGCTGAGGAGCTGTAGAGAGGGAGTTGTCACCAGGTAACCATCACAGGTAGATGAAGACTGCATGGCTAAAGTAGGAGAGCATCCCAGGATGCCATAGACTGACAGCCCAGACAAGACATTATTCCACACTTCTGTCTCTCTCTCAGTATCTTCCTCTATTTCCTCTGTTTCCACTTTCTTCTCCCCAGACTGGGATTCTCCATCTTTTTTCTAGCTCTCCTCCCTGGCTTTGAAAGACTTTCTCACCTTTTGACTCCACCAGTTATATACTCCTGTTGGATTCCACTGCAATAATTCTTCTATCCCTTCCGCCCATCACCCCAATTTCCTTACAACCTGCTCTATGGCGAAAGAATACTTTGGAGCAGCTGAAGTATCCAGTTGAAATGAGAAGGACAGAACAAGAGAGTCCTAATTCTGGTAGCTCCGGATACAGAAAAATATCAATGGATAGGAAAATATATCACTGATTCTTAGCCCCTAGAGGAGACATTGACTAAGTTATGTTTGTGGGCATTTTACAAACACCTTGTTATTTGGTTCCATTTTCAAATGTGTGCCTTATCATTAGACATGGGGACGAATATAAAAATGAATCTTGATATTCAACTAATATTGCTCATTCATCAGATATCAATTGCTTCCTATTCTTGAAGTCCAGAGACCCCCCCCCCAACGAATATGAAGCTACAAACACGGCCCTTTTATATTTGTCCCTTCATCTCTCCCTCTCTATTTATGCCCCTATGGATCAGCTGTTCCTCAGCGGCATAGGAAGAGAGATATTTTCCCTTCAGGTGTCTTTCTAAAGCCTGCCCAAAGGGAATCCCACCACCCTGTTTACAAAGAGAGCAGGGGGGATCAATTCAGTCAGACATCCCTTGTCTTTCTATGCCCCTGCTGCATAGACAAGGGAAGCCTGACTGAAAGAATCCCCCCCCTCTGTCTTTGCAAACAGGGGGAGGGGAATCACTTTGGTCAGGTTTCCACAGTCTATACCATTGATGCATAGCAAGAGGAAGCCTGAAACAAGGGGTTCTCCTCCTGCTATATTTGCAAAGACAGCAGGGTGGATCGCTTTGGTCAAGTCCCCCCCCCCATGGCATAGATGGGAGAAGCCTGACCAAAGCTATCCTCCAATCCACTGCCTTTGCAAAGACAACTCGCACCGGGGGGGGGGGGGTCCCTTGGGTCCCCATCTCTACATTCCATACATCATGGAACATATCATACATCCAAAAGTGTACAGATTTATGATGCTTCCATGTCTATGTTCAGTGAAGGGGATTGTATAAACTAACTATACAGCTGTTAATGCTAACCTCAATGGAGCAAATTTCTCAGAAAATACTGGTTCTGCATGCTCAGAACTAGTACTGTTGCCCCACAAACTCATTGGATAGACAGTGTGCCGAGAATCAAGGTGTGGATTCTCATTCCCCAAATTGATCTGCCTTCCTTGAACCAATCAGTAGTAGTCAATAAGCAGCATCCATTTTGCAACAGACAAATGGGAGAGAATATATTTGGCTTTTAGTCAATACAAGGAGCTTTTTCCTGCAACACTCAGCCAAGCTCAGTGACAGGGAGAAGAGAATTGAATTCCTCCAGTGGGAGGCACTGGAGGAATTAACTACTGCTACAAATTGCTTTCGAAAAATTAACTTCTTTGTCTCATACACTAATATTTAGTAAACCTCTTTCAAAGTCAGGGAATACATTATTTAAGCTCAAGCTAACATTGCTGCAAGCAATTCAAATAGAAGCCATACCCATTTCAAGCTGTGTGTCAAGTAATTTAGCAATCCATTCACTATTGTTTGGGTCTTTAATAATATTAATCCATGCCAGGCTAAAAGTCTCTCCTGTAGTTGCCTTTACCCCTTACACCTTGTAGCTTTGCTTCAGTGGCATTGAAATTTATCCAAATCCTGTTGATCCCATTCTTGTGAACAAAGAACTCTATAACTGTTAAATATTTACATAAATGTAAATGTTTCTTAAACTTTGTCCATTACTGTCCATTAAGGGGTTTTTTTGAGAGCCAATATGGTGTAGAGGATTGCTAACTGGAGGTGGACACAGGGATCATTCAACCCTCCTGTTACAGCTGGTCCACTGGTTGCCGATCCATTTTCAGGCAGAATTCAAAGTGCTGGTTCTAACCTAAACAGCCTGGGCTCAAGCTCTCTCAAGGGCTGCATCTCCCTTTATGAACCTGCTTGAATGTTAAGATCATCAGGAGATGGCTTTCTCTTGGTTCTGCCACAGGCGGCATGGGTTGCACACAATAACTCCATCATTATCTATTACAATCTATATTGGCCCTTGCCCCTCCCTTTAAATTACCCATCATAATTATATCTGTTCTGCATGTCAAGAGATTCTCATTGGCCCAAACACCCAAGTAACAGAAATTGCAAAGAAATAACTTGCATGATGCTTCTGAAAACATGGATTTGGGAAGAACAGAAGAAAAATGTATTGTATCTCACCTTTCCCACTCAACTGCCTTTCAAGATTGTGTCCTGGCTATATGGGAGCAAGGGTCGGTGTAAACCCACACTAAACTACCCAGTGCTAGGCGCTAGCTTTGGCTGGACGTGTGAGGGCCCAAAGCAATCCTGCAGGATAGACAGACTGCCAACACTTCCGTACTCATCCGCAATACAAGTCAGAGGAAATTTAGGCTTTACTGGACATTCTACTAAGAGAACACTGCAGCCTGTGATCTTTCTTCTCTAGAGTCACAAGCAGATCTAAGTGAAGCAGAAGGACTGAATCAAGTGCTAGGAATCCCCTTTACTGTTGAAAATGATTTCTATGAGTAAAGGAGTAGAAAAGACAGATTTAATGGATAAAATGATAATCCAGTTCTGTAAACACTTTTACAAATACAGACAGGACAAAAGAAAACGTAACTATATAAGCTACACTTCCTATTGGACTGCACCAAGATCAGTAGTCTGCATTCTGAGCATGCATAGAAAACATCTCAAGAAAGGATTTAATACAGTAACAAAATACAGTGAGGAAAGTGAAGACATTACCCACTTGATTTTATGCACTTATCCCATGGTAACATTTCAATAAACAATCAGAACCCACAAAGACCAAAACTTTACAGAATGTTGGCCTTCCTGCAAGATCTCTTAGGAACATCTACTGCTATCATTTTCCCAGCCTCACAAACCTTGACAAGTTGTAAGGATAGACAAGCAGGTGCATTAAACTGGGAACTGGCGACCCTAGCTCTGGTGGCAGAGGTTTGGCTAAGACAAATACATCAGCAGAAATAGGTTCTTCTGAAATCGCCATCCACACTGTATGGAATGATGAGTCTTTTATCCCTCCACCACCCCACAAGAAGATGAGCTCTTTGGTCAGGAAACATATTCTCCTGGCTGGCTGCACTCTGCTTTCATGCTTCATTCATCACTGAAGCTAGGTTTAACCTTTGTGCTTTGCTTGGGAGGCTGAAATGGATTTCCTAAGCTTCGCATTTTAAAGCATTAAAAAGTAAAGCCTATTTAGAATGTAAAGCACAATCAATAATACATCTCATTTAGCTCAATGACCTGAGAGCATGTAACTATATAATGTGCATGCTTTATGGCACCAAGCAGTGTGCTTCCCAGCTTGATAAAGCAGCTTGTAATGTGGCCTCAAGATTAAAGGGTGGTCTGAGATGAGATGAGATTGATTTTGAGATATTTTTTCATTGAACAGGGCTGTTTTCTTGATATTTGCTAATGAACAAATTCCCACCCCCCATCTTTTTACATTGTGGTTGCTTGTGGGAGAGTCAATCCACATCTTAGCAGAGATGTGAGCTCCTGCCAGTGTCTTTTGCTTCCATTCTCTACTCTTTACCAATGTCTGGCCAATTCACTGACCAATCAGTTGAGATGGAGAGTGCAGGATCTTTGCACTTGTAACACCCATAACATGTTTCTTTTCTTGTCAAATGAGGTGCCTGGGTAGAAATGCTCTAAGTGTAAGTTGGTGGTCCTCTTGGAAGACAAGATCTGGCAGCTGGAGGCCTGTGTTTCTAATCTCTGTACTATTAGGGATCAGGCTGGGTAGGTGGGGCTCATCAGCTTCGGAAGGCAGCCCATCTAGGAGAAGGAAAACTCCACTGCCTTGTGGCTATATCCACTGATGGAAAAGGCTTCAGGAGTTAACCTCAAGGCAACATCCAGAGCCGGAGTCCTGGAGGCAGTTCGTGTCATTCTGGCAACTCCTGCAACGTCACTGGAACCAGTTGTATTGGCTCTTGCCTTTCCATTGGACTATTTCAGCGATGTGGAGAGGGGGATTTTCTGCTTGGGTAACAGCCTGTCCTCCATATTATTTTACCCAGGCTTCGTGCTCTGGAGAGGACACTCCAGCTTCGCATACAGCATTGAAATAACATGGGAAGTAGCAGTTACCAGTTATAAGTCTTTGCTCGACTGGCGTAGAGCATGATGCCAGGGGCTACTTCCGATGGTGGGAGAGGTCACTGCACTTCACTGGGTAGCTACCACCCGCCTTAAATTGGGCAGTCCCCAGCTAGTAAGGTGCTACCTAACCACGATCTGTTAACCTCACAGGGTGCGCGGGTTTAAGGTGAAAGCCAAGACGTAGATTGATAACCCTGCACCATGCAATGATCGTAAGAAAACTTTCATCCTAAAGTTGGACTATGGCCTCTGGCTTTTCTGATGACCTGAAGGAAATAAATAAACGACGTGCACAAGACAGCTGTAATCAACATGGAACTGAGGAGGCTGCAAATGGACATTGTTGCCCTGCAAGAGACAAGATTGCCAGACATGGGATCTCATTCTTATGGCAAGAAAAACCATTGAATGAGACCAGGGAATATGGTGTTGGCTTTGCAGTCAGAAATACAGTGGAACGTCGACTTACGAACTTAATCTGTATTGGCAAGGTGATATCTCTGCTTTTTAAGATGCTGTTTAGGTTTGTCATTGATTTCCTCCCAAGAAGCAGGCGTCTTTTAATTTCGTGGCTGCTGTCACCATCTGCAGTGATCATGGAGCTCAAGAAAGTAAAATCTTCCACAGCCTCCATATCTTCCCCTTCTATTTGTCCGGAGGTGACGGGACCATTGGCCATGATCTTACAGTGGGGTCTCTACTTAAGAACTTAATCCGTATTGGAAGGTGGTTCTCAAGTTGAAAAGTTCTTATGTTGAATCTGCATTTCCCATAGGAATGCATTGAAAACCATTTAATCTGTATCTGCTCTTTTCCGTCCATAGAAACTACAGTGGAACCTCTACTTAAGAACTTAATCCATTTTGGAATGGTGTTCTTAAGTTGAAACGTTCTTAAGTTGAAGCAAAATTTCCCATAGGAATGGACTGAAAACCAATTAATCCGTTCTGGCTGTTTTTTTTTGTTATGTAGAGGTGTGTTCGTACATTGAAGCATTAGTTCCCATAGGAACTAATGCAAAGCTGGTTAATACGTACTCTACCACTAGGGGGAGAATTTTTTTTAACCTAAGATGACCTAAGGTTAAAAAAGAGCAGGAAAGGTTTTTTTTCCTGTTCTTATCTTGGATTTCTGTTCTCAAGTAGAAGCAAAATTTAGCAAATGGAGCTGTTCTTAAGTTGGATTGTTCTTAAGTAGAGACGTTCTTAAGTAGAGACCCCACTGTAGTTTTTTTGATGTTGAGCTTCAGACCATTTTTTCAACTCTCCTCTTTCACCCTAATTACAAGGTTCCTTAATTCCTCCTCACTTTCTGCCATCAGAGTGGTATCACTCTGCATATCTGAGGTTGTTGATATTTCTTCCAGCAATCTTAATTCCAGTTTGGGATTCATCCAGTCCTGCCTTTCACATGATGTATTCTGCATACAGTATAAGTTAAATAAGCAGGGAGATAATATACAGCGTTGTCGTACTCCTTTCCCAATTTTGAACCAATCAGTTGTTCCATATCCAGTTCTAACTTTTGCTTCCTGTCCCACATATAGATTTCTCAGGAGGTAGATAAGGTGGTCAGGCACTCCCATTTCTTTAAGAACTTGCCATAGTTTGTTGTGGTCCACACAGTCAAAGGCTTTTGCATAGTCAATGAAACAGAAGTACAGTGGTGCCTCGCTTAACGAGCGCACCGCATAACGATGAAATCACATAGCGATGGGGTCTCAGCGATCGCAAATGCGATTGCATACCGATGGCCCCTATGGGCAAAACGAAGCCCGACGACCAGCTGTTCAGCAGCTCCAAAATGGCCGCCGGAAGCCCCAAAATGGCCGCGCGCAGCATTTTCGTGCCCTGTCCTCGCTTAACGAGGGCGCAAAAATGGCTGCCGGACCCGGAAAGCATCGCTGAATGGTGAGTTTTCGGCCCATTTGGAACTATGGGCTTTTCTGTCCCCTTCAGCAATGTTTCGCCATAGCGAAGGTTAATCTGCTATGCGAGGCACCACTGTAGATATTTTTCTGGAACATCTACTTCAGCTTCATGGTGCAGCATGGCTTCTCCCAATTTGAAGAGGCATTTGTTGAGCAGGTCGAGGCAAACAGGCAGTCCCAAAACCAGGAAAATCAGGGAGCTGGACAGGGGACAGACTGTATTTTTCTTCAGTATGAAAAGGATTGTCACTCTTGATTTGGCCTTCTCAGCCACACTAGATGCTGCTCCAAGTCCTCCATACAGAGCACGTTACCCTAGTCTCTCGAAACTGAAGGATGCCTAATCTAAATCAATGTCTGGGCACTTCTAGTAGTTCAGTGTCTCATGCTGGGAAGCCTGGAAAGAGGAGCATAGCTCCTCCATGGGGTTTCAGACCTGAGTACACATGGAGATTTTAAGAATTTCTCAGGTATTGCATGCTGAACCCCATCTTTTCTCTTTATTTCATAAGAGAACAGCATGTGTTCTATTCTCTGGCAGTTTCTCCTCCATCATTCCCATAGTTCTTCATGCTAACTCAGGCCGTGATCACAAAAGTCAAATATTGCCTTCCTATCCCCCACTGAGTTTGTATCATAAATTTGCATGATACATGGCCATTACTGAATCATTTACCCAGCAAGAGTGCTAACTGTGGATCATTTCTCACTCAGCCAGAAATTTCTACTTTTTTTGTTGTGGATCCTTTTCAATTAAAAAGTTGTGTTTCTGAGTGTGTGGATGGTCTTATCACAACTTTTTTCAACTACTGTCCCCAGGCACATGCTTTCAAGCTGTTTTTAATTTTTATTTATTTTTAACTAGGCATTTTTGATGATGCATCGGTTAACTTCTGTCAGACTGTGTTTAAAAGGTCTAGGCACTTATTGAATTGAAAGAAAATGCCTCGGCAACTCAAAAGCACATTGGGTTGCACATCCTGGAATAAATCTCATATGACCGCAAAGCACAAGAGGAACATGATTAAAAGTCACATAGGTACATGGGGACATTTCACTGGAGTGACCATGGCCATACATGGGGGAAATGTTACACTCACTGAGGCGAAGATTCTTCCAAGTTGCTACTGTGAACTCTGAAAAAGGCACTTTGAAATTCTTCTCAAATCACTGACCTTCTAAAGGTTCTTCTAAGCCAGTGGTTCTTAACCTTGGGTTGTTCAGGTGTTTTTGAACTGCAACTCCCAGAAACCCCAGCCAGCACAGCTGGTGGTGAAGGCTTCTGGGAGTTGCAGTCCAGAAACACCTGAATAACCCAAGGTTAAGAACCACTGTTCTAAGCTTTTGTAAAACACTGCAATAAATTTTTCTGAACATGCTCAGAGACTTCTTTGATACATATTTTTTAAAAATCTCCTGACTCTATAATACAGTGAATACTTTGTGAGCTTTTCTTTTTTAAAAAAATACCTCAACATTGGGCTCCCAGAGTTCCAGTCCAGAAACCTTCTCTTCCATCGCCACCATTGCTACTATTCTAGCAATGAAATCTAAATAGTAGCCCAGTTTACTGGTACTTTTTGGCAGACCGTCTTCTCCCACCCAGATCTACCTGAATCACCCGACATAGCCAGCAGGGGCGGCTGAGGGGTCTGACGCCGAGAGAGACCCGGAAGGAAAAAACAAGAAACCGGGCCTTCTCAGCGGTGGCTCCTCGGCTGTGGAACACCCTTCCAACAGAAATCCGGCTGGCACCCTTGCTGGGTGTGTTTAAAAGCCAGTTAAAAACTTGGTTATTCAAGCAGGCCTTCCCTCCAGTCAATTAAGTCTTTCTCCTTTTTTCTTTTCTTTTCTATTCCATCTTGGTAATCCTCTCTTTAAATTAATTGTTTTAAATTGAAATTGTAATTGTAATTTTATGATTTTATATATTTTTATACTGTTCTGCTTTATTTTGTAAGCCGCCCCGAGTAGACATGGTCTAGAGGGGCGGGGTAAAAATCAAATCAAATCAAATCAAATCAAATCAAATCAAATCAATCAATCAATCAATCAATCAATCAATCAATCAATCAATCAGTCAATCAATCAATCAATCAATCAATCAATCAATCAATCAATACTTTTTGCAAGAAAAACACAGTATTTAATTTTCTATGGGGAAAATATATTTTCTTCCTCTTTCTTGTATTTTTCTTTGCAATCAGTTAATTTGATTACTGATTAACTTGATTCCTGACTGGTTTTGGAAAACAGGATCCCAAGGCACCACTTGGTTCTTCAGTCTTCCACTATCAAACACGGCATAAAATCCCTGATACTTTACAGTGCAATCCTAAGTATGTTTGCTCAGAAATAAGTCCCAAGGAGCTCAAGGGGCTTACTCCTAAGGCTATTCTACCATGTTCACTCACTGGAAGTATATCCAAGTTGAACTCCAGGAGAAAACAACTTTATCCCACAGTTTATCTCCATGTTTTCCAAGCTGACACAGGGAATAATACTCATGTGTGATAATTATGACTGCAACCTTTTCCAGGGTTTTCTAGGTAAAGGAAACTCACATTTCTTTCCTCTGTGGGGCCCTTGGGATTGTGCAACTCATCCAAGGACACACAGGCAGGCTTTTCTGGGACCCCCAGCAGGAAATTGCACTCCCAAACTCTGGCTCCCCCACCAGATACCTTTCCATGGATGTTCTCTCTCTCTCTCTCTCTCTCTCTCTCTCTCTCTCTCTCTCTCTCTCTCTCTCTCTCTTTTTTTTTTTTTTTGGTCATGCTTCTCTGGCATGGATACAGCTGGCATCACCTTTCTCCATTCATTGGCATATATGATTGGCTATCTCAGTCCAAAGGGACATGGTGACATTGACCATAACTTCAATGGGGCAAAGTGTTACAGCAGGATAAATCACCTCAATTGAGTGCTTGTTTTCCTCTGAAAAGGTTTTTTTATTTCTAAGTTATACTTGTCAAATTTAGTGATATATCAGATAAGTGCTATGATACCTTCAATTAAAAAATTAAAAAAAAATTAAAAAGAGGGCAAAGGAAGGGGGTAGGGAGAGCTTGGTATTAAGAAGGTGCACCATGTTCCTTGTAGAAATTGAACTGATCATGGATTCTTCCAACGGGATAATTAATTGTATTTATGTGGACAACAGCGATTTCACCAGAGAAAACTTGGTGAAGGGTTCAAACTGGGACATAGTTTTTAAAAACCGCCATGCAAACCATGTGTTCCTCCTGTGTATTCACACCCTCAGTGGAACTGATGCCCGAGCATACACATATAGAACTGCACTACCTGTTCCCCATCAATTTAGGAAACAACAGAACATAATTTATTGCAAAATATGTTGGGAAACAAAAGTGCATTTTTTTCCTCACAGACAGGAGGAAATTACAATGCTTATAAAATGCATTATGGAAGTGGCAAAAGAATCCATCTTTTAATCATTTTCAGAAATGATTCTAAAGAACTAAGAAATAGGAACTTTAAACAAAATCAGTTAGTCTGCATTTTCTTAATATAATGAGATTTATGCAAGAATAAGATGACTGAATTAATTGTTATGATATCAATTAATACTTCAGTAATACTGTAATTACAAAGTGATTATAATTAAATAGTCCACAGAAGCTTTGTGTGCAGAGAACAAGAAAAAAGATATATAACTGAATATTAAGAGAGTGAAAATGTCATTGAAGTGAAAGTTAATAATAAAAAACAGGCAACGGGGATTATTTGCTAAATCTTCCCATCATTACCTCTCAATGGAGGAAAAGATCAAAGGGACAGGATGCCATTTGACTGTCACTTCAGCAAAATGAGTTCCTCTTGTCGTTTGAAAGAGTTACATGGCCCTTCATGAAAGTGAAACAAAAATACCATTAATTAGTCATGAAAGTTGGCGAGGGTGATGACATGTCAAAAAGTTTGAAGGGTGTGTGAATGATTTATGCCACAAAAAGCACCACAACCATATGAAAATAACTACACTGAGCAGATGAAGTGGTTTATAATTATGAAGGCCTTGATCTCTCTTCCATTTTTGAACATGGTGTAGTATGAAGGAAGCCAGAGTGTCTGTTGTCGATGTACAGTTTTGTCATTTGTTGACTGGAATAATCATAGTAAAATTTCAGGCTTCTAATCTATGGAAGACAACAGTATGTGAAAGTTCATTGCCGGTCATTCACCAAAGTACAGAAGGAACAGAAAATGTGAGTCACTTGATCTTCCTCTCTTCTTTTCTCACATTATATCATTCCCAAATCAACCTTTTTCTTGATGTCAATTCCTCAACTGCCATAGGAGAACATGAATTAACAGGTGGCCACACATGCACAGTTCCCAGTAATTAAAGAATTGTGCTAATAGGGACAAGTTTCATGACTATCTAGTATGTCTATTAACTACACTGGAAGCCTAAATTAATTTGTGTTTGTCTAATGATACTACACTCAAGAACACATTGTGTAGTGAATAGGGTATTGGAATAAGGATGCCTGAGCTTCAATCTCTATTCAGCCATGGAAATTCACTATCTGGGAAAGTGGCAATTGTAAACCACTACTTGAATATCTCACATACTTTGAAAACCACTGTAAGTCAAAAGTGACTCAAAAGCACATAACAACAAATGACACTACTCATTCCACTGTATTATAGCAGAAATCTGGAGGACATTAATCTCCAACAGCTAAAATTAGTTAAAAAAATGCTGTTGTTTTCTTCACATAATACATCCATGTATGAAAAAGATGCAACCATTGCTCTCAGATAGCTAGAAAGGAGCCAGAATAGCACGCATTCCACAATGTTCTAAAAAATGTTAATCCCATCTTTTCAAAGTGTTCAACATGGCTCATTTACACAGTTATCCAGAGTAGTTTCCAAACTCCTCCTCTTATGTGTGGGAGGATGCGAGCACCACTGTCGACACTAGGTGTTCGGGGAATAGGCAAAATCTCTTCAGACATGTTCTCCATAAATTCCAGACTGGCTGAATATTCTGAGCTAGACTTTACTGAGCCTGGGGGAACAGAATACATAAAAGGAAAAAGCAACAAGTAGCCCTCTGAGCAGTTCAGTGTTCAATGCCTAGTTGTCCCCACTGGGACTATAATTTTCCCGAGTCTGTTGCTGGCCTGGCTTTAATATCTTTCCAAGTCAGTCAATGCCCAGTACCTTTCCAGCCTATAATGCCAGCTCCTTGTGAGAGTCCAGGGGTCCCTGACTTCTTCTGGAGGTGCTGCTACTGCTCTTTCTGCCTCTTATACCTCCAGCACCTCTTCTGGGTTGGGTTGGGAGCTTGCTGCCCTACCAGCTGCCGAGGCCTCCAGTTGGCAGAAGGGTGCAGGAGTGATTGAGGGGACATTATGTTGAACATGCTCCTTCTGCAACCTTTTCCATGGGTAAACAGGACTATAAGAAGAATCCTGTCCAGAAGTCCTCATATGCATAGTCTACTACCCTTTCACTGCACAGGAGTTCCCACCTCTTTGGCAGTGTCATCACAGTTTCCCTGTTCTTCAGATGCAGTGGCCAACAAGTTTTCAGTCTTAGTGTCCTCTTTTGTGTCACATTCCACCTGGCAGCCTCCCATCTGTGCCTCCTTTATCCCTGCCCACTGCCCACTCAGACCAGTCCCTGGCTCCTCCTCCAGTGAGTCTTATCAGACATCTCCTTCTCCTGCTCTTGGGCCAGCCAATCCATTACTGTACCCTCCTGAGACCCAGTAGGTGTTATCTCCAACTCTCCGTGCAAAGACAGATGGCCCACCAGGAGTGCTGGTGGCACCTCCTTCACAGAGGAGGATAGAGGAGAAGGTAACATGCAAACCCAAGCTTAGACACAATAAAACCAGGATTTTCCATCTTTGCTCTGCGGTTCCCAGCATTTGGAGTCAATATGGAAGAATCATATTTAACAAACAAAGAGGAGCAATGCCACCTGCATAGTGAATTTCTTTTGGCAACAGACAACAGGTTCCATTAACTTTTACTTCCATGGATCACACAATCCATTTATAATAAGGAAGAAAGAAAGAAAAATAACAATTTGAAAGAGAAGACCCAAAAGAAAGAAAAATTTCGACATTTTTTGCAATAAAAGTTTCAGAATGGAAATAGAAAATAAGTCTCTTATTTGCAGCATAAACAGCATAATAATAAAAGCCACATTTATTGTGAGGAGAGATGATTTTGCACAGTACTTAGCCGTTGACTTGAGAGCTCTTGCTTTGATCTTTTCTTTTATGTCACAAACATTAATAATATTATTTAAAAATTAATAACTTATCTGAGGTGAGCTAAGGGTTTCTTTTCCTTTTGCTTTCTGTTTTTGTTTCCTTTGTGTATTCCCAACCAGGCAACAAAGCTGTCTAGCTCCAGAATCAATCTTAACCTTGTTTTATATTGTATATTTCCTGTTGTTCCAAAACAAGATTAATTTTTGTATATGCAAGCCACTGAGCAGTCACAGCTAAAATAAGATTGATTTTGAATTCTTTCTTCCTTCTACTTCTCCCGCACTCGTTACATTATGTTTTGTCTGCTTTGTTTTGTTTTGTTTGTTTCCCAACATTAATAAAATCATGTAAACTTCTACAATTGAATTTAAGGTCATATTCCACTTGAAAATATTTATTTCCCTTCTTCTTCCACATACTCGGTTCACTGTTATAGACACCACTGATTAGCATCTTGGCTCACTGTAATACACATCTTGCTAGAAATATGTAGGAAAAGGAAATGTGAACTCTGTTTAGCTGAACAAAACAAGGGTTGAGCACTCTCCTATCAGAATCACTGTTGTTGTTCACATAATTCCTTTATGGGAGTGGAAAGGCAAAGGGGAAATTCAGCAGGACATAGAAGGTAAGGCATTCTGCCCGAGGAATTCTAGAAGCCACAGTAAAAAGCACAAATGTTTCTTATATCTACCAGACCACTACACCCCCAGCTTCCTGCTGGAAACATGGTTGCAGGGTTAACCATTTCCCACCCATAAGATGGTTCCCAACTTTGGGTCCCCAGATGTTCTTTGACAAACTCTCAGAAGCTTTCACCACTTGCAATGCTGGTGAGTTTTTCTCTGAGTTGTACTCCAAGAACATCTGGGGACCCACTGATCTACGTGATTTCAGGTGTTCCAGATTCTCACAAAGCAGCAACTAGACCCATTCATTTGGATCATCTACTACTTAAAACACTTCTCCAAACTGTGCTTCCTTCTGCAGTACATTAATGAATTCTCTAGCAAGAGTTTGGGTATACTACGGTACTTTTTTTTATCACAAAGAGCCAGAGGTGTTAAGCTGCATTGCTGTGATTTCCTGTAAATGTGAGTTAAAATCTTGTTAAAATGCATATAATATGTTTGAACACAGTTGGATGCCAAACTGCAGCCGGTAGCCAAGTCATATTTTGTTGTGATCCCAGTACTGAGACAAATTGAAAAACTGGAGTCAGCAACCAAGAATACTATGGAATTAACTTCTAAGTCATGAGTTTGGGAAAGTATGATTTGGGACTTCTTCATATTTATTTTTAAACTCTTTCAGGGGCAACTTTCCTCAGCTTCCATTAAGTATTATATCTAGTTCTGACTAAGAAGTTGATATCAAAGATGCACAACTTCAAACCATATTTGGTAATTCACATTACTAGATTCTTCTCTTTGGGTTAAAGAGTGGCTTTATAGTTAAGGCAATTCACACACAAAAAAAGCTCTGCCATTATAACCTCAAACATATGCATTACAAAAATGGCACCTGTTGGGCTAATAGGTTCAAACGCTGCATTGTGGCTGAAAACACAAAGTTAGAAAAATATGGGGTGAAAATACAAATTAGATAATAAGCACAAATATATGAGCACATTAGGGAGGAAAATTTAGCAAGTTTGCATGAATTTTAGACTTCACTATGGGAATTAAAAAGAAAGTCTTTCAATCCATTGAAGCAAAAGGGTCGGAATAAACTGTAGATGTTGTTGTTGTTACATGCTGTCAGGTTGCCTCCAACTTATGGCGACCTTATGAATGAGTGATCTCCAAAATGTCCTGTCCTCAACAGCTGTAGAACAACTGCAGATGGGATTCAGATAAACAACAAAATTAACATGGCATAGTAGATAGGATGGATTTGGCAGGGGGAGAAAGGGAGGCATTCTCATCATTTCAAAGAAATGGCCCCAAATTTGCAATACTCAAAATCCGATCTCTCATTAATAATGAAGAATTTGTTTTGGAGGTTCACTTCCTGCTAGGGTGAACTAGAAGAAGATATATACATGAATTCTCTCTTTCTTCATTTTTACTGTAGTGTCCCACACAAGCACTGTCTATGGTGAGACAGCATAATAATAGTGACGCGTGAGGAGAAAAAAAGGTCCTTATCTCATTGAAGATCTCTCCTGCCATTTACTGATGAAAGCAGTGAATAGGGATGACTTAATTCATAAGAGGATTTCCCAAGCACTACAGCATGGCTCAGATGTGTCATAAGGCAAAGAGCAAGAGAGGATAGGAAATCTCAGGACAGGAACAAATGGATGTAAATCCCTTCCATACGCTTTCTTACCCCTTCTATGTTTCTTATCACTAGCCTGTATCTCTTCGCAACTGACTAACAGCCTTTTGGATGATATCTATGAATCTCTTCTGTTCACCACCACTTATCCAACTGACTCAGAATTCTGCTGTTAGTGATTTTGACTGGGCTGTTTTGAAGGTTTAAAGGGCTTCCTATTTCTTTTCATTTATCTATATATCTGTTTACACTTCTGCAAAGCATCAGATTCCAAAGCTTTCTGACGCCCTCTCCTTCTGTAGTGGCAGTTTTACTGCCAAAGCATTGGTGCTTACTGTTGGCTTTTCCAAACAGAGGGAACAATTACTCCAAAAAAGAATTGCTTTTGTTTTTCAGACATTTTCACTAAAGGGGGTTAAGATGTGTACATTCTGAAGGCTGCTCCATTGACCCTCTCGAATGTCAATACTTAGCTACGATTTGATTGACCCTACATTGGCACTGTGTCATCTCACTATCATTCGCCCATTCAGGCATGAGCAAACAACATTGTTTAAACACAGGGAAAAAAGGGGAAGGCAAACTTGACCACCTCCATTGTCATTTTGCACACATAGCGGCAGCATTGCTGAAGAGCAGATCATTTTTCAGACATCTTTCTCACATGGAGATCCTTTACAGATAGATACGGTTGCCTCCAAATCAGCCAAACACAAATGCAGGAGTGGAGTTAGCTTGCCTTTTTCATCACACATTTAAACAATATGCTTTTCTTATGCCTGAACAGATCTTAAAGAAGTAGCCTTGGTTGTCAGATAGGTGGTAACTAACTAACTAACTAACTAACTAACTAACTAACTAACTAACTAACTAACTAAATAACTAACTAACTAACTAAATAAACAAACAAACAAACAAATAAACAAATAAATAAATAAATAATCTTTTATTAGCTAAAATCACCAATGTCACTTATTAAAAAATAGCCCAGGGCAGCAGTAGATCACAAAAACAATCTCAAGAACAATGTATTAGTGAAGGCTTTCACGGCCAGGATCTAATGGTTGTTGTGGATTTTCAGGCTCTTTGGCTGTGTTCTGAAGGTTGTTCTTCCTAACGTTTTGCCAGTCCCCGTGGCCGGCATCTTCAGAGGACAGGAGTCAGAATGCTGTCTGTGCTCTGTTCTGCGTTCTGACTCCTGTCCTCCAAAGATGCCAGCCACAGAGACTGGCGAAACATTAGGAAGAACAACCTTCAGAACACGGCCAAAGAGCCCAAAAAACCCACAACAACCACGCTCAAGAACAGTTTCAAATAGCCCTGAAAAAGCTGATTGCCACTGTAACAGATGGATTTCTGTTGTGAAAAGTCTAAAAACATTTATCAAAGTTTGATATTCAGACATAATTAAATGTTTAGTCTAAATATAGTCCTATTCTACCATGGTGCTTATCAGTGGCTAGAAAGCACTTTTAGTTATGATATTACTGATACAGCTTACATCCTCACAACTAAAACTCAGAAATAGCATTGCATAGGCTGAAATCCTCCTTCCCACAGCTGCATGCTTGCGTGGCTCGGCTTTTGGAAGGCTTGCAATTTCTCCTTCCAGAAGCATAAGCTCCATTCATTAGGATGGGAAGATCTCCAGTCTGCATAATGGCAAGTCAGAGACAACATAGAGTAGCACTGCAACAGGATTCTGTCCATACTCTTGGTTCAAGAGCTAGTAATGACTAACTCAAGGCTATGATCCACCTCACAGTCTCTTAGTGAGTCACAAGCATGATATAAATCTAATAATCAAATCAGCAAAGATGTTTTTCACTTGCATTAACAATATAGTTTTTTATTATTATTATTATTATTATTATTATTATTATTATTATTATTATTATTATTATTATTATTATTATTATTATTATTATTATTATTTGTAAAGCAGCTCATTCCAAAGCAAATATTTCCTACAGAACAGGTTAGGGAGTTAATATGCAGATTAGTTTTGAGAGACCTTATTCTGTTGCAGCAAATATATGTGTACTGATATTGGAACTAAAATTTACAAAGTGTGTGCAGCGGGAAAGCAGGGCTTAGCGTATTACACAGTGCATGCTGTGTTCCAACCAGATGAAATCTGCCTAAAGCAAGTTTCACTGTATCTGGAATACACATGGATAGCAGAGATCACACATGGTCTCCCGTTTATCTTTTCTTTTACAGAAGTTGTGTTCTCTGTATTTAATGAGGAGGAAATAACCTATTTTTCCCCACATCACACAAGGAGCTGCCTTTCAAACCCTAAAAGAGAAAAGGAACAAAGGTAGGGGGTTGATTCATAATCAAGATGAAGAGCTGTCAGACTCAGCTGGCTTTAAGCAGCAAGAAAGTGCATGATTTTTCTCAATGTGTAACGCTTGGAGAAATGACTTTTATTACCATTAAAAGCCACAATCTGAATCTTGCAACACTGTATCTTTGAAAACGGGGGCATGGGTGGGTGGGGAGAGAGACCAGGAAGGAGACAAAATAAATCAGCATCCACATAATTTAGCTGGTCACTACAATGCTGCGTGAAAATGATTGTTTTTGTTACAACTGAAATAGATGGAACTTTCTGTTTTTGAATCTCACTCCCCCAGTTGAACCCTGTGGCAGAATTCACACACTTAAATCATCTTGTAGTTCTTAAACGGATTCCTTATCCCACTATAGCATCTGGCACAGTTCACCTTGTTTCTTTACAACTTCCAACACAGCAGACGTTTGATAAAAAGTATATTCTTCTGCTGAGCAGGCAATTCTGTTTAGGAAAGTGTGAGCACGAAGGGCATTAGACTGGGTGATCTTCAGGCCTTTTTACCTTGACAGTGCTGTGATTCCTATCAAATCTACTATTAAATTTACTGGGGCTAAATTGGCTTCCATCCAAATACGCCGACTTGTCTGTTCACCACTTAATGGCCCATCTATAAAGCATTATCCTATTTCAGTTCTTAGTGATGCCTCATTTATTGTCTTGGGTAGAATTTTACAAAGTGGCTAACAGCCTAATAGTAAAACTTTTCTGCTGGCATGCAGTCCATTGTGCTGTTGTCTGTATATACACCAATACAGTATGTTAAAGATGCTTGTGCACTGCAAAAACTCTTTTGCATCTATTGATATATTGTTTGTATTTTGGAGAATACAAGATAGGTGCAAGAATATTTCAATATACTTCTGTAGATTGTTCATTTGATAGCTTATTTTGATTCAGTCCACTAACATCTGTCCACCTAATCAATTTTTGCCATGTGGACTCTCTAATCATTATTAATGGACTGAATCAAAATAAATGAGTGGATGAGGATCTGGTGGAACATTTACCCATGCGCCCACTACATAGTAAATGTAGTATCATTCCATCGCTACCGTTCTGTCACTCATCTACAGTGTTTGCATTCATCCCATGAAATATGTGTGGACTTCTCTGTTTACTTATTCTATGACAGAAATTATATTTTGCACTGTCCAAGGGATGCACATTTTTAGAATGTATGCCATTGTAGGATTTTGAGCATAACCTTGCTTGCGTGTGAAATGAGTGCAATTTGGAGCATTCTTTGGCACTGCCCTTCTTTGGGATTGGGATGTAGACTGATCTTTTCCAATCCTCTGGCCACTGCTGAGTTTTCCAAGCTTGCTGGCATATTGAGTGTATCACCTTAACAGTGTCATCTTTCAAGATTTTTAATAGTTCAACTGGAATGCCATCACCTCCACTGGCCTTGTTGTTAGCCATGCTTTATAAGGCCCACTTGACTTCACTCTCCAGGATGTATGGCTCAAGGTCAGCAACCACACTATCTGGGTTGTCTGGGACATCCAGATCTTTCTGGTATAATTCCTCTATATATTCTTGCCACATCTTCTTGATGTCTTCTGCTTCTGTGAGGTCCCTGCCATGTGTGTCCTTTATCATGTCCATCTTTGCACAAAATGTTCCTTTAAGATCTCCAATTTTCTTGAACAGATCTCTGGTTTTTTGCTTTCTATTATTTTCCTCTATTTCTTGGCACTGTTCATTTAAGAAGGCCCTCTTGTCTCTCCTTGCTATTCTTTGGAAGTCTGAATTCCATTTTCTGTAACTTTCTCTATCTCCCTTGCATTTTGTTCTCCTTCTCTTCTCTGCTACTTGTAAAGCCTCATTGGCCAGCCACTTTGCTTTCTTGCATTTCCTTTTTTGGGGGGATAGTTCTTCAGCCACTCTGTCCACCAAATCTAGTTCCTTAAATCTGTTCTTCACTTCCACTGTGTATTCATAAGGGATTTGGTTTAGGTTATACCTGACTAGCCCAGTGGATTTTCCTATTTTCTTTAGTTTAAGCTTGAATTTTGCTATAAGAAGCTGATGATTAGAGCCACAATCAGTTCCAGCTCTTGCTTTTGCTGACTGTATAGAGCTTCTCCATCTTGAGCTGCAGAGAACATAATCAATCTGATTTCTGTATTTTCCATCTAGTGATGTCCATGTGTGCAGTCATCTCTTGTATTATTGGAAAAGAGTGTTTGTGATGACCAGCTTGTTCTCTTGACAAAACTATTAGCCTTTGCCCTGTTTCATTTTGAACTCCCATGGCCAAACTTCCCTGTTGTTCATTTTATCTCTTGACTCCCTACTTTAGCATTGCACTCCCCTATAATGACAATAACACCTTTCTTTGATGTCAGTTCTAGAAGGTGTTGTAAGTCTTCATAGAATTGGTCAATTTCAGCCTCTTCAGCATTGGTGGTTGGTGCATAAACCTGGATTACTGTGATGTTGAAAGGTCTGCCTTGGATTCATATTGAAATCATTCTATCATTTTTGAGATTTTATCCCAGTACAGCTTTTCCCAATCTTTTGTTGACTATGAGGGCTACTCCATTTCTTCTACGGGATTCTTGCCCAGAATAGCAGATATGATAATAATGTGAATTGAATTTGCCCATTCCTCTCCATTTTAGTTCACTGATGCCTATGATATCAATGTTTATTTTTGCCATCTCCTGTTTGACCATATCCAGCTTACCAAGGTTCACAGATCTTACATTTTAAGTTCTTATGCAGTATTTTTCTTTGAGGCATCAGACTTTCCTTTCACTTCCAGGCTCATCTGCAGCTCAGCATCATTTCGGCTTTGGCTCAACCACTTCATTAGCTCTGGAGCTACTTGCAGTTGTCCTCCGCTCTTCCTCAATAGCATGTTGGATGCCTTCCAACCTGAGGGGCTCATCTTCCAGCATCATATTTTTTAGCCTTTTCTTTCTTTCTGTCCATGGAGTTTTCTTGGCAACGATACTGGAGTGGCTTGGCAGTTCCTGCTCCAAGTGGATTGCATTCAGTCAGAACTCTACATTATGACTTGTCCATCTTGGGTGTCCCTGCACGTCATAGCCCATAGACCATGGCCTTCTTGAACATGTCCCAACATGTTAACGGCCCCACCCACGTGGGTGGCCACACACTTGACTTGGTTTTTTCCACTAATGGGAGCGAGAGTGGTCCGATGGTGACTGACCTTGAGTCGGTACCCTTGTCATGGTCGGATCACCACCTAATAAAGTGTACCATTAAAATGGCTCTCCCCCCCTGCAGGGAGCAGGGATCTATTGTTATGGTCCGCCCTCGAAGGCTACTGGATCCGGTTGGATTCCAGGATGCCATGAGAGGTGTTACGGCTGACCTGGCTGGCGCTCCTGTCGAGGCTCTGGTGGATGGCTGGTTTGCTGCCGCGACTAGGGCTGTTGACATGATCGCACCTAAACGCCCTCTCCGCTGCAGAGACCGCCCGGCACCCTGGTTTAATCGGGACCTCCGGGTGAGGAAGCGGGTCAGGAGACGGCTAGAGCGCAAATGGAGAAAGGTCCCGACGGATTTCAATAGGATAGCTGTCAGGGTCGCTACTAACCTTTATCTTGCTAAGGTAAAGGCTGCTAGTAGATCATACCTCGCTAACCGGATAAGCGAGGCGTCCAACCAGCAGGCGGAGTTATTCCGTATAGTACGCGACCTCTCCGGAATTGTTCCGGGCAATGGGCCTCCCCCTAGTTTTTCGCCGGACCAATTTGCAGCATTTTTTAAATCAAAAGTGGAGGCCATCCGCCGGGACCTCTCTCCTTTTTTGAGCACAGTGAGTCGAGCTGAGATGTCCAGCGCTCCGTCTTGCCCGGTGATCCTGGACACCTTTCAGCCTGTTACGCCTGACACTGTCTCCAGGGCGCTTGACCGCTGTCGTGCCACCACCTCCTCTTTGGACCCTTGCCTGGCCTGGCTAATCAAAGCAGCCAGGCCACTAACAACGGAGTGGGCCACGACTATAATAAATGGGTCTCTCCTTGAGGGCAGATTTCCATCTGCCCTGAAGGACACACTCATTAGGCCCATCAGGAAGAAACCTAGTTTGGTGGCGGACGAAATTGGCAACTACAGGCCCGTCACCAATGTTTCTTTCCTTAGCAAGGTAGTCGAGAGGGTGGTGGCCGACCAGCTTCAAGCGCTCCTGGATGAAACAGATGCCCTGGATCCATTCCAGTCGGGCTTCAGGCCGCGCCACGGCACAGAAACGGCTTTGGTCGCCCTGTGTGATGACCTATTGAGGGAGGCCGATAGGGGCAAAGTGTCCCTGTTGGTCCTCCTTGACATCTCAGCGGCCTTTGATACCATTGACCACGGTATCCTCCTGGGGAGGCTCTCCGAGTTGGGAATAGGTGGCCTGGCATTGTCCTGGCTCCGTTCCTTCTTGGAGGACCGCCCCCAGAGAGTTCAGCTTGGGGAGAGAGTCTCGGCCCCGTGGAGCCTCAATTGTGGGGTTCCACAGGGGTTGATTATCTCCCCAATGCTATTTAACATCTATATGAGGCCGCTGGGTGGGGTCATCAGGGGGTGTGGTGCTTCGTGTCGCCAGTATGCGGACGACACGCAGCTCTACATCTCCTTTTTGCCAACTGCAGGAGAAGCCATCCTGTGCCTTCAGTGCTGCCTGGGGACTATACTGGAATGGATGCAGGAGAACGGGCTTAGGCTGAACCCGGACAAGACGGAAGTACTGAGGGTGGGCCCTCCCACAGTTGGGGATTTGGGAAACTCCCTCTCTTTTGGGGGGGTGACTCTCCCTGCAAAGGATGGTGTATGCAGCTTGGGGATCCATCTGGACCCGGTGCTCTCCATGGAGTCACAGGTGGCGTCGGTGGTCCGCACCGCCTTTTTTCACCTCAGGCGGATAGCCCAGCTGCGGCCCTACCTGGATGTGGGGGCGCTCACCATCTTAGTACATGCGCTCGTAATCTCAAGATTAGACCACTGTAATGCACTCTACGTGGGGCTTCCTTTGAGGTTGCTGCGGAAATTACAGGTGGTGCAGAATGCGGCGGCCAGATTACTTAGTGGAGTGAAAAAATTCCAACATATTTCGCCCACTCTGGCCGCATTGCATTGGCTGCCCATCAGGTTCCGCATCGACTTCAAAGTGTTAACGCTTACGTATAAAGCCCTAAACGGTTTAGGGCCTCGATACCTGGCGGAACGCCTACTCCCACCAAGTTCTACCCAGGTCACATGGGCGAGCCAGGAAGTGAGGCTGAGGAGCTTAACGCCGAGGGAGGCCCGAAAAGAGAAAACAAGAAATAGGGCCTTCTCGGCGGTGGCTCCTCGCCTTTAGAATAACTTACCTCCTGGCATTCGCGGAGCTCCCTCGCTGGGCACCTTTAAGAACCTATTAAAGACTTGGATGTTTCGGCAGGCCTTCTCTCCAGATTACTTTTGATTTTCTTCTCTCCTTTATTGTTTCCCTATTTTTAATTGTTGTTGTAATTATGCTGTTTTATGTTATTGTATTTTATCTCTGTTGTTGGCCGCCTAGAGTAGTCCACCACGACTAGATAGGCGGGATATAAATTAAATAAATAATATAATAATAATAATAGCTTCACTGAATTACTCAAGCCCGTTCACCATGACAAGGCAGCAATCCATGAAGGGGCAAAGTCCAACTACCCTCTTACAAAAGTGGACTTGTCTGGGGCAGAGCACTTTTTTATTAATCCCATTTGTTATTAGCCTAAATGATCAGTTGTGATGGTCTTGTCCTTCCAGCTGGAGTAGTTCCATTTCTTTCTCCTTTCTACATTGTGTGCCTGTTTGTGCAACTGATTGTGTAACTAGCAGCACAATTGCAGTTGTAGAATTTCTTGCTGGGTGTGACCTTCAACACAAAATTTTATCTATCCTCAGCTAACCCAGAATGCTGTGCCAGCATATATTTTTTTGTTACTGATCCAGCAACAGAAATGACTCTGAGGAATCTGCACAGCCATTTTCACAATACTGCCAGTGAGGGCTCCTCACAGCAAGGCATGCAAGAGGGTTCAATATGAAAGTCCTTTCTCATAGCTGGTGTGGCTCTCCAAAGTTCACTAAAGCCCCACTATGCAGAGTGTAGTGGGTCCTACAGAGAGCCAATGTGGCTCTCTGAAGCAATGGCAGGAGTCCTTCTGGTGGGAGGGCAGATGATTTGACATCTCATTTGCTTCACTGTCTGAGATTCATCTCTGCATTCCAAATGGGGGGCACAGGATTGAACAACAGAGGTGTTGTGATGAAACCAATTCTGAAAAGACTGAAGCCCTGACCAAACGCTCATGTTAGGTATTACCCAGAATGCATTTGGAAAAGTACTCTAGTCCACCCTCTACTTCTATCATCTCAACATTAGGAGGACAAAGGGTTTCCAAAGGATCTTGGGTTTTTTCAAGTTAAACTAGAAATTTGAGAAATAAGCATGAATAGCCCACTGGGATTGTAAAGGCTCTCCTGTTCAACTGTACAGGGGAAAGTGTGGCTTGAGAGGACCCCGGAATAGAGCTTATATCATGTGGAAAAAAAGTGTATCAAGAGGCCAAATGTGGTACATTTATCCACATATCCTTTCAGCCATATTGAAAGAAGACTATCCAATTCATATACATGCACAGAGGTATGGCAGAGCTATGTTCCATTAATGAGAAAACTTCTCCCTGTCAAAGTTTGCATTCTTTCATAGGCACTGCATACTAGCAGTGGATGGAGATAGACCCAGAATTTGGAAGGGTCACACTTCCCCTCCCTCCCACCACTCCTTCTGTTCCCTTCTGCCTTACCCAGAGGGATGCCAGGGAAAGAAGAAATCACTCCTGGCAGTGGTCGAAACGGTTTATTTTTCAAGGCCTTTTGAAAGGTGATTGAGGGCTACGTTTTGGGTTAAGGCATATTATGAAAGGTATGTCATACAACTAGTCTTCACATGCTATTTATGCTATGTAGCTGGAATTTTCCTATGTGAACCTTCTAAACTCTCTTGTATACTGAAAGGTTGCTTCATTCTTTAATTTACTAGATGGATATTCTGCAATTTTCCTATTGTAAATACGCTCAGTGCTCAGCAACTCAGTGTTTTTGCTCTTATATGTACTGTATGTGTAAGCAATACCTGAATTTATTTTGCTGGGTTTGTTGTCAGTAGATGTCAGGAAAAGAAGTAGGTCTAAAATGTCACTTCTGCTAACATGCTGAGCTGGCATTTTTGACAGGGTTGACATTCATTGCATTTGTTCAGCTGTCTCATTGAAAAATAAAAGCATGCCATGACATCAGATTGGTCAAAGAAGGCTAATAACTGCAATTCAGATGTAACTAAAGGAGTGGCTGAGAAAAGGAGTGGCAAGAACAGACCAAAAAAATATTACGTGTGTACAAACCCCCTGACCTTCTGTATATTGAAAAGGGAGCAAACAGATCAAGGCTGTCTCACCCTGCAACCCAGCCTGCATTGCAACTCATTCTGTTCCAGGATCATGATATTACTTCTGTGTTTCTGGATCTTTGTTACAAAAAATTCTGCAATGAAGGGAAATGCAAATGGCGGGGTTGCAATGCATAACGCTAATTGTGTGACCTGTCCACTCAAAGCCCAAACAATCATCCCTGCACAATCACACTCACACACAATCCCAATACTGTAATGATATGTCAGTAAGTTTAATAAGCTAAGCTCGCAAAAAACAAATCATATACTAAATAAAACGAGTTATATTCTAAAGATAATTTATAGGTTGAAAAACTGTAATGTCAAGTTATGCCATTTACATGTTTAGTTTACAAAGAGGATAGTCAAGGAACTAAATACATTATAAACCAAAATAAGATTCTAAAGGATCTTGACTTCTTGAAATGGGTTTGATTTTCCAACCTTGAGAGTGTTTTGTTCTGAACTTTCTAGGTTCAAAATTTCCTATCACCAGAAGTGTTTGCAAGATATATTCTGTACATCACCTTGCAGGAGATGGCAATGTGTGGCTTCCAAGGCTAATTCAAAGTTAAACCCATGATGGTGAGAAGACTGGAATTGGTGATGGCAATTTTTTGACATTAAAGTCTCTCCTTCATCCCATGGCCCACAATGGTTTCCTGAGGACTGAAGGGATCCCAAGGGAGCATCAGAATCTGGGAAACGGGTGATTGGAAATTTTAGAGTGACAATTATGAGGTGAAAATTGTGATTTTCTAGCACCTACCCATCCTTGGGCAGGAATAGCATTTAATAAAATATATCTGATCCTGAAATATATTTGGGGTGGCATTTTGACCAACATTTTGTTGTTGTTTAGTCATTAAGTTATGTCCAACTCTTTGTGACCCCATGGACCAGAGCACGCCAGGCCTTCCTATCCTCCACTGTCTCCCGGAGTTGTGTCAAATTCATTCTGGTAGCTTCAATGACACTGTCCAACCATCTCGTTGTCTGTCGTCCCCTTCTCCTCTTGCCTTCACACTTTCCTAGTGTCTTTTCCAGGGAGTCTTCTCTTCTCATGAGATGGCCAAAGTATTGGAGCCTCAGCTTCAGGATCTGTCCTTCCAATGAGCACTCAGGGTTGATTGACCAACATACCAACTGGCAATTCTCTTTATTTTATTTGTGTGTATGTAGTTTCCCCACAGATGCAAGGATTTGGGGGAGACTGTCCATGTTGGTTTGTTAGTGTTGACTATTTCCTTTGTTTACATGGTGGCTTTTTAAAAAGCCACCATGTAAACAGCCATACCTTAGGCTGTTCAGTGAAGACAGATGCAAAGTGAATCAACCGATGTCTAATATTTTGTTTAAGAATTTTGACATAAGCACCTAAATTTGATTTCATGTCTTGTTACTCATTAAAAACATTCCAGAAAACATACAAAATTTTGAATACTCTTTTCAAGACCAAGCATTGATTTCAATGACTGAATACTAGGCGTACGACTTGCAGGTCAGTTCAAATGGATAAAAACATAAAATAGGCTATTTATTTATTTATTTATTTATTTATTTATTTATTTATTTATTTATTTATTTATTTATTTATTTATTTATTTATTTATTTAATATCCCGCCTATCTAGTCACTTAAGACCACTCTAGATGGCTTACAACAAGCGTAATACAATATAATTAAAACAATTTTAAATAAGGGGAGAAACTTTGGTCAAGATGGGACAAACACTAGGAGAGAGGAAAAAAGAGGAAACATCAGGAACTGGCTGAGGGGAAGGCCTGCCAAAACATCAGTGTTTTTAATTGATTTTTAATCAATTTTGGAATCTTTTGTGGCTTTATGATAGTCAGCAAATAATAGCATTGCAAGCCTCAGGGGGAGGGCTGTCAGCTGCCAGTTAGTATCCAGAGAACATCCTAGAAGGGGTGGGTGAATCCTTGAAATTGTCTGGAAAACTGGGATTATAAAGGTGCTACAAATTTGGCATTTGATTTTATTTTTGAAAGGATTTTATTTTATTTATTTATTTATTTTCCACCATTTTCATTATTGTTGCCTGGAGTGCCTGCCTGTCTACCCTTCACCTGTGGCCAGTGCAGCTGGTCTAGGACCATCAAAGTAGTAGTGGGGACAGTTGTCTCCTAAGATCCCCATATTTGGGGGTTTGAGAGTATTGATTATACTACTCTTGGTGGGTATATGTGCATTTTATTTTGATTACAGTCATCATGAGGATTTTTCTTTCTCATCGGTACCATTTTCTGCTGATGACTTGATGAGGATGGTGATGTGGTGGTAAATGTGAACTTTAAAGTGCTGTAATTGCTCGCATTAGTCTGTGGGTGATTGATTTTTCTTTCTTGTGTACTGTTGTTGCTCACTATTGAAGTGGATGATTGACTGCAGCCTTGTCCCTCCTTTTTTTAAGACTAGCTTTGAGGCTTCTGTAGGGTTGATTGGTTCCAATGACAGAAATCAGAACGGGAGAACCAGAATGAAAAAACCTTAAAGATTCAGTATTTGGGGCTTTAATTAAAGGACCTGAAATGGAAAGAAGAACCCCCTGAAGGAAGCTGAAACAAAGGCAAATGAAAAGTTTTTACCATGCATACCATGGCGGATGGCACACTGCAGATTTCAAAACTTGACACATCCTCCAGAAAAAGAACTTGCTAGGAAAAAATAACCAATTGTGCTTTCTTCTTTCATTTTAAACATCTCACAACTCACCATGGCACAGCCCGGTTCAGTGGTATATCGTGTATGCTTAAGATTTTCTCAAAGGAGGTTTCTTTATGCACTACTCGATATATGTGCTGTCTCTTGCTTTCAAATGCAGGTTGTCGCTGTAGTTCTAAGGAAGACATAGATCCCATGAGTCAACAGCTAACCATCACTGGTTCTCTTCCCAAACATGATCCACAAACATGTAGGCTATGAGGTCACTCTTCATGTCTTCCTCTGACTGCCTTTGTTTGCACTTTCTCAATATCTTTAAATTAATTATTTGTTTCCAACATGGGAGATATATAAAAATAGAATACGGCCTATCACTTTCTTTTTCTTCTTTTTATTTTAAGAAATAGGATACCTCTAGAGGAATCATTCTCTTCAAAAACAAAGCATGTTTCCCACCTTGTTTAGGAACATCTTTTTTTAAAAGGTGTGTGTGAGCGAATACTTTTTCAAAAAAAATGGAAATAACTTTTCAGTTCTTTTCGTTTTCATGCAGATCATCAAGGACAGCTCCCAAGGGTCCCTGGAGCAAGAAAAATGGACTCTGAACATTTAGAACTCTGAAATAAACAAGTGATTTATAAAGACCTGGTCGGGTTTATTCCTGATCAATAAACTGGGTCTAGAATTCTCTCCCTCCAAGTACGTTTTGAGCTTCCCTTCATTAGAACTCCTGTCCTTGTTTTATAAGATTTGGAAGCAGATTTGGGATGCCAAAAACTTGTATGCGCACATGTGCGCACGCACACTGACCCACCAACTTTGAATGCCTAACCACTGTGCCACACCTGAAATGGATGCTGCAATGGACCAGGCCTCCTTCTCAGTGGTTGTATTAATATGGCGAAACACTTTGCCCTGTGAAGTGCACCTGCTCTGGCTACCTTTTGCAAATTGATAAAGACATTTTTAATTCCACAAGTTTCTGCTTGCCAACATGTGCTGTTTTATGCTAAGGCTAAATATTTCATGTATTTTTAGTACTATATTTTTATGACATTTTATGACATTTTGATTTTAAATTGTAGCAATTTTCCCTGAGTAGTGCACAGGAACGAGACGGGTAATGTAGAGACCTCTCTGTAAAATAAATAAGATGCAGCTTTTTTTTCCCAACACTAGACCTTCTCTTTAGTCTCTCAGGTTGGCCAATATGTATGCTTCACCTACAACTATCAAAAGACATTATGTGCCCCCTAAGCCAGCATATCAAAGAAGGGAAAGGGTGGCCGTGTACCCTCCACTGTGTTCCTCTATCTGCAGGGCACCATAGGAAAGTCCACTGCTTGACAGGGCGCTGTGTTTGAAGGGCCCTCCAGCCTTAACCCACTGTAAACCTAAAGAACAATACAAAAAGAGGACAGGAACTGTGGGACTGCTCATGAACCCTTAGCACACGGATAGCAGACTCAGCAGGCACACTGGTCAACATGGCATAGTTTTCTCTCCTATTGTGAGATGGACTGGACACACACATAAATTAGGATATGCAAACTGGTGTGTGTTTGTATGGTTCCAGAACTGAATTGATTTCAAGTCAGACAACATAATGGTGTGAATTAACCTACTTGATTTCAAAAGAGCCCTGAAAGGTAGGTTAAATGAGTGATAGTGATTTGACAGGAAGGAGAGAGGAACGCATTCAATGGCCAATATCCTTTTTGCACAACTCTACCTGCACAGCAGGAATGAAGCCATTGACAGTTATAAATTACAAGTAATTAAAGAGTTCCTTTTTCAATTTTGGGGTCTGCACAGTTTTGTATGCAATGAGAGAAAGTCACATGCACTTCAAAATAATAATTTTAAAAACCTCTTTAATTATTGGCATGCTGACACTGATAATAATGTTATTCCCATTGTACAGAGAAAACTGCACAACAGGATATTGGATGTTGTTTAAGACCCTAAGTTCATATAGAGGAACAATGGGGAACTGGTCCATCAGCCTCCCCCCCCCCATGTGACCCACCAATATTTTCCACTAGGCCTCTCTCCCTTATAAATCTAGCCTCTTCCTTTATTCCCATCTCAACAGTGGTCTGGTTTCAATCCCCCTTCCTTTGTTCCTGCCAATAAGAGTTAAAACATGCTGCTAATACTGGTGTCCTGATGATGAAATGCCATCTGCCCAAGAGGTATCCTTGACTACCATCTTTATTGCAGTATTGGTACCAGGCTATTGATTTACTGAGGCATTTGTGGATGGTCAATGAATATAATGGGGTTTCTGATGTACATCTGTTTCTTTCTGGTAATTGGTATGATTTTATTGAATGTCTTTTACAAGATTGTTTGTTGTATACTACTGTTTCCCATGTTTAGAATTTTATGAAGGATGGGATATAAATAGAAGTAAACAAATAATTAAAGAACAGGGCCTACTGTCCTTTGATTACAATTCCGATGGAATTCCTTCTGAGTAAATATGGTTGAGCAATTTATAGCAGAGTTAATTGATAAACCTTTTCCTAAATTAAAAGGCAAAGCAAAAAAGCAAAGTGTGCTGCTTATATACTGCCCCATAGCACTTAAAGTAGTTTACATTTTTTTTAATTATGTAGGCTACACATTGTCCCCAACTCTTGAGAGCTGGGTGCTTAATTTACCAACCATGGAAGGATGAACGGATGAATCAACCTTGAGCCGGCTACCTAAGCCTGTTGGGACTGAACTCAGGTCTTGACTGTGCCACAAAGCTCTGTAAAAATATTCACAGGCTTAGAAGTGTAGCATTTGTTGTTATGTGCCATGAATATTTCCAGTTGATTTGTCTGCCTACTAGTTGTTGTTGTTGTTGTTGTTGTTGTTGTTGTTGTTGTTGTTGTTGTTGTTGTTGTTGTTGTTGTTGTTGTTGTTGTTTAAATACAAGGTATTCTTGCTTTTCTTTAAGCATTCATAGGAACACAAGAAGTCGCCTTGTATGCCATTCATCTATCCAGCCCAGTACTGTTCATTTTGAATGGACCATGATGACTGTTCAGGTTTCAGGCAAGATTCTCTCCTAGCGCTACCTGGAGATCCCTGGTATTTGGGGGGGGGGGGGGGCTGACATAAAAGTACTAGCTAGGCCTGACCTAGTTTAGCTTCCAAGATCAGATGACATTGGTATCTTCACAGTGGTGTAGAGGTTTTAAAATGTATTGGTCCCACCTGCTTTTTAAGAGTACAGTACTGTTTCATTCAATACTATCGTAATGCATGAAATTCACAGTTCCTAGTTCTTTCCTAGTTTCTAATGATGTCAGGATCTACTGAATGCTAGGTATTTCTGTGCAGAATCTCATTTTCAAAAGATTCTGTCCACTCATTGTATTTTAAAATCCATATGTAGAGAGTATATATATATACACACACTGCATATATATACACACACACTGCATAAAAATGCAATAATTACAAAGGAAGTAAGGAATATTTGTTTATGAGCTTTTCTGTCTCGTGTATTTAAAATAACTGGGTTGGTTTTGGTACTATACCTTTACCCTTGAGTTTCCATTTGCTGCTCTGCCTCAGACAGCAAAAGTCTCAGGATAAATCTGGAAGGTGGGGATGTGTATGTTTGCCCTACTCCCTCTCTTTGTCACCCCATGTGCAGCCAAGGGTGGGGAATTTCCTTTCTCACTGGGCCTCCCCAGAGAAGACCCAACCTGTGTAGCTTTGGACAAGCTTTACAGGCCTAGAGCACCATCAGAAGGTGGCAATGCTGAACCACTTCTGAATGCTATCTACCTAGAAAGGGTCACCATAATTCAGAATCAATTCGATGCCACATTATTATTATTATTATTATTATTATTATTATTATTATTATTATTATTATTATTATTATTATTATTATTATTATTATTATTATTATTATTATCGTCGTCGTCGTCGTCATTATCATCATTATCATTATCATTATCATTATTATTTTTATTATTATTATGTTGTTGTTGTTGTTGGTGGTGGTGGTTAAAAAACCTCCAGGCTCAGTCAAAATTCTAAAAACATTGACTGATATTATTGTGTTTCCCCAAAAATAAGACAGGGTCTTATATTAATTTTGGCTCCAAAAACATATTATGGCTTATTTTCAGGTTAGGTCTTATTTTCAGGGAAACAGTATATAACAGATACAAGTTTTAACCAAACATCTAAGTATCTGTTAAATATCGACACAATATCTATGCTGTTCCTAATACTGCATTTCTGTAGCTCTGATGGTGTGATTTCTGATATCTGCAACTACTTATAGTACTGTGTGAAATTTCTTGATATTGTTCCCAAAGCCCTAATGACTACAGGGACCACTGAAGTGTGTTTCTTCCAGAGGCGAGATGTTTCCATTGCCAGGTCTCTGTACTTTGTTAGTTTTTCCAATTCTTTATTTTCAACTCTGGCATCCCCCGGAATTGCAGTGTCAATGATCCAGACATTTCTTTGTTCTATTACTACCATGTCTGGTGTGTTATGTTCAAGGTGTCTGTCCATTTGGATCTGGAAATCCCACAAAACCATGACTTCCTCATTTTCTGCCACCTTCTCTACCTAATGTTCCCATGGGTTTTTTGAGGCTGGCAAGTTATATTTTTTGCATAATAACCAGTGCACTAACTTTGCCACTCTATCATGTCTAACTTGGTAATCTGTTTGTGCAATCTTTGGATATTCACAGAAGAGGTGTGAAACGGTTTCATCTTTTCTTGGCAGAGTTGACATCTGCTGTTAGCACTAATTCCTTGGATCTTAGCTTTCATCATCTTGGTTTGGAGTGCTTGTTCTTGAGCAGTAAAGATCAAGCCTTCGGTTTCTTTCTTAAGGGTCCCCAGTTTTAGCCATGCTCATCTTGAATTATGATCATGCTTTCCATCAAAATTTCTCAGGTGTTGTCCATGTAGTGGCTTATTTTTCCAGCTGTTTAATTTATTTTCAATTTGTTGTTTCTTATATTGAGCCTTTGTTTTGGTTGTTTTCAAAATAACCTCCATTTTCAGTGTCTTAAGTATTTTTTTTTCTTGTCTTGTACTGATATAATCATTTAGGTTTCTTTTTTCCTCCTCTGCTAGCTGCAGTATTTGCAGTAATCTATGCCCTCCAATTTTTCATGGTAAACATAATCTGCCCACATCACTTTTTTGAGGTAGTGTGTGATGCACGTTCATTAGTTTCTGTGTTTTTTGTTCGAATTCTTCTAATTAATTTTGAGTCCAATCTATTATTCCAGCTGGAAAAGCCCATGTGTTTCTGGCTTTGATTGTATTTCCCCCATTTAATTTTGATATTAAGATTTTCTGCAGTGTTTTGATATATTCTCTTTCTGTCAGTTCTTTAACTTTTGTGTGCACAATATTATCTGCTTCTAGTATTCATGATGATGATGATGATGATTGTCATTGTCGTTGACAAGGAGATTCTGTAAGGGATACTATTATAAAGCTCTGTGCTACTGGAAATATCCCATATCAGTCTGAAATAAAATGGCCCATATCCAGCATGTCACATTCAACCTGGGGCTCTAAATGTTTAAAGAACGTAATAGTATTATTTAAACAGTTTTGTGATTGCTGAATTGGGGTCTGTAATGAACCTGAATAACATAAGTAGAAGCATCTACCACTTTCTTCCTGAATATAGCCACAGGATAAGATATAAATCTAAATTAAGAGCAATTAAGATTGCCTCCAGTGTAAAAGCCCCACTGTTTTGACTGCATGTGAGATTAACCAGAATTCTCAACCCTGCTCAATCTTTCCAGAGTGATACTAATACGATATAGAGCTTGTCTTACAGAAATAATAGCTTGACATTTGCATGCAAATTGTCCTGCAAGGCTCCTGTGAAAGAGGATGAGATTTTGAAATGCATATGTTTTAAAAAGCATTAAAAATCAAGTAAGGCCACAGTCTGGGCTTTCCAATCAGACTGGATATCAGATTTGTTCATTTTGTACTGTCATGCCATATGTTGTAATGTTTTAATGTAAAAGCAGATAAATCTTCCAACAGTTGTGTTTTGGTGCATCACAATTCCATTTGAGACGTGCACAGTTCTTCTCTCACACACACTCTCTCTCTCACACACACACACACTTTAATTTTGCTATCATCGCAGTGTCCCCTCTTTAACAAACCATTGGCATTCTCAATTTGATTAGCAAATTCCCTGAAATCTGCATTAAAAGGTAAAGGTAAAGGTTCCCCTTGACAATTTTTGTCCAGTCGTGTTCAACTCTAGGGGCCGGTGCTCATCTCTGTTTCCAAGCCATAGAGCCAGCATTTGTCCGAAGACGATCTTCTGTGGTCACATGGCCAGTGCGACTTAGACACGGAACAGAACGCAGTTACCTTCCCACCGAGGTGGTCCCTATTTATCTACTTGCATTTGCATGCTTTCGAACCGCTAGGTTGGCGGGAGCTGGGACAAGCGACAGTCGCTCACTCCATCACGTGGATTCGATCTTACAGCTGAAGATCTACAGACCTTACAGCACAGAGGATTCTGCGGTTTAACCCGCATATTTTAGCCAAAACACTCTCAGCCTTTTGCCCTTCACCCTTTTCCAGGAATGCCATACTGGACAATAATCCTTGCTGAAGTAAAAGGAAATATTTGCTCTGGAGTTGCCAAGGGTTCCACTCTGAAACAATCCTGATTGTGTAACTGAGTCTTCTGCACTTTATTTCCTCAGATTCTTATTGAATCTGACTTCTGCATGAAGAGGGTTTTGTTTTGTAGACAGTTGTTGAAGCCTTGTTAAGATGGCTCAGTGGGGGGAGTGCTATTTACTGTACAGACAATCTGCTGATAGGGTGTATTTGAGAGAGAATAGGAGGGAGGGAGAGGGAGGTATCCCAATTTTAGTTTTATGTGATAAACTGTTTCACTGTAGTGAGAGCTGTGATACTTGCAGTCATGTAACCTTCTGACAATGCTCCACCTAATGAGCATATTTTCTTTACTTGATCTTCTATTTTTTTCCCTTAATGACATTAGAGTGGCAATGCACAGCACATCTTGCACAAACTAAGTAAGCTAATACAATAAGCAATTACAAAACCTAGAGTGGAACCACTATCTACACATTCAGCAGTCTGGAATCCTTGCACTCCACATGCTGGTTTCAATCACTAGAGACATTGGGTCACTTCTAAAATTAGATGTAATGGCATCTGTGTGGTCCCACAAGTTGCTCTTGCTTTGGTAAATGACTGGTGGGAGCTATAATTTCCTTGTTAGGAACCCACTTTAAATTTAACCAAAAGTGACAACAAACAGAACTGTTTTCCTTTTTAAAACTGCTTGTTTGACTTTTGTCAGGTATGGCACATGGTACTTGTGTCAGAGTAACTACCTCCTGCCTTCAAAAACTACCTTTTTCTGATTCTGTAGTACTCGCAGTGCTTATTATTGTGGTTATTTGTTGCTGTTGCTTCTTGTTCTTCTTTTTGACACTGTGGAATCCAAGAACAGAAATCAGGAATGGAAGCCTCCATATCATAGAGACCTTTGGGTAGTGTGGGCGGCATATAAATTAAATAAATAAATAAATAAATGAATAAATAAATAAATATACTGAGAGAGAGAGAGAGAGAGAGAGAGAGAGAGAATTCCTCCTTCCTTTTCAAAGAAGATCATTTCCCTCCAATTAGTTGTTTAAGAAAAAGAAGTGAACAGTTAAGATTGAACAGTATCATGCTGATGGACATGAGGTGATACAAATACACACACATTTACCCTGAGCACTCCATTGGTGCTATGTAAAAGAAGCCTGAAACAAGCTTCAGTCATCTTCCACCTCAGCACAGTGACAGACTAAGGTTTCAGATAAGAGTGTGGTCTTTGGAGGGTAATAGATAGGAACTGACCTAGAATGGAAGTGCCATATCCTCTCCACCTTTACAGAGCATGGAGGTTGAGGAATCTCTTCTTTATAGTTGTCTTATAGAGATGGGGACAAAGCACCACAAAATGCCTCCCAATGGCCCAACGAATCATGAATCAATTTGTGGATTCATTGCGTCTTTTCTTTTTAGACAGCCCATGAGGCCATTTAGGGGAAAAAATGTCCTGCCCCCACAGCCTGCCCCCATCCCCAGGCAGGCATAGAAAGACAAGGGAAGCGGGACCGAAATGATCCCCCACCCAGCTGTCATTGCAAAGACAGTAGGGTGGGGGATTGCTTGGTTAGGCTTCCCCTGCTTTTCTGTGCCTAGGACAGCATAGGAAGAGAGGAGAACTGGGACCCAAGCAATCTCCCACCCTGCTGTCTTTGCAATGAGAGCGGGGGTGGGGGACTGCTAAGATCAGGCTTCCCCCTTCTTCCCACTTCTCCTGTCTTTCTAGGGAAGCCTGACAGAAGTGATCCCCCACCCCCAGTGTCTTTGCAAAAACAGTATGGCGGGGGGTCACTTGGGTCCCTCTTCCCTTGCCTTTCTATGCCTGCCTGGGCATAGAAAGACAGAGAAAGCCTGAGCAAAGTGATCCCCCTCCGTCTTTAAAAACAGGGATGGGGGTGGGGGTTGGGATTCCCTTCAGGCAGTCTTTAGTAAGCCATCTGAAGGGAAAACCTCTCTTTGCTTATGCCCCCACGAGGAACACCTGTTCCGCATGGGCATAAGCAGATAGGGATAGACAAGAGATGAATATAAAAGGGTCATAGTCCTTGCTTCATAATCGTCGATCGTCGGGGTCTCCTCTGGACTTCAAGAATACAAAGCCACCAATGTCTGACAAATCAGGGATATTCGTTGACTATCCCAATTCATTTTTCTATTCATCCCCCTATCTAGTTGTCTCCCATCCTTATAATGGATGTTTACAGTATATTGGGAGACTATTCTGGAAGATGTGAATAGATATAACCTTTCGTCCTTTTGAAACTAATATTTATGTATTTATTTTATTTAAAATATTTTACCCTGCCTTTCTCCTTAAAAAGCACCCATGGCGGCTTACATCATTAAAAGACAATATTAAAGCTAACAACTGTGAGCATACACATACTAAAAAAGGATGAAACAAATACCATCCAAAAAAAAAACAAACCATAAGGAACACTATATCCTTTTCACTCTGGAGTAATTACAGGTCTATCAAAAAGGAGTAGGAGCTTGTTGTTGGGATGGTCTTTGTCTTCCCATCTGGATTAGGGTCCTACACCTGTAATTTATATCGCCAATCGTGAAAGCAATTATTGCTTAATCTGCTGTTTCGGCGTTTGCTTTTCCAAGTTTTATCTGTATTATTTTGTTTTGTACTGTGGACAGTATTTCCTTTATTTGATGTTTGATGTTTAGGACTCTCGGGATAATTTTTATGGTACCTGTCAGAATGTCTCTCCCAAAAATAAATTTTCTGGTTCACCCGTTCCTTCTAGGCCACACTTCATAGAGTGGCCACACTGAAAGAGGTCAAAACAATGACAACTAGAAACCAGGCCTTCTCAGTGGCAGCCCTATCACTGTGGAATGCTTTTCTACTCAAGGTGCATCAGGCCCCATCCCGCCGTATTTTTAGAAAACTTGTAAAGGTGGAAATCTAAAAATTAAGCCTTTAAAAATATACTACCCCTCAGACAATAATTATAGGACCTACTTCTGAATGTTGTCAAATGTTTTCTTTTTCATATATTGTGTTATTAATTTACATTGCTGTTCCCAGGAATTGTGGATTGGGGTTTCATGTTTTCTTTCTTTCACTGTCCAGAGTAGTGGGTTGCTACTAAGTAGAGCACTAAACAAACAAACTAACTAACTAGCTGCCTAGAGGATGTTGTTAATTGGTTAATATTGGTCTGAGTTCAGGGACTTGATGGCATTTCTCTCCTTTCTTGTTATGTTACTTTTGGGGGGTTTTGCTTTCCGTAGGATCCTGGTCACTTCCCCTCTTATTTCCTCTGCTTTTTCTTCTGGAAGATGATATAATGCTGATTCCACGTTGGCAATTATATCTTCCACAGGAATTTTGCTGGGTGTTATTGCAAAATTTCCTCCTTTGCTTAAGACTGAGGTTTCTTCTGGGGAGAGTTGGCGTCCCGATAGGTTGATGATGATGCGCGTGGTATCTAGTGTAGGTTTCTGTTGGCTTGTTTGGCATTTGTTGAATTTCCGTTTTTGTCTGTCTGTGTGGTTCATCATTTCTTTTTCCATCTTATTGTAAGAGAGGGTATCAATCTTGTCCCAGTCTTGACTTCTCATTTTTTGGCTGATAGTGATGTGTAGGCCTAGTAGTTCTTTGTCTGTGGAGTCCAGTTTTTTGTGGGTTGTGTGGATTCTTTCCCGTAGGAGGGCATGTTCCAGATGGTCGTAGATGCGTTCACTAAGGTACCGGTAAAGGACACCCTGATACTCATCCAGCAGATATTCCCAGATGACATCAAGGCCCTCTTCCAGCACTGCCTTACAACCAGCTATTTCCAGTGGGATAATGAATTCTACGAACAGACAGATGGAGTGGCCATGGGCAGCCCTCTCAGCCCGGTTATAGCAAATTTCTACATGGAGCATTTTGAAAAACTTGCCCTGGCTTCGGCACCCCTCGCACCCACAGTCTGGTTCCGATATGTGGATGACACCTTTACAATCTGGAGTCACGGTGAAGAAAAATTGGAAGAATTTCTCAACCATCTCAACAGCATCCACCCAAATATACAATTCACCAAGGAAAAAGAAAGAGAGGGCCAACTCCTGTTCCTAGATGTCATGGTCCTACGCAAAACTGACCTCCGACTGGGACACAAGGTCTACAGAAAACCCACCCACACAGACAGGTACCTACACAAAAACTCCAACCACCACCCACAGCAAAAGAGAGGCATAATCAAAACACTGGTAGACCGTGCAAATCGGAACTGCGAAGCTCAGTTTCTCAACACTGAACTCGACCACCTGAATTGGGCCCTACAGGCAAATGGCTACTCCAAAAATGAAATCACAAGAGCCATCAAACCAAGAAAACAACATCAAACTGAAGAAGAAAAACAGCCACCCACAAACAAAGTATTTCTGCCATACATCAAAGGGGTCACAGACCGCATGGGGAAACTTCTGGAAAAACACAACTTACAAACAGTATTCAAGCCCACCACAAAAATACAACAAATGTTACGGTCAGCAAAGGACAGAAGGGACCCCCCTCACCACTGCAGGAGTATACCGGATACCTTGCAGTTGTGGCCGGGTATACATTGGAACCACAAAACGAAGCATCCACACCAGAATCAAAGAACATGAGAGACACTGCAGACTAAAACAACCAGAAAAATCTGCAGTAGCTGAACATGCCATAAAACAAACTGGACATGAAATTCTATTTCAAAATACTGAAATACTGGACAACACCAGCAATCATTACGTCAGACTGCACAGGGAAGCCATTGAAATCCACAAGCATCAACAAAACTTCAACCGGAAGGAGGAATGTCTGAAACTCAACAAAACCTGGCTCCCAGCTCTCAAAACACAGAGTGCAAAAGGTCAACGAACTCCACCCAGCCACAAGGTCAGGGGATTACTGCACACCAAAGACCAGCTAACGACACCCATCAACCACAGGGACAGATAATCTCCCCTCCTTATCAAAACAATACATCCACAACAAAACACATTAATCAACCATCTCCTGATTAGGACAATAGCCTACCTCACAAACTAGCCTTCTCACAGCCATAAATACTCCACTCACTCTCAAGCCTACCCAGATCACAGTTTGCTGTCCTCTGAAGATGCCGGCCACAGAGACTGGCGAAACGTTAGGAAGAACCACTTTCAGTACATGGCCAAGAAGCCCGAAAAACCTACAACAACCAAACATATTGATTGTAAGAACCACTGAATCCTCATTTGCACTTTTTCAAGTTAAATTCAGGGAGACATGTTGCTATAATTTGCTGCTTTCATCACAGAGAGATTTAGCCAGTGGAAATCAGGCAAGAGTGGAAAGTGTTTCATGGAAAATAGTAAAGCAATGATTTGTACAAATCAATACAAATGAATTAAAGGCTGGATGAAAAAGAATAGTCCTGAAGCAAGAAGGAGCAGGCAGCTTGGACTATAATCCTTTATAGTTATAACCTGGTTTAAAGACAAATTGATATCACAGTCTTGAAGTTTCCTGTCATTTTCCCCATGCTGAATGGAGTCACCCTGTTTCATCAGTTCATCATTTGTAAAGTGAGAACTATTGCATTTCCATAAACATTTGCTGAAGGGATGATCAATACAGCACAAATACAAGTAGAGTCAGAATGTGGGGCCATAAGAAGTTTCCACAAAAACTGTCACTCTCATTTTGTGTTAATCCTAACTTGGATTTTCACTATTGGTACTACACACAGAATGATTTCCATAACTATCCTTTAAGAGGAAAGAATGACACTTGACAAGAAACACCACAATTACAGCCCTGTTTTAAATTCCCCTTTCTGCTTTTATGAACTCCAGTGCAGCAACCCCATGTCCAACAGCACTTTGCTTTGAGTTTTCTCACTTCGGTTGCATATCATAAGTTTCTGGTAGGAAGGTGGAGAAATTAATAGATAATGAGAAAAGGCAAATTGTAATATATATTATATAATCTTATAAAATTTCACAAATACAAACACATGTGAATTTATAAGGGATGTGTGGCCAATCCATGGTTTTCATGAGCCATGGTAATTAATTCAATGGGCTGAATTGAATTAAGCCAAAATTGAAGGACAATATTGGTTGCTGTTTGCTCTCTGCTAATTTTCTTCTGGTGTGGATATTTTTAAAAAAAATTAAAGAAGCCATCCAACATCCATGCAGACTAATTCTAATAATTTCAGTTGAATGACTTCTCTATTGTAATTTGGCATCTGATTTCCAGATGGTGAATAAACACAAAGCTAAATAAAATTTATTACAACTCTGGAATGAGGCTCACAGTGCAAACTTTGGCAAGCCTACTCATTAAGTTCAATGGGACTTACATTTAGGAAAATATTATAGGATTGCATTATAGAGCACAGCAGTCTTTTCCATAAAACAGCAATTTCAGCAGATAGTCCAGTTTGGTGACCCCAAGCCTTTGTGTTGATTGGCGGATTGATTTTCCTGCAACAGCTTTGCCCCCTCAATAACAGAAAAAAAAAACTTTGAAAGATTTTCCTTTGTATAAAAATGTATCAATACAGTAGAGGATGTCTGGGGGGGGGCTGATAAATTCCATTCTTTACTGTTAATTCCCGTTCTTCCTTAATGTACAGTTCTTGACATTTTGCCCGCTGAACAGATCTGAAGATTGCAAAAGCTTGTATGAATGTTTGTGACTTTTTTTTTACTTACGTAGCCCAATATGGATTTTGGTTTTAATTTCTTGTACTGTATAATCAAAAAAGATGGGATATTTATCAGTTGGTTGATCATTTTATTTTATTCAGAATGTGCTACTATAATAGTGTAGTTTTTGCCTAGAATGATATAGTAACAGATTGTGATACAGGTAATGGTGTGTCATCTTAACTGACAGCTTTGGTTCTAAAACACTTATAGAAACTGAAGCACCCCCATTTTAAAATAGCATAAGCAAAGGCTCAGTGTTTGTTTGTATAACACCTTTAAGTTTTGTAGGGCTTTTTGTTTACTTAGATATCTATTGATGAAACTTGCAAACACAATTTCACAAAAACGAGTCTCTTCTGATTCACAGTTATATAACAGATACCTAAGCAATTATAGCAACGATGCATGATTATATTTTGGTGACCACAAAACCTTGTGTTGCTTGGTTGATTGATTTTCCTGCAGTTTTTGCACCCAAGTCCTTGGCAGCAGCACCAGAACAGAAGTTGCTTGTAAAATTGCTAAGTTCAAGTGCCCTTTGGAATTCAAATTAAGACAAAAATACCAACTGGGCTGGGTATCCATAACTGGAGAGCGTCTCCTCCCACCCAGTTCTGCCAGAGTCACTCGTTCCAGCCAGTCTGGGTGGCTGAGGGGCCTAACACCGAGGGAGGTCCACAAGGAAAGAACGAGGAACCGGGCCTTCTCTGCAGTGGCTCCTCGCCTCTGGAGCAACTTGCCCGTGGAGATCTGCCTGGCTCCTTCTCTGGGTGTCTTTAGAAGCAAAGTCAAGACCTGGCTATTTGGACAGGCTTTCCCTCCTGCTGTATCTTAAATACACATTTTACCATCTTGGATTTATAGTGCATGTTTTTTTAATTTAACTGTTTTTAATTTTGTAATGCTGCCCAGAGTAGGCCTTTGGTCTAGATGGGTGGGGTAGAAATCCAATAAAATAAACAAATAACATAAAAGAATCATCTTCACACGCAGTGTCTTCAAAACCCTAGCATAAGGTATCAACTCAAACTGCATGCACATGAATTCACTATATAGATTTAGCCCTCTAGCAAAAACATATAGGAATTAGACCTAGACCAAGTTGGCAAGGGCCCTAAGCAGTCTAAGTGACAACAGCAGTTCTGGCTGTTTAAGCCCTCCTACTCTTTCTGATTCAAATCTCTTCCTCATAGCCCTGTTCTTTCTTAGTCAACCCCCTTTCGGGTGAACCAATATTCCATAGGGGTTACACTTGTTCTAAATAGAAAACACTCTATTTTCACTCTATTGGACTTATTGCAATCCCTTTCCAGGATTTTCCTGGTACAAAATACTCAGAAGTGATTTACCATTCCTTTCTTCTGGGAGTGTTCTGGGACTGTGCTACTTGGCCAGGGTCATACAGGTTGGCTCTACTCACTGGAGGCACAGTGGGGAATCAAACTCCCAAACTCTGGCTCCACAGCCAGGCACATAAACCACTGAACTAGCCAGCCAGCTACCTGGCAGTCTCAAATATGTTTCGAAACATGGTCATGTATAAAACTTGAATATGAAAAAAAAAAAAAAAGAAAATATTATAATCTGTTGCTTTGTCCTGTGGTGGAGGGTGCATTATGATGTGGTGTTTTGTAGGGAGGTTGATTTTTTTGGACACTGAAATGATACTACACTGTGCACTCAGGGAAATGCAGTGATGCCTCGCAGGATGAAAATAATTCATTCCGTGAGTCATTTCGTATTGTGAAAATTTTGTCTTGCGCATTTTCCCATAGGAATGCTTTTCAATGCATTTCCCATAGGAATGCATTGAAAAAATTCATCTTGCGAAGCATGGCCATAGAAAAATTCATCTTGCAAGTCACCAAAAAATTAGCAAAACACTTTCGTCTTGTGAGTTTTTCGTTGCACGAGGCATTCGTCTTGCGAGGCATCACTGTGGTTTTTTTTTTAGTATATACAGTAAACACAATACTTGTACTACTGTGCCATCAAGGCACTGCCAACATTTGGAGACCCTGATAGAGTTTTTCAGGTATGTGAGATGTTTAAGGAATGATTTACCACCACCCTTGTAAGCTTCCAGGGTGCAGGGTGCTGGAACTGTGCTTCTTAGATTTGGCTTCCTCCCATTCTTTATCACTCCACATGCTGCTGTCTGTGCTGAGCAGTTGACTTTTGCTCCCCTCTCCCTTCCTTATGATCATGAAGCATTACCGTCTTCAGAGGTTCAAGGTGCTTAGTACTGCCTTCTTGATCTCTTCATAGCAGGCCATGTCCTCAGGTATCCACAACATCCTGTGCTTGGCCTGTCAAACATGGTGTCATGATGAGAGCCCCCTGCTCCTTCAGCTAGCTGACTGCTTCCATAACCTGTTCAAATGGGTTCGGGAATACCTTGAGAAGGTGGGCCCTGCAACAATAATGCATCATTCACTCTGGTGCCATAAAACATTCCCACCACCTGCTTCAGCAGGCTTGTCTGGGTCTGTTGCTGTGCTGTAGAAACTGGTCTACTACTTGAGGCTGTTGAAAAGCTAGTCATTGTACCAATGACTGTCGTTGACCAGCCAACCATATGAGCATAAAGTTCCAAGTGCCGACCAGGGGGAGAGAGCTCGATGCCCACATTCTCCACCACTATGTGATCCCATTGACCATCCATGAGTAAGGGGTGTTGAAGGGACTTCAGGAACTGATATGAGCAATGGTCAATCAGGCTGTTTTTACTCTGAAACATTATTGTGGATAAATATCTAGATTGGTGGGCCCCTCCAGCCAAGACTCCTGCCCTGAACCTCTGCAAGTCCCAGGGAGCTGGCCTATGAGCACTTCTAGTCACCCTCTAGTCACCAGTTCTAGTCAAAGCAAAGCAAAAAGCGTTCTAGTTGTGCACAGTTCACACCAGTGCATATTCCTCTTGCCTGAAATAATTTTTTCCAGAGTGTTCTTGAACATCCACTCTTATTCCACCTAACGTCAAAGCCTCCAGGCCTGCTACTTGTGATACTACCACTTTTTCTGTATTGGATAGGGCAATTCTCCACCTGCTCAAGATCTGCAAGAATGGAGTCCAGCATGGTCTGAAAGGCCAAGTACCAAGATGTGTTTGTTCCTCATGAACCCTCAGGTTGTTGGGCTTCACCTAGCCACCCCTCTCTGTCACTCCTGAGCATCTCCTTCTCACCTGACTCCACCATGTATTGTCACAATTGCTTTTATGTGCCTTTCACACATAGCAGATAACTCCTCTCTTCCAGGCCAAGTACCTCATCACTTTCCAGCTGTTGGTCCACCACCTCTTCATGAGGGGGAAGACCAGCCACACCTTTCTTTCCTAACTGGTCACATGGATGCTCATACCAGGGGACTGCCTCCTCAAGGGCAAGGGTGGGAGGAAGTCTGGGAAGGCTGACCTGGATAGCCCCATCACAATGTCTTTCAAACATCAGCTTACTCTAATAAAAATGCAGAAAAATTCACAAAAGATGCCATGTAAAACATGGAGGAGGACTTAGAACGAATGTACCTTGTGACTAAGGCAGGCTTCCTCTTCCCAGTCTATGAGCTGCCCCTTGCTTGAAGATACACAGAGCTCTGCATTAGAGTATTTGAATATCCTTTTTAAAAACTAAAAATTATGTGGCTAGAAGGTGCAATAAATATTTGAAGTACTATTTCATAAAATAAATCAATATATGGAATTTGGAGGACTGATGAATTATATAGTGGCTGAAATCCTGTTACATAGCTGCACAGATGTAACTTGATGTTAACCACCACAGTAACTACAAAGGCATCAAGGAAGAAGTGCTATCCACAGAGCACTTCCACTGATGCATTGAGCAATTAATCATGGTGGGAAACGCACAACCAAATGCACAACTGAATTATGCAGTCAGCATTGCCTGTGTAACTTTCCATCACATGGCAACAATCTGAATTCCTGCCACTGAATTACCATTTCTTCATTCTTATGTACCAGTTTATACTTCCAGAGATCAACCTTTGTCTTGAATGAATGAATGATCTATCTCTCTAGAACAGTTGTGGGAGTCACCTGTGAGAATTAAAAATAACCTTTCCATCACTGCAATGTTTTACAAGAGCTGCAGGAAACAGAGGTGTTCATGTAATATTTGTTTCTTGTAAGGATTTTACAGTACCAACATAATGAGCTAATGTACTTATTTATTATAACAATAAACATGGCTATAAATGGTCCATAAAAATAATAAATCATTTGTATATTTCCAGAGCCAACATGTCAACTGTAATTGGAAAATAAATCAAATGATCCATCCGCTTGCTATCATCTACTCTATTTTTCCCCTATCCACAATATTTAAATACAGTCAGCATTATTTATACTAATTACCAACTAACCTGAAAAAAATCTTGATGAAGGAATTATTTAGCTTGGTAATATAATTTTTCTTCCCACATCACCCCCAGATTATACTTACATTGCATTGCATTCTAATGAGTATGATAGACTTGCTTTTCTTATTAATTGTGTTCACTTTATCATGCTAATAACATTGGCTTTTGTCTTTATTAGTGTCTTGCAGGCATGGCTTATAATGACATTATATGAGAAGTTGAAAGGCATGCAATTCGTTACCCTTGTAGGACATTTTGTAAAGATATTTCCACTCAGTTGAAGTGACAGGAGCTCCCACTAAAGGGCAAAGTCTTTCTAGGCCAGAATATTAGTTAGTTGGAAGATCATGGGTGGTGTATTCTCATGCATGTTCAGATACAGACACACAAACACACATTTGCATTATCCCATCTACAGCTGTCAGGACTCTCAAGGCAATGCTAAGGCCTATTGATGTGTGTCTTGACTAACTGAATATAGGTTGCATTCCAGATAATATACAGCGCATCTGTTGCAGAATTAGCCTCCTTCTTGCTTCAGTTTTCTGAAGCTCATTTAAAAGACCGGAAGTAGAGCAGGAGACTGAAGTAGCACAGGAAACTACAAACAATTTGAAGCAGAATTTAATATGGGATTCAAAATATATAGGATAGTACTTTTGGAATGACATTGTCAATGCCATTTTTGAACTTGCAATTCCCCCATCCAGACATTCTTTACACTGTTTAATAGATACCATGACCTCACCATGTAACACAAATCTGAAGTGCCTTCCTTGCTTAGATCATGAGCCATCAGGAATGTATATATACTGGCCAAAATCATGTTGCTTAATGTAGTAAATCATACTAGAGAAGACCCATTGAATCAATGGAGATTTGGTAAATCAAGTCCCCCATAGGTTCTGCTGATTCAAATGTACCTAATCTAACTGCAGCTTACTTCGGCAAAGTAAGTGTTAGAGTAAGCCCATTAGAATCAATGGAACTTATGGAGGAAATGATCACTAAATCCTCACTAATTCAATGGACCTACTCTAGTGCAATTTACTATACTTTCAAACAGGATTTTAGCCAATGTCTACTCAAGCAAGGGCTCAATTTACTTCTATGTCAGGGAAAACTATGCATGAACCTTTCGATTGCATGTGCAGAGTACTTTCAATGGAAGGCCTTTGCTTTGGGAGGCATTCTACAGATACATTGATGTTTCCATGGAGATTGCAATCAGACAGAAAATATTCTCATTTTCTTATTATAAATTTCCCATAAGGATTTTGGAAGTAAACTCTTTTCAAAGTAAGGAAGAATATGGTTTGCCATTCCATGATTTCCCACTGGAAATAAATATTTATATATTTTGAATAGCTACAATTAATGTGAACATTTCAATATAAATATAAATGTGCCAATCTCCAATAATCAGGCTACTGAAGCAATCTGGAGCTTTTTGGAAAAGCTTTCTTCCTTTAAAACATTTCTGATGAGAATGATGAGAAGGCATATTTAAATGAAATACACCTCAGTCTTGAAATGTGTTGCCACTTCTAAGGATGGAGATCTGAACATAAGAGCTTTTTACCCACGGTACAATTTTATCTTCGCTTAAAAATCGTTGCTATTTATTCAGAAGAAGATAGTTCCATTGAGGTTGGACATGACGAGACAAACGATATTCCTTAGTATTCTGGTCGAATTATCAACTAGCCTCAGAAATTTCACATGAGTTCACTAAAGAGCATTTGCTGCTTTTCTGGACTATAAGAATTGAATTTTATCTGCCATCTGACTTGAAGATGTCGGTGCATATATACACACACACACACACACACACACACACACACACACACACACACACACACACACACATACATACATACATACATACATAAATACATACATACATACATACATACATACATAATGAAGGCTTCCTTGTAAAGCTAGCCTTTTTGTGTGTTTTTCAGCAGAACTGCACAAGTTTTGCAATTGAGTGATTGCTACTTTGTTCAAGACGTTCAGGGAGCAGACAGGATTTTTTCTGTTAAGAAGGATGCACTCAGCCAGTCCTTCTGTACTCATTGTGGGTGTTAGTGCATGCTTTGTTTCTCACACAGAAAGAACATGAGAGATTTCCCCCCTGCAAATTCTAAAGAACCTGAGGGTGGGGAAAGAGCTCTTTGTCTTGCTCTCAGTTACAGGCAAGGAAATCCACAGGGTTTAAGATTTTTTGCTAAAATGTTTCACCTTGCGACGGCTTAGAGAATTAGGAATGTAGTGCCTGTTTTCTCCACCTCTAGAACATACCCAATCTCACCTCATTTTGGAAGCTCAGAATGTTCGGCCAGGTTAGTAGTTTCATAGGAGATCTAAAACAAATGCCAGGGATTTCCAGATACATGTAGGAAAGAATACTGCCTAATATCAAAGTGGTTGAACAACAGGGAGAAAAAATTCTGCCAATTATTTATCATTGATTAATGGGATTTACGAGATCCGAAATTTGAAGGAAGACAGTAAGAAAAGCACCATATGGATGATCTGGAGGGAAAATGTGCCTTCCTTTGATTATGCAACTAACACATCTGTTCACAATTCACTTTTTTCCCCCACAGATAATTGCAAGGAGGTGATATGAATTTTGAGGCTCTAAAACCCCACAATTGGGTAAGAAGGCAATCCTCACATGTTGCAGTTATTCTCAAATTATTTTCACAACTATGTTTGATTCTGGCATCTTCATGCTTACTACATAATTTCAAATACTTGCCAAGTGACATGGCTGCCAGGAGTAGAAGAAATACCTGGCATATTTTGCTGCTCCCCTGCTGGCCGACTTCACTTTGAAGTCTGTTATTCTCTTTTCAGTCTCACACTCATGTAAAATCTGGACAAGAATGTGTACTAGGCTATTTCTTTTTAATGATGCAGTTGTGTGTGTGTGTTAGATTTTGATTTTTAGATTTACTCTAAACTCTTTCTTCTCACAGAAGAGAACTCTGATGATTACCATTCTGATAGAAAATTATTTGCTATATCATTTCTACAACATTTTTCCATGCCATAGCTAATTCATGATACCTCACTAACGGCCTGTACATCCATTATGCACAAGGAGACAGCCAGATGAGGTAGCAGATTTGATTAAATTAAAATATTTAGTATATTAAAAAATGTAACATTTATTTTATTTTATGGGATTTTCTGTCTCAAGTACAAAAACAACTTTGGTTCATCTTAGGTACTTCACATCTTGAGCTGCAGAGGTTGAGATCTGCTGCTTGACACAGTCTCCTTAACTCTCAATAATAGGCTCAGAAAGTGTTGCTTAGATCATGTTTAAACTAGGAGGGGAAGTATTTGAATCAGGTTTAGTATGTTTTAACTCAATTTTTTAAAAAGTGGCTAAACAACATACTTGGAAGTGTGGATAGTTTTGACGGAGAATGCTGGAGCCGCTGCCAAGCCGAGGCTTTGGGCAGCGCGGCTTGCTCTTTGCCCCCCCCCCCGGATGGCATGAGACTCTAAGGTCTCTCGGGAAGTTGTTTGAGTGGAGGGGGAATGGCAAGTTATTTAAGTGGCGTTCCCCTCTATAACTGGCCTCTTCCTTTTTCTGCCTCCCATTTGCCTTCCCTAGTTCTAATGTGAGTTTTTCTGGTTGCGTTTGGGGGCTGGATAGGAATTTTAGACCCTCATCCTGATTGGCCGTTGGAAGGGGGGATTTTTTGCCTATCCCACACTAGCAAGGGGTGCTGGCAATGTTGTGGTGAAAAATTGGGTCACACTGGCAGGTAGTGCAGAAAAAACAGGTATTTTCTGTTGAGTATCCCTCCAAAACCAGGTAAGCTAACAGCCCACAGACCTCCCAGCACTGTGGAACATGCAATTACAGTGCTTGGGGGAAAAGATGCACTGGGCCACTGCCGGACCAACAGTCATCAAGTAAAGATGGCTCTGGGGTGGTCAGATTACAGCCGGCTGGGTTCCTGCTGCCTTTAAGACTGCAGGAACCTGGCGCTAGGGACTCACCCATCTGTTGATTAAGGGGTATTCGGATACCCCTGCGATTTATCTGTTTCCGCACTACAGCAGGCCCCCTTTGCCAAATGATTGGCAAATTTTGAATTGTAATCAATAAGGTGTGGCCCATATTTTAACCCATATTATCTGTCTCACATTTTAATGGGGGGCAATCATTTTATTTTGATCAGAAGCAGGGTATTTTCTGTCAGAGGGCCGTTTATTTTAACTCAGGTGTCAAATCAATGTAATTTAAATTGATTCACTATATGTGAACACCTCTGTTGGCATTAATTCTTAAGGAGCCTTCATGCTGCCTGCCTCAGACACCCACTTGCCCCTGCTGCTGTGGTGTTATTTTTATTTATTTTTTTAATCAACTCTGGCTATCAGGTATATTGCAATAAGAGAATGACATAGGGGGAAAAAAGTAAAACAGAGTTTCACCCTGCTTTCCATCAGTCCAGCACTTTAAAAAACATCATATTAAAATGTGTTCCACATTTCGTGTTGTTTAGTCATTAAGTCATGTCCAACTCTTCGTGACCCCATGGACCAGAGCACGCCAGGCCCTCCTGTCTTCCACTGCCTCCTGGAGTTGGGTCAAATTCATGTTGGTAGCTTTGATGACACTGTCCAACCATCTTGTCCTCTGTCGTCCCCTTCTCCTCCTGCCTTCACACTTTCCTAACATCAGGGTCTTTTCTAGGGAGTCTTCTCTTCTCATGAGATGGCCAAAGTACTGGAGCCTCAGCTTCAGGATCTGTCCTTCCAGTGAACACTCAGGGTTGATTTCCTTCAGAATGGATAGGTTTGTTCTCTTTGCAGCCCAGGGTACTCTCAAGAGTCTCCTCCAGCACCACAATTCAAAAGCATCAATTCTTTGGCAGTCAGTACTCCTTTCCCACTTTTGAACCAATCAGTTGTTCCATGTCCAATTCTAACTCTTGCTTCCTGTCCCACATATAGATTTCTCAGGAGGTAGATAAAGTGGTCAGGCACTCCCATTTCTTTAAGAACTTGCCATAGTTTGCTGTGGTCCACACAGTCAAAAGCTTTTGCGTAGTCAATGAAGCAGAAATAGACCTTATTCTGGAACTCTCTGGCTTTCTCCATAATCCAGCGCATGTTAGCAATTTGGTCTCTAGTTCCTCTGCCCCTTCAAAATCTGGCTTGTACTTCTGGGAGTTCTCAGTCCACATACTGCTGAAGCCTACCTTGTAGGATTTTGAACATAGCATTCTGCTAGCGTGTGAAATGAGTGCAATTGTACAGTAGTTGGAGCATTCTTTGGCACTGCCCTTCTTTGGGATTGGGATGTAGACTGATCTTTTCCAATCCTCTGGCCACTGCTGAATTTTCCAAACTTGCTGGCACATTGAGTATAGCACCTTAACAGTGTCATCTGTTAAGATTTTAAATAGTTCTACTGGAATGCTATCACCTTCACTGGCCTCATTGTTAGCCATGCTTTCTAAGGCCCACTTGGTTTCACTCTCCAGGATGTCTGGCTCAAGGCTATTCTTCGGAAGTCTGAATTCCATTTTCTGTAACTTTTCCTATCTCCCTTGCATTTTGTTTCGCTTCTCTTCTCTGCTACTTGTAAAGCCTCGTTGGCCAACCACTTTGCATTCTTGCATTTCCTTTTCTTTGGGATGGTTTTCGTTGTTGCCTCCTGTACAATGTTAGGATCCTCCATCCATAGTTCTTCAGGCACTCTGTCCACCAAATCGAGTTCCTTAAATCTGTTCTTCACTTTCACTATGTATTCATAAGGGATTTGGTTTGGATTATACCTGACTAGCCCAGTGGTTTTTCCTACTCTCTTCAGTTTAAGCTTGAGTTTTGCTATAAAAAGCTGATGATCAGAGCCACAATCAGCTCCAGGTCTTGTTTTTGCTGACTGTATAGAGCTTCTCCATCTTTGGCTGCAGAGAATATAATCAATCTGATTTCAGTATTGCCCATCAGGTGATGTCCATGTGTAGAGTCGCCTCTTGTTGGAAAAGAGTGTTTGTGATGACCAGCTTGTTCTCTTGACAAATTTCTATTAGTCTTTGTCGTGCTTCCTTTTGAACACCAAGGCCAAACTTACCTGTTGTTCCTTTTATCTCTTGACTCTCTACGTGATATAAAAGTCACTGGGTGACTTGGACCAATTTTTCTCTATTGCGCCCTAAACTTCCTCACAGAATTCTTTTGAAGACAAATTGTGAGGGGCAGAGCTTTGTGTGCAGCATTGATTGTGCTGGAGGAAAGGGGGGTTTAATCTAACTAATAAATAAATAAAACAAGCACATAGCTTAGTAGTTGGAGCATTGAACAGGGTTAAGGAATACTTAGATTTTAGAACCTGTCAAGACAGGTGGGAACCAAATATACAAATGGATAATCTGTACGATTCTTATTGTCCTTGGCTGATGATTGGTGATGCCACCATACTCATTCAGTCAACCTGGTATGTATGATTAATTGTTTGCATTGTTAAGTATTGACCACTAGAACACTGCAGCAATTTTCTGCACATATAAGGGAGCCCACATTAGAAATTCCCTGAAGTATGTACTGAGAGTCAGTGTGCTGTATTGGATAGAGTGAATGATTGGGACTCAAGAGACTATGCCATATAAACTCACTTGGGAACAGTACTCATAAAACGATTCCTTAAATATTTCACATACCTTGAACTAGGGTCATCATAATTTGGATGTGACTTAACCACAGATGGCACACATGTACTGTATGTTCTAGGTTTGTAACCAACACAAGACATGGTTTAGCATGAATAGAAACTTGTTTGTTGATTCCTAGAGAAGAACACCTTATTCATCCAGTATTTAATAAAACCTAATGTCCAGAAAAAAGTCTACACAGTAATGTTTGCACTCACATGGGGAAGGCAGTTGGCCATTGCAAGGGCATAACTGTGCACAGCTCCAGGCAGAAAATGGAGATAGTGCCATATCCAATTAAATTGAGAACCTCACAAATGACATTCAGAAAAAGAGAATCTAACTGCTCAAAATGGAATGTGGCCAAGAAATCACTAGCTAATATCCTGAGAATTTTAGTGGTGACATAAGGTCAGCACTCCAATTTTGGAGCGCAGCTAAATTATTGTAATCTTTGGCAATAAAGAACTTTTCCAGGTTGATGGTTTTAAGCAGAAATGACACTATATATTTAAAGAGTGACCAACATTGCATCCCATAGCACTAGTATAAGAATGGGCAGGATTCATCTGCATTTTCAGAACCTTTCTCATGTTCAACAGAATTTCTAGGGAGGCTGCAGCAGATTTTAAATGTGTGGATGGCATTCACTGCAAATGAAGAAGTAGCTTGTGAGCCACTATGGATCACCCTGTGCCCCACTTAGATATTGCGGAAGCATGAATTCTCAAAAGGAAGAGGTGGAGATTGTTTACTTATCTGGGAGCAAAGAATGTAAAAGCAATTACTGTACATTTCAGCCCTGTGGGAAGCTGAGCTGCCAAATTGGTGATTGGTAGGAGAAGCAATTTAAGTCCCTTTCTCTCTGTTATGATCTTAAAAATCATATAAGCATACACATGACTTCTATACACCTTAGGGGAGATGCTTTCATTGACGCCAGTATAGAATTTCACTCATACAAGAAGCAAAGTGACATTTTCTTTGTTAGACTGACCGCAGTAGGGACTGGCTCTGCAAGCCCCTCCCTCCCATTTGGTTCACAGCCCAATTCAGCTGTGGGATTTGGGATTGAATTTGGTACATCTAGACTGAAGTGACAATGAATTGGGATTCATAGTCAGTTCAGTCTAGATCGATCTGGACACAATGCAATTATGGATTATGTTATGTTGACTTAATGTATATATATTATATTGGAAGCCACCCAGAGTGGTAGAGTCTACCAGATGGGCGGGATATAAATAAATAAATAAATAAATAAATAAATAAATAAATAAATAAATAAATAAATAAATAAATAAATAAATAAATAAAATTCAGTCTGAACCCCAAAATTTGAGATCAGTGGTCCTCCCATTGTTATACAGTAAGAAAACAAAAACTGCTACTTTTTGTGTGTCTTCACATGCTAGAATGTGAACTCCCTTTGAGATAGCATTATCCTTGCCAAGTGGCAGACGAGTAATTAGAGGGATTTCTACCACATCTTGAGTGACCAGAGTAAGTAACAATACTTAGAATAACAACCCCAAATAAAAACTAATACATAAAACGTATTTAAATCATAATCATGTACCACCACATCAAATCTGACTTGTGGTGATCCTTTTCAGGGTTATCCAGGTGGAGAATATTCAGAAGTTCCCTTCTTCTGTGTGCAACCTGGGACTGTGCAGCTTGGCCAATGTCACACAGAGTGGCTCTAGTCACAGGAGGCAGAGTGGGGAATCAAACTCCCAATCTCTGGCTCTATAGCTAAATACCTAAACCACTGAGCTATAGAGCCAGCAAAAGCTATTTAGCAAATATAAAATTATCCCCATATATATTAATGACATGTGTGTATAATGCATGTATAGACAACATGCTTATTTATTTGTCTCCAGCATAGTCTTGACAGATTTGCTATTTACTACAGCCATGACTCTATGTCTCAGATGTTGACAAGTAGCTCCAAATGATTATCTACCAGTTCAAAGTGCTCACATATTTCTTAGGAATAATGCTACATTGTGCAGTCCACACAACAGCTTATGGGGTGGCCAGAGTGGACAGACCACAAAAAAGGCAGAGGATAGATTATAATTACATATCTATACTGGAAACAGTTATTTAAATGCTGATTTATAGAATCATTTAATTGACTTAGTTTAAATCTGAACTGTCTTTTTGCACTACTTAAAATAATTGCAGCTCTCTAGACATTTATTTATTTATTTATTTATTTATTTATTTATTTATTTATTTATTTATTTATTTATTTATTTATTTATACCCCGCCTATCTGTTCAAAATGACCACTCTAGGCGGCTTCCAGACATATAAACACAATAAAATGTAGATATAACAAAAAACCAATATACTATACACAATAACAATAAGCAGCCATTTGTTTGTAGATAGTATGGGGAAGAAGTGATATGAGTTATGCCACAAAGTAGCCACAGCCTTTTCATTAATCTGGAAGTGAATGATGTTCCTAAATCAGTTACAATTTCTGAAGCAAAGCCCATGCATCAAATATAGTTCACCAAGGCATTTGCCACAGTTTTGGTCTCCATATTTCACAGTGGAATGGCTTCTGGATATCTTGTGGCATAGTCTATTATTGTTAAAATGAAAAAGTTTCTTTAGTTACTTTAGGTAATGGTCCCACAATGTCCAGGCCTATGGGGTTGATATAATTGGTAAAGGGCACAATTTAGCTTTAGTTTTGTCATTGCCAGTGCCCTGCCTCTGACATATGTCACAGCTTTGACAATATGACCTTATTTGCTTCCTCGTCTCAGGCCAGTAAAATTTTGGTGCTATCCTCTACTTTGTGCGTGTGATTCTCAAGTGTGCAGCAAAGGTGTCTGTATGTCCCTTTTCTATGATATTTTCCCAGTACTTAAAAGGGATGACCAGTTGTCTGTGGATGCTTTTCCCTCCCCTCTTTGGATTTAACAGGACCTCCCTATATAACAGATCTCTGTCCACAAAGAATCTTTCAGGGGACTCAAGGGTTATTGATCCTTCTCTGGCCAACTTAAAGTATTGTTATGTAGAATGCTGTCTTTGTTCTTGTTTAAAACTGTTTTCATGAGGATTTCTTAGATTCACTACCTCAGCTAGTTCATTTGCTTCATTTTCTCCTATTTCTTCATCAGAGACATCACATTTTTCTTCAGGTGTTATCTTTTCTATCTGGGAGCGAGTAGTTATTAAAACACTCTTAACATGTTCAGAGAAATCTAACCCAATCAAACAAGGGGCAGGAATTTGATCTGTGATGGCTGCCTTCCACATTCCATTCCACCCTTGATATTTTATGTGTACTTCAGCCATGGGCAGAGAAATTAATTCAGTCCCTATCCCTTTTATGGTTATCTGTTCATTTTTCATGATATCTCAGTGAGGGATAATATCGGAATGACATAGAGTTACTTGAGAGCATGAGTCTCTCAAAGCTGGATACTTAGTATTATTTATATAAATAGTTTCTCCAGAGCAACGGAGCAGCTCGATGTTCCTTTCAATAAAATAATATTGCACAACATTAGTTAAAGGCAGCTGTGTTTCCTGGCTTTTTTGCTCTAGCAGTCACTGCACCATTTTTAACTGTCTCAGTGTTCTCCCACTGCGGTTGTATACAGTACACTTTCTTGGGCACATTTCCCCTTCCTTTCTGTAGACTAAAGTCTTTATTTTTTGATGTTTGGCATTGAGAAATGAAGTGTCCTTTTTCTCCACAGCCATAACACGTTTTTGGCTTCAAAGAAAGGAGGCTTGTCTCCCTTCCCTTCACTGCCTTTACACTTCTGTTGATTTTGCTCTGAGGGTCTATCCCTAAAATGGCTTCCAGTTGCCTGTTTGTTTTTTGGGGTAATCCCTGGGCTTTTTCTTTCTGTCCTCCCAGCTTCTATCACCAAATTTTGCCTCAGAAAATTTCAGGTTTTTTATTTCTGAAATATAATCAGCTGTCTCACTTGCCTGCTGAACTATTTTAGGGTGTTTATCTCTGACTAAATATCTTAGTTCTCCAGGCAAAACTGAATAGAAGTGTTCTAGCCCTATTATATTTTTCATATCCTAGAGTTTCAACATTAACTTGTTCCAACCATTTTTCCAGATATCTGACTAGATTGTGTCCTAACTGGGAATATGATTCCTCAGGTTTCTTTGTCAATGATCTAAATTTTCTCCTGAGATGTTCAGCACTGATTCCAAATCTCGCGAAAACAAGTTTTCTAAAAGCCTCATATTCTCTTGCTTGATCTTGGGGCATTTGGGAATAGATCTCAGCAAGTTCCCCACTTATTTGTGTTCTTAAAATAACCATTTTCTCTGATTCTCTCACATTATAATCCCAGCATGCTCTTTCAAACAGGATTAAGAATGCTTTGGAGCAAACAGCCTTTCTAAATTGAGGGAATTTCTTAAGATCCACTTTTGAGATCCCCTCAGCCACTGAATTATTACTGTTGCTACTGTTTAGAGATGCCAATTCTATTTTTTTCATTTCCAATTGGTATTCAATTTCTTTTGCTCTCATTTCCAGTTGTCTCTTTTCTGCTTCAGCTCTTTCTCTTTCTCTTTCCCTTTCCCTTTCAAAATCTAACTGTCTGGCTTCAGCCTCAGCTTTGAGCTGTAATTGTCTTTCCTCAGCTCTGGCTTTTTCTCTGATCTCTAATTCTTTTAATTTAAATTCCTGCTGTAACCTCCATCTTTCAAATTCTTGTGAGGTTAACCCAGTTTCTCCCCCTGAGGTTTCCTTTTTGTAAGCCTCCCCTTGCTCTATCAATTCAAGAGAGCTTTCCTCTTCTGAGGTAAACTTTGCACACCAGCAGCCCCCTCCATAGCAAACTTTTCCACTCTCTTAGAAGGCATGTATGTATGTGTTTCTTTAGACAAGTTGGTTGGTGGTTTTCAGAGGCAGACAGGCAAGCCTCGGTTTAAAATACTTTTTTCCTTTCTGAGTTAGAGAGATTGAGACACAGTAGCTCTCCACTGGCAGCTTCGGATGGCTACTTTTTATATTTTCAGGCACCTAGCCTAGCTGTTCCTGTGTCTGAAACCCTGATACTTTTAGCCTCCAGAGACCCAGCTGTTTTAGAAATAACTTTCTTCTGTCAGCCTCAATTATATTCCTTTGCACCAGCTATTTCTCTTGACCCTGGCTTCCACTTAGGTTCCCTCAGTGCTCCCTTTTCTCAGAGCTTTGGGATCTAAAGCTAGCCCCTTGGTCCTTCCTTTCTCAGCGTGAGGTAAACTTTTTAAACCCAGACTTCTCTTCAGAGTCTTTTCCTTGCCTTAGCCTTTCCTAAGGTCTGTGAACTGGAGTCCCTTTTCAAGCTGCTCGCCAAGAGCTCTAGGGTTCCCTACTCCTTCTTCCACAGCCTTCGGCTATCAGATCCCTCAGACTAAAAATATTTTTCTTCTTAACTAGGCTCACTGGAATTCATTCCTTTTGATTCTCATACCACTGCCGCCACTTTTGTCACACACACCCAGTGACCCCTGTGTGTTTTCCCACTCACACAGGTCCACTTTTGGACACGACTTGTTCTTTTCCCCTTTTTCACTGCCACCACAGGACATTATCCTCACTGTATCAATTATGAGTCTCACACTCTTGCTGCCAAATAAAACAAGGTTTATTTAAGGATAAATCTGTGAATCACAGAAAGAAAATCATGGATGCTCTATTATCATTCATTCATTAAATGTGGATTTGATTACTTATAAGCTTACTTGTACTCATTTACTTTAATCAAGATCTCAATATTTTCTGACTGTCAATGTACTTATAATTCCTTTTAACTCTTTAATATTCTCTAACTAACCAACTGTCCAATATCTAGTCTAAACACTTCACAGTCCTCCCTAACTGGCTAAACGCTTCACCATCTTTTTCCTAACTGACTGTCACACACCCAGTTTCCTTGACTCTGCCCCTCCTGTCCTGTCATAGGCTCCTGCATTAGAGCTCTAAAATGACTGACAGGAGTGACGTGTGGGCTGTCCACCACAATTTCTTTGTTCAGTTAAATATAAGAACTTACCGGAGTCTCAAAATTCTTAAATGGGATGAAAACAACTTAATGTTCTTATTACAGACATCATAAATCAAGAGACAGTGAAATTTGTCCACCTTTATCTATGTAAACTATATTACCTGCATCTGTGCATCCCGACCTTGGGCCCCAGAAGTTCTTAGACTTCAAGGTCCAGAACTCCTGGCCATGACAGCTAGTGGTGAAGGTTTCTAGAAGTTTTAATCCAATGTCACTTTTTTATTTTCTTCTATTTCTGTTTAATAATTCAATCTCTCCAAAGCTTGAAAAATATTTTTCCATAATGTACATAATATTTCCATTGTGAGCCAAATGATTCTTGAAACTTTTCCTCATTCCTGTTATTTCCCACTCCATTTCTGATTCACATTTCACTGGTACTTTTCTATTTTCAGTACTACTTGAATTGTTTGTGTTACTAGGTTGCATGTATTTTAAATCAGTCTGTACAGAAAGCTAGGCTTTCTGCGATGAGGTTATTGTATCAATTTGATTTTCACATAATGAGAGTGGTACATACCTGGCATTTCATTCCCAACTTATTTCAAATTTAACAGCACTATAACAAGACAAAATAAAGATAGCAGTATAAAGGAACATAGTGTGATTCTTAAGAAGCCAACAATTTAGTATTATGATTCCAGGAGCCATTCTATACTTCTGCAAAATCACATTGGAGGAATACACAGGTGTGATTTCTTTTTCCTAAGTATAGAACTTTACACTTATCCCTGTTACATTTCATTCTGTTATTTTCAGCTCAGTACCTGAGCCTATGAAGATCTTTTTGAATTCTGTTTTCCAATGTACATTGGAAGACAGCTGTTCCACCCAATTTTGTGTCATCCACAAATCAGTTCAGCATTTTTTTGCATTTCCTCACCCAGGTCATTAATAAAAATGTTGAAGGGATAGGACTGAACATGGTACCCTGGTTGTTATCTTATCCCAGATTGTTTGTTTATTTGTTTGTTTAAAATATTTTTGCCTTCCTTTCTCCTTAAAAAGGGCCCAAGGCAGCTCACATCAGTTTGAAAATGAGTCACTGATAAATACTCACAGAGTACGATTTCCCAACTGTGTATCCACCTGATCATTGTTTAATCCAGGCTACATTTAGTTCGGTCACTATTTAAAGTATCATGGGTCAAAATAAAAAATCAAGGTGTATTACGTCTACAGCATTCCTACCATCTATCAGGGAAGTTACACAATTAAAAATTAAATAAAATGAGTCTGGCAAGATTTGTTCTTGACAAATCCATGTTTCTTTCTAGCTATGACTGCATTGTTCTCAAGGTCCATTTGTTGTTTGTTGTTTAGTCATTAAGTCATGTCCGACTCTTCATGACCCATGGACCAGAGCACACCAGCCCCTCCTGTCTTCCACTGCCCCCTGGAGTTGGGTCAAATTCATGTTGGTAGCTTCCATGACACTGTCCAACCATCTCGTCCTTTGTCCTCCTCTTCTCCTCTTCCCTTCACTCTTTCCCAACATCAGGGTATTTTCCAGGGAGATTTCTCTTCTCATGAGATGGCCAAAGTATTGGAGCCTCAGTTTCAGTATCTGTCCTTCCAGCGAGCACTCAGGGTTGATTTCCTTCAGAATGGATAAGTTTGATCTTCTTGCAGTCCAAGGGACTCTCAGGAGTCTTATCCAGCAAGACATTTCAAAAGCATCAATTCTTTGGCAGTCAGCCTTCTTTATAATCCAGCTCTCACTTCCATACATCACTACTACAGATAGCGATGTTTTTTTTGGGGGTGGTGGTGGATGAAAATAGCTGATTCGTTAAATATTCATTGATCCATATTCATCAAATTTTAAGTCCTGACAAATACAGATCAACGAATATTTTCCCATTTTCATTTGTCCTTCGTAATTTTTTAAAAAATCATTCTGCCTACTGGCCACTGATCAACTGATCAGCAGGCCAAAAGACAGCCAGCCACCCCCACAGCCTACCCACCACCCCTTCCTCTCCCTACCTTAGTCCCCACCACCTTCACTGACACCCCTCCTTATTGTAATCACCAATGCCACCGCCAAGGTCTCCAGAGCTTTGACTATGTGGACCTTTGTCAGCAAGATGATCTCTCTGCTTTTTAAAATGCTTTCTAGGTTTGTTTTCGCTTTCCTCCCAAGAAGCAGGCGTCTTTTAATTTTGTGGCTGCTGTCACCATCTGCAGTGATCATGGAGCCCAAGAAGGTAAAATCTGCCACTGCCTCCATATCTTCCCCTTCTATTTGTCAAGGGGTGACGGGACCAGTGGCCATGATCTTAGTTTTTTTGATGTTGAGCTTCAGACCATTTTTTGTGCTCTCCTCTTTCACCCTTATTCCTCCTCACTTTCTGCCATCAGAGTGGGATCATATGCATATCTGAGGTTGTTGATATTTCTTCCAGCAATCTTAATTCCGGCTTCGGATTCTTCCAGTCCAGTCTTTCTCATGAGGTATTCTGCATATAAGTTAAATAAGCAGGGAGACAATATACAGCCTTGTTGTACTCCTTTCCAAATTTTGAACCAATCAGTTGTCTAACTCTTGCTTCCTGTCCCACATATAGATTTCTCAGCAGGTAGATAAAGTGGTCAGGCACTCCCATTTCTTTAAGAACTTGCCATAGTTTGCTGTGGTCCACACAGTCAAAAGCTTTTGCATAGTCAATGAAGCAGAAATAGATGTTTTTCTGAAACTCTCTGGCTTTCTCCATAATCCAGTGCATGTTAGCAATTTGGTCTCTAGTTCCTCTGCCTCTTCAAAATACGCTTGTACTTCTTTCTGGGAGTTCTCAGTTCACAGACCGCTGAAGCCTACCTTGTAGGATTTTGAGCATAGCATTTTGCTAGTGTGTGAAATGAGTGCAATTGTACAGTAGTTGGAGCATTCTTTGGCACTGCCCTTCTTTGGGATTGGGATTATAGACTCACCTTTTCCAATCCTTTGGCCACTGCTGAGTTTTCCAAACTTGCTGGCATATTGATTGTAGCACCTTAACTGCATAATCTTTTAAGATTTTGAAAAGTTTAACTGGAATGCCATCACCTCCACTGGCCTTGTTGTTAGCCATGCTTTCTAAGGCTCAGGATGTCTGGCTCAGAGTCAGCAACCACACTATCTGGGTATTCCGGGATATCCAGATCTTTCTGGTATAATTCCTCTATGTATTCTTGCCATCGGTTCTTGATGTCTTCTGCTTCTGTTAGGTCCCTACCAGTTTTGTTCTTTATCAGGTCCATCTTTCTATCAAGGTCCTTACAGATTGCTTTTAAACTTGCTCCAGAATTTTCTCTGAGACTGATGTCAAGCTGTCTGGTCTGTAATTCCTCTTCTCTTCTCTTTCTTCTGCTACATATGTACTTGAAGAATCCTTTTTTGTTGCTTTTAGTTTTTCATGCTAACCTCAGATCTTTTTCAACTTTTGCCTTTCTAATGCTATCCCTACAGTCCTTTGCTACATTTGTAGCCTAGCCTTCCTTCCATTTCCTTTATGTGCCTGTCTCTTTCTTTTAGGTCTTCTCTGAGTTTTTTTAAGAATTCTTTTTTATTTTGGCTGTCTTCTATTCCTTTGTCCTTGTTTGAATTTTTTGTAGTTATGCCTTTAGAATACCTCTTTTAAAAAAATCCCACCCAACCTGAACTCTTCTTGTTATTAGGATCTCCTACCATGGGTTAGCTTAGTAGCAGAGTTCACTGTGCATTGTCTTACACACAGTCAGACCCCCCCCCCCGGTCTGTTTAGCCGACTGGCAGTTGCTCACTGCAAATTCAGGTAAGATTCTTTCCGTTCCCTTTCTAAAGATGTTAGGTATTGGAACTGGACATTTCTACCTGCAGAGCACTTGCTCAGGGTGACAGTCACAAGAGACCTGCTGTCAGGCTGAGGCTTTGCCTTGCCACTTAGGGGCATCCTCATTGTTGGTCCACAGGCTACTTCTGGTGAGAATAAGAACATTTGAAGAGCTCAGGAATATGGAATGGTTCTTGTGTAGATGGCATGATGTACATTACAGAAAATTGGGCTTTGGAACTGTAAGCCTGAATTATTATTATTATTATTATTATTATTATTATTATTATTATTATTATTATTATTATTATTATTATTATTATTATTATTATTATTATTATTATTATTATTACTATTATTACTATTATTACTATTACTATTACTATTACTATTACTATTACTATTACTATTACTATTACTATTACTATTACTATTACTATTATTACTATTGTTGTTGTTGCTGTTGTTGTTGTAACCAGAGGGCTACAGTTCAGAACTAAGTATAAATTAACTGGGTAGGGACTGCAAACTAATGCAAACATGAAAATCAATCATGCATTAAAAAAAGTTCCATCAAGTAGCATCTTTGTGGAAGACTACTGAGATTACATCAGATCCTTAAACCTGGCTCAAGGATTAATTATTATTATAAGGTACATAAGATAGGGCGGAGAGTGTGTCTTGCACCATAAATATTAAAATTACCTTGAATCTGTACAAACTTTGATATTGTTCCAGGAAGTTGCAAACAAGTTTTACTGAATGTAGTTTTTGACTAGGTGTTCTGTAGATGCCAATAAACGTTTTTGATTGATTGACTACTGAGAATGAATGAATCTTTATTGCTGTACTGAAGCACTGCACTGCTGCAATCTGATGAACTTCCAGCTGATAATGAGTTCCCTAAGCAGAGCTCCACTACCCAGAAAACATTCCCTTTTATCCCTGGGTGTGTATCAGCTGGACTGTTTTCAAAAATGAAGAAGAAAGGATGAAGAACCTTGCTCACCAACTTTAAGTGTCTGGGAAAGTTGGTAGGGAGGAAGAAGATAATTCAGATAAGTTTGAAGATTAAAAGCATGCTGTCTGTTAAGTTCACAGTTTGACTCTTGGCTGGCCTCTCTGCCTCACCCTCACGTAGTGCACTTGTTAGAAGAATAAAACAGGGAGACTATGTGTGTACCATCTTAAGTTCCTTGGAGAAAGTGTATGAGAAATACATTTTATGCAAAATTCTGTTGCACTGATGTAAACCAATTTGATGCTGGAAATAATTTAAACTAATTGAAAGCTTCCTGTCCTACCCTTGTGGCAATGGGAAACCTTTGTGAGCCTTAGGTTGAGGGAAGCGTTTAATACTACATAATACCACCAAATCACTACCACTGGAGGTGATCCCCAAGTGGGTTTTGTTTAATAGTAGAACCCCACCCCCATTCCTACAGCTCCCAAAGGCTTCCTTTAGGCAAAAGGAAACCCTGGGGAGTCTTGAAATCTGAAAATAAGGGATAGGAAGCATTCATTTAGTTTAAATTAATTATTTCTAGTGCCAGGTCTGGTTTCTGCAAGAGTAACTTCATGCAATAGGATTTTGCCTATTTAATGCAAAAATAAATAAAATAGGAAGTGTACTCAGATTTCAGTGTCAGCTAAGTAGTTCCTCCCTCTTAATTCCAAATCAGATATAATTCTGTTCATGGAGCTGAATGGATTAATATGGATTAATATGACTCAATAGTGCTTTCTAAGTTCACCATTTTAGTGTAATTAAGGTCAGAGTGTTGGACTATTGGTTGGAAAATTGGGTTCAAAATCTGGGTTTACACATGGTCCTACTAAGCCATGAAAATCAACAGGTGTTGAGTTATTGTGTTATTGTGAGATAAGACATGGCGTCATTGGGAGATAAGACATGTAGAAAATACAAGAGAGGCCTTCTCAGTTGTGGCCACCTAGTGATGGAACTTCTTTCTAGAGTTCCATAGCTAGTTACCTTCTGGTGGAGGTGTGTCTTTACCCAGACCTTTGAAAGCCTCACTCCTTTTAATTTATTTTATTTTAAATTATTTTGGAATTTTTGTGACAGCCCCATGTCAATTACTTACTGTTGCATGTACAATTCAGTCACTTTTATTTCTGCCACCTTGAGATTTAGGTTAATGTTGGTTGATAATGGGGTTTTGTTGAGTTGATGTTTTTACTTTGTTTCTAGATATGTATTTAATTTTTGATGCCCCCCCCCCCGGAGTAGTGGGTCACCACAAGTTGGGTAAGGTATAAGATGAATAAATAAAATATAATAAAATAAATGTATGCCGCTTTGAGTTCACTAGAGGAAAATTGAACTAAAATATATCAGATAAACAGTCCTATGCTCGTAAAAGTTTCTCTACAGTATGAAAGCACCCAAAGAATTCCCAAGTCAATTATAAAAAAAAAACAGACATCAATTTCTATTTCACACGGTCTCTCTGGAACCATTATTGCATTACTTCCTGTTTTCCCCAATGAATTGATTATATTGATAGTGCCCAGCAGGTATTCCTGCTTGACAGTGTAGATGGCCCCACACTAGGCAACAGCAATTTGCTTCCTAAGCCTTCAGAAAAAGAAAATTAAATTAGAAAAAACCCTCTGGATTTTGACTGTGGGATATTTTGGCTCTTTATTCACAATTCAAAATGTCAGAAAATGGCTCAATATTGCTGCACAATACTGTGCCTGTTGCCAGCAGGAAAAAGGATGCCAAGCTTTACATAGTGAAGGGAAGCCTGTATGTTGGCAGCACCAATGGCAGCAGTAAAGTTGATCATGAGGATACTTTCTCATGTTCAATGCCATTTACAAAGTGACAACCAGCAAGGGAAAGTCCCAGAAGTTGAATCCTCTTTTTCACTTCTTACCCAAACACAAAGCAATTGTCATGGCTGTATTTCAACAATGTGAATGGTAGTGAGCACAAGAGGGCATCCTGGTGACCATTTTGACTGCTGCCATTGGTGTTAACATAAGAGCTAGAAGATCCCAGAAGATGAGCACATGGGCAAGTGTGTGTTTTTTCTCTTCAAATAAAACCTGGCTTTTGACCCTGTTTCTGTGACCTTTCATTGCCCTCCAAACATCTCTCTTCCCAGCCCATGAAGTTTCAGCAATATATCTACTTTGCAATCCTCTTGCTGGTAAAGCCTTTGCCACACATGCTCAGTCTTATAATAAAGTGTTTGCTTTTCTCTTACAAAAGAACTTTTTTGAGGATCAATATTTTATCCCCTTCAGCATGGATTTTTTCCAAATTAAAAAAAAAGCAAGTGATAATAACCATTCTCTTTCAGGATTGATATTTTCAGTTTGTATGCACTATTTAAATCTGAGGACATTTAGAGTAATTTGTTTCTGTACGGGGTAAAACAGTTTTCCTTTTTTAAAAAATCATAACTTCAAAACCCTTTGACCAAACTCCCCCAGATTTGGCACCAAACAAAGCAGACTGTTTGATAAATCTATGCCAAATTTGGTGCTGATCTGAAGTCTAGTTTCAGAGTTTTATTTGTTTTGTTTGGGGTGCCCCTATTTGTAGAATTGCGTTATAGAATGTTGCTTTGCCTTGCTACACAATAGTAGCACTACCAGGCAGCTGTAATATCCAAATATGTAGTACTGAAAGGGCAAGAGCAAGGAAGGCAGCCTAGTTAATTGTTAATTATTCTTTTTTATTATTACAGTTATCCAAGACCTTTTAAAATTATGATTTAATCTCCATTGTAATTAGGTTAAAATCCCTTTTGTGTTACTATCTCATTTTCTCCTTAACAATTGACTAAACAGCAGAGTGTTCTCTAGAAAGTACAAATCTCTTTATAGTATGAGGACAAGCTACCTTGTATAACACTAATGAATCTTTCCTTGGTGCATTCTGAATTCATTGCAGTTACAAGTGAAATGGCAAGCAGAATTCATTTGTCCTTTTTTGCTCAATGAATCTTTGTGGATGCTCACAGCAGCTCTCATCTGGGACACTGCGTGCCATAAGTTCCTTTTAACCACACCAAAGGATTGAGATTTCTTTCCAGCACCACACTTTCACTACAAGGTAGGTTGAAGCAGAACATCCCCTTGTGTTCACAGTACAATTAACTCCCCACATGTCACCCCCTTGCTTTAAATGTGAAGCTATCTTAGTTTGGATTAGTGGAGACACTCTTTTTAAATCTTTTGCCTTTGTTTTTCTTGCCTCATGGACAACCAAATCAAATTATATGCTAAATCCAGGCATCCTACCAAAAGATACAACAGCATCTGTGCGGTAACGAGTAGATTTTTACCCCCATCTTAATATTGTAGCATTCTGTTCTTCCCCTCCTCCTTCTCCATTCCACTTCTTTGGAGTCCCCTATAGAATAGTTTGGATGTTTTGATGCTTCTGGAGAGACCATGTAATGTAATGGTTATAGCACTAGACTAGGACCAGGAAACTCAACCAGGAATTCACAGAATGCCTTTGGACTTATCATTATCTCTTGCTGTTGTGACAATAAATGGGGTGAGGAAAACGTTTGATGGGGAGCTTATGAAAGCACAGTAGAAAGCTGAATTCAAGAAGAAGGAAAGGAGGAAGGTTTTAAGGCCACATACATGAGGTGAAAGCCAAGTAAGCAGCACATGTCTTATTCTGTGCTTCAGAAAAAGCTTAATCCAAAAGTGTAAGAAGGGAGCTAGCATTTCCTTCCTCTGTTGTGATTCAGGACATGCAGAGTCTGAAGGGAATTGATTTTCCACCTCCAGCCTGTCCATAGGAATGGTAACCCTGATGTTTCAGGATCCCCAACTGCATGAAGAGGCTACACATGTAGTAGACTGCCTCCTCTTCAAACTGTTACTCTCAACATAGAAAGAGTGATAGCAGAGTTTCTCTACACAGTCAGACTGAGTCTTTTTCAGCTTGCCTGAATATGAGTACAGTGTATAGCTCAGACAGACAATAAAGGAATTTTGTGCGGCTCCGGCCATGGTATGAAATGCCTGAGGTTTTGGATCAAAGACATTGTCCATTGTCTCCCAGCTAGAGCAGAGTAACTGTCACTTCACACCAACAGTTCACAGAAGAGTTTGCTTACCAGTGGTAACTGATGCCCGTTGTGGCCGGTGCTTTGTAAACAACAACACAGGTGGGTGGAGGCAACAGACAAAAGGCCAAAAGGGGGTAATCTCTCTTACTCTTTCACACAGACACAGACACAGACACAGACACAAACACACACACACACACACACACACACACACACACACACACACACACACGCACGCACGCACACACACCACATGGGGGAGAGAGAGAGAGAGAGAGAAGAGAGAGAGTAGGGAAACAAGAACTCACACATACAGTGGAGTCTCGAGTTATGGACGGATCAACTTACAAACTTTTCGAGATCCGTACTTCTCCAGCCTCAAAGTTTCCCTTTGACTTGCGGCTGGAGAATCGACCTACGGACCAGAAGAGGGAGGCGGGGAAAGTGCCAAATTCAAATTTTTTGCTTTCCCCGCCTCCCCCTTCCAGTCCGTAGGCCACCGATCTGCCTCCGGGTGCTTTTCCGGGCTTCTCCACCACCATGGGAGGCATCTTGGAGCCCCACCACCACCGATCATGCTTCGGAGGCACTATTGGCAGCGGCGGGGGACCTCTGAGAAGCCTCCCATGGCAGCGCAGGAGGCCTCCAGAGGTTCCCCCCACCAATGCAGGTTTTCCCAGGGTGGACCAAGCCTACCAGGGGAGGGCTTCCCCCAGTAGGCCTGGTCTACTGCCTGGGAAAGCCTGGGCAGTAGACCGGTCCTACTGGGGGAATCCCTCCCCTGGTAGGCCTGGTCCACTCTGGGAAAGCCTACATCAGCGGGGGTGGGGGAGCTCTGAGAGGCCTCTGGCAGCAGCACCGAAGCCCTCGGAGTCCTCCAGCAGTAGCGATTATGGCAGCGGGGGACCCCTGGAAGGCTTTGAAAAGGTCATGTTTCTAATTTTTTTAATTTATTTTAATTTTGTGGGGGGGGGTGTTGCTTGGGCAGGTTAAGGATTAATAGGTTTTCAAAGAATTCCTATGGGAAATGCATTTTCGACCTACAGACTTTTCGACCTATGGATACCATTCCAATACGGATTAATTCCGTAGGTCAAGGGTCCACTGTACATAGAGATGGTAGGTCCCTTAACTCTGAAAAGAAGGCTGTGGGTGGCCTGAGTCTGAAATGAGGCAGCCTCCCACTTGCTTTACCAGGCAGGACTCACTGTTGCTTAAACATGGCTGAGATCTATATTAAACTTCCAAACTTTTTATGTGATTAAATACATGCTAGCTTTTATCTTTGTCCAACGGTTTCCATTCAGTTGCCTTTGCGCCAGCTGTTTACCCTGGTTACACTGCTAGTTTCCATTGTTTATGCATTTGTGAGGAGATAAACTATACCCTGAAAGCCTGTCCTGTTATTCTGTGGCTGTTTTCTGCCTTATGGACAGCTACGTCAGTGTTATGAAACTGAAGTGTCTCCTCCTGTTTGTATTCATTTTATTTATTTATGCAACCTTTCTGCAACAGAATTTGATATTTTAGTCTTTTAGAGTGATGTTAGTTGCAGAATTCACACAAAACTGGACCCACATTGTATGTATATCTATGAGACTGTCCCCTGAAGAGTTGTAAACACTATCCCCAAGTTTCAGCCACTGAACATGTGCAATTTAAAACATAATGGGGGGGAGAGAACAGCTGAAAATTTAAAAATTACCTAACAAATCTCTTGCTTTTTGCCATTTTTAAGTAACTTTTTTTTTTTTTTGGTCCTGGCAATATAATTTATAAAAACAAAAGGTGCCCAGTGCTGGTTTTTATTGAGCCATAAAGATATGACGCAGAAGTGATATATATATAGATTGCCCATAGGTTGGCTCCTATTGGTGGGGAGTGGCACTAGAATTGTTACTGTATTCAGGAAATACAGGATGTGTACATAAAACCTATCCCTAATCTCAGCACACATATGGTCACCAACGTTCACTACACTGGGATTCTAACAGGGTCAAAAACATCCCCGAACTCATTGCAAATCCTTTTTTCTTTTAGTATACTGTATGAGAGTTAATATTTCAGCCCACATATATAAAGATCTGAATAAATTATTAGAGACAACAATGGGTATTTTTAAAAATACAATAATTCAACTTACCCAAATGATAATGGCCAAAATGCAAAGCAAAAAATGGAGTCCCTCTGTCCCAAATCCCCAAGGAAGGAAAATGAGGGAGATCTCAGGAAAGAAGATCACAGCATGGAGAGAGGGGGCAGGGGGCTAGATAACACACACAAAATGGGTCCTGATCCCATTCACACACATTGCTAAATCAGGTCAAATGTAGCAAATATCACAAAACCAATTCACTGTTGGTCGAATTTTCCCTGCTCTTACTCTCAATAGGCAAATATCTGGTCTCATACTTCCCACAAATTGACAGAAGTTAAGGTGAAGTCAATGAAATCTTTGGAGGAAAGTGCTACGACTTTTTTCTTACAGTAGATATAGCTAAATGTCATGCCCGGCTCTTCTGCATCTAGATGAGCTACAATGTATAGACAACTTGTCATAGTTTCATAATGGCCTACAATTTTTTCCAGTATCACCCTCCTCCACTTTAGGTCCTCAGTTTTTACATGGCCTATAACCAAAGACCACTGAAGACAGGCTATCAATCTCAAAAGTTCACCACTGATTTATTAGGTGTCAATTATTCTGAGAAATTCATGTCCAAGAAAGAAAACAAATAATGCATTTTTATTAATTAACATAATGAATTGGTTTACTTATTAAAACTTAGGATAACAATGGAAGTAATAAAAATGCCTTTTCATGCTACTTATGTCAGATTACACACCTTAACAGGGAATGGCAAATACAATATATTAGCTCTCATTGGATGAAATCCTGTTGCTTGGCATAGCAATTTGCAAATAAGTAGGCCCACTGAACGAATTGAACATAGATAGGAGTTGACTCACCCAATTTCCAGTGATTCAATGGACCTACTCTAGTTGTGACTTCCTATGCTAAGTGACAGGACTTCAACCACTGAGTAGGAAAAAAAGATGAGCCAAAGACCACGGCTGAAAAAAGTATGTTTTTCGTCCAATACAGCTATAATTCATTAGAAGACACTGATGTTACCTTTCAAAGAATATCCTTAAAGGAGAAAGAGGTTTTATAAGTACAACAAGCCAGAATTCTAAGAAATGTCATAATATATTGGAAATCATACTGGAAAACCAGATTCTGCCACCTGACAGACATTTGGGAAAACATAGAGCCAACTGCAAACTATCCAAGCTAGATCCTGTCACCTGGCAAATCCACACTTCAGTTCTCCTATCTGATTGCCAGCTGAGACAATTATAAAAAGAGAACAAAAATACTTATTAGCTTTACACACACCACACAAAACAGAGCTGTCGGCAGGGTGTGAATGGCAGTGATTACCGTCAAAGCCATTTGCTTTTATAGCAGTTTGATTGTGAACCATTGCCTTCAGCTTTTGCAAAATGCCTGTGTTTTGCTTCCAGGCATATCCTGTAAGAGAATTAATGCAACTCTTCCTCTGCTTCCCATTAAGGAGTAGTTAGTAGTAGGCATCCTTCAGTCTCGAAAGACTATGGTATCGTGCTCTGTATGGAGGACTTGGAACAGCGTCTAGTGTGGCTGAGGAGGCCAATTCGAGAGTGACAATCCCTTCCACACTGGAGACAAATCCAATCTGTCCCCTGTCCAGCTCCCTGGTTTTGCTTCCTTTGTGACTTCCTCTTTGCCTCAGCCTCCTGGACAAGGGTCTCTTCAAATTGGGAGAGGCCGTGATGCACTGCCTGCCTCCAGGCTGAACGATCAGATGTCAGAGTTTCCCATCTGTTGAGGTCTATTCCTAAGGCCTTCAGATCCCGCTTGCAGATATCCTTGTATCGCAGCTGTGGTCTCCCTCTGGGGCGATTTCCCTGCACTAATTCTCCATATAGGAGATCCTTTGGAATCCGACCATCAGCCATTCTCACAACGTGCCCAAGCCAGCGTAGACGTCGCTGTTTCAGTAATGTATGCATGCTGAAAATTCCAGCTCGTTCTAGGACTACTCTATTTGGAACTCTGTCCTGCCAGGTGATACCAAAAATCCGTCGTAGGCAACGCATATGGAAGGTGTTCAGCTTCCTCTCCTGCCGGGCACAAAGGGTCCAGGACTCGCTGCAGTACAGGAGTGTGCTCAGGACACAGGCTCTATAGACCTGGATCTTGGTATGTGTTGTCAGTTTCTTATTGAGCCATACTCTCTTTGTGAGTCTAGAGAACATGGTGGCTGCTTTCCCAATGCGTTTATCCAGCTCGACATCTAGAGAGAGGGTGTCAGAGATGGTTGAGCCAAGGTACACAAAGTCATGAACAACCTCCAATTCTTGTGTGGAGATGGTAATAGAGGGAGGTGAGTCCACACCCTGGCCCATGACTTGTGTTTTCTTCAGGCTGATTGTTAGTCCAAAGTCTTGGCAGGCCTTGCTGAAACGGTTCATGAGTTGTTGGAGGTCTTCAGCAGAGTGGGCAACAATGGCTGCATCGTCTGCAAAGAGGAAGTCCCTCATGCATTTCAGCTGGACTTTGGTCTTTGCTCTCAATCTAGAGAGATTAAAGAGCTTTCCATCTGATCTAGTCCGGAGATAGACACCTTCTGTTGCAGTTCCAAAGGCATGCTTCAGCATGACAGCAAAAAGGATCCCAAAAAGTGTTGGTGCGAGGACACAGCCCTGTTTCACTCCGCTTCGGATGTCAAAGGGATCTGATGTTGAGCCGTCAAAAACTACAGTGCCTTTCATTCCATCGTGGAAGGACCTGATGATGTTAAGGAGACGAGGTGGACATCCAATCTTGGGAAGTATTTTGAAAAGGCCATCCCTGCTAACCAAGTCAAATGCTTTTGTAAGGTCTATGAAGGCCACTAAGAGTGGCTGTTGTTGTTCCCTGCATTTCTCCTGCAACTGTCGGAGGGAGAATACCATGTCAGTGGTGGATCTATTTGCTCGAAATCCGCACTGTGATTCCGGATAGACTCTGTCTGCAAGCACCTGGAGCCTCTTCAGCACAACACGGGCAAGCAGCTTCCCTACAACGCTAAGAAGAGAGATACCACGGTAGTTATTGCAGTCACCCCTGTCACCTTTGTTCTTGTACAACGTGACAATGTTTGCATCCTTCATGTCCTGTGGTACTCCACCTTCCCTCCAGCAGAGACAAAAGATTTCATACAGTTCGGTGATGATGATCTCCTTACCGCATTTCAGCACTTCAACAGGGATGTTGTCCCTTCCAGGTGCCTTGCCAGAGGTGAGGGAATCCAAGGTCGCATTTATTTCTGCTAGGGTTGGTTCGCTGTCCAGCTCTTCCAAGACAGGCAGGCACTCAATGTTATTTAATGCTTCTTCGGTTACTACATTCTTTCTGGAATATAGCTCGGAGTAGTGCTGCACCCAGCGTTCCATCTGCTGTGCTCGGTCCTGGATGATCACACCTGTAGTAGACTTCAAGGGAGCAGATTTTTTCTGTAATGGACCTAAGGCCTGCTTGATACCATCATACATTCCTTTGATGTTACCTGTGTCCGCTGCTATCTGTATCTGAGAGGAAAGCTGAAGCCAGTAGTCATTGGAGCATCTCCTGGCAGCCTGTTGGACTTGGCTACGAGCGGCTCGAAGAGCTTGCAGGTTGTACTCGCTAGGACAGGCTTTGTGTGCTGCTAGAGCTCTTCTCTTATCCTCAATGGCTGGCATTAACTCCTCCGAATGGGCTTCGAACCAGTCAGCCATCTTTCTGGTCTTCTTGCCGAAGGTGGACAAGGCAGTGTTGTAGACAGTGTTCTTGAAGTGTTCCCATCGTTCAGGTGCATTTACATTTGCTGGACCTGGAAGGGTTTCCTCGAGTGCTTGGGCAAATTCCTTCACTTTTCTTTGATCGCGAGTCTTGTTGATGTCAATACGTGGTCTTCCTTCCTTTTTCATGTGATACAATTTCTTTGTTCGCAGTTTTACTCTACTACACACCAGGGAGTGATCAGTATCGCAATCAGCACTCTGGTAGCTGCGTGTGATCGTAACACTAGGAAGGCTAGAACGTCTAGTGAGGATCAAATCGAGCTGATGCCAATGCTTGGATCTTGGATGTCTCCAGGAAACTCTGTGTTGCAGCTTCGTATTAAAGAATGTGTTGCTGACACAGAGACCATAGTAACAGCAAAACTCCAGTAAGCGTTGGCCATTTTCGTTCATCTTTCCAATGCCAAAACGGCCTAGACAAGTGGGCCAAGAATTGTGATCAGCACCAACTCTAGCATTAAAGTCTCCAAGAATGAACAGTGACTCTCTTTCAGGGACTTTTTTGATAGTAGCTGCCAGATCGTCGTAGAATTTGTCTTTCACTTCTGGAGTGGATGACAGTGTTGGTGCATATGCACTAATGAGGGTTACTGGTCCTGCTGATGAGTGGAGCTGCAGAGACAGGATTCTTTCACTCCCCACAGTGGGTGGAACAATGCATCTCAGGAGAGTGTTTCTGACTGCAAAGCCAACACCATATTCCCTGGTCTCATTCGATGGTTTTCCCTGCCAGAAGAGTGAGAAGTTTTTTTCTTTGACAGATCCCGAGTCTGGCAGTCTTGTCTCTTGCAGGGCAACAATGTCCATCTGCAGTCTACTCAGTTCCATGTCAATGACAGCTGTCTTGCGCACATCGTCTATTTCTTGCAGGTCGTTAGGAAAGCCGTAGTCAGGAAAGCCAGGGGTCATTGTCCGTACATTCCAGGTGCCCAGCTTTAGGGCAGAAGTTTTCTTATGATTGTTGCATGGTGCACGGTTGTCGATCTGCTTGTCGGGTTTCACCCTAAACCCCACGCACCCCGTGAGGTTAACAGACCGTGGCGAGGTAGCACCCTACTGGCTGGGGGCTGCCCAGCTTAAGGCGGGCGGTATCTACCTAGTGAGGTGCAATGACCTCTCCCACCGTCAGAAGTAGCCCCTGGCGTCCTGCTCTACGCCAATTGAGCAGAGACTTATAACCGGTAACTGCTACTTCCCGTGTTGTTTCGACGCTGTATGCGAAGCTGGAGTGTCCTCTCCAGAGCACGAAGCCTGGGTAAAATAGTATGGAGGATAGGCTGTTACCCAAGCAGCAAATCCCCCCTCTCCACATCGCTGAAATGGTCCAGTGGAAAGGCAAGAGCCAATACAACTGGTTCCAGCAACGTCGCAGGAGTTGGCAGAATGAAAGAAAATGCCTCCGGGACTCCGGCTCCGGATTTTGCCTCGAGGTTATCTCCTGAAGCCCTTTCCATAAGTGGATATAGCCACAAGGCAGTGGAGGTTTAAATTCGGAGTGGTCCTTCTCCTAGATGGGCTGCCTTCCAGGGCTGACGAGCCCCACCTACCCGGCCTGATCTCTAATGATATGGAAGTATGATCTGACCTTTAAAAGTATACTCCCCCCAGGTGTACGAGATGTTAGTTGGTTTTCCTATTTACCAAATTTGGGTAAAAAGTAGGATTAGAGAGTTTCACATGCCGTTAGACACACTCTCCTGCTCATCCTCCTTTACAGCTGAGACTCTGCCTTTGCTCAGGTGATTTCTATTTACCATATTAGGATTGGAGATAGAGAGAGTATTTGAGAATTTCGCGCGCCGTTAGGCGCGCGGTCCAGGAAACAAAGGCTTCAGCAAGACATCCAAAGAGAACGCACCTGAGTTTCATCCAGGCCTAAACCTCCTAAGGAAATGAAGGCAAGGTCCAGAAACTTCCCAGTTAAAAAAGTAGGCCCTCCCTCTTGGCCCATGTGATAAGAGAGAGAGCAAGCAGCCCCCCCCAGAACAAAAGGCTTCAGCAAGACATCCAAAGAGAACGCACCTGAGTTTCATCCAGGCCTAAACCTCCTAAGGAAATGAAGGCAAGGTCCAGAAACTTCCCAGTTAAAAAAGTAGGCCCTCCCTCTTGGCCCATGTGATAAGAGAGAGAACAAGCAGCCCCCCCCCCAGAACAAAAGGCTTCAGCAAGACATCCAAAGAGAACGCACCTGAGTTTCATCCAGGCCTAAACCTCCTAAGGAAATGAAGGCAAGGTCCAGAAACTTCCCAGTTAAAAAAGTAGGCCCTCCCTCTTGGCCCATGTGATAAGAGAGAGAACAAGCAGCCCCCCCCCCAGAACAAAAGGCTTCAGCAAGACATCCAAAGAGAACGCACCTGAGTTTCATCCAGGCCTAAACCTCCTAAGGAAATGAAGGCAAGGTCCAGAAACTTCCCAGTTAAAAAAGTAGGCCCTCCCTCTTGGCCCATGTGATAAGAGAGAGAACAAGCAGCCCCCCCCCCAGAACAAAAGGCTTCAGCAAGACATCCAAAGAGAACGCACCTGAGTTTCATCCAGGCCTAAACCTCCTAAGGAAATGAAGGCAAGGTCCAGAAACTTCCCAGTTAAAAAAGTAGGCCCTCCCTCTTGGCCCATGTGATAAGAGAGAGAACAAGCAGCCCCCCCCCCAGAACAAAAGGCTTCAGCAAGACATCCAAAGAGAACGCACCTGAGTTTCATCCAGGCCTAAACCTCCTAAGGAAATGAAGGCAAGGTCCAGAAACTTCCCAGTTAAAAAAGTAGGCCCTCCCTCTTGGCCCATGTGATAAGAGAGAGAACAAGCAGCCCCCCCCCCCAGAACAAAAGGCTTCAGCAAGACATCCAAAGAGAACGCACCTGAGTTTCATCCAGGCCTAAACCTCCTAAGGAAATGAAGGCAAGGTCCAGAAACTTCCCAGTTAAAAAAGTAGGCCCTCCCTCTTGGCCCATGTGATAAGAGAGAGAACAAGCAGCCCCCCCCCCCAGAACAAAAGGCTTCAGCAAGACATCCAAAGAGAACGCACCTGAGTTTCATCCAGGCCTAAACCTCCTAAGGAAATGAAGGCAAGGTCCAGAAACTTCCCAGTTAAAAAAGTAGGCCCTCCCTCTTGGCCCATGTGATAAGAGAGAGAACAAGCAGCCCCCCCCCCCCAGAACAAAAGGCTTCAGCAAGACATCCAAAGAGAACGCACCTGAGTTTCATCCAGGCCTAAACCTCCTAAGGAAATGAAGGCAAGGTCCAGAAACTTCCCAGTTAAAAAAGTAGGCCCTCCCTCTTGGCCCATGTGATAAGAGAGAGAACAAGCAGCCCCCCCCCAGAACAAAAGGCTTCAGCAAGACATCCAAAGAGAACGCACCTGAGTTTCATCCAGGCCTAAACCTCCTAAGGAAATGAAGGCAAGGTCCAGAAACTTCCCAGTTAAAAAAGTAGGCCCTCCCTCTTGGCCCATGTGATAAGAGAGAGAACAAGCAGCCCCCCCCCAGAACAAAAGGCTTCAGCAAGACATCCAAAGAGAACGCACCTGAGTTTCATCCAGGCCTAAACCTCCTAAGGAAATGAAGGCAAGGTCCAGAAACTTCCCAGTTAAAAAAGTAGGCCCTCCCTCTTGGCCCATGTGATAAGAGAGAGAACAAGCAGCCCCCCCCCCCCAGAACAAAAGGCTTCAGCAAGACATCCAAAGAGAACGCACCTGAGTTTCATCCAGGCCTAAACCTCCTAAGGAAATGAAGGCAAGGTCCAGAAACTTCCCAGTTAAAAAAGTAGGCCCTCCCTCTTGGCCCATGTGATAAGAGAGAGAACAAGCAGCCCCCCCCCCCAGAACAAAAGGCTTCAGCAAGACATCCAAAGAGAACGCACCTGAGTTTCATCCAGGCCTAAACCTCCTAAGGTAATGAAGGCAAGGTCCAGAAACTTCCCAGTTAAAAAAGTAGGCCCTCCCTCTTGGCCCATGTGATAAGAGAGAGAACAAGCAGCCCCCCCCCAGAACAAAAGGCTTCAGCAAGACATCCAAAGAGAACGCACCTGAGTTTCATCCAGGCCTAAACCTCCTAAGGAAATGAAGGCAAGGTCCAGAAACTTCCCAGTTAAAAAAGTAGGCCCTCCCTCTTGGCCCATGTGATAAGAGAGAGAACAAGCAGCCCCCCCCCCCAGAACAAAAGGCTTCAGCAAGACATCCAAAGAGAACGCACCTGAGTTTCATCCAGGCCTAAACCTCCTAAGGAAATGAAGGCAAGGTCCAGAAACTTCCCAGTTAAAAAAGTAGGCCCTCCCTCTTGGCCCATGTGATAAGAGAGAGAACAAGCAGCCCCCCCCCCAGAACAAAAGGCTTCAGCAAGACATCCAAAGAGAACGCACCTGAGTTTCATCCAGGCCTAAACCTCCTAAGGAAATGAAGGCAAGGTCCAGAAACTTCCCAGTTAAAAAAGTAGGCCCTCCCTCTTGGCCCATGTGATAAGAGAGAGAACAAGCAGCCCCCCCCCCCAGAACAAAAGGTCTCAACAATGGGCACCCGATGAATCTTGTTCATATAACAGAACCCTTTAGATCTCAGCAGCCATTTGTGTTATGCTGCACATAGTCATTAGCTTTCCTTTTGCTTCAAGCTACCTATCCTTCAGATACAAAACAAACAGTTTGCCATCCACATGGCACGTAGCTGCCTGCTCCTGAAAACGGATTGCAACCAGTTGCCTGGAGCAGATGAACTGCAAATGTAACTAGGTTTTGTCACTGGTGATTTGGGTGGCTATTAATACATGTATTGCTACGAGCATTGGAGCCTGAGCTAGCAGTTCATCACAGGGTCACCATAGGGTTCAGACGCAGGAAGTAATGGACCTTTCACCCGGTCTAATGTGTTATTGGAATACATGAAACCATGTGTTTTGTGACTGATAAAGAAAAGGACCACTGTCTGGTTGACATTAAGCACTGAAGTTTCCCAAAGATGATACCAGCTATATAAGTAAAAAGCAGAGACATCACCTTGCCAACGAAAATCCGAATAGTCAAATCTATGGTTTTTCCTGTTGTGATGTATGGAAGTGAGAGCTGGACCATAAAGAAAGCAGACCGCCGAAGAATTGATGCCTTTGAATTGTGGCGCTGGAGGAGGCTCCTGAGAATCCCCTGGACTGCAAGGAGAACAAACCTATCAATTCTAAAGGAAATCAACCCTGAGTGCTCACTGGAAGGACAGATCCTGCAGCTGAGGCTCCAATACTTTGACCATCTCATGAGAAGAGAAGACTCCTTGGAAAAAACCTTGATGTTAGGAAAGTGCGACGGCAAGAGGAGAAGGGGACGACCGAAGATGAGATGGCTCGACAGTGTCTGCGAAGCAACCAACATGAATTTGACACAACTCCGGGAGGCAGTGGAAGATAGGAGGGCCTGGTGTGCTCTGGTCCATGGGGTCAGGAAGAGTCGGACACGACTAAACGACTAAACAACGACGACGAAATAAAAAGAAAAAGAAATATATGGAGGGGAAACATATATGGGGGTGGAGGGAAAGTCACATTGAGATGGCCATAATGAGGGAAGGATAAGATCTGAGTAGATGAGGCATGCACAACATAGAATCAGTGGAACTAAATGCAACTGTCAAGAGTGCTTTGATGTCCTTTTGATGCAGCCTCCTGGTGCCAAAGGCCAAGATGCAACCATGCAATTCAGCTAGCCAAAACAACACCATACGTGTAGATACTTCATTCTGGACTATCTGTAAGGGCAGAGGCAACATGGTTTCCAGTTGCACTACAGTTGCACAACCAGAAACAGAGATGGCTATACAGGTGGCTGCATGCTGAGAGATCACAAGAACAAATGGAACTCCCGACTGGAGAAAAACAACTGAGCTCCCTTAGCATATTGTTATCCTCTGCTAACTTTAGTCTCAAGACTAACTGTGCAGCGCGGGGATGGACTATATTATAGGGTTAGCTGGGCATTTTGCCCAGTTTATATGATTAGCTTTGGCTTTTATTGGCCATTAGAAAAAAATTATTTTACTGAAGCATGCTAGAAATATTGTAAACATTATAATAAGTCTTACATGGATAATCTATAGTATCAAGTCTGTAGTAGCACTTTGTATGAACAGCAAGAAAGGTGTTATTTTGGTTCACACATAGAAATAAAATAGTTTGTACCATACAACTATAGCATTTTACTGGTACACTGAAAATGCAAAAATATGTGTTTTATATGAAACGACATACATCAATTTGAAAGCCACAATGTAATGTAAGATGATAAATCCTACTTCTCACCATATAACATTTGGAGTTGTCCAGAGAAACCTTGGCAAACAAACAAGCAAAGAAAAAACCAAAAATCTAATAAGGTGCTTCCAAATATCTCAGTGTAGAAAAGACCTTGCTCTTAAGAAATTAATGGCTGAAATCCAGTAGCTAGTCATAGCCAGAGTAGGCTAAAAGATTTAGTGGAACTTACAGAGGAATTGACTCACCAAATCTCCCCTTATTCAATGGGCCTACTCTAGTCATGACGTACTACTGGATTTCAGCCAATGAATACTTTAAATTGTAACCTTAATAACCCTAGTGTGTGTGCGTGTGCGCACACTCTGTAGTTGACAGCATCAAACAGAGCCAGTTATCAAGTGTCTTGTGACATCTTCATGCTCTGCAAAGCTTTGTTAAATCAAAGAAACAATTTGAAAACAAGGGCTGGAAACATTTAGTCCCCCTGTTGATTTCCATTAATAGAAGAAAATACATAGCAACTTGTAATCTTACAGTCCCATGTCTCAACCCAAAACACATGTTTCATTTGCATTTATTTTAGCATATGAACAGAGATTTTAATATCCTACTAAAATTAATCTTCTTAAGTGAGAAACTGACTGCATTTTGGTATGTTCAAATCTTCATTAGATCTTTTATTTCATCCATAAAGAAAAGGTCAGAAGCTACTCTTTCCAACATCTGGGAGAGATGCTGTTTCAGGTAAAATAAAAAGTAAGTAGTTAATAAATAAGATGGGGAATAAGATGGTCATTGTAAATACATTAAATAAAAAATGAAATGCTCATTATCTAAGTTTATAACTGTTTAGCATGGACTTACAGACCAACAAGTTACAGACCACCTCCCTGTGTGTACACAGGAGATACCAGACAAGTCTGCATGGCATTGAGATGAGCCACCTGAGAGTATTACTGCACTGTGGGCCAGCTGCCACTGGCATGGACTTAGGGGGAGTGGCAGGGGAGGGAGCGTTTGCCACACATCTCCAGGGATGCTTGATGGCATGCATTCAATACCCCTGCTGCAGGACCCCATGCCTGGCCCACTGGTGAGGGAACCTCAGCCTGGCAGAGGAGGCAGGGTTCCTCAGCTCCCAGTAAGGACTATAGTGAGGCAGCACCCTAAAGACTGAAGGAGTGAAAGTAACACCCTGGTGCCCAGCGTTATATGTTTTAGGTTAATTGCCCTGTTGATTCTTTAAAAGTTCTGTTGCATAAGAGCCTTTTTCAGTAACTATTCTCAGTGGCATCATGGAAACGAGTGCCAGGGCCACTCACAGGAATTTTAAATCTGGAAACATTTAGGATCACTTGTTTCTGCATGAGGGAAAACAGTTGTATATTTCAAAAACCATAACTCAAGAACCCTTTCCACCAAACTTCCCTAAATTTGGCACAGAGCAAGAGCAGACGGTCTGCTATATCTGTACCAAATGTGGTGCTTATCTGAAGTCCAGTTTTAAAGTTTTAATTTTCAGAAATGCTTTGTAGACCCTTGGTCTAGATGGGTGGAATAGAAATCTAATAAATAAATAAATACTAAAGTTTGTAGAATATTGATTTGCTCTGCTGCACAATATCATAGCTGAACTGATATGCCACTGTAATATATTTTGAAGCAGGAATGGGAAATGTTTGGCCTTCCAAAAGTTGTTTTGCTGCAATACCCACAATCTATTACCACCGACCATCCATACTCTGGTAGATGGAAGCTGTTGTTCAATAGCACCCGGAGGGCTATACATTCCCCCATTAAAATCTTCAGAAAAATATTTAAAATCAACAATTTAAAAAGGGGAGCATACTAGATCCTCTTTCTCCATGAGGCCTCTCTTCTTGTGGAGAGTGACACTGTTGCCAGGAAAGTCCCCGCTGATCATGTACAAGTGTCATGAAACCCCGAACATTTGAAACTTGTAACTGGACATTGGGGAAAAAATGTGATCCTGTCTTCTTCAGACTTTTACTGTCCACACCAGTAACTTGTGGGAAGGTTTGGGAGTGGTGCATCCCCCTGCTTGTGTGCATGTTTTAAGCCTTTTTTTCCTGAATAATTGAGTAACACTGGATTTGTTTTATCCTGTTCTGTTTATGTCCTACATTTCGTAGGTATTCCAGGGCATGACCTATCTATTTATATATTAAGGGACGTGGTGGCACTGCAGGTTAAATCGCAGAAGCCTCTGTGTGGCAAAGTCAGAATACCAGCAGTTGTAAGGTTGAATCCATGTGACGGAGTGAGCTCCCATTGCTTGTCCCAGCTCCTGCCAGCCTAGCAGTTTGAAAGCATGTAAAAATGTAAGTAGATAAATAGGTACCACCACAGTGGGAAGGTAATGGCGTTCCGTGTCTAGTCGTGCTGGCCACGTGGCCACAGAAACTGTCTTCGGACAAATGCTGGCTCTACGGCTTGGAAACGGGGATGAGCACTGTGCCCTAGAGTCAGACACAACTGGACTAAATGTCAAGAAGAACCTTTACCTTATATATGTTTAAAAAACATAAAAACTTTAAAATATGACAAATGAGTAATGTTAGTCAACAGGGAAAACTGTCACAGCAGGAGTCAATTGCTTACAGATAATGGGGTAATTGAATGTTGCAATCTAGGGCTGAAATGTTAACAAAAAATGTACTAAGAATATATCTTGAAGGAAGTCATTCCAAAGTCACCATTATCAAGAAGAGCTTGTCCAATGTTACTATCCAGTGTACACTTCCTAATATTGGGACAAGATGACCGTCTGCTACCCATTTGCCTCCAGTGATGAAGCATGAGTAGGCCGATACAGGGAAAGGTAGTCCTCTAAATATTTTGTTTTCAAGTCATTTGGGCCTTTGTAAGTCAATACTACCACTTTGAATGCACTGTAGAATGTAGCTCTTTCAGGGTCATTGTTAAAGAGGCCTTCCAGCCACAACACTGAGATTCTTAGCAGCTACATTCTGTATCACCTGTAGCTTCCAGATTACCGTGAAGACAGCTTCATGTAAAATGCATTTCAAGATCCAAATGAGATGGTAGCAGAGCATTGGTCACTATGGCTAAGCAGATTCTGTTCAGAGCCAGCCATTGCTAATGCATCAGTCAAGGTTGAGCAAAGGTACCACTGAGATCAGCCAATGTAAGCTGGGAATTTGTGATGTCATGGAGGAAACATCTGCTCTTGGCTTCAGTTTGAACTTTACAAGAATTACCCAAGATGCTGAACACAACCTCTCATGAAGTCTAGCACCCTGGATAGCTGTTTTCAAGTTTTGACTAGAATCTGTATTGGATTCACTGCCATGACTATGTCATCAGCCCTCCACTAAGACCACCTTTCCCTTCATTTATAAAGACAGATTTAAGAACATCTCCAGGTTATATAACTGTACTTTCAGGAGAACTGCACTTGCATACTAAATAGGCTATCTACCTGGTTTCCAAGCCCAAGAGCCACCCATCCACAGGATCTCTGAATAATGACAGTGGTAGCATTGTGATGGGCAGGTGGTGTCCAAAGGCTTCTTGAAATGCTCTGCCCATCATTCTTCTTTTTTTCTTTTTTGGTCACTATTACAATCTCACAGCTATTCTATTCTAACAACATTGTTATCAACCCCTCTCAGCAGTCTAACTTCATTGAATTTGCTGCTGCCAACCTGGATAAAGCCTTTAGATTTCAGCAGCCTTATTTGCATGTGTAAAATGAGGACCCACTAGCCTTTCTTTCCATCTCTTCCATTCGCCTCGTTTGTCCTTCGGTGTCCAGGGATGAAACTTTGGCTGTTTGAATAAGGTTCTTTGAAATCTTCCAAATTTCAGAAGCTTATCACCGTCTTTTAAAATCTTTGCAAATTCCCCCCTAGCTGATTTCAATGTCAGGAGACAAAATGTGTAAGTCAAACAGTCTTAAGGAAAGAGTTAAGAGTTAACATAATATATATTTAAAATAAAATAAAAACAGGAGCCCACACATTTAAATTAAATAAAACTATCTAGACTGTAGACACAGCCTTCCCAGCTCTCCAAAGAAATTAGGGGAAATTAAATACCTTTTGAATTACATGTGAATTAGAATTTTTCAACTAGCAGCCTTGCCCATCTTATTTCTCTGCATATAAATTAAATGTGGTGTTTAAACAGCCAGAGTACCTTTTTATACATGTTGCTATCAATCAAATTGCCAGTTAGAAGGGCAGTTGTTTCAGCCCACCCACCCCCATCTTTGCCTTTCAGACTCCTTGCAATCATTTTGTTTTAATAACTCTCTTCATAACCTTCAACTTATTTCTTATGAAATGGGAAACCTAGGAAAATATCCTAAACAAATTAAATGCAACCTATTCTCTGACATGCAAAATGGATTTTAGATTTGCCCTGGTGGGGTTTTATGTTTCATTATTATTAAAAATGTCAGCAATAATTTACCTGCTGCGAGCTTTCTCTCTTCCTCTTTCCTCCCACCCCTTCTTATACCCAGCCCCTTAGTGCATATTTTACCATTCACATCAGCAGACAGTAATAGCTATTTTGTTTTCATTTTTTAACCAGTTTTAAAGCTTTTGCTATCAGGTGGCTAAATGTTTCAGCTCAAGTTAAATTTCAGGCCATTTTAAAGAAACTAAATAAGACATTCTGTAAAAAGGTTCTATGATTATATAGTCTATAAAATAATTAAACTGGAATACTTAGGTTTAAGGTTATGGCATCGAATAAATTCACATCTAAATATTCCAGTTTAATTAATGTTTCAGCAGGGATGTAATATTCTTATAGTTGATGTTCCAGGTCAGTCAACTGCAGCAAACATTTTGCAAATGTTTTTCTCTGTAGGTTTGAAACAGCTTGCCTTGTTTTCCAAACATAACTCCCATAAATTTCCTATAAATTCCCACAAACAGCCATATTGCGACTTCTAGAATTTATTCCTTGTTTTATTAAATATATTTGTCACTCCCCACTATTGAAGAAGTCTTGAGGCAAGTCACACAGAATGAAAAGGACATAATCAGTGTAACAAGATGAGAATACACTGGTATTACTAAAACATCATAAAACAATACAGTAATAAGTGCTCACTCACAGTGATCTCATCAAACACTAATAGCTTCTCCATCCTTAATCCAATTAGCTCACAACAGCTGGATTTTTAATAGGAGATCTATTCAGTCATGATTTAAAGCATGTGGAGGCCCCATGTATTAAGGGTAATGTGCTAGCCCTCTCCGATTGTGTATTTAATCATGTAAATATGACTGTGTAAACTGAGGAAGGCTGCTGTATCTAGGTAGCCTTTCCTTGTGAGCCACCCCCCTCCCTCACATTGGAGTTCTGGATCAAACAGAGCTGCTTCCCAGGTACAGCAGCTCCTCCTTCAGACAGTTGTGTCAAAGTGATCACAGAAGCAATAGAAAGACTGGTAATAGCATGTTCCCCTCAGTGCATGTGGGGCCCATGTATTTTATACCATGACTGCTGAGGGATCATGTCCCAAGAAAATAAATACTCCTGACTGTTACTGAAAAGGAGATAGTAACAGCACCAAGCAGACTTCCTTGAGGAGAGCATTCTACACATCTGGATTTTGCACAGAAGAGACCCATGCCTAAACATGTATACATATTCAAGATTGTTTCAGAGGGGTCATGCAGATATAGATTTGGGGTAGATTCATTCAGATAAGGCCAAAACTGTACAAAGCTATACAGATCACAGCAAGCTCTTTGAATTTCAGAATATCACTTGTGACATGCCCAAACTTCCTTCAACTGTGATTCATGGATCTGGCCCTACTGCTATTAAAACAGATAGTCAATGAACTTCATTACACTGATGTTGAACTACTTAGGACTTCTGGCCCCCCTCTCTCACCTCCAGGATTTTGCTTTAGCCTTCTGTTAGGACATTAATCCTTCAGCAATGTTGTGACCACTGATTCCCAAACCATAAACCTTCTTTATCTCATAGCCGTTTCTGACCTAAATCTTACCTACCTACTGTTTACACAATCCTAACAAACTGTCAACATGTCAGTCAGGAACAAGTTCACAGGTTCAGATGCAATCATAATTAGCCACAATGGCTTAGGTTTGGCAGAGCTGACACAAAGCCAACTGAGGCTGTACTGAATCCAATCCTCTCCCAGCCTAGGCATGTTGGAATTTACTTAGAGCTAACTTGCCCCTTGCTGAACACTGTGCTGGCACAGTGACTGTGAATCTGTGCTGAGAGAGGTTTGGACCTGGCATAACTCAGCCTTTTCTCTACTCCTCCCCTTCTATGCCTCTTTTCTGCTGGTTGATTTCAGTCGGAAGAGCAATTGTGCTGGCAGATCATATTTTAGGCTGCTGTGCCAACATAATGGCTGTTGTGCTAGTGCAAAAGGTTTCTGCCCACTCTAGACTCACAGCGACTTTTATTTATTTATTTATTTATTTATTTATTTATTTATTTATTTATTTATTTATTTATTTATTTATTTGCATTTGGATTGCTCTGTAAAGGTCTTGGAATACTTTTAGACCAGAATTGCTTTTTCCCTTAGCCCCCATAAGTACCACATTACTATTGAATAGGTAAGAGCTAGGAACAAAGGATGCTGGAAGTTCAGATAGTTTCCTCATCCATACCTGTGACCAGCACATAAGGACCTATCAAGAGGTAAGATGTAATAAGTTATTTGAAGCCTTTGCAACAGCTAGAAGGAAAGCTTCAGATCCATTATTTAATTCTTTTTCTTAGCTAACTCTTTAATTCTAGCAGCAGCAGCAACAGCAAAAACAAAATCAACTAATCCCTCAAAACTTCGTATATTCTGCAAAAGAAAAGAGGTTTTTTTTTCCTAAACAGTTCTAAATTATTTTGCTCCATCCTTGACTGTTCCTTGCATTAATGATGTTTCCAGTGAATTCCCTTTGATCTTCTTATGAAGTCTGCAATGCAGCAAGTTCACGTTCATGAACCACAATCTGGGGAAATTATTTTCATCCTTGTTTACCACCATATTGCTAAAAATAACAGGAAGCCCTTTGCGTCACTAGCAACAAGAAGTCATGTTTGGGGCAACTCTAAATTCTAAGAGCTGCTTGTTGTTACAGAAAAGGAAATGTGGTTTTCTGGCAGGCTGCTGAGTCTTAGGCTGAGGAACCTGCCTTTGATTTGTTAGTACCGGAGGATGTTAAAGTTTTGAACTTTACAATATTCCATGAGTTAATGGGCTACCCTGGGTACAAACTAACACCATTGTGACACCTGATGAGATCCATTCCTTTGTCTGCCACATCATTCCTCCGTCACACCTTGCAACAACATGCAGATGAGAAGGGCTTATTAGCCTATACCCCTCTTCCAATTCCCTTGTCCCCCACATGCCACTTCCCTTTAATGTGCCACCTAACAATGAGGTAATGTTCAAAAAGCTAGTGTATATTTGTGTGCCTCTGCAAACTTTTGTATGTTCCTGGTTGGTCCTTAAAGGTATCATCTCAATATGGACTCATCTAGAGTACAGTGTCCAGTTCTGGACACCTCTGTTTAAGAAGGATGCCAGCAAACTGGAACAAGTTCAGAGGACGGCAACAAGGATGATGAGGGGTCTGAAAACCAAGCCCTGTGAGGAAAGACTGAAAGAGCTGGGCATGTTTAGTCTTGAGAAAGAAGACTGAGGGGTGATGTGATCGTAATGTTCCAATAGCAGAAAGATTGTCATAAAGAAAGATTGTCCTAACACTGTTATCACTGTTTTTGTTAGGTTTGGGGAGAAAGTAGCCCTAGAATTGGGGGTGGGGGGGTGGGGAGAACAAGGAGCATAATCCTTCCCAAAGTTTATGTTTTCATTATATTTTGTTATTTTAATAAAAGGAATAAAAAGTTTTTTTTAAAAAAAAGCTAGACTAGAAGGAGCTGAAACCCACCCACCCCAAATAAGCAGGCAATGCTAGACCACAGCTTTTGCATAGTTGAGCCTGCTCAAGAAGTATCAGTGAAGTATATTCAAAATGACCAACCAACCAAACAAACAAACAAACAAAACTGCTGCTGGTGGTTACTAAGGTTGCATGCAATCAGCCTGATGCACACATACTTGAAAAAAAGCAACACTACATTTGAACACATGGAAGAGACTTCTAGGCGGATACTGCAGAGTATTCATTGTCAAGGCTGATTTAAACTTGTTAGTCTTTCAGATGCAACAAGCCTTTTTGCTGGATGTATTCCCTGGCATTCTACTAAACATGTTTCCACTGCCTTACTTATAATCATGTACTGGAGGAAGGAGGCATTGTTAGGAGACCTTATAACAATCTTTGCCTTCACTTGGCTGACTAAGTAGTTCTTTATTGAATTTTCTTTCTAGACATATTTTATAAGTTTATGAATGCTCCTCCATCCTCCATCTCACTTTCTCCACCTACTGATGTGTGGTAGACTACTGCCTCTAATACTGGAGGTGATTCACGGCCATCCTCATTAGCAGCTGTTCTTCACCTTGACCTCTAAAAGTTTAAAAGCCATCCAAGGGCATGACTACAGTGAAAAATCAGGCCCATTCAGCTTTGCTCCAATTTGATTCACAGCCTTTGTTAGGTCTGAAATTGCAGTCAGTGTTCACCCATGGGCTGTGGATTGATTTGGGAGTTCACTGTTCATATTGGATGCAATACAGTTCACATTCCAGTCCACATGCCCATTTATTTCCTTCCTTCCTTTTGTCCCACCTCTCCTGATCTGCTTATGGGGTGTAACTACGGGAAATAATAATAACGATGACCCAGTAATAAGGTGATTCAGTGATCTAGTGCTAATCTCATATATATAAGAAATTATAAAAATAATTTTTAAATTTTGAATTTAAATTTAAGAATTTGGAGGACGATCAGGGGAGAGTAAAGAATTAAAACACTGCTTACAGACACACATCCTGTCTTTACAAGAATTTAGTGCCCAACACTGAGCCAAAAGGAATCACATGGAGAAAAGCCCATTCAAATTGTTTCAGCTTGAAAAAGTGGAAGCCCCTCAGCAGCAGAGGGGAAAAATCACTTTGGGAGCAAAAAGGGCTGCACCAATTCAAACCACTCTTTCTGTCATGTGGTCAGTAAAAAATACTTTGATTTCACCCATTTTATAAGTGGAGCAAATCTCAAGATATTTGACCATGTCATCACATTCTAAGTTACCAGCCATTAGTACATATTGTGACAGTGAATTCCAGTCCATGTATGCACTGTGTAAAGAGGTACTTCATTTTATCTGACCTAAATTGCCCAACATTGAACTGTGGTCGATGGCCCAAAGAAAAGAAAAGAGGAGAAGAAAAGCTTTTGCCTATCTACTGTATCTTGTCTATTTTGGGTATACTTTTGTCCATGCCCATCATGTTTTCTCCTGCTTGAGCTTTCCCAAGACTAAACAGCTCTAGACATTGCTCCCTTTTATTATAGGGGACTTGGTTCAATCTCTTCATTATTTTGCTTGCCCTTTTATGCACCCTTTCCAGCTTCACAATATGCCTTTTTGAGATATTTTGAGACCAGTATTCAGGATGCAGATTTCCACTGTCTGCTTCTGTAAGGGCAGTGCTTAATATTGGCAGTTCTCTCTCTCTCTCTCTCTCTCTCTTCTGTCCTCTTTCTTTTATGGTCAGTTGCTGCCAGCTCAGATTCCATCAATGCAACATTCTGATTTTATTTTATTGCATCACAGTACATTTGTAAAGGGATGTACCTTAAATTTGCCATTTTGATACCTGCTGTCTGTGTTTGGAGGGATTAACTTCAAGCTGTTGGCAATCTGTCTTTGCTCAAGTGTGTCTTCGGAGACTGTATAGCACAGATGGACAAGGTGGCCCCCCAGATGTTGTTAGGTCGCAAGTCCAGGCATTCCTTACCATTGTCTATCCTCGCTAGGTCTGATGGAGGAGTTCACAAGATGAAAAAAGTTCTTGCTGTGATGACAGAGGTTTTCATTAGTGAAGGAATTTCCTTTTGGATTAAGTGTAACATACCTTACTGCCCTTATATAAAGCACTTTCTGTTCTAACATTCTGCATGGTAATGTGATAGCAAAACAACTAAACAACTAAAATCACTTGCAATGAAATATGCCATGTACAGCAAGCGCAAGCAAAAGAGATGAAGCCTACTCATATGTGGGTGCATTAACTGTTAATGCAGAGACTAATTTCAGCTTGAAACAAACTTGCCTGAATTTCTGCTGTAATATTGCCTTCTATCTTAGGCAAAGAAGCTGATTGGAGAAGAAAACATCTCTGGTAGCAACATGCAAGATGAGACTGAATAATGAAGTTGAACATGATCCCACACCAAATGAAGAGATGTCTCAGGATTCAAATTGTCAATCAACAGAGCAGAGATCTCCACAATGCGTTGGAGAAACATAGCATGGGGGATATGAAAGACTGCTGAGTATCAGCCTATTTAAAATATTATATAAAGGTAGGTTCTCTTCTGCCTCTATTGCAGATTTACAATACAGTTCAGATGACACACAAACGAGAGCTCATCCAAATGGAGCATTTGTTCTGCAAAAGTACCTGAATCTGTATTGAGTGTTTCAATGTTTTTCATGCCATCCACATGATGTAATGCTTGCCTTGGTAAAAAGAGTGACAAACAGGCCTTACTGTGCTAGAGAATAGCTATTCCATTTTTTTATCTTGGTTTGTTATACAGATGCTGGAGGCATCTTTATGATTTCCAGAGGAAGGTATAGGAAACTATAGGTTTTTTCAATCACAGCCTCCAGTCAGAAGTTTTCACATCTGTTGCCAAGTAAAGAATAAGACACAGTAATAGCTCGAGAAGAGAAGCTGTAGCAGGGAAGTTGAATTTCTTCCATATTTTATTTCCTTCTGAATAATGGCTGCCTACCATCAGGGAGGTGATTAGAACTGCAGTCCTTCCCCAGTACAAACTTTAAAAATGGCTTGTTAACTCTTTACTTGTCCACCCTAAAATAATTTATCATTTGGATCCTTTTTCACCACACTGGTTACAGTCAGATTTTGAGTCATTCTTCTGGCTTCTTGACAAGTCCAGTTCTCTCAAAAAATCTTTCTCAGCCACCACTTTTACGAGAAACATCCCACTTTTCCACCTGAGAAGCTAAACAGCCTCACCAAAAATTACTGCACTAAAAAGAGAAACAACTGCTACCTGAACATCAGGTAGATTTTCAGGATGTTAGATTTTTTTCCAGGTTCAATCATTTATTTATAGTTAGATCCTGGGTCAGATCCAGTCTTAATGATTTATTTAATTCTGTAGTGAGCCACTGAGGTAAATGTCTGAAACGTGTGTCAACATTTGGCATCTTGAAAGCCGAGTGAATGAATGAAGTTAATAAACTATAGCATATGCATGTCCTGGCCAGCTGAAAAATACATGGTTATGGCCATTTAGTTTGATATAAACTTCTCCAAGTTTCTATCAAACTAAATAAAATCATACTTCATCTTCATTTTCAAGAGCCCATGGAGGGGCCTTCTTTGTTACTAGATTCATTTATGTCAAAAATGACATACCGCTTGCATGCACTTTTAAAGCTAAGTAATGGAAGACAGAAAGCAGCAAGGAATGTGTGATGAGCATGTCCTGATTAAGAGGGGTTAGCTAAAAACTAAACAGAGGCAGAGGAGTAATTCATGGAAGTGTGTGGAGGCTTCTGGAAGTGAAGATGAGGCATGGGGAAAAAGGGGACGGGCATTCATTTCTTCCACTGATGATGGCTCACCCAAGTGGGCTAGGCAACATAAATAAAATGGGGCTGCTTCACGTTAAATGGAAAGTTCCTTGTGGTACCTGGATGCTCTTCTTTCCCTCACATAAAAATTCAGCCAAGCCTTTAAATGACAAGGGTCAGGTAAGTCCAGACCATGAACCAAGATTACTCTTGCTGGCAAAATGTTTCTCTAAACTAGGTGAGGAAAAGTGGCCCATAGGTTGCATGCAATCCCCCATGGCCATTAGTATGACTCCAGATCTCCATGGAGCACCTGTCCCCTGCAGGCCCCTCTTCATAAATGTTTTTTTTGAGCGCCAGGTTTACATAGAGGAACGCCAGCCTATGCTACAACTACCCCCTCAAAAAACAAACAAACAAACAAACAAAATTCTGAATCTCTGATCGCTTTAGTTTGATTTTATTTTCTAATTTTTTCTGCATTTTTGGGCCTGGTGCAGCCCACAGGGTGCTAAATATGTGTGTTTTATCCCCAAATTTGCCCATTCCTGCTCTGAAGGAAAGGAATTATTTGGATTCAACTTTTGGGGTCTATAACAACTTGTTCAAGAGTTCTAATTTTACCTTAGAATAGTGGTTTGTACATGTCGTCATAATGTTGGCAGTGGTTGAACTGAAGGGTCTTTTCCCCTCCTCCTCCTTAACTTGGTGCATTACAGCTGAGCAGTTTTAATAGGCACTGCACACAGCTTTCAGCCTGGGCCAGATGCTCGTTATATTACCTTGAGAGATAATATATCAGACAAGGTTCATGTATGATAGGTTTATTGTTGAGTGCCGTCAGTCCCAAATGCTAAGGCTCTAACAAAAAAGATTAAGGTCTTTCTTTCTGAAATCTTGTTCACTCACTGTGGTTGTCGAAATGAGAAGAAGGACAACAACTCTGCAGTGATTTCTGTCTAAATGTGAAGTACTGGTACTTGTCAACAGAGTGATAACCAGGGAAAAATATAGATAGGTATTTATGTAAGGAAAAAAAAGGATTTAGAAAATAAAAAGAGAAAAATAGATCTGGAGAAGTCATTTATTGGATGCAAAAATCAAAATGACTTTTCAAGAAATTTATGCCCACTCAGACAAGAAGCTAGCAAGAAATTGGAATCCAGCCCAGCATACAGATTCATCCGCCAAATCAAAATCTATTGGCCCTTGTCAGTTAACCTCTGTAATACCAAGCCACAGTATATATTGGAAAGGTGGCTCACTATGTAGACATTTCCTCTTGTTAATGTGAGTTCAAGAAATGTGGTTGTTCAAGCTAACAGATGGCTATACTCTGCTATAAAATTATTGTGGCATTACATTTGTAGTACAACATATTTCATTTTGCTGACTTTGCAAACTTTGCACACTGATACACAGCCAGATCAGGCCAAATGGAGCCTTTCCATCTAAATGTCCTCATGAGCAAAAATAACAGGATCATTAAAAATGAAAATGTACATGGGAAATGAATCACTGGTTCAGTATACATTCAGACAGACAATCAATCACAAAACAAAGCTATTAAAGAAGAATACAGAGGGACTACATTTCCCATCAAGCAGTGCTGAAGAGTAACATCATGTCCTAGCTACATAAAAGAAGCTTTCCTTTTTAAAAGAATTAAGAAGTTGAGAAGATTGCAACAGACAGCATGAAGCTATCTATTATAATGCACAAAAAGCTCTTCCTCATATAAACACATTAGTCTTGAAAGTTGTTAAAATTCCGCCCCCCCCCCCCCATGAAGCGTAGGCAGTATTTTCACAGGCAAGAATGCTAAGGAATAAGCTGACAGACACAAGCTTTCTGTGGGAATACTTTAGCCAACACATGGTGAGTTGTTCTTGTTTAAAAATATGTGGTCTCCAAAGCAATTACATAGCTTAGAAGTTATGTTTTCAAATATGTCAATCTGTGTAATAGAAACTTATACACATCTGTGGGAACCACTATCTCCTCCATATGCAGTGAAATGTTGAAAGGTCTTCAAAACAGCAACACATGAGCTACATGTGTAACATTGTCCAGTCACATCACTGAAACTCACTCTGTACAACTTTCAGGCCTTTTCTGTCCCCAAGTCTCCGGCCGAAGTCACTCTAAGTCTTTGCTGGAAGACGCAGGAGTGGTCCTGCTCACAGGAACCTTGGGGTTGCTGCCCCACTCTCCCCCACGGAGCCTGAGAAGCCTGTCCCCTCTGCAGCCCAAAGGGTGATGGATCTTCAGTTCTTAGAGTGGCATAGCCTCAAGTCATTGTCTTGTCTTCTTAAGATTGATCTGCAACCTTTTGCACTTTTTTTTTTAACTTTCATCAGTAGTTATTTCAACTGGTTGCCCATTTCCACCAGTAATATGGTACCATCGATTGATGGGGAAAAAAAACATATTTGTGTTTCTTTCAGCAGTATTTGCTCCTTGTTCACATGAATCTATTCCACATCTTTGTATTTGTTCTAAATATAGGTTGAACAGAAAGAGATATAAAATTATTTTATTTCAGCTTTGCCAATGGGAAGCCACTCTTTTTCCCCATATACAGTCCTAACAGTAGCCTCTTATTCAGAGTCTAGGTTTCTAACCTATTAGAATAATTTAATGTTTTGGTAAACCTACTTCTAGCACAATCCATATATTTTGACTATCCATACACCAAAGGCTTTTTTCTGAAATTCTTAGGCATACTCAAAGAGCATTTTCAATATTATGTCTTCTGCCTCTTTCTTTTTAAAATACCACTTGAACATCTAGCATTTTTGACCCATATGTGGCAAAGGGCTTTGTTGTGAATAATTGACCATGACTTTGCTTGCATAGAAAGTTAACAAAGAGGACCTGTAATTACTGCAATTTTTAGTCTCTCCTTTCTTTACAACTTGAAAATACATTTAATTTTTCCAATCCATGGAACATTGATTTGTTTACCATGTTTGCTGGCATATTCTTGTTAAGATTTGATTGATTCAGTCACTATGGCTTGAGATAGCTCTATTGGTATGACATCTAATGGTGATTTATTTCTTCCAGTTGGTTTGACAGCACCTTTCATTTCAGTTTTCATAATCAAAACTGTTGCTTCTCATACTCTGTCACCTTCAGCAGAACAATGTATGGTATAGAGTCAGTGGAAACTGCAGCTTGGAACATCCATCAGTGCTGCTCCTCAGGTTCTTCTTCAGTGTGATAAGATAACATAAACCAGTTAGTTTCAACTTGACTGAGAGTAATTTTAACTCTCAACTTGTTTCTAACAGCTAATGCATAGTGTACATTTAAATAACATTTACCGTATTTTTCCATCTATAGGACGCCCCGTGTATAAGACACACACCCCTTTTAACCCCAAATTAAGAAAACGAAGCTTTGATTTTTTTAGTCTCTGGGCTCAGAATGCTCTGACATTATGATTCCCGATTGAATCTGAGCACTGCCTACAGGCTCTACCTCCACAGAGGCAAGGCATGTACTGTTTGTTCTCTCCTCAGCTTACTTCCATGTATAAGACGACCCTCAATTTTTAGTCTAAGGGTTTTAGACAAACATATCATCTTAAACATGGAAAAAATATGGTAAAATATGTTACCAAAAATGCTAACTTGTTTGGCTAACCAAGTTTATTTCCACCTGTTACAGCTGATTTCTGATTTTGGCTTTAGACCAAATAGGACTCCAAACCACATACAGAGTTTTGAAATTTTCCTAGAATCCAGTGATTTTTCCAGATGAGACAGCAGTATAACTTGTGCCAGCGCTTCCCTCATGAAAGCCATGGAGTGGAACATGCTTGAAGTGTTTGTGTTTTGATGGAGGTCAGAGGTAATGAGACGTGTTGGCAGCAGGAGTGCAAAAGGTGCCAATTGTGTTCCCATTAACTAACATTACTTGGTGCCCTTTTGCATGATGGGTCTTTCTCTGTGCTAAGCATCTTGAAAAGACACCAGCAAGGTGGCAGAATCCAAAGCACCTGCTGTGAAGCTAACTAATGCTGGAGTGTGAAATGATTTTTTTTTTTTTGAAAAAAATGCTTGCATTAAAGAAGGGAAAGAAAGCTAACATGTGGTGCAAATTTCCAGGAAGCTGAGAGAATGACAGGTCCTAAAAGAAGGAATGAATACATCAGCCTAAGAAGCACCTTTGTGGCCGCTTCAGCAGCTAAAAAGCGCAAGCACAGCAGGTCTTGGTCCCTTAGCAAGTAAGAAGTTCAAATGAAATGCAATTAAGTTTAACCCTTCAGTGAGGGCATTCTCAATGCAGTCAGCCAAATGAATGCTAAGTAGCTCATTGACTGTTCCTTAAGTTAAGCAGAGAGTGTTGAGAAATAAACTGGCAAAGAAGCATTCATTTTATCTAAGGCCTTCCAAGCAGATACAGGAAGCTGATGGATTCTGTACCTGATTTTTTTTCTTCCCTCATAGGTCAGTTTGACAGCTTTGGCAGATATATGTTTCACTGTGTAAGTCTTGTCATAAAGCTCACCACATGGCTTGAGCTTTAGATCTGGTCTGTATTTTTACAAGATCCCTTGGGGATCTTCCTTTAGTTTTGCACCAATCTATAAAGAGGAATGATGACATTGATTTCTTTCCAACTTGACCAGAAATGATTGCTTTGTCTGAGATTCCCTTGCTAAAGTTCACCTGTATACCCAAGATTCAGCTGTACAATTTGTGTGGATTTGTTTTTCACCATTTTTTTTTGAAATTTTTCTTTAACTGGATGCCAAACTTCTTTTTTGGAGCTTTTCCAGTGTATCAGGTTTTTATGAAAACTCTAAAAACATAGGGTGGGATCCAGTGGGGAAACTGCTCACGTTTTTGATTCCTTGCAGCACAGTCCAGAAGTACAAGCTGGATTCCGAAGAGGCAGAGGAACTCGAGACCAAATTGCTAACTTGCGCTGGATTATGGAGAAAGCCAGAGAGTTCCAGAAAAATATCTACTTCTGCTTCATTGACTATGCGAAAGCCTTTGACTGTGTGGACCACAGCAAACTATGGCAAGTTCTTAAAGAAATGGGAGTGCCTGACCACTTTATCTGTCTCCTGAGAAACCTATATGTGGGACAGGAAGCAACAGTCAGAACTGGTCATGGAACAACTGAGTGGTTCAAAATTGGGAAAGGAGTACGGCAAGGCTGTATACTGTCCCCCAGCTTATTTAACTTGTATGCAGAATACATCATGCGGAAGGCTGGACTGGAAGAAGCCCAAGCCGGAATTAAGATTGCCAGAAGAAATATCAACAACCTCCGATATGCAGATGATACCACTCTGATGGCAGAAAGTGAGGAGGAATTGAAGAACCTTGTAATGAGAGTGAAAGAGGAGAGTGCAAAAAACGGTCTGAAAATCAACATCAAAAAAACTAAGATCATGGCCACTGGTCCCATCACCTCCTGGGAAATAGAAGGGGAAGATATGGAGGCAGTGTCAAATTTTATTTTCCTGGGCTCCATGATCACTGCAGATGGAGACAGCAGCCCTGAAATTAAAAGACGCCTTCTTCTTGGGAGGAAAGCGATGACAAATCTTGACAGCATGTTGAAAAGCAGAGACATCACCTTGCCAACAAAAGTACGAATAGTCAAAGCTATGGTTTTTCCTGTCGTGATGTATGGAAGTGAGAGCTGGACCATAAAGAAAGCAGACTGCCGAAGAATTGATGCCTTTGAATTGTGGTGCTGGAGGAGGCTCTTGAGAATCCCCTGGACTGCAAGGAGAACAAACCTATCAGTTCTAAAGGAAATCAACCCTGAGTGCTCACTGGAAGGACAGATCCTGAAGCTGAGGCTCCAGTACTTTGGCCATCTCATGAGAAGAAAAGAGTCCTTGGAAAAAACCCTGATGTTAGGAAGGTGTGACGGCAAGAGGAGAAGGGGACGACCGAGGATGAGATGGCTGGACAGTGTCTGCGAAGCAACCAACATGAACCTGACACAACTCCGGGAGGCAGTAGAAGACAGGAGGGCCTGGCGTGCTCTGGTCCATGGGGTCACGAAGAGTCGGACACGACTAAACGACTAAACACACACAGCACAGTCCACAGTGATGAGTTTCCTGGCAATCACACAATGCATGTGAGATCATGAACCCGCCCACTGTGAACCATGCCCAAGTGGACATTCTTGGTCCAGCAAAAGGGATCTATTGTTTGGGGCCAGGCTGGAGTAATTCCTCCACAGTCAGAAGGACTACTTTAAGGGAAATCACAATGTGACCCTTTCCAATGTGATCAGACATGATCTTTTCACAAATCTGATGGCACTGTTCCTTGGCTTGAATGAGTCCTTTGTAAGGTAGAATTCACAATTACAGTAGCTGCATTGTGACTTTGTTCAAATTTCTTTCCTTCACACTGAGTGTGAATGGCTCACAATTAAAAACTATAGCAAATATAAAGCAAAGCAAAGTGTGCTGCTTATATACTGCCCCATAGCGCTTCAAGCACTCTCTGGGCGGCTTACAAGTTATTTGTGCAGGCTACACATTGCCCCCCCCCCGCAAACTGGGTACTCATTTTACCAAACCTCGGAAGGATAGAAGACTGCGTCAACCTTGAGCCAGCTACCTGGGATTGAACAGTTTTGGCTGCAGTACAGCAGTTTAACCACTGCACCATGAGGGAATAAGAATAATCTACTTCTTATTCCTCATCTCATTCAGATGGAGCAGTGGTTGTACTTAAAACTGTTCTGATGCTGCCCAGATGACAGAAGACTTATAGAATCAACTGCAGCCAATTGAAACAAACAAACCATTTTTCCACACTTTTTAAAACCACCGGCATGTTTGTTTGTCACTTTGTTCCAGTGGCAGAGTTAAGATAGCAAGATTTTCTCCAGTTGGAAGCATTCAATGTAATGGGTTGACACCTAAATAAGCCAACTTGCCACATTCTAGGGCTTTCTGTGGATTTTGAAAATACTGATTTTTGAAGGCAGCTGAGGCTTCCAGGGTGGATTAGCAGTGGATGTTCACTCTGCCTTATGCTTTCAGATTAGCACTATTCCAATTAAATCAACCAACAAATAAAACCCCACAGCATAAAAATCCAGTGAGACAACTTCTAGGATTTTCTCCACATGTTTAAGAAGGTACAGTACCTGGTTTCTGTGGTAGGTTAGCAGCCGACGTGCGCTGTCTGAAATTTACAGTTTAGCAGTCATCTACTAAAACAAAGAGGAGAAAAGAAGAAAAGAGGCAAGATTGTTTGAAAAGTTTTTGAAAAGATTTAATGAGATGCTTCAAGAGATTTTTTTCAAGTTTTTTGATTTATCTCATAATGAAATGTTGATTTCTTAAGAGACAAAAGACATTGGGTAGTCTGGACTGAAATCTCAGTGAAATTTATATATAAGTGGCACAAAGTAGCCTCTAACAGCGCAAAGTGGGAAGGGGCTTCATCTAGAAGAGCCCTCTCTGACTTAAATGTGCAAAAATGTTTCTATTTCATTGAACAAGTACATCACCGCTGGAGGGAAGACTATCACTACCACACCTCTACTGTAATTATAGAAAGATCTTAACCTGGAGGATACTTTACAGCAGCCTTATCCAAGCTAGGTCCCTCTAAAATGCTGGCTGAAATCCTGAAGTAAGTTGCAGCTAAAGTGAGCCCACTGAATAATTGGAACTTTTCCAGTTGACTTGCTAAATCCCCACTGATTCAGTAGGCCTACTGTGCTTATAATTTGCTGCTAGATTTCAGTCAATATTAGCTACAACAACCATTATTTCAGCTCAGTATAGCTAATCATCTGGTAAATGTGACTCGTAGTATCAAACATTTAGAGGATGTACAGCGGTTGGGGAAAGTACCCTGTAGATTCCCTTGGGCATTCAAAAGAAGCAGTAGTGGTGGAAGCATTGCTTTCTCTCCACCATGTCCTTCTTCTCAAATGAAGTGGGAAATTGTGCTCTGTTGGTACAGAATGTCCACCCACCCACATACACACACTCACATTTCCTGTGCCTGAATCTTCAAAAGATTTGAAGCAGACTTTAAAATAGTAGGCCCAATGAATTTTCCCTATAAGATCACCCATCTCTGAAATAAGTTTATAATGAAAATTAAATACAGGCCAACCTGTCCATACAAAAATTGTGTGTCTGTGCATCTGTGTACAGTGCCTTTCTTATATTGTTTCGTAGGCCATCATATAAAAAAATCAGTATTGGCAAGAATTATAAAAACATATCTGAGTTTTACATTTCTATGGGAATAACAGCTAAAGGGCTGATTACTGTATTTTGCATATGGCTTTTCTGAATGCATTTTATCTTTCTTCTCTTTGCTGCTCATCCTACACTTCCTTCCAGGTTTCATTTGATATCTTAACAAAGCAAGAATCTCAATCAAGGCTCATCTGCTTCTATTGTGCCTTGCCCCTCTTAGGCTGTATGTTTACCTAGCTGGCATTGTTTCCACATCCGTAGGAAACAGACATTTTTTTCAGCTGTTTTTATCATATCACTGCTGATGAACTGCTAATGTGCTAGGAAGAGAGATTTAATTTTTTCATCCTATCATAAGATGGTCTTTCACACTGAGACCGTGGAAGCTTCAGCACAGAAGTGTATTTCCAAATAAAAAATAAAAAATCACTTCTTTATCTGCAGAGTATCAGGGGTGTTTCACCCCCACACCAAGAACCAAGAAACAACCACCACTAAAGCAGTTTATTTTATTTTATTTTCAGTACAGAGTGCAAGGAACATTCAGACAAAATTAACCCATCATCTGCTCCAGCAAATTCATGCTGTAGAGCAGGTAGGGGGAAAACACAGCCCTTCAAATGCTGTCCGACAGAAATTCCAGTCGTCACTCATCAGCTTGGGCTGATGGGAGCTATGATCTTTGAACCATGATGCTTTAAACAAGATAAAGTATGAGTAAAGGAGATACATTAAGGGGTACAAAGCAACCAGAATGTGGAGAGAAAGTAAACATGGCAATGTATCAGGATAAACAGGACAAGTGGGGAAAGCTGTCAACCAGAAAGCCATTAAGATGAAGAAACTTGTTTGTTTTACACTGATTGGCCCTCAGTTAGCCATGAAAGTAGTTTGGACTATAGTTACATGAACTCAGGAAAAGAAGGAGCAGAAGTGGCTGGTGACACCAATTTTGGAGGCTCTATGAATCCACTTGGGAATTTGCTCAGCGCTGTAAAGGAGGTATCAAAGTGCAGAACCTAGCTGATGTGCTAGAACATGGCAGAAGGAGAGTGATATTGTTACAGGATCAATTTTTTCCTGTTGCTTGTACCTGTTTTTCAGTTCTTTGCCCCATATTGCCTTGCATTTTAAGTCACTTTGAATAGCTCTTGTAAAGCCACTACTGGGAGTGAGTGTGCAGGAAAAGCAAGCAATTTTTGCATGAGGTTGCTGAAAAGTAGACATGGTCTAGAGGGGCGGGGTAAAAATCAAATAAATAAATAAATAAAGACAAAACAAGATGAGTTTGAGTCTTTGCCCCCTTACCCCAAAATAATGACATGAGGCAAGTATTATGGGATAAACATGGGCCACACTTTATTAAATAATCATTCTTGCCTTCTGTAAAAGGGGTGTCCTGCTGTAGTGAGGAATTCAGGCTTAAGCACAGAGGTCTCAACGGACCCCTTACAAAACAAATGGGCGAGTTCCTAGCCCAAAGTACTTGTGGTCATGAAGACAGCGAGAACCCGGACCTCGAGCCCCCTTCTGCTTGTTGACTGTTGGTCCGGGTGTGGCCCCAGTGCATCTTTCCCCCCCCCCAGCACAATAATCACACGATCCGCAGCGCTGGGATGTAAGATGAGCTGTACATTATCTGTGATTGCAATGTGACTCACCAAAACCTGTTCTATCCACACTACCCGCCACAGCATAGGAACTAGCAAAGCTAAGTCCCATGCCTGCTGTCCAGCTTCATAAACTCCAAAAGCAGCCCCCTCCCCTTGATGTCTTTAATAAAGACATCCAAGCCTCCATCAGAGAGCACACCATCACTCCGAAAGAGGTCAGGCCTATCCACACGGATTTCCTTGTGACCAATCACCGATCTAAGGTGATTGCAAACAGGTCTGCATGCTTCCTTATTAACACACCTCCATGCTGTGTTAACCCACTGGACACATTTTGCTGCCATCTATGCATGCCGCGGGCTGATTGTAGACCATAAAAGCAGGGCACGGCACCACTGCCATCCATGCATGCCGCAGGATGACTGTAGACTATAAAATGCTCATAGCAGGGCATGCCACCACCGTCATCCACGCACGCTGCAGGAAGATTGTAGACCATAAAATGCTCAATAGCAGAGCATGCCACTGTCATCATCCACACACGCCACGTGATATTGTAGACCATAAAATGCTCAATAGCAAGGCATGCCGCCCTCAGCTATTTTAGGTCGCGAATTACGTCCAAGATCAAAGCCATTCCTCATGTCTGGCTGGATTGTTACAACCCAAATGTATTAGCAACGCATCTGGGGAATGCAGTCCGAATGCAGCAGCTCTGCCAAATTGGTGTCATTGCATTCATCGGATCCCCTTCCAGGTTATCTGGGCTCTCACTGAAAGACCCAGATTACAGCCTCAGGCTGACTTGGCTCCCTATCGAGCTTCCCAGAACATAACTGTGGCCGATAATCATGATGTGTCACCTCTTCGCCATTACCACTGGACCTGCAAAGACAAAACAGAGCGAGGGACCTGTCTAGATGTGAGGGAGTGTCCTGATATATATGTGATAAGCCTTGGATCAACAAGTATGAATCAGGACCATCTTGTCCACTATCCTCCTATCCTGTTGTTGCAAAGCAACTTTAGTCACATCGCTTTTTCCTGCGGCTATTACTTCGCTAACTATTAATGCACCAAAACTGACAACAATGATGCCACCCTAAACAGCACCACCTCATAATCATCCCTGCAGGTGGCAGCCCATTGTTTGCAAATTTTTCTAATAATACTGGGGATAGGAACGCCCTATGTCTTAACCCGACCTTACTTTTCACCCCAACGTTCAAGCATTTTCCATGTACAGGACGTATAGTCCTGATACCCCTGAACTCTAATGTGAAAGCTAACACCAACATCTGACCTTGTATGGAACCTGGCGCAAGTCCCTTCCTATGTAAGTATACGATGAACTGCTGTAGGTGCTCTACCAGGCAAGCCAGAACAGCTCTAAACCCACTGAGTTTCTAAATTCCTGAAACTTTATGCTCACTGCCGAGTACCCTTTCCGTGTCCTCGGAGCCAAGGCCAAAACTTATTGCTCTTACACTCTTACAGCTATTATTATTATTATTATTATTATTATTATTATTATTATTATTATTATTATTATTATTATTATTATTATTATTATTATTATTATTATTATTATTATTATTATTATTATTATTATTTTGTTAATAATTTCTGGATCAAAAAGGCTCCCACCCACTTGGATGGAGTTGGACTAATTAGCCCTACTCGTGATGCATAATAAAATAGCTAAAATTCAAAACCCCTAAACAATGCCAATCAATGACTCAATGCAATTAATTTAAATATATATGTATAATAAACAAAAACAATATGCTATTCTAAAGCACACCACTGTCTCCCAAACCTGCTCCCCCCCCCCCCCCGGAGGACTGAGAGCCTAACAGTTGATCCAGGCTGCTTTCCAAACCCTGTCCCACTGGCTTTACAATGATCAGTAAGCTTTGAGCTAACTTCCAACTTTTCATTTATTTATTTATTTATTATGCTTAATTAAATCATATTCCCCTGTTGGTTAAATATTAAATTGATTGAAGAATCTCCCAACACACTGTCAACAAGGCAAAAGGAGCGTACAGGCCTCTGCCTGGCAAGGCCCAAGTGGCGGCACCCACTCCGTCTAGCACTGTCTCCACTGATGACCCCACTGATGACAAAATTAAGAAAAAATTAAGAAACTAAATTATAAATATAAAAGAGATCAATTATACTGCTGGTAACAGCTCTTAGATTGCAGAGATGTAGAAATGCAAAGCAAACCATGGGAGAGTGCCGATGCAACCCTAACCCTTCCTTGAAGCCAACACAAGCAGGCCTCCAAAAGCAGGTATGCAGCTTGAAATGAGCAGGCCAGCAGCTCGTCTCTGTCCTCCTTCTGTTGCCAGCAAGGAAGAGGACGGAGTGAGGGAGGAACACCCATTAAGTCGCTCGCTTGTTTTCTCCCTCCCCGCCAGGGAGGCTCTTGCGAGACTCCAAGTGTCTCGCGCTATTCTGTGAAGGAGGCAAAGGGGACCCATGCTGCTCAACAGGGGATCCAACATTGGGCTAAGATTGGATTGTTGCATAAGCTGTTTGGAGCTCTTTGGAGTTTGCTTCTGCTTTTGGCTCTTTGTACCGTGTGCTCACCTTAAAGTACATGGTTTAGGGCGGGGATAGGAAAGCAAAGCTCTGGGAGTTAAGTTTCTGGAGCTAGAGACAGGGAGTTCAGTTCCCCACTGTGCATCCCAGAAGAGCCAGCCTATGTGGTCTTGGACAAGCTGTGCAGTCTCAGGATGCCCCCAGAAGACTTCTGAGTACTCTCTACCTCAAAAACCCTGAATAGGGGCACCATGAGTTGGTACTGACAGGACAACACACTATTATTTTAAGGAAACCTCCAGAGGGCCAAGGGCCGCACTTGCACACTTCTAGATCACAGAGTGGTGTAGCAGCTCCTACACTCCACTCACACCAAAATATTATTGTTTCTTAAATCATTTTTGGGGAAACCTTTCAACTTGGGGGGGGACCCTCCCATGCCCTATTGTGTAGTAGCCAGCTTTTTAAATTTTGACGTCTGTGGGAGAACAGGGATGCTGGTGCTTCCTGTAGAATGTCAAATTTGCATCTTATGCCTCCTGTATGGCACAAGAAAATATTTTGGAGCAAAACAAACATTGTAAATTAAATCTGGGTTGTGAGGTGGCCATTAGAGAGCATGAGAGGTATTACCCCCACACATTTTTTTTAAAAAAGCAATATATTTCGTGCAGACAGGCCACAGAAGTAGGTGTGGCCTTTTAAGGTCCAGGGGTGGACATATTTGACCTTTGGAATTCTGGAGGTTGCTATAAATCATGAAGAGTCTCAGAATATAATATGCTTAACTTGTACATTTTTAAATAAATACCATCCTATTTTTATTCCAACACTGGAGTCTAGAGTCAAACTCAGGCCTCGTTTGCACACTGCTGTGGCATCAAGTTTGCTCTTGACAAATTCAGTAGCATTTCATTTTAGACTCAACGCACTTGAGAAGCCTTATCTATGAACTTGGGGTTTATGTGACCATTCATACCCTTACGACCAAACTATGCTCAGACTCCAAGGTGTGAGCCCAGAAGAAAGATAGAGGATTATTCAAAATGCAGGATGTTCCTGCGGTATCTTTTGTGGATATGATATAACTCCACTTCTCAAGCATTTGAACTTTATGAATGCAAATTATCTCCCTCTTCTTTTAAAAAAAAGATATGTAAAACTGTCCTTGTTCTCTCTTCTTCTTTCCTTCACTTTATCCTGTCAGCACTGAATATATCAAATCCAGGCTAGGGGTTTTAACTAGGCTTTACTGTTTCATTCTGCTTCATGAATTTTTCAGTGTTTACACTTACGCTTAATATAATAAGATTGATAGCACAGCTGCTTCATAGATTCCCATCCAACCTCCTCAGTTAAGAGAGGGATGTTTATTCTTTTCTTCTAATTTCCTGTAATACCTGAAGTTCATTTTCACCTTTCGCAACCCGATGCACCATCTCCTCTTTCAAATATCCTCCCCTGAAATAGTATGTTCAAAGTAATGACATTTACCCAGTGGATTTATTTGATTAGGACTCAGCATGATATCTAAACTACTGCAAACCCTTCACCGTCTTTTCTTCCTGTTGCAGATACAGATTCATCTGCATTAACAGAACGTACCTGACAGCTCATGTGCTAGCTAGACCATAGGAGAACATGAGAAGCACTGTTGGAGTACAAGCATATGGAGGAGGACATTCCCCCTGTTATGCTTTGTTACAGGTTCCTAATCTCCTGATCCCCATGTTCCCTTCCCCCATCTTTGTATTTTAACTGACAAAACATCTAAAATTCATTTTGGAAGTTTCAATTTTGTGTCTCTTTATCATCCTGAAAGAAAAGGGGGAAAGAGACTCTGGCCCTAACAACCCCACCTTTCACATCTGATACATAAAAACTTTTTTTGCTGGGAAAGCCTCCTTGGTTAACATAGGGACAATCTGGCTATGTGTTCACCCCCTGACCTCTTTTAGAGTTGGAGGGGAATTGCTCAGAAACAGAAATGAACTGCAGTAACTTCCAATTTTAAGGGGGTGTGTGAGCCTGCTTAGTCCTTAAAGATGTGGCAAACACATGGCCGAATCGTGTCACCAGTCCACTGGATGGCCAAGATGCCTTTTGATTTTTCAAGGAAAAATGCATGTGGCATGAGTTGTGCTGGTGGTGGCATGGTGTTGGCCCACTCAAGGTTCAGAAGATGCCATGTGTGGCCTCCAGGCCTCTGGAAGATGTTCCCAGAGTGTAAAGAACTACCATATGTGTGTACTGATTAACATACTATGCCAAAAAGAATCCAGTTCTGATTTAATCAAATATACATTGGACATGTCTGCTTCAAGATGTTATTAAGGGGAATTATTGATATGAACTGAATGCTGTGCCAATCTTTGATGGTCAATGAACTGAATAAAGCCTGGAAATGAAAAACAGATGTATGGTGGATTGTTAATACAAATGTATTACACTACCAACAGGAGTATCCTATCCTTCTCATTTGCACAGTTTTGCAATTTTATCAACACTAAGATTTTTCTCACAATAGATGCACACATATCTAGTGTGCATCTGGGGGAGGTGTCATTACATAAGAGAAACTTGAGAGGGGTCAGGAAGATGTACTTTGGTGTAACATAGGAGTAGTCTTCATTATTTGCTAATGTAGTGCTAATGTGTGTTCTATCTCACCAAATGTTAGCTGACTTGTACCACTAGTTTATTTGCATTTTCCAGTTTTACTTTTTAAGGATTTTTCAAAGACAATGGCTAGCTGTTATGCAAGTGTCCAGCAAGAATGATATCAAACAACAAATGCCATGTGTGCTGTTAATCATGAGTGACTGGAAGGCAAAAGAAGAAAATGGAATAGAATAAAACATTGTTGGAGAATTTGATGAGAAATGAAGCATGAGAAAAATTTGTAGAATTCTGTGGCATCACCCGATGGCTGATATGGAAATCACATAGACTATCTAATTGGAAGCCGAAATGCAGATGCTCTGTTTTCTTCGCAAAAACAAGACCGGAAGCAGAAAACAAAAGGTTCTGTGAATGACTGATCAAATTCTTAAAACTGTTAACAGCAGATAAGAAGCAAAACTAAAAGGTGCCAGAAATAGCGTCAAAATCCTAAAAGCAATTTTTCAGTGACTCACACATAGGGACAAAGAGAACTATTCTAAAAATCATGACAGAGAAATAGAATAAGAAAGGAAAAATAAAACAACTATTCCAAAAGTTCCAAGAAATCAAAGGGAAATTTAAAGAAGATTAGGGATGCTAAATGACTAATGGATCAAGAGCAATCTTTGGCAAATTGATACAGTACATTCCTGTAAGATATTATGATATGATTTTCAGATCTCATGTTTATTGATAGAACTTTTGGAGGTTTTTGATGGGAGCAGAAAAAAAAGATATGTGATTTGTGATGATGCAGCATGATATCAGGAACTTAAGAGTTTAGAACAAGTATGTCCAACATGTGGTCCATAGATTATACTGAACTCCCATTTAATGTACCCTTAAATACCAATCCCTGCCTCTTGTAGCGCACACACCCTTATATTTTACAAAAGTATCTTTTAGGAAAGAATATTTAGCTCAGAAAATCCCCTTGTACCCTCTGGGGAATGCGAGAAAATTTTGTAACACTTTGAGGAACACATTGGGGTGCCTCAGATTCCTGCCTCAATTTAAAAATGTTTTTGGCCACAAGAGTGCAAGGAGGCATTTCCAATTTAAATCACATTCCTATAAAAAAAGTTTTGCCTTCACTTTGCATGGTTGAGATGTAAGAATTGATTGAAAATATAGGTCAAATCACAATGTAATGGTTTTGAGTGAGTGAGTGAGTGAGTGAGTGAGTGAGTGAGTGAGTGAGTGAGTGAGTGAGTGAGTGAGTGAGAGAAGTAAAAATTTAAAATGAATAAAATACTGCTGTGTATATATGAGGAAAAATCCTTCAAAAAATAATTATACATTTGATATAGAATTGTTGTTTTTTTAAAGAAATAATTACAGTCAACCCTCGACTTACAAACGGCTCGAGTTACAAACATTTCGACTTACAAACCACTCTGATAGAAAAATATTGACTCGACTTGCACACTTATATTTGAGTTACAAACAAAAAAAAAACGTGTTTGAGGTGGGGAAAGCATGAAGTTTGAACTTTCAGTTAACCGTTGGCCAGTGAAGAGGGTGCTTATCTACTTCCTTGCTCTTCCCAGCGTTTTGAGAGTGGATTTGGAGACAGTCTTCAGACTGCCTGGTACTGCCTGGTACTGCTGGTATTGCCTGGTACAGTGCGGTACGGACTGTATTTTTATTTTTTGGCACTTTTTTAATTTTTGATTTTTGGATTTTTAAAAGGTGTTCCCTCCCTCCTTTGCTGCCCCCCCTTTCCCCAAAAGGTGCTTGTATTGGCTTGTCTTGATTTAAAAGGTGCTTTTCAAGGTGATCTGTTGTCTGAAAGGTGCTTGGTTTTTTCCAGAAGGTACTTGTCTTGGCTGAAAATGTGCTTTTCAGGGTGTTCTGTTGAAAAGGTGTCTGTTCCCTCCTTCTCTCCCTCATTTCTTTCCTTTTTTTTTAACCTAAGTCATCTTAGGTTAAAAGGAAAAAAAGAAAGAAATTCTGCCCCTAGTGGTAGGAACGGATTAACTGGCTTTGCCTTAGTTCCTATGGGAAATGCCCCTCAACCTAAGAACCAAAAACAGCCGGAACAGATTAATTGGTTTTCAGTGTATTCCTATGGGAAATGCTGATTCGACTTACAAACTTTTCGACTTACAAACTGCCTTCCAATACGGATTAAGTTTGTAAGTCGAGACCCCACTGTAAAAGTAAAGAGAAGAGGGAAAGAAGATTGCTAAGATTTTCTATTTAGATTTCAGGTGAGCTTGTACTCTTTCTTTTCCATCATTACATGCTGAGGAAAAGATTATTCCTCACTTTCCAAAGAAGGAATGAGAGGACCTAAGCAATTAAACCCTGTCATATAAAATCTGCTTTGAATTAAATGAGTCTTTCAAAAGAGTGGTGTTCGAGGGCCTTTTAGGAGCTTTTCAGATGTCACTGTACACATAACCCATACTAGCAGTACTACAAGCAATGGAGAAGGGGCTAGGGCTGTGATAGTTTTCCTGCCAAAAATGTTTCTACCCAAACATGAATTCTTGGATGATATCCCAGAAAGTATTTCACATTCTTCTGGGACCCCAAGGAAGACACCTTGTATGCTTATATATTTTGAATTATCTCTTCTCCAATTCACATGATTACCAGAATGTATCATGAAATGAAAACCAATATAGACACCAATATTAGAATAGTTACAAGCAGAAAGAAGGAATCAAAATATAAACCCAAGACATTTATACAATCTTATAATTTTGTTTATATCCTGCCTTGCCCACAAACTGGCTGAGCACCCTAAGTAAGATACTGTCTATCAGTGTCATTCGAACTTCTGTATAGGATAATAATGCTGACAGACCCGATAGACCTGTTTATCTGTCTGTCCATGATCTGTTCACTTTAACACAAACAAACAGGTACACAAACAAACACATAAATACTCATTGTATTCAGGAACTGTTAAGTGAATTAAATACAAAGGGGAAGGAATGTTAACATTTCCACACTGATGTAATGTAATAGTAATAATGTAAGAGTAACTAATGATAGTGTACATGTGTCTTCTTTTGAGTTTTGCTTTATATCTTGTGGAATGACTCTTCCAACAGTGAACTCTATAAATTATTTGGAATTTCTAGATTCGCACAGTTTCCAAGGCTTGAGACGCATGCTTCCAATTATGGAATATGTAGCTGCCCTTCAAAGGCAAACATTGTCTTTTTTCCATGTGTATGATGTCAGTTTAACTGTCTCCCACACTCTAGATTTTTTTATTATTATTCTTAAGTTTTCATCCTATAAAATTGAGAAAGGTTTCTACAAATGTTGGTAAATGTTCATCAAAGACAAACAGAGCAAAATTCTGAACGTCAGACTCAACCATTTTCACTGGCCAGATCTAGTGGATTTGCCTGTTATCAATATGGGGAAGACAGAGCTGGAGTTAGTGCAATTAACCTTTGTCATTACCATTACTCACTACTTTTATGAGTTAGAGAGACAAGAGGTGTTCCCAATGAAACAACCTGCTGAAACATTACTTTTTGGTACAACAAGTACTGTAATGGTATTGATGTGTTATCATTATCGCTAACCTTTAATTATGTGAGATGGCCCTTATACTATAGCATTACTCATTATATTACCATTATAGCTTTGTAAGGAATAGGTTGACTGACTCAATATCTGTCTAATTAAGGAGATCAGAACCTGAGTAAAAAAAAATTAAAATTCTATCAATGACAATAATGTAATTAGCCTAATTCATGAGAGTTTATCCTCCATGCATTATAATAATGGATTGAATTTTATGTTTATACTCAGTTGCCTGAAGTTGCTGGACAAAGTGGACATTTTTACCCATGGCCCAGGCAACAGATTATAGGTCTCATTAAAGGGGAACAAACTGTTGAATATGTACATTTTGAAATTTTTTATAAAACGACCAGCCTAGCTGTTACAGCATGGGTTGGCTAATCTTACCTCCAGGAACATATGCAGAGTTGAGTTGATATATTTGGCTAACTACACATCACAGAAAGTTTAATGAAGTTATAATCCTTCATTTATTCCATATATTGTCTTTTATCTTCATTCCAGAAGGGATGTATGGGTCACAACTGTGAGTCTTATCACCCTAGATAATCACAATGAATGGACTGCATGTGTTTAGCCTTGACAAATAAAAGAGAATTATGTGAGGAAGAATAGAAGGGGATGAAATCATTTCCATGGGATACCCAGTATAAGTGTAATGGATAGAGTGATGGACTAGGACTTAGGAAGTCTAGGTTTGAATCCCCACCAGTTCCACACCCACAGTGGAAGTTCATTGTGAGTATGGAACTGGTAAAACCACTCCTTAAACATTTCACTTTCCTTGACAACCTGATCAGGGTCCCTATAAGTCAGTTCTGACTTAACGGTGCATAATACAAACAAAAATTTCAATCGTTTATTTGTAGGCTTCTGCATTACAATCTATTTGTTAGTTTGTGACCCTGGAATTGTATGTTGAATATCTTTTTATGCTTGAAACATATTCCCCATTTACCTGAAGATTTCTACATAGAAGTACATTTTGACAGATATATGGGTTCTGGTTGAAACAACTATATTTCAGTGGCAATTGTGTAAAATCTGTTTTAAAAAAAAATTCTAACATATGATTTGTTACTCAAGTTCTAAGCAAACCTTGTACTGAATGGAACCACACAACATTCTACAGCCACCATCTTCAGGGTATTAATGCTAATTGAAGAGATGCCAATGACAAATTTCAATCATTTTCAGTCATTGACAGCATTGCACTTGCTACGGTTTACATGCATGAAAGGAGAATAACAGGCTGTGCCATGTTATTTATTTATTGATTGCTTCCAATTATGGAATATGTAGCTGCCCTTCAAAGGCAAACATTGTCTTTTTTCCATGTGTATGATGTCAGTTTAACTGTCTCCCACACTCTAGATTTTTTTATTATTATTCTTAAGTTTTCATCCTATAAAATTGAGAAAGGTTTCTACAAATGTTGGTAAATGTTCATCAAAGACAAACAGAGCAAAATTCTGAACGTCAGACTCAACCATTTTCACTGGCCAGATATATGGGTTCTGGTTGAAACAACTATATTTCAGTGGCAATTGTGTAAAATCTGTTTTAAAAAAAAATTCTAACATATGATTTGTTACTCAAGTTCTAAGCAAACCTTGTACTGAATGGAACCACACAACATTCTACAGCCACCATCTTCAGGGTATTAATGCTAATTGAAGAGATGCCAATGACAAATTTCAATCATTTTCAGTCATTGACAGCATTGCACTTGCTACGGTTTACATGCATGAAAGGAGAATAACAGGCTGTGCCATGTTATTTATTTATTGATTGATTTATTTATTGATTTATTGATTTATTGATTTATTTATTGATTTATTTTATTTTATTTTATTTTATTTTATTTTATTTTATTTTATTGTCAATACCAAATTTGGTCTTACTGTGATCTGATCATTTTCTTTGTCTGGATGAAATTACTCAAACATTTTGGAAACAGAAAAGTGAATTTTAAAGAGATCAAGATTGTGTTTCCTTTAATGCCATGTGCGTTTATAAATAATGTAATAGAGTAAAGAGTAAAAGCCTTGCTTTGGGAATCTGGCCATGCCATCGAAAAATCTGGATGAAGCATAAAGATGTATTGAAACGGTTTTCACAATGTAAGTGATTAAAATACAATGAACACTGCTGTCCTAGCAATGTGTATTCTAAAGTTAGTCCAGCTGACTTCATTTAGCCTTACAGAGGTAAATGTATATAGGATTGCAGTCTAGGGAGATGTTTAAAGTGTGCCAATTTTTAGAGTTGTAAAGAGACCAGAACATAACGGCTGAGCCTTCAACCCACTTACATTGAATTACCCCTCCGTTACCAAATGACCTAATTCCTCATTGGCTTTCCTGATCGTTATACTTTCTTATGAACAAAGAGGCAATTTGTGAAAAGCCGATCAGAAGAGGGTATTCTAAGATGATGGTATCATTCCATATGCTAACACAGTGGATTTCAATTATGAACTCCACAGACAGAATCCTGTTGATGAAACATGGAGAATACTGGCCTATGGGCATAGCACTTCATACAATCTCCAGCTTACTGTTGAACAGGCCAGAAATCACGAAGTGTAAAGCATCCAACATTTCCACTTGTGCAAAATGTCATTAATACTCCCTTGTGCAAACAGTGGGAAAGGGAAAACCACATCCACAACAGCCCCTTGCATACACAGAGAAAACAAACAGGATTTTGGCTCGTTATTACAGTTTCTTAACCCTCCTATTTAGGCATAAAACACTTTGATTGTAATGAGGTAGACCACTGAGTAGATATGTAGAAGACTGTATGATAAATGCTGAATTAGTGCTGCAGAGTCTATTATTAGCAGAAGGGAGAATTATTACAGCTTGTGGCTCCCCCCACAAACATTTAACAGAGAAAATTTGTGCCAGGATGGTTGGAGGATGGTGGCAAACCACACACAGGGAAGACATTAGATTAGGAAATTGAAACTGCTGCTTGACCCAAAAATATCGAACAATATTCCTTTCACATTACACAATCAAGTTTTGTTATTGTTCACTTTGACTGCACTCTTTTTTAAAATAAGCTATTGCCTTTAATATGGCTTTAGACACGTAAGAGGATTTTTAATACCTGCAATTAAATGTACATCCTATAAAAATGAAATCTTTAGACATTTTCCCAGTCAATTACCAGTGATTTTCTGGTTTTACCAGCACTTTTAGTGAAGATTTCCATACACCTGATGGAAACAAATGAGTTTAATCATAATTACCATTTAGATGTACATCCTCCTGTCAGAATGGCTATGTAAAAGCAGCCAAGATATTAAAGTCTCTGTCTGCATGATAGCTTATAATATGTTTGAGGGTAATTTAATCTGTCTCCTGTTATTGTTAATCAGTCTGCTGGGTAAATATTTTGACAGAAGCCACTGAAAGAATGTTAAGGGTGTAACCACAAAATCTCATTCTGTAATGATACTTGATGGTGGTGGCATCGTCAGCTAAGCAAATCATCTCACTCATCAAATATTTACTTGCTAGTTAAAGAACACTCTATATGCAACAAGAAATGAAGAGCAAGGAGATCAATGCTGTAGATCAGAAGTTCTCAAACTTCTTCAGTGGAGGCTGAAGCGAGCCTTATGTAACTGTCTCTTTCCCAGCAAAGGTTATGGTGATCACTTGAAAAAACGGTAAGAGAAACATGAGTGCTTTACATTGATGCTTTACAGATTGAACAATTTTCAATCAACAATTTGATTGAACAATTTTCAATCAACAATTTTCAATCATCAATTTTCAATTGATGGTGGCTCTCCCGCCATCAACTGCTCCCTGCCTGATCACCCTCTGCCACCCTGCTCCTTGTCTCCCTGTCCCCTTGTTCACTTTCCCTGCCCAATCATGCTGCCCTCTTTGGGTAACCAGCAGAGGTGGGGAGAGGCAGCAGCAGCAAGAGCCACAAGGAGGGGGAAAGGAAGGAGGGATGGGCAGCTGCAAGGGGCCTGAGAGGAAGGGAGGATATGGCCAGTCCAGTACAGGGTTGGAGGAGAGAGGAGCTATCTTTGGGCAGAAAAAAAGAAAAGAAAAATGGATCAGAAGCAGAGGTCCTCATGGATCCACATGATTTTTATGTAGGATCACCCCCCAAAAATCTCAGTCATAGGAAACATCTCTGCCCATAGTTTGGACAGTGATTTGAGGATGAACCCATGTCGAAATCATGGGGATTCAGAAGGACCCATGCTTGGATCCGTCATGTTTTTGCATCACTTTAAAGCCAGGCACCCCTCATTTCTGTGTTGGGGGGCACAAGTGGGAATAGCTGAAGCATTCTTTCTAGAGATAGTTAAGACGTCCACAGTTGGTCACTTCAGGGAGCCCTGCCATGTTATCATAGCTGGATCGGTGGGTGCTGGCTGTTTGTTTGTATTTCCCATACAGTTTGTTCGCCTGGAACCAGTTTGGGTAAATGGCCCAATTCAAGAGTCCTGAGCAAAGAATTTCCACCATACTAGAAGAAAAATCTGATTATTTGGGAAGGATCAATATAGTTTGCCCTTCTGGCAAAGGAATTTCCATTGAAAGTGGGCACCAATACATGCACCAGATGAACTGAAGCAGTGAGTAAAGCAATAAGCAGACCTGAATGTATTTCTCCCATCTTGTATTTTCTAGACCTATGTGTAAAATACCAATATGAGGCTCTCTTTCTTCATTCTTCTTCTCTGGGAAGTCACTTACTGCATCATCTTGCTCCTACTTCTTAGTTAGAGAAGTGAATGAGAATGAATCAAGATGAGCATGGCTTCCGTCCAGAATCACTCTGCCTGTATTCTGTCTTGTCCCACCCAGCCAGTTCTTCCTACCTCTTCCCCACGGAAGAGCCAGCAGACCTGCAACTTCAGAAAGAATGCACTCTGACAAAAAAAAAAAAACTTTGGTTCCAAAAATGGTAAGCATGTGATAAAAATGAAAGTCTCAATTTACTTCAGTTGGCCCATAAGAGAGACCCCTTGGATATCTCTTATAGGTGGCAAAGAAACACCCCCATAGATTTTGGAGCAAGGCATCCTTCTCTTTATCTATAAGTCAAGATGCCTTATAAAATGAAATATATAGATTGACTATTAGCCAGTCTCTTGCAGCAGCTTTCAATGTAACAACACATGACCCTGCAAAAGAACCACCTCATAGGAAGCATTAGAGTTCATGGAATATTGTTGGAGGGACAACAATGTTTTTACTTCTTTCCTTCAAAGACTGAGCCCTTATTCTGGAGTTATAAACAATATAGAACGGGGTATAGGAGGAAATGTGCAGTGTGTCTTTGAACAAGCAGGCGATGCCACTATTTCCCCACACACCCATGCAGCCAACATTCAGCATCTTTTGCATCACGACCACACAAAACTATGCCCTAATGGTGTTGCCAGTCCTAGAGATATCACCCATCATAACTTTCTTTGAGCTCTGCACATTTCCCAACTGTCTTTCTTAATGCTCCAGCTGTCAGACAAGCATGTTCATTATAGTTCAGAGCAGTTAGATTTTATTTCCTAGTGCAGCAAAGCAAAGTATCCATTTCACAATGCTTTACTTCACTACAGTACCATGAGATATTATTTAGATGGTAATGGCAAGTTAATAAAATGGAGTTTGCATTACAGTTTTTTAGATTTTTTCATTGAAACTCTTGGGAGTGCGACAGAAAACAGAACCACCCCCTCCCCAGCCTTTCTTTTTCTCTCTCTTACAGAACACTACTGTGAAATATTGATCTGCTGAGAGACATAACTCAAAAGTGAGTGTGCGTAACATGGGGTTGTTAACAAACATGTTGAGGTTTATAAGCAATTATTGATATATTTTACACACACACACACACACACACACACACACACACACACACACACACACACCCCTACTTATTTGTAGTCAGAGAGGAGTTGACACGATACATAAATATATATCCATGATGTTTTTGGATGGTGGCTTACAGTCAGCATGGTCAGTGGCTCTGGCGTTTGGAGTATTCTGCAAGTACAGATCCACAAAAGTAATTCACCCATCTCTGAGACTCCTAGTAGGATAGCTAGCATGACAACAAAAACAGAGAGCCACACAAATGATGAAAGTCACATACAGACTCTGAACACAACAGCAAAGAAAATAACAGCAGTATATAACAATATATAGGCCCAAATCAGCATCAGAAAAAACAAGCACAGCAATGTAAACAATACCCTAGGAAAGCACAAATGGGCCTCGTGGCATTATTACGTTTTCCTCCCAAAAGACATGAAGTAATGAAGCCAAATAAGGGTTAAATGGCAAGTTTGGGCACAATTCACGAAAAGTATAACATGCCTAAACTACTCTGTAGAAGTTAAGAGATATAGACATTTAACTGGTCATTCAGTTCCATTCAGCACTTGAGAAATATTTTTAATTTTAATTTTAATTTGGAGGCGCTATAAATTTCAGAACCTACCACCAGCATGGCAACTGTGAGAAGCACCTTTTCCCAAAAAGTACCTTTTCCAAGATCTGGTTGTAATCATACCACAGAAATGTAAATGTGCCTCAGTTTTTTCATGATTGTTGTCTTCTTTATGTTTAATTGCAGTCCTGCTTTTCCACTTTTTTCTTTTAGCTACATCAGGAGTAATTTCAACTTATTTGTGCTTTCTGTCATTAATACGGTCTTATTTGCATATCTGAAATTATTGGTGTTTCTTCCTCCAATTTTCACTCCTTCATCTAAATTTAATTCAGCTTTCTATATGATACATTCTGTCTGCAGACTGAATAAATAGGGAGATAAAACACATCCTTTTCTGACAGCTTTACCAGTGGGAAACAGAACTGTTTCTCTATCTTCAGTCCTAACAGCAGTGTCTTGTCCAAGATACAGTTAATGCATCAGAACAAGTGTTGAAACACACACATTTCTTTTAAAATGACTCATAGTTTTTCATCATCCACACAATCAAAGACTTTGCTGTAGTCTATAAAACAAATAGTATGATACAAAATTTGGAGTATTCCCAAGCAACCCGTCTCTTCCTTTCCTCTTTATACTTTCCATACCTGAGTTTCCTTTTTTTCCTTTCTCTTACCTAATAAAAACACTAGGATGATTTTGAGTTATAAGCTTTCTTTTTTTTCTTCTCATAGGAAATCAAAGCAGTTCACTGGACTTGTTTCTGAGGCATGTACACACTCTCTGTAATATTAAGAGAACTGCCCAAACATAGCTTCTCCAGCTGTTTCCTCTATGGCCTCATTGGCTACTGGAATATAATAAAAGCACCAAGTGTGTTTTTGCAAAGTTCCACTTCCAGATCATACTTACTGTATAGCGCCTGAGCCCATAAAACATTTTATGCACATAGCCACTAGGAGGATAAAGTCAGTGATGTGTAAATGTCAGGTGGGAACAACTAGCACAGTCATATACAACCATGGGTCCATTCAGCGAAGGGCTTTGAACACATGAAAGTGGCTACTGCAGTGTGAACTAACTTCTCCTTTTTTCATTTTCTATAACAGGACTGTTGTCCCCTCCCCAAGTTACTAGAGTTTTCTGCTAGGAAAAGAAATTAGAATCCTTTCATGAAAGTCACAATCCCTTCCTACAGGCAACACATTTTGACAACCCCTAATAAAATGTGCCCTGGGATTACAAAGTGGATATGTGAATTATTCAACCCATTTCCCTCCCTCCCTCCTTTCTTCGCCATCTCTCTCCAACCCTGTGTATTTTCTACAAACAATATGCAAAGTTCAGTGACCAACTGTTTTCCTTTTTGGTGTCTGAAGCCACACTGCCTGACGAATCCTTGGAGTTGTAATTCAACAATACAAATTATTTCAATTTGAGATCCAGATTTGAGTCAAATTCAATGTGTACTTCTACTAAGGAATCCTACTTACCAAATCAGATCTGGTGGTGTTGAAGCTACATGAAGTCCATGGCTACTGGTTGGCCTTCCTTTTATTTTTGCAAGCTTGGACTTGGTTAGGATTGCAATGCAAGTCATACTTCAAACAACAGTGGTCCACATGATGTAAACAGCAGAAATCAAATTTGCAACTTTCCCCCACCTTTTTCTCCATTTAAAGATGTGAATTGTTTTCTGTCCTGTCTATCTAACGAGAGCAGATAATTACAAGCAAATATGTAAGCTGAAGTAATACCAGTGTTGCAGCCACATACTTGTTCCACTCTTTTCAAACCTCTGTGCTGATGGAAGGAAGGTTTGCGAAGGAAATTAGATTCACTGTTTGCAGAATCACTATATTTAGCCAGTGGCTATGTAACTCCAATTAACTTGTTTAACAATATGGGTGAAACAAGGTTATTGGATTATATTTGCAGCCAATTAGAGTTGCCATGGTTGAATTATTTCCCTGCTTTTGCTTTATTTAATGTTCAGAAAACAGAGGGAAATTTTCACTCCTTAGTTTGTACGAATAAAATAATGTTTCCATTATGTTTCACAAACAAGCCTAGGAAAGACTCTTTCTTACAATAGGAAGGAGAAATGGCTCATAAAATGCTCTTTATGCCTCTCTAAAAGAACTTGCCTGTCAACATTAAATTTATTGCCCTGTTCACATTGTATTGTGCACACATACTTACAGATAAGCTGAGAACAATCACTTAGGTGTATTGGGACAGGTCTTTGAAAAAGGGTCTCCCTGAAAATTCAGTTTCCCAGATGGGCAACCTGACTACACCCTATCTTGTATCTGACCTTGGAGAGGTGAATTGAAGACCTCTCTATTTACATGAGGACAACAGTTCTAATATATAAAGACATGGCATGGTGGCATTAGCTACAGTAAACAAGTGGTTATGTTAATGACAAAACCACAACGCAGAAAGACTCAGAAACTGGCAGTCGATTTATGGACTTTGTAATTGCAGTGGGTAAGGCAAAAGCCCCTGAACATGAAAATGGTAAGAAAAACCTTGGTTCAAAAACCTCAGCACCTTGGTTCAACTAGGATCTCCAGGCGCTGAAGCGGGTCAGGAGATGGCTAGAGCGCAAATGGAGAAAGGACCCGATGGATTTGAATTGGATAGCTGTTAAGGTCGCTACTAACCTTTACCTGGCCAAGGTAAAGGCTGCTAGTCGAGCATACTTCGCTAACCGGATAAGCGAAGCGTCCAACCAGCAGGCGGAGTTATTCCATATAGTACGCGACCTATCCGGAGTTGGTCTGAGTGATCGGCCTCCCCCAGTCTTTCGCCGGACCAATTTGCAGCATTTTTAAAATCTAAAGTGGAGGCCATCCGCCGGGAGCTCTCTCCTTTTTTGAACACAGTGAATCGAGCTGAGATGTCCAGCGCTCCGTCTTGCCCGGTTATTTTCGACTCCTTTCAGCCAGTAACGCCTGACTCTGTGGCCAGGGTGCTTGATCGCTGCCATGCCACCACCTCCTCCTTGGACCCTTGCCCAGCCTGGATAATCAAATCAGCCAGGCCTTTAACAATGGAATGGGCCACCGCCATAATTAATGAGGACACACTCATTAGGCCCATCAGGAAGAAACCCAGTTTGGCGGCGGATGAGATTGGCAACTATAGGCCCGTCGCCAACGTTTCTTTCCTAAGCAAGGTGGTCGAGAGGGTGGTGGCCGATCAGCTGCAAGCGCTCCTGGATGAAACAGACGCCCTGGATCCATTTCAGACGGACTTCAGGCCACGCCACGGTACAGAGACGGCATTGGTCGCCCTGTGCGATGACCTACTGAGGGAGGCCGACAGGAGCAAAGTGTCTCTGTTGGTCCTCCTCGATATCTCAGCGGCCTTTGATACCATTGACCACGGTATCCTCCTGGGGAGGCTCTCCGAGCTGGGAATAGGTGGCCTGGCATTGTCCTGGCTCCGTTCCTTCTTGGAGGACCGTCCCCAGAGAGTTCAGCTTGGGGAGAGTGTCTTGGCCCCGTGGACCCTCAATTGTGGGGTTCCACAGGGGTCGATTATCTCCCCAATACTGTTTAACATCTACATGAGGCCGTTGGGAGGGGTCATCAGGGGGTGTGGGGCCTCATGTCATCAGTATGATGATGACACCCAGCTCTACATCTCCTTTTTACCAACTGCAGGAGATGCCGTCCTGTCCCTTCAGTGCTGCCTGGGGACTGTACTGCAGTGGATGCAGGAGAACGGGCTCAGGCTGAACCCGGACAAGACGGAGGTTCTGAGGGTGGGTGCCCCCACAGCTGGGGATTTGGGAAACTCCCTCTCTTTTGGGGGGGTGACCCTGCCCGCCAAGGATGTGGTTCGCAGCTTAGGTATCCATCTGGACCCGGCGCTCACTATGGAATCTCAGGTGGTGTCTGTGGTCCGTATCACCTATTTTCATCTTAGGCGTATAGCCCAGCTGCGGTTCTACCTTGATGTGGGGGTGATCACTACCTTGGTGCCTGCACTCGCAATCTCCAGATTAGACCACTGTAATGCGCTCTACGTGGGGCTACCTTTGAGGCTGCTGCAGAAACTACAGGTGGTGCAGAATGCGGTGGCCAGATTACTCAGTGGTGTGAAAAAATGCCAACATATTTCACCCACTCTGGCCGCTTTGCATTGGCTGCCCATTCGATTCCGCATCGACTTCAAAGTGTTGATGATGACGTACAAAGCCCTAAACGGTTTAGGACCTCGATACTTGGCGGAACGCCTGCTCCCACCAAGATCTACCCGTGTCACTCGTGCGAGCCAGGAGGTGAGGCTGAGGAGCCTAATGCCGAGGGAGGTCCGGAAGGAAAAGACAAGAAATCGGGCCTTCTCGGCGGTGGCTCCTCGCCTATGGAACAATTTACCTCCTGAGATTCGCGGGTCTCCCTCGCTGGGTATCTTTAAGAATCAGCTAAAGACATGGATGTTTCGGCAGGCCTTTCCATCACATACCTCCTGATCCCCTCTTTCCTCTTCTTCTGTTTTTGTTTTGCTTCCCGAGTAATGTAATGTAGTGCTTTTATCATTTAGAATCATTTATTTGTATTTTTATTGTATTGTTTTTCATTGTTAGCCGCCTAGAGTGGTCCTCACCGACCAGATAGGCGGGGTATAAATTAAATAAATAAATAAATAAATAAATAAATAAATAAATAAATAAATAAATAAATAAATAAATAAATAAATAAATAAATAAATAAATAAATAAAAACACCATCATGTTGATCCCTAAAGAAGCAACAGTATGGAACCAACAGGCAAACAAAGACATTCAAAACTTACATTGTATTTTTTTCTGTGCTCTCTTTATTGAAAATGCTGTCATTATTTCCATTTAGTTTTTTCTGGGTTTATCATTCTTGGCTTCTCTCTCTGTCTCTTTCTCTCTCTCCATTCAGATCCATTGACAACTTCTCATTTTGCATTGCTCAGGTAGAACAGAAATCCCAATAAGATATGATTTTTGGATACATCATTTTCATAGTAGATTCCACCCGGCAGCTGCTGTAACCATCTTTCCCAGATCTATCTTGCGTGCCTGAATTTTTGCAATCTCTTTAATTCCATATCTCTAATTATGTTTATGAGGTTACTTCTTGAATGACTGGGGTTCTGTCAAACCCAGCATGAAATACTAACATTCCTCTTTCTTCTCAGATTGTTCTCTCAGTTCCACTTTGTCATTTTTGCTGTTACAACTTAGTTGGCTCCTAGCCACATAAAAGTAGGTTTTACAGTATCTTTATCCTCCCTTCAAAGAAAGGTTCGAACATAAAGTCAACTGTGTTCGTACAGGATGTCTTGGTTAATGCCAGGTTACTATGGACATTAACTCAAATACAGTAATTTAATGTCTCAGTTTTAAGTAATTGCTGCCATGGTAATTGAGTACTGAGGCACTTCTCAGCGTCACTTCATTTAAATACAACAGGTGAGATGCAGGTGAATTCACAGGCTGAAATCTGCCAACATCAGCAAACAAGTCTTAAACAACAGAAAGAAAAATTTCAATTAAACCTACAATGTTTGAGATGAGCCACCGTTTTTATTACAAAAATCCATTTAATTTTATTTTATTGTTGCAACAGGAAGTGTGGAAGGCCTTTTAAGAATGTGGTTAGTTTATACTCTTAGCAATTAACCACCAGCAATGCTAAAGAATTACAGATTGTACTGTAATTTTTCCCACTCCTTTTCATAGTAAAGCTTGTCCTATAATAACTGTACATACATTTAGCAGCTGTGTGCTAACTAGAAATGTCTTTGACTGATGAATACAAAGAGTACCCATAACGGAACATTCGCTTTTCCTAATTGCACTCTTTTCTTACAAATGTTAAAGGATTGGACATTTCCTATGTTACAAGACTCCCCATTGTTCCAAAGAAAAGGTTAGGTTGTCTTTCTATTTCAGCTGGAACCAACAACAGAGCATTCATTGAGAGAGAGCACAATGTTATCCTTTGTGGTCTTGCTTAACTATGTGTGGGAACTGAAACTAGAAAATCCCATGAGGATGGAAGATGAAAAGGCTTGGATAAAAACAAGTCTTTTTAAGAATTTGGAGGAAGGTTGCACCCCATTAATATTTCTCAGATTTCGATTTAGGAACTGATTTATATTAGGTCAGATATAATCCACATTTTTGTCTTTATTTATACTGTTTTCCTCTATAAGTTCAGAGTGGCTTATGTTTGAGTATAAAAACTACAATAAAGCAACTGAGTCAAAAATCAAAATCTATTTAATGTAAACATAAAAAAGAAAGAACTTAAATGAATTATTTTATGAAAACTTTTCAGCATTCATGAAATGTAATTGTATGTTGTCAAGTTGGTCTTGATTTGGTTTGGCCCCTCTTCTGGTGTGGGGTGAACCCTCTGCAGCCAGGCCCTCAAATCCAACAAATTGTACTTGCACTTTTAACATACAGGTGCACATCTTTCTTCAAAATATCCTAACCCTTGGTGAAAACATTGTAAAGGTTGTGATGCTGTAATGTTCAATCAACAGATCACCTGAGGCCAATGGTGAAAAATTCTGCTCCTTGCTGCATTTGACCTTATGTCCAGTTAGACACAAAACACAGCTTTGGAAAAAGATATTAACAGGTGGAGTGGGTCATATGGACAGCATTGTGTGCAAACAACAAATGTAACTTCTGAAATTGAACAGGGTCTCTGGGAAATCAAACATGCACTGCTTGATATGTTACTGTCTTTCCCACAATATCAACCATCTACTTCTTATTCGTATGTCCTGTAGCTTCTCAGGAAACAGCTTTTAGGTCTGAAGAGAATCTTGTGCATCATACACCCTACCTACAGCTGCTGTGCAAAATCCTAGCAGATTATTAGAATATCTGATTTCTCCCCCCAAAAATAGTGCCAATGCTGATAGAGTCTAGCTCAGTGGTCCCCAACCTTGGGCCTCCAGATGTTCTTGGACTTCAATTCCAAGAAATCCTGGCCAGCAGAAGTGGTGGTGAAGGCTTCTGGGAGTTATAGTTCAATAACATCTGGAGGCCCAAGGTTGAGGACCACTGGTCTAGCTAATATACTTCCATTTCTAAATTTATTGCCACATACATCCACATTCTCAGTGGCAGTGGCAGTAAACACTTGGAGAAAAGGTGTAAGACAGAAGAGAGCACAAGACAAGTATATGCAGGTATGAGGGAGCTTTTTCAAGTCCAGTAGAAATATAAGAAGGTCTATTGCTTTCCTCCTCAACTGTGTAGGACCCAACAATAATTTTTAAAAGCAGATATTCATAGAAGAAATTAGGACACAATAGCTCAAAGCAAGTGATAGTCCAACAAAGCATGTAAAGGGGGGCGGGGCTACAGCTTGTTGCTTGTCTATAGAGATCATCAACTGGAAATATCTGATAGCATAAGAAGAATAGCAGATACAGGGCACAACACTAGGAGATTGCCAATGTAATTCAACTAAAAATGGTGGGGTAGAGACACATCCACATAGTAAGAGGAAGATAATCTCTTTTGATGTCCTTCTCTCCCCACTTTGCATCATTTTTTTGGGGGAAAGAGATGTTTCTACACTTTCTCATCATAGAAAAATAACAGCATTTCAGTTTAAGTGAAGAGAGTCACAACTGCCACTTCCTCCATCAACAACATTCCATTTCTTGAGACTTCAGGACCAAAACCTGACCAGTGGCATCCCTTTGTGTTAGTACAGAGGCGTGCTCTTGACATGCCATAAAGGGAGAGCAGACTAGAGTTGAAACAGAGCAGAACTGTGTCTGGCCTTGCTGGATATGGGCACTCAAAACTAATGTATTTATAACAGGCATTTCTTAAATTACAATATCCACTCAGTGAGTTGAAAAAAACATACTGACAAGACGAAGTAAGTACCCAGGAACAAGGCACTACAAGTCACACTGAGGGCCCAACTACATGGGGAGAAACAATAAGTTTTTTAAACTTGGTCTTTGCCGGTTTCTGTTAGTGAATTCATTGTAGTTGTCCACTCCAATACCATGAATTATCCTGTTGCAAGAGTCCACACCGTACTTCCCAATCAATTCAATTTCCACTGCTAGCATAGTCCCACCCTTTTAACCCCACCCTCTTCCCCACCTCACAATGCTAAATTTGACAATCATAATAAAAAAGAAAGAAAAATTGTTTGGATGACGGGTGATAGCAGGTACTCAGGGCAATTATCCTGCTGTAACACCCCATTGAAGATGTGACTGTCAATATCACTTTAGACTCTTGTAGACAAGGTTCCCTCTAAGGTCCATGACTGCACGAGCATACACAACTCCACCCTCCTCTGCGCAGCTTTCGCCTTCCTCTGTATACCCACAGCTATCATTTCCAGTCCCTTTTGTTCTGGCCACAATAGGGGGCACATTCCGGGGTGAGGAAACCCATCCAACAGGGCTGAAAATTAGAGGGAATGTTGCCTGTAGACCATTAATATCACAATGTTTATGACTGCCCCTGTAGACCGAGAAAGTGAAAGTAGTTGAATCAGTGTAAAATAAAGCACCCCCTGCCTGCTGAACAAAAAGAAACAGATGTCCATAGAAAAAGACTGGGCTTCCCTATGTTTAATTTTATGTAATATAGCTGCTGATAAATACTTCAACTTTAACCATGCCAACACTGAGACAAAACTGTGGAGTAAATTGCAATGTAGTCACACTATGAGAAGAAAAAGTTACAAAATGATCCAAGTCTTTCTGACCAGGGCAAACCTCTCTGATGTGTACCATTTTAAAACATACTGCCCTAAAAAACACAACGAGAAGAATGTGGCTGCAAATTGTTCTCCCGCAACACAAAATACCAAGGACGCCCCTTTCACGTGAACCTCTGAGCCTCTCCTGCAGTATTGTAGACTTTTTACTTAGGTCATCTCAGTGCTCTTTGCCACTTTCACAACAGCCGTCCATAAGGAACCTAGAAAGCTTAGATACATACACAAGTCCTGGTGTAGTTTTTATTTTGTTGCTTTGGGAGAACCTTGATTTTAAAGGGGGCAACCACTTCTGAATACTCCCAACTTTGAAAATCCTGGAAAGGCTCATGATAAATCGTAAACGTTTCTGTCTTTATATTCTGTGTCATCTGATTTTCAACTTCCACTGCAGCTTTGTATTGCCATTTCAGACTGCCAATTATAAGAATATCTTTGTAGTGCCCTTCAGCCAAAAAGGATTCCTGTGATATTTGTCATCTGCCTATCATACTGGACTTTGTCAAAGACATAAGCAGTCATCTTACCTCTTTAGAAAGGCTTTGGGGAGTCCGTAGATGATTGAGATGGACAGATCTTTTATAAAATGGTTCATCATTTCCAAACAATATTTCTAAACACTAATCTATATAGTTTTGGATTCCAATTGATGTGTTTTTAATTGAGTGTGGTGATCAAATATTTCGTATGCCACCTTGGGTCCCCCCAGGGGATGAAGGAAGGAAGGAAGGAAATGGGAAATGGTGAGACATTTGTCTGGATTAATTTTGGTAATGCTTAAATACTTTCATTTACAAATTTTAAAAATTGTTCCATTTTACTTGGATAGTTTCATTAGTAATTGGGGACAACCTATTTTTAATTTTGTCCTCTCATCATTTTATTCTATTGTTAGTCTGTCATGTTATTTCATCCCACTGTTCTGTAAACAAATATTCTCATTAACAAGGCTGAAAACTGGCAATACTAAATACCAACTTTATTTATTCATAACACAAGTAAATTCCTTGGGAGACTCACTTTCTCGGGTTATCAAACTGGAGCCTCTCCACAATGCCTGACATTTAATTCAATAGTCCTATGACTACCAAGGACTAAGCTACTGTCTTCATTGTGAGCTCTTTAAAGGACTGTTTTGTTTTGTTTCGTTTCCTTCTGACATAGGTCCTGTCAAATGAAGGATTGCACTGGGAGTCCCCAACCAGCAGTACAATGCAGCAAGGTGGTTTGAAACAGGACGCAAGTGTTTTAATGCTTTTCCCATGGGAGCTGTGTCACTGGCCTTAACACTTGCCTGCTGGGCACCAACAGCTCTAATGTTTAGAAAGCAGCATTCAGAGGCAATCCCTAGCACTACAGCTGGCAGCCGAGCATCGATCTATATCTGTTTAATGCCAGTTTAACCTCATGCCACGTCCTTGTGCATGACAAATCCCACTACCTCCTTGGTTTGAGTTTAAGAAGCTTAGCTTAATGATCCAAGTGGCATAAACCTTCTGATAAGGAAGATTAAGACTGTATCTGGAGACACATAAATATGATTGCTAGAGTCAGGCTTTGTTTTGTGTGCTTTTTGAGTTTGTATATGAACTGATCTTCTAGGAGGGTGACTCACCTACCATTGCTCCAGAGGATTAGAGCCCTGTGGTTAATTTCCAACCACTTGAAAAGGAAAGCGATAATGGTATTTAAGTAGGAACAGTCAATGTTAAGATATAAACAGTTAAAACTCTATATCTGAAAAGTTGCGTATGTCTTAATCTGCTTCTTTAGAGACTATATGGGGGGCGGGGACAATAACATTTAAAGATGCAATTTTGAATAACCTATTAATTTGATCTAAACCATATATCCCCTTGCTCTGTCCATGCAAATCTTCCTTAGTTTTATGTTGTGTAGTTGCTGCTAAATACTGATGGGTCTACTCTTATTGAAACCAATAACTAAATGCTGTCCTTTTTCACACACTTTTTTAAAGGAACACTCAGATGTTGTTTCCAAATCACTAGCTTCCAGCACTCAACATGGTGCCTCTTTCATTTTTTTAGTTCTGATTTACATTTTAGAATAAAATAAATTTGTGGCTCCAGCCAGTCCAAGGTAGACAGAGAAAGAACTGTTAAGGCTTCTGGGGGCTCCTATGTCTTAAATCAAACATTTTCTCTTTGCAGCTTTTTAAAACTACATTTCATTTATCTAGGCTTTGGGAGACATAGGCAATATCTTCATTTATACTATCTCCGAATTGCCCTGTGTCAGTTTCCAGTTTCATAGTGCAAACCAGTCTCTAATTACTGATTTCCTTTCATGACTTTCTTTTGATAGCCAAGTGGTGCAGTTTGTATTTTTATAGTATTGTTTTATACTACTATTTCACTATTTAAAAATGAAAGAGAAAATATTGGAAATCAGCAGTTAAAGATTTTTTCCCCCAAAACCAACACATCTGATCTATACTACTGGTCAAAAACAAGCATTAAAGGCTAAATCCAGTTGTTAGTCCCAGCTACAGCAGACTCATGGAACCAAGGGGCCTCATATAAGTGTTGTCTTAAGAAATCCCACTTATTCAATTGGAATTGACAAGGTTGAAAAGGTTGAAAAGGTTACATTCAAAGTTATTCTAAAAATCAGTCACAATTCAATATATAAGCACCTGAGCCACTAACTCTACAGTGGGGTCTTGACTTGAGAACCTAATCCGTATTGGAAGGCGGTTCTCAAGTCAAAAAGTCCTCAGGTCAAATCTGCATTTCCCATAGGAATGCATTGAAAACCATTTGATCCGTATCTGCTCTTTTCCGTCCGTAGAAACTAATGGGAAGCTGCAATTCCGCCTTCGACTACTAGAGGGGAATATTTTGTTTCTTTTTTTCTTAGGTCAAGAAAGGTTCAGGGAAGGCAGGGAAAATACAGTCCAGGCAGGACAGTACCAGGCAGTCCGAAGACTGTCTCCCAATCCACTCTCTAAACGCTGGGAGGAGTGAGGAAGCAGACAGGCACCCTTTTCACTGGCCAAAAGTTAACTGAAAGTTCAAATTTTGCACTTTCCCTGCCTCCCACGTGGTTTTTTTCAGTTTTTAACTCAAATCTAAGTATGTAAGTCAAGTCAATATTTTCCTATGAGAGTGGTTCTTAAGTCAAAATGTTCTTAACTCGAGCCCTTCTTAAGTCAAGACCCCACTGTATTTTAAAAGTCTGATTGGATCTCTCTCTCTCTCTCTCTCTCCCCCAATTTTTAAAAACTGTCCAGATAATTGTACTCTTCCCTTCCCTGCCCACATGGTTATGTTGGGATCACAATATAACAATGCATATTTGTGGAACAAGCACAATAGCCTAGAGAGCATAGAAGGGAAGTGGCAATTCCACTTGAAGACTGCTGCAGAAAAACTATGATTAGGTAGCATTTTCAAGCTGCTCATGTGGATATCCCCCCCCCCAAGTTTACCCCCTTCGAGTCTACTAAAACCCTGCAGAAGGAGTTACAGCTGCAGCACTCCATTTTCTGATCAGTTGCAAAGTTATTTTAATTTCAGGGCAATGACATAGCATTTCTCCCCTTGATAATTCATAGCGCGCTCACTCTGGCCATGGAAGGCTATAGCCAGCATTGCATTTTCAAACAAACACTTTGTTAATTGCCAAATACAGTTTAACTAGATGCAGTGGGCTGGAGTTCATGACAACTAATGTCATAATAAATTTGTTTGTCTTTGAAGGGCCACATAACCCTCTAATATTTTTGCTCTAGTAAATTAACAAGCTCCGTCTCTGAAAATGGCTATGCATAAACAATGAGACCTGTGTTTAGCTAAGGTAGTTTAGATCTGACCCTATAAATCTTTGCTTAATGTAATATGTTGCTGGAAACTACAATCATAATCCATCACTAGAGGTCTCTATATAGCTCACAAATCACCAAGAAAAAACCCAAATGTAACCATAGCTTCTTAAACACAAGTGTGGTACCCTGTACAATTGAGTTAGGAGTTTTATCACAGTTTGAGTTTAAGGATGGATTACTATTTTTAAAAACGCTTTTTTGACGTCTGGATTTGTGAATCTAGTAATTTAAGTTAGCATTCAAGATCCGAGAGTATATCATCCCATGAATTTCATCCCAAACCATATTTAATGCTGCTATCTCCATCCTAGCAAGACCAAACTAGAAAGACAGTTAGTTCGTACAAAGGAGAAGACGAGATGGTGGGATTTGCCATTTTATACACAACCTCAAGGTTGAATTCATATCAAATTTCGTAAATTCCAGAGGCAGGGAAAGAAAACATCCTCAGGTTTTCTGTTGATAAATGATTGCATTCCTGCTGTGCTAATTCAAATGCACTGAGTTGTGAAATTTAGCTAATATAATTAATCTAGTAATATTGTAAATCTGCTATAGACAGATAACATGAGAATATTAGCTTCACAGTTTTGCAGTATGGCAGGCACTAATAAACTGTGGTGCTTTCTACAATCTGTTTTATTAGTTTCCAGACAAAAGGTACACAAAATAATTTTCAGAAGTACTAGAATATTTGGTAGAATTGATTTAGGGACCACCTGGAGGAGAAAGATACACAAATGCATCATAATATCTAACTAACAAAATATTGGTGTATCTTATTGGTAATGATCTTGTATGTGTTTCAAGCAGAACACTGACAATCCAAGTTCTTCATATGTTTTATTTCCATTGAATTGTTCTGTCTGATTCGGCACGAAAATAAACTAAAATAGAAAGAATATAAAAATAATAGAAGGAAAAAATAAGTGAGAGGTCGGATCAGAGGCAAACCTCTTTTTTTCAGAGAGGTTATTCACAATTTTTCTCAAAATGTTCTCTTGTGGACCATTAGAGCAAAGGGGTTTGAAGCTATTTTCCCCTCTTCTTTTCTCCTCTAAGCAAAGGTTGATTTAAATGTTGTTTGCGACAAGATTTCAACCAGAATTATCCTTTTGTCTTCTCTTCTTTTATTGTAAAGGTTCTGCTAGATAAGACGTGAGATACCACATAAAGTTCTTCTCCACCTTATCTAACTTGGACCCACACTTTCATTTCTTCTCATATCAGCAAATTGAAGTGAGGCCTAATCTGAGCTCTCCAGCACTCACAACTTCCCAAATGGCTAGCTATAGCCATGGCCAGTCACCAAACACAAAGTTGCTCCAAAGCATGCCCTTTCCATGACCCCTCCCGTCATGGCTTTTCATCCTTACACCAAAGAAAGTTTCACATCTTTGATATGCTGGCATGCACGGGTGTAGCAAGCCAGGGCTCACAAGGTCAAAAAATTGAACCATCAATAGTTTTTATAATTAGAAAAATAGAAGGTGCAATCTGCCACCCAGCTCAAACTTTCCTATCTCTGAGCATATAGTATTCAGAGGAAAGTGGCTTTCCCTGCAAACAAATGTTGTGGTTGAAACATTTGGCTTGGAGAAACTTGGACAATTAAAGTCTGACAATTAAAGTCTGTTAACTTCATAAATAACTGGAAATAAAACTGCCATATATGATTTCCGAACTTTTCAACAAGGTGTTTCTCTTTTGAGATGGCAAAAGAAACTTCTGGAAAATATTAAAAAACAGTCTTCTGCTGTTTGGGACCTGTTATGTCTGTTTCTTTGATTCCCCCCCCCCATAATTAAAGATCTCATCATTCCAGGCCTAAAATACTACACATTACACTATCCTTTGCCAGCTCAGTGTTCAATAGCAGCATTAGAAGTACTCATGGCATTTCTCCTTCTTTCCAAATCTAATCGTGCCATGATTCCCTGACAAAACTCAGTTCCCCAAAAGCAAGGTATTCCCACTTCTTGCAAACATTTTTTCCACATATATAATCCTGCATGGCACCATATCAAATTCTGCACAGTTTAATGCCTTTTGTGGTGAAATGTGCACAGGAAAACTGTCATGACGAACAGGAGTTGTAACCACTGCAGCTTGATTGACATTCCTTCTTCCTTTTTGTGTGTAATTCCTGTGCAGGAAAGATGTCTTTCTTCACAATCCTATGGAGGCTGGAATTTCTTCAAGAAAAAGAAAAGAGAACAACATTTCCAATAAATCCTATGAAATCTCTTATGAAATTTCTTCGTGGGGGGGGAGAGAAATCTAGAAATCTTTCATGGAGTAATTTTACTGTGTGGAGAAAAGAGAGACCTTTTCCCTCTCAGTTCCTCTCCAAAGGCGAGAGACAGAGATTCATATCCCTAATATTCACAAAAATACAATGTAGGAACCTCTCTCATGTGTATGTGTCCATGTTCTTGCTCTTCCTCTCTCTCTGGATCAAGAACTCTTCCTCATTTTGAACTCTCTTCATGGCTGTGGCAAAAGGGGACTATCACTGTGAGTGCCTGCCCTTCAACAGTGACTGTTACCCCACAGCTGAGATGGGCCTGTTCCTCATATAGACCTTATACTATAGAGGTACAAGCTTATACAGTTATGTTAGTCATGAATTCTATACTGTGAACAGCTGTTCCCATTTGCAAGCCATTTCACAGACTACATGTATTATGTGTGAACTAGGTAATCTCTAGGCAGCTGCTAAAATTCACACAAAAATAATTTGCCCACATATTCCTATAATTAATGGTAGCTGATCCCCCCAAGTCATATTCACCATGACAACTAGCTTTAGAGTTATAGAAGAGGGGAGACCTTAAAGGAGTCTTGTCTCTCCTACCCATAAAGAAGTTACATTACATTTTGTCTCATCTATAATGCCACAGACAGAGAACAGTGATGAACTTTTCCACAACTACTGCAGCTGTCCCAGGGGTGGTACTCCATGGAGAGTCAAGTCAAAAAAACATAGATGTTAGAGGTGCATTGGGGTAGCTGAGGATTTTCAGAATCCCAGGCTTCTTTCTCTGCTTCCTATGCCCCTACTGAAAAAGACAACAATTAGCTCTGTATGCCATGCCCCCAATTTGTAAGCTTTCCGTTGATTTGCTTTGGAAAATGAATGTGTCTATAACATTTTTTTCTACAATAACAATTTTTCTACTGATGTACTGTATATGAAATTTTGAAACATGATAGGCCTTAGAGAAAGGCACAAACCTTCCAAATTCAAGCAGTTACCTTCTGCAGTTTGTGTACTAGACATCTTTTGCTTTTTTCAACAACAGCAACAACAACAGAAGATGATTGAAACAATGCATGTGTCCCACATTTCAATTTCTGCTCCTAACACAAATCAGATTGTACATCTGCTTTGGTTCATCCTGGAACTGAATGTGAACATTCTGCTGCTTTCTAGACTCCATACAAATTGGTCTGAATCAGGCCTGTTGGGTATTCACCTCTCATGGTGCAAAATGAGAGATGGAAGACCACCCTGACATCAGGGACTGCATAACTCAATGCATTATTGATAGGCTATATGGACTCTCTGGGTTTTTTGTTTGTTTGTTTGTTTGTTTTTCTTAATCCACTGCACAGCACCACCAGAAATGATGCCAGTCTGAGAAATGTCATTACAAGTTTCCTGCTGCTAAAAACAATTAGAAAGGAAAAAGTCCACATACATGCTGCTGTATCTGGCTTGAGCTGACAGGGCTTGGGAAGCTGTGTTTCTTCTACAACTCACCTCCTAGCCATCACTAACACTTTGTAAACTGAAATGGCATAAAACGTGTAAAGCTGAGACAGCCCTGCCCTGTGTGATTAAATGCTTGGATTTAATAACACTGACATCTGCTAGAGAAAAACCTCAGTCGAATAACTCCTAGCAAGTTACCTGCTTCCATCATTTGCCAATGTCAACAGTTACAAAGATAGTTTATAGGGTCAACCTGGGAGGCTTCTGAGTACTCTATTCCTAGAAATCCCTGTCAGGATTGACTTGGTGGCATACTACGACTATGATGATGACGACAACAACAACAACAATAGCAGCAGCAGCAGCAGCAACAACAACAACAACAACAACAACAACAACAACAACAGCAACAACAACAACGTGGTGGTGGTGGTGGTAGTAGTAGTAGTAGTAGTAGTAGTAGTAGTAGTAGTATGCAAAACAGTTTGCTGCAAAACTTAAATCTCTAAGATCCACTGGCAAAATAAAGCTTAATTCTAATCCTCTTTAGCCAGAGTATCCTTTATTTAGGACTGCACTGCTGTTTTTAGTATGTCAACATTAGTATGTCATAGGTTAGCTTTCTGTGGGATCCAGTGAGGTTCAAATCCCCATTCTATGCTAGATTTTTCTTTTGTTGCTAGGGAAATACATGGAGCACTGAGACACTTTGAGTATCACACTTTCCTCTCAGTTTAAATTACTTTATAAAAAAGTCATTGTGATAAATGAGATAAGAACTCAAAAGTACAGTCTGGGCAAAAGGAAATGCATCCGAGAAATTATAAATAAGAAGTGGTTGAGTAAGAACTCTATGGTCCAGGCTTTCCATAGAATATTTATACTAGAAACCCTTGAGTTAATTGGAGTTGAATTTATCTGACTGAGAGCTATAAAAAACATGGTGCAAAATGAGGGATGGAAGACCACCCTGACATCAGGGACTGCATAACTCAATGCATTATTGATAGGCTACAGAGGCTTTTATCTCCAAGTCATTAACATTTTGAATCAATCCCATATCAGAAAAAACCTGAGGTCATTACCAGCATTTTAAAATTGCTTTTGCTCTAACATAAGGATTTCTTCTGCTGTTCCTGTTGTTTTGGTCCTTCACAAAAGTTCTCTGTGTTGTTTCTGAACCCGGTTATTCACCTAGGTATAAATATCCTCCCCTCTTTCTTTCTATCCGAGAGTGACTTACATTTCTTATGGACAGAATCCTTTTATGCTGATTTAGACTTGTATAAGAGACATTGCATAAGTCTTGTTAACAAATTGCCACTCATTAACAAGGTGCTGGTTACATTCCAGTCCCATCACAGTCCTGCAAGTTCAGGAGGGCCACAAGTTGCCTACCTTTGGGATATGGAAATAGTTACAACCTGCTGCATATCAAACAGGCTTCAGGTTTGACCTTTAGCTGCATTACAGACAAACAGCTGGAAATATCTGGGCATCATCACTCAGAGACAGGTGGACAGTAGCCATATCTGAGGCCATATTTCCCTCTTCTGCCTTTTCTCTCTACAGAGCCTACAGAAGTTGTGGTCTTTGGTAGGCAGCATTCAATGCACACCTAAAGTTTAGATGGACAGATAACAGAAGAGCTGAAAAGATTCAAATACTCTTTTTCCAGTCTAAGTTAACATGGAAGACCCACATTAAGACCAGCTGTCTTTTCGCCATTAAGGCAATACAGCAAGTTTGGAAATTTTGTTGCTCCAAAAATGAACAATTGATATACCTTATTTTGAATATATATATTCATAAAGTAGTCATGTAGTCATATATATATATGACTTGGTTGGCCAACCAAGTCATATATATATATGACTACATGACTACTTTATGAATATATATATTCAAAATAAGGTATATCAATTGTTCATTTTTGGAGCAACAAAATTTCCAAATGAAAACACAACGGAAGTGAAGAACAGATTTAAGGAACTAGATTTGGTGGACAGAGTGCCTGGAGAACTATGGATGGAGGTTCATAACATTATACAGGAGGCAACAACAAAAACCATCCCAAAGAAAAGGAAATGCAAGAAAGCAAAGTGGCTGTCCAATGAGGCCTTACAAATAGCAGAGAAGGGAAACAAAATGCAAGGGAGATAGGGAAAGTTACAGAAAATGGAATGTAGACTTCCAAAGAACAGCAAGGAGAGATAAGAGGGCCATCTTAAATGGATAGTGCAAAAATACAGAGGAAAATAATAGAAAGGGAAAAACCAAAGATTTGTTCAAGAAAACTGGAGATATTAAAGAAACATTTTGTACAAAGATGGATATGATGAAGGACAAAAATGGTAGGGATCTAACAGAAGCAGAAGACATCAAGAAGAGGTGGCAAGAATACACAGAGGAATTATACCAGAAAGATCTGGATGTCCCAGACAATCCAGAGAGTGTGGTTGCTGATCTTGAGCCAGAAATCCTGGAGAGTGAAGTCAAGTGGGCCTTAGAAAGCATGGCTAACAACAAGCCCAGAAGAGGTGATGGCATTCCAGTTGAACGACTGTATTTAAAATATTAAAAGATGACGCTGTTAAAGTGCTACACTCAATATGCCAGCAATTATGAAAAACTCAGCAGTAGCCAGAGGATTGGAAAAGATCAGTCTACATCCCAGTCCCAAAGAAGGGCAGTGCCGAAGAATGCTCTAACTACCGTACAATTGCACTCATTTCACACGCTAGCAAGGTTATGCTCAAAATCCTACAAGGTAGGCTTCAGCAGTATGTGGACCGAGAACTCCCAGAAGTACAAGCCGGATTTCGAAGGGGTAGAGGGACTAGAGACCAAATTGCTAACATGCGCTGGATTATGGAGAAAGCCAGAGAGTTCCAGGAAAACATCTACTTCTGCTTCATTGACTATGCAAAAGCCTTTGACTGTTTGGACCACAACAAACTATGGCAAGTTCTTAAAGAAATTGGCATGTCTGACCACCTTATCTATCTCCTGAGAAATCTTTATGTGGGACAGGAAGCAAGAGTTACAACTGGATATGGAACAACTGATTGGTTCAAAATTGGGAAAGGAGTACGACAAGGTTGTATATTGTCTCCCTGCTTATTTATATATGCAGAATACATCATGCGAAAGGCTGGACTGGAGGAATCTCAAACCGGAATTAAGATTGCTGGAAGAAATATCAACAACCTCCGATATGCAGATGATACCACTCTGATGGCAGAAAGTGAGGAGGAATTAAAGAATCTCGTAATGAGGGTGAAAGAGGAGAGTGCAAAAAACTGTCTGAAGCTCAACATCAAAAAAGCTAAGATCATAGCCACTGGTCCCATCACTTCTGGGCAAATAGAAGGGAAAGATATGGAGGCAGTGACAGATTTTAGTTTCTTGGGCTCCATGATCACTGCAGATGATGAAAGCACGAAATTAAAAGACACCTGCTTCTTGGGAGGAAAGCGATGACAAAGCTTGACAGCATCTTAAAAAGCAGAGACATCACCTTCCCAACAAAAGTCCAAATAGTCAAAGCTATGGTTTTTCCAGTAGTGATGTATGGAAGTGAGAGCTGGAACATAAAGAAAGCTGACCACCAAAGAATTGATGCTTTTGAATTGTGGTGCTGGAGGAGGCTCTTGAGAGTCCCCTGGAATGCAAGGAGAACGAACCTATCCATTCTAAAGGAAATCCACCCTGAGTGCTCACTGGAAGGACAGATCCTGAAGCTGAGGCTTCAATATTTTGGCCATCTCATGAGAAGAGAAGACTCCCTGGAAAAGACCCTGATGTTGGGAAAGTGTGAATTCAAGAGGAGAAGGGAACGTCAGAAGATGAGATAGCTGGACAGTGTCATCAAAGCTACCACCATGAATTTGACCCAACTCCGGGAGGCAGTGGAAGATAGGAGGGCCTGGCTTGATCTGGTCCATGGGGTCACGAAGAGTCGGACATGACTAAACAAGTTCTGTGATCACTCACATTCATTTTTCAAATGAAAGGTATTTTAAAAGTCTTTTATATATTAAGTTGCATCCTGGTCTTGGGCTTTAGCATTAGAATGAATTGTGGTATACAGCAGTGGTCCCCAACCTTGGGCCTCCAGATGTTCTTTGACTACAACTCCCAGAAGCCTTCACCACCACCTCTGCTGGCCAGGATTTCTGGGAGTTGAAGTCCAAGAACATCTGGAGGCCCAAGGTTGGGGACCACTGGTATACAGTACCCATACTTGCCAAAGTAGGATAAGAAGTACATATTCTAGAACTGTTACTTTAAGCCAGTGAAGTTTCAGGGTTATTGATTTTGGTTTTCAGTTTACCATAGTTAGGTTGTACCGTAGTTAAGTTGTGCTCTAAAATTTCACTTAAATGGGGAATCTCATTGGATGGAGTTTTACAGAATGAGCCCCCTCGTTTTTGTCTCTGTCTTCCTCCTGCATAATGTACTTGCTTTTACATTTCATTTTACTTGCTTCCGGGATTCATATTTTGTTTTCTGTGCATGTTTTGGATTTATTCTTTCCTTTTAACATCTGGGATGTAGGTCAAAAAGTGTTACTGTCAACAAATGACTATTGGAATAGCTCCTTTTCAAAGTTGACTTTTTTGCTTTGTGTTATCAGATTGTAGCAGGGGAGAAAATTGTAACTAGGAGTGTGTATTGAGAGTGATACAAGCAAGAGTGACACTAACAATAAACTAGGTTATTTTTCTTCCATGTAGCAGTGCATAATGAAATTGATAATGTCATTTTTGATGGATAGTCACATGTAGGTAGAAATCCTCCATGAGGCCTGAACAGAGCAAAATTTCCTTTCAAGAGGGAGGAAGTATTTACAGAAGTATAAGATGGAAGGATTCTATAAAGGTTAAGTAATCCCTTAGATCAGGATGGGAAGCCCTTTTCTGTCATTGGGTCACTTTTCTTTAGACAGAGGTTTTCTGGGTCCATATGCTGGCAACCTGAAGGGTCAAATGCAAAAGTAAACAAGAACAGACCCTCTCTCTTTCTCTCTCCCTCTTCCACCCTTTCTTTACCCAATACCTTCTTTTTTGCTCTCTTGCTGAACCTCATTTTCTTCTCCTCATCCATAGGAGAAGGGCAGGCCGTTTTTCTTTAAACAAAGCAAACATAATACTTGCCTTTTCAAAAAAGAAAAGAAAAGAATGACCTCCTGGTAGCTACTCTGAAGTATGATTCTTGTTTAAAGCAAGGCATTGTCTCCCCATGTTTGCATTTTGTTTTAGGGTAAAAATGCTGTGCTCAAGAAACCAGAAATCCCCCCATAAAAACACAGTACATCTACATGCAGTAATTTGTGGCTCTGTTGTAAATATTCCTCCAGGGAGACAGAAAACAGACAATAGGCAAGCACATGTACCTCACACGTAAGAGTCCTACAGCCAATGAATATTTAGAATTTTCTATTTGTGAAACTGATATTCCATCCAACATTTCATTCAGTTTTCAAATGTCTGACAAAGTGGATGTGTCCACAAAAGTACACATTAAAATATAATAGTCTTTATGGTGCCACATATTTTTTCTTTTTATATATATTTATTTTTTCTCCTTTTTTGTCATTTTGTTTTGTTTTGTTTCTTTGTATTTTGCCTGATACGCTTGCACAGAGGCTACCTCTTCCAGAAGTGGTTGTAATATGTCACTTAATTCTGGAGGCTGCAGCCAGCAAGAAGAAGATTTGGGGGTTAAGTTCATGAGTGTCCAAAGGGGAAGGCAAGAGAAGATACTCTGTCCACCTCAGAATCCTGAATTTGATATTTCTTTAGGTACATAAGTACAAACTACAGTCAGGTCAACAATCCATAGGTAGCCATAGGACTTTGACCCTCCCAGAATAAATTCCCTGGATGTCCTTGATCAAGCCCATTGAAACTGTCCATCTAGAAATATGACATAAGCATTGCTAGACAAGTACTTCTTTTATGTTCATAGTTACCCATCTGCTACTTTGACAATGGCTTTAGTTATTAACCCTTCTAAACTATTCTGAAGCTTTCAACTTCACTGGGTCAGCAGTAGGAAATGCCCACAAACTCCACTACAGTGGGGTCTTGACTTGAGAACTTAATCCGTATTGGAAGGCGGTTCTCAAGTCAAAAAGTTCTCAGGTCAAATCTGCATTTCCCATAGGAATGTATTGAAAACCATTTGATCCGTATCTGCTCTTTTCCGCCCATAGAAACTAATGGGAAGCTGCTATTCTGCCCTCGACCACTAGAGGGGGATATTTTGTTTCTTTTTTTCTTAGGTCAAGAAAGGTTCAGGGAAGGCAGGGAAAATACAATCCAGGCAGTCTGAAGACTCCCAATCCACTCTCTAAACACTGGGAGGAGTGAGGAAGCAGATAGGCACCCTTTTCACTGTCCAACAGTTAACTGAAAGTTCAAATTTTGCACTTTCCCTGCCTCCCACGTGGTTTTTTTCAGTTCTTAACTCAAATCTAAGTATGTAAGTCAAGTCAATATTTTCCTATGAGAGTGGTTCTTAAGTCAAAATGTTCTTAACTTGAGCCGTTCTTAAGTCAAGACCCCACTGTATATGGATTGCTGCTCATGTACAAATTGTTCATTGTATACTACCATTTTTCACTGAGGTAAGTATTCAGACCTCAACAGTGTATAGCATCTGTGCTATGGGCAAACCTGACCATTAAAGAACACTTCATTTTACTCAGTACTTTGAAAGTACTTAAACATGGGCTTTGTGATTCCTCAGAGCTCACAACAGCTCAGTCAGGAGGACTTCTCTATGGTAGTTAGTTACTGACCTTTTCCACTCCTCTGGATTTAGTCTAACCCTGCTGTTTCAAGAGACTACTCCTCAGTTGAGATTTTATAAATATTTTTAATTAGAAAAATAAAGATTCACAGAAACCGTTTGTTTGCAAAAGCAGTAACATAAAAACATGTCCAGATTACAATAGATTAAATAAAGATTACAATAGTTAAATAAAGATGTTATTTCTTATTAAAATAAGAAATACTATATCTCTATGGTGACCTATTCCCACCCCTCCTTCTCCTTACCATGCTACATTCTGTAAACATTTCTCAATCCATCAGAAATTCCTCCCAGCTTGGTATAAGCTAAGAGCTCTCTAACATCTCCTCTCCTCCATCTTTTCTACATTCTTCGGACCTTCTTCTTCATAGCTGCAAACCAATTAACTTCAAAGAGGCATACTCTCCACCCCTAATTCCCATAGAGATGCAAGTGTGTTATCAATTAGACTTGTATGTTTGAGTCTTCACTCAGGCCTCTGTTGTCCTTGCACCCTTATCAGGATACACTCTGTACTAGCCTGGTTGTAAATTAGGAAAAACAGTCATTACTACATTCCAGTGCCTTCACGTCATTTCACTTTGAACATAATACACTCCATTTTCTTCAGACTATTTTATTTTATTTATTTGTTTGTTATATTTATATCTTGCCCATCCAGTCATTTGACTACTCTGGGTGGCGTACAGGAGAGAGAATAAACAATCAAAATAACATCAGTGTCCAAAAATAAATAACCATTCAAGATGGGAAAAACAAAGAAGATAGATCAAATAGTGCCCAGAGGGAAAGCCTGCTTGAATAGCCAGGTTCTTCTTCATGGCCTCTGTGAATACACACATATGGGTTTAGTCTGCGCCTGTGCTGACATTCTCGGAAAAAAGGTTTTTAATTGGCTTTTAAAAATACCCAGCGAAGGGGCCATACAGATCTCTGAAGGTAGATTATTCCATAACCAAGGAGCCACTGCCGAGAAGGCCTGGTTTCTTCTGGGCCTCTCTCGGTATTAGGCCCCTCAGCTGCACATCCTGACTAGATCAAGTGATAGGGAGAGATTTTGGTGGGAGAAGGTGTTCCATCATATAGCAACGTCCTAAACCATTTAGGGCTTTGTATGTAATCATTAAAACTTTAAAATCAATGCGGAAGCACACGGGCAGCCAGTGTGGGAGAGATATGGTGTTTTCTCACCCCACTAAGAAGTCTTGCTGCCACATTCTGCACTATTTGAAGCTTCTGCATCAGCCTCAAAGGTAGCCCCACATAGAGCACGTTACAGTGGTCTAATTGCGAGATTACAAGTGCATGCACTAAAGTGGTGAGCGCCCCAGCATCAAGATAGGGACACAGCTGGGCAATCCACCAAAGGTGAAAATAGGCGGAGTGGACCACTGATGCCACCTGGGTTTCCATGGTGAGTGCTGCGTCCAGATGTATCCCCAAGCTACGAACCTCACTCATCATGGTGAGAGTCACCCCCTCAAATGAGAGGGTGTTCCCAAACCGCTGATGGTGGGGCCACCCACCCTCACTACCTCCATCTTGTCTGGGTTCAGCCTCAACCCATTTTCCTGCATCCATTGCAGAACAGCCTCCAAGCAGTGCTGAGGGGACAGAACAACATCCACTGTAGTTGGAGAGAAGGAGATGTGGAGCTGTGTGTCATCAGCTTACTGATGGCACAATGCCCCACATCCCCTGATGACCCCTCCCAGTGGCCACAGAATTGGGGAGATTGAACAGCAGGGTCTGGCTAAATCCAAGGAGTGGAGACAGACACAAACTAGCTATCTTTAAGACTCCTACCTAACTGAGCTGTTGTGAGTTCTAAGGAATCACAAAGCCCATGTTTCTGTACTTGCAAAGTACTAGGTAAAAGTAAAGTGTTATTTTAAGGTCAGATGAGGTCTTGGGACTCCCTCAGCACAAAGGTAGTAGGTAAGTGGCCTGTTGAAAGCTCTGACTGAGTGCTAAGTGCTCCTTACGGTGGCTTGGGCACCACACACACAAAATCTGGCCTCATGCAAGATTTCTCCCACAGCATTTTTCTTTGGTACAATGACTATAGAGGAAGCCCATGCTGCATTGCTAGGTTCAATAACTCCCAAGTCTAGCATCTTTTGAATCTTCTGCTCAATTTGCACTGCATGAGATCCTATAGCTCTGTAGGGGCTTGAATGCACGGGGGGGGGGGTTATCACCAGTGTCTATTGCATGTGTGACCAAATCAGTGGTACCAGGTTTGTCAGTTTGGTAATATTCCACAATTGGAGAAAGCCAAACTTTCTCAAATGAACAAAGTTATCTAGCCAAGTCCCACCATTTTCCAAATCAGACAGAATATCCATAGGCTCTTCCTCTGGCCTAACACAAGCTGCTTGACATCTCACTACAATAGCTGTTCTGTCCTGATATGGCTTCAGACTGTTAACATGATAGATGAAGGGGTTTTCCCCCAAAACCAGGGTTTTGAGCAAGGTAATTTACAGTTCCAATGCATTGCAAAACCCTCCCTGGACCTTGCCATGAAACTTACAATTTATTCAGTTTAAAAGGATTCAAGACAAGAACAGAGTCTCCTACCTGGAACTCTCTGTGTCTCAATTTAATGTCATGATAATAAATTTGCTTTCCTGGGCCTGCTGTATATTTTATTTAGCCGTTTCTTGAATAGCTTTCAGTCTCATCCGCAAATTGTACACAAAGTCAGCAACAGGTACTGAGCTGGATTGGATTACACCTTCCCAGTCAGTCCTCAGTAAGTCTAAAGGTCAATGCAATTTTTCCCATACATCACCTCATCGGGGCTGAATCCGCCAAGTGATTTGTGTGGTGTACTTCTGTAAGCACATAAAAAATAGGGGAGAGACTCTTCCCAACCCTTCTCAAAGTCCTGGACATAAGCTTTAATCATTTTGAGCAAAGTCTGTTGAGTGCACTCCACCCGCCCATGAGACTGAGCATTGTAAGCAACACTGAAATATAAGGCAGTACCAGACAGTTCACAAACTTTCCTCATCAATTCACTTCTAAATGCACCAAGTCTGTCACAGATTAACACAGATGGGATTCCAATCCTGGAACAAACTTCCAAAAACACTTTGGCTATGGCATTTGCGGATATAGCTGAGAAAGCATAGGCTTCAGCCCACTTGCTGGTTGTGCAGATGAAAGTGATTACAAAATGTTTCTGTGATTTTGATGGCAAGAAAAGGTCCCAAAACATCCATCTGAAGACGATTAAAAACTTCACCCACTATAGGGGTCGGTTGGACACACGCCTCAGTCTTGTGATGTCCCACTCTCTGGCATATGTCACAAGAAGAAACAAAATCCCTCGCTGACTTTGCCACATTTGGCCAATAAAATGTTGGGTAACCCTTTGCAAAGTCTTTTTAACTGAGAGTGGATCAGTTTGACAAAAAGTAGCCTCTGGGGCACCTATGTCTTTACAAGCCTGTTCAAAGTTATTCAGAAAATCTAAGACATCTTCACCCTCCCGATAACAAGGTAAATGTTTTCGATCAAATTTGACAACTGAGTGCTTTTCCCTCTAGCCTCTATTTGCTTCCTCTGGGTCGCCTCCTCTTGCTCTTGGTCCTGTCTCCTGCACTGGCTGGCAATTAGCTCCATCTGTGCAACCAAAAAGTCAATCATCAACAGGGTCAGGAAATCTGTCTTAGAAGCAGGACGGGGGGCCTCTGGCAGGGGTATCACCATTATCTTGGCCTGGAGTGGTATCTGCGGCAGCACCCGCTCCTTGGCTGGGAGTCATGGTAGGGACTCGATCCACCCCTTGGTCTGTAATTCCCTCTCCTTCTAGGACAGGCATCTCATCTGAGTCACATCATCATCCTCCACTTGGATATTTGAGCCTCAGGTTGTCTGTGCTTGCACTGCTTCCTGGGCAGCAATTCTCACCTTGCGTCATCTTGCCCTGTTGGTATCAGGATTCCAAGTTTGAGTTGTCAAACTTTCTGTGAATCTGGGGTCCATTGTAGATATCCCAGTTATCCTGGGTCTAACGCCTCCAAGCACCGACGTAGGTACTGACATAGTCCCTGTGAGGACAACTCATTACATTTCTTGGGCCAAAATGTGATCCATGCCTCCAGGCATGGATGGCCTGTGAATTAGTTTCCCTTCTTGTCATCTTGTCTAGCAAAATAATATCTAAGAAAAACATCCTTATTCTAGAGTTCTTTGAACATGCAAACTGTTTCCAAACAGATTAGTCTCTCAGTCAGCTCAGGTTGTTCACATCTCATTTCTGCCAACTATGTGACAACCAAATCTCCCTAACAGTTAATTGCATGCTCAAATTATTACTTGAATTCCACTCATTTAAGGGCAGTGATGTCCAGTCCTCATGGCTTATTTGCTTTGAAATCTGTTCAGTGGCAAAGAAAAAAAAGCTTCTTCAAAAGTAAAATTGTTGCATTTTTCTGCATGTTCTGACATTGTTTTTAAGATATTTGCTGTGCTTACAAGCTTCTCTTCTGCTTACAAAACCATCTCCTTTTCTGACACTTTAAATTAGATTTCCAACTCTCTTTCGCCTTTGTCACTGAACTTGAGCAAAGAGTCTTCTTTTAATCATCACTGTTTCTAAAACAAGGGACATAAAGCAGAGTTCATTCCAACATATCAAGAATATGTCAATTTTACCTTCCAATGAAATGTGAAACTTTGTGGACATTGGATCAGTTTGAACAGAAATTAGCAACCCTTGAAATTTAATTGAAGTACAAATTACTTTGCAGACACCTTGGTTTATAGAGGAACCCCCATTAAAAATCAGTATCTAAAGAACAATCATGCTGAAAGCTAAAGTGCAATATAATTTTTGCAAAAGATCAGTTTTACTCTTTGCTAAGAAAAGGGAAATAATGCTAATCAAGGTGTATTTAGAAAGAGGACTTTAAATTGAGGGAAAGAACCTTTTATATGATACTGTATTTGATTAGCTCCATGTTAATTAGATTTTTGTTAAAGAAGATGACCATCTTTTCATTCTTTACTTTGACCTTATGTTCTTGTAGTTTTTAATCATCCTGGAAAGACTTCTGAATCAAGCCAGAATGAGCTAATTCCAGTTATTTTCTTTTCCAGTGTTGCTGCTTTTTTTGTAAGCTTCATATAAAACATAACAGTAATAATGCCTCACAAAACATTTCATCCCATCTATCCAGCCTTCAAGCAAGCCATTTAGTAAATTATGAATTTGACCATTGTCTATCATAATAAATAGATATTACTATGACAAATATATATGGGTGTATCTAGAAATCTCTCTTAGAAGCAAAACTTAACATGGAGGAGGGTTGTGTGTGCCAGGGAAGCCAACAGCAATACCCAAAGGAAACTAAATGTGACTTTTAGTCTAAAATCCCAGGAGAGTCATCAAAGTTAGAATGTTCAAGGTTGAGATGCCAGATTAAAACACATATATTCTTTCTAAGAAGGAACATCCATGTCAGCATTTTAATAGTTCCAGTGGTGGTGGGGTAGAGAAATTCCTGAAGAGCAACTACTATGCAACAACAATAGAGCAAGGCTGGTAGTAGTGGTACTTTTATAGAGAATAGTACTGACACTCTAGTTATTCCGGTGAAGAAAAAAGCAAAGAAAACAAAGAAAGCCCATTTCTGAATTATATCTCAGAAACTCAGCAATGTTTCAAAAATGAAACAAGAGATAGTGTTGGAAGAAGAGATCACACAATCAGCTACTGGGTAAGAGCAAAAGATAAGTACAAATTGTGATGTCACTAATGAAGCAACTAGATTAAATTTGGAAGGATGTCTAACTGATGTGCTCAGAGGAAAAAGTGAAGTCCACTACTGGTACACATAATTGGTACATGGTCTTCTGATTCCTTATGGAAAACATAAGATATGAAATGAAAAGTTCATATTTTGCAATATTTAGGGTAAGCAAACCAAAATGGACTGGAATGCATTTTCTATCAGATACTTATAAAGAGGATTGGAGGAGGGCCAATGTTGTCTCTATCTTCAAAAAAGGGCAAAAAAAGCGGTCATTGTGCAAACACCTAGAAAACAATGCAGTAATAACTAGAAGCCAACATGGATTTGTCAAGAACAAATCCTGCCAAACTAATTTGATCTTGTTTTCTGATCAGGTCACCTCCCGGATGGAGGAAGTCAAGTATATCTTGACTTCAGCAAAGCTTTTGGCAAAGTGCCTGATGATATCCTGATTAGCAACTGGGTGTGGGCTGGATAGATCAAGTGTCAGATGGATATACAATTGGCTACAGAATCATACTCAGAGATAGATGATTAATGGGTCCTTCTCTAACTGTGAGGAGGTCACAAGTGGGATACCCCAAGGCTCAGTCCTGGGACCAGTGCTCTCCAGTATTTTTATTAATGACTTGGATGAGGAAGTGCAGGGAATGCTTGTCAAATTTGCAGATGATACAAATTGGATGAAATACCACATTTCCCTGAAAATAAGACGAGGTCTTATATTAGTTTTTGCTCCAAAAACACATTAGAGCTCATTTTCGAGGTGTTTTTTTCATATACAACAATCTACATTTATTCAAATATAGTCATGGCATCTTCTTCTGGTTACTGCACAATGGTGGAGGGTGGGGTTTCACTTAACTGAGCTTATTTTTGGGGTAGGGCTTATCTTATGGGCATCCTGAAAAGTCATACCAGGGCTAGTTTTCAGGTTAGGTCTTATTTTTGGAAAAACAGGGTAGCTAATACCCTAGAAGAAAGAAACTAAATCCAAAATGGTCTTGATAGGATGGAGCATTGGGTTGAAATCAACAGAATGAAATTCAGCAGGGATAAGTGTAAAGTACTTCACCATGGAAAAAGAAACTAATTGCACAGTTACAAAATGGGGGATACCTGGCTCCTCAAAACAATTAGTGAGAAGGGTCTTGGAATTGTTGTGGATCACAAGCTAAATATGAGCCAACAGTATGATGTGGCTTCAAAAAAGGCAAATGCTATTTTAGGCTGCATTAATAGAAGTATAGTTTCAAAATCCCACAAGGTACTAGTCCCCGTCTATTCAGTACCGGTTAGGCCTCACCTTGAGTATTGTGTCCAGTTCTGGACACTACATTTCAAGGAGGATGCTGACAAATTGGAACAAGTTCAGAGGAGGGCGAGAAGGATGATCAGGGGGGTGGAAACCAAGCCTTATGAGGAAAAGCTGAAAGAATTGGGCATGTTTAGGCTTGAGAAAAGAAGACTGAGGGGTGATATGATAGCACTTTTCAAATATTTGAAAGGCTGTCATACAGAGGAGGGGCAAAATATGTTCTTGATCATCCCAGAGTACAGGACACACAACAATAGGTTCAAGTTAAAGAAAGCCAGATTTCAGTTGAATATCAGAAAAACTTCCTAACTGTTAAAGCAATACAACAGTGGAACCAGTTACCTCGGGAGTTGGTGAGTGCTCCAACACTGGAAACATTCAAGAAAAACTTGGATAATCACCTGGCAGATATGCTTTGATTGTATTCCTGCATTGAGCAGGGGGTTGGACTTGATGGCCTTATAGGCCCCTTCCAACTTCACTTTTCTATGATTCTATGATTCTATGATTCTACTCTGGGAACAACAAACTCAGAAGAAACAGTGAGGCTCTTATAGTGAGCTGAGACATGGCACAAGCAGGTAGGATTTATAATACAAAGTCTGATAACAGATTTAATAAGAAGCTGGTCAACAGAAGAGTTATTCAAGTCTGTGCTCCAGGTATAGATGCTGAAACATAACTGACTGAAAGCTGTTATGCATGTGTCTAGAAAAAAAAATTGATCATAAAATGGATTGAATTAATAAAGGAAGCCACAGCCTTTAGTTTGTAAGACCCAAGCTGGACTTTTGATGGCTGGATATTTTGGAGGTCATTGATTCCTAGAGTTACTTTAAGTGAGAAGTGACTTGACATCACATAGCAGAAGAAGGAAACAGAAAAGAATATAGATGTCTGGGTTTCTGACCATTTAATTCAGTATATATGTCTACTGAACATCAAAATATCTAGTTATAAATGAGGCTAAATCCAATTTTAGTCCCAACTAAAAATCAATGAAATGTACATTAATGTTGAATAGCAAATCTCATTCATTTTTACAGGGCCTACTCTGATTGGATTGCATGTCTATAGCATCTCTGCGTCTTTGGACATCTCATTTGAAAATTCCATATAGTGACAATATCACTTTTTTATATATTGCAAATACTTGCATAATGAAGTTAAACATCTTACACCATGACAATATACTACAGAATAAAAGTTTGGAAGGGTCCACTGAAAAATGGACCCGTCAGTCCAATGGCTAGTGAAACTGGATTAGTTGAGTGAATATACCTGACATTCAGTAATTCTCTTTACACAATGTATCTGTTGTAACTGAATGTGAAAAGTAGAATTGTGATACCAATTCTGCCTCCTTTGTGCAAGAGCATTATAAGCCATTTGAAAGCTGAATTCCCTGTCTTGAGGCTTCCAGGAGTTGCAATTCACTTTTCTTGCCGGGGGGGGGGGAAGTGATCTGGGACAGGGCTGGGCTGCAAAGACAACCTTGAGGAATTGGTTAGGGTTGCACTTTAAACCCAACCCCTATGACTGTGCTTTTCAATAAACTCTAAAAAGCCCCATCTTTTGATGCCTTTTTCTCGTGCTTCTCACCCTTTTGCTCATCCTGCAGCCCCAATTCTGTTGGTTCTCGTTCTTAATTTTCTACTCTTCTTCTTCCTCTAACTGACATTCTCCTCACCCAGGCTTCTTTTAAATCCAGTCTAGACTGCATATTTCTGTTACACTTTCTCTTTCTTAACATGGTGAAAAGCCTCAGGATTCTTCAGTCTGGTTCACATGTGGCTTTCAATCACACTATTTTTCTGATTGTAATTTGTCGTTAATTTTTACACAAGTCCACAAGGTTCTATACAACTTCACTTGACATTACATCTCATGTACCATAGCTTAGTTTTAAACTGCATTACTGCAAACACATCACTCTGCTCTTTTGACTGGCTGTTTTGAAAAACTTGGATTTTAAATAAGTAATATTTTGACAAACACAAACTGTTTACTGTGTACTATTGACAGTGGAGGGGATGGGAACTGTTGTATTAACCATATGCTTTTCACATAGAAGCTTCAAATGAAGAAATGCCAGTGACACCAGATTTAGTCATTGGCTGGTCTCATTGTTTTGTTGCTTGCTATTTCACATAAGGTTATGTGGCACCTATAAAATAGTTTTAGAATTTGATTCAAATGTGAAATGGCATATTATTCAAGATTTTGATTAACCCAAATCTCTGTGGGAACATATGGAGACTGAGAGCAGAAACAGCTACTTTTCTTTGAAACAGGTTATAAAAAGATAGCAAGGGGAGCTCCTGAAGCTAAAATACTCGTTGGCAATAAATGTGAGACACCAAGCAATTCAAAACAGCTTGCAGAATAATCCGGTTAAAAAAAAGGAAAGCACGATAGTGTAGGAGTTAAAGCAAATGCTTTCAGGAGGAGAAATATAGGTTTGGATTGCTCTGCATCCATAATTAAGGCTTCACTCATTAAAGTTTCACACATGTTTTATCTGCACAGGATATCAAAAGAAAAAGAAGAATATGCTCACTGGAGAAAAAGAACAGAAGGAAACTCACTTATGTAACATGTCATAGAGAAACATAATATTGTAAAACTATAATGAACATTAGAGTTTTTAATATGAACCCACAACATTGGTAGGGACCTGAATAAGAAATATCAGGCAGAGAGTGGCCAAAATGTCAAATCCCATCATGCTAGCTGTCTATCACCTCCACACACATGCACACTGGTTACTTTAAATGCAATATTTGTGAACTTATTTTAAAACTGCAGTCACTGAAATACAAGCTGATGTCTCTAAGGTTATGTCAGGTTCAGCCAGGCTTGACATCTGGCTTGTGAGCATCAGCTCTAATAACAAAAGGGATGACCTAGGTATCCATGTTATAGCTCTCAACCTGTTTCACCTGAGGCTGGCCATCAAATCAGGGGTTCTCACATTTTGTAGTCTTACATTCCCCTAGTCACTTTGCCAATGAGCCAGAGAATTTTCCTGAGAAGGACATTTATATGTTTACAGGCATTTTGTTACTCTATTATTTATGGCAAATTGGCAGGCATGGGGACTGGGGATTAGGAGAAACACTGAATGAATGGGGTTACTGCTAACATGTCAGAAGATAGATAATCTATGGCAGGTGTGTAGCAGATAACACATCACGCTTGCTGGAAACTGAGCCAGAGTGAATTCCTAGCAATTGTTACAAAAATCCCATTAGACTACTCCAGTACCACTGGCTGCGAACTAGTGCACTAAAGTATATCACGGCAGAACAAAACTAAAATGAATATTCTTGATCTTACAGAAAGCTCCACAGCACAACTGTATAGCTGTATCATTGGACACCATTGTAGGCAATGAATTTTATTCCTATTTAAATATGTTTAGGATTGTAGCCCTAAGGGGTTCATTACACAAAACAAATATATTAAGGATTTGAAATAGAGATGGGCATGAACCTCAGTTTAGAGGTTCGTGCTGGTTTGTACTCACAGCACAACAGGTGCCGTGCATTGCTTTCCCCGCCTCCCCATCAGCCCTCACCAGCCAGTGCACACTCCTCTCCTCCTTGTCTTTGGCTGCTCAGCCAGTGTCCAGCAGGAAGGCGGCCTTCCCTGCCCCACCTCATTGGCTGATTGCCCACTCAGATGAGGAGGCAGGACAGGCAAACCCATGTTCCTACTATGAACTGGTCAAACAGCTGAAGAGGAGAAAGAGAAAAGCACACGCCAGCTGGCAAGTGGGTCATCAGCTGGGGAGCAAGGGAAAGGAATGAGCTGCACACGTGGTGCTGTGCATACAAACTGGCTTGAACCTCCAAAACAAAGTTTGTGCCCATCTCTAAATTGGAAGTATTTATCTTATTTACATAAATATAAACAAGCAAAGATGCTATGAAACACTTTCCCTGCAATACTATTACAGATTTGCATACTGTTAAATTTGATCTACATTTCTTCCCAAGAATCTCTCCTAAATATTTTGTCTCTACCTTTCTTTCAGACAAAATTTTGTTCAGTGTAATTACTCACCATCTTGCAACACACACACACCAGAAAAAACTTTGTAATCATCTTCTTGGATTAAATAGGGTATGGGGAAATTAGCAATGCAGTCCTTCAAAGGAAATATCCAAGTATTCATATGGGGCAAAGGGGACATGTTTTGATCTGAATTGAATTGAACTCTATCAGATCTATGTCTGACTAAATGTGTTCAGAACAGAGCTGGAAAATATTTTGTATCAATTTCAGATATGATTTCTGTGGCGTTTTGCATGGAGTGGAATGCCACGTGTAATGTAGGTTTTGCTTGGGGACAGATCTATTAACCAAGCTGTCATCAGGGTCTCAGGCTGTGTGACCAGAGTCAGACAGGATTTGATGACATTTCACCAATGTGTTGTTATGATGGCATGTATAATCAATGCCAAGGAGGAGAGTAAGAGTACTTTTCTACTGAATATGGGCACAGATCAAGCATGAAACAGTGGAATTTAGCTGTGATGCAAAGTGGGGGAATTAGGTGGACAGACCAGAAGTACAACTGAGGACTAGGTGAGGGAGAGAATGTACTCTCACATAGAAAGAGTACACCTGGAGACATGTGAAGCATGTTATGACAGAGCAAAACAGAGTACTCCCACTGGCATTTGGAGATGGTGCATGTCAGGAAACCAAGCACCAAAAAACAAACAAACAAACCCAGAAGCAGTGCACACCAAAAGAATTCACATCATATCCCATGGCTTTAAAAATAGCATGAAAAAACTGTAGCTCACAGCAATTCTTTGTGAAACATAGATGTATGTCATGTATTTGCCAAAAGGGAAACTAAAACGCTTTGCAAACCCAAATAGTAATAAACTCCACATCTGTTTTCCCTCACAGACGGGGTATCTTCAACACTTCCAAGTTGGTGCTAATCTATAAATTCAATCACATGTTAAATGATTATTTTATTTTCTTGCTTTTTACAAAATGAAAAAAGAGTTTGGGAAGAGGTAATTTTCACAGGCGAAGTGTTGAGGAGAGATGTTTAATTCTTCCTTTCCCTGCTTCTCCAGCACAAATCTTCCCCCAACTGCTCCTTCTGAGAGGTCCAGGTACATATTTATCCTTGTAAGCAAATATTTTAGAATCCCCCACTTGGAAGACCAATGGACAGAATGAAGAGTTAAACATCCCTTCCTTCTTTTGACTACTGAAAATACTCATTCTGATGCTCCATTTCCACAAATAAATAGGCCATCCAAGTCATCTTATATGCAAATATGGGCGGCTGTTAATTTGCCCCCCCCCCCCTGGATATACCACACAGCTGCCTACAGAACCTATATTGTTTGTTCATCAGCAGTTTCAGCATTTTAAGTTTTATAGCCTAAGCAATTTACTAGAAATCACATTTAAATAATTTCAAGGAAACAAGGATTTGGATGAATGACTCTGAGGAACATGTCCATATGTGACATCTGTCAGGGGCATGTTCATTAAAGATACTCAGTCCCTGAAAGCTGCATGACAAATTGTGGAGCCCAATTATTAAGCAGACTAAAAAACAGTAAGTGTCTTGGGGTAGTACAGTCTATGTGGCATAATATTAAAATGCTATCTCCTTCTCCAGAGATTTTTCTCATCCTCCCCCATATGGGCTTAGCAATAGTGCTAAACCGGAAGGCTATCAGCCAAGGCAGGCCCTATACACATAACACTCAAATTAGTACAGTGCCTAATGACATAAACTCCCTTCTCCAATTCCCTTCTATAATAACCCAACCTAATGGTCAAGGAGAACAGTTCCAGCCCTCACTGAAAAGAGAAAACACCTTCAGCTATACATTGGATACTGAATTACACCTCTAGATGAATGCCCTTCTACTTTGTTACTTAATTAAGCAAAAGAATTATATAATGTGCTGGAATTTACTAGCATTCTATAAATTATTATTACTTTAATAGTGGCTAAACTATGTCATTTTAATGTCATTTAGCAGTTAAAGTTTCTTTGAATTGCCACCTAGTTCCTTCCTGCTGTGAAGAAAAAGCACATTTCCCCCTCATTATAGGAAATGAGAAGCATGCCTATTATCATTTCTACTCATCTACTGTGATCTACAAAAAAAGGGGGGGGAAGGCAAAAGAGAAAAACAGCTGTAGTAAACCCACAACTGAAATTAACTTCAGGAAAGAAAAGAGAAAAAGGAATGAGATCTATCTAAGCTATGCACTCTTGGTTATGCGTTTAGTTAAGCAAAGATTACATTCCATTGGACTTGTGATAATATTTCGCTTATGGAAGATAACGGACACAGCAGGACACAATAAGCCCTTCCATATGTTTGGGAAAGATAGTGAACCACACTTTCAAGCCACCCTCATGATGTACATTTTGCTTTTTGTAATACATAGCACAGTAACTCCCTAAGATATCTCTGTGTTTAAAAACCTCACATCCAACTTGTTCAGAATGGAGATGCACCACATTCCTTCCTGTATGACAGAAAACGTAACCAAAATAGCTGAGATTGGAGAGCCTTCCCATTTCATTAGCTTTCCCAGCACAGCTCCACCTTATTATGTCCCTGATCCAACTCTGTTTCATAATTAAACCCATTGTTATCATTCATTTGTTTATTTTAAACCCTGTTTTTTTTTTCTAGCAATGCTACTTACAAAGTATTTAAATGGCAAAACCCAAGACCTATTGGGATTTTACACCAGTGGATTGAGAGAGTGAGTGAGTGAGAGAGAGATCTTAATGGAAGCATTTGGAAATAAGAACAAAATATGAAATGACTGGAATATATATATATATGTGTGTGACGTATGACATAAACTTCTGGGTATTACATGCAGAACCACCTTCTTGTTATCTAACCCTTTCCATTCATTCCATATTTTTATGTATATATATAAACATGCTTTTGCACAAAAATAAGACTGTCACTCCTCGTTTATGAATTCTTCAGGCCAATTACAAGAACATCTTTGTGGTGTACTTAACACACTATTCATACAGCAACACTTCTGGAATTGAAAGAATCTTCGCTCTGGGGTTAGCATTGTGGAAGAGTTCCAAACACCCTCTGTGAACAAATGCCATTCCACGCTTTTATGCGCAGCTCTCAGGGCTTTGCTAGAAAACAATGCCATCAGTCTGTTGAAAGGGTCATTGTGGGGTATAAACATCCAGATTTTCTTCCCACAAGCTCCATATGTCTTTTGCTTTTGGCTGCATTTACCCAATTAATTAGAGAAAAATGAGCACATTCATATATATTGTGTTATATTGTCTTTACCAAGTGGTGGAAAGCTCAAAGTACCTTAGCCAAAATGAATTTCCTTTACTAAACGTGCAACAACACTGGGAATGGTCCCCCTTGTTTGTGCTGCAGCTCCCACTGTGGATTTCAAAGTATTTTCCTTCTGTCTGACACAATAGCTAATCATGAGTAAACCCAGTCTTTCTCTGTCAGAATGCAGTATATTTTGCTTGACCAGCCAGTGTTGGGAGTTTTTGGTTTCATTTGTTTTGGAGTTTTTTTGTAAAGTTTTTGTGTGCACTTTTTTGCCTCCTTTTCAGTGTTGTGTGATTGCATCTATTGGCCCTTTGGGAGGCAGAGTTTGTTGCCTGTGGATGTTTTGTAAACAGCAAAAAAACTCAGGCACGCTGAATGAAAGCCATCAGGAAAAGGGAGGGAGGGGTTAAGATTCTGACTTCTCTTCTTCTCTCACCCTCCCTGTGCTGCTTCCTCTCTGCTGTCCATAGAATAAAATGAAATTAAATTCAAGTGAGGCCAGTCTTAAAGGACAGGGTGGGTGGGTGCAGACAAATAGCAAGAAACAAAAGGGAAAGGAGGATAGTTGGTGGGCTCAGACACTGCTTCACTCACAGCTGGAAAATGGGTGAGAGAAAGCTGTAATAGAGTGTGAGGAGCAGGAAAGAGGGTGATGTTAATGCCAGAGAAAGATGAAACTGTTTCTTTTAATGCCGGAAGCCACCTTAGTTCCTTTAGGAGAAGGAGGTATATAATTATAAGGGAGGAAGGGAGGGAAGGAGAAAGGGTAATAAGGAGGGTAAGAGGCTGTAATCCAGATCAGAATTGTAGCAATTTGAGGTATCGTGTGGACTGTTGCTACATACCTTCCCAGGATGTTCAGACATTTCTGTGTGAATGGTTTCAGGAGCAGAAACTACCAATGAACACTGGGCGACCTTCCTGTCTAATCATGCCCTAAGAAAGCAGCATTGGAGTCAGACAATGCAATTTATAGGTATTTACCAGGAGAAAACCACAGTGAGTTTATTTGTACTTCTCTCAGGTAAATAAGTACAAAATTACAGGCTTCTTCTTAAATATGTCTTTTTTTAAAAAAAGGGTTCACTTGGGTGAAACTCTCCTGAGCTGCCCATTACTTAGTAAAGCAGGCAAAAGGGTGCAAAACAAATAAGTTGCACAGGGTCAGAGTAATGTGTTCTATCTCAGTATCTCATAATTTATAGGAATTATGGGGCTTGGAACCTGCAGGTATTATTCAACTTGCATTCAATTTCCAGCACTCCTCGATTTAGAAAGGCAACAGCGGAAAGACAAATCGCCTTAATTAACTCCCAGTTGTCAGTACTTCCTCCTTTCCATGAATGCATTTAATCCCTTTTGTTCATTACAATATTCCAGGGCCAAATATGAGCCTCCTCAAAGACTTGAGAAAACAGCAAGCAAAGACCCCTGCTATGGCAGTAGCCTACGTTTCTGATTCCAAAAACAAATACATCTTAGGGCAGTATTGTGCTTGAGGAGGAGTGCTGTGAAGTATTATTGGCAAGGTGTCTTATACCTCACAGTATGATTTCCATATATGGAACTACAGTGTGTTTGTTTGTTCCATATCCCACCTCTTCTCCAATGAGCTCAGAATGAAGTACTGTATGTGGCTCTCAACATCTCTCTGAGCCAGGTCAGTCTGAGAGTATGTTATTCGCTGTAGGTCAGCCATGGTTTCATGGCTCTGTGGAGACTTGAACCTGAACCTCTCAAGACTCAGCCCTACACTCTAATCACTAGACTCTACTGACTTTCACCACTACGTTCCAGGATGCCCAGTAGGCAAGGAAGGGCCCAGCCATTGAAACTGCCTATGTAAATCCTACTCGAAAGCATGCACCAAAGCTGATCCTGTCATGTTTTTATAGCTGCTGAAAAATGAAAAACGTCAACAGAGGGACTATGTCTGATTGTTTACTATTATATGGGAATGTGCATTTTTAAAATATAGTAGGGATGAGAGGAAAATTCAAAGTAGGAGCAGTAGAGGGGAAAGAAGAAAGCAACATGAGAAGGTGACCAATCTTGCTGACTCCCACTTTTGTCTTCTAACTGCTGCCCTTTATTTTGTTTTATTTTGTTTTTTAAAAATCTTCTCTGCCAAACTCTTCATCTAATCATCTTGCCTGCTTGGTGTCAGAGTTGTGTGTAAATCTATACACAATAGCAAAATGTCTTGGGCACTTCACAGAATTAAATAACTCAAGGCAGCAGATAGTGCATTGTATAAATTATAGAAAACAAGGGTCTGAAGTTGTTCCATGATGAATAAATTAAAGACAAATAACAGCAGGGGAGAGAGGCGTGCATTCAGACAAAGGATAAAGATTTGAAAAGAGATGGCTAGTCAATGAGGCAGAGAGCTCCTGGAAGGGAGAAGGCAGTAAAAAAGGATGTGAATCATTTCTCTAAAGACAAGTGATGGCTCTTGAAAATGATGCACCAAAAGTGAATATTTTAAGTTACTTAAAGCAATAACCAAGAAAATTAAATAGGACAGACACAGTGTTAATGTCTCTTTTCAGGTATATTTTTAAACCTTATTTTATTTATTTTTTCCAGTCTCATATGAACTCAACCTGGTCATATTAGATTACTAATTATTAGATAGTGATAAGTGTGTTATGTGAACATATCCAACAGGGTCAGAAACATACCCAGCTTCAACTGCCCCTCAGAGAGCTCAGTTTCCAAACCCTTTAGCATCTTATCTTTGTTGCCATGCTCTGGACACGCATTAGCTTTTCCAATCATCTTGTTAAACTGTGATATTGGAATGGGACACAGGAGAAGTCTGATCAAAGTAGAATAGTGGAACTTTTAGCTGTCTCTGAACTCTACACATCTGTTTCTATGGTCTCGGATCACATTAGGGTTGGGTGGCTTTCTTTGTTGTTTGTTTTGTTTTGCCCCTGCATCACACTGTTAGCTCATATTTAATTTATGGTTTCCCCTAGATCCTTCCTAGACATACTGCAAGATGGGATATATAAGGATTCCCAAGCTCCTCTGTAAAACTAGCCTTCCCCCCATCACTTCAGAAGCTAATATTACACCCAGAACCCTCTGGAGGCTTCTGGGACTGCTATCTGGGAGTAAACAAGCTATGTGGGGCTTGCTTGGAGGGTGAAACATGGGAAAAATTAGTTTTTGTGCCAGTAGGCACATGTTGCCCTCAGCAAGTTCTAAGGTTGGAATTTTGCCCTCAGACATGAAGTTGCCTGACCATTATTTATACCCTATTATCTTCCCATAGACGGACAGAACAGACGGACGGACGGACGGACGGACGGACGGACGGACAGACGGACGATAGACAGACGGACGGACGGACGGACGATAGACGGACAGATAGATAGATAGATAGATAGATAGATAGATAGATAGATAGATAGATAGATAGATAGATAGATAGATAGATAGATAGATAGATAGATAGATAGATAGATAGATAGATAGATAGATAGATAGATAGATGTAGTTTGTCTCATGTAGGATAGTTTCCATATGAAAGTGTTGTCAAAATTCACTAAGAAAAGGAAGCACTTTTCCTGTGCAAGCTCTGCTTTTTTAAATTTAATTTTCTTATCTGCAGTTGCCTGGCTGAACATAGTTCAGGCAATTAACCAGTAAAGACTCTTAACACTTTTACTTTTTTTTTTTTTTTTTTTTTTTTGCAATGTGGATTATTTTCTTCCCACTCCCACCCCACCCCCATGCTCTCTTTATTTCCCATTTTCATGTGCATACATGTCACTGCCTTGGACGTACTGACTAATAGTGGCCTTACTCAGCAACCAAGAAAAGCCGAAGACTATTTTGGGTGTTCATCTTAATTTTTGTCTCTAGATCTTCCCACTCAAAGAAAATTGCATTGCCCTTGGATGAAATGCTAGCAAATCAATAGCCATTTCAGACACTGTTGTGTTAGTTAACAAGATATTTTATTAAATTAGGGCAGCTTGTAGCAGAGCTGTTCTTTGTTTTATAAATTATGGAACTGTTGTTTTCTAATTAAAATAGAACACTGACTTTCCTTTCAGAGATAACATGGAAGGTTTTTATTTTTGCCAGCTCTGCTGAGCAGTCTTGATGACTCAGCAGAAGTGCCAGTCCACGTTTTTAAGGAAAATCCTGCAGTTCAGCTGTTTAGTAATTGGGTGTAATGGTAGAACTTGGTTAACCTTTGGACCATAGATTCCAATTAGAGATGTCCCCAAACTTCCCAATGAGTTTCACTGGGTGAATTCTATTTTACACAGTACTGTAGTCACAAATTCAGAAGTGGAAGGTCTTTCCATGAGACTTGCACTCACATACATGCTCTTTACTTCCTGAGTGCACACACTCCAAAACATCTGCAACTATAGGAGGGGGAGTCAGGAATCCACGGGGAGGGGAGGGAGAAATATAGTGACAGCTGCAACTACCACAGCTTTCCTACTACCACCACCACCCTGCTTCCACCTTCAATTTTCCCAGCAATCCCAATGAGTGAGTTGCAAGATGGCTCCTTTTCTGAGTTTTAGTCTATGTCTTGTGCATGCAGACAGACAAAAATAGGGGTACAGAAAGCCAAGCAACACCCAGGCCACCTTAGGCAGGCATGCAGGCAAGGAAACAATGGGAAGGAGAACCAGCTCCCACTACCCAGTACATAGTGTGAGGTGGAAGAAGATTCCCCCTACCCACTTCCCCCAAAAATGTTGTTTCAAGAATGCTGAGGGGACAGAGGATGCAACTACAGTGGAAATCCAAATTGGAGTGTTGTATGTGGAATCACAGTCAGTGCTCTCACAGGAGCTGTGGATTGATTCGGGAGTTCAGCGTTCATACTAGATGTGATGCAATTCATATTCCAGCCCACAACCACCCTTCTTTCCTTCCTTCTTCTAGTCCCACCTCTGCCAATCCTTCCTTCCTTCTCTGGTCCCACCTCTGCCAATTCTTTTAGGTGGGAAATATGGGAAATAAAAGTAATAATAATGGAAACCCAGTAATAAGGTGATAGGGTGATCTGGCACTAATCTCATACATGTAAGACTCTTTTTTTTAACAAAATCAGGTGAGAAGATATTCCCCCAGTTCTGAACATCATGTCCCAACTGTGTGTGTCACCAAAACACCACCTAAAGATATGCCCCTTGTCTTTATGAGAACATATCAAAGCTAACCACAAGATAAAAAGCCCACTAGAATTGTTCCAACTTGAAAAACTAGAAGCCCCCCCCCCCCCCATGGCAAAGAGAGAGAAAAAGCTGCTTTGGGCACAATAAGGGCTGAACTGATTCGAATCAGCCATGTGGTCAGTTTAAAAAAAAAAAACCTCAAATACAACCATTTACAGTATAAGCAGAGCAATCCATGGTATTTGACCATGTAGTCACAGCTATATGTAGCTCATTAAAGTTCATTTCTTCAACTTCCAGGAAGAAGCTTTTGCCAAGCATGTAGCAAGGACAGTGTTCAACCTTTCATATGACCCTTCAGTTGAATAGATGTAAGGGAGAAAGAGGAGTTATCTCCCTAGAAATTCTGGCACATATGATAGAATGCAAATTGGCAGGTCAGCCATTATAGTCAAATATCTGAAATAATATTTCTGCAAAACAAACACCAGGCTTTTCACCAATATCCCAATAATTTTAAATATAAAATGAGGGGAATAACCCCATTAGCATTACATTTTTCAGACTTTATTTGGTCAATATTTTCAGGCCAAAAGCAACCAAGAAAACTTTCTTACACTCTACTGGCATCAGGTCCTTTGAATAAAGCAGGATCTATGTATATGCACAATCTCTGATTTCTGGTGTGATAAATTAGGCTCAGAAAAAAATATATGTTTAGCACTTTTTTTAAAAAGGTGCTTCAAGTGGTGAAAGATCTGTTTTTCAAAGCACATGATTTTCCTCACCTGTGTACCTGCATTTAGGGCATTTTGTTTTAAGAGTTATTAAACAATAAACATGGCTTAATATGCAAGTTTGATTGCTGATGAACATAATCTCTGCGGAAATCCTATTGCAGGAGCCAACAGAAAGACCCTCAATATATTGCCACCAACCTTGGAGAACATGGCTTCTGGCTCTAAAAGTGAAAAGCTGAGCAATGTCCTATACAAATTTACAAGTGTGTAGTTCACATTGCCCACCATCTATCTCCACTCTCCCAAAAAAAGAAAGTGGATGCTCAGTGCCACTAACGAACATGATACCCATGCAAAGTCCCCATAATTCCAGGTGAGAATCCAGGGCAACCATGCTGAAAATAAACATACTCATCACATGCTTTTTTAAATGATGAAGTACAAAGATTAACGGAGGGCCAAAGAGGGCATGTGTCTTTCCTGTAACATGGGGCAATAGGACACTTATCTTACACAATTTTCTACTTACTGTTTTTGACTTTGACATCCTGCTCTGATTGCTTGATAAATTCTCCAAGAACATTATAAAAATTCCCTCTCCAAATGAGTGGTAATCGTTAAACATGAAAAACTCAGAAAGGAGTCATTGCCACAAAAGAAATAAGTGAAAGGTTTGAGTTACATGGTCTATAAATCTCACAATCAACACTGACTTGCATATGCATTAGAGATATTGGACATGTTTAAGAAATGTGTCTGCCATGGATTTTCTACTTATCATACATAAGATCCCCATTGAAGGCAGCTGATAACTGGGCTTTTTAACATGACAACATCAATTTATTTATCAGCTCCTTAGTGATCCAATGTCTAACAACATCTGGGAAATCATCAGATTGAAATTAAATGTAATAGAAAACTGTCGATCATTGGCCATTCTTTCAAATAAGATGTGACTAGATACTGTTGGGTTCCGGGTTTAGTTCATTTTGGAGGGGAGGTGTTTTCCCCCCCTTGTTTGTCTTTCAAAATGCTGGATTGTGGAATTTTTTTAAGCAACACATTTTCTTCCCCCTATAAACCTGTCCCAAGAATTTCTTTTCTACCTGATAGTAGGTAATGCTGTTGAAAACTCATGCACTTATCATCTCGGATAATTCAAATGTAGCTTAGTGGCATGTTCCATTAAACTGTAATCATCTTTTATTAAAGTAACAGCACACTGTTATAGAAATACACAGCCATGCCTATTGGAATGCATAACATCTAATCTATTCTGAAAGCTAATTCACACTTTATGGAGGCAGGTAGGCAGGCTGCATATTAGAATACATCACACGTGCAAGAGCATTGCTTATCTCCAGCAGTAGCAACTTCCTGGCATGTGTCTCTGAGTATTTGGAGATGTACATCACACTCCACCTTTGCACTGTACCTGTTGCCCAAGGGGAATAATTAAATAAACATGGAAAACATTTCTGTTGCTGTAAACCATGAATCAGCCATGAGAGCTGGTTCACATGTGATGATAACGAGGGCAAAGAAGCATCATAATGCACTGGATATTCCCCCATTTTTATCTGCATGTCAACAGATATTTACATTTTTACATCTTGGATTCTTGCATGTTTATTGGTTCTATTGATTTTTAAATTTTGTAATGCCGCCCAGAGTAGACCATTGGTCTAGATGGGCGGGGTATAAATGAATGAATGAATGAATGAATGAATGAATGAATGAATGAATGAATGAATGAATGAATGAATGAATGAATGAAAAACAGGGAGGCAGCAAAATAAAATGCTTTTCTCTCAAAACCTCAGTTCTTCACCTTTGAAAGGAAGTGTCAGCTGCTGTGTTTCCCCTCAGCTCAGGGAAAGGCAGTGTTGGAAAAGAGAGAGTCTGGAGCCTACAAAAAACCCTAATGCTGATGTTTAGGCCCCAGCCTCTCCTTTTTCAAAAAAAAAAAAAAAAAAAAAAAAGGAGGAGCTGCACCTCCTGGGAGCCTGCAGGAGTGGTAGCTCACCTTTCAAATGGGTCACTCAAAACCTCTTCCTATACCATTTAAAAGTAAAAAATGTCAGATTTTTTTCAAAACTGGAAAAAATAATACTTCTTAGCACTTCTACCGCTCTCTCTCTCTCTCTCTCTCTCTCTCTCTCTCTCTCTCTCTCTCTCTCTCTCTCTCTCTCTCTCTCTGTTGCATTTTTGGTGGTCTGTACAAGTTTCAGAAGGCCTGACCCACCCGAGTTGCCTCCCCTTCTGCAAATTACTGCTGCTTTATTGCCATCACTTACTTCTTGAACTGAATATTCTTGTTTTTAAATTAATCCTGTGAGTGAGTCCAAGGAAACCGTAAGGAACATGATGATCCCACTAACCTACATACCCAATTGCATTTCACTGCCTCTCGGTGGCATCACTAAGGGCAAATGAAGTAAACTGAGAGCCGAGGGAGTGCTTCCTGGATCTGTCATAAGGAACATCCACCTAACAGAGAATCATTGGGAGTTGTAAAGTTCAGTTCAGAGTAATCGATATGCTTCTTGATTAAGCTTGAAAAAGGGATTTTTTTGACTTCTTCCAAAAAGAAGAAGAAGCACTGAAGTGGGGAGCACTTTCCAAAACATTCACTCACTGCCTGCCCTTGACTGCTGGCCTGGGAAGAACTCTCTGTCCCAGGGATGCTGTTGGTCTGGGAGGAGGGATCAGATGTCTCTGGGGTCCGGGGTGGGGGAAAATGTGAAGCCTGCCCTGCTGTTACTGGTTCCAAATCAGACTGGGGATCTTCAGAAACAACCAGTAACTCCTCAAACTCCTCTAGGAAGAGGAGCAGTTCTTTAGGCACCTCTGGAAGCTGTGCTTCCATGCCTGCTTCCAAGGCCACCAGAGGAGGAACAGTGGTGCTCATGGTGGTGGTAGTAGACATACACGTGGTGGTGATGGACATGCTGCCACTGCCTAGTCTACGTAGCTTCACAGCCTTCTTCCCCTTGGATTGGCTGCGAAGAAATCCCTTCATTTTCTACTGCCTGCCTATGAAAACCAACTAGACAAATAATAAAGGTAAAGGTAAAGGTTCCCCTTGACATTTTTAGTCTAGTCGTGTCTGACTCTAGGGGGCGGTGCTCATCGCATTTTCAAGCCGTAGAGCCAGCATTAGTCTGAAGACAGTTTTCCGTTGCCACGTGGCCAGCGTGACTAGGGAACGCCGTTTTACATTCCTGCTGAGGTGGTACATATTTATCTACTCACATTTGCATGCTTTCGAACTGCTAGGTTGGCAAGGAGCTTGGACAAAGAGACGGGAGCTCACTCCGTCACATGGATTTGATCTTACAACTGCTGGTCTTCTGCGGTTTAGCCCACAGCGCCACCACGTCCCCACTAAACAAATAATAATAATAATCTAATTAATACAGCAAAGGGGAGAGGGAGTGATTATGCACATTTTATTTTTTGAATGATGGGGTGGTGGATTAATTATTTTATTAAAGAAAGCCCCCCAGTATAATGTGGATTGCTGCCACTTCATGGATTGCTGCCTTGTCATGGCGAAGGGGCTTGAGTAACTCAGAGAAGCTATGGGCTATGCCCTGCAGGGCCACCCAAGACGGACAGGTCATACTGGAGAGTTCCAACTAAATGCAACCCACCTGGGGTAGGAACCGGCAATTCCACTCCAGTATCTTTGCCAAGAACACCCCATGATCAGAAACAAAAGGATAAAAGATATGACACTGGAAGATGGGCCCCTCTGGTCGAAAGGTGACAGGTTTGTGATAAACCTGAGTAAATTGTTAAATGCAGTTTGGCAACAAGATCTAAGTATTGTAAGGATCAGAGCTATAAAGTAAAGCTAAGCATGAGTTAATGCAGCTGAGCTGATTGTATCAGCAGGATGAACAATACCAGGATTGGCTAATCAATGGGATATAGCTGAGAGACCAAGCAGACACCATTGTGGGTTGTTAAGGGTATTGCTATGGTTGTGGAGTGCTGTCATTGTGCTGGAGAATCCTGTGGAAGCCGTATCTATGAGCTTGGGAGAAGAGGAACTCTAGTGAACCGGACAGACTGCATGGTATATTGACCTTGACTATTTACTGGACTCTGACATTGATTTAAACTCTGTAACTCTGTGGATATAGCCGTGTGTGACAATTGGGACTGAACAAGGACTATGCTATGTATATACCTGTACATATCCTGTATATAATACATATATTCTACTATCAAGATTGTTTGCTGCCTGTGTCTTCACTTCACTTTGGGAAGCTCTGCTGGTTATCACCTTGTGGGGTAATCCTTGAAATACCGCCACTCTGTCAAAAGGCGTCCAACATGCTACTGAGGAAGAGCGGAAGACAACACAAGTAGCTCCAGAGCTAATGAAGTGGTTGGGACAAAGCCAAAAGGACACTCAGCTGTGGACGTGCCTGGAAGTGAAAGGAAAGTCCAATGCTGCAAAGAAAAATACTGCATAGGAACCTGGAATGTAAGATCTATGAACCTTGGGAAGCTGGATGTGGTCAAGCAAGAGATGGCAAGAATAAACATCGACACCCTAGGCATCAGTGAAATAAAATGGACAGAAATGGGTGAATTCAACTCAGATGATTATCATATCTACTATTGTGGGCAAGAATCCCGTAGAAGGAATGGAGTAACCCTCATAGTCAACAAAACAGTGAGAAAAGTTGTAATGGGATATAATCTCAAAAATGATAGAATGATGTCAATACGAATCCAAGGCAGACCTTTCAACATCACAATAATCCAAGTTTATACACCAACCACCATTGCTGAGGAGACTGAAATTGAACAATTTTATGAAGATTTACAACACCTTCTAGAACTGACACCAAAGAAAGATGTTCTTCTCATTCTAGGGGACTGGAATGCTAAAGTACAGAGTCAAGAGATAAAAGGAACAACAGAGAAGTTTGGCCTTGGAGTTCAGAATGAAGCAGGGCAAAGGCTAATAGAGTTTTGTCAAGAGAACAAGCTGGTCATCACAAACACCCTTTTCCAACAACACAAGAGGTGACTCTATACATGGAAATCACCAGATGGGCAATATTGAAATCAGATTGATTATATTCCCTGCAGCCAAAGATGGAGAAGCTCTACACAGTCAGCAAAAACAAGACCTGGAGCTGATTGTGGCTCTGATCATCAGCTTCTCATAGCAAAATTCAAGCTTAAACTGAAGAGAAAAACCACTGGGCTGCTCAGGTATAATCTAAACCAAATCCCTTATGAATACACAGTGGAAGTGAAGAACAGATTTCAGGAACTCGATTTGGTGGACAGAGTGCCTGAAGAACTTTGGATAGAGGCTCGTAAAGTGTTCTGTGTGAACCAAACTGTTGTATGTATGATTGAGACTAAGCCACGTTACAGTATCTTATTTACTTGATCTTTTTATTTACCCTGTTTGTTATTTAAATAAACCTTGTTCTTTTGTTTGTTAAAAATCCATTCCTGGTCTGTGTGACTTCTTATAGGGAATGGTTGGTGGCAGCTTAATTAAAGTGTGGTATACTCCAGTAGGTCTGGGGTTGTCACAAATAGCATTTCCACCTTGGTGCTTTCGTGGCTACTACAGGTATAACATCAAGTTACAACCATATAGTTAAACGAGAGTTTTGCCCAGTATATTAAATTAACTACAAGCAAAATGTAATTTCAAGATTAAAAAAATTATCCTAACACTGCATCTAGTTGGCAGTTACTAAGCAGCTCCCCTTCATGGATTGCTGCCTTGTCGTGGCGAAGGGGCTTGAGTAACTCAGTGAAGCTATGGGCTATGCCGTGCAGGGCCACCCAAGATGGACAGGTCAGTGGAGAGTTCCAACTAAACACAATCCACCTGGAGCAGGCAGTGGCAAGCCACTCCAGTACCTTTGCCAAGAAAGCCCCATGAACAGAAACAAAAGGCTAAAAGATATGACTCTGGAAGATGGGACTCTCAGGTCGGAAGGCGTCCAACATTCTACTGAAGAAGAGCGGATGACATGTACTGTACAAGTAGCACCAGAGCTAATGAAGTGGTTGGGCCAAAGCCGAAAGGACGCTCAGCTGTGGAAGGAAAGTCCGATGCTGCAAAGAAAAATACTGCACAGGAACCTGGAATGTAAGATCTATGAACCTTGATAAGCTGGATGTGGTCAAACAGGAGGTAGCAAGAATAAACATTGACATCCTGGGCATCAGTGAACTAAAATGGACAGGAATGGGCGAATTCAATTCAGACTGTTATCATATCTACTCTTGTGGGCAAGAAGCCCGTAGAAGGAATAGAGTAGCCCTCATAGTCAACAAAAGAGTGGGAAAAGCTGTAATGGGATATAATCTCAAAAATGATAGAATGAATGATGCCAATACGAATCCAAGGCAGACCTTTCAACATCACAATAATCCAAGTTTATGCACCAACCACCATTGCTGAGGAGACTGAAATTGACCAATTCTATGAAGACTTACAACACCTTCTAGAACTGACACCAAAGAAAGATGTTCTTCTCATTCTAGGGGACTGGAATGCTAAAGTAGGGAGTCAAGAGATAAAAGGAACAACAGGAAAGTTTGGCCTTAGAGTTCAGAATGAAGCAGGGCAAAGGCTAATAGAGTTTTGTCAAGAGAACAAGCTGGTCATCACAAACGCACTTTTCCAACAACACAAGAGGCGACTCTACACATGGAAATCACCAGATGGGTAATACCGTAATCAGATTGACTATATTCTCTGCAGCCAGAGATGGAGAAGCTCAGTCTATTCAGTCAGCAAAAACAAGACCTGGAGCTGATTGTGGTTCTGATCATTAGCTTCTCATAGCAAAATTCAAGCTTAAACTGAAGAGAGTAGGAAAAACCACTGGGCTAGTCAGGTATAATCTAAACCAAACCCCTTATGAATACACAGTGGAAGTGAAGAACAGATTTAAGGAACTAGATTTGGTGGACAGAGTGCCTGAAGAACTTTGGATAGAGGCTCATAACATTGTACAGGAGGCAGCAACAAAAACCATCCCAAGGAAAAGGAAATGCAAGAAAGCAAAGTGGCTGTCCAATGAGGCCTTAGAAATAGCAAAGAGGAGAAGGGAAACAAAATGCAAGGGAGATAGGGAAAGCTATAGAAAATTGAATGCAGATTTCCAAAGAATAGCAAGGTGTCAGCTTTCTCAGCGGAAATCACGGTTTTAGCAAAGTATTTGGCAGTTCAGGCATTCCAGGAATAACTCACACATAGTCCAGCAGCATTTCTTTCAGCAAAGTGTATTTACAGCAATATTTACAGCAGTCTGGCAGCATAACGAGTAGATGCGATCTTCAAGCAGGTGAAGATACAACTAACTGTACAATCATACATATATACATATACAGAACCAATCAGGTTACACATTACCTCATCCCTGGGTTGCATCATCCCTGGATTACATCATCTCTGCTGAGTCATCCTGACAGTTTCAGCACACCTGATCATTATGGCTTCTCATTAATATACTCCATTCTGCTCAGGCCTGCAATTTTCCTTGACACAAGGAGAGAAAACAGGGCCTTCTTAAATGAACAATGCAAAGAAATAGAGGAAAATAACAGAAAAGGAAAAAACCAGAGAACTGTTCAGGAAAATTGGAGATATTAGAGGAACATTTTGTGCAAAGGTGGACATGATAAAGGACAAAAATGGGAGGGACCTAACAGAAGCAGACGACATCAAGAAGAAGTGGCAAGAATACACAGAGGAATTATATCAGAAAGATTTGGATATCCCGGACAACCCAGACAATGTAGTTGCTGACCTTGAGCCAGACATCCTGGAGAGCGAAGTCAAGTGGGCCTTAGAAGTCTGGCTAACAACAAGGCCAGTGGAGGTGATGGCATTCCAGTTGAACTATTTAAAATCTTAAAAGATGATGCTGTTAAGTTGCTACAGTACATTCTATATGCCAGCAAGTTTGGAAAACTCAACAGTGAACAGAGGACTGAAAAAGATCAGTCTACATCTCAATCCTAAAGAAGGGCAGTGCCAAAGAATGCTCCAACTACCGTACAATTGCACTCATTTCATACGCTAGCAAGGTTATGCTCAAAATCCTCCAAGGTAGGCTTCAGCAGTATGTAGACCAAGAACTCCCAGAAGTACAAGCTGGATTCCGTAGGGGCAGAGGGACTCGAGACCAAATTGCTAACATGCCCTGGATTATGGAGAAAGCCAGAGAGTTCCAGAAAAACCTCTACTTCTGCTTCATTGACTATGCAAAAGCCTTTGACTGTGTGGACCACAGCAAACTATGGCAAGTCCTTAAAGAAATGGGAATGCCTGACCACCTTATCTATCTCCTGAGAAATCTATATGTGGGACAGGAAGCCACAGTTAGAACTGGATATGGAACAACTGGTTGGTTCAAAATTGGGAAAGGAGTACGACAAGGCTGTTTAGACTGTCCCCCTGCTTATTTAACTTATATGCAGAATACATCATGCGGAAGGCTGGACTGGAGGAATCCCAAGCTGGAATTAAGATTGCAGGAAGAAATATCAACAACCTCCGATATGCAGATGATACCATTCTGATGGCAGAAAGTGAGGAGGAATTGAAGAACCTTGTAATGAGGGTGAAAGAAGAGAGTGCAAAAAACAGTCTGAAATTCAACATCAAAAAAATTAAGATCATGGCCACTGGTCCCATCACCTCCTGGGAAATAGAAGGGGAAGATATGGAGGCAGTGACAGATTTTACTTTCTTGGGCTCTGTGATCACTGCAGATGGAGACAGCAGCCACGAAATTAAAAGACGCCTGCTTCTTGGGAGGAAAGCGGTGACAAACCTTGACAGCATCTTAAAAGGCAGAGACATTACCTTGCCAACAAAAGTCCGAATAGTCAAAGCTATGGTTTTCCCTGTATTGATGTATGGAAGTGAGAGCTGGACCATAAAGAAAGCTGACCACCGAAGAACTGATGTTTTTGAATTGTGGTGCTGGAGGAGGCTTTTGAGAGTCCCCTGGACAGCAAGGAGAACAAACCGATCAATTCTAAAGGAAAACAAACCTGAGTACTTACTGGAAGGACAGATCCTGAAGCTGAGGCTCCAGTACTTTGGCCATCTCATGAGAAGAGAAGACTCCTTGGAAAAGACCTTGATGTTGGGAAAGTGTGATGGCAAGAGGAGAAGGGGATGACAGAGGATGAGACGGTTGGACAGGGTCTTCGAAGCAACCAGCATGAATTTGACACAACTCCGGGAGGCAGTGAAAGATTGGAGGGCCTGGCTTGCTCTGGTCCATGGGGTCACAAAGTGTCAGACATGACTAAACAACGATAATGTAATTAGTAAAAATCCCCCCCCCCAACCCACTGTGGCTGAATGAAAAGCCAAAAAAATCCAAAAAGAAAAGCCCTGCCAGCTAAGTCTCAGTCAGAGACACACGCACCCACACGTCACACCAATTTCATTTTAGGGAAAAGGAGAAAAAAGGATTGATCCAGCTACACCCACCCACCCACTGTGCCTGAGATGCAAGCCTCCCAAGTTCCAAACCAAACTTTTGAAAACTGATTGAATAATGTAGTCCTGCCATCTAAACACACACACACATACACACACAAGTCACAGCAACAAATTCCTCCCCACCCATTGTGCCTCAGATGCAAGCCTGCACTCACGTGAACACGACACGACACAAGCCTCCAGAAAAAAAAAGTTTGGAAAAAACCTTCCAAGTAGCCTAAGCTACCTGAAAATCCCTTCCCAAATTCCCAGTACAGTTGATGATGATGGTGATGATGAATGGTAATTTTGAAAATGAAAAATATAAGTGATGCATTCGTTTGCTTTGCTGCCACAAAAGTGAAACCTAACCACCAGAGCAGCAGCAAGCCAGCAGCAACTGTTCTCACTCCAGAGAGCATGAACAGAAGTGCACAACACCTGGAGGGGGAGAGCTTATATACAGCCTCTCGGCACCTTTCGGCAGCGCTATTGGCTGCCGGACATGCCAATCCATGATCTCTGTTCTGATTTGCCAAAGCTTCTAATTGGCACCAGCAAGCTCAGAGAGACCCCCAAAATGGTAATGAATATATACGAATATTAACGGAGTGACGAATAAAACCAAGGAAATGTTCATCCAGCCATATTCTTTTAGATTTATATTTTTATGAATATGGGTCAATGAATATTTGACAAATCGGCTATATTTGTTGAAAAAGACAATCCATTTTTATATTCGTCCCCATCTCTAAAATAGACCCTTAGGATATATTTTCCTCTCCCCACCCCCCTTTAGAGCAGTGGGAGTAGAATGGAGTCCAATGGATTGCAGGTTGCAATTAGATGGGACAGAAAATAGATATAAGACCTTGCAGCTGGGTGATTGCAAGGGAACCACGGGTATAAACAGGAAGTTAGAGGAAATAGGTAGCTAACCCAAAGATTGCCAGTATCAAACTGAATTCTCACAACATGGTATCAGTCTTGATATCAAACCCATGGCCAGCTTCACTCCCCCAGAAAGCAACTAGTCTTCCACTGTCTGAATTAAAATGAATAATTACTCATTAGTTTTTTTAAAAAAAAATTCTTGGACTACAGATCCTAAAATTCCCCATTCTGAGAGTTTTACCTGACTTTTTACACACTTAACAGACATCTAAATATGGTTTACCTGGCAGAAAAGACCTGCGCTAGAAGCCTTTGAAGCTTAGCTAAGCCTAGCTCCACCCAAGATTTCTTCCCTGATAGAGATAGACATGAACAGCTATATCAGCACTTTGTGCTGGTTCATTTATCAGCTGAACACAGGTTTGGTGCTTCAAAGCACTCCGTCCTCCAGCACGCTCCCACTTGAGGCAGTGCCCAGAGGAAGGAGGGCAGGGAAGCAAGGCTGCTGCCTCTGAGTGAGCATCTACTGGAGAAGGTAGGGCTCTGAATCGCCAAACACCTGTTCGGCCAATAAACAAACCAACAAAAACGGTCCATGCCCATCTCTAGTCTCTGGTGCAAACTATTAATTTTCTTTCTGAACAGGAAGCTAGATGGAAACTGGAGAGTGGGTGGAATAGAAAATGTTTAATTCCTTCCAACTGGCCATGATTCATGAAATCATTCAGTTGTATGACATAAAACTGCATAGCAGGATTGTGGCCCATAGGTCAAAAACAGTATATTTGGATTGTCAATCCCATATTCCGATTCGGAAGAATTAGTGACACCAGCAGAAAAATTGTGATTAATGGACTATTTTCAACCAAAAATCTACTTCTGCTCTATAAAATATTGCAACAGATTTATTTGTTTGTTTTTCAAAGAGGACCCTGCAAGTTAAAGTAGTTTAAAGAAATTTAAAGCTGTTGAAGAAAATTGAAGAAAATTGAACCTGCTGAAATCAAGTAAATGAAACTAACATTCTCAGAAGGTATATATTCAAACTGAAACATATGTTAAAAAAACAGGATTTATGACTATGAATGACTATTTGTTTTAGCTTAACAATACAGATTCACTTTTCTGATTAGCATTTTAAATTTAATTGTGGGTTTTGAAAAAGCAGTACTATCATCTCTGAAATATATAACCAGCTTAGACCCTTTAGTGATAGGGTGGACTAAAAATCTAAGCAAACAAACTCAGAGCTCAGAAAATAAACTAATATAAACAGTCTGTAGAAGGCTTCAGTAGCCAGTCTGAACATGTGGGAAAGGAAGAGGGGATATTGAGTTACAGAAGGGCCCAGATTGATTGGAATCCAGGAAAGAATATTCTTTGCTTCAATCTTCCCTTGTGGGTGGGATCTGTGTACTGCTGAGCCCCATGATGCCCTTCATCTTGACTGTGTTCATCTCCTGTGCATTTTTGCTTTTTTCTAGATTTCTGGGACCCCTTTCCATTTTTTAGGATTATTTTTGCTGTTGCCTCCAGGCAGCCTACCCGTGGTGTCAGCATGCTACCTTGGGATAATTTTTTGACTCTTTTTTTTTCTGGTTTTTTAGGGGTCCTTCCCCCTCATCCCCCCCCATTCCTTTATTATTCATGCTGCCTTCTGCTGCTTGGTGGTGGACTCAAAGAAGAGAAGAGAGTCTGCATTGGATGGCAGGTGTGCCAGGTTTTAGGAAACTGCTGTGCTTCTTTGGGTTTCCAGTCAGAGAGACAAACCATACCCCAGAGCATGTGACTGCAGTATAAAACCTTTTAGCATTTTATGCATTTTATGATTGACTTTATTTATTCACTGTAGTACACCTTCACTGGTCAGCCTCTCAGTCCAAGAGATTCTTAGCATCCTGCAGTAAATTCACATTTCAAATAAGGCTGTCTTTCCTATAGTTGCCTGTGTTAAAGTTCACCGTTCTATACCATACCAGAGTAAAGGCAATAAAATGATATTCAAATAACTTGGAAGTTTTCTCCAGTGAGAAAAAAAATACTATTTTTGTAGGTTTTTTTTATACCTATAGCCTTTTAAAAGGTTCTAAATGCATACAACTCTCCTGCAACCCATATGTTTCACTATTCTTTCTTTAATCTTCAGATTTATACATTTATGAGATATGTATTTCTAGGCTGTCTATTGGAAACTGCTATTTTATCCTTGAGTTGCCCTGTTTCTGTTTCAGACTGAAAAGCACTCAACCACCCAAGTTTATTATTTCAGAGAATAGCGATGACATGTTGCTTCTTTGTTTGTTTGTTTATTGACATTCTGATTTTGTACATTTTCACAGAAAGAATTCCCACTTATCACTGACAGTCATGTAATAATGCTAGGCAAGAGTTATGTGGCTTGAGGGTGGGAGTTCGTCAATCCATAGCTGCCTGTATTCAAGTATAGCTTAAACAACATTCCCAAGGCTGGAAAAATTAATTCTTTTTCTGTCTGCCTTAGACTGCCATTTATATATTGCAGCACAGTAGGATTATTGGTTAATCTACCGACAAGGATGGTTATGCTGAAATGTATTTTTTTTATTTTAAAAAAGAGCTTAAGTTTTCTACTTTTGGGGGCAAGACCATAAGCTTGTACATGACATCAAATTTTCCTCAGAGAATTGCTTAATTCTTAGCTGAGTAAGTACGTGCTGGTGGTTACATACCAGTTGGCTCATGCAAGCAGTTCTGAACTGCAGTGCCTCAGAGTATATTTAATCTTAGAATTTTAAGAAGTTTAAGAAAAGTGTTCAAATGCTTACAGATTCATTAATGCATTGGAATGCAGCACAGAAATTGCAAATGAAAATGTCCATCTTAACTACCGCCCTGTGGAAGGAGTGAGCACCTTGCCATTAATTGTAATTTATTTGATTTAACTTCACCAAAGTTCTTTGGTTTTGTTGTGTGTGTGTGTTTTTTTTTTTAGGTGTAACTGTATGATGTACACATTCCATTTTTTCACCACCATCTGGCCAAGGCCATTCTGGGCAGTTTGCAACACATACCGTAAATACAACAATCAAATACAATTTAATATATCAAAGAATAGAAATAATAAAATATGAATAGGCAATGGAAATAGGCATCCTTCAGTCTCAAGAGACTATGGTAACATGCTCTGAATAGAGGTATTGGAACAGTGTCTCATGTGGCTGAGAAGGCCAATTCGAGAGTGACAATCCCTTCCACACTGAGGACAAATGCAATCTATCCCCTATCCAGCTCCCTGATTTTCCTGGTTTCGGGACTGCCTCTTTGCCTTGGTCTGCTGAACAAGTGTCTCTTCAAATTTGAATAAGCAATAACTCAAAGCATAAAAATACATCAAAACAAAACATTTTAAAATGTTCAAGGCATTTTAAATATTTTAAATATTTAAGATGGAGTACTGGTCAGGTAAGCTAGTTAGACTCAGTTGAGTTCACAGATATAACGTTTTTGAATGCCTGCCTAAATAGCCAGGTTTTTAATGACTTTTTAAATATTGTCAGCTAAAGGGCCAAGCAAATTGCAGGAGGAAGTTCATTCTATAGACAAAGAGCAACTGCCGAGAAGGCCCAGTTTCTTGTCTTCTCCCTCGGAGCCTCTCTCAGGTTTAGCATCCTCAGCCAGCCTGCTAGAGATGTTCTTATAGTTCAGGCAGATCTTGTTGGAAGTAGGTGTTCTGCCAGGTAGAGAGGTCCCAAACTCTTTAGGGTTCTGTAAGTTAAAACTGTAACCCTGAAGCTGGTAAAGAAATGGACAGGTAACCAGTGTAAGGTAGCCAGAATTGGGGTGGTATGATGATATTAATAAACTCCACTCAACAGTCAGGCCACCATGTTCTGGATCTGTTGAAGTTTCCATGACAGCCTCATAGGGAGCCCCATTGCAGTAGTCTAATCTTGAAATTACCAGTATGTGGACCAGTATGCATAAATAGTTACTTACATATGTTCAGCATATTTAAGTAACATATTCCACCTGAGCCACATGACAAAAGTTATTGTTAGAGCAAAGTCTTTCAATATAATTGCATCTGTTTGGATTCACAACACAGGCTCAAAATCAATGGATTTATAGCAGGTATTTCTTATACTAAAATCCCCAGTCAATGAGTTGAAAAATCAAACTGATAGGGCAAGGCAAGTACCCAAATGCAACCTACTGGATGTGGAATGAACGTCCACCGGAGGTACACCAGGTCCCCTCCCTTCAAATCTAACTGAGGCTGGTCAGCATTTCTATTGACTTTCGCAGGCAAGTGAAGATTTTTCTTTTCAGGCAACCTTTCCCTGAGTGACTTACTGCCTGAGTGGGGTTTTTAAATGGATTGTTGTGTCTTGCTGCTTTGAATGTGTTTTTGGGATTGCTTTTGTTTACTATTTTCAAGTTTGGTATTTGTTTGGTCTTTTGTGTGTGTGAGAGAGAGAGTGTGTGTATTTATATATGTACTGTTATATATATTAAAGCTTAAAAAAGTAAGTATACACACACACACACCACACACACACACACACACATAATGCTTATTGTTTTTAGCTTTAAATATTGTCTTATTAATGATTATCCCACCTATTTTCCAGGAGCACATTTTGCTACTGTTTTTTGCAGTTCATTGTGAATTTGGTACTTATTTTTAAAATGTATACTACTGTTTCCTCAAGCTACAAGCTTTTTTGTTGTTATCTGGGGTTGATTTGGCCTGTTATTTAGAAGATATGGAAATTTAAAGATGCTTTGAAATTTTCATGAACTCTGGTTGCACATGCTCATGTAAATATTTCATAGCCATTGCCCAAGCCTCTTGCCAATACCTCAGGAAATGAATAAGTGCCATTAAGATGGTTGTAGCCACTTGGCACTGTACTTCTCGACAGGATGGTAGACTGGGATTTCAGCCTTGCCACAGGGATAAGTGTCTTTGAATAAATAAATACAATCACAGAGGAGTGATGGGGGTGGGGAGAAAGCAAAGGAAAGAGAAGAACCAGAGAGAGAGAGGTGCCATGCAGGTATGGGAGAGGTACCATGAAGAGGCAGACAGAGAAAGAGAGAGGAGCCAAAGAGAGTGCACAATTGGACAGACATATAGCTTGCATTTTGGACTATTCCTGGCACAGTCCAGTGTGAGCTATTTTCAGGTGATCAGACAACATATAGGAAATCACAAACCAATCAGACACTGCTCCATGCTCAATCCAGACTTTTTAGGTCCAGCAGAAGGGCTACTCTTTATTGGAGTTAGGCTGGAGTGATTCCTATGTGCATTGAAGAGTGGCTTTAAGGTAGATTGGTCCAAGCAAAGTGACCTTTTCCAGCATGTTCAGACATGTTGCCATGATCACCATCTGATCACATCCAGAGAGAGAGAGAGAGAGAGAGAGAGAGAGAGGAGCCAAGAAGAGATCATAAACAAGAGGGAGAAAAGGAAAGACTCCCACCCCACCACCACCAAGAGGGGAAGAGAGAATAGAACCACAGAGAAAGAAGGAGGAAGACTGAGATAAAAGAGAGAGAGAGAGAGGTAATAGAGAGAAAAGGAGTCACAAAACAAGCAATAGAGGAAGTACACAAAAATATAGAGAAGAACCATGGGGGGCACTGAGAGGAAGAGAAAGGGAGGGAGGTCGTAGGCCTAGAAGCCACAGAGAGGGAGAGGGAGAGAAAAAAATGGACCCTCACATAGAGAAGGGGAAAGTCAGAAAGAGAGTGGAGCTTTAAACAAATGGCGGGCGGGGGGGGGGGAGAGCTGTAGATGAGGAAGGAGGGAGAAGGAGAAAAAGAGAAAATACAGTGAGGGTGTATTTCATGTTGTTAAACTTCTGTTTTAAATCTAGGAAAACTTGACTTCTGATATTGGCATGGTGAACATTCAGGCAGGCATTTGCTGTGTAAAGCTTGGTATCCTGATTCCTGCTGGTAACATAGGTATAATACTGCAAGGCAATGTCAAAACATTCCCTAGAATTATGAATCCAAAAGCAACATCTCAAACTCATAAGCCGGAGGGTTTTACAGTATATATATAAAATATATTCAAGATATATTCAAGATGAAACTCATGCTATCCATAAATTGTTGTTGTTGTAGGCTGACAAACATTGCTTGCTCTTTTTCTCTAATTGTAGCTTTCACTTCCTTCTTGGATATGTCCACACAGCCAGAGAACCACTTCCCTTTTCTTTCCTGATGCTACTCCCCTGATCATTTCTATTCATAATTTACAAAGAAAAGAGGAAGAATTCCCATCTACTACCACAATGACTTTATAAGCAGTATCAGTAGGCTGCTGATTAGCAGACTGAAGATGGGGCACTGGAGAAGATTATTCAATAAGATTGTTTACTTTCCTGAGTGGAGGAGACTATGTCCATGAACTTATGAGCCTCGTGGCGCAGTGGTTAAAACGCTGTACTGCAGCTAAAACTGTACTCACGACTTGGGGTTCAAATCCCAGGTAGCCGGCTCAAGGTTGACTCAGCCTTCCATCCTTCCGAGGTCGGTAAAATGAGTACCCAGCTTGCTGGGGGGGGCAATGTGTAGCCTGTATAATTAAAAATTGTAAACCGCCCGGAGAGTGCTTGTAGCACTATGGGGTGGTATATAAGTCCAAAAATAAATAAATAAATAAAACTCTAGATACATATATAAGGAAAAGAACGAAAGAATTCCACTAACTTAGGAAGAAGTTCACATTAAATTTATTAAATAGCCCAGAGAATGGTCTGAGAAAAGCAATGACTTCTGTGGTAATTTTCTAAAATGCTGACAGAACCACCTATCTTAATCTTGGTCTACCCAAGAGGTACACTTCAAGCAGCTAGTGGTAGGTACCTGTTTTAACACTGCCCCATGTGTGAGGCTGGGGAGAGAGGAAATCACCTGCCAGCAAGTAAATGAATAGCAGCATTTCATGACCAAAAGTTCTAGCTGCTCCTGGCAATATAGGTTTCTTACCTATTGAATTTTTTCCCCTTTAATAGACGGGCAAACATGGGGGAAAATGAGTCTCCCACCTACAGAATGAACCAAAAATGTGCCTTTTATCATCTCAGAAAACTATTATTCATTCTCTCACTTTACATAACAGCATCCATAGATTGACCATTGATTTGTGAAGGCTACAACCTGAGATCAATCAATAATTATGTAGGTAATCAATTATTAACATTCAAATTATTTGTTTTCAGTTGTGTTGTCACCAAGCAAGGAATGGGCTGTACATGTGTTCCTGCTTTATATAAAAAACAAAACACCAAGATTTAGACAGCTTCATGGATAAAGTTCAAGATATGCAGAAACCAGATTTATGTCAGCAATAAGAGTTGCCACCAGCCCTGTAAAGAAAATACGGCGTTGTTTTGTTAAAAAAATTGAAATGCTGCATTTCTTTCCAATAAAGTGTTTCCTGTACATTACAAATCCTACCAATACAGCAAAAAAAGAGGAATATTGCACTAGTGGAAAATTGGAAATGAAGTTACCAAGGAGGGACCGTAAAGCAGTCAGTGTATTAAGTGGAGGCTTCATAAATGTCCCTGCAAGGAGGGGCACTGAGGGGGAAAATACGACATCTACACTAATGCTGGCTAAGCCTCAGCTCATCTAGATAAATCCAGGACCTGGGGAGTCAGGGAGTTGGGTTAGGAAGCAACATCATAGTATTGAATTGATAAACAAAAGTGGTTGGTCACATGTGAGCCGTGAAAGAAGCTGAAAAGAGAACAGGACCATATGTGGGAGCAGAGGAAGCCTCTTTGTACTTTGCCAGAATATATTGGTTCATCTAATGTAGACTTGGAGCAGCTCTGCAGAGCTTCAGGAAAAATTCTTTCCTAGTCCAACCTGTAGATCCCTGGTATTACTGAGCATTAACCTGGCTCACCCTTGCTTGGCTTCCAAGATCAGTGACTTTGGAGACATTTGGTAACAAAACTATCATGATTGAGTGGCAACAATATTATCCATTATCCTACTGGGATTTTATTCCCGAGTAACAAAGTACTGTTTGTCTGTGCTAGAATATCAGGCAAAAAGAGAAGGAAAAATGAAAAATAAAGAACACAAAAACATTGTGGCAGCTTAAAGACTATATTTTATTTTAATGTGAGCTTTCATGAATAAGGCCTTTTCCTCAGAGATAAGAGTGTGACTACATGGCAAATATTTATACATTTATAAATTGTATTGGTTGTGTGCCTAGTTGTGCATTTGGCTGAGTAACAGGCATGCAACCAGGCATGCAACTAACACATTGTTTAATTATTTCCCCTTTGTCACCATGAATCACACAATTTAATTTGCTCCAGAATAACATCCCAGGATTCTGGCCACTATGAGGTAACATAATGAAATCGTAAACTCTGCAGAAAACAGAGCACAAGCTTTTGGAAGGGCTGGATGACCTCCAAATGTTGTTGGACTACAATTCCCATCATTCCTCACCATTTGCTATGTTGGTTGGGGCAGTTGGGAGATGAACTAAGAGACAACACTTGATGGGCCAGAGGTTGCTAAAGGAAAACAAAACCACATTTCCTTACTTTGTAGCAGAAATTTATTTCATGTGATTTTGCTGAGTTGCGGTGTTCTGTCTTGTATGATAATGAAAGCATTTGATTAAACAGCATCAAACAATGCTGTCCTGAAGTTTATTTCACATGATGAAATTTTGAAATGAGATTTGCCAAGTCATGATGCTTCCATACCGAAGAGAGAGGTGGGTCAACACAACTGTCTGCATTTTGGACTCTCCTTGGAGATCACTGTGATATGTGCTGCACTGCAAAATTGATCACAATATAATGCTGTTAGAGAATCACAGAATCAGAATTGTAGATTTGAAAGAGATCCCAAGTTCACCCCATGTCACCAAAGTGGATATGGGGAGTCCACCAACCCTCCAAGGCAGAACATTCCACTATTAAAGAGCTCCATCAAAAAGTTCTCTCTGATATTTAGGTGAAATATTTTTTATCCTTTGAATCCATTAGTTCCGGTCCTACTCTTGGGAGAAGCAGAAAATCAAGCTTGTTCCTTCTTCTTCATGACAACCTTTTTAAGTATTGGAAGCTGACTAATCTTTAAAGTGTCTTTGACAACAACACCAACACCAAGACACACTCTTCTGTATATTGCCCCTCCTAGTGCTGCCTGAAGGAGGTCACTTCACTCTGCTGCATAATCAAACCTGAGTATGTGTAACTGAAATACTCTCTCTCTCTCTCTCTCTCTCTCTCTCTCTCTCTCTCTCTGCAAGTGTCTTGAGAGAAGAACTCTGTGTCTTCCGCATAGTTGGTTCTACATGCATTGCTGGTGTCAGTATCCATTATGGTAACATTACGACGATGAATGCAATAATGATTCAATAAAGCTTATAATTTAAAAAGCCATATGTTAATAATTAGCAAGACAAGCAGGATGGGATATGTTACACATGAGACACAAAATCATTCTTAGACTGAATATCAACAACATGAATTACCAGCCATTTATATAGTGTAGAGATTTTGTATCATAATCCCCTTTCGATAAGACCTTGCACCTCTTCTTTATTACCATCTGATCCCATTTTAATAACAAAAATTAAATTAATATTAAAAATGAACACAAAACTCAGTTTAGAAAAATTAAATTGCAAGTAATGGGTGTTTTTCTTTGAAAAATCCTAACCTCTAGTGCTAATATCTATCTCAGATATTTGTTTAAGCTGATAAAAATATTCTTTTTTTGTTTTCCTTATGACAATTCCAAAGTCTCAGGGCCCCCCCTTAGAATTTCCTCACCTCCACCAGCTGAGGAACCAGTAATATAGCACACCACCTACCAAATAAAATATAAAATAAAAAGTTATATTAGAAAAGGCAATGTCTTATATTAAGAAAATAAAGTAGTATTGATTGTAGAATCTTGGCTATTGTGATACATCACAATGGAAATGGATTTACTATGACAATGTCTGAGGGACAAACCTGACTCTTCAGAGGCCTATCTCTGCCATTACAGTAATTTTATATACAACCCTCTTTGGAGATTCTTAAGCCTCTCTTTATTCATATCCAGTCAAAGAGCCAGAGAACTTTATTTAAAATAACTATTTGGGGAAAAGAGAAATGCCTCTCTAGAGGGTTAGGCCCATCTGCTTGGATTAGAAGACAGCAAAAAAATAAAAATAAATTCCAGGAAAAATACAACTCAGTGTGAAGAAAAAACAACATGGCTTGCTAACCACAAGAAGAAATGGGGTTTCCCACTGTTTGATCAGAGAAGAATTACAGGGACCTTCTAAAGGAGTAGCAATCCCCTGGATCTCTGGAGATTGCTCACCCCACCTCTAGGTTCTTCTTACAGGTGCTGTAAAACTATTTTTATTTGTGTCAAAATAATGAGCATGAGTGCTATTAATCATCCATCTAGTGGTCCTTCACTCAGGAAAAAAGGTGGATCTGACGGATGCCTTCTTGGTAGTATCTTCAAAGTTACAGTGTTTGGTTTTCAAGAGCACATCACTGTTAATGAACAGGGGGGAAAAATAAAAGGCACATTGAGTCAGGATTATAGAAGAATTACATATTGACTTCCTATGTTTTTTATCAAGATTTTCTGCTTGGAGCAGAACAACAGATGTGTTGGTCCCCAGATATTGTTAGACTCAACTTCCACTAGCAAAAGCCAGCATTGCCAGTGATGTGGGGTCATGGGAGTTACAGCCCAACAACAGCAGAAGGGCCACATGTTCCCCATGTTTTATTCATTGCTGCTACCTTTTTTTTGCTGTAGGTAAGTTAAATGGTCTGTGATGGATGGATGGATGGATGGATGGATGGATGGATGGATGGATGGATGGATGGATGGATGGATGGATGGATGGATTTATACCGGCATGCATAACGTCAGACAGAATGTGAGTAACTTAACTTTGTGAGTTAGGAATCGGACTACAGAGCCAAATGTTGGGAGTTGATTCTCCACTGTGCCTTCTGTGAGTAGAGCCAACCTGTGTGTCCTTGGGCATGCTGCACAATCCCAGGGCACCCCCCAGAAGGACAGTACGGTAAAACACTTCTGAGTACTCTCAACCTAGTAAACTCTGGAGAGGGTAAACCCTAAGTCAATGACTGACTTGATGGCATATGAGTATCATTATTATAAGATGACAGATGGAGAACAGCATTGCATGCCAAATTTCTGACTGTCAGAAATGAACATGAACAACCCCAATAAGGAAGTGAAGATAATCTTTTGACCACTTTCTCTAGATACAGGGTTTGACACTTTTGATATACTGCTGTGCAGTATTTTTAGTGACAGAGACAAACTGCCTTGGGAAGGAAAGTTTTCTCCTTTTTTGCCTTTTCCTCAAAAGAGAAAATACCAGAAATCATATGTTTCTTTACTCTTTCAAGATGGCAAGAGGGAGCTTACTAAGTGTGTTAATTGGCTCCACAGCAAGCTGTATGTTCTGTAATGACTTTTTAATTCAGCTTATTTTGCCTATCGGCTGTGGTGAGAACAGTTTTCTTCCTTTCTTTGAGCAAGAGAATTGCTCAGAATGAGACAAAGTGCATGGACTTTAATAATCTCTCAGTAGGCCTGCACCAAGAACTGTAGCAGAAAATCCCATCCAAGCTCACTGTAGCTGCCAGGAGCAACATATCCAGTACAAAAGCAAGCCAAAGTTATTAGAACTGTATACACAGACAGACTGCATGTGATCCCTCTAATAAAATGTAATAAGGCTGGGTTTTTTTCCAAACCACTTTCGTCTATTGGTAGTCTATTAAACAGCAGAGACAGGCACAGGCTGTGTTGGAGTCCCACAGCTGCACACTAAGGCTAATGGTCCGCCTCTCCCTGATACTGCCTCCTTCATTCTGATGGTTGTTGTAGGTTTTTCAGGCTGTTTGGCCATGTTCTTAAGGTTTTTCTTCCTAACCTTTTGCCAGTCTCTGTGGCCAGCATCTTCAGAGGACAGGAGTCAGAACTCTGTCTGTGCTCTGAATACATTGTCATCATTCTGTTCACCCATTCCAACTCCAAAAGTACTGTTCTTTATCCACATTTACCCAAGCTCTAGTCTCTACTTATCAATTCAGGAAACATTTACAGTATTCAAGAAGCAATAAATGAATGACCCTTTCAAATTAAAACCATGTTTGAGGTCATTATGAGGCCACATGAGCTAACTTCCTCCTCCACCGCACTGAGACATCTGCCACTCAGAAAAAGAGTTCCTCAGTTGTGCTAATGTACAAATGTACAGGGATTCTCCAAACATGAAAGAGCTCTATAAATATTAGTTTATATGAGTTCTGAATTCCACCTCCTTGTTGGCAAATACACAGCTGACCAGAGTGTTGATAGCATGGGCAGGGGAGACATGGCAGCCCTATGCAGGCCCATTATCCCCTCACTCAGTCTTCTAATTCATGAGGATGCTTCAGCCAATATCATAATGATAGACCAGTTGACAGTGATTAGGTAGCAAACTCATGGAAACAATTTTCCAAATTGCTGTTCGTATTCAGCTGTTCCAACTGCACTGGCCTGCCTTCTTAAACAGAATGTTGCTTTATATCATCAAGGGTACCATTTACATCTTATTGTCTAAATAATTCAGTGCATGAGCAAGGCACAACTTTATGAAATGACACACTTCTGATGTGACAGAGATGTGATAAGCTCAAGATGGAAGACCTTTAGGATCCCAGCCAGCCATTATCTGTCACTGTGAATCAACTGAATGAAATTCATAAATGCCAGACAGACTCTTTTTTTTCTCCTTAAAACACTCAGGGTTAATATCTCCATATACTTTCATTTTGTACTGGGCATTAAATATGAATTTGAGCCATGATATTTATTATTTGTAATAGGGGACTAACTTTGAACTTATTCATACTTTAATGGGGTCAATGGCACGTTAGCAACTCTTCAACACTTCCTGTGAGTCATCTGACTTTCCAGCGTGTCTGTAGGCATCCTTCAGTCTTGAGAGACTATGGTAACGTGCTCTGAACAGAGGACGTGGAACAGTGTCTAGTGTGGCGGAGACGGCCAATATGAGAGTGACAATCCCTTCCACACTGAAGACAAATACAGTCTGTCCCCTGTCCAGCTCCCTGATTTTGCTGGTTTCAGGACTGCCTCTTTGCCTCGGTGTGGCATTCACCCTTATTATGCTGAATAGGTTATGCATTATTCATGTTCTATGTTGATGTGGTTGAAAGGGGGGCCACCAGATATGTTACAAAGGCGGGGCCTGAGAGGAGAAGGGAAGAGTAGAGTTCAGTCAGAGTTAGGGAGAGAAAGAGAGACAGATAGTTGGGAGATCTGGGGTGTGATTAGTCTGAAGAGTGTATAATAACCTGTGAGATTTAAATAGAAGATTGATGCTTAATGAACCTGAAGTAAATACTTATGAATTATTAAATAAACATCTGTAATTAATAAACCTGTTTTAAGAAAAAGTGAAAACTGAATGGACCTTCATCTTTCTTAAGTAAAGTACGTTGATTTATTGTTCAACTGGTGGCAGCATGTGAAAAGGTGTTTGATTTCCCTTCGTGTGCTCTGTGGTTGGAAGACAAACAGGGGCCATGAGGGGCAAATGTCACACTTGGCCTGCTGAACAAGTGCCTCTTCAAATTGGGAGAGGCCATGTTGCACCGCCTGCCTCCAGGCTGAACGCTCAGATGTCAGAGTTTCCCATCTGTTGAGGTCCATTGCTAAGACCTTCAGTTCCCACTTGCAGATGTCCTTGTATCGCAGCCATGGTCTCCCTCTGGGGTGATTTCCCTGCACTAATTATCCATACAGGAGATATTTTGGAATCCGACCATCAACCAGTCTCATGACATGCCCAAGCCAATGTAGACGTTGCTGTTTCAGTAATGCATACATGATAAAAACAGAATTATAACCCCTGCACAAATCTACATACATGATTCTCCAGGCTTTTGCCCCTTAGGGGCCATAACATTAGCCTACCCATGACCATGTGATCCTTGTGAGACTCACAGCATGCATGGTTCCCATTCCTCTTTTATGCACACCCTATCACCAACTCTGGATCCCAAGCAACCAGTAATATGAACCTATTGTTTTCATACTCCCCCCCCCATAGGGGACAATGTAGCAGGTAGGTCTTGGGTCATCTGTGGATCATTCACAAAATTATTTTAAGGCACCAGAGGTTCATGAAGCCCAGTGGAGCAATTGCTCTGTGAACAGTATTCTGGCCTGACTAGTAGATATGCTCTTTAATAATCTGTGCTGTGTCTCAGACATACTTAGTTTATCAGCTATTGATGTATTCGCGAAGGCTTTCACGGCCGGGATCTAATGGTTGTTGTGGGTTTTTCGGGCTTCTTGGCCGTGTTCTGAAGGTGGTTCTTCCACCTTCAGAACACGGCCAAGAAGCCCAAAAAACCCACAACAACCATTATCAGCTATTATCTACATTGAGGAGTGGGGTTTTCTCTCCTTTCTCACAGGTGAATGCAATTGGTTTATCACATATTTTGCAGGCTTGCTCTCCCAAGTGGTAAAAAACAGCTGTGTGTCCTATGATTTGGTTTTGTTTACTTCCTTAGCTTGCATTTAGCACACTTTGTTTTGTGTTGATTGGTCCTTAGAAAGTAAACACAGGCTTAATTTGCAAGTCTGGTTGCTGAGGCACATATTTCTAAGGAAAACTCTTGATGGAAGCGAAGGACATGTGGATGTAAGGAATAGTCTTTGCTCTGGAGATCTAATTTGGCCTGAGTAAACTGAGTACCTCAGTTTATTGTTCAAGCCAGCTGGTTTAAAAGAATAATAGTTCTCTGGTGATGGTCCTCAATGTCCTCCATTCAAAGGACATTGTGATGTATGGAGAGATGTTTACATAGTGAGAAGGTGGAGCTGTTGCAGTACAATGATCTGGTTGTACCAACTAAAGGAAGTCCCACGCTCCAGACTTTGAAATATGAAAACTAAACTTTAAAGTGATCCTACATGTCACAGTCTGAATTAATTTCTCTAATCCTTGCAGAGGCCAGATGGTGCTAGCCTATTTATTCATGGGGCAGTTCCAATTTTAACACTGCTCTCTATTCTGTTTGGTTTTTTAAAAAACAGACATTGAACTACATCTCTTTCTCTTATATATGTGTAGGTTCTCCTTTCTCCCTGAATACTATGCTAATGATCTTTTTTTCCAATTATACTCCCTATGGAATGCATCTATTGTTTTATATACAAGAAAAAATATTGTTAAAATTTAATATCTCTCAGCTCCACCGTGGGTGGCTTGGAATCTCAAAACAACTGTGCATTCAAGTATCCTCTGTATGTTCATAAATTCTTACAGCAGTGAAAGCTTCTAAGTAAGTTAAGTATCATTAAATTCCTCTTTTCCCTCATACCCCTCCATATTTATTTGATGGCATGTTTAGAAGCTGGTTCCATTTTATTTATTTATTTTCATTTATTTAGCACTTCCCATATGTATATGGCAAAATCCAAGCTTGACTGGGCAAATCCTATCCTGCTGTTTCTTTCTCCTTTCTCATTTGTGTGAAGCTAGATGATGCTACATTATCCAAAAAGAAGACAAGACTTATCTGTCACTTGCAGAACTCATCTAATGTATGTGTCAAGCCTCCCAAGAACACTGTCTCAGCAATAGAAATATAATGGGTAGGAATATGGATGGGTGATGTTAAATTAAATGTCAACTCTGACCTTTAGAGGTCAAAGACACAAAGACTGGGGATGACAGATGCGCTTTTAAATGTCTTTGAGACGTTTGACAGTACACGGCAAGACTAGCTTTTCAACAACAGTGTCAGAGGCAAGTTGCCCAGTTTTGTGCAGGCTCATGGACTAGGCTAATGCTCCACTGCTGTGGACTGGGCTAATACTCCACTATTTGCCTGGCCACAGAGGATTCTGGAATGGCTTGACATTTGAAGAAGCTTGCTGCTTTTATTAAGGGCATCAAGTGTTTGTCTTTAATTGGGTTATGACTGACAACACTTGTGAATATTTACATTGGCCAAAATCCTGTTGCGCGGAGTCCAAGAATTTGTCAGCAGTGGCAGACTGCCCATGATTAAAGGCTTCCTTTTGCAATTTTGGGATCACATGACTCCATCACATTGTGTACAAGCCATGTATGCCTTGAAATTGCAAAAGGAAGACTTTAATCAGCAACAATCAGCTGGAGCCAATTACATCATTCCCACTGCACAACAGTTTTTCAGATCCTACGGAAAGCAAAACCCCCAAAAAGCAACATAGGAAAGGAGGGAAATGCCATCAAGTCCCTGAACTCAGACCCAGACATCATCATCCTGCCAGCAGACAAAGGCAACGCCACAGTAATCATGGAAACAGAAGAATACAAGGACAAAATCAGGGAACTTCTAGACCTGACCACCTACAGAAAACTGAAACAGAACCCAACCAACAAAATCACAAAACAAACAAATATGCTGATCAGGAGTTCTTCCCTGCACTCCATCATCCTTCAACAAATCTGTAAGACAGAAGCTCTCCCATCAAGACTATACGGACTCCCCAAAATCCACAAAAACTCAATCTCACTCAGGCCCACTGTAAGTGCCATCAGCTCCCCAACATATGAATTAGCCAAATACCTAGCGACCCTCCACAGAACCACATTGGACAAACCTCATCCTACATCAAAGACTCAGGACATTTCATAAGCAAGATCAGCACCCTAAAACTCAACCCTGGGGACAGACTGATCAGCTTTGACGTAGTATCCCTGTTCACTAAGGAACTGATAAAGGACACCCTGACACTTAGCCAGCAGATCTTTCCAGAAGACATCAAGGTCCTTTTCCAACACTGCCTAACAACCAGCTATTTCCAGTGGGATAATGAATTCTATGAACAGACAGATGGAGTGGCCATGGGGAGCCCCCTCAGCCTGGTTATAGCAAACTTCTACATGGAGCATTTCAAAAAACTTGCCCTGGCTTCAGCACCCCTCACACCCACAGTCTGGTTCCAATATGTGGATGACACCTTCGCAATTTGGAGCCACGGTGAAAAAAAATTGGAAGAATTCCTAAACCATCTCAGCAGCATCCACCCAAATATACAATTCACCATGGAAAAAGAAATAGAGGGCCAACTCCCGTTCTTAGATGTCATGGTCCTACGCAAAACTGACCTCCGACTGGGACACAAGGTGTACAGAAAACCCACCCACACAGACCAGTACCTACAAAAGAATTCCAACTACCACCCACAGCAAAAATAGGCATAATCAAAACACTGGTAGACTGTGCAAATCGGAACTGTGAAGCTCAGTTTCTCAGCACTGAACTCAACCATCTGAATTGGGCCCTACAGGCAAATGGCTACTCCAAAAATGAAATCACAAGAGCCATCAAACCAAGAAAACAACACCGAACTGAAGAAGAAAAACAGCCACCCACAAATAAAGTATTTCTGCCATAATCAAAGGGGTCACGGACCGCATGGGGAAACTTTTGAAAAAACACCACCTACAAACAGTATTCGAGCCCACCACAAAAATACAACAAATGTTACGGTCAGCAAAAGACAGAAGGGACCCCCTCACCACTGCAGGAGTATACCAGATACCTTGCAGTTGTGGCCAGGTATACATTGGAACCACAAAACAAAGCATCCACACCAGAATCAAAGAACATGAGAGACACTGCAGACTAAAACAACCAGAAAAATCTGCAGTAGCTGAACATGCCCTAAAACAAGCTGGACATGAAATTCTATTTCAAAATACTGGACAACAGCAGCAATCATTACGTCAGACTGTACAGGGAAGCCATTGAAATCCACAAGCACCAGCAGAACTTCAACAAAAAAGAGGAAAGTTTGAAACTCAACAAAACTTGGCTTCCAGCTCTGAAAAATACAGCGTGCAAAAGGTCAACAACCTCTACCCAGCCACAGGGACTGGGAATCACTACAAACAAAAGACCAGCTAATGACATCCATCAATCACAGTGACAGATAATCTCTTCTCCTTAGCACAACAATACACCCACAACAATACACACTAATCACCCATCTACAGAAAAAGACAAAAGCCCATCTCACAGCCATAAATACTCCACTTCCAAGCAAACTACACCAGAGCACAGAGTGCTGTCCTCTGAAGATGCTGGCCACAGAGACTGGCGAAACATTAGAAAAACAACCTTCAGAACACGGCCAAAGAGCCCAAAAACACCTACAACAACCATCAGTTTTTCAGCCATTGACTGACACTTATGATAAAAAGACCATATATGGTATAGTATATATGGTATATAGGCCATTTAAAGTATCACCCAGTGATACTTTAAATGGCCTATATACCATATATACTATACCATAAAGCTCAGTAATTAAAAATAAAATAATGAAAACAAAATGGCCAGGAAATAATGTACAAACTAAGCAATGGCTTGTAGCTCAAATTATAAGTTTGATATTCATTTTGGCAACATTTTTCAATGCAATTGAAGGTTTTTTGGAAAAACTTGGGGGTATACACCCTTTCATGGAGGCAGTGGCAAAAATATGAGAAGGGATCAACTTTACCTCCATACCTTGACAGAGGTAGTATCAACCGTATTTACATATCTTAATAGAATTGGGACCAACTTCATGTAGGTACTTTCCTTTATTAATTTGGTTCAAGATGTCACCTAACTAATTAGAAGCTGAAGACTAGATATTCTTGACATTAATCATATATTATTAGTATTTATCATTTGTCTAGTGCCATGGCTTTTCTCAACTCTGTGACAAGTTTCTTTTTTTAACTACATTTTCCAGATGGTTCCTGGTTTTGTCTTTCGGGGTGACTCCTTTCTGCATCTTCTTTTCAGATGTTAGGAACTGTTTTTCTCTTCTCTGAAATTTTGAAAAGTCTGATCAAAATACTTTTGTTTTATTGAGGCTGTTGAATGCCTTTTTGTTGCCATTTTAGTGCATTACTTTGTTGCTTCTTCTTGTTGCATCAATGTTTTATTGATTTTCCGATGTGGTTTTTCAATATGTGGGTGAGGACAGGTGGTGGGTGGATGGGCATACATGCAGCATATGTGTGTGCATGAGAGAAGAGAGAGAGAAAGAGAGAGAGAATGAAAGAGAGAGATGTTGTCATTGCTTTGGGAAATTTATAAATGCCCAAACTGAAACAGAATAAATAGTAGACATCAGACAGTCTGAAAAGAGGCTCTGTGTTGAAAGCAGGCTGTTAAAATTGCAGTAATGATGATCCCAAAATGTTCATCTGTCATATTAAGCACAAAAGCTTTTTCCCCCTTTCATTCCAGTCTTATTGTTGTAACCATTATGGGGAGAAAAAATATTATGTACAATAAAATATTTGATAGACTCTCCAAAGCAGGGGTGGGCAAGGCGCAATGGGAATACATAGGGTCTGCCTGCTCTCCTCCAGCTCCTTCTGTGTCCTGCAAAAAAAAAAAAAAGGTAAATTGCACCTTCTAGCAATCTCCTTCAGTGGCAATTCACCTTTTTAGAAGATGCCAGGAGCCCACTGCACCATTTTACACCCTCAATATCTCTTTTCCAAAACTGGAAGTAAATGTGAGGCCATAATATTTTTGTTTGTGAAGCCCCTGAAGCACCCTGGAGGAACGGGGGGGGGGGGGGACACAGGAGTTCTAAACTGAATGATTTCTCCAAAATACATCAGGCTGAGTTAAGTAACTTTTGTTTCTACAGAGAGTTCCAACTTGATTTGATCTAGGAACCAAAGCAACAGGTTTGAACAAAATGGTATGTCCAGCTGTAGGCAAGGCCATGCATGTGAGGTCCATACTTTTTTCAGTCATGCAGAATGAGCCATTGTTCATACAGTCTGCACCACCATAGGCTGTATTTGTAAGGTTTATGAAATACATAGACCTCCTAGATAGGGCATACTGTTGGGACTGTACAAATTGCTATCTGGTGTGACTTTGTGGATGGGCACTGTGGAGCAGATACTGCAGGCATTTCAGGTCCATGGCCTTTTAGGACTGGAAGGCCCATGGGCCTGTCTATTGTAAAAAGACACCTCTGTATTCAGACTTGTCTCTCTTGTGGCATATTGTTGATATGTTTTTTTTCTTGTTCAGTACATTAAGGCAAAACCACCTCAGTTACAAGGGAATGAAACATATTAAGCATGCACAACTGTATTTAAAAGCATATGTATTGTATAAATAAACAAAAAATGCTATTCTACTGTAGAGAATAGCAAGACAAATGTCCTCTATCTTGTGATGCAGAGACACATATTAGAGATATTAGAGCATGCAGTGATTAGACAGCTAAACCTTTAGGTAGATGCATCTAAAGTCAAAATCCAAGAAAAGTAACACTGTGTGTTTAGTCGTTTAGTCGTGTCCGACTCTTCGTGACCCCATGGACCAGAGCACGCCAGGCCCTCCTGTCTTCTACTGCCTCCCGGAGTTGTGTCAGGTTCATGTTGGTTGCTTCGCAGACACTGTCCAGCCATCTCATCCTCGGTCGTCCCCTTCTCCTCTTGCCGTCACACTTTCCCAACATCAGGGTCTTTTCCAGGGAGTCTTTTCTTCTCATTAGATGGCCAAAGTACTGGAGCCTCAGCTTCAGGATCTGTCCTTCCAGTGAGCACTCAGGGTTGATTTCCTTTAGAACTGATAGGTTTGTTCTCCTTGCAGTCCAGGGGATTCTCAAGAGCCTCCTCCAGCACCACAATTCAAAGGCATCAATTCTTCGGCGGTCTGCTTTCTTTATGGTCCAGCTCTCACTTCCATACATCACGACAGGAAAAACCATAGCTTTGACTATTCGGACTTTTGTTGGCAAGGTGATGTCTCTGCTTTTCAAGATGCTGTCCAGATTTGTCATCGCTTTCCTCCCAAGAAGAAGGCGCCTTTTAATTTCAGGGCTGCTGTCTCCATCTGCAGTGATCATGGAGCCCAGGAAGATAAAATTTGACACTGCCTCCATATCTTCCCCTTCTATTTCCCAGGAGGTGATGGGACCAGTGGCCATGATCTTAGTTTTTTTGATGTTGAGTTTCAGACCGTTTTTTGCACTCTCCTCTTTCACTCTCATTACAAGGTTCTTTAATTCCTCCTCACTTTCTGCCATCAGAGTGGTATCATCTGCATATCGGAGGTTGTTGATATTTCTTCCGGCAATCTTAATTCCGGCTTGGGTTTCTTCCAGTCCAGCCTTCCGCATGATGTATTCTGCATATAAGTTAAATAAGCTGGGGGACAATATACAGCCTTGCCGTACTCCTTTCCCAATTTTGAACCACTCAGTTGTTCCATGACCAGTTCTAACTGTTGCTTCCTGTCCCACATATAGGTTTCTCAGGAGACAGATAAAGTGGTCAGGCACTCCCATTTCTTTAAGAACTTGCCATAGTTTGCTGTGGTCCACACAGTCAAAGGCTTTCGCATAGTCAATGAAGCAGAAGTAGATATTTTTCTGGAACTCTCTGGCTTTCTCCATAATCCAGCGCAAGTTAGCAATTTGGTCTCGAGTTCCTCTGCCTCTTCGGAATCCAGCTTGTACTTCTGGGAGTTCTCGGTCCACATACTGCTGAAGCCTACCTTGGAGGATTTTGAGCATAACCTTGCTAGCGTGTGAAATGAGTGCAATTGTACGGTAGTTGGAGCATTCTTTGGCACTGCCTTTCTTTGGGATTGGGATGTAGACTGATCTTTTCCAATCCTCTGGCCACTGTTGAGTTTTCCAAACTTGCTGGCATATTGAATGTAGCACCTTAACAGCATCATCTTTCAAGATTTTAAATAGTTCAACTGGAATGCCATCACCTCCACTGGCCTTGTTGTTAGCCAGGCTTTCTAAGGCCCACTTGACTTCGCTCTCCAGGATGTCTGGCTCAAGGTCAGCAACTACATTGTCTGGGTTGTCCGGGATATCCACATCTTTCTGATATAATTCCTCCGTGTATTCTTGCCACCTCTTCTTGACGTCTTCTGCTTCTGTTAGGTCCCTCCCATTTTTGTCTTTTATCATGTTCATCTTTGCGCAAAATGTTCCTCTAATATGTCCAATTTTCCTGAACAGATCTCTGGTCTTTCCTTTTCTGTTATCTTCCTCTATTTCTTTGCATTGTTCATTTAAGAAGGCCCTCTTGTCTCTCCTTGCTATTCTTTGGAAGTCTGCATTCAAGTTTCTGTAACTTTCCCTATCTCCCTTGCATTTTGCTTCCCTTCTCCTCTCTGCTATTTCTAAGGCCTCGTTGGACAGCCACTTTGCTTTCTTGCATTTCCTTTTCTTTGGGATGGTTTTCGTTGCTGCCTCCTGGACAATGTTACGAGCCTCTATCCAAAGTTCTTCAGGCACTCTGTCCACCAAATCTAGTTCCTTAAATCTGTTCTTTACTTCCACTGTGTATTCATAAGGGATTTGGTTTAGATTATACCTGAGTGGCCCAGTGGTTTTTCCTAATCTCTTCAGTCTAAGCTTGAATTTTGCTATGAGAAGCTGATGATCAGAACCGCAGTCAGCTCCAGGTCTTGTTTTTGCTGACTGTATAGAGCTTCTCCATCTTTGGCTGCAGAGAATATAATCAATCTGATTTCGATATTGCCCATCTGGTGATTTCCATGTATAGAGTCGCCTCTTGTGTTGTTGGAAAAGAGTGTTTGTGATGACCAGCTTATTCTCTTGACAAAACTCTATTAGCCTTTGTCCTGCTTCGTTCTGAACTCCAAGGCCAAACTTCCCTGTTGTTCCTTTTATCTCTTGGCTCCCTACTTTAGCATTCCAGTCCCCTAGAATGAGAAGAACATCTTTCTTTGGTGTCAGTTCTAGAAGGTGTTGTAGATCTTCATAGAATTGTTCAATTTCAGTCTCCTCAGCAATGCTGGTTGGTGCATAAACTTGGATTATTGTGATGTTGAATGGTCTGCCTTGGATTCGTATTGACATCATTCTATCATTTTTGAGATTGTATCCCATTACAGCTTTTCCCACTCTTTTGTTGACTATGACGGCTACTCCATTCCTTCTACGGGATTCTTGTCCACAATAGTAGATATGATAATCATCTGAGCTGAATTCGCCCATTCCTGTCCATTTTAGTTCACTGATGCCCAGGATGTCGATGTTTATTCTTGCCATCTCCTGTTTGACCACCTCCAGCTTCCCAGTGTTCATAGATCTTACATTCCAGGTTCCTATGCAGTATTTTTCTTTGCAGCATTGGATTTTCCTTTCACTTCCAGGCACGTCCACAGCTGAGCGTCCTTTCGGCTTTGGCCCAACCACTTCATTAGCTCTGGAGCTACTTGTACTTGTCCTCCGCTCTTCCTCAGTAGCATGTTGGACGCCTTCCGACCTGAGGGGCCCATCTTCCAGCGTCATATCTTTTAGCCTTTTGTTTCTGATCATGGGGCGTTCTTGGCAAAGATACTGGAGTGGCTTGCCATTTCCTACTCCAGGTGGATTGCGTTTAGTCGGAACTCTCCACTATGTCCTGTCCGTCTTGGGTGTCCCTGCACGGCATAGCCCATAGTTTCTCTGAGTTACTCAAGCCCCTTCGCCACGACAAGGCAGCAATCCATGAAGAAGAAAGTAACACTACTACAGTATATATATAGAAGGAAAACACACCAACTGAACTGAACTTCAGAGCCTCCTCTATTAACAGCCCCTTTCAAAGCAACCAAGTTTAAGTGACAATCGTCTATTTGAATAGAAAGGTGTTTGCCTTGTGAGGACAGAATGGAGAAGGCCAATTCAACCCTTTCAATAGGCTCCTGATTCTTAATTGGAAGTTCTGCAGCCTGGGAGTGGTTACTGAGAAAGTCTCTGCAACTTCACCAAATGTGTCTCTGAAGGGAGCAGGATTGAGAAAAGACTTCCCTTGAAGATCTTAAAGCCCAGGCTGATTCATATGAGACAATACTGTCTTTCAAACATAATCTTCAAGAGTCATAGAAGGAACAATCAGTGTCCTTTCCTGTAATATCATTCTCAAGCAGTCTCACCTTATAGAATCACCATGACCTTAACAATGTGCTATCAGTATCAAAGTACAGTATTAATTAGATTTTCCCTCCATATTTTATTAGAACTAAAACCACTCTAGGTGAAGATAGCATAGCTTCAAGCTAAATTTGACAAACTATCTGTAGGTCAACTATAGAGTCTCCCCTTAGACCACAAGGACTAACACAGTGTTTGATCTTGAGAGAGCCCTTTTGACAAGCTCTAATTAGGATCATAGTCATTTCAACCTTCATTTCCAATCTCCACCTTTGTTCAAAGGAAGGCCTTAGTTTGAATCTGTCAGCATACTTCCTAATTATGCAACCTGTTAAAAAGGAGTGTTAATTAGGACTTCTGTGTTACTCTAGAAATAAACTGCATCAATACATTCTTCCCAAGGGAGTGCTCTCACATTTTTTTCTTTATTTTTTTCTAGAAACAAGATAATTTTCAATTATAATTGGACATACATATTCACAAGTGGCAAATAAGAAATTAGTAAACATTTAAGGCAAACGGAGGAGCTAAAGCGATTATTTCTTTAAAAAACCAATGCTGATCAAAATGTCTTTTGAGATATGTACAGCTCACAAGTGAGAAATGATAATAACTCTCCATTATGTGTCTTTAAGGAAATAGGTGTGCAAAATGTTTTCTTAAATAGGAAAATGAATAGCACATAGCTGTTGCCATGAACACAAAATATCATGCAATTTATTAGCTAAAAGGGAACTTAGGAAGAAGATAGGATTCATTTCTTAATTGAAAAATGAATGTTATTAAATTCCATCGAAAGCAATATACTTACTATTAGGTAAAAATATTTTATCAATTCTGCTGACCTAATTCACAACTGGAAAACAAAAGCTTGCCCAAGCTGTCCTTTGGCCAGAAGCTGAGTTGCAAATAGTGAAGCTTTAGATGGATATAGTAGGCATTTGTATACATTTTCATCTGAAGCATTAGATGGGTTGTAGGTGTGTTTTTTACCAATCACCTCGTCCTTATGAGCTTTCAGTACCTGTGTCTGAGTAGTTTGCTTCTAAAAGGAAAAGGACAATAAGAATACTGTTGGGGGGGGCAGACTCCTTCATCTTGCTTTCAGCAAATCACAGAGATCTAAAGGGAGGAGAGGAGCAATCTTACACAGCTTTAAAGGGTTCTTTGATATGTCAAGACACTATAAATCATTGAGAACAAGGAACTTGGGGAATATTCTCTCCACCCCTGATAATGATACATGAGGCAGAAAATTCTGTAAGCACATCTCCCTGACCTGAGTAGTAAAAATATAATAGCCACAGCCAAATAACTGATTTGTTGGTCCCTCATGTCATCCAAGATGTGCCACCTTAAATAGCTGTCTAACTTTGCCTAATGTGCCCCAAAGCTTTCATAGCAGCTTCCCCAGACTCTTCTCTTCAGTTGTAGTAATAGGTTTCAAATGCAGAGTAAACCCTTTATTAAAGATTGGTAAGAAACCATTACAGGGAAGAGAAATCATGTGCTTTCAAGGAAACTCTTCTGACTAGTATTGTTATTATAATGCAAGTGGAGAACTAAATTAACAGTTGAAATGCCAGCAGTTGGATTAAACTAGGGCCATATTTATTTAAAGAATGCAACTGAATGTCAGTGCAGGTACCCTTACACATAAAACTGGCAAATGCAGCAATTCTCAAGAATCAACAATTTCCATAAATATGTCTTAGGCTGCCTACCAATCCCTTGTATACCCAATAAACTGTACATTCTTCTCAGAATCCTGCAGACAAAGACGGCCACTGGCATTCATTCCTTCATTGTGGACACATAACATTTAGTAGCTTCTAACATTGAACAACCCAAAGATTTCCCCTGAATGTGTTCCTGAATGGGGGCAATGATCAGTAAAGGTTTATTTCTTCACAATGCAAAGGGGAAGGACATGTGGCTTCGCAACTAGATGTCCTTGGGAATTGAAAATTTAGTTGTTTCCTTACCAGGTACACATTTCCCGTGCAGCTGATGTAATGAAACCTGTCCCAAAAATCTCAGATCATCGTCAAAAACCTTCTTGTCGCTGCAGCTGCTTCTGATGTTGTTTTGTACTCCAAACAAATCAGGAGTTGATAAATTATTTGTCACGAATGAGCCTTGCTCTCACCCCCTCCTCCTCTGAACACAAAGCAGATTTGATTCAAGTTAAATGTGTTTTTGACTAATGGTTTCTGCCTGCATGATTTATCAGTGTAATGTGGACAGAGTATGGCAGCCGATTGGTATGGATAATTTTTGCATTTCTAGGCTTATGTTCTGCATGCCTAAGTATAGAAGGTGAAGAAACGATACATTCTAAAAAGATTGAGCAATGTAGGGAATAGGGGAGTTGAGGTGCCTTAATAGATGAATTGGCATGCCTTTCCTGGCCCTTATCCTTCTCAAAAAGCAATAACAGAGACACCATTTTGCATTTACTCAGGGGGAGAAGTCACCTGTGGGCTTAAAAGGAGAAAAGGGGTGGCATTTAGAGAGACTTGAATTACCATCCACAAAATAACTCCACATCCCATACAATCATCCCAGAGAGAGAAATAGGCAACACGCATGCCTGAATGTTAGCCAATAGGCAAAATTATATACATTTATTTATGCATGGATATAGATATGCTTTTTGCCCTACAGAAATACTATGTTCTGCAAGTATAGCCAGAATGGCAGGAGAACTAGGTGTCTGCTGTGCTTGTTTATTTAAAGCTAAATGTAGCGGCCGGTCCCTCAAATCAAAATTGGACCATTGGTCAGAAAAAGAGATGATTTTTTAACCCCTTTACACTGTTTTTTGGGAACTTTGGAAAGACCAGAATTAAGGAGCAATTCGTGCTATATTCCTCACTGTTCCTTTCAACATTTATTCTGTCAATTGTATTACATTAATGCTAATTTTGAGTAGATCCCATCTTTTGGCATGATTACATGGTATATTTTGTTCAGCCAGCAGGGTGTTTTTGAATAGCATTTCCAATCACATTATTTTGTTTTTGGCTTGTGTATTCATCTATATCAGTCCTTTGGGGTAGCTGCTGGACATGTGATGATATGCAGAAAAGGGTGTGGCATGGGAGTGAACCCTACTCCTTTGGGCTGCCTTCTGCTTGAAATGGTGTTTTTATCAGCGAAAAATACCTCATTCACAGGTGTTTTTACTTAGAATGAACCTTCGGTTGCCTTTAAGAGATGTCAGGCACCTTTCTGCCCCAGTAGTAAGGCATGCATTGTTTTTGACATGCTCGTTGTTTAGTCTGGAGACAGCAGCCTCCATCAGCCTCTGCCATTGTGGCTACAGATTCCAAGAGAGGAGAGATAAAGTGGGGAGAGAACAAAGGAAGGGAAATAGGAAGAGAAGGGAGAAAATGGAAGGGCACAGACAGTGGAAGAGAGGGGAGTGACATAAAATAATTTCACATCCTCTGGCCCTCTGCAGATATCAGGACAAGTGCTTAATTAACAACTGATTGTTTGCTGTTTTGACAGGAGGAGCATGCTGAATGGCACATTGCTCCTAACCAACAAACCCCCCATGCAACCGCATCAGACCCTTTGTAGGCTAATTCATCACACAACCAAAATGGCTAGTCTGGACAAATTCTGTGTTTATCTGAGGGAAATTAGGCACAATGTCAGGTAGTTAATCCATGTGAGTGTGCTTTTAAAAGCTAAAAAAATAACCAGCACTTATTCTTACTATAATCCCAATCAGAATCCTACCCCCCCCACACACACACACATGTGTATGCCTTTTTTAAAAAAAAAAACGATGACTGGAAAGCAGTTTCCTGCAATTTCAAATAATAAGTTGCAGGAAATTCAGATCAAGGCCACTGCAGGGGCAAAAGCTTCAAGACTTCAGCTTCCATTGCATGGTCCCAATCTAGTCATCTCCATCACTACTTGCCATTTAAAAAGCAGACATTCCAAAACTAAATGCAGGACCAGCCACTCACACGGAGGTTAAGAGGACAAAGCAGCACAAGCTCATCTGCGAAATAGCAGGAAACCAATAATATATCCCCACCACCCACTAGAAGAAAGACCTTTTCAGGCATTCGCAAAGAAGTTCAGATGAAACATGCAAGGAGAGGGATGTTGTGTGACCTGTTTCCTCCATCATCATTCTCCAGCTTCAACAATCTGAACAGCACAGAATACTGTATACATAGAATCTCTCTATGAGACAAAGAACCCTGTTTGTTTGTTCATTTTTTTTTTTTAAAAAAGAATTTCCCATTGCATGGAAAGGCTCCACACAAAGCAGCCCTGCGGTTCAAACTGTCACTTTCTTCAGAAGCGATAATAGGGGAAGAGCTCGCACACTTCCCTCTTTGCTAGTAGAATTTAAAACATTTTGTGAATACCTCACACACAAAAAAAAAAACAGGGATCAGACCGTGCTGACGAAGCTGGCCTGAGGTTCATTTTCATAAGTGAGGCAAACCTTCTACAGAATATTTTTTCAGTCTGAGAAGTCTGAATTGTACACCCGAACATGTAAAGTGTGAATATGACAAACCTGGGTGTAAAACAGGTGGATACATCCGAGAGACATCTACAGCTCCTGTGTAATGTGTAAAGTGGGCCGGAACGGCTGCCATATCTCATAGTCAGGTTTCTGGCTTAAAACATAACTGAAGCTGATGGGAAATCACTGACTACTTATAACTGTATGTACAAGATCCATATAATAATTATGTTAATAACATCAAATCTAAAGCATGGCTACAACCTATCCTGCATCCTCCTCTCCTCTTTTAGTCCTCATCTGTCTTGGTCTCATGTTTTCTATCTCGCATAAAATGAATGTCCAGCCGAGGAAAAGGTCTCGTTTTTCTCTTCATTCATTGTAACTCACCGAAGCCTTTCACTCTACCTGAACCTAGTCGATCAGATAAAAAGAGAGTGCATTGATTTTCTAGAAAAGAAAACATTTAAAAGTTCTGTTATACTAAGCTTTTTAAAGAAAAACTCCAAAATCATTGTAGGTTTCTATTTTCTCTATCTTTGTCTGGCTTGTCAGATCTTATAATAAAATTAATGGGCACAGAGAAAAAGGTTCTTTCAACCTCTCAAAAATGTTAAGACACTGGGGGGGGCGCACGAGGGGGAAACCTTTGTTTAGAGAAACAACTTGTGCCACAGTACCTGTCTCCTAAACAATGTTGACAGAAAGACTATAAAATAATATAGAGCGCTTTAAGAAACAAAGGATGAGCGCAACAGAAACAACCAAATACCTTCCTAGATGGATTGAATATTATTTCATATTGTAGTTCATAATAAAGGAACCCTGTGTTTCTTGTTGTCTAAACTTCAAATAGTGCTGCTGTCTCCTGTCAAGCTAAATGTTGCCCCCTGCTTCTTCTACCACCCGACCTCTGCAATCCACCTGTCAAACATGTGTATTGCTATCTTAGTGGAAGGTTTCTTTTCCATGCTGCCCTTAAGAAGGCACTGTTTATAAATCACTAGTTACATGGTTCTGATACTGTGGCTTTAGCAACACAGTAGTTGTCCCTGTAGTTAACAACTTCTCTCTGGGCTCTGGATAGTCATAACATCATTGATTACTAATCTATAATTCTTATTATTCCCTATTCAGAAAGCATAGCAGAGCCCACAAAAGTTCAAGTAAAGAAATGTGAGCAAAAATCGTCAATAAAATTTAGATGCATCAGCCCAGTCATTAAAGGGATATTCATCCAGATATTAATTATGCAGCTGCTTATAGCATGCTCTTCATTGTTCTTGTTAATATTTATTCCATCACCTACATACCTCAGCACTAATCACAAGTAGCTTTGCTCTTTTGGAGTGGGTATGTGGCATATATCATTCAGCTGGCAGGGCTTGCGTTTTTTGTAGAGGTTCCATTCCATTATTTTGTCTTGCTATTGTCTTGTGTGATTGCCCATATTGGCCCTTTGGGGCCATTATTGGGTTTTCCAGATGATTTTTTTTATATATAATGTGCAATGTGGAACATGATGTGGGGGTGAACTCTGCTCCTTTCGCCTGACTTCTATTAAGCACTGCTACTGCAATGTATTTTTAAAAATATTTTCATCCTACTTTAATGTTATAGTGCTAAACTGATGCAGTTCTGTTTCAAATGCTTCCCATGTCTTGTCATTGCAGTGTTGTATCACCTACTAAACTTTTTTAAATGGGAGGCATTCAAATGCCTAGTTATAGTCTAAAAGGGCAAGCTTTTGTATATGCTCAATGTATCTGTATACATTAGACTTACATGTGTGAAACATTAGGATATCCACTTCCTGCCACAATGGTTGACAGCAGGTGAGTGGGCAGGGAAATGGGCAGGGAAGAGGGTAGTGATAATGACAAAGAAGTGTGATGGAAACACAAGTCTGTCCGATGTGTGGATACTTGAAGCACCTTGTCCTGAGATAATGGAGTATTTTAATGTGAACAATGATAGCACTTTAAGTGCTAGTACAGAGAAGTTTGCATCAATCCAGGACCATCTCCCATGTCCCTGACTGATTCTCTTACAGCACGGAAGGGCAACTATGCTCCTCCAAATGATCTTGGCCTGCAATGTCCAGGCATCCTGGGTAGGGTTGCCAGATGCATGGGTACCAAAAGGAGGACATAGAAAGATAAAAAGGAGGACAGAGGAGGACATATTGAATGTTTCATTTGAATCATTCCGGATTAAACCTGCAATCAATACAACTGTATTACAATAGCTGCCAATAAATATCTCTTAGTGAACCGGATAAGAAACAGTCATGTTAAAAAATAAAAATAAATTCAATGGAGACTTTTTTCAAAATACCAAAAAACCCACATTATTTAAACAGCCTGTTGTACCCAAACCCATCCCAGCCTGGCTGTGGGATCCCCGGCCACTCGCACTCTGCACAGTCTCAGATGCGACCTTGCTAATCTGGAAGCCCAAACAAGGCTCCGGCGCAGGCAGGGGGAAAGCGCAGCCTCCCCTCCCCCGAGGGTCATAAGTTCAAGGTTGGGGAGTGTAAGAGTTGGAGTCCATGAAAGGGACTTTTAACATACACAGTCCAGGTGCTCGCCTTCCCATTGATGCGCTCGGGTGCTGCTTGCTCCTGTCTGTCTCGGCAGGTGGTCCTGTACTCGCGCTGCTTTTTGGGCTGAGCGGGCATGGCGGATCGCCGAGCAGCTGCAGCGGTGGCAGGAGGGGGAGAGGGCTGTGCTACAGCACCCACGGCAGACAACGGTATGGGCGGGCAGGTGGAAAGACAGGGGGAGGGGGGTACTTCCACCTCTCCCCCTCCCATCCAAAATTATAACATAAAGTATACAAAGGCTTGACATTTTAAAGGTTTTTATCTTTGCCTGCCTGACGGAGGACATTAGGCCTGACGTCTGGCAACCCTAATCCTGGGAAGCATAGACCATGGAAAGGGAACATGGGAGTTATATTCTAAAACCACTGAGAATGGCACAGTTGCCTCAAAATGTAAAATAAAGCAATAAAGAGACCGAAGCCTCATGGTTAAACTGCAGCATTGCTGTCAAGACTATCCTCAGATTCTGAGTTTAATCCCAACAGGCTCAGGTAACCAGCTCAATGCTGATTCACCTTCCATCCTTCCAACGTCAGTAAAATTAGTACCCAGCTAATATGTAGCCTACATAATGAAATTGCAAACTGTCCAGAGTGTGGTTTAAGTACTGTGGGGAAGTATATAAGCAGCACACTTTGCTCTGCTTTTAACACAACAATAAAATGTATTATAAAGTGCATATAAAGAGGCTGATAAGAGCTGGGAACACCAACACTTTGAAATTTGGAGGTGAGACCCCTGCTATTCATGGTCCATAAGCAATCCCCAGAGTCAGGAGAATGTTTTGTTTAATTTCATTTCACTTAACACACTTTACTTAGCAACACTTAAATCCAGAAGCAAAGAGCCACAGCACATAAAGCAAAATTAGAACTGGCCACAAGAGATGAGCACAAAAATCTAACAGGAGAGACACTGGAGGAAATTCTGGGCTGCAGGTCAGTAGTACATATGGGAGGACAGATTGCTTCAGGTAATATGTCCCCAAGCCTTTTCAAGCCTTAAAGGTTAAAGGCAGCACTTTGCAGTTGGCAGTTCATGCAGATTTTGAACCTCCAGTTTAATATAAAACAACAGCCAGTCTCATTTAGAAGTTAACTGCCCTATTTTGGACAAATTGAAAGTTTCTGATCATTTTTATAGGTAGACATTTTTGTAGGAAGTTTGAATAGGAGATGATGAGAGCATGAATAATTATTGCAAAGCTATCTCTGTCCAGGTAGGATTCTAATTGGTATAGGAGGCTAACTGGTAAAAGCTTATTTGTAGTGTCTGGTAATGTTTTCCCGAATTAACAGAAGCCCTGTTGTGTTGATTTTTTTTCTTCAAATTAAAAACATGAAAGAAGAAACTGAAAAAAATCTAATTTATGGAGTTCTTTATTGCAGCAGATACTCAAACAGCCCGCAGAACATTGTGAAAACAGTTTTAAAATGATTTCCATTTTCTTTCCATTTTTCTCACTTCAAACAATATGCTCAACAGACACTGTATCAGTCAGCTCAGGTAGGTAGTACCCAAGTTGAGTACCCAGCTATCTGTTCTGAAGGCCCGCCCTGAACATTTGTGCAGAGTCAGCATTTCCTAGAAATTTCACCTCCATGCCATTGCCTCCTATTCCTGAGCTGAGCAGCAATCTTGAAGTAGTCAATGTGAAAGGAGCAGTCTGGTATTGTTTGCCCCAGTGGGGAATGTTAATCTCATAGACAAAAAATTTCCTGAGCTGGAACAGTCAACGGCCTTAATGGCTAAAGATTTTGGGAGTTCTAGTCCAAAAAGCCCCCACAACTTTTCAAAGCACTATATTGTTCCCAGGAATAATAAATGATACCTTTGCATGGAAGCACTTAACTTGATCTGTTTCCAAAAACAGATGTTCAGAGCATAAAAGGCAGTCATATAAGTGTTTTGTCACATCAGCAAGCCCCAATTCAGTCATGCCACTGAGTGCGCAATCAACCTCGCAAGGATTACGAGACTGGACACGCAAAGAGGATCAGGCTAAAGCAGATGAACGCTGCCATGGTTGTGCTTCCACAGTTGTTTAACCAAGCAGGATACTGGCCAATTTATGGAGACGGATTTCATGATCCTTCATTTGTGGCTGCCCAAGACCGTTTTGATTTCGTCAAGCATGCTGGAATGGTGGGTGTGACAAGTAGTGGACAAACCGAGTAGAATGGATTTAGCCTGAAGAAAGATAACTAGAACAGCTGGCTATATTGTTGTTGAAGGTGGCAGTTTGTGGATACATCATTGAAACATTGTCCACATGAAAACTGAGCTTTACTGGACTGCGGGAAAGCACCATTCAGACCATGGGCTGGACACCTGGCTAGCAGATAGTGGGGAGGCCTCCTAGAGTGGCTGTAGCAAAGATAGTGGATAGGAGGCAGTCAGGGTGTGAGGCCCTTGCCCGTTTCTTGTGGCAGCTGTTGCAATTAGAAGTAGATAATAGGTTAGGGAGACAGGATCTGGCCCAATGCCACATTGGTACATCCCAGCTGGGAACATGGTGGGGGAGGGGCTGGAAGGAGCAGGTCCTATTCAGGAGGGTTGCCTAAGCCCCTCCCCTGAAATTTGAGGGGTCCCATAGTGGTCTCACACCAGGGGGGCACACACTTCTCTGTTTGCGGACCCTTGATTACTCCACAAGTTTGGCCAGCTTGGCATTGGCTGGCAGGTGGATCATCCTTCATGCAGGTATCCACTCCTTCATGCTGTGCCAATACTATTTTACTGCTATCAGTTGAAGATGGGAACTACCATTTTATCCATAACATGTCCAATAAAGTTTTGTAAATAAAGTTGGTGAATTTCTCAAGAGAGGAGTGGCCTTGGTTCTCTCACCTGGACCCTACCTTTGGTTAAAACTTGTATCTGTCATATAATACCAGTCAATGTTTTTATAGTTTTGATTGACTGTGCCTGGCGTTTTTGAATAGTAGTAATATGCTGTCAAGTCAATACTGAGATATTTCAACCCTTTTGCAGGGTTTTCCAGGTAGAGACTATTCAGAAGTGGTTTGCCACTCCCTTCTTCTGAGGACACCCTGGGACTGTGCAGCTTGCCCAAGGCCACACAGGCTGACTCTTCTAGGAGGCACAGTGAGGAATCAAACTCCCATCTTCTGGCTCTGTAGCCAGGTAACTAAACCACTGAGTTATCCAAAGTAACACACAAATGCACTCACAGATCCTTGAGATAATCCAAACAACATGAGCCACTTTCCAGAATAAGGTCAAGATACATGGTGAGCCTGGATAGTAAGCAGAAGACTGAACTAAAAGATGGGAGTGGCTAGGGTGCTTTCCTGGATTTGTACACAAGAATGGCGGAATAAATTTAGAACTTGGGGAGGTTGGTGGTTTTCTTTTCTTTTTTTTTAATCTTTTTTTATTTCTAAAGAACGAAAAGACAATCGACCATTTTACAAATATTAAATACAAAACTATTCCCCACATTTCTCCAAATCACATATATACCTTTCCCCATCACCTTTTAAATAAAAATTGACCAACAATCTAAGTGTCTTTTCAAACCACATGTCTCTATTTTATCGGCATATTTTAATAATGGCTTCCAGTTTTCCGTGAATTTACTATGGCTTATTTCTCCTCTATGTACTCTAACTTTATTCGTCATTTTTTCCATCAACAATGTATGCCATATTTTACTTGTGAATGCTTGCAGTGAGAGATCTTGGGCTTTTTTCCATTTTTTAGCTATTTCAGATCTTGCGGTGCCTATGAGATTTGCAATTAATTCTTTATATTGTAGATTCTCATTTCCCTCCGTGAATAATGAAAATAACAATAATGTTTCATTAATCTTTATTTTTTGATTAATCAGTGTTTCTATCCATTTAATTACCTCCAGCCAAAAAGTTTCTATTTTGGGGCAAGAGATCCACATGTGTTCCAGAGTTCCCTTTTGTCCGCAGTTCCTCCAACATTTATCAGATATATCTTTATTAATTCTGTGTAGTTTTGTAGGGCATAGATGCCATCGGTGCACTACCTTCAGAACCATTTCTTTTGCACTTGCTGAAATAGATTTATATGGATATTTTTTCCAGATTCCTGTCCAAATTTCTTCAGGTATATTAATATTTAAATTTGTTTCCCACACTGTTTTAGATCCTCCACCTTTTCCATATTCTTTTTCAGTTGGTGGTTTTCTCTAAAGAAAATATTGCTGTTACAATTTCTTTCTCTTTTTTTGTTAACTATTAAGTTACTTTCAATATTGCTGATGGGTTATTCACACACATTGTACCTTTATTGTTTCTGGCCATAGGCCTTTACAAAGACAGACTTGCTGTGTTTCCCCAAAAATAAGACAGGGTCTATATTAATTTTCACTCCAAAAATGCATTAGGGCTTATTTTCAGGGGATATTTTATTTTTTTATTTTCATGTACAACAATCTACATTTATTCAAATACAGTCATGACATCTTCTTCTGGTTTCTACACAATGCTGTACAATGGTGGAGGGCGGGGTTTCACTTAATTGAGACTTATTTTTGGGGTAGGGCTTATATTATGAGCATCCTGAAAAATCATACTAGGGCTTATTTTCAGGTTAGGTCTTATTTTTGGGGAAACAGGGTAGATAAAAACAGTTAAAACCAAAGGATGTCCCAAGGGTCAATAAACCCGCTCTGGGAAAGATGGCATAGTGTATAATATCAAAGTCACTATAGTCAACATTTATGTAATATTGTGAACCTTAACAAATCAAAACCGCAACTTCTTAGTTGTCAGAGCAAATTGTGCAACAGAGTACGTAATATACAGCTGTGTATCAACAAGTAGTCTTACTATTATTTCCATTGAAGTACAGTTGGGATACAGCTGAATAGTGGGAGACAAAAATCTTTCTCTGGGGTTTTCATAGAGAGGATAGAGTAATAAGTAGTGAGTTAGGTCCTCAATCTTATTGCAGCCACAGACACATTTGTACTCCTTCACTTGTATTCCTTTAAACCTCCCTTCAATATATGCTGTGGTCATCTGCCCAAATCTAAGTTCTGTGAACGCTCTGCGGATCCAAGGAAAAGTTCGTGACTCAGAGTAACTTGGTTTTGCATGATTCAACTACCATAAAGTTGCTGTTGAGAGTTTGTATGGGAAAGTAAAGTTTATATAGAACTTAAACTCTTACTTCCAGTGGGTTATATCTTAGACTCCTGATTTAAAAGGGCACCACTTTGGGGACTTACTGGTATGTTCTATGTGCTGTGATTCCTTGTTGTACCAATCATTTTGGAGACTTCTTAAGAAGATAAAGCTATTGCAGACACTGTCTTGGAGGAAAGAACATTAATCATGTTCTCTAGCTGTGCTCTTCCAAGCTGGCCTTTAGCAAAGTGGGAGAAAAGAAAGGAGTAGATATATGAACATATACCCATTTCTCAAGGGATCTTTCAAGAATTCACCAGGAATGCTTTTAAACCAACCTCATATGGCACAGCCCTTCCCCTTCTCCGCCAGTTCTTCTCCTCTTTGCATGCACATGAAAATTTCTCCCTTCCATCCCACTACACAGCCTTCCTTATTTCTGAGAACAGCAAACAAAAGATAGTAGCAGGAGGGTCAGCCACTTTGCCTGTCTCACCAAATGTGCTCTGAATACATTTTGATGGGAGTAGTTTAGAGCTATATTCCTGCTATTTTCTCTTGAGGGCTTGACTCACTTGGGACCAGAAGGATATTTCTTCTCAGCTACTGCTTTTTCTCTGTACGTGTCCTTGGCCAGCAAGTTTTCCAGTAAAAATGGCATGTGAAGTAAATACAAATGTTTAGTAAAGTTCTTGGCAGAAATGAGACCATAGCAGTGTTGTAGAAACCTAGCCAGTTTGGTGACAAGGTTATTTGCCCACATGTTGCCCTTCATTGCCTCCCTCAAAGTTATTGTTCCTATTGTTTTTCTTTCCATGGGAAAGGGAAAAGAAGGGTAAGTCCCATTTTGTACCCAAGACAAATTTGGAAGATCTGCCTCCAACTGTGATGTCCTCTTTGAAGTGTAGAGGGATGGGTGTAAGCATCTTTCCAGTTGGTTGTTGTGGGTTTTTCGGGCTCTTTGGCTGTGTTCTGAAGGTTGTTCTTCCTAACGTTTTGCCAGTCTCTGTGGCCAGCATCTTCAGAGGACAGCACTGTCCTCTGAAGATGCCAGCCACAGAGACTGGCAAAACATTGGGAAGAACAACCTTCAGAACATGGCCAAAGAGCCCGAAAAACCCACAACAACCATTAGATCCTGGCCATGAAAGCCTTCGCAAATACATCTTTCCAGTTCTCAGTCATGACTATTTTGGAGATGCAGCAGGTCAACTGAATACAGGACACTGGAAATTGATTCCAGTTGATGGTCTAAACTAGACTAGGCCTATCGAATGGTAAGTCAAATATATGTAAGCTGTATTGGTTATGGATGTACTCTATGAGTTGGGAGTAAAAATTGTATTCAGCTTGAGATCACACACAATTGAAAAAACTGTTTCTTCAAGGTCATGACCTTGTCTTGTAGTTTGGGCTGCAGAAGCTTCTAAAACAAGTCTAAAACCTCCAAGAGTAAAGATATAATTGGCAAATTGCTGACTTGTTTTCTTTATGAAGCAGGGTGAAGAGACAAGAAAGGCTATTTCAGCTAAGTACTTAGCATTCCATCCAGGAGCATCCCTCATTATTTAGTTCTTCCTCCAAATAAATATACCCAAAGGCAACCTCTGTAGCAATAGGCATTTCTAGCGATAGGGGCATACGAATATGAATACTCTATCTCTAGTCTTTTCCTTTCTTGGAAACCTCCAGAATGGATAGTTTCACATTAAAATAGGGTGGGCCTCTTCTCAACCCTCCACAAACCCCAGTATCAACAAAAATGAAAACAGAAATGAGCTTTCAGCAACATTCAGCTAAAATTTGGAGGGCAATTTTTAATTATTATTTTTATATATATATATTTTTTGTTCCTTTAGAGACTCATTCTCCTTTTGACTATATTTTCACCTCTGTTCCTCCATCATAGTCTTCAAAGCTCCCCATGCCTGCTCTAAGCCATATAGTTGGGGCTGAACAAATTTTTCAGTGTGCTTTTGAACATATTACTTTCCTACCTCTTTTTAGCTCTCTCGCTCTCTCTCTCTCTGTGTGTGTGTGTGTGTGTGTGTGTGTGTGTGTGTGTGTGCGCGCGCCTGCAAGTAAAAAGCTAGCCTAACTGAAAATGTTCTTAATTATACAGCAGAGCTTCACTAAATTGTCTTAATGCCTTGGAAACCCATTGCAAATTGCTGGACTTTGTGAACCAAAAAGAAACAGCATATTTAGAAAAGAAAGAAATCAGCAAAAAGCTGGGCTCATACACCATAAAATGTACTTTGTTCATTTCTTTGACAAGTCTAGTTTATTTTTAATTATTCATAATACTTCACAGTACACTAATAAATGCTCTGGAGTATATTAGTGTAAGTGATGAAATTTTTGTAATACAAGACTGCATTACAAGCTTTCTGGCATTAAATCTTAGTGGAGTCCATGGGGGGTATTTTTGTGTGTGAATTAGCTAAGTGAAGATTATCAGTGCACTAATGGAAATGTCTCAGAATTTGCTAAATGTTTCCTTGTTAATATCCAGAAGTGATGTGTTCCATGGGATAATTAGAAGGAAGAAAAAAAATCTCTCAGATTTGTGTAATGCTTTTTTTTAAAAAAATTACTTTTATTAAATGTCCTTTGGCATGCTTTCTCATTCTCACTGCTAAGGTCTGATTCATCAGTGAAGCCCTGTAGAGGTTTCTCCTTGTGGTATGTTCTGCTGTTCATGTGAGGCAGTAACTTGCGTTATCCCAGTAATTTCCCACACAGCATCATACACAAGCTTACACATCCAGTTTCCCTCCATGATATATATGGAATCTCTGAGTTTCACCTTCCTTTCACCTTTGTCTTGAAAGTCTCAGTGGCTGGAATAATCAGCTGGTTGTGAGTTGTGTTGTCAATCAGAAAGTGTGTGCCTAATACAGAATTATGCTCCCCTCACACAAAAAAAACCCAACCTAGTGGCACCGGTGTGCCTGAGAAATGAAACCTCCTCCAGTGTAGACTACACACAGGAATCCGATCTATCAGTAAATTTGTTCCCTCATTACATTTATTCCCCTTCAAACTTTCTGGCAGAGTGACTAAATTTCTAAGTGACCATCATAAATAGCAATTCTCTTACCATATGCTCACACCTTTTTGCACAGTTTCCTCTAATATATCCTGTGGTTGAATTATGGATTTAGAATTTAGAAACTAAAATCTCAACTTCGGGAGCAATCTTCATCAGGCTGGTTGGTGCTGCCCTGGGGCTAAGGTAAGAATGTTTGCATAAGATGGAGAAACAGAAAAATCTACTTATAGCTGAAGTTTTAAAATGGAACTTTCAATCTTGTAGAATCAATTTGAGGTATCAAGTTTCATCTCAGAGGGTGAAGATTTCATTTTCTTTCTCCTTCTAGGCTGCCATTCACTTGGCATATTTTCCATTGTCCTACATCAAAGCATACAGCTCTTATTTAACTGGGAAGAGAAGTAGCAAAAAAAATTCTCCATATCAGAAAAGTTATTAGGCCACTAAAATCTCAAAACCAAACTAGCTTTCACTACTGCAGGACTCTTCATCAAGCTGGAGGCATTGCAGAGCTAGACCATTTTGGAGACTGCAGTGGTCTAATAAAGGTTTGACCCATCCCTGTTTTTGGATTTTGCACAAGGACTATTTTCTTTTTTGTTTTAGAATTGAACAGTTTTCCAGTTCAGTCTGGACCTTAGGAACATATAGGATGAGATTGTGGCCTGACTCACCAGAATTTGGGAGATTAGCTCCCAACTCTTTTTGAAGAGGTCTAATTCTGGAACCCAAAAGCTCAGCTCTGTATTCCCAGAATTCCCAGAGATCTGCATTTGTAGCCTTTATTGACACTATAGTATTAAGTTGTTCATGAGGATGGTGATTCAACACAAGTACATTTTCAATGAAGCCTGGTCTGTGCCATCTATTGTCAGCAGGAAGAGATCACAAACCCTAGTGAATGCCATGGTAATTTGAATATTTTGCTTATACTGTACAACATTGTACTAATCTGCTTTCTTTATTTACAGCTGACTTTGTTCCAGCTGCAATCATAAGATTTTTTTTTCCTTTTAAGCAAATGAGCTGGGGACTCTCAAGACTAAGATGATCAAAAAGAAAAAGAAAACCTGGGGTGGAAAGCAGGGAGAGAAAGGAGAGGGATGCACAGATGAAAAAATGAAGTGGGAAAAACACTTCTTCCAGTTTCAGATGGTAGGTAGGTATACTTTATTACGGTCAAAGTCCAGTAAAACCAATTCAGTATAAAACAGATGCATATTATTGTTTAGAAAGGTCGAGCAGGGTAATAAAATTCCATTAAAACATGATAAAACAACTCCTTCTTTCCAATTAATAACATCATATATCCTTAATATTGGTAAAACTTCAGGCAGTGTTATATTAAAAACAATTATCCATCTAAAATCACCTACCCAAACATCTGTTTATAAACAACCATTGCTTCAGCACAGAATTTGGCCACTTGTCTTGTGATATAAGGGGTATTGTCTGAGAGTAGCCACTGCACATAATCCTCCTCTGATCTCCCAGGAGATTTACAGATACAGTAATGGGTGATAAAAGCTCCATACGAAGATCTCGATAGCAAGAACAGAAAAGAAGAACATGACCAACTGATTCGACCTTATCATTATTACAAGGGCAGAGACAATTACAAGGGCAGAGACAATCTGATGCCGGCAAACCTCGAAATCTTCCCTCCAGAAGCTTAGAAGGAAAGACATTGAGCCTAGCTAGTGTGAAAGCCCTAATGGCTTTAGATGACATGGTGCTGGCTAAATATGAGGAGGTGATAAAAGCAGATTTCTTAAGGAAGTTATATTTCCCTAACTGGCCAACCCAATTTCAGATGAAAGGCAGGTCAGTTGTTTTCTTACTCATTTCAGACAGACACCTCAAAGTATTCTTTGCACACACAAAAAGGATCATCTAGTTTCTTTCATTCATCATAAAACCAACAGATCCTGAAGTTGAGGCTCCAGTACTCCAATACTCTCATGAGAAGACTCCCTGGAAAAGACCCTGATGTTGGGAAAGTGTGAAGGCAAGAGGAGAAGGCGATGACAGAGGACAAGATGGTTGGACAGTGTCATCGAAGCTACCAACATGAATTTGACCCAACTCCAGGAGGCAGTGGAAGACAGGAGAGCCTGACCTGCTCTGGTCCATGGGGTCACCAAGAGTCAGACACGACTTAACGACTAAACAACAACAATAATAAATACAAAAAATTAATAAAATACAATAAACTTTGTTACTAGCTAAAACCACCTTTTTATTTAAAAAAATTACACAAATTAAAACCCATTAGAAGACCTCAGGACAATATTCACACTAGTACAAGGTAGCTTTCTACAATTCAGTCTTAATTAGCTTCCTAAAACAGAAGAAGAATGGTGCCTGGTGAACCTCTGTAGGAAACATGTTCTAGAGGGAAGGGGCCACAACCAATGGCCGCACTGGCAATGGTGCGGCTAAAAAATATTGTAAATAAATAAATAAAGAATGCTCAGTTCCTAGTATTGTTGACTGTTCCGGCATCCTTGGGTGTTATGCTTCTTAACTTTAAGAACTGCGTGGAACATGTGGAATGGGTCGCTATTTTGTGGGAGAGACATTCTGCCAAATAACAAGGTCCTAAATTATCAATGGCTTCCTCTTCAGGCAAGCTTTCCCTCTGTGACTGGCTGCCTGAGTGGGGATTCTAAATGGAGTAAGGTGCCTGACAGTTTTGAATGTGTTTTTGGTGTTGCTTTGTTTAGCATTTCTTAGAGTTGTATTTGCTTGATCCCTTTTCATATTTGTAGACTTACTGTTTTTAGCTTCACATGTTGTCTTTTAATGATGTAGGCAGCCTTGAGTCTTTTTTAAGAAGAAAAGTCAGCTAAAAATATTTTAAATAAATAAGATAAAATAAAAATAAATAAGATAATGAGTACAGTAGCAAATAGCAAAATGAGACAATGAAAGAGTTTCAGCATCAAAGAGCAACAAAAGATGATAAATATGGTTGCATAACAAAGAATTTGCAAATCTCGTCTGCTTGGAAATCTTCATTCAACATAATGGATCCTTAAGGTAGATTGGCTACAATCGAGGATATTTTCATTCCCTTCCTTGATTTCCAGTCAAAGGAACTCTTAAATATAAGAATAGATTCTAATGTAGGTTTGTGGGTGGGAATTATCTCACAATTCTATGTCAATTTGTTTCTTTCTTGGTAGGTTTCTGTTTAACAGAACTTAAAATAAAGTTAACAAACAGTTTATTATGAGAGAATAATGGTATAACTCCTGGTCATCCAAGCTGCAAGAGAAGTAAGTGATTAAAGTGTGTGAAGAATGAATGAATGATACTGTGTTTTCTAGCAGTTGAGCTAGCTGCAAAATCAATAACAATACTCAACAAAATGGCTGGAAAATCATCTGTCGCCTAAGTCAGCAGAAGTTGGATGAACAGTCCCAGTGACATACCATATCCTGTAAAAGTGAAATTCTCTCTTCATTTCTTTCCCAGCCAACTTTTCCCTATCACTTAAATTTCATACAAAGTTAACCTTCACATTCTGTAACTCACCTGAAATACAGCTAGGCGAGTGCACAGACCATCTGATATGATTCACAGACTAGTTTGGGGCTTGGATTGGATCCCAGTTCACCCCAGAGCTATTTGTGTTCCATCAGATTTGTGGTCCAGTTCTGAATTGACTTGTAAGTGTCCCACTGATGTGCATTATTTTGGGATACTGCACTGATGTGCACGAAATGTGGAGACATGATAGACTCTAAAACATCTGCCAATTTCAGCAGTTTGTGTCCCTGCTGATTAAATAACGATGAAATCTCAGACGGCTAGTACTAAACAATTCATGGTCACAAGATGTGCCACGGAACTAAGTGGGGCCACCATTTTACTTCTAGGTACTACAACTATCAGAGCATGGACTTTGTGCATTCACAAGAGAGGAAAACAAAATGTCCAAAGTGGAAAGTGATAAAATTGCCTGGGAGTCACTTGTGAAAACCAAGAGTTCCCTGGAACCCTGTTTGAAAAATTCTGATCTACAATATATGAACCAAAAATCTATTTCTCAGTCCTTAGTACAGAGTGATCATCATTTGTCTTGTTATTCCTTCATATAATTATGGCAGTTAACATATTCCTTCCTCTTTGTGGCCTATTCAAAAGCACCAGTTTCCTGCCAGAATATAAGCACTGATTACTGATTGTGCTTATCAACTGATTTTCAGGAAGAGCAAGAAAGAACACTTTCACCATGATATAAACACAAAATAAGCCTATCCATATTTTTACAGCTTGAAATATTGCAGTGAGGGAGAAAAGTGTGCTTTATAAAAAAATTTCGCAACTGCAGGAACATGTAGGAAATAATTTTCTAGAGCTGTCACTTGCCAATTTGCTACTAGTACCAATCCCAAAGCAGAAGGTACAGCATTAGCTCTATCGTGTCTGCTATTAAGCTATTTTTGACCAATATTTCTCATTCCCAAACATTGAGGCCGTTTTCTTCTGCTATCCATCTCATAGACTTGACTGATGCTTTCAGCATATATTATGGATGGAAGCAGAAAAGATTGGATTTGGAGGGGGAAGGGAGGGTGATGTAGTAGGAGAAAAGTACAGGGATCAAGGGAGGTGCTTACTTTCCTTTTCAGAGAGAAAATACATTTCTTCAGCTGGAAATATATATTCATTATGTAAGATGCTTATCTAATTCCACTTTTAGGATGATTTACATGATCTGCAACACATTTATGGGAGACAGCCAACTTCTTCATGCTTTTGATTTTGGGGCAATTAGTTTTTTAAAGGCTGAAAGATTTTTACTGTCCTTGATATAACTTTTGGCAATCAATGTATCACATTTTTAAAAAGCTAAAAAGTGAGATAAAGAGGAGGAAGTTTAAACATGGACACTTGTAAGCAAATTGCTTTCTCCGCAAAGAGACTTGCATCTTTTAAAGGGCAAATCAACAACACTAAAAGAAAACATTTTGTCAGCTCCCAGATGAGCTTTAAAAGAAGGAGTGAAATCTGAAGTCTTGAAGACATTACATATACAGGATCCCTTAATGAAGCATCCTGTCATTATCAACTAGTGGGCATTGAATATTTTATTTTTACTGGTCTAAATAAAAGGATCATCCCTTCTACTTTTGGATAGTAAAGCATCATGTGGCTATCTCTGTTGTTTTTGGATGTTTTCAGTATACCTAGAAAAAAAGTCTCAGAAACACCAAAGATACAACATGGACCAATGGACTTACTACACTGCAAACTGGACTGTAACCAATAATAACATTTGCTTGCAAAACTCACCAAGGAACATAATAATTAGAATTAATTCGGCTTTGATTGACTGTTTACCTGGTGAGTTGACTAAAACTGTTCCCCACTTTGGAATGCGGATGGTTGAGTCTCTGTGTGACTTTTCTTCCCACCCTTTCACCCATACCTCCAATGAGGAAACCTGATTTTCAGGCAGGCATTATGAGCTGGGGGGGAGGGGGTTCATTCAGAGACCAGCTCTAGAGATGGGCATTAGCCATCAGCTTAGTGGTTCATGCCAGTCCATCCTTTTGATGAACAGGTGTTCAGCAATTCCCAGCCCTGCCTGCTCCGACAGGTGCCTACTCAGAGGCAGTGCCATGGCTTCCATTGTGCCACCTCTTCTGGGTGCTGGCTCATGCCCATCTCCAACTAGCTCCTTTCCTGCAGACTGAGTGGAAACTTCCAACCAGGTGGCATCAGAAGTGAGGCTTCTAAAAACCTCTGTCCCCAAACTAGTTGAAACCAGCTCTCAACTCACCTTAAGTAACAAGCAATATGCCTGGTGGATTTTTGCCATGAGACTTTTGAGACTTTCCTTCATAATTTTTCTACCCTATGTCTGAGGAAGTGGATTTTATTTGCAAACATTTACATGGAATGTTTTATTTTTTGTGGTCTAAATAAAGGAATTGCCGCTTCCACTTTTGAATTGTTTAAAGGATCACATGGTTATCTCTGTTGCTGGTTTTGGTAGTAATGTAGATTTTCCAGTTCGAGAAGTCATGCCCTTGTAGAATTTCTTCCTGCCATGTAGTGTTTTTTAAAGCAGCTTTTTCCCCCCAAGAGATGAAGATGGCAACAATAAACTGGAGCTCATGGTATGTTTGTCCACAGTCCAGGTTTAATACTATGTTTCTAAAAGAAAACTAGTACTACCAGGAGAAACAGTGCAATTGCTGTTTAAAATGTGTGTGCAGGTTTCCAGGAAATAAATTTCTTCACTGGTAGAATGTACTTTGCTCTCTCTCCTCTCTCTCTCTCTCTCTCTCTCTCTCTCTCTCTCTCTCTCTCTCTCTCTCTCTCTCTCTCTCTCACACACACACACACACACACACACACACACACACACCTTGAATTATTTGATATGAAAAATGTAGCAATATAGGAATGCCCTTATATTAAACCATGCTTTGTTCAAGTTCAAGGAGTAATGGTTCTCCAGTGGACAAGTTTCAGTTTGTTGGCCATGAAGTTTCACTTTTTACTCCACTGTGGTTTCAGATTTATTTCTCACTTCTGAGATGGGAAGGAACCCCTGTTGGCCTCCAATTCAAACACATAGAGAGGACAGGAAAGCAGTGTCAGGCAGTAGCATGAGGCCACATGTATTAGGCGGCAACATAAAGTGACGGGAGAGAGATAAAAACACAGGGCTTGTCATGCATCAAGACTTTCTAAGTGGCTCCAGAGGAGCACACTCAACATCACCACATGGGAGAAGCAGCATATCTGGGAATCCATACAGCATAAACTAGACTAGATGACGTGAGGAATGTGATTGAGCCTCATGGCGCAGTGGTTAAACCGCTGTACTGCAACTAAAACTGTGCTCACGACCTGGGGTTCAAATCCCAGGTAGCCGGCTCAAGGTTGACTCAGCCTTCCATCCTTCCGAGGTCGGTAAAATGAGTACCCAGCTCGCTGGGGGGAGCGGAATGTGTAGCCTGCATAATTAAATTGTAAACCGCCCAGAGAGTGCTTGAAGCGCTATGGGGCGGTATATAAGCAGCACGCTTTGCTTTTGCTTTGCTTTGTATTCCCTCTGATTGACCTGTTTTCCCTCCCACATAGAGATTTCTCAGTGCCTTAGCATCAGATTTGCATATTAAGGCAGTATATGTGTGTTATGACCAAAACAATGCACACTAAATTCAAGGTGTGCAGGTGACAAAACATATTTGCTGTGACATTCCGATGTTTTTCATTACTCGAGGGAACACTTTTTCTAAAAACAAGATAAGCATTTTGTCCAGTTTGACCCAAAGCAGCTGATGTTGGCCTCCTGTTTTTTTTCCTTCATTTCTTTTTTCTAGCCCTCTGTCTTCCTTTGAAAACATTTCTACATTTCTTTTATTATTATTATTGAAGCCCAGGATTCCGAAAAGAAGTGTGGGCTGAGGCTGCAGCAGAGTCCGCAGGCATTCTGTGGAAATGAAGCGAGTGACTAGTATCTGCTTTTACCCTGTGCTTCCTAACACTGGTTCGCATGCTGCCTCCAGAAAGGTGCTAATCTGTCTACTTCCTAGCAAGACTGTTAGAAGCACACCCCTTTCAAACTGCTCAGGGTCCCCTAAAATCTGGTGCAAGCTCTGGCAGGGGAACATTTGGATTATTTTTCAGACTGGTATAGGCCATTTAAAACCTGACATGCAACAAACAAACAAACAAATAAAAGTACAGTCATCACCTTGTGTGAATTTTGCACTTATTTGTGAGCATCCATATTCCTCTGTTTAAGTAGGCATCGGTGTTTGTGTGTGATACAGCCAATAATATAATAATATCCCACATGTTTTGAAACCCAAAAGGGTGGCCTATGAATATGAAAAGGGCCGATACTAATATCAGTTGGTGAATTTTCTGTGCACCACAATGGAAAGTTAAGCCTATTGGAAGAGAATACAAGACAATATAATTAAAGGTTAGATAGCGCTATTCAAGCCTCCCTGAATTCCAAGGTCTCTGATAGCTCTGTCATTTTTCTCCATTTAAGTTTTAGATACAACATCTCCCCTGCCCATCTCCTCTTTTTTGACAAGACCGCTTTAGATTTTATGGTACATTTCACACCATTGTGCAAATTGGAAGCCTTAAAAAATAGTCTATGTGGCAGGAAGGAATAGCTGGCTATTCAGGCAAACAAAAGGCAAGGCATTTGAAATGAAAGGCACCTGAAAACTTAGCCTGTTTCTGACATGAACATGCATGGGGGAGGGGGGAGAGTGCAGAAAAATAAAGTGTCAGATCCAGCTTCCGAAAACTAAACATGCTCACCACACTAAGGCCACAATTCTGTTTGCTTAGCAAGACCCACTGAACCTAGCAGGGCTTACTTCCAAAGAGACTAGTACAAAACTACAACTGTGATTTGCTCCGGGTCAGCACAAGGTCCTGCTGGTGATCAGTTTCCAGTTCAGGGTTATGAGATCGCCAGCATCTGAAATCCTGAAATTTCAGGCCAAAACCTGAGACCGACAGATGGGCCTCATGATATCATGGAGCCCAGCTTTTCTATGTCACAGATACCTCCCTATTCTTCTTCTCTCATTCCTGGCATTTTAATGTACCAACATTGTGCAAATGCCATCCACATTAAAATGCCTTTGTGCCAACCTGGTAAGTCTCAGTGACAGGAGGCAGTGAATGGAAATGAGTGCACAGGGTTTAAAGAAGAAGTGGGCAACTCCCAGGCATCCACATCTGGACTGTGGGCAGCTGCACCTACTCCTGCAAGGCCACTCAGAAATATTTCTTTCTTTTAAATGATGGGTTTTTTTATAAATCTAAAAAAGGGACCCTTTTGCCCTCTAGTGGCACAAAAAAATAAAAATAAAAATTGGATGTGGAAGCCCAAGTATGCTGGGGGAGAGAGTTAAATGGCAAAACTGTCTCCCATTCCTAAAAGGTACAAGGGAATTTTTGAGTAAAAATTTTAAAATAGCAATAATGAGGGAGGTGGATGGCTGGGGATCTCGGGGGTGACATGTTTGAAGCCCTGGGAGCAACATCAGTCCACAGGACATATTTTGCCACTCTTCCTTGAAAATCAGCTCTCACACAAAAATCTTTTCTTCCAACATCACTCTGGAGAGAACTGACTCTATAGAGAAATACAGCTGCTCCCTGAGAAGTTGGCTGATAGCCTGAGACCTAGCAAATCCAATGTTATACAACTCTGTAAGGATGTATCCTATAGGAGGATGGAGAGTATCCTAAAGCTCTCTAACTGGGGCACAGTGAGCAGAGGATTGTGCTGAATGTATGCAAACTTAATTACATATTTCATGCCATTTTGTCATTATTTTTTACAACCGACCTGCTCATCTCTCTTATTTATTTAGTTGAAGCATTTACATCCTGCCTCTTTGTGGCAGCTGATAATTGAAATATCTGATTGTTAAATCTTAATAAAATGTTTAAAAGCAACCAATAAAACAGCAGTAGATAACAGTGCAACAAAAATCCATGACAGCTAAAATGGAAAGCGACTAAAATCCCATCAATTATTGATAATGACATGTAGATTTTAAAAAAACTGAAACTTTCTAAGAATGGGGATAAGAAAGTGGAATCTGTGAGGCTGTTCCATAGATGCAGAGGACGTAAATTTTCATTTACCATGCAGGAATTCTCTGTGGATATGAAAATGAGGTGGACATACAATAATGAGGCAGATTTGCATAGAAGCAAGCTGCAAAAGAGAGTCAAAGTTGGGACTGAAGTTTTACAAGCCCAGTCTCTACCCTCTGGTTTATAGTGCCCTGTCACCACTAGAGTTTTAATCTATCTAGTAGACATCCCTTTAGCCTCTTTCCCCAATTATCTGGCAATTAACTAATTCCATATGACCCAATAGGTATAAGAAGAGAGACATCAAGAAAGAAATCAGGCAGAAGAACATGTACCTGCTTCTCTTTTTTTGTGCCAATACAAAACTATTGTTGTTTTTTATTTTATTATATTGTTTTTATTCTATCTATTATTGTTAGCCGCCCAGAGTAGACTTCAGTCTAGATGGGCAGGGTATGTATGTATGTATGTATGTATGTATGTATGTATGTATGTATGTATGTATGTATGTATGTATGTATGTATGTATAAATAAATAAATAAATAAATAAATAAATAAATAAATAAATAAATAAATAAATAAATAAATAAATAAATAAATATTAGCAATTTAATTTTGGATTTGCCACCTGGTAGTGGTAATCATAATAACTTCTTGCCTCCATGCATATGTTCCTGAGGTCTGCATTGCAGGTAGGCAACCACTGCAGACTTGGGAGACACGTTTCTTTCTTTCTTTCTTTCTTTCTTTCTTTCTTTCTTTCTTTCTTTCTTTCTTTCTTTCTTTCTTTCTTTCTTTCTTTCTTTCTGCTTTATTATATTACATTATGCTAGTGAGTCATTTTTTAACAAAATGAAAGCCAACAAGTTGCCAGCCATTCATTTCCAGTTTCATTTGTGGGGGACATGTAGGGGACATAAAGTAAATGTTCTAAAGTTTAGCCATTAACTTCCCTTTTTTCTCAAAGACAAAGGCTTAAATCTACTTGCTGGTTCTGACTAGAGCAGACCCAATGAATTAATGGGCTTTGCTTAAGTATTGACTTGCATTCATCAAGTGATTCTGTAGGTCTTCTCCAGTTGGGGCTTACAACTGATTTCAGGCCAATCAATTTGAAACAAATGACTGTCTGTCAGGCATGCACCCTTTATCTTGCATACCTAGCCATGCTTGCTGGAAAAATCTTGGACCTGCACTCTAGAAAAATAACTTTTTCAGGTTCTGTGATGTACTATGCCATGTTCGGAGCACTGTTTCCACAAAATAAATCATTAAAATCAGGGTGACCTCTCAGTTCTCCTCTTATAGATTAAAATATATTCTCACTTTGGACATCAAGATATCCATGAGGATAATGCATTCTTTCTGCTTGCTTCCAAATTCAAGGTCAGAGAGATTCAGCCAGCAATGCTGCATCTCCCTTTGGGGAGGGGGTGGGAGGAGGGAGTGGCCTTCAACAGGGAAGAATGCATCAGTTTATCTGCATTACAGAATTAATGAGTGACAGAGTGGCATCCCGGCCTCCCTGCCAGCTCCTAATACAATCAATTACTGCCTGTGCAACTAGCAAGAGATTTGCTGGTTTGCTTCTGTTTGCCCACATTCAAGGAGACAAAAGAGATATGAACCTTGACCAGCAACATTACAAAGTAAGGCTATGACTGAGCTTCAGCTTCTGACTGTAACAAAGGAAAATGTCTGAGCAGCAGGTTACAGCCATCAATAGCAAAGAAACTTGAGATTCGCATTATACTTTGTACAAAAGCCTTCCTAACTCTGGTCTCTTTCTTCAGCCAATTAGCAACTCATTAATTGGTTACCTGCAGAGCTTCAATTCTTAAATTGTTTTTATCTTTTTTCTTTATCTATCCAACAGATTGACAATTACTACTTGGGAGGGGGGCTCTTTAAAGGATTCCGTTTTTCTGCACATTTAAGGCCTCCTATGCACAATTAATTTTGGTTACAGTTTTAACACACTAGTTGTAGCATGGATATTATTAATTCCCATCCAGTTCACATGACTAAGAACTATGGTAGGTATTAACAATGATAACTTCAATAGTGCCCATGAGAGTCTTTCCTGACCAACTGTTCGTATCTTCACACAACCAGCAGTACTTACTTATTCAGGTGGCAATCCAGTACAAACTTGGTGGGAGAGGGAGAGTGATTTCATTTGTAGTCATTTAAGACTGTGAACCTGAACCAGTTCTAGATTAAATGAAAGTCAAAGTTTTTAACATTGTTCAAGTGTTAGATGCTAAGCGATGGGCAGGACCTTTCTAGTAATGGCATCTGGGCTATAGACACCCTGTTATACTGTTGCTAGATAGTGCATTTTCCACCATGGTATTAGACTACCTTGTTTCATTAGATCCTTCGAATTGATTGATCTGGACTTCAACTCTTGTTATGCTGTTAAAACTGGTTAAAAGCTGGTAAAACTTTGATTACTGCCACAACAGTAAACTCCATGTCTGCCATCCGATGACCAGTTCAGCAGAGTACAGAGAGACTTATCCGCAGAAGGCAGGCCACCAACTGATGGATCAATCACCACAACTAGATATATGGCAGTATGCATTTCTTGCCGTGTGCATCAGCAGAGAATGATCTGCATCAATGAAAATATGGATTTTCCGTGTTTTCAATGTTCTGCCCTTCGATGTCATCCAAAAAAAACCCAGTGATTTGAAATGGCCCTAATTAGGCCTCCATTTATCATGTTCTATGGAAGTTAAGGAGCCTATGAGGTTTAACTGTTCTTTAGCTGATTATTCCCTTTATTTCATCATGAGATGGAGAAGAGTCTTGCTATTGGTTGTTGTGGGTTTTTCGGGCTCTTTGGCCATGTTCTGAAGATTGTTCTTCCTAACGTTTTGCCGGCATCTTCTCTGTGGCCGGCATCTTCAGAGGACAACACTCTGTGCTCTGGTGTAGTTGGCTTGGGAGTGCAGTATTTATGGCTGTGAGATAGGCTTTAGTCTTTTTCTGTAGATGGGTGATTAGTGTTGTGGGTGCATTGTTGTGCTAAGGAGAAGAGATTGTCTGTCACAATAGTCTTGCTATTGCCCAACAAACAACAGTCCTGCTATTGCCCAGTCTTCCCACGCTGCAGAACTCAGGAAACCAAAATGGAATGAATTATTATGGTGGATAGAGCATATCTAAAGTGCCTAGTGTGGAAGCATTTTTCTGTGCACAAACCCCCCTCCCCCATTTTCACCTGGTGCTATTTTGCTCAGGTGTAGCTAGAATTATGTTCCTGTTGAATACCATAACACTAGCATTGTTGTGTGCATAAACAATACCCTTCAAGTTGAACTTCAGTAGCTTTGCACAGGACTCCACTGCCCTCCAGTCACTAGGCGATATTCATAAAATGGTTTCAATTGACTGTTTTTGCTAGTATGCCACATAAACTCCAACTTTGCTGATGTAGAGGTTGCTGCCTTTGTCAGTGCTTGTGCTTCAATCCAAAACAAGAGCTAGGTGCCCTACGTAAAGGCAGTGAACAGTTCTCTGTGTGTGACTGAAGGACCTTTGTCTAGAAAGATGGAGAAAGGCAATTAATTTTACACCCTCTGAGGTGAAACCTGAATCATCACAGTTCAAGCTGATTCTTCAAGCCTGCCATTTCTGTCATAGGAGTTTAGTCTAACTAAAGAACCTATGGCTTTAACTAATTTAGCCAAGAATAATTTTGTTCTATTCTGCTTCTCTTGCCATCCCATCCAATTCCCAACATCTGTAATATCCAGCCTGCTAAAAAGCCCTGAAGTACTGAAGAGCTTGCCTTTTTTAATGATATTTTAGTAGTCCAGCATTTTCTGATCCTTGTATTGAATTTTGCTCCTGGACACACATGTGTGTTTCCTTTTTGTTTGCCATCTAATTGTTATGTCTGTGGCAATAGTATATGAATAATGTATATATTATGAAATATTTAGAAGAATAGAGGTTAATAACATCTGTGCAAATACAGACAGGAGTCATCGCATTTATCATCAACGAACATTCACCCTAAAGCCATACTAGAACAGGGCCGGCAAGATAAATGACAAAGGACTGGGCAAGTTCACACTTTGAAACATAACAACTCGCCACACAGAGGGTAGAACAGCACAGAATATGATTTATTGACCTGAAGCTAGATTTCATGTTGTTTAAAAGAAGACAAGTAAAGCAGTACTAAAATGGATAATGTAGACCATACCCTGCTAAAACACATGAAAATAATCAGCAATTGACTCTGTTCAAAGCCAAGACAAATAACAAATATATAAGAAGTACACATTCATTGGTCTTTTTCCATTAACTGTCTCATACCTGTCTGCAGCATTAACCAGTGGCTTGGATAAATGACAGAACTGTCACAGATCAAATGAAGTCATACATTCCTCTGTTAGTAACCAAGTAATGAGAAATAAAGAGCTGTACATTTTTAATTGATCATACATAGTATGGGTTTCACCCAAGATAAAAAGATCAGGGACTTTGTCTGTACAATAAAACAGACTGGCAATAAATCAGATTATTGGTCCATATACTGTAGTTCAGTTCTGTCTGTACTGGCTGGCAGCAGTTCACCAGGCTTTCAGATCAGGGTTTTTTCCCAACCCTGCCTGGAGATGCCAGAAATTGAACCTAGAACCTTTTAAATGGAAGTATGCACTCCACCACAGAGTTGTTACTACTTTGTCTCCCTCAGGTAAATGTTAGAAGTAAGTACCAACAGAATAGTTCATGAATTTGCTTCTGGAACAATAATTTTATACCAATACATAGAAAATATTAATATGAATATATTTGCTATGTTGTTGTTTAGTTGTTAACGTCGTGTCCAACTCTTTGTGACCCCATGAACCAGAGCACACCAGGCCCTCTTGTCTTCCACTGCCCCCTGGAGTTGGGTCAAATTCATGTTGGTAGCTTAAGTGACACTGTCCATCTTGTCCTCTGTCATCCCCTTCTCCTATATTTGCTATATATTAGTATAAAATTATTGTTCCAGAATTTTTGCTATACATTTGCTATATATCAGATCATCCTCCTGTCTCACTTGCACCTCCCAGTCTTTGATGCATCAGGTGGCCACTCCAAAAGAGGCCTGGAAGTTGTCAACTAGAAAGTGGGCCTTCTAGGTAGTGGTCACCCTACTCTGGAAGTTTTTTCCTGTGGAAGTGTGATTGAGCATTTGAAAGGCTTGTTATCCAGTCCTTTACAAGCTTCAACCTTTTGTAATATTAAATTTGTAGTAATTCTACGCTGGACCATGGTCTGCCATTCTGAATTTTGGAATATTTGCTTTACTGGAGGTTTTTATGAGGAGCTTTTATAATGGTTTTTATACTCATTATTTTAATTCTGGTTGTATATTCATGTTATTTTTGGAAGCTGCCCAAAGTAGTGGATTGTCCACAAAAATAGGTGCACTAAATATTAGTACAAAATGAACATATTTCAGTAGATGTCTTGAACCAGGGTTGGAATATCTTTGGGCCTCTAAATGCTGGAATCCAGCTGTCATCAGTGCAATACAGCATGGGGGGAAAAGAAGAGGAATTATGAGAAATAAAGTTCAACATCAGTTGAAAGGCCACAGATGCCTCACATTTTCATAAAACAAAAGATAACAATGCAGTCCTCTTTTATGATCAACATCTGATAAGTGAGATCCATTACAATATAACCATCTGTGGCAGAATTCAAAACTCATGAGAATTTCCCCTGTCTGCCAGATTTGTCACAGATGGAGAAAACCTAGGAGGGCTCAGCAAGACAGTGGCACTGGCCCTCTCTCTTATGACATGCATGATTTTGCATGACCACTCTGCTTAATGGGAGGATTGGAGTTGGTTCCTGTTAGCTATATGGCACCTACATGTGATGTCTTTGAGAGGTTTTAGCTGGGAGGGAGCTGCAGTGAATGTCAATCAACTCAAGAGCAGCCAATTGTTCCCTCTCTACCTCAGATTCTTTTTACCACCTTTTTTCCAGTCAGGGTTCAGTTAAGTTCTGTCAGTGTTTGTTATGAAAACTGTCAGAAGTGGACTGTTAGAGAGAGTGAAGTGTTCTGTCAGCTGTGTAGCTAGTCAGTTAGTCAGTAACAAAGCTAGTCAACCAGTTAAGCTCAGTGATTTAACAAGTTAACATTTTTATACAATATGATGTTTGTTTTTATCTCTGAAGAACTGTAAGTAAACAGAAAAATTCTATTATTTCCATTTACCAGAGTCTCTGAGTGAATGTATTGAGACAGTAAGTACTGGTTGAGGTAAACTAACAAATAAGTTGTGGCCTAATGAGGGAGGTTTGTAGCTCAATCTGCTCTGTATGTTCCTGATTGAATCATTTTGTCCACTGTGTAATTAGAGGAAGTTTATTTTTAATTAAGTCACACTCAGTTCCTTACACACTCTGCCCACACTCTGCCATACTTGAAGTGAACAAGGGTTCAGAATGTTTGGACAGTTGTTGTTTGTATAATAGCATGGATTGCAGGAGTAGAACTGGGAGAGGAGCTCAGAAGAGGATTATTTTTATTTTGGGGTCTCTGCACTTAATATTTTGTTTGGTTAACAGGAATCAGTAGAAACATTTAGAAAATCTGATATCAACAATGTAGTCCCTTCATTAAAAATGTAATTTTTAAACCTGTTTTCTCAAGACAAGGTATAAAATTGCCCACTTTTAAAATGTTTAATATTTTTGACAGACAGGCAGGCAGGCAGATGAAATCTGTTGCTTGAGACAGTTTTGTGTTGATAATACATCGTGTTCATCTGGATTGTGGTAGAATGATCATGGTGGCCATTCTGACAGTTTACCTTCTTCCAAAGTCAGAATTCCACTTCTATTGGTTTACTTTGGCAGGCAAATACATCACATATTATGAACCAGCAATGGATGTGGTGTCTTCTATTGATGATTCATGCTGAACTACCAGTTATATATAACAGTATTTCTTTATTTTTGGCCTTTCAGAAGTTTTTAACTTCATGTCCCAGAATCCTCGATCACTGGCCATGCTATCTGGTATGTCTCTCCTGGCAGTTGAAGTTTAAAACATCTGGAAGGACAAACATTGAGAACTGTGTAGATCTAGAAGTAACACACAAGTACACAAAGAACATGTATTTCCTTAGAGCTAAGAATCAATCAGACCATCATTAGTCTTTTGAAATCCAAATGAAACAAGGGGACCTAATTGACTATAGTGAGAGGGAAAGTATTGAATTTCTCAGCAAGCTTCAAGGCCAATAGCTCTGAGGTGTCTCCTGAAATTTCTGAAGCTGATGACGCTTGAAAACATAATCCTTAAGTAAATTTAACCATCTTCTTTTAACCGCTTTGTTCCAGTATGACCAGACATCATGTGAATTTCTAATTTTTGTGAACATTGGCACCTGGATTTAAATTTTATTAAATATTAGGCTCTTTATTTAGGGTAAAGATTAAATTCCTTCCTTAGCAAATCCTCCGGAAGTGGAAAATAAAACTGCACGAGTTACAGCAGCTATTGTCCTTTAGGGAAATCTCATCATGGTTAAGCCTGTTCCCAATCCTCCTTTCATTACTGAAATACGTTTCTTGCCATTGGCAGGGCCAAGGGAAATAATGCAAGTTCCAGGATGTTGCATGTGTTGCTCAATAAAGTGCCTATATCGATCTGCTTCTGCCAATTCCAACAGGATTGCTGAGATTTTCTGTCTTTCAAAAGAGGGAGGGAGGATAACAACATTTTTATTACATTCAGAGACATTCAGAATCCCCACAAACTGAACGACTCAACATATGAAAGTGACTGTTAAGACCTGGAAGGTATCTGTGTACTTTCACCTCAAATTTTAGCCAGGTAAAGACGCAGAAATTTCTATCAGAGAATAGGAGCCATCTTCACAAAACTATAGTTCCCAAGGTCCTTTGGAATAAGAAAATTTTGAATCCATATAAATGTGTGGGACAGGTATGCTACAGGGCCATGGGGGGCAGGGGATGAAACAACACACCCACACCCACACCATTCAGATCACAAATGGCCCCTGCCTAGTGCTTGCATGACTGGAGAGTTTGCACCAACTTCAGTGACTACTTCTTTGCCTATTCTTTTAAAAGAGGTGAGTTGAATCTCACTTAGAAAACTACATTACAGTTAATTTGCCTATAAAAACAAGGATCAAAGGCATCAGTTCATAAAGACATTTGCCTTGCATTTCCCCCAACACTATGTATTTCAAATATGCTCTTAACCTTATTCAAATTAAATTGCATCTATCTGATTGTTAAGGGCACAACAGCACTAATCAACACCCTCCTCCCCCGTTAAGAAGAACTGGGTAGTAATTTTGGGCAATAGTTGTTAGGAGATTGAAGCGAAGTATAAGAGGAAAGCTGTATCATTGAGCTACCTTGCACATATACACATGCACACACACAATACAATGAAAGAGGGAGAGTGTGCTAACTTGCTGCCTTCATTTAGGGTTGCTGTGTGAGCAATTCATGTGCCACTCTGTGCCTGTCTCAGCAGCAGCTGGAAGGCAGCAGGAAAGTTTTGAGTTTTACAAAAGCAGAGAATGGCTGTTGAGGACAGATATTTTGGAGATCGCTCATTCATAGGTCAGAGATGACCTGACGGCACATATCAACAACAACGCTGTCTGAATCATCATTTGGTCCAGATTCCAAAATTTCTTTTCTTTTCTAAGGTAAGTCTCAAACCCTGATAGAACCTTAGAGGCCAAAATGTACAGCCAGTGCTTTGACCAAACCTTTGTTTAAAAAAAAAAAAACAAGTCTTTCCAAGTGGTTAGCCAATGAGTTGCCCTGCACATGTCACACACACATGCACACATACACAATACAAAGGGGAGGGAGCACTGATCCTGAAGACCACTGGAACCCCTTCACAGTTGGCAAAAAGTAGCAGTCATTAAATGAGAATATTCTCATTGAATATTCCATGAATGTGAGATATTGTGGTTCTGCATCCACACTTCAAAATGACTCAAAATTGCTGTGCAGTATTGTGCCCCCATTGCCAGCAAAGAAAAGGAAGCCAGCTTTTCACAGCAAAGGGCAGCCTGAATGTTGACAACACCAATAGCAGCAGTCAAGATGGTCTACTGGATACTCTCTTGTGCTCACTATCACTCACAAAGTGACACTAAGCAAAGGAAAATCCCAGAAGCTGACACATTTTTCATCAGTTAACCACTTCTTATCCAAACACAAAGCAATTGTGAGAGCTGTTTTTCAACAAGTGGGAATAGTAGGGAGTGGACCATTTTGACTGCTTCCATTGGTATTGTCAACATTCAAGATGCTCTTTGCTATGTAAAACTTGGCATCCTTTTTCCTGCCGGCAACTCAGACATGGTATTTTGCAGCAATACTGAGCCATTTCCTGGTGTTCTTAATCATGGATACAGAAGCACAGTACCCCATATTCATAAACTGGAGGATGTTTTGGTTTTTAAAAAAGAATTGAATTTACTGGCTTTTAAAAACAAACGTTTACACATACATACACTACACACAAATTCCAACAGAAACTTCCCCCATGTAGAATTACCCAGTGCTACAGGATCCCAAATGATGAGCACATGATTTGAACTATGGTGGCTGACAGAGGACAGAAAGAAGAACAACAGGGATGTGGCTGCACTCTTCCTGTGCCAAAATATTTTGAAGGGCTGTTTTTTTGGGGGGGGGGGGAGTCTCCTGTGTGACATCTCAGGAGGAGCCAAAGACATGAGCAGTATGAATAGGTACGCCCTCCAAGGTCCAGGGATATAGCTGCGTTTGAAGTTGAGCATCTGCACCCCAGTGTGACTGAATTACCTCAGAGTTTGCAAATCTCATTTGGATTCATATTTGGCCTGTAGGTCTGAACATAATACTTGCTATCCAATTTCTGTATATGAATGAGAACACAACAATGTATCTAAAATTCTGTCTATCACAAAATTGCCACAGAAGTACACACAAAGGCAATTTCAGATCCTTCTTCATTCTGCAACTAAACTGTAGGGCTATTTTAGAGATGTATCTGCATAACATTAAAAACAAAAAACAGTCCTGGACAAAAGCTGATCCAGTGAACATCATTGCACTGCCCTTTGAAAATATTGTACCGTATTGTATTATTGTATTCTATTTATTGTGCCAGTCTGTAATGAGTGCATCCTCTTCCTTTCCCTCGCCCCCTTTTGCCCCTTTCCTGGTGATTAATAGTGTCATTTCTATGTGGGTGATTTTCTCATTTCTGTCAGATATGTTTCCCTCCAATGAGTACTTCATTGCCAAAATAATCTCCACATCTCCCGCCTGACCTTTTCTTTGTCACCATTATGGAAAAAGAGGAAGAGGAATCAAAGAGTGACAGAAAGGATATATGTGTGTCTGTATGTTTGCTCTTATCTAACACTGGGCGTCTTCCCCTCTATTCATGAATCATTTCTCCATTGCAACATTCCTTATTGTTGCAACCTATAATGAAAGGCTTCCTTTTTATATATATTTCTCGATGCAGCCCTATTTCAATCCTTCTCAACTTTCAGCTGATACTCCGTCCCTTTCATTGTTTCTTTGAACAAAGGGGAGTCTCCTTATGTGTATCAAAGCCGAGTCTTCCTATGGTGCAATTCATTTGGCTTCTGTTAAACCTGTCATTGTGCATGTGAAACACACAAGCTCATCTAAAACATACAGAAGCTCTGATATTTGAAAGAGTTTCCTGTTCCTTTGGCTCCTGCTGGTGCCTGCCAGTTAAACAAGTCTCTCTATGAAAAGGATGTTAATCCCTTTCCCACTTTCCTTTGACATCAGTTGTGGCTAATGGATGTACAGGTGAGACGCTGAACCAGAGCTCCTCCTGAACCTTTAACAGGAAGCAAATAGGAAGATATCTTTTAGCACAAGCTTTGCCCAGCATGAAAATGACAGTGATGAGCAAAGCTTTGCTTAATCAACTGCCACTCTTAAAGTCACAGGACCCTCATAAGAAGAGTCTTTTCCCCTTCGCCAGCTGATTAAAAGCATTCCTAAAAGACTGAAACAGAGGAGGGAAATCCTTGGCCTAGGGCTTTCTAGACTACAAAGGTTCCCTCAGGACTCCCTAAACCCCTCCCTGCTAATAGTCATATTGGCTGGAGTATTGTCCTGTTGTCCAGAAAAGTATATATTTCTGTATCTGAACAGTCTTCTCTCCACCATCACCATTCCAGGATGAAGCAGGGGTGGGGGAGAGTATATGCAATTAGTACTTCAGAAGCTTTGTTCCTGCTCACCCCATGTGGGGGATGCAAGAAGGAAAAAAGCTTTGGGTTTTGACCATAGTACCATCCGGAGAAGTTGCACCAGGCACTGTTTTGGTCAGAAAGCAAGCGATATGGCCACACAACCAAATATCCCCTGGTGATGTCAGAGTTCAGGAAGGGAAATTGTCCACCACACCACAGCAGTTCATAATTCTTGGTCTAAAGCTAACCCTGGGGACAAAATCATAGAAAGGTTGAAGGAGTTGAGTTTGTTTAACTAGAGGTTGTTTCATGGGCAATAGAATAGCCATATTCAAATATGTGAAGGGCTGTAGTATAAATGATGGGACAAACTTGTTTTCTGTTGCTGTAGAGAGCAGAACCCAAGCTATTGAATTCAAATTGTGAAAAAACAGACTTCTGTGAAGCATTAGGAAGAATTCCTGTATCATACGTGAAATTTACAGTTTGACAGTGAAGACTGCCTTAGAAGATAGTTAGTGCATGTGAGGGCTGGATGGCCAGCTATAGCAATGGATCTCCTCTGCTCACCAATTTTGGATTAGATCTGAGATCTCCCCTAATTCTGTGATTCAATCCCATTGGAGGGAGAGGGGCTTAATCAGATTTCAAGCAGAGCTTAGAAAAGTTGGCTATTGATTCTGGTAGTCCAAAAATATAGATTTTCCAAGCTCTGGCTCCATGCTCAAAAGCTTTTAGAAGGCCACTGGCTGGCTTTTCCCCCACCCATTCAAAACCAACTATCCTCAAATACTTTGAATTACAGCAAGGATACTTTGCAACCATATAGTGTTCCTGGGAAAATCCATTTTTCTCTCAGCTGCTATCAGAATGGAAGCTACATCCAGAAATAAAAAGAAAAGCTTGACCTGGCGGTGGCTGGTGTCATAATCCCAGCTACTCAGAAAGTCCTGGAATGTCATCCCAGGAAGGCCTGAATCCACTACACTACTGATCTTCAGTACTCTCTCATCTAAAGAAACTAGCAATGATGTTAATAGAACTTTGTATCATCAACGGAAGTGGGGAACTATGTAATATATATTAATTCTGGCTTCTCTTCTCCACAAAAAAAGCCATACACAAAAACCATCATTTTTATTCAGATTCTCGTATTAAAATTTCCCCACATGCAAAAACCTAGGAACGACATCAAGTTCATAAGAAATAGATGGGTTCCTATCAAGTACCCAACAGCTGAGTAGGTTGATTTTGGCTTTGCTTCTGTCAATAACGAGAGCTTTTCTTAAGCATCTTCAATAAGGAATAGGAAATCCATCTATTTTTAAAGCAGATTAGTTCTGCTTTAACGAGCAACCAAATCTTCTGATATTTTATTTAATGCTCTGAAGTCTGTATTAGTTTTCACTGCATTACTATAACAAACCAAAGGTTTCAGGAAAGTTAAAGAAATTGTTGTTTATTCTAGTATATGCTTGACTTGGCAATCCAATAAACACTCATAATAAGGCCAGGTTTAAGTCATCATTGGATGACAACCAACAATATAATTATCTACTTGTACACCTCAGCGTTTAATCACGGCACCATCACTTAGTGAAGTGCAAATGAATTTAAAGGACCATTGGGGTAATAGGGAAAATTAATACTTTCAGACCTGGACTTTTGAGATGCTAACTCAGAACTTGCAATGGGCCAAGTACTGTACAGCCTTTCATATGGTGTTTGACCACAGACTATGCTACTGTCTAGGACTGATGGGAACTGCACCCCAACAACAACGTCTGGAGGACCATTGCCCACCCCTGTTTAAGATCAAAATAGACTAAAGGTCAGGTTAAATGCATCTATAGATTTCTGCCTGAGTGTTCCTTTCAATGAAAAGGAGGAGAAAAAAACTGGGATGCAATGGGAAGATGAGCTTTTTCCTATGCTCACTGTATTCCTTCTTCCCTCCGTCTGCCTCTTGTACAGCAGCTGTAAGTCCCAGGGAGAAGCTTCCATTGGTACAAATGTAAATTAGCTTCTGGGTACATTACTCCATGACCTATCCTGGTTTTGCCATGATCTGATTCTGCTCAACCTCTCTCCTCCTGCCATGACCAGGTCTTGTTAAAGGAAAGCAACCAGACATATTAAACCAGTCTTATTAAATGTCAAGGGTTATCGGGGCTCAAGATGCTGGCTGAAATCACAAGGAATTGCTCTGCTCCCCAAATCACCAGATAAATCTCAGAGCATTGCTAGAGGAAAAAAGGAAAATAATGTAATGTGTGGATAAAAGCAAAGGGTGCTGTTTATATACTGCCCCATATCACTTAAAGCACTCTCTGAGCAATTTACAATTTAATTATGCAGGGTAGATATTGCCCCCCCTCCCCAGTGAGCTGGGTGTTCAGTTTACAGACCTCGGAAAGATGGAAGGTGAGTCAACCTCAAGCCGGCTATCGAGGATTGAACCTGGGTCGTGAGCAGAATTTTGACCACAGTACCAAAGTTTAACCACTGTGCTGTGAGGCTCCTTAAGACTGGGTTACATTTCATCTCTGTGTGGTGTAAACAAAGGTTATATGTCTGTGTCTTGCACTTGCACAATATCAGTGCAACAAAAAGCTACAGGGGGAGATGTATAGACATCATGCCCTTCGGAGTGCAAGTGGCAGGACTCGTGACTTCTCCTTCTTCTTTGCACAAGGCCACAAGCAGTGGCACCGAGTCCGACGGGGGGGAAAGCCCTCCCTATGGGCTCATTGTGATTCTTCCACAAGCCCCAGCAGTAGCATTGGATCAAGCAAAATTCTTTCATTTGCCCTGAGTGCTAAAGATTAGGCTGTGCTGAATATGAGTCCTAGCGGGAATGATAGCAGCCACTATAGCTTCTGGATACTTTTTGCCACTTGGCTAGCTATTCAGTTATATGGTTACCTGAGCTTTTCCCAAATTCTAGTTTATTTTACCTGGATTACCTTGAAGCTCATTTCTGCAATTAGTTGCCCCAAACTTTATTGCCCCTTCTACTGTGACATTGTTAGGATCCTTTCCCTCTTTGCTCACCCTATAGTCACCCTGAAATTTCACCAATGCCCCTGTTTTGGTCTGCTCTTGCACATTTGTCCAACGACAGTGCATATCCCTAATAAAAAGCAAAAAAAAAAAAAAAACTTAATGTTTTCTTGTTGGATCACAGTTGCCAGTGCCAAAATCCTATTTGAAGAAGCAGATTTCCTCTCTTAGATCTCTCTTCTCTTCCTTCCAGCTCTTGTCTGGAAGGGCCAGAAGTTGTTTTATAGTCCTGATCACAACAGGGCAGGAATTTCATGGGTTATGTCATGGGTCTTTGCTAGTCTTTTGGTTAACATATTCAAAATGGACAAGCCTTCCATTCTAATTTTTGCAAAAAGAAACAAGACTTTGGAAGAAGAAAAAAACAGGCACTCTTATGGTTGTTACTACATCACCGTAAAAATCCATTCCAACTTACATCTGATATAAAGCTAGAATTATGGCAATTTTCAGCTCAGAACTTTTAGAGATATATTTATGGGCATGAGTAAAGATGTCAGCTTTTATTTTTTCTTCTTTCAGTCTAACTAAAGATGAATCTTACTCCATTAATTCTATCTTCCAGTTATTTTTGGATGAATGTTTATCTTTCCAAGTTTCACCACACATATTCTTACGCCTGCCAAAAAATGCAAAATAAACTTGCAGTCTTGGGGGGGTGGGGGAGTGCATTTTCTCATAAATCATACTCATTTTAAATCATACCTAAGTTGCTTCATTTTAGGGCAATCTCGCCAAAGAGGTAGGTATGCCCTCTTCAGAATTATTTGGGAAGCATAAGCCTCTATGCCCAGTATGTATAAACTGGATATAATGGAGTCCGTTACAGATTGCTACAGATAAATGTTTCAGATTGAATATCCAAATTCAGAATTTGGCACCTGATAAATAGTCTGATAAATCTTCTCTGAGATATAAAATCAATGAATAAAAACAAGACACTCAGGACTTTGCCAAGTCTGCTGTAACCATACGCCTCATGCTTCTTGCAACTATTTCTCTGAGGGGTGGAAAAGTGTGCCGATAACAGTGTCGTGTGTTGTTTACTGGTTCATACACCACATCATATTCCTTGCTATAATGTACAGTGACATGAGTGCTCAGAAGTAATGGAGAATGTCTCACTTCATGTCAGTGAGAGCAGTGAGCAATTTATCTGCTGAGCATCTTACATTTAGCTTAATGGCTCTGTCATGGCCCTCATTGCATCTGACATCCCAGCCACTGTACGGCTTTATTCTTCACCAAGTCTTCCTACTGTCTGCATCCTGAATAATCTGACAGAATTTAGTGCAGCTGCAAAGTTAAAATAAAACTAGGAAAGATATATACTCATTTCCCTTATACCATGAACCTCCTACCTCCAGATCTGGGAATATTTCAACTCTTTCACTCTGAAGTTTCATTGAATAGTTTACAAACCAGGAAAGAGAAGGTATCTTTTAATTTAGCAAATTGCCACTTTTTTTACTGATAATATTTCTCCACAGTTCAGTGAGCCAGAATCTCTGATAGCCAGATAGTGCAGTTTTGTTGCAAGTACTATAATTTTTGAGGTTTTAACATCTGCAGCATTATTAAATATTATGAAAGGGGTAGTTTGTACAAAGTGGGACTTCAGAGAAGTCACAGGGAATGTCTATTTCACAATAACTCTTCATGAACTTCATTTCACACATAGAATTGTTGAACAATTCTGAATAGTAAAGACTGCAGAAGAACGATGGCTAGCCCCATGTTGATGCTACGTAGCCATCAATCCTGCCCCATGATGTCTGTGCATTCAGCAGGACATCTTTTTAAAACGCAAACATTTTGGATTATTGTCTATAGTATTCAAACACAGTGAATTGATTGTTCTTCATTCCTTCAAGCATAGTGCAGCCTCAAGACTTCATCTTACTTGGAAATGGATGGGTGGGTGGGCTTGGGAGAAAGGCAACACAGAGGTGATATTTTGTGCAAACTACAAGTGGAAGAGACGTGATCTGTGGCTGTTGTGGCTTGTTTAGGGACTATTCTGTTTATTGAAGACGTGGATGGGTGGGTGTGGCTTCAATGTAAAGGGGTTAATTCTTTTTCTTTAAAAAATGGAATCAATTATGTTACATATTCCAGGACATAAACCCATAGCTAATCTAAGCCATGTTCAACACAGGAGCTTTTACTTAAAATAATGCTGCACAAACTTTTCAATTTTGACGGTAGGCTCTATGTTTATACTCTCTTCCCTCTCTCTCTTACACACACATACACACACACACACACACACACAGAGAGAGAGAGAGAGAGAGAGAGAGATCATATCTCTCTTTCCCACACATAGAATGAACATAATGATCATGTTTTATGTTTTAATTGTATTTATTTTAGTTTTATTCTAACCCACCTCGAATGCCTTGTTTTGGAGAAAGAGGAGATATAAAACCAGATGGTGCTGTTTGGATCACTTTGGGAACAGGCTGGTTTGCGCAATGTTCTGGTGACCACACAACAATCTGGTAACTGCGAACCAGCCAAACATTGATCCATTCCTATCTGCACCATTTTGTGTCCCTGAGAGAAGCTGTGGTTTTTTCGGTGCAGGTAGGATTGTTCCATTTAATTAAGTTCCAGCACACGCAATCATACAGTATCAAATCAAAGCAGACCCCCCATGTGATCTCACTACGCTTGAGTCATTGCAGGATCTAACCTTCATTCATATGGAAAATAAAAGGCTGTCACTTTAAGGCTGCACAGTCAAATACTGCAGCATTTGCTCCAGTTATAAAACAAACAAATTCAGAGTTGTTGTTTTTACTGATCCCACAATGCAAAGGCCAGTTTGAATCAATGTGAAAGCCCTTTTTCCCCCAACTTAGAGGATTTTTTTTTCTCTTCTGTTAAGAAAAAAACCCAATTTTTTTCCAAGCCAGATTGATTTGAACATACTTTTCCCTGTGTGATCAGTTGTTTCCTTCTGCAAAGGTATTGGGGGGGGGGACATCTGTTGATGATGTTGTGGTAGTGTAGACAGGTTTAGTGATGGCAAAAACACCCTCTTCCATTATCTGTCCCCCAAGTGTCCTGATTTCTTTGTAATAAACAAGTCTAGCATAGAGTAATTGCATTGATACATTGATATACTAGTATAGTGGTAGATCACCTCTACCTATAAAAATTAAAATTTGCCAGAAAATAGATGAAATATAGAAGACTGTGTATGTATGTATGTATATATATATGGTATGTGTGTTACTGTATACTCTGGAAAGAGAACTCTGGAAAGCTGCCACCTTTTTCTGTTCATTATGCAGCTCTTGAAATATCAAGTGGCTTGACAGCAAAACATGAAAGGTTTGCTGGTAGAGGTGGGAACAGAGTTGAAATGTGAGTTGAAATGTGGATTACATCGTATCCATATGTGGACACTGGCTCCAAGTCAGTCTGCAGCCCCTGTGTGGTCACTACCTGAGAACTGAAAGAGAAAATGGGCTGTGAATTTTGTGTAGTCACAGCCTAAACCAAAATCCAGCCTTCTGCTGCTCCCCATGTGAAGGGTTTTGTTTTCCTGTCTTTTAAAATATAGCACTGAATTATTTGAGTAGCAAGCCAGTTCAGCAATATTCCACTTAACAAATATTTTTTCTTTAAAATTGCAGGTTTCTCCTGCTCCCCTATGGAGTGGAGACAGGAGGGGCCCTCTCTCTTTTTGTCTTTTTTTTTTTCTTTAAAGGAAGGAAAGCGCTAAAAGGGGTCACTTTTGGTGTGGTCTGCATTACTGTCCTGAAATCACTGGATCCTTGTATGTGGATTCAAGGATCATCCCAAATGCATCTGAAAGCAACTCTGTTTAGCCCAGTCCAGTCTGGGACAAATTGGCTGTATTTCTGCACCCTAAATGAAGTAAAACAAATTTTTAAAAAATTGGCTCTCAGAGTTCTCCTAAATCCTTTCTCCGCCCTTAAATGTTTGCAGTTTATTTAATCTCTCTTTTCAAATTTCTTTTTCCTTTTCCTTTTCCTTTTCTCTTTCTTTCATATGTGCATGTGTGTGAGAGAGAGAGGTGGAGACAGAGAGATTCAGAAATCCATTACTGGAAGAGCAGTTGCTATTTACAAAAGAGTAGTGGCAGGGAGTACGTATAGGGGAAGCTGTTAACCAAAAATAAGGCTTAACAGTAGGGCACATAAAGCAGCCACAAATGCCTCTGTGAAAACTGCTACTCTGAGCATCATAGAATCATAGAATAACAGAGTTAAGTCTAGTTCCCTGATCAATGCAGGAATCCAAAGCAAAATATATCTCATAGGTGGTTGTCTAATTTCTTCTTGAATGCCTGTAGCATTGGAGTGCTCACCACCTCCCAAGGTCATTAGTTCCATTGTCATACTGCTCTAACAGTTATGACTTTTTTCTTGATATTCGGCCAAAATCCAGCTTTCTGTAACTTAAACACATTAATATGTGTCCTGCGCTCTGGGATGACGGAGAACAAATCTTGCCTCTCCTCTGTATGACAACCTTTCAATTAGTTGAAGACTGTTATCACATCTCCGCTCAGTCTCATTTTCTCAAAGCTAAACATCTCCAGTTCTTTCTGTCTTTCCTCATAAGGCTTGGCTTCCAGTTCCCTGATCAACCTTGTTGCCCTCTTCTGAACTTGTTTCAGTTTGTCAGCATCCTTCTTAAAGTACGGTGTCCAGAACTGGAAACATATGAGGCCTAATCAGTGTCTAATAAGGGGGACCTAGTACTTCACATGCTACCTAGTACTTCACATGCTAATGAAGTACTATTTCCCTCCGTATTTAGAAACTATGTTTCTCTTAATGCATCCTAAAATAGCATTTGCCTTTTTTGCAGCCACATTGCACTGTTGGCTCATATTCAGTTTGTGACCCACAGTTCCAAGATATTTCTTGCATGTTATTGAACCAAGTATCCCCCATCTTGTAACTGTACGATTGGATTTTCCCCCTTAGGTATAGAACTTTGCACTTATACCTATCAAATCTCATTGTGTTGTTTTTTTCCAGCCCAGTGCTCAAGCATATCAATATCTTTTTGAATTTTATTTCTATTTTCCAGAGTATTAACCATTCCACCTAATTTTGAATCATCCACAAATCTGTTAAGCATTTCCTGCACTCCTTCATCTAAGTCATTAATAAAAATGTTGAAGAGCATCAGGCCCACGATTGAGCCTTATGGTGCCCTACTTATTGCCTCCTCCCATTTTGTGAAGGAGCCATTGACAAGCACTCTCTGAGTACAATTCCGTAACCATCTGGGTGTCCACCTGACAGTTACTCCGTACAGCTCACATCTAGTTAGCTTGCTATTCAGCATATTTGTCACTTTGTCAAAGGTTCTGTTGAAGTCAAGATATATTATGTCCATTAAAAAAATCTCAAAAAATGAGATAAGATTAGTCTGGCAGGATTTGTTCTTGAAAAATTTGTGTTGGCTTCTAGGAATTACTGAATTGTTTTCTAAGTGCTTGAATTTTCCCTGGGATTGATGTCAGGCTTACTGATCTGTAGTTCACAGATTCTTCCATGTTGCCCTTCTGGAAGAGGGACAATGTTAGTCTTCCCATAGTCATCCAGCACTTTACCCATCCTCCATGATTTCAGGAAAATGGTTCTGCAATCTCTTCAGCCAGATCCTTCAATACTCTTGGATGCAGGTCCTCCAGCCCTGAAAATCTGAACTCATTCAAAGAGTCAGCAAACAGAAAAAAGCCACAGAAGCATTACTGTTACTACCTTCCATAAGATTTATAGGTTGAAATGTCAGTTTGAGACTTTCATTAGGATGAGCTCTTATTCTTTATGTGAAGGGCATTAAAGGATTATTATTCCTATAGTTTCTAATCATCCATACTACAAAAGAAATTTATTGCTAACCTATTAGGGCTATTTAATGTCCTATAAGCATATTATTTGTGCATCTGAATATCAATCATCAATGAACTTCCTTTTTCCCTAGGAGAGTTACTAAAAAGCAATTACCTCTTCTTTTCTTCTCTTTTAATTTATTTAAAATAAACTAAAATGGGTATTTAGACTCCCTGGAAAAGACGTTGATGTTGGGAAAGTGTGAGGGCAAGAGGAGAAGGGGACGACAGAGGATGAGACGAGATGGTTGGAGAGTGCCATTGATGCTATCAACATGAATTTGACCCAACTCTGGGAGGCAGTGGAAGACAGGAGGGCCTGGCATGCTCTGGCCCATGGGGTCACGAAGAGTCGAACATGACTTAAGAACTAAACAACAACAAAACAACAAAATGGTTAAATTTAATTTCACTTAGGAGACATTCATGAAAGTATAAAGAAAGATTATTTATATGTAAATTGATCTATTTTCCCTTTGCATATACTCTCATACCATTCTTAGAGGATCCAGTACTAGATTTAATCTATATTCATGGCTGGGAGACCATTTAGGTTCATGACATGAAGCAATGCAATATGTGCTTGAATACTGAACTGTGTCACATCTGCCATAAATATACAGCAAAAATTTGGAGGAAATCCTGAATTTCAAGGCCCTTAAGCATTCCCTTAAGTCATTAAGTAATATTAAGGTATTAGCCATTGTATATAAACACTAAAAGTGCCCATTCTGTTCTGTACCTATTATTATATTGAATTTCTTCACTTTACCTGTAGAAAAAGAAATTTGGATGGCCATTTCACCACATTTCTTCAAGGGAAGGAGAAAATAATAAAATCCTAGAATAATTGAGTTGGAAGGGGCATATAAGGCCATAGAGTCCAACCCGTTACTCAATGCAGGAATCAAATCAAAGCAGATCTGACAGATGGTTGTCCAATTTTCTCTTGAATGCCTTCAGCACTGGAGTGCTCACCACCTCCCAAGGGTATTGCTTCCATTGTCATACTGCTCTAACAGCTAAGAAATTTTTCCTGATATTGAGATTAAATCTGACTTCCTGTAGCTTGAGCCGATTATTACAATTACTGCACTCTGGGATGATTCAGAACAGAACCTGCTCCTCCCCTGTATGACTACTTTTCAAGTTTTTAAAGCTCCAACAGTTTCACAGAGGTAGGGTTCACCGTTAGCAGTAGCTGTAGCATCTCCCTTTTTCTTTTGCTCCTTACAGGACCTTTGGTCTGTCTACAGTCACTGCAAGTGGCAACAGCAGCAGTTGTATTAGAAAGCGGGCCACCATTTGGCCACCACATTGTCCTCTACCTACCATGATTCTAAGGCAATCCAATGGTGTTGGCATGCAGGCAGCCACCAAACAAATGGTAGTGATGTTTGGGAAATGATCCTGCAAAGTGGCCTTTCATTTTTGGGACAGTAAGAAAAATGGAAATTTCAGATTCCCCCCCCCCCCCTCAAAAACAAAGTTTTCTCAGAAATTTGGCTCAGCCCTTTGCTTGATAGGGGTATGGGCACCTTTTCCATCCCTTCCAAATATTCATTTGTGAGTGGTCATGGTGGAGATACCTTTTTCTCTGCTGAAGACACTTATAATAGGATTGATTGATTGATTGATTGATTGATTGATTGATTGATTGATTGATTGATTGATTGATTTCTACCCCACCCCTTTAGACAGAGTCTAGTCGGGGTGGCTTACAAACAAGTATAAAACATTATAAAATACAATCAAATAAAATCATCAAAATATATATAAAACAATTGCAGCAAATTTGAAGATCAAGATGGAGGAAAAAAACTAAAGAGAAAAGAAAATCAGGTGTTTTCCTACAAGCACTCTAGTAAGTATGTGAGAGGACAGTGTCATGACCAACTTTGGGGGGGGGGGGGACTTAGAACTCTGCCATAATTTGTCCTCTTCTTCCTCAAATTTTTATTTCCTTGTGGAAAATGCTTCCATTTTAGTTCCTCACTCTCAGGACCATGTAGAATTTGTTTTTATTATCTTCTTCAGCTCACTACAATATTACCTGTAGATCAGGGGTTTCAAACTCAATTTACCTGGGGGCCACTATAGGCAGAGTCTGGGTGAGGCTGGGCCGCATCAGATTTTCCGCCAAGCGGAACAAGAGCCCGAGGAAGCTGCACAGGACTTAGACAAGTGGGCTGGCTGGCAGGCTGCAGTTCTGGATGGAGGGTGCAAGAGGTGCTGTCTTGGGAGAGAGCCAGCGAGAGAGGCAAGGCTTTTTTTTTACTCTTGACAGCAGAGGATGTGTGGGCATTTTGGGGGGGGCAGGCAAGGCGAGGGCCACAAACTATCATCTGGGGGGGCACAAATGGCCCCCGGGCCGCATGTTTGAGACCCCTGCTGTAGATGGTCCTTTTGCATTCCTCCCCTCCCCCCATGATACATCTTTTCGCCCATTTGCAGCTTCCTTAGTTGCCAACACTTCATAAAGTGAAAAAATTATTCAGAAGTAGTTATTTTGTAGCATCTTCCTTGGGCTTTTAATTCAAGTGTGGGAAGCTTGCAGGTTGGGAAAATCTGCCAGTTGCCACACAGATTATTGTAAATTGAAAGAGAACGAATGCATACACACTCATTTTCAGCCACCTTGCAAATCAGATAAGCACAATGATCTGGAACCAAGCCTGTGAGAATTTATCTAAAATCTCTTTTTCTTGGAAATCCTTTATGAAAATAATTTATTTTTCTAACAAATAGAATGAGAACGGCCAGAATTCTCATAGCTGAAACATTCCACACAACAAAAATATCTATAATCTGTATTACTGACTGAGAGAGAAGAACTACCATGCAGCATGTGTTCTCAGCTGCCTGATAATAGAGATGAACAAACTCAATTGAAGTAAAAGTGTTTGTTCTTCTGAATGTATTCCTGTTTTGTATCAGATGACAAGCTGGTCTGTGGGGGAAAGCAGGTGAGGGTTGCCCAACTTGCAACCAACAGGTAGTGGGTTGTGCGGTCTTATAGAACTGGGGCAGGCATCGTGTAGCCCTGCTCTTACCATTAGCTACACTAGATAAGGATAATTAACATTGATGTCCATCTGGAAAGCTACCCATTATAGAAGGAAAAATTCTGCAAATGTTAAATTTTGCCTCACTAAGCTTTTCAAGTTCCTTGACTGAAAGGAAGCGAATAAATAAGATTGATCCAGTACATATATATTCATACTTTCAAAACATTTCTGACAAAGGTCCTCACTGAGAGCAAGGGAGCAAACTCATCAGCAATGGGATAAGGGAACTGTGTATCTTCATAAGAGAGAATAAAACTGTTCTGTTTTTCTTTCTTGCAGCCAATCAAGAGGTGACTCTGGGTGAACCATAATGCCACTACAGTGGTGCCTCTACTTATGAACTTAATCTGTCCCAACACATTTTAAACCAAACACCTTTTAAACCAAACCAAGCACCTTTTAAATCAAATACCTTTTAACTCAAAACCAAGCACCTTTTAAACAAAACACATTTTAAACCAAACCAAACACCTTTTAAACAAAACATATTTTAAACCAAACCAAGCACCTGGGGAGCACAGAGAGAGAGAGAGAGGAGACAGGGAGGGAGAGACTTGAGTCTAAACTCCATTTTAGAGCAAACCAGCCAGCACAGACCCTTGCAGAAAGGGTCTGCAAGACCCATCAGAGCACAGAAACATAGCCTCCCCACCTAGCCCAAACCCAAGCTGCAAGGGAAGCATGCAGGAACCATTGCAAATGCACAGAAAACAAACGGAGCAGATCAGAAATGCACAGAGAACAAAGGGACAAGGTCAGAAATGCACAGAAATCAAAGGAAAAAGTAAGTGAAGCATGCAGGAACCATTGCAAAAACAAATAGAGCAGATCAGAAATGCACAGAGAACAAAGCAAAAAGCATGCAGGACACATTGAAAATGGAACCCCCCCCCAAAAAAAACAACCAAACCTCCCAAGACCCATCAGAAATGGGGGGAAACCAAAAAACAAACAAACCCCCGAGACACATCAGAAATGGAGAAAAAACACTCCAAAAAGCAACCAACCAACCCCCACTGGAAATGCAGGGGGAACCAAAAAACAAACAACCCCCAAGAACCATCACAGCACAGAAACATAACCCCCCAGCCGAAAACCATGCTGCAAAAATACCCAGAACAGTTTTTCAAAAGTATAAAGCAGCACCTTACCTTAGCAGGCAGCCTCCTCGGATCCCACACTCTCTAACTGCTGGGGCAAAAGAGCTACAAAGAAGCAGCCTCCTCACCATCTACAGTTAGCTATTTGAATTTCCTGCCCTTTTCCCCTCCCTTTTTGTGTTCGTAAGTGGAAGCTCTTTTTGCAAGTAGAAGAAAAATTTTGTGACCGGAGCTATTCGTAAGTCGAAATGTTCGTATGTAGGGGCATTCGTAAGTAGAGACAACACTGTACATAACTTGATGTGTCACATTTGAATCTTTTGATATTTAGTCTGTTATGTCTAAGAACAATTACTAAATTAAGCTAATTTAAAGAAAATTAAAATGAAATCTGTCCACCCTATCACCAATCATCCTGTTTCCTTTTCCTTTTATGGTAACTTGTTAAATGATGAAAAGATCTCAAGACTTGCATAAATTTTTGTGTCTTTTTTTAAAAAAGATATTTCCACAGTGTGGGATTTTTCCCATGGCCAACCCAGCTGACCCTTCCTCTAATGGGTTTGTAAGATGGTTAAAGAACAAGAAATAGCTAATAGGAATAGAGTAAACCCACTGAATCAATGAAACATTGCTAAATCAACACTTATGTCAGTCTCATTGATTCATTGTGTTTCCTCTAATGGGGAGCAGCTAATGATTTTTTTTCTTAAAATATTCTAATCAGTAATTATTACTTGCATGTTCACACACTCTGTGGGAAGAATTTCTCTTTCTGTCCAGCTTGTTCTGCTTTAACACACTTAGAGTCCAACCCTGTGCATGTTTTAGTCACAGATACGTAGCTCCCACTACTTCCAATGGGGTTTAGTGTCTAGTAAGTGGGTTTATGACTGGAGCTAGAAACACCAAATAACAGTCCTTAGGATGGCAATGTGCAGTTTGATAGGTTTTCTTTGTCAAAATAACCACTAATATGTTTGATTTAAAAAAATAAATAAAAGGAAAAGGATAGTAATCCTTTGAACTTCCTTTATAGCTCTTCCCCTATACACACCAAGCAATGGAAGGGGGGAAAAAACTTGCAAGACCTCCCATTGCTGTTTTTACCCATTGATTTCATTTAATGGAACACACATACACACACTTACTTTATAAAGGTATAATAATGAAGGTGATGTCTGTGATAAGAGATTTCCAGGTTATCTATTATGGTACCCAAGTGCTGCTGGGATCTAATTATATATTTGGAGCTCGCTCGCTTGCTCTTGCTCTCTTTCTCCTATTGTCACTTTGTAGTGATTTAAGAAGCTGGATACCTTGGTAATTTTTAGTTCTGTCTGTGCTGAGAACATCCAAGCCAGGCAGAGTAAACAGTGATGGGAGCTCTTTTCAAGTTCTTGGGGGGGGGGGGTTGAGACCAAATATGCACCTGGCCAACTGAATTTTATTTCAAAATTCATCCCACACTCATATCCGCTACAGGCAGCAGAAAGATTTTATTCTGAATTTGCCTGTTCTCCCAACTGGGCACATAAATTCTCTTGAATTTTCTCCTACAAAATGTGGCTGTTTTCAAATAGGTGCTTCCTCTTCCAGCAAGTTCTCCTAAGTCAGCACACTGTACAAGCAGGGTACACTCGCAGGAATTTTCCTTGCCTCTGATTAGTACTTTCCAATTTCATGTGCCTTCAACCATTACAGATACATATTGTACCGCTCTACAGCTGAAACCGCCAGGGCTTTTTGTAATTGAATGTCTCTCCTATTTCTCTTTTGATTATCTTTCTGAAAACAAAACTCCGGAGCTAAGCATAACTTTTATTTTATGCCACTGTGTATGGTCAGTGGCATTAAATTTGAAGAGGTCTGTGTGTGTGTGTGAAAAGCCTACAGTTGTGAACCAATGATTAACTGAAGAAAAGAAGTTATTGTAGGAATTCATCCTACAGTGTCAGAGAATAAATAATTCAACTTTTGATGCACATGTGAGGACTCTGGTGTTTGAATATCCTCTATATTCAGCATAGTTGTGTTAGAAAAAAAAATCACATGTTCCCTTGTTGTTTCCATATATTTAGGATCAGGTTACAGTAACCATCATTTTGTCCTGTTTGAACATCCACAATTTAGATTATCTAACATGTCCCCAAAGCATCAGGTATCAGTGGAGGCAAGTGACTCCACTTTCATAGAGGCAGTGAAGCAACTCCTGGTTCCAACCTGTAATTTACAGAAATTATCCAGGGCACTAAATTGCATCACCATATAGGGTCAGGGCCTTGGATAGCTCCTGTAAATGTTAGAGAAAAGTTCAGAGAAGATTAATGCCCCCCACCCCAATTTAACACAACTGGCCTTTATGGTCCGATATGTTTTTTTTTGGCTCCCTTTAGAGCTGAAGTCAACAAGTTATGGAATTGTACACGTTGTTAAGTTAGAGCCCCAGCAGCCCAAGCCAGCTGAGTAAAACAATCTCTAGAAGATGATAAATTCTCCACGTACAGTGGACCCTCGACTTACATACAGCTCGACTTACAGACTTCTCTGGCCGCAAAATTTAGGTTCGACTTGCAGCCAGAGAATCGACCTACAGACCAGAAAAAAACCAAAATGGAACAAAAATTGAACAAAAACGGCTGGTTACGGGATTAATCAGTTTTCAATGCATTGTAGGTCAATGGAGACTCAACCTACAGACTTTTTGACCTGCAGCCACCATTACAATATGGATTAATTCTGTAAGTAGAGGGTCCACTGTATACATTTGGGTGAGGTTGGCCTGCTCTCTGGCTGCCTTTAGGCTAAAGATAGTGGCCCTTACTGGAGCTGAGTAGGTGCTACAGCACTGAGTAGATGCTTCCAGAAGAAAATCCAGCACATACAGAGCACTCCTTATGTTAAAACAGTCTGTTTCCTTCTACTTTTGTCATGGGTGTTCTTTACCATTATCACTGCTGATGTCTGTATCCCAGGATGCTGCAGCTGCCTGGAGGCAACTATTATTCTGTTTCTTTCATATGTGTGAGGCCTTCCAGTGTATACTTGCTTGCCAGTATCCTCTCTCTTTGTTTCACAGATAGCCAGGATGAGGTATTTATTTAATTTATTTAATTTATACCCCACCCATCTAGACTGAAGTCTACTCTGGGTGGCTAATAACAATCCAAATAATAATAAAATAAAATTAAAAAACAACATGAATACAATTGAAGATGGCAATAAATAAATTAGATATTGACAGGAGGGAAGACCTGCCGAAAGAGCCAGGTGTTGAGTTTGCTCTTAAAAGCACCCAGCGAGGGAGCCAGACAATTTTTCTGGGGGAAGATTGTTCCAGAGGCAAGGGGCCTGTGACAGACAGGTCAGTAACCACTCCTGTCCACCACAAGGGAACCCTGATTTAGCAATGGTTGAACAGAAGGGGTGGAACTAAGGAAATATAAGAATGGAAGACAGTTAAAGATCACTTAGAAGTTAGAGTTAGGGCTTCAGTTAGGGATATCAGTTAGAGAGAAGCAGTTTATGCAGTTAGGACCAGCCTTGTGTTAGAGAAGGGTAATAGAGAGATAGAGAATAAGACAAGGAAAGTACAAATCTTGTATGGTTTATGGTTATGATTGGAAAGAGTTAGAAGTGATAAGAAATGAATAAATGCCTTGATTAAAATGATTTTATCTAAGCAAATATAAATGTTACCAAAGCACATAAGACCATCCATGATTCACTTTATATGATTTACTGATAAATGCATAAATAAACATTGTTATATTGGATAACTGTGATTTAAGAGTTATTTTTGATACAGTGAGGAATAAATCCTCTGGTGGTAGCGAAAAGGGTTGAAAAGTAAATGTCATACCCGAAAGTGAACCTGGGTTATGTGGAAGAACAAACAGGGGGACTGGGGGTGTGTGACATAAAGTGGTGAGCAGTGGATGGGATACGAATGAAAATCCAGTGAGCCATAATAAAGTGAAATTTATTAGGCTGGCCATGAATGAAAAAGAAATTCAATGAGTTAAATTAAAGAGAAGTTTTCTGAGTCTGGTATTCAAAGGCAAGAATACCAGAAAGCCAAAAGTAAAACAAAATCTATGAATCTAGGAGACTTGTTTGAACAGTAAGGTGAAGGAGTAGGCCATAGAGCTGAAGGGATAGCTTGGAAGGGACTCCGAATCACTAGGACTTATTAATAAGAAAAACAAGTAAAAGACTCTGAAGAGGTTTCTAAAGAGTTTACCTCAAGCTGAGAGAGAAAGGACAAGAAAGGATCTAGCTTTAAAATCTCAAAGCTCTCAGGAAAAGCAGCACTGAAGGAAAATAAAGTGGATGCCTAAGTCCAGAGGAATAGCTGAGGTAGAATTAGGAAAGGTTTATCAGAAAAGAAATATTGCTTGGAAAATCTGGGTGTCTGTAGACCAAGAGACACAAAGTAACAGACACAAGGAATAGCGAGGCTGAAGCCCAAAGATACCACGTAGCGATCTTATAAGCTGCTAAAAGAAAGCTACATAGTTTAAATCTATCTAACTCTGGAAAGGAAAAAAAGAGGTCCTTTTAAACTGAGGCTTGTCTATTGGAATTGGTGAGAAAGCAACTTGTTCAAAATAAAAACGGTTGGCCTTGCCAAGAGAGGGAAGAAGGCAGTTATGGAACTTGCTGAGAGTCAGATATTACCTCAAGAAGGGGAAATTTCAGACCAAGAGGGCCAGGATTATGAGGGCTCAAAGGAACAGGAGGGTGCCTCAGGGAGAGAAAACTCCCTGGAGTTTCAAAAAAGGAAAATAGAGAAAGAATATGAATTCCAGTTAAAGCAATTAGAAAGGGAAATTAGGGCTGAGATTGAGGCCAAGCAAAAGGAACTGGATTTGAGAGTAAAAGAGAGGAAATTGCAACAAGAAAAGAGACAGCTGAATATTGATGTTCTGCTAAATATTGACCTCCGAAATCATTTAGGGCTTTATATGTCATAATTAATAGTTTGAAATCAATGCAGAAATGAATGGACAGCCAATACAGGGCAGTCAGAGTGGGGAGATATTGTTAGCACCCAATTTTAGGTTTCAATTCTCCGGCACGGAATAACAGATAAAGACAGTGCATCGGTTCAGTCCATATATATATAAGCCAATTTTATTCAAACATACATATGGCTGGGCCTCATTCCTAAAAGGCGGATCGGGCACGCTCATCATACGTTGGTAAAGCATATTATAAGTTTCTTACAAAGGACAATAAAGCACAGCATCCCCCTATTGGTCTCCTGAACCCTATGGGTGCCTGTTGGGTCATCCTATTGGCCGTGGTAGATGTGAGAAAAATATCCAAATTGTATCCCAGGGTTAGTGGCTGCCAAGTTTGTGAATTTATGTGAACCATTGTGTATTTAGAAACATGTTACAGTCTTTGCCTGAAGTGCTGTGATTCTGAGTTGGCCTTGAAGGGGGGGGGGGTTCCCTCACAAAGCTGTGTCAGTTTAAAGCTGTGTGATAATGTAGGAATGTTTCTGTGAGCGCCAAGCGGGAACGGCCAGGAGATTCAATACTTTGAGATGAAATGAGGATACAAAATACATTGACTATAGAAAATGCATATAAGGTACAGATACAAAAATGCATATAGAATATCATTATAGTAAGGAAATAGTAAGAAATCATATTTGCCCCCTATCAATATGTTGACGTTTTCTCACCCCAGTAAGAAGTCTGGCCACCGCATTCTGCACCATTTGAAGCTTCCGTATCAATCTCAAAGGTAGCCCCACGCAGAGTGCATTACAGTAATCTAATCATGAGATTACAAGCACATGGACCAGAGTAGTGGTTAAGATTGCAACTACAGCACCAATAACATTTTGTGGGGATAAACAGACAGACCTTAGTGTGGTTTGGGAAGTCTACATGTCCATAACTATAGGAAGAAATGTGAATGGCTGACACATTGAATAAATAATGTGACAAATGAAAGTGGGGGAAATAGGGAACTCAGGTTTTGTGAAATAGTGGCATTTTCCAAAGTGTAAAATCCTGTGGTTCTTAAGGTTCTCATTAATCATGCATGTAAGCAAAGCGTGCTAAAGCGTGCTGCTTATATAACGCCCCATAGTGCTTCAAGCACTCTCTGGGCGGTTTACAAGTTAATTATACAGGCTACACATTGCCCCCCCCCAGCAAGCTGGGTACTCATTTTACCGACCTCAGAAGATTAGAAGGCTGAGTCAACCTTGAGCCGGCTACCTGAGATTGAACCCCAGGTCATGAGCACAGTTTTGGCTTCAGTACAGCGGTTTAACCACTGCGCCATGAGAATAGTCTTAGGTGAAATCTACATTTCAGTGAAAACTGTGGCAATGGTACAGTAGAACTTCATATTCCATCTTGTCAAAGATGCTGAACTTAGTCTTAGAGGCTGTCTACATTTCTAAAAAAAAAAACACCTCACAATACTTAGCATTTTAATTTTAGATGACTGAAGTCATATAGTTTTTGAGTTGTTTCCTGCATTCCTACTGAGTAACTGAAATGCTCCTATTTAAAACTGTCTTTAATGTTCGCAATGGCTTAAGTCAGTTAAGAAAACAGTGTGGTAATATAAACAGCCATCTAGTGGCTGATTATTTTCACTCACTTCCTAAGAAAATAATACGACTCAAAAGAAAATAAATATGCACTTTTGAATTCATTGCGTGAATGTGAAACTCAAGAAGGTTTTTAACATAGTTTTTAACAAGGTTTTTTGGCAGTATGATCAGGCCCTTCGCCTCTGTGGAGTATGTCTTCACTATTGAAATCACAGATCATTTTCTTTCTTGAAGTTGTCTCTTTCTTATAACATCACAACTCAGCAGTGAAATGCATACTGCTGAACACTTTTAGTCTGTCTGTCTGTCTGTCTGTCTGTCTGTCTGTCTGTCTGTCTGTCTGTCTGTCTGTCTGTCTGTCTGTCTCTTCTTTTTAACAAGACGAGCCTTAAAACTCAAGCTTGTGATTTCCCCCCCACATCCACCATGAGTAGAAATTCATGGCCAATTCTGTTAGCATCTGTAGTGTAAACAGAGTAAGTGTGACATCCTGAGGTCAGCATTGTTGAGAATGTCATTAATGATTTCTTCAGTTAACTTTGTGGGACACAGAAGGATCACTGATGAACATGTGTCATCTTTGGCTGTCCAGCTCATGGAAAACCAGAAAAGTTAAGAGTTGGCAGGTGTTAGTGGGCAAGAATACAAGACTATATTACCTCCTCATTACAGTGTTTGTAAACCTAATGTGGTCTACCATAAAAGATCAGCCTGCCTCAGCGGAAAAGAGAAAACAGCTCTGGAAGGCAATGCTGAACAGCCGTAACGGCAATACCCTGGGGGTCATGCTACTAGGTAACTGCCAGGTCCTGAAATCAACAGATGGATATTCTATGCAATACTCAGGTGTAATGCAGGATAATATGCTTTTATTTGATTGGGCTCCAAAAGACAACTCTCCAGTAAGAACATTGATGGCAGGCAAATGGCTTTGCCTTGATACATTAAGCTGATCAATAATCTATTAACTCTAGCCTTGCTTGCACTGGGAATTAGTAGAATTTACAGCCCATCATTCGAATAATTGTACCCTCTCCCCTCACCCACCCAGGCATTAGAGTCTGGGAGAAAGAAATATTAAATGGAGAAATTCTCAGTGGACACAAAATTAAATAGCCTGCTTTGTAAAGCTTGCTATTAAATTTTACCCACCGTTTTTGTTTTTTCCTTCTGAAGCTGCAAATAGATACCATTATATTTATAAGGACATTTAAGTTGTATTTCATTTCATTCAGTATTGATTGTTAAAGCAAGGCTATTGACAGAATATGATTTGAAAAAGTGGAGAAAAGACTGAATTATCTTTTCAGTTTTTTCAGATGTCACAATAACATCTGAAAAAAAATTGGCTTGGGTAATAATCTAAAATTAATGTACAGATTTTCAACACTGAAATACAAAATCATAGAGGACTGGTGGAGTCAAGATGTTTCCCATTCACCTAAACTTAGTTGACTATGAGCCTTTCTTCCCTGTTCTCTGTATATTCCCCTCTGTCTTTCTTTTTTAAAGAACCAGCCATGCTGTTTTCTGTCTGCACCAATATTTCTACTAAAAATGGTTAGTTCAAATCACATGTTGCAAACCAGATTCTAATTATGGTTAAAAACTAATGAAGCTAATCATGATTAGTAAAACTAGTCATTCAGATACAATACGAGCATAGCATGTCTGGGGGAGGGCCATAGCTAACTGCTGCACTACCTGCTTGGCAAGTAGGCACGTGAGAAGGTAAATTCTCACTTGTCTTGCCCTTGATTTATGTTTGATTGCCCCTCCTCCATTTTCCTGAATTTATCCACACTTGACCAACCCAGTTCTAATCCAGGTTGGAGAAAAGAACTCAAGGGAAAGTGGTTGGATGATGAAAACTACTGACACCACGATTGCCATTCCAGCATCTGTCACTTGAGGCAGCTACTTAAACTTTGCTTATTTTTATAGCCAGCCTTGAAAGCAGGGGATACAGCAGACCTGGATAAAGTGCGGCCCAAGGGCCACATACGGCCTGCAAGCCGCTCCTGTCCGGCTCGCGGACAGTTTTGAATATCAAAACCATTTATAGCTTTTTGTCTAAGATTGATCAGTTGCTTATCTTTAACATACCACAAAAAACCTCTTTATTATTTGTGAAGATTAACAAGTTTAAAATGAAAAAACAATCATAACATCACTGCTTCTTTTTTTTTTTAAGTAAAGTTGGTTCGGCCCCCAAACACAGTTCAGATTTTTCATGTGGCCCCCCTATAGAAATTAATTGCCCACCCCTGGAATACAAGGAGCAGGTTTCAAATGCATAGAGAACTGCTAGATTATATATGGCTGATATCTGACACCAATTAAATTAAGCCATGTATCTAAAGAGTCTTCAAATATGTGTTGGAAGAGATGGTGGAAAACATGGGATTTTCTATCACATGCGGTAGAAACTGCACTTGGCAGCTGGTTTTTAGTCCCTGACACTTGCTGAACTATAGCATGTAATGAGTAAACAAATCTGTTTTGATCCATTGCTATTCCTACAAAATCCATTTACCAATGAGAATACAAAGCTGTTACATAAACATTTGTTAACATTACTACTAGTGGCGGCAAGACAAGAGTTGCCATGAAAATGGAAAGAAACAACTGCTATTAATATGTTTGTGTTACTGAAATGTAACACAAGAAATCTGAAAAGCTAATGAGCAAACAGATACTAATGACTTTGATATAATATAGTTCCCTCTTATTATATTTAAGGAAGAGAAGGAACCTGGAACTTTGTTCACATGGAACTTTGTGGAACAGACTACAGTATTGAGTTAAATATACTTGTGCATTTACATGTATGTCATCAAGTCAAAACTGTTTTGTCATGACCCTAACAGGTTTTGAGGGAAACTGGGATATTTAAGGAGTGATTTTTCTAGTTCCTGCTTGCTGGATAGCTCAGTGGGTTAGGTGGTTGCAAGCTCAATTCCCCTGCAATTGTGCTTCCTTCAAGGAGAGTCAATCTGTGTGGTTGTAGTCACAGAGCATCCCCAGAATAAGGCAATGGTAACCCAGTTCTGAGTACTCTATGTGAGGAATTAAGTTAGGCAGCAAGAACTTTCACCTAGTTTTTTCTGCACATTGCTTATCTGGTAACTGGAAAAAAAAAATATAGCTGGCCGAAGGGAGTGGGAGTTTCCCTAGATAAAAAGACAGTTTAAAAAACAGCAAGGAGAGAGTTCGTTTTTGCTGCTGGGAGAAAGAAGACAAGATGGAGATTTATGATGGACTGAAGAAACATTTACATGATTGATTTTATAGTCGTTGCTGAAATATCCCTACAACTAAAAAACTTCTGTGCTTTACCAGCTGTATTCAAGGACGTGAGATAATAATTTTTTTTTTATTTAGAGAATGTGTTTAATTATTTTTCTAGAGAAATGCAATGAAGGGGAGGGAAACTGCTTAGAGTAAAAAATTGTACAAATATCTATTTATATTATATTAGAGTTATGTTGATTTAATTCTTTAATAAATACTTCTGTCTATTTGACAGTTTAAAATTATGTTCTTTCCTGACCAAACCGAATGCATTTTGAGTACTGAATTTACGCTACCTAATTAATTGATGATTCAGCCCAACCAATTAAAATCTTATATGTCTGTGTTGTGTTATTTAAAATCAAGTGGGCTTTTTGAAACAGACAAGAGTAAAGCTCCTAACTGTTTGTATTTGGGCTGACGGACAGCAGAGAGAGAGGGGATTGCTTTGTTTGTTTATCAAATCCCTACTTGTGCTTCTCTAATTACTTTATTACAGCTTCTTAGGAACTGAATGAAGTAAATAAGAGTCGTTATATGGTGGCAGCGGTGGGATGAAACACGTGCTTTGTTTATTTTTGCTGGCAACAGTTTGAAGATTTATAGCTAGGCAACGATCGTAAAAGTAAGACGTTAGCCTACTATATATTTGATTTATGGCATTAAAAGCAGTGTCTGCTTAAAGCAGAGCTGGGTGAGTAAGTGAAAAGCTAATGGGTTTTCTTTGATAAAAACATTAGCCATGCAGGAGTTTGGTAGGAAAGAACGTTTTTAAAGTTAAATTGGCTTATTAAATGTACATTTTCCTCTGAGTGAATTCCTTGAACTTCACAAGCATTTCTGCAGTGATTTTTTTTTTCCCTATGTGCTAATTTCATTTTTAAAGCACATGGACAGTTTTGCATCTTTTTTGGCATCAGAGAGAAGGAGAAGGGCGACATCTCGTGGTCTACGGGGTACATTGCTCCGAGGAGATGTCGAAGTGACACCTGGTGGTCTTCAGACATTATTGCAGCATGACATTTCAGATTCTTACGAAGCTGATACAGAAAGTGCAGCTCATCTGTCTCCAGTAAGCAGACGGTTGCAACTAAGTGAGATGATGGCTGGAGTTCAAGAAGATCAAGCTATTGAAGACATCGTTGTGCGCCCAAGACCCAGGCATACCAATTTAGAGGAAGACCAAAGAGGAGAAGAAGTAAGGTTAGATGATGAAGAAGCAGCAGCAGCAGCAGCAGCAGCAGCATCCCAACTGGATGAAGAATTAGACCCAATTGACAAACTATCCAAGATGTTTGCTAGTTTTATTGCTAACCAAAATCAAGAGAAGAGAATCAGAGAATTGGAGTTAAGGTTGTCCAAACAGTACAGAGAAGCAAAACTCCAGCAAATGGAAAAGGAAAGGAAGCGGAAAGAGGAATATGACAAATCGATTGCCAGTGTGAACAGAAATAACCTACCTTTTTATCACGAGGGTATGGACGTTTTATCATTCCTATCTTTGTATGAGAAAGTTTGCCAAGATTTGAAGATCCCTCAGAAATGGTACATACCTTTGATTCGTACACAATGTAGTGGACTTCTTGCTGAGATTGTGGCAACTGTACCTAATGAGGACGTCGAGTGGGAGATTTTTCGTGAATATATCAAACGAAAATTTGGATACACTCCAGAAATTTTGAGACAAAATTTCAGGAAACTGAAAAAACAACCTAATGAGTGCTACTCTGCAATGGCTGATAGATTAGAAAAACTTGGGGATCAATGGCTAGACTCAGTAGGCGCCAGTACTTTCCAAGACATGAGAACACTGATGTACCAAGAACATTTTCTTTCTTTAGTACCTGCAGAGATCAGAAGTGTCTTGATGCAGAAGAGGTTCAAGGATCTGCAAGAATTGGCCTTAAGAACCGATGAGTTACTTTCCTTCAAACGACCTGACCCGACGGTTAGGCCGAAGACTGCACCAGTGTTCCCCAGGAAACAGAGTTCATTTCTAACTAGAGAGTCTTTTGAGCAAGATCCCAGACGAAGGACAGAAGATACACGTAAGAGTATAGCTCCGGGACAGACAAGACCACCTCTCAAATGTTTCGAGTGTGGTGGTTCTCATTTGAGAAGAGACTGTCCGAAGTTAAACATTCCGGTTAAACAGGAGAAAGAGCCTGGGAGAAGAACATCTGCTCCAGTACAACCCAAAGGCAGACCTAGTGCTCCTAAGATGGCTTATACGAGTATAGAGTCAATAGGAACTGTTCAAGACCATATTCACAGTACTACATCATCAGTACCCTTCCAGTCAAGCATTCGACATTCACATAGTCAAGAGGGCGGAAGAGCAACTAGAACCTCAACTCAAGCTAATGGGGCTCAAGCCAAAGTTAATTATGGTGTACCTCGTGTTTTGAACTTACGAATGGATTCTGTAACCTCAGACTACATCGGAGAAACTGCTGATGGACAAAAATACTCTATTTTAGATCCTGACACCATAATACCAGATTACCAAAGGAACTGGACTATAAGGAAGTTCACCGAGACTGTTTTCTTGCATACACCGTCCGGAGATGTAGCTTTATGTGCTTTCAGAGATTCTGGAGCTGAACTTTCTTCAATAAGCCGTCAGTTTCTTGATCCAGCTTTGGTCTTGTATAACTTGAGATGCCCCATAAGAACCTATGCAAGCGAAGGAGATGAGCTAAAACATATTCCTGTCGCGTATCTGAAAATTACATACAAGTCCTGTGCTGGAGTAAAACATATTTTGACCCATGAGGGGAAACCTGACTTTCTTCTAGGAAATGATCTCGCTGTGTTGGACGAAATACAAAGCCAAGGTCCACCTGTAATTCAAGTAGTTACCCGATCCCAGAGCAAGAAGATGCGAGAAGTTGAACCAATAGAAGAACTAGACTTAGAACCAGAAGAGGAGGAGCCCTATCAAAGTTATGAGCCAGATGAGGAACAAGATTCAGAATATGAACAAGAGCAAGTATTTCCAGATGATATTCCAGAGGAAGAGCCTACTCCTGATGATATTCAAGGAGAAGAGTCTACACCGCAACAGCTCTTTGAGACCGAATCTGATGACTCAACTACATTTGAGGCCGGAATAGAAGAAATCGTTCCTAAAGGATCGGAGGTCTTTAGACAAAAGCAACTTAATGATCCCTCTTTAGCATCTTTAAGAACCCGTGCAAACGAATACGCTCAACAGCCTGTCCAACAGTCAGCATACTTTCTATGGGGAGAAAATGGACTGTTATACCGTGAGTACTATCCCAAAGATTTTATGGCAGCTCAACCCGTGCGACAGTTAGTAGTGCCCTCAGATTATAGACTGAGAATTCTTGAAATGGCACACGATCATCCTTCCAGTGGACACCAAGGTATGAGAAAGACACTCAAGAGAATTTCTCAACATTTTTACTGGCCTGGTCTTTCCAAAGCCGTAAAGGAATATGTTGGTTCCTGTGATGTTTGCCAAAGAGTAGGACACCAAACAGACCAAACCAAGGCTGAAGTGCAAGTTATGGAGATACCCGACCAAGTGTTCAAGTATCTACAAATGGATGTGTTAGGACCATTCATCCCTACTAAGACCAAGAAGAAGTACATCATCACTTTCATTTGTTCTGCAAGCAGATGGATTGAAGCTTATGCAATTAGCAACTTGTCAGCTACCACCATAGCTAGAATCATCGTGGACTTATGCTCACGTATTGGTGTTCCATCCAAAATCATTTGCGATCAAGCAGGAGCTTTCACTAGTGAACTCATGAAGAAAATCTGCGAAATAAGTGGTATCACCCTTAGCTTCAGTACTTCTCATCATCCTCAATCACACGGAATGGTGGAAAGAGGTCAACAGACTTTACTTCGTATGATCAAGACGATGACCCAAGAGTATGGGAACATTTGGGACGAACTCTTGCCTTTTGCTTTATTTGCCTATAGAAGTTCCGCTCATTCTTCACTAGGTGGATTTTCCCCGAGCGAGTTGGTATTTGGAAGAAATCTTCAAGGACCTTTGGATATCCTGAAATCCGAATGGGAAGGTGCGGTCAAATCTAGTTCAGCACCAGTTGCAGAATTCGTCCGACAACTTCAAGAGAAACTTTTAGCTGTTCAAGAGTTAGCTAGAGACAACTTGATGAACGCTCAAGCTGAACAGAAATACTATCATGACAAGAAATCCCGACACAGAGAATTTGCAGTGGGTGATTTGGTGTTAGTACTGAACCCGCTCAGACCTTCTAAGTTAGAAGTGGTCTGGGAAGGTCCAGGAAAATTGAATGTAGTAGCAGATAGTCTTTCTAGAATGTATGAAGAAGAAAACTCATGCAACACTGAGCGTTGACTTAGATATCTGATGTAATTTCATAGAATGTAGTGTTTCATTATTTCATATATACTTTTGTAGTAGAGTTTTGATATATAACATGTTTTATATTTTCTTAATTCCTTGTATCAAATTACTATAAATTAGATAAGTAGACTAATCTGAATTTCTGTGTAATTTCGGGGGGCGTGTGAGGAATTAAGTTAGGCAGCAAGAACTTTCACCTAGTTTTTTCTGCACATTGCTTATCTGGTAACTGGAAAAAAAAAAATATAGCTGGCCGAAGGGAGTGGGAGTTTCCCTAGATAAAAAGACAGTTTAAAAAACAGCAAGGAGAGAGTTCGTTTTTGCTGCTGGGAGAAAGAAGACAAGATGGAGATTTATGATGGACTGAAGAAACATTTACATGATTGATTTTATAGTCGTTGCTGAAATATCCCTACAACTAAAAAACTTCTGTGCTTTACCAGCTGTATTCAAGGACGTGAGATAATAATTTTTTTTTTATTTAGAGAATGTGTTTAATTATTTTTCTAGAGAAATGCAATGAAGGGGAGGGAAACTGCTTAGAGTAGAAAATTGTACAAATATCTATTTATATTATATTAGAGTTATGTTGATTTAATTCTTTAATAAATACTTCTGTCTATTTGACAGTTTAAAATTATGTTCTTTCCTGACCAAACCGAATGCATTTTGAGTACTGAATTTACGCTACCTAATTAATTGATGATTCAGCCCAACCAATTAAAATCTTATATGTCTGTGTTGTGTTATTTAAAATCAAGTGGGCTTTTTGAAACAGACAAGAGTAAAGCTCCTAACTGTTTGTATTTGGGCTGACGGACAGCAGAGAGAGGGGATTGCTTTGTTTGTTTATCAAATCCCTACTTGTGCTTCTCTAATTACTTTATTACAGCTTCTTAGGAACTGAATGAAGTAAATAAGAGTCGTTATACTCTATACTTGGGAAGCCCTAGAAACAGGTGCCACAAGTGAGAATTGACTTAAGGACACTTGACGATTATCATTTTACCAATCCCACCTTTTTAGTGAGTTTCCATGGCTGAACATGAGCCCAGGTCCCCTGGGTCCTAGTCTGTTATTCTATCCACTACTACACAGTGGGTATCTGTGTTGTTCCTTACAGTGTCTGTGTTGTTCCTTACAGAGCCAAATACGGACTTTCAATGGGCACAGATCAGGAGGCACCAGTGCAAGGCAGGTGTGGCAGGTCAAGCCAGGTCACCAGTATGCTTTGCAACGCCACTGCTCTATCCTAGCCATTTTTTGCTACCTCCCCTTATAATGCAAGAGGCTTCCCACAACATTTTATAATAACAGTTACCAAGCTGCAAAGCAATCGCCCATTATGTTGTTTTCAGGTCCACCGCCACACATTCGCAGAGCAATTTGCAACCTCCTCTTTAGTGCCCTGTCTGTCTTTCTCTGCCAGCACTGGCAATCGGTTTGGAACAAGTCACTGAACCACTTTTTATTTCATTCTTTTCCCACCACCCGGATGCTTTTAGTTTAATACCTATGTTAACAGTAACCAGGGCATAAAGAAAATTTCTGTTTGTGCTTTTTGCAGTTAAATCCCAATATTGCTTTGGAAACTTTTGCCGCAGTGAAGTGGCTTCTTTAATTGTATTTTTTTGGCCTGCATTTATAAAGAATTGAAAAAGAGGCCAATTCAACAAGAGACAAATTCAGGAGGGGCAAATTCAATGCAGCACATTGCCCTCAAGTCACTTCCAATATTTGATGTGATCTCCAAAAGGTGACCTTTATGAATCTGTGACCTCCAGAAGGTCCAGTCATTAACAGCTCTACTCTGGTCTAGCTAACTCAAGGACATGACTTCCTTTATTGAGTCAATCCATTGCTAATCTTGTCTTCCTCTTTTCCTCCTGCCTTCCTCTTTCCCCAGCATTATGGGCTTTTCCAATGTGTCTTGTCTTCTCATTATGCATCCAGATTTATGATAGGTCTACTTTAGTCATTTTTGGTTTTTTTTCTAAACAAATTAAGGAAATAAAATGAATGGCCAGATTCTGAGTCAGAAATATATGCAGAATGTGAAATCAGGGGGGCAAATACTAAGGAGTCAATCATATAATCCCTTGCTTGACTCTGTTTCTGTTACAGTTAAGTTTCGGAACATAGTGAAATGGTCCCATGGTTGCAATAAACAAATAATAATTTTTCTATTTGCAGCTAATACTTTTAAAAGCAAAAACCCTTGCATAGATCAAGATTGGCAACCCCTAGAGGTTTGGATCTGTAATTCCCCTACCTGAACCTTTAAGAACCCTACCTACAACTGTGACCCCCAACCCCACCCTGACAAAAAAATTTTGTACTGAAAAGGCCATTCACATTGTTTGAGTGATCCAAAACATTTTTTAAAATCAAGTTACAACATTTGGGGAAGCTATAAGGGCCCAGACTGGTGGCAGGTCCTTGGAACAGGGCCAGACTGCCTCCTGTACCACTTAGAGAGCATAAGAGGACCTTTTGAGGCAATGCAAACAATATATATTATAAAAAGTTTGGCATGGGAAGTGTTGGCACACAGCCCCTCCCAAGGTGCTCAGGCTGTATTCGGGCCACCAAGAGCTGTTTGCAACCCATGGGCAACATCATGGTCATCCATCCCCCATGAACTATGTGGCCACTGTTATGTTTGTAGAAGCGTCTAATCACTGGTAAAATCCTGTGCAATCCTATGATCTCTTACTAGCAAAGCTAAAAGCTACAAGAGCATTTGATCAAATCACAATTTCTCTTACCTTTCTGGAACTACGCTATTGTTCTTCAACAGTCTAGGTATTTGTAATATGGCAATACTATTGCTCCTTGGAATTTATCAGGCTTTTTCCGCCCTGTAGGAATTCCAAATGAATTGTCAAATTCTAGTTCTACTTTTAGACTCTACAACTCTCCCTTGTATTTGCAGGGCTCCATAATTCTCCTTCGTGGCACATGCTCAGACCTGAGCTAATAAGCATAGAAATGAATTTTATAGCTTTAAGGCAATTGGGTGTCTTGTTCCTTTAGCTAGCACCAGCATGAGACCTTTCATTTATTTCACATTTTGACCACTAAACAGCTGCCAGTGATACTGCTCAACGAGCAAATGTTATTCCCATCTATAATTTCTTCACAATGTGCTCTTACTCCCATCTGTGCAGGTGGCAGCCTGCCTCCTGCTAAGGTAGCACTGCCACTTTCATTAAAGTGTGAGTGCCAAGAGAGAAAGAGATGAATACACCCACATCATGTTTAACTGCTGAACACTTGCCTCGGTGGCATTTGGGTTGGATTGTCCCTTCCTTCTTTGCAGCTGTTAATATATAGGCATCAGAGACACACAGGGATGGGATGAGGAAACAGTTGGACACTGGACATTTGTAGATACTATCACAAAACAGGCAGCCACCTGGAGAAGCTATTGCTACTATCTACAGCTGAAATAAATAGAGGGTTTCATTGTCCCAAATCATGTTTTACTAATTCCACTGCTGTAAAACTCTAGCGCAGTAGCATGAGCTGCTCTTCAAGTCTCTAGAGATTTCACAGCTATGTTCCTGTTGGAAAAGCATAACTTAAATGGGATGAACTATAGCTGATTCTCTTCAGAAGGATAATAATTCTACTTTCCCTGCTCTTGTGGATCAATGGGAGGTGATCCTTTAAGGGTTAATAACTTCAGCTCTTATATATAATTGGGTGAATTGATCATTAAAGGGTTCACCTCTTTCTGTCAGCTTGCAATGACAATTTAATGTGGAAAGGGGAACTTTTCCAATATTGCCTCTGTTAGGTTTTCAATGGAATGTGTGTGTCTATTCCAATTCTATCATCCCCTCATCAGATGGAGGGGGAAAAACCTCTTTAGGTAAGGAACTCCAGAGCTATCTTGGAGCTAAGCCCAAGCAGCAATTTTTCCTTTGTAAGAGCAGTATATAGCTGTCCAGTGGTACCAGATCATAACAGCAGTAAGAATAAATTGCATTGAAGCAATGTCATTCCGTGTAGCTTTGTGGAACTGTTGCCTTATGAATATTCTCTCAGGCCAATAGCTCACAGACAATGCTTCAATGCAACAGTGTCCCATGTGTCATGACAAAAGTGTTGTATTATCTAGGATGGTCTTTGGAAATGTTAAGCCCCACTGCATGGACAATAGCCATGGTTTGGGTTTTGTTTTTGTTTTTTAATTTTTCCCTCATCAGTTTTCCACATGGGTGAGGTGACAATTGCTGAACTCTCAATTAAAGGACAGTCAACCTATTTTATATGCAAGCTGTTTTGTGGCTAGGAAAAACAGGGAATGTGCCATTCTGGGGAAAGGATGATTCTTCCACACACATCTTGAACAATAAAGGAAACCCTGTGTCTTTACCCCAGTCATGCTATCCATCTCAGTGACTAAGTGCCGGTGCAGAAGGAGAACCATTCCAGCCCATGGGAGGCAGGCTGAAGTGGACTGTTCCAGAATGTGGAAATTTACTTTCTTGAACTGTCATAGCAGCTGGGGGATTTTGAGAATTATATTAAGAAAAGTAAGTTTTCCAAGCTCTGGGCTGTTTTAATTACCAATCTCCAGATGAACAACAGTTCATTCTGTTTCAGTGATGCTTTTCCAAAAGGTTTGGAGACTCGTGCGCCATATATCTATAGTCTGATAGGAAATGTATATAGAATCCCAGCTGGTCTCCTGCACTCATCGTGCTATGAGTTTTGATATCATAGCTGAAGGTTAATCTCTTAGGGACAGTGCAGACTGAGTGAACTTTCTAAAAGAGCACGTTTGCAAACCTTTGGGGAAGGGTGATTAATAACTGACTGAATGAAGGTCAGAATGAAATACAGAAAGAAATGCCCCAGTAGCTTGGCTGGACTGGGGGAGGTACAGCAAAGATAAACATGGCTAATTCAGGCTAATTCAGCATTCAGCCTGCAGGCTATTCAGTTTATTTCTGTTTATAGACTGCAGGCTATTTGGAGAAAAAAAGCATATTAGAATGGCAGATGGTTGTACACCTACACCCAGAAGATAAGAAGGACAAAAGATAAATAAAAGAGGAATTGTTACTGCAAAACAAAAGAAAATAATCTAGCTGGATTTTAAAGCATCCTTTGAAATATAAAATGTTATATTATTCAAGTGCCCTTTCAAAATGCATTGCTTCATCGCAGGTTTCTTAAACTGCTCATCTTCATAATTCTTGCCCCTCTTTCACTATCTGACCTTCCTTCTCTGTAACCACATATTCAATTACAGAGCTTTAAAAATACAGAGTTTAAGATTACAGATCCCACAACCCCCCCCCCCAGTGGAACCACTAGTAGATTTTTTGGGCTACAACTCCCAGAATGCCTCAGGAAGCAGTACCAGCTGGGCTAGGCGATTCTGGGAACTATAATAATGAAAATCATATTTTTTCTAACCTCTTGTTAATTATTATGTATGTATCCTATAGCTGTGATTCAGAGAGAATGTGGAAGCTGTAGTCCCCAAAAGGTCAATTTCCAGGCTCTGAAATGCCTAGTGTTCACAACAGGCCAGACAACTATGAACAGATTGGTCCTGTGAGAAGGACTGCCTGCAGCATTCCAACAGTGGAGGCCACTCTTTGTAACATACAAAACAATGGGTTTTTTTTTCTCTTTGTGCCTATCTGTGCTTTGGTTAACAATAATTCTGGAGCTTGCATCCTCGCCCTGTAACATAAAATGATATGTACACCTCACAGAGATACAATAAAACATTGTGCCATAAATATATGCTCAAGAAATGTAAAACAATTAATATTGTTTTATGATGGATATTATCAAAAGCAATTTGAATAGCCAAATAAATCATGTCTGCTGGGTCACCTTGTTATTAATAATAAAAGAACAAAATGGAAATACAGTAGAGCCGGTAGGAGAGAAGTAGCTTTTGTAAGATGGTTGTTGTGGGTTTTTCGGGCTTCTTGGCCGTGTTCTGAAGGTGGTTCTTCCTAACGTTTCACCAGTCTCTGTGGCCGGCATCTTCAGAGGACAGCAAACTGTGCTCTTTTGTAAGATGGTTGTTTGGCTCCACTTCATGTGGATACTTTGAGCTTAAATATCGCATATCTAGAGCCACCTCTGTAAACATGGCACCCTCTGGATCTGCTGGATTACCTCTCCCATTATCCCCATGTTGAAGTGATGGTTTTTATAATCCAACACATTCCAGAGGGCTCTGGACAAGACTGGCGTGTGATATGGTTACACCACTACCCAGGACCTCACTGGCTTGCTCCTTTGTTCTTCAGTGCTGCGACTGGTGAAGACATTGGTCTTTTCTGCCACAGTGGCACCAGTCCAGACTTCTGAGCTAGTGCGATATACTTACAAATAAATTGCTTTAATCCAGCATATTGGAGCCAATGCCCATACACAATCGCCTTCTGAATTTAATGATCTTGATGCCCTGACAAAAATAATTTGGATTTAACAAGCACAATTTACAAAGCAATAGAGCCCAGTGTGTTTTGATTTATGCCTAGCAGTTCAGGCTTAATGTGAACAGCAGTACAAGAAGATGGAAGAAATTACTCACTGTTGTGCCACAGGCAACAGAAAAACTGTTATCAGGTTGAGAATTTTTATGCAGGTGCTGCTAATACTGCTCTTGTCTCAAGTAGTACTACTATTACTACAGTGCCATTACACTGGGTATTCTAAGGCAGGAGGCTGCAAATCCCAATAGGCTGGCATCTAAAACAAAACATGATCAAAGAGTCATCTGTAAAGCCAAGTTTGTACACACACACAGTCCTGGCTTGAACTTTTGCTACCTGCCTAGATGCCAGCCTTTCTCATCACATAACCCTGCTCCTTTTCACCAAGACTCCAGCACTGATGAAGCTCAGAAGGCAGGAAATTTACCATTCTAATGGTTTGAATTACCCTGGTGATTTACATGCATCTATAAAATGTTTTCAAGGTGGGATGGAAAAGAGATGACTGGGAAAGGAGCTGACAGTGAATGAGGCCCCAAAAATAGCATTTCCGCACATTGAGTAACACAGAAAGTTCTCAATAATTATGGTCAGGATGCACTGTATGTGTTTGAGAATGTGTGGGAAGATGTAACCTGTTGTAAGAAGAAACAAACTTCAAGTATAAATGTTGAGGATAAACAGGCATTTGGGGTCCTCTTCCTCATCTCTGGAGAGACCCAACAGACTTGTCATGCCAGTTGAAGTTTCCCCTGGGCACCCTTCGGGTAACAACTCTGTCTCACATTCTCTGTTTCTGTTTGCTGTCTCAACCTTTGCATGCCTGCTTAATAAGGTTCCTTGAGTATCTTTGGGTGATTGTTCAGTGACATCCCTAACAAGGCAGGGAAGATAAAATTCTAAGTTGACTGCAAAGCGTTTGATCATCCACTCCTGGGCCCAGTGGCAGGGCAATTTCTCATTCCTTCACAAAGAGAGAGGGGTTCAGATCAGCTTCTCTTAATACTATTATGTGGATCTGCACCAGCAATCCTTTGCAAGGCAATAGGTATGCTTTATGCAGGTGGTGCATAGACCCTTCCTTATCCTAAATGCTACCCATACAGAAAGCATGATGTGTACCAGGACTGACTATTATTGGAAGGAAAGGGCTTGAACATATGTCACTTGGGCAAGAGGTGCAACAGGAGCTGTTAATAACATCTGAGCTGAGCTTGGGGAAGTTCAGGGTTTGGACTACACTTTCCAGAATTCCCCAGCCAGCAGGGCCAACAGCTGTGGGGATGATGGGAGTGGTGTTCCAGCACATCTGGAGGGTTTCAAATTGGAGAAGATTGTTCTGTGTACATGATCTTTCAGATCAAACAATGCAACAAAATTGACTGTTGAATGCCATGTATCTCCTCCTGGTTCCATTCTATTCCATTTTGTCCTTTGGACATTAGTCTCAAGTTCATTTGAATATCCAATAGATTTAATTTATTTGGGTATTCAAACTTCTTCTGATAATAGCCATCATTAAACAATATTATTTTACATTTTTGAGCATACACTTGTGATACAGTGTTTTTCTATGCCTCTAGTAGGTAGACATGGTGTTTGGCATTTTGCATCACGCCAACCATCTAACGTGGCTGCTCAGTTTCTGACGAAGATGCCTGCCCAGGTCTGGTCCAGAAGAAATGCCGGCACACATGAGAAAAATAGTAAGCTAAATAGTCTAACCTATTAAAAAAAATTAGTTTCCTGCGTTCCAAAGTGTTCAGCTGCAGGAAGCAGCCTTTGTCTTGGGGCATCCTGGTGAAAGTTCTCCAGTGTATTGTGGGCACTGGCATTTCAGAGCCCAGAGAAAAATCTCCTGGAATCCCTCAGCCAGCATGACTTCTGGCCACAGAAGTAACTTTCAAGTTGTGGCATTTCTCATTTTGCTGGAAAGTTTGGGATTTCAAGTGACAGCAGCCATGGTCTGAACCTTCTTCCTACAATTGTTTAATTACATAAAAGTCTTTTAATAATGATAGATATGTATCCACACATGTCCTTTTTTACTTTGCTATCCAACATCCTTCTTCACTGGATTAAAACATTGTGTTTAGAGGCACAAGATGGAAGTGTCACTTCTCTGGGCTCTTACAAAGTCACAGAAGCAATTTGCAGTGCCCTAGCTTTCAAATTAAGATTTTATTTCATTTATGAGGGTATAAGGACATGCAATCTAAAAGGGGGAAATGTCAGGTTAATTGCCTGAAAGCAAAGGTTTCATATTTTAATTAAGCTTTAAGTGGAGTTGCTTAATTGCTCTTTGATTTTTTTTCCCTTTCAGATATGACGATATGAAGCTGGTTAAAGAATATCTTTTCTGGTTAAGTAAGAACAATGGCGACTTAGCAGTGACTGTGGAGCCAAGGGAGCTTAACTGCATGTACTGCTTTCTTCTCCAGCAGTTTTCCAGTCATGAACTTTGAGCAATGCAACCTTGATTTTATCATACCTTCACAGCAGCAAATTGCTTCAAGTACTCCTTTTACATTCCTCTACTGAAAGGGTCCCAGGAGGCAGTGGAAGACAGGAGGGCCTGGCGTGCTCTGGTCCATGGGGCCACGAAGAGTCGGACACGACTAAACGACTAAACAACAACAACTGAAAAGGTCATTACATTGTGGTACCCAGTGCAAAACAAGAGCTACCAAGCCTTCATCTGCTGCACATGCACAATTAGCAGATGAGCAGTCCACAGATGTTTGGTGTGCTTATGACCAGAACTTTTTCAAGTTGGTTTTTTTGGGACTACATGTTTCAGCAAGCATGGCCATCAGTCATGCCAGCTAGGGTATTCTGGGATAATTTTAAAACTCAGTGACTAGTTCATTGGAAGACAAGCCAGCATGACCAAGTTTTGGAACGATGTTAAACACATGAAATGTAGGGCACTTCTGGTTTTCTTACATGCCTGTAATGACACATATTTTCTCCTCATTCAATGTAACCAGGCTCCCCATCTAATTATGCACAGGAATTTGTATCCAAAATCTGCCAGCTTTCTGTGAAAGCTAAGAAAAAGAAAGAGAAGGGGCTTTGCTACAACCTGTTCACTAGCATGCCTTTCTTTGCTATCACACTTCTCTGCTACCACACTTCTTCCATCGTTCCCCTCTCCCATTTTACCCATCCCTGTTCTCTTTCTTTCTTCTTTGCAATGCAGGAAATGCTAAAAAGTCAATCGTCGGGAAATAATGTGATCAGATGCTCCATTAGTAAAACAAGTGAGTGAACAAATAAGAGTAATTCCAAGAAAAGTTGTTGCATGGAATATGTGGTATCAGTAAATGTAGGCTTCCAGGATACTATAGAAAAGTTGTTGGAAACACTGGAAGAACTAAGGAGCTATTCTTCAGACCTGGGAGATGTTCCCATTTTAGACTACAGCTCCCAGAACCTCCAGCCAGCAGTGCTCTCAAGTTCCTGTTCTTCCTTTGCCAGGTCCACAATGCCAAAGGCCAGATTGCAAATGGGAGCTTCTAACAATTTGGCCAGATTCTTCAGCACTACACTGCAGCAGGTAGAAGTCACAAGACTCCAGTTCAGCACGCTGGAAGCTTTCCAGAAAAGGCTCTACTCACCAATTTGGGGATTAGAACATTCGCTTTCTTCATATTTGCATCATTATCCCTCTTCCTACAGCTGCAGGATTTGTCATCCCCAGAATAAACTAGACCCCTGATTGTTGAAACTACTTGGAAATGGCCAGTGTTTTCGTAATTTGTCAGTAAACCAGATAAAGTGAAAAATCTGGTTGGTATCTAAAAATGTTAGTGTTTCTTAACATTTGCTGATGTACACTGGAATATCCCAGCATTTTCTACCAACATATTGAAACTCACCAAAATGGCTAGGAAACATACTGACATTTTCAGGATATCTGGGGTTCTTATTCATAATACAGTGGTGCTCCGCATAGCGAGGTTAATCCGTTCCGAATTAACCTTCGCTATGGGGAAACATCACTATACGGATAAAAAAAAACCCATTGGAACGATTGTTCCAACCATTAAACGATGTTTAATGCATTCCAAATGGGCCCAAAACTCACCGTTCTGCGATGTTTCCCCATGTTCCGGCGGCCATTTTGGGTGTTCTGGCGGCCATTTTGGGTGTTCCAGCGGCCATTTCGGGTGTTCCGGCGGCCATTTTGGGTGGTTCCGGCGGCCATTCTGGGTGTTCTGGCGGCCATTTTGGGTGTTCCAGCCACCGCCGAACAGCTGTTCCCCCTCGCTATGTGAAGAAACATCAGTATGCGATCGCATTAGCGATCGCAAAATCCGCATCGGTATGCGGATTCATCGTTAAACGGTGCGCTCGTTATGCGAGGCACCACTGTATATGGCCATTTATCTCTTCCATATTCATATATGGAAGAGATAAATATATACTATAACTGCCTCATTTCCATATGGAAGTTTCTTGTTCTTCAAATAAGAATTTCATATCTGTGCTGAAATTCAGAGGTTCTTTATACCAGGGGTCTCCAAACTATGGCCCACAGGTCACATCTAGTTCACCTTGCCTTTTTATCCGGCCTGGTCCAGACTCTAGGACATTTCCCATCCCAACCCTGCCTCCCCGCCTTCCCTAACAGCACCTGGCAACAGGATTGGTCTCCCACTCATCCCCTGTCCTAAAACACACACACACACACTCTCAGCCTATCCACCACAGGGAAACAATGAAGCTCCTGCCCTTCCCCAGGCTTCTCTCTAAAAAATTTGGAGACTCTAGGATCCCTCCTAGTTCTGCATGTCTATGGTTAATAAATGATCCTCATTGGAACCAAGGTGGGCACAGAGTGAGGCTAAGCCTAACGAAGGAAGGTTTTCCTCTGGTGTGGGTGTGTATGTATGAGAGGGGGCATTCACCTTGATAGAAAAGACAAGGGCTGTGAAGCCAAGGAAGCAGAAGTTAATGTAAAAGTTGCTCAGGTAGTCCTTGGGCTACCAGGCATGGATGATGGCAGGTGCAGGCAGTGGGTAGGGGTAGAAAGCAACCCTCGCCTCCATGTGCCCTCAATGGAAACTAACAGCCACTGGATGGAAATGGGCGGGAGGAGGGCTCTCATGGAAGACATGAGGTGGAAGGCCAGTGGCTGTGCTGGAGAGGGAAGGGAAAGGGTGGGTCTCACTTCAACCCTGTCACAGAAACCTTTGGGACTTTTGGTGGCCTGATTTTAATACCTTATTAAAGTTGAAAACAATGGCCATTTAATTGCAGTGCATGGGGGGATTAACTTTGGCTATCTTGGGTCCAGGTTTACTTAAGCAGAGAAATGTGTTTTGGTGTAACTATGCTGTGAAGTTCTCAGAAACTTGGAGAAGTAGGCTAGAAGTGTGAGGAGGAAAGCAGTCAGAAAATGGATACAAGAGATTCCATGTCATTTTTTTTCACATTGCAATGTCTTCATCCTGTTTTTACAACCAAAAAGAAAAGCCCAAAGGATGGGCAGTGATAGACAGAAACCAGTAGGCCCGCAGTATCTGCGGCGAATAAGGTTCAAGCCCCTCCATCCCGGAAATTTGGGAGATTTTGGCATTGTAGTCTGAAAAAATAACTTTTCCAACCTCTGCCTGGATAGAAAGAGAGGCTGTAGGTGCTTGGCTTGGACTCTGTATTCTTCTGGGGTAGACCCAAGGGCAGCAGTTCATTGTCTGGATTAAAGTTGCTTGTTTTACTATAATGATTTTGCTCTTGCAATCTTGTAAGATTTGTTATGTGCCATAAAGTTATTTCCAACACAGTGACCCTGTGAGTTGGCAACCTGCAAAATGACCTATCGTTAACAGCCTTTCTATCCTGTTACTTTTCTCTTCCTTTAGCCCTTGAAAATGTGTAAAATATATCATGTGGCTCTCACACTTAAAAGTTTGGATACCCCTGATTTATACAAATATTCTGTCCAAATGTACATTTCCATGGGCTATTTTTAGCGTTCACAACATAGATCAAAGGAGGGTAGGGCCCAGGGTTCACTCAGGTCAACGGAAGCTGGGCTGCAGTTCACCATTCAGCTGTGATGCCTAGTTTGCAATTCATCAAAAAGCAGTGTTAATTATGCTAGCTGGGGTTTCTGGGAACTGTAGTGCAAAGATTTTCCAAGTCTTCTGTTGCTCAGATTCTGAATATCAAACTTGTAAAATAATAATTCCAATAATTGAAAGGGTTTGGGCACAAATAATCCCTTTTTTTTAAAAAAAAATGCCAGGATCCTATTAAGTTTCTTTGAGCAGGAAGCCAACAGAACACTGACATATGTTCCACTGCTTGTGCAAGCATTGTTATTACACATATACTGATTAAATTCTTTAAAAAAAAAAACTCCGGTTTATGAATGTAGGATATTGTGCTTCTGTATCCATGATTCAAAAAGCCTATAAATGGACCAATGTTGCTGCACAATTTCATGCATGTGTTGCCAGCAGGAAAAAGGATGCCAAGATTTACATAGCAAAGGGCAGCCAAGAGGTTGATAACAGCAGTCAAGATGGTCTACAGCAGTGATCTCCAACCTTGGATTCCCAGATCTTCTTGGACATAAAACATTCAAAAAGTCTTCACCACTAGTCCAGTTTCAAAGTTATAGTGTTTTCTTCAGGCTGCTCTCATTTTTTAGAATTGCTTTGTAGAATATTAATTTTCTCTGCTGCACAATAACATCAATGCACTCTTGTACAATGATAATCTCCTCTCAGGAAACCCATTTGTGCAAAGTGTTACTAGATGACAAAAAATGTCGAGCTATTTGTGCTGCAGTATGTTGTTTGACAGGTCTCAAGTCAACCTGTGGAATTGTTCATCGCAATTCAGTGTATAAGTTGTTACAGAATCAGAATTTAGTGAAGCAACATGTAACAAAGGAACACAGCTGAGTTAATTAAGGCAGCTGTGTGACAACCAATTTGATTGGTTCAACCAAGAATAAAACTAGCCAAGCTTGCAGAGACAAACTGTTGGGTAGTTTGGTAGTTTGGGTAGTTGGATAGTTGGGGTGGTTGGAGTGTTGTGTTGCTGGTGGTCGTGTTATTGAGAGCTGTATATACTGCATCGCTGGATGAAGACTTGCTGCATTGCAAGGAGAAGATCCTGGAGGAAGACTATCTCCGTGGTGAGAGGAGAAGACTTCGTGGATGCTGGACTATTTACATTGGTAACAATCTTTGGTTACTGAAACTGTAATATACCATTGTAAATTGAAGAACTACTGTGAATGACCAGGACTGTGTAAAGACCAAGAGAAGTTGTATTTACCCCTGTATATATGGACTTTAATGTAAATAATACTATCAACACTACAACAGTGTCTGTTTGGTTTCATCTCTGAGCAGTTCATTTCCACCATTACGCCCCCTGGCGTAGTCTGGTAACGCAGCACCTCTGTCAATTGGTTATGGGCCCAGACAGCGCACCAGACTGCATCCAGGTATAAATTTAAGAAGTTATTGAAGAAACTGCTGAACAGAGAGAGCCAAGTAGTGTGTCTACAGTCTGTGGTAAAGATGGCCAACGAAATGTCTATGGCTGGACTGTGCATAAAAAAGTTGAATGGGGAGAATTATGCAACTTGGCAGCAAAAGGTTCAGTTGCTATTACAAAAGGAAGCATTATGGGACATTGTAGAAAATCCCCCAGCAGTACTAGATGAAGAAAAAAGAGCACAAAATTTTAAAGCACTGACTATTATTGGGTTAACTCTAGAAGACCGTCTTCTTATCCACCTGAGAGCCCAAAACTCAGCAAAGAAGGCATGGGAGGATTTAAGGAGACTCTTCGTAAGAGATAACGTTGGAAGCCAGGTACAAATTGCCAGAAAACTTTTTCGAACTAGACTGCAAGCTGGAGGGTGTATGCTTCAACATTTAGAGGCAATTAAGTCAATGTTGATGGAGAAAAGAACATCACATTTACAGAAATACAGGAAGCATTTATTATCCTGTCTTCATTAGATGAGTCATATGATCAGCTGGTGACCAATTTAGAAATTCTTCCTCAAGCAGAGCTAACAGTAATTAATATAACGGGCAAACTGTTGGAAGAAGAACAAAAGAGAAAAGATAACAAACAGCTCCGAGACTCCAAACTCACTAATCACCGTGATAAGCTGAAAGAAAGTGAGGAGGAGTGGGACACAGCTGCAAGCATTCATTCTGGAAAATGCTGTTTTTCCTGTGGCTCAAGAAAACATCTGATGAAAGACTGTAAATTTAAGAAAGTAAAAGAAAAACAAACCAGACGCAAGAGAGAAACACTAAGCCTGACTGAGGAAATTTATAACTCTGAACAGGAAGAAGAGTGGATTGTCGACTCTGGAACAACTGCCAGCATGTGTAAGAACAAAAAGCTAATATTTAACTACCAACCTGTATCCAACCAACAAGTATGCTTAGCAAATGGTATTAGTGCTAAGGTACTGGGAAAAGGTAAAGTGAAATTGCCTTATATAGCTAAACCAATAGATGTTTTACATGTTCCAAAATTGAAGCATAATTTACTTTCTGTGAGTTCATTAGCAAAGAATGGGTTTGTTAGCACTTTCTATGAGAGTAAATGTATAATAACTAGCAAGAGCAATGAAAAATTGAATTGCTATGCTAGAAACAATTTATATAGACTAAACTGTACTAAGGCTAACAATGTCTATGAGAACAAATGTATACACAAAGATTGTATTCATTTATGGCATCAAAGACTAGGACATGCAAACTACAAAACATTGAGAAAAACAATTGAAAACTCAGTAGGAGTTAATTTAAAGCAATGTAATGAATATGTGAATTGTCAAGCTTGCCAATTAGCCAAGAGTAAGAAAGCTCCAATAATGAAACATAGTGATGTACAAGTGAAAAATATATTAGATTTGGTGTCAATTGATGTTATTGGACCCAAAAGTGCATCATTAGGAGGAGCTAGATACATTCTCTCTATCCAAGACCAAAAGTCCAGGTTTGGATACTGCTATCTCATGAAAGATAAAAGTGTAGTGCATGTAGAGTTTGAAAAATGGCTCAAATTTGTAGAGCGCAAAACAGGGAAAAAGGTTAAGGTGGTACAAACTGACAATGGAACAGAGTTTACCAATGCCAAATTTCAAGGAATATTAAAGAAAAATGGTATTACTCACAGGAGAGCCGCTCCCTATACACCTACTCAGAATGCCTTTATTGAAAGAAGGGGCCAAACTCTACAGAACATGGCTGAGACAATGATTAGGGGGAGTACACTATCAGAGAAATATTGGGGTGAAGCTATACTGTGCGCGAATTTTTATATTAATATTCTTTGGCACAGTGGAATAAACAACATACCTTACACAGTTTGGATTGGGAGAAAACCAAATTTAAAATTTTTACATGTATTTGGATCTCCTGCCTGGGTTCACATCCCAAAAGAAATAAGGAGAAAGGGAGAGAAGAAAGCCAGGTTGATGTATTTCCTTGGATACCAACAAAATAGGAGAGCATTTAGGTTTGGGTTGCCAAATACCAACAAACTTGTCATAAGTAGCAGTGCTTCATTTAATGAGCACAGTAACTGGAACAAAATATGTAAACCCCCAGAAACAATAATTAAAATGCCTGAAAGGAATAGTGAGGATAGTGGGGATGATAGTGACTCTCAAACAGAGCAAGAAATTAAAAGAGAAGTAGAACCTGAGGAAATGCAATCAGACAAAGAAATTCCATCCAACTCAGAAGAGAGGGAAACTCTCGAGGAGGACAGAGAATTACCTAGGAGGTCTAGCAGAGAGAGAAAAACTCCAGACAGGTACAAGCCTGAGACCTATTACTGTCTCAATGTGGCTGAGCCAGAGACATATGATGACATATGTAATATGCCTGAGAAGGAACAAATAAAATGGAAAGAGGCAATGGAGAAGGAGTTAAATTCATTAAAACAACTGAAAGTTTATGAGGAGGTGAAACTGCCTGAAAAATCAAAAGTAATTGGTTCCAGATGGGTATTTAAAAGGAAGGTGGATGCTAATGGTAATGTGAGGTATAGAGCAAGGTTAGTGGCAAAAGGGTATGCACAAACATCAAACGACTATGATCAAGTTTTTGCACCGGCTCTAAGACCAGAGACATTGAGATTTGCTTTAACCTATGCAGCCAAGCATAATCTCATGACCAGGCATGTTGATATAGAAACAGCCTATTTATATGCTGACCTGAAACATACAATTTATATGGAAATTCCACCAGGTATTGAAAGTGAAGGTAAATGCTGGATATTGAAAAAGAGTCTATATGGTCTCAGACAAAGTGGCCATGAATGGAACCAACATTTAACCAAAACTTTAAAAGATAATGGTTTTGTGCAAGGAAAGGCAGACCCTTGTTTATTTATAAATGAGAATACACAAGCGATAATATTAGTATTTGTGGACGATTTAGCCATATTTACCAAAGATAAGAAAGAGGCTAAAGAAATAATACAAATGTTAAAGAAACATTACAAATTGAGAGATTTGGGAGAAATAAGTAACTACTTAGGAGTAGAAATAGAGAGAAGTAAGAAAGGATTTAAAATAGCACAAAAGAGCAAAATATTAAAACTCCTAAAACAGTATAAGATGGAGGATTGTAAAGGTGCAGCAACTCCAATGAACATAGATTTTGAGAAAGAAGATATTAATGGCCCAGAATGTGATATTGATATATATAGATCACTGATAGGCAGCTTACTATATTTGAGCAGATGGTCAAGGCCAGATATCTCTATAGCTGTAAACTTGTTATCTAGGAATGTGAGCAAACCGAATGTAAGACACTGGCAATCAGCAAAAAGAGTACTTAGGTATTTAAAGGAGGCACAAAATAAAAAGCTAAATTTAGAACCAGAAGGAGAACTGTCCATAACTGCTTATGCCGATGCAAATTATGGTAGTGATTTGATAACCAGAAGATCAACATCAGGCATGACAGTGCATTTGGGAGGAAGTTTGATAAGCTGGAAGACAGCTAGACAGAAATTTATATCATTGTCTTCTGCCGAATCTGAGTATGCAGCATTATCTGAACTATGTACAGATCTAGTTTTCTATAAACAATTAGCACAAGATCTGGGATTGAATATAAAATTGCAAATAAAAGTTTTTGAAGATAATCAAGCTGCCATACAGATGGCAAACTCACCAAATGTAAGAAGCAGATCTAAACACACAGATATCAGGTACCAAAATGTTAAGCAAAGCATAGAGAATGGGTTAATTGAACTGGTATACTGTGGAACAGAAAATAATAAAGCTGATTGTTTGACAAAAGTATTGGGGCCAACCAAACATAACAAAGCATGTGAAATGTTGGGAATGATATGATGTATGTGAATGTAAAAGAACTCTGTATATGTACGAGGCAATGTACAATGTAATTAGATATGTTACAGAATTGCTATAAACAATTGGAGGAGATTGACAGGTCTCAAGTCAACCTGTGGAATTGTTCATCGCAATTCAGTGTATAAGTTGTTACAGAATCAGAATTTAGTGAAGCAACATGTAACAAAGGAACACAGCTGAGTTAATTAAGGCAGCTGTGTGACAACCAATTTGATTGGTTCAACCAAGAATAAAACTAGCCAAGCTTGCAGAGACAAACTGTTGGGTAGTTTGGGTAGTTGAGTAGTTTGGGTAGTTGGATAGTTTGGGTGGTTGGAGTGTTGTGTTGCTGGTGGTCGTGTTATTGAGAGCTGTATATACTGCATCACTGGATGAAGACTTGCTGCATTGCAAGGAGAAGATCCTGGAGGAAGACTGTCTCCGTGGTGAGAGGAGAAGACTTCGTGGATGCTGGACTATTTACATTGGTAACAATCTTTGGTTACTGAAACTGTAATATACCATTGTAAATTGAAGAACTACTGTGAATGACCAGGACTGTGTAAAGACCAAGAGAAGTTGTATTTACCCCTGTATATATGGACTTTAATGTAAATAATACTATCAACACTACAACAGTGTCTGTTTGGTTTCATCTCTGAGCAGTTCATTTCCACCATTACGCCCCCTGGCGTAGTCTGGTAACGCAGCACCTCTGTCATTGTTCAACTGATTTCATCTAACTTAATTCTGGCCCAAGAGAGAGAAGATGAGGATTAATAAAAATATATTAAAATAGTTTTATAAATTATAGTGTACCGAATGTATTTAATAAAATATATTTTATTAAAATAAAACTAGACATATGTTGCATATGTGACAACAATATATCATGACATAAAATTGGGTGGAATATCTAGTACCCTAGAAAACAGTATCTAAATTCAAAAAGATATTGAGGACTGGGCTCAAAACAACAGAATGAAATTTAACAGGGGTAAGTAGAAAGTTCTACACCTAGGTGAAAAGAAAATGCACAGTTACAAGATGGGTGATACTTGACTCAGTAATACTGCAATTGAGAAGAATCTTGGAATTGTTGTAGAGGAAAAGCTGAATATGAACCAACAGTGAAATATGGCTACAAAAAAAAGAGCAAATGCTATGTTGGGATGCATTAACAGAAGTATAGTCTCCAAATCCCATGAAGTATTAGTCCCCCACTATTGAGCACTGGTTAGGCCTCATCTAGAATACTGTATCCAGTTCTGGACACCAGACATTAAGAAGGATACCAACGAAGTGGAGCAAGTTCAGAGAAGGGCAACAAGGATCATCAATGTACTGGAAACCAAGCCCTATGAGGAAAGATGGAAAGAACTGAGCATATTTAGCCTTGAGAAAAGAAAACTGGGGGGAAACAGCAGTATTCAAATACTTGAAAGGTAGTCATATGGAAGAGGGGAAGGATCTGTTCTCAATCATTCCAGACTGCAGGACATGTAATAATGGGCTCAGGTTACAGGAAGCCAGATATAGGCTAAATATCAGGATATACTTCTTAATTGTTAAAGCAGAATGACAATGGAAGTGATAACTTCTAGAGGTGCTGAGCACTCCAACACAGGAGGCATTCAAGAGAAAATTGGACAACCATCTGTCAGATCTGCTTTGATCTGGATTCCTGCACTGAGCAGGGAGTTAGACTCGATGGCCTTATCATCTTCTTCCAACTCAATTATTCTATGATTCTATGATTCAAGGTGAATATGCATATACAGTATTAAGCGAATATCTATAGCAAATTTTTCTATGTCTATCAGACGTCTTGGAGAACATTTTTGCACATTTGAATGACAACTCCATATTATATGGAATTGGCAAATTTATTAGCCTTCTGATTGAAATTTACAGATAGTAGACTTTGTGACAAAAGTTACAATTCTGATTAGCCTGGCTTCAAAAATATATCTTCTAATGTATTCTAAGAGGACAAATGAAGATTTTAAATGGAATAAATTCTATGAAATCAATTTCAAAAAGTTTTAATTGGGTAGATGACAGTATTATTATCACAAACCTGTATTAGTTTTTTTCCCATTTGCAGTGAACTTTAAAATTATTAGATTCTTTTCAATGCCTAAGTGGACATGGTATTAAGATCATGCTTACACCTCAAGGTAAACTACTCACTCATTGAAAAAGAAGCTGCTCTGAGCCATTTATGAATTGTATGTTGGTGTGTATCTGCCTTGGCAAATAAAAGGAAGCAACTTGCTCTCTCCTGGGTGCTAAGTCCACATTTTTTGGCAGCTCATTCTAGGAAGCATCCTTCGATGCCAGAAAATATGCCAGAGCAAAAGTACCCAGCACAAGATGGCTACTGGCAGGATTTTCTTGATCTGGTGAATGCATCACATTACATGTCTGGGCTGTGTGCAAGTTATTCAAAATCTAGCAGCCACTGCTGTCTGTGCCCCGGGGAAGCACTTCATCTTTTACCCCTTCATTTCCACTTTCCTTTGTTGTGGACATTAAAGTCTTCTTTAGGCATCTGGCCTTGGGCAAGCTGCACAGTCCCAGGGTGCTCTCAGAGGAAGAGACTAGGCAACCACTTATTTATTCATTTACTTATGACATTTATATACCTACTACAAAGAAAACACTGGAAAGGCTCAGCATAAGCCATAATCAACTTGGCAGCACACAATAGCCAGCATGGATAGTTCACTGGTTTAGGTATCTGCCTGTTTGTGTGGCAAGCAGTTGGTGCTGGAAGTGAGACGGAATGTCTTTGCAAAAAAAATCCTACAGCACTGTGGGGACTGGAATCTGCTGGAGTACTAAGGTTGTTTACCCTTGTCTTGTGGTCAACCTGTATATATGTTTAAAGAAAGCTAAACTTCAGCTGGCTGGATAGCTCAGCGGTTTAGGCATCTGGCTGCAGAGCCAGAGGTTGAGAGTTTGTACGTCCTGGGAGGAGAGCCAGCCTACGTGGCCTTGGGCAAGTTGCACAGTCGCAGGCACCTCCAGAGGAAGAAAATGGCAAACCACTTCTGAGCATTCTCCACATGGAAACCCCTTGAAAATGTCACCATAAGTCAGAATCAACTTGATGGCACATGATTAGAGATGGGTATGAAGTACAAAACCAATGGTTCATGATGATTCATGGTTCGTGGCTACCTATGAACCACATATCACAAACTATCTTAACCCCCCCCCCAAAATGAAGTTCATTTTGGGGTTCATGCTGGGGAAAGGAAACCGCCTGCCCCTCCTCCTGTCACCTTCCTACCTTGTTTTCAAGCTGCCACTGACTCCTCGGCCTCCACCACCACCATTCTGAGAGACCGCAAGTCTGGCTCCTTGCACGGAAGCCAGCTGAGCAGTGGGCGCATGCAAACAGGCAGCAGGCCCGGGCTTCCGTGCAAGGGTGATGCACAGGATGGCAATGGCTGAGGAGGGGGAGGAGGTGGTGGTGGCTTGAAGACAAGTTAGCCAGGTGACGGGGCCGTGAGGGGGTAGAGGGAAGTTTGGCAGTTCGTTTTCTTTCATCAAAAAGGGTTGCATGAACCAAACCATGAAGTGAACCACAAGCCAGATTAATTTGTGGGGGTTTTGTTGTTGTTGTTCTGGTTTGTAGTTCAGTTTGTGTCTATCTTTACACATTACAGTATTCGCTTATTGTTGATTATATGCCTCTTACCAGACATTCCCCTACATGATTCAGGCACCCAGTAATAAACAAAATAAGCAGCATGATGTCTTTCTCCAAAACAGAGAAAAACCAGCAAGTGTTCTCCCCAACCATTACTCTTTCTCCCTGTGAAGGGCTTAACCTATATTTGGTATGTGCCCTGCTTCTGGGAATGGCTAAAGCAGAATTCATAAAACTTTTTCCAACCAGAACCTCTAGGCTATCTCAGGGTTTGTTGGAAATGTAGTCCAAGAAAGAAACTTTTAAAGGCTCTGGTTAATTTACACTGATGAAAGTAACTCTAGCATAACAGTAAAAACTAATGATTCAGGAAAGGAAAGGAAAGGAAAGGAGCTTCTGACTGTAAGGAAAAACAGCAACTGCTAGTATTGCTGCCGTTCTGCTATTCCAGTTGTCCCTCAGCCCTTAGGAAGTGTTGATATTGCACATCAGAGGTAGTGATGCCATACACTGGAAACGTTTATGCAATGCATTGTCCAAATGTGGAACGAGCTGCCATAGCTACACGGATTTATTTGTATCATTGGTTGTCTGCTAGTGTGTGCACTTTGCCGCCTGTGAGGCGCATAGTGAATTGAAACCGGTAAATGAAACAATAAATTAGGCGTGCACTCCAAATTCTTTCCCAGGCCATTGTCCAGCACAGTCATTTTGGCCCACGCTCATGTATTTTTAGATTATCTCTGAGCTAAGTGAGCTAATAAGCATCTGCCTGTGAGGTTTTGCCCTCATCAGCATCATACGAGGTAATTCTGACCTCTGCGAACCTGGCCAAGAGCCTCGGAGGAGGAGAAAACAGGGAATCGATAAAAATGCATCTCATCTACAGAATTAAAGTAGATTTACTCCCAATCGGCTGTGGCTGTGGCGTTCCATTCTGTTTTCCCTTCATTAATTTGGATTAATTTAATTTCTTGCTGAGAAATGCTGCCTTTTGTTCAATGCTCAATTTTAAGATCCTAGAAGGACCTCGTGTGGTGTTGACAAAACAAGCCAGATGGGGGTTCCATTTCAATTGCAATTATAGGAGGCTACTCCCAACATGTGGTTTTAAAGACAATTTAATTCTTCTTCTTCTTTTTGTAGTATGAATGTCTAAAGTATACCTCATCTGAATGAGCTGATTTTTTTTCATTTTTTCTAACCCAAATAACCATTCACCCTGTGATGGATTGTGGAAAATATAAATACATAGCCACTATCAAATGAATGACTGCAATTTTACATGCTGTGTATTTATTCAAATGATCAATTATGCTTCTAGTTACTAAGGCTGGTTACAGAGATCACATAACAACACCCCCCCCCAACATAGCAGCTCCAATGGCTGCTGATTCAGTTCAGGGCACAATTCAAAGTGTTGGCTTTAAACTATAAAGCCATAAACAGCTTGGGTCCAAGCTATCTAAAAGACTGCATCTCCCTCTATGAGCCTGCCCAGGTTTTAACATCATCAGGGGAGGCCTTTCTCTCAGTCCCACCAAGTTCATAGGTGCGCTTGGTTGGGACACAGGAGAGGCCTTCTCTGTTGCTGCTCCGAGACTGTGGAACTCCCTCCCACAGGCTGACCCCACCTTTGCCATCCTTCCACAAGCAGGTGGACCTTTCTTTTCAGGTAGGCTTTCTCTTAGTGCTGAGAGAGATTTTAAATGAAGTTTATATCTTCTTGCTTTGAAACTGTTTTTTTTTTAAATTCATTTTTAGTGTGGTATTCGTTTGATTCCTTTTAAAATCTTTGTATACTTACTGTTTCTAGTTTCAAAATTGTTCTTCATTGACGTAAGCCACCTTAGGTCCTTTTTAAGGATACAGACAAGGTAAAAATATTTTAAATGAATAATAAATAAATATCATACATCCTTAGTCAATTACCAACCCCTTCTATTTATAACATCTTGCCTAGTTTTGTCCGTAAAGATCCAGAATAAAAATAACCCCCGATTGTTTCAGAAATGTTTGCACAAGCACTTGTTTCTGTGATAAGAAAGTTCCATAGGATATACTTGCGTCTGAGAACTCATGCAAGCAGAATAGCATATTTCAGGGTTGTTTCTCTTTTTTGCCCAGTACTATGCACAATGAGGAGTTAATGGGCTCTTAAGTGAGCAACAGGCACCTTAAGCATGGCAGAAAAACCCATAAGGAAGCAATGGACAAAATCCTGTTGTTTTCTGTGCACAAAAGAGCAGCGAGGCAGTGTTTTTACTCCCATTACACAATTAGTCATGCAGTCAATCTTGTAATGAGTATGAGAGCAAATACGCAAAGGGAAGTCTGCTAGTGTAGGGGGGAAAATACTTCTGTAATTTCTGTAAACGAATGAATGAACTGGTCTCAGGACAATATATTTTATAATACAAATCTCACATCCAAAAAATTAAGTTGTTTAGTTGATCATGGACATATATATATGCGCCTTCCAACGATTTACTTACTAACCTTGATACGGACTGTTCTTACCCAGGTCTAGAAGGTTCCTCACCCCCTTCAAAGTGCTTCTCACTTGTGAAAACACTGAACTCTCCATCAGCATCACATAAGACCCCTTGCCCCAAGGCCAGTGCCACAGCTACTGCCGAAACATTCCCGCCTGCCCTTAACAGCAAGTTACTGGAAGCAAACCTGGTACACAATTCTGAGGAAAATTCAGTGAGACCGCTGTCTCCTAGGCTGCTCCAACAGACAGATACGTACCACCGGATCTCTGACTCTGGCCTCTGGCCTGATTCTCCTGCACCCAACCCAAAAGCTTTAAGACCAGGGTCTATTTTTTGCCATGACCCACATTTTGATAGTCTTACCAACTTGTTATTCCCGACTACTCTGGCCAAGAACGAACTAGAGGCAGGGTCCTCGACAGTAAATGCCAACCCGGACACTAAGGCGATCCATCTACGCCGTGATCAGGTGTGTAACTTAAACCCAGAAACAGTCCTTTCCCCCCTATCCCCAACAGAATCTATCTCCACCCTACCTCCAACAGTATCGGTCCCTTTATGACCCCCTATGGAAGTATTAAACACATTCCTTAACAACCCAACTTTTCCCCCTAGCCTAGAAGAAATATTAACCATCCCCGTTTCCTGCACCAAGCCTAATCTGTCAGACTTTACTAGCTTCCCGTATGAGCTCTCCACTTCGGACTCTTCTCACATCAAGACCAATTTAACCCTCACCCCGGCTCTACAAACTCTTAATAAATCTTTGACTATTGACATTGAACCACCTGTTTCTAAACTTACTCTCTCTTCCTCTCAAGCCTCTCGAGAGGTGATCTCTATCGTCTCCTGGAATATAGCAGGATGGACCTCAAAACCTTTGGATTCTGACTTCATCAAATTTTGCTCTAGTTTTGATGTCATCCTCTTCCAAGAGACATGGTCAATCAAACCCACACTCCCTTCTCTCCCTGGCTACACCTCTCTCACTAACCCAGCTACTAAAGTTTCAGCTAACGGACGTGCCAGGGGGGGTCTGGCTACTTTGATCTCAAACAATAAATTCCACAAATACGAGGTCTTAGATATCTCCAACAGTTCAAATCTCATGGTTTCATGTGTAACACACACATCTTCTTTTAAATTTCTCCTGCTTAATATATACTGTCCTCCTTCGGATCCTCTTCGTCTAGGATCGCCAATGTTCCTGGAATTAAATCAAGCCCTGTTAATTTTGTATGAGAAATATCCGGACACTAGAATACTGATTGCCGGCGATATGAATGCCAGATTGGGACCAAACAACACCAATATCGGAAACTCTCTGGGCCTGTCATCTGAAGATCTTCTATTTCTCCCTAATAGAGTATCTCCTGATCTGGTTGTGAATCCTGCGGGTAAAGCCCTTTTCAGCCTGATTTTTAAATTTCATTTATTTATTTGTAATGGATCAACCACTGACTTGGATGCCTCCTCGTTTACATTTCACGGTCCAAGGGGCAACAGTGTGATAGATTTCATGCTTCTTTCTTTCCCCCTCTCGACCTATTTTCAATCTTTTAAAGTCCTATGCAGACCCGAAAGCGACCACATGCCAATTTCTTTGACTCTTTGCTTACCTCCAGGCCACGACCCAATAACTAATAAACAACGTGTTCCCACCCCACCCTACTGCCTAAGAAGGCTTCCATGGAATGAGAAAATTCAAAACCAGGTTCTACTTCTACTTGATTCTCCTAATATGCTCGCCTTAAGAGATTCTGTTTCCGATACTTCAAACCCCTTGGATACCTTTAATGAAATTACAGCAGCAATTAAGCCTCTCCTTGTCTCCTCTAAACCCCCAAAATATGACTCTTCTTCAGCAGGCGGCTGGTTTGACAAAGACTGTCTAATCCAGAAGCGCGTACTTTTAACAGCCCTCAGAAGACTCCGCAAGTGGGGTTCTACTGCTAACTATTATGCCTTCACTCGATTGAGGAGGGACTACAAAATCCTGCTCAGAAGGAAGAAAGACGAACACACTAAAAAGTCATGGCAGGCCTTATCCTCGGCCGCCTTACACAAGGAACCTGCCAAATTCTGGGCCTTGGTCAACAGAGGTATGAAGTCTTCATTTGAGCCCTTGGACCATCAGATTTCTTCTTCCCAATGGCACCAGCACTTTTCCGCCATTTACCGGGAAAAGGATGATACTAACTCGCTCACTCACTTACTCGAGCTGAATGTCCCCTCACTTCACCTGCTACCTGAATGGGACCCAGTTTCTAAGGAAGAACTAAATGAACTTATTACCGCCATTGCTAACAACAAAGCCCCTGGACCTGACATGCTGCCAGGTGAACTCTTCAAATGTAACCCAGACTGGTGGTCTGATGTTTTATCCAAAGTGTTCTCCTTCATTAACCACTCAGGTGAATTTCCCCCAGTGTGGTTAGACAGTATTGTCTCTCCCATTCACAAAAAAGGATCCAAATTGGACCCAAAAAACTACCGTCCCATAAGTCTTCTTTGTGTGGTTTCCAAACTATACACGAAGTTCCTGCTCCTTAAGCTGGAGAAATGGGCATCAGAGAATTCTATTATCGCTAAAGAACAGGCTGGCTTTCAAAAAGGGAAATCAACGCTGGATCATTCCTTTGTTATCCACCGTTTGGTCTGTAAATACACCCAGGCGGGGAGGAAAAAATTGTACGCTGCCTTTGTCGACCTATCCTCGGCCTTTGATACAATAAATAGATCCCGTCTATGGCGGAAACTTGCAGAAACCAATATTGACAAAAGACTCCTCCTTCTTCTTATAAAGCTTCACACAAACACCAATCTCAGAGTTAGACTCGGCCCACATGGTATGCTTTCAGAGGAAATTACTACCGAAAAGGGGGTCCGCCAAGGTTGCTTACTGGCTCCGTTTCTTTTCAACTTTTACATAAACAACATTGTACCTGAGCTCCAAGGTCTCGATTTCTTTCCGCCGACAATTGGGGACATAAAACTTCCAATATTATTATATGCCGATGACATTGCTCTTTTTTCACTCACCCCGGTTGGGCTACGCAGACTACTGGCCAAATTAAGTACCTACTGCAGCCATGAAAAACTAACAATAAATCACGCAAAAACCAAAGTGATGACCTTTGGGAACCATCGCAGAAAACATACCTGGAGGCTTGGGGACTTCCCAATCGAGCAAGTGTCAGCTTTTCGTTACTTGGGTATTATTTTTGGCCCTCATCTTTCCTGGTCAAAACACCTGGACTCAGCAAGGCTCAAAGCCGCCCATGCCATCCAAGCCCTCCTACACTTTACTAGGTCTAAAGGAGGCAACTTGGTTCCCCCCGCTACTGAAATTTTTGCCAAAAAACTGATTCCCCAAATGACCTTTGGGGCCGAAATCTGGGGATACACAAACATTTCGACCCTAGACGCCGCACAGAACACCTTCATTCGTTCCATCTTGTGTGTCCCGCGGAGTACTCCAGCCTCCTTACTTAGGGCAGAAGTAGGCCTTATCTCTGTAGCTGCCACCTGCCATTTAGCACTAGTCCGGTACTGGCATAAACTGTCCCAAATGAATGATACCAGTTTACCTAAGATCTGCTTCAGAGAACAACTGGCCAACCCCTCTCTTAAATCCTGGGTGAGTGCTGTGAAACAAATAACTGACTCCTATGGCATCGACTTAGATTCTTTAACCGCTCTTCCGCTCAAATGTGTGAAAGCTAGTCTCAAGGACACAATTCGCCTTTTTCATATCAGAAGTGACCTCTGCACCATCTCTAGCTCGCCTTATTCCTCTTCACTCCCACTCTATAAGTCAACCTTTGTCATGGAAAATTATTTGACCTGGATAACTACATTCGCCCTTCGCAAGGCCTTCACCGCTCTACGTTTTCAATGTATGCCTTCAAGAGTGTTAGAGGGCAGACACGAGAATCTGCCCTATCATCTAAGAATTTGTCCTTGCCACCTGGGAGAAGTCGAAGACATCACTCACTACCTTTTGAGATGTCCACATTACCACTCCCCTCGATCAAGGTTTTTGGCAAGTTCTCTGACTTCCATCCAAGACAGACCTAATCTCGCCCAGGTCTGTTGGCTCCTGGCTGACATCAACGCCAATACCACCTTAAATGTGGCAAACTTTGCCTTGGCTGCAATTAACATCCGAGCTCGCTTGTTTCCTGTACCTTTGTCTTTTTGATTCCTATTTACGTCTCATTGTATTTGCTTTTTAATTAATTATCTCACCTGCTGCTTTTATTTTATTTTAACGTATTTTAATGACTTATAGTTGATAAATAAACTCTGCTCTAAAAAAAAATATATATATATATATATATAGTAGATTCTACTAGAAGTGTCTGGAAGCAGTGGTCCTTCAGGAAGTATTTGACCTTTAACACCCAGGAGCAGTCGTCAGCAAAGTAAATGGCAATGGATTATGGGAACTACCTCTCAGAAACATCTGGAAGCCAAAGATGCTTACTAGTGTTCTACTGAAATCTGGAATCTTTTCCTGATGTGTTGATTTTTTTTGCATTTCACTGAGCAATGGATAAAACGGAACATGAAAAACTATGTGCACAAACTTAACTCTGAAATAGGAAGGATTTCCAATCACCTAACTCAGGATTGAAATTACTTATGATATTCCTGTGATATAATCATCATCATCATGTGCCATAAGTCACTTCTGACCTATGGTGACCCTTTAAAGGGTTTTCAAGTTAGAGAATACCCAAAAATGGTTTGGTATTCTCTTCTTTTGGGGGCACTGGAGGACTGTGCAGCTTGCCCAAGGCCACACAGGCTGGCTATTTTCCCTGGAGGCACAGTAGGAGAATCAAACTCTCAAACTCTGGTTCTGCAGCCAGATGCCTAAATCACTGAGTTATCCAGCCAGCTGAGGTTTAGCTTTCTTTAAACATATATACAGGTTGAACATAAGACAAGGGTAAACAACCTTATTACTCCAACAGATTCCGGTCCTTGTCATATGTTTTAGCCACTCCACTGTGCTGTAGGATTTTTTGCAAAGACATTCAGTCTCCCTTCCAGCATCAACTGCTTGCCACACATAGATGGTTGTTTGCTTCCATTTACCTTTGCCCTCACCATCTTCTTTTTTCCTTTTGTGCCCTGTCTTTTAGATAGCAATATTCTGGGCAACATCTGTCTCATTTTATAGATTGTACATATACCACTCTGGGATATCTTTTTATCCGAGAGACAGGATAAAATGCTTTAAACAAATTAACACTGATACATAGTTAATATCATATGTGTGTAATTTCATCTTGATTGCATGTCAATCACCTTACGATCAAGCTATACATTACAGAGAACTCATCACTGGAAAAAGAAACTCCTAAATTGTTGAAAGGCATCTATTGTTACAGCGTGAGCTTTTCAAACCTCTTGTAGTTTGCAAATTAGTTTGCTTTGTTTTGTAATCAGTCATTGGGAGGTAAACACAGACCTTTTATTTTAAAAAGTATAGTATAAATGGCATAAAGTTCTGCTGGAATCAGGTCTTCAGAAAGACATCTCTAGTTGTATCAATATGATATCTGTAACAGATGTTTTGACCCTTGATTGAGGATTCTGCTGTGTTTAACTGTAGGCAATGACCATATCTGGTTCTAATTTTTTTCCCAAGTTATTCTATTTCAGCCTTCTTTAGAATGGTGCCCTTGCAATGTGTGGGATTCTTACTCTCATCAACACTCATTATAATCCAACACATATACGGGTTTCCCTAATTAGATGATAATGTTCTTGTGATCCTAGAAGGTTCTGATTTTCTCCTGCAATCAAAGGTAAAGCTCACCTGTTCATACATGTATGATCTGTGGAATGTATTCTCAGTCATGCAGTGGTTTTTCATGTTTTATTCTATTCTGGCTAGCACAATCCAATGCAGCTGTTTTTCCTTTTCTTTCCCCAAGCTGTCAAAATAACTGTAATGTCGGCACAGCTTGTTCACTGAAGCTCTCCAAAGGAATGAATTTCAGTCCAAGCATTAAAAGGGAACAGCCTCTTAAAATTGTTTCACAAATTGGTAACTTAGATCTGTTCTGCTTCAGGGGGAAAGCACCATCGAACCGGAATGAAAATGAATGTGGCCTTCTCTTTTTTCCTCCTTTTTCTCTTTGTATCTCACACTTGCATTTGATCTTGAAGTCATGTACACTGGTGACGTACAAAGCTATTCCAGAGGTTTCTGGCAGATTTTCACCCTTCCTTGTATCTTTTGGTGGAGGGATGGTAACTCTTACTTTGCAACGGTGAAAAAAATAATAATAACAACAAGCAGCCCAGGAAATAAAAGAGGTAATACTAAAAGCTCCCTCTGTATACCTACTTTTTGGATAGATAAACATTGTTTTTATGGCAAATGTTGCTAAGGAGTGTCAAAGATAACTAGAATATGGTCTTTCGGGACCCGCACATGTGGTCATATAAAACAATCAATATATCCCTGCTACTATATTTACTTCATTGAGATTGGATTGCTTTATTTAGTGACTCATGTAGATCAGGGATGGGTGAAAGGTAGATCAAGAACTACAGGAAGACTTGCAGCTGATCAGCAACACTTTTAGAGTCCTGGGAATTTTACAATAGCAGCAACAAAGCAATTTTCAGCCACAAACCCAGGGTTAGGCTGCCAAAATGAAGAAACGAGATAAATTAGGATCAAACTAGATAATATATTTAGTACATTTTTGAAGTGGTGTTCCCTCTTGTACTGAAAGGCATCTGTTTGTCATTGCATGTGAACTTCCTTGTGTGTGTATTCAGCAGTTAGTATGCTTTGTTTTTTGTGACTGGCCATTGGAAAGGTGTACATGGCTTTAATGTGCAAGACTGTTTCCTGGGCCTCATCACTCTCATGAAACCCCCACTGTGGGATAGGAAATGCATTCATCTGTTAACTATCAGGAATTTGCATTCCTCCTCAACATCTGGTTTCATCTTAAGGATAGTGTTTGCTCTACTAAAAAGCTTATCCCCTTCCGCCAAAAAAACTTCCATTTTGGCCTGTGCCAGTCGGACAGACAGACTTCACATGCAGAGAGATAGCTGGTCCATCATGCATCCCCAGTCTGATTAAGAATGTTCACTGTTATGTGGCAGAACAGCAAACCCATATGTTGCTTGGATTTAGGTCACTATCTCAGCAGAGATGTGGTATAAAATGTGATCTCAAGCTGAGGATATTTCATTCAAGCCAATTCTGGCAGTCCCTCAAACTCCCAATGAAAACTGATCCCATTACACCTGACTCTGTGGGGCCCTCAAGGCTGTGAACCCTTCTTAAACTCAAGGGTAGTATATCTATTTCCATTCACAGGCAACATTCAATTTCGCAAAAGTTTTAAGAGCTACATTTCTAGCAGTGGGTGCGGCCAAAGACAAAATGGTGGGACCAAAATTATCAGGGCATTCTACCTTAAAGTTCCCACTGCCCATAACTAAGCCTTGGTAGAGACAATATTTTATTTTTATTTATTAATTTATTTATTTGATTTATACCCCGCCCATCTGGTCTAAAAGACCACTCTAGGTGGCTTCCAATATAGTAAAAACAGTGAAATAATACAAAAAACACAAACAATTACATAAATCATATTGTAATAAACAGAATACAACAATAAAATAGAAAATACATAAGGAGAGAATAAACAGAAAAGTCAGATATTAACTGGAGGGAAGGCCTGAATGTATAGCCATGTTTTTAATTGACTTTTAAAAGTGTCCAAAGTGGGGGCCGCATGGATCTCAGGAGAGAGATTGTTCCAGAGGCGAGGAGCCACCGCCGAGAAGGCCCAGTTTCGTGTCCTTTCTTTCCGGGCCTCCCTCGTCGTTAGGCTCCTCAGCCTCACCTCCTGGCTCGTGCGGGTGATCCGAGTAGATCTAGGTGGAAGCAGGCGTTCTGCCAAGTATCAAAGTCCTAAACCGTTTATGTAAGCATTAACACTTTGAAGTCAATGCGGAAATGGATGGGCAGCCAGTGCAGCATGGCCAGAGTAGGAGAGATATGTTGGTATTTTCTTACTCCAGTGAAGAGTCTGGCCGCTGCATTCTGCACCACATGAAGTTTCCGCATCAGCTTCAAAGGGAGCCCAACGTAGAGTGTGTTACAGTAGTCTAATCTAGAGATTACGAGCGCATGTACTAAGGTAGTGAGCGCCCCCGTGTCTAGGTAAGGGCGCAGCCGGGCAATCTGCCAAAGGTGGAAAAAGGCGGTGCGGACTACCGACGCCACCTGCGTTTCCATGGTGAGCATCGGGTCCAGGTGTACTCCCAGGCTGCGGACCCCACTCTTCGCGGCCAGGGCCACCCCCTCAAACATGAAGGAGTTTCCCAAGCCACCATCCACAGGGCCACCCACCCTCAGAACTTCCGTCTTGTCCGGGTTCAGCCTTAGCCCGTTCTCCTGCATCCATTGCAGTATGGCCCCCAGGCAGCGCTGGAGGGACAGGACGGCATCACCTGCAGTTGGTGAAAAGGAGATGTAGAGCTGGGTGTCATCAACATATTGATGACACGATGCTCCACATCCCCTGATGACCCCACCCAGCGGCCTCATATAGATGTTAAACAGCATTGGAGAAATAGTCGACCCCTGTGGAACCCCACATTTGAGACTCCACGGGGCCGAAATACTCTCCCCAAGCTGCACTCTCTGTGGGCGGTCCTCCAAGAAGGAACGGAACCAGGCCAGAGCCAAGCCACCGATACCCAACTCAGAGAGCCTCACCAGGAGGATACCGTGGTCGACGGTATCGAAGGCTGCCGAGATGTCAATGAGGACCAACAAAGATATTTTACCCCTGTCAGCCTCCCCCAACAAGTCATCGTACAGGGCGACCAATGCTGTCTCTGTACCATGGCACAGCCTGAAGCCCGACTGAAATGGATCCAGGGCATCTGTTTCATCCAGATGTGCCTGAAGCTGGTCAGCCACCACCCTCTTGACCACTTTGTTCATGAAAGAAACATTGGTGACGGGCCTATAATTGCCAATTTCATCCGCCACCAAATTAGGTTTCTTTCTTATGGGCCTAATGAGTGTCTCCTTGAGGGCAGAGGGAAACCTGCCCTCAAGGAAAGACACATTTATTATTGCAGTGGCCCATTTTGTTGTTATTGGCCTGGCTGCTTTGATTAGCCAGGCCGGGCAAGGGTCCAAGGAGGAGGTGGTGGCTTGACAGCGGTCAAGCACTCTGGCCACAGAATCAGGCGTGACAGGCTGAAAGGAGTCAAGGGTTATCGGGCAAGACGGAGCACTGGACATCTCTGCTCGACTCACTGTGTTCAAAAAAGGAGAGAGGTCACGTCGGATGGCCTCCACTTTAGATTTTTAAAAAGGCTGCAAACTGGTGAGGTGAAAAACTAGGGGGAGGCCTATCATCCAGACCAGTTCCAGATAGGTCGCGCACTATACGGAATAACTCCGCCTGCTGTTTGGACACTTCGCTTATCCAGTTAGCAAAGTAAGTTCGACAAGCAGCCTTTACCTTAGACAGGTAAATGTTAGTTACGACCCTGACAGCTATCCTATTATAATCCGTCGGGTTCTTCCTCCACCTACGCTCTAGCCTTCTCCTATGTCGCTTAATGGAGAAAAGAAACCTTGGAAAGCTAAGTGATGATATAATGAAGAAGGAGATATGACCAATTCAGAAAGTCCAACGGAGGACTAGATATGGCCAAAGGACCTAGGTTTTGCCACTCCTCAAAGACTGGGGATTCACACTTTTATATTTTACATTTGGATTATAGCTCTTTGGCAATAAACACTTACTTATCGGAACAATATGAAATTAAAGCACTATTGGAGTGTTATTTACAACCTTTATTTATTTATTTATTTTATTTATTTATTGGACTTATATACCGCCCCATAGCGCTACAAGCACTCTCCGGGCGGTTTACAATTTTAATTATAAAGGCTACACATTGCCCCCCCAGCAAGCTGGGTACTCATTTTACCGACCTCGGAAGGATGGAAGGCTGAGTCAACCTTGAGCCGGCTACCTGGGATTGCATGCTGTATGTAGCTTGAGTGACTGGAAGGGACTTTTCTGGGCTTGGGTGATTGCCTGTCTATCCAACACTAGCCAATTGTTCCTTCCAGGTTTGGAATTCAAAGAGAGCTCCGCCTCTCTGCTGAGTGTTCTGTCCCTTTCTTTGTTGGTTGGTGACAGTTCTCTTTATGGCTGTTGATCTGTTCAGTTGGTTGCTATATATGCAGCAAAGAAAGCAGCATACACAAGTCTGTAATTACAAGCAACTATAAGTAAAGGAATGTTTTTTGTTCTTTGTCCTACAAATGTCTCAGAGTGAGTTACTGAGCCTTTTAAGTGCCAGTGAATGAGAAATTGGTGGGCTCTGGAGAACTTGTGGTTGTTCTCTTCTGCAAGTCTCTGTACTTCTATTGCATAGCAAAAAGATTTTACCAAAAATTCAAAACTCTGCAACAGGTGCCTCTCGGTTGTCCTCCCATTCCCAGCTGATAAAAAAAAAATTCAGACAAAGTAGGCATGAAAAGTTTTCAAATTAAAACTTTACAGCTTTCTGTTACTCGAAGGTGGGTGGCAGTGTGACCCCTGTTATTTTCCATCGCCATAAATTCTTTTAATTGGTTGCCGATATTGCAGCTATACCACCCGCGCTTCTGTCAAATTCTGTTAGAGTGATCCCTTGTCTGGAGACCGTACTGGGCAAAAGGTCTCCCTTGCTATGTAGGGGAAATGCTAAGTAATCAATTTTCAATGAGATCCGATGTCAGATGAAAAACTGTGAATCAAAATGCCTGTTCAAGTAGACGGAAAAGATGTTGTACTAGAGGAATATTAGCTGAACAAGTCAGACAAGCTGTTCAGCTCCCTGAGTGAAGTCAATAGAGTCCAGAAATGACTTCAAAGGCAGTACTGCACTTGCAAAGATTACACGTATGATTGAAACAAAGTTAAACACAGAGATGGGAAAAGGCTTGGCTTTTGTTTGGCTTTTGGAATATCACTACGGGAGTACCAGAGCAAGTGTGGCCACTGGGGCACTCTGGGAGTTTACGGTACAAAAAAGTAACTTTTTTCATCTCTGCATGTCTATTTTACATGACCCTGACTGTAACAGGAAAGTTAACTATGTTGTTTATTTCTATTGAACTGAAATCAGGAGAGTCTAAAAGTAAAGTGATTTGGGAGAAATCCACAAGCCATCTATAGTAAACCAGGATAAACACAGATAAAAGCCAGACCATTCTTTTAAGTATTCCTGGTCATATCAGTTATCATAATTTTGTTTTGGAAATAAAAGTATAATTTCAAATTCATTCATTAAAATGTTAAAGCACAAATGTAATCAAATTTTAACAGATTAAAAATTACCATAGTTTGAAAGTGATGTTAGAAAGTTATGTGTAAATTTAAAAGGCATTACATTTTTCCCAACACTACAAAAAAGACTCAAAATCTAATATTTAACAAAGAGTTTTTTGAAAAATAATATTAATGGAAAGTTTATTCATTAAAAATCGTAACTGGTAAGCCTACTCCAGAGGACACATGTCATTCATGATGATCCTACCCAAAGAAAAAGCAGTCATGGACTGAAACGTTGTTGCACAGTTATGCAAATAGTGTAACTTTGAGTTGAAATTGCTGTGTTAAGAAATCTTTGTAGAACGTATATGTTGCATGCCAAGTCATGCAACTCAGTAGGCAACAGATAATGTCTAGAGATATTTCTTAATCTGCAGCAATTCGATTCCAAAAATTATGCCAGTTGTGTAATATAACAATATTTCAGCCATTATCTACCTTTACAAACGAAGTTTATAAGGGGCAGTCCAACTGGTGTCCTAAGAAAGACAGGCCCTACTTGCACCAGTATAGACTTTGTTTTCTGCTTTGTCATGTTAATTAATCTATAATTTCATTTTCTGTTCTGTTCAAACCCAGCAGATTTACAACCACTTGTGTGAGGGATACTACAGCTAGACCTGCACACCTTCAGCAGTAGGTTGAGCATTCTTTCTTGTGGGTTATCTGAAAACAAGCACAAAAATGACTTTCACATGTCCTATTTTAATGCAACTCCTCAGTCCACCAGCTGAGCGACAGACCCATGTCCACAGGCAGCAGGCCCGGCTTCCATGCAAGGAAGCCTTCTACGTCTCGAGGTGGTAGTGGTGGAGGAGGAGCAGGAGGCTTCAAGACTAGGGAGGCAACAGGGGTGGGAGAGGTGTAGGTGTATCATTTTGTTTTGATAAAGCAAAATGAAGCCCCGAGGGGGTTGGGCTTGGCACTTTATTTCATTCTGGTAAAAAGAGATTCATGAAGCAAACCACAAACCACCGCAGTTCGTCCTTTTCCCCCCCTGGTTTGTGGTTGGGTTTGTACCTATCTCTACTCCTGGGGGAGTCAAGCATCCTCTTAAGGATCGGACATTTTGAGTCCCAGTCCATTATTCTATTTACTGCACTGCACAGAGTACAAAAAGTGATGTTTTGATTAACATGGTGATGTTAATTCCACGAATTAAGTGTTTTGAGTTTTAAACATTCTCAACAAAAAGTTAATGTCCTAATTTCTAATGTCCTAATCTTCAAATCTAATGTTCCAAACAATGAATAAAACACAACTCAAAGCATATAAATGAAAAGTATAACATTTACAGTAAAACCCTGTTCTGCAGCAGTAGTTGTTAAAAACCAACCTGAATAAAAAAGTTGGCAGCTGGTAGAAGGGCCAGACTAGCCTCTCTTGGAAGATAGCTCCATGGAACGCTCAGATTCCATAGCTTTGTATACCACAGCAATGTATATAGCAAATGATCTGGACTGCAGATGGGAACAGGCAGATAAACTGAATGTAGCCCCTCCAGTCTTATATACATCTGGGCTGTATCTACATGCAGCTTGGGTGTACTCCTGGATTCATCCCTAAGCTTGGATGCCCAAGTCTCGGTGGTGAGCAGGAGTGCATTTACACAGCTAAAGCTGGTGCACCAGCTGCACCTGTTCCTTGAGATGTCGGGTCTGGCTACAGTGACACATGCCTTAGTTACATCCCCTTTGGATTACTGTAACACACTCTATGTGGGGCTGCCTTTGAAGATGGTTCGGAAACTTCAGCTGGTGCAGCCAGACTACTGACTGGAGCTAGCTACAGGGAGCATATAACATACCTGTTACAAGAACTGCACTGACTACCAGTCCATTTCCAGGCCCAATTCAAAGTGCTGGCATTACCTATAAAGCCCTATACAGCTTGGTTCCAGGCTACCTAAAGAACGATATCTCTCTATATGCGCTTTCTTGGGATTAAGATAAGCATAGGAGGCCATCCTTTCAGTCCCATTGCCAGCACAAGCACTGCTGATAGGGACACAGGAGAGGGCCTTCTTTGTGGCAACTCCCAGGCTATGGAACGCTCTACCTCGGGAGATCAAGATGGCCCCTTCTCTGTTATCCTTCCCCAAAAAAAAGCTAAAGAACCATATCTTCAGGCAGGCTTTTAACAATTACAACTAAATCACTGAGCCCCATTTTAGCACATGATTTTAATCTTTTCCATGTTTTAATATTTTAATTTTATTTTAAATCATATATTGCTTAATTTGTCTTTTAAGACTTAGGGAAAGGTTTCCCTTGACGTTTAGTCCAGTCATGTCTGACTCGAGGGCGCGGTGCTCATCCCCATCTCCAAGTCATAGAGCCAGCGTTTGTCAGTAGACAGATTCCGTGGTCACGTGGCCAGCACAACTAGACACGGAACGCTGGTACCTTCCCACCATGGTGGTACCTATCTACTCACATTTACATGCTTTCGAACTGCTAGGTTGGCAGGAGCTGGGACAAGCGACGGGAGCTCACTCTGTCACATGGATTCAATCTTACAATGGCTGGTCTTCTGACCTTGCAGCACAGAGGCTTCTGTGGTTTAACCCGCAGCGCCACCATGTCCCATGTAACTTATTGTGTTTTAATTGTGTGAATATTAATGCTGTGAGCCGCTTTGGGACCCTTTGTTGGGAGAAATGTGGCATACAAATAAAACTAATAATTATTATACATCTACATTCAGATTTATACTCTTGGGCTGCCTTCCTTCTTTCTCTGAGGCCAGCTCATCTTAACTAGATAGGAGGAGACTTGTATACATGCAAGTGAGCTTCAAGGGCTTCTGAAGTCATGTTAGTGATCTCTTTTCCTCCTGTATTGTCTGTGAAAGGATTTCCTAATAAAATTAAAAGTGGGAATTCTCCTTTATTCACTAAAAAGATTTTTTTTCCACCAGGGAGTATATTTAGGAAAAGCCTAAGGGCCACAAAAATAAACCTGTTGGAGGAGGGGGACAGATTATTCCCACCCCTACTACCTTGATTCCAAGGCTTAGAAGAGGGGTGGGCAACAGTGACCTTTTAAAGGTTTTGGCCAACAACACCTCCTGTCACCCCAGCCAGCATAGTAAGAAATTATGGAAATTGCAGTCCTAAAATGTCTGGAGCACCATTGCCTTCTCCTGTCTTAGAGGTGTGATAAAGCCAAGCACACAGCAGCATTTGAAAGTGGTGTTTGGCATTTTGTGGCCAAGATTTAAAATATAGGATCTCATGTTAATGAATTGTGTTTAACATTTGTGTTTAACTACCACCATGAGCCTTTCAGATAGATGCAAACTGTGAAAAATGTATGCTAATTCTTCCTTAAGGACAAGCAATGTTTATTAGGGAAAGTGGTTATAATTTTATGGTTGTCTCCTTATATTTTTTTAAGTTTTTCATCTTTTTTTAATTACTGCAGAATAATGGCATATACACTCATCTTTGGTGTCTTTGCTAGGTTTTCTCCACAATGAAGCATATTAAACATAATGCAGCTCTTCACAAAGCAACAATAAACTTCATTCCTTTGTTGGCCTGTTTTGTGTCAGTTCTGATCATTAGAAACAAATAAATAAACACACGAAAAAGGAAGAAAGGAGAGAAAATATATATGAGCAGCAGTATAAATGATTGCATGAATAAAAACATCGCCTGCCACAACACCTGAGTCTATTTATAAAATAAAAGAATAAAGACATCACAACAGATGCCAGCCTTCGACGGATGCTGCAGAAAGCATACTAAGTGGAAGCCCAAAGAGGAGATCTGTCTTTGCAATTTTGTCAATAGGCAGGAGAAAAGAAAGGAAGCTGCGAAGAAATGAGCTGCAAACTTGGGCATTTTTCATCACACTCAGGTTTGTCTTCCTTCCAAAACTTGGAAAAGGTTACTATTTTTCTTATAGCTTCCATCTTCAGGAAGACAGGTATCTAGTTGTCTCTTGTGCTCCAAGAGGCATCTGGTGAGGCCACTGTGAGATACAGGAAGCTGGACTAGATGGGCCCTTGGCCTAGGATCCAGCAGGGCTCCTCTTATGTTCTCCCAGCTAGAATAGCAGCACCGCCTTCTCAGTGTGCAACATAGAACAAAAGCAGCTGGTTAGGTAAAGGGCAGTAGGATTGTATTTTGACCACCACCCACCCCAATTAATCTAGGAAAGTAGGGTTTTGTTTCCTCCCACCTGTTTACCCTGGTCCAGAGGGACTGGCAGGTCCCGGTAGTAGGAATGAAAATTTAGTTGCAACAGCCAGATTTGAATGGGGATCTTAAATTTATAGTTCAACAAGTAAAGCTTTGAAATCTGGCATTTGGGAGTTACAGCTCTGAGATTTCCTCCTCCAGCCAGTGTGACCACTGGGAACTGTAGGTCAAAAAGTTTCAGCTCGCTGCTAAGTCCAAGGACTCCCACCCCAGAGAGACCAAGACATCGCGAGAGCCACGTATCTGGGGTGGAGAGACTAGCCTATTTAGGTGACCGCTCCACCTCACATCATCCTCTTCTTTGCGGGCACCCACCCACCCTCCCTAATTATAGTGTGAGTTTTCTGGTCACCTATTTTGGGGCCGGATAGGAATTTTGACCTTCATCCTGATTGGCCTGGATGGGGGGATTTTTCACCTATCCCACACTGGAAAAGGTTTTGGGGCTTTTAGCAGAAATTAATTTGGTCACACTGGCGGGTGGTGCAGAAATAACGGGTATTTTGGTGTGTCCCAATTTGTAAAATCAGGTAACCCAACAGCACATCTGACCTCCTGGCATTGCAGATCCTGTGATTACAGTGCCTGTGGGGGGAGGAAGTGCTGGGCCACTTCCAGACCAACAGTCATCAGTTAAAGATGTCTTGAGGTCAGGGGGTGTTTATTAGCGGCTAGCCAGGATCCTGCGGTCTCGGGACCACCGGAACTTGGGGGCTGGGAACTCGCCCTTTTATTGATCAGGGGGGATGGCAATACCCCACATTTAACCGGTTTTCCACACTACAGCAGGCCCCCTATTCTTTTACTGGCCAAAAGGCAATTTCTGAATTCATCATTTAAATAAAGTGTGGCCTGCATTTAATCCAAATTTATTGTCTCACGTCTTTATTCCGGGGTTGGGGAGGCAAGTAACTGCAGTCTGAAACAGCTGTCCAAAAAAGTCGCCTCCAAGCTCTAGGACAGGACACAGTTGTCAAGTGGGTTTGTGGGGCTTGTTCTGAATTTGGAATGATATATTTTAAAGGGAGTCCCATGTGTTATTCAATACTTGTCAACAGTCAGGTTGCTCTTATTGTTGTCATTGTTTGAGTGCATAAGTAAGCTGCCAAGTTGTGTTACTCATTACTTCTCACCATTGCCATTACCAACTGGTCAGAAAAATACAGAGAAATAATATCTGGTTCCCTCTAGGGGCCAATTCTGATACTACACTTTGGAAATAATTATAAAAAGAGGAAACTAAAGCCTAATTCCCTTGCCACTTAGGATTTATAAGAGAATGGCAGAAAACCTGAAAAATTACCATCATAATCCTATAAAAATACTTTAAAATTCTGGAAGCTTCTGTGTGTTATTAGCTAAAAGAATAACTTTGTAACTATTAGTTATGTTACTTTGAGTGAAATAACTAAGTCACTTATAACTAGAGATGGGCATGACCCACTTGTTTGGCGGTTCATGCCAATTGTTTCTTGGTCTAACAGGTGTTTGGCGGTTCCGACTTATGAGACATGTAGAGAAGCTTCCTGTATTCTTGCTTTGATGGGCAAAAGCCTGATCTGTGCTAAGATTTGCATGCTGGAAGATACCTTTTTGGAGCACCAGCCTAGAATCCTGGCAGAAGGCCAGGAGAGTTAACAATCAGAAGGACTGGTGACAGGGGATACATTTATAGGCCACTAATTTAAATATATATTTTAAAAAATCATGCAAAATGCAAGCGTTTGTGGGTGAATCACATGATCAGAGGGATTATTGACATCATCTTCAGGAGTCAGCCAATTCCTAGGGTGCTGCTGCTGCTGCCTTGGGAACCCAACCCCACTCACCTGGGTCTTTGTGACCTCACAAAGCCCCACCTCTCTGCTGGCAGATAAAAGGGGCTTGCTGGGCAGGGCAGGAGACCAGAAGGGAGAACAGTAGCCAGAGGGCAGTCCATCAGAGAGAGCGGCAGTGGCTGCAGGTGACTCAGCCCTTCTGCCCAAGGCAAGTTCTCTTGTGAAAGCAGATGAACTTGCTAAGTGGGCTGGTGAGTTAACAGCTCGAGGCCAGCAGAGATCCGTGGCTTAAAGCTGGCTGATGTCAGTGATGGACCAGGGGGAAGTTGGTGGACGTTGGCAGACAGAAGTTGGTGGAATCTGCATGCGAAAGCTGAGGCCACAAGGCGGAGGCTGGCAGAGGTTGGCGGATGAAGCCAGGAGATGTTAGCCTCCTGAAACCAGCTGGTGGAAGCTTGGTGGATATTGGTGGATGGAAGCCCGGGCGTGTGTGTGAATGGCTGGTGGAGTTAAGGTGTGTGTGTGTTGGGAGTGGTGGCTGGTTTGTGTTTGTGTGTGTGTGTGTGTGTGAGAGAGAGAGAGAGAGAGAGAGAATGTGTGTGCATGGGCTGGCTGGTGTTCCGTGGGCATGTTGCCGGGGCGTGAGTGTGACCCAAGTATTCGGGAGCTGGTGGAGGCTTGCTTCAGAAGCGGAGTGGAAGAGTTGAATGGGGTGGATATTCCTGGTGGAAGCCAGTGGATGTTGGCAGGTGGAACTTTGGGATGAAGTTGCCAGAACATTGGTCAGTGGATACGCCTGAGTCGAAGCCGGTTGACGGCAGTGGATGAGCTCGCCCCTTTAATTGAATTTTTCTCTCTTTCCCTTGCAGGGCCCGAAGCTTCCTCTTCCCCAGGGAGAAACGAGGGACCAGAAGGCAGGCATCCTGCTGGAGCTGAACCAGGCCATTGTCTCCGCTGAGGATACCCACTCTTAGAGGAGAGAGAGGGCCTTTTATGTTCACTGGGTCTTCAGAGTCCTGACTCTCCAGTGGTCTATCATCATCTGGTTATTTCGGCTCTCAGATCTTTGAGGATCCAGATTTGCTAGGTCCAGAAATCTTCATCCAAATTGATTTCAAAAGGCTTTGACTCACCATTACATGAAAATGCACCTGATAACGGCATGATAATCATCAGTATGTACAGATATCGGGAAATACATTTCTATAAATATCCTCAATTTACAATTTAGTCTCATTTTCTTTCCCTTAGGATAATGAGGTTGCTACCTGCACCAGGCACAACCTGGATTTCCAGGCCTGGGTAAAATAGACCTTACAAGCCCCAGGTCATGCTTTGTGGAAATCTATGTAGATGCAATTCACCAGTCCTGTATTCAGAACACGACATCAAATTGCTTCACCATAATGAGTCCTATTTTCAGTATAGAATAATTCACGTAGTAGTTAATGGAAGAAAAATGTGGCCAACTTGTTTCTGCCAGTTGCCTAATTTGATACATGTAATCAATTGCACGATGCTTGTTGAGTAAGTACTGTCATCACTGGACATTTGTGCCTGTAGCAGCAGAGAAATTGCAATTGTCTAAATTGCAATTGTCTTTATTTATAAAAACAAAATTGCAGAAACATCAAAAACAGACTTTTGAAAAGGTTAAATTCATTTACAATCAAGTGCATTTGGTATTAAATATATAATAGAGCTGCATTTCCACCATAATACAAAGCTGTAGGTTTTTCCCCAATTATATATTAGCATGGCATTAAGTTGATTTTACTTTCTGTGCATTGCACCAGTTATTCTGTTACCTGAGAAGCAGAATTATTCCCCAGATGATTTTACTTTTAGAGAGACATTAATCAATGACATTAATCAAGCAGTGGCTCAAATCCTGTCGCTTAGAGCAGTAATCCAAAAGTGAGGAAGGAATGATACCTCTCTTAGACCACTAAAAATCACATATGCTAGCTTTGGGTCCCTATGGGCCTGCATCAGGCTGAGTACCACTTCACTGTGGATGGTGCAGTAAAAATTCAAGACTTCCAAAAACCATGGCTAGATGTCTATGCCACTTTCAAAATGAGAACTGCAAAGTCAAGACTGTTGGTTTCAAAAATAAGCTGCAGTCATTCAATGGGTCTACTCTAATGTAATTTACTATGCTAAGTAACAGGATTGCAGCCAGTGAGCTTAGTAAAAACAGACACTATTTGTGAGCCACTTAGTACCTTTTGAAAAGAACTCCTTGGTGCTTGTGGTAGACAGCCCACATGTCACTCCTGTCAATCATTTTAGAGCTCCAGTGCAGGAGCCTATGACAGGACAGGAGGGGCGGAGTCAAGGGAACTGGGAGTGCCAGAGAGGCAGTTGGAGTGTGACAGAGAGAGTGCCAGGGAAAATATGTTGAAGTGTTTAGACAGTTAGAGAGAAGACTGTGAAGTGTTAGGACGAGAGATTGGACAGTTGGTTAGTTAGAGAATATTAAAGAGTTAAAAGGAATTAGAAGTACAAAGACTGGCAGAATATATTGGGATGTTGATTAAAGCAAATGAATACAAGCAATCGTACATGTAATCAAATCCACGTTTAAAGAATAAATGATAATCAAACATCCATGATTTACCTTCTATGATTCACTTATTTATCCTTAAGTAAACCTTGTTTTGTTTGGCAACAAGGGTGTGAGACTCATAATTGATATAGTGAGGATAATATCCTCTGGTGACAGCAAATAAAAGGGTAAAGAACAAGTCGTGTCCCAAGGTGAACTTGTGTGAGAAAGAAAACACACAGGGGTCACTGGAGGTTTGCGACAGTGCTTGATTGGATAGGATGAAAAGGCTGTGAAATGTCACTAAAAGAACTAAATGGAGGGCAGTGTATAACTTAAAACCTTCTCAATTTTTTTGTAGAGGTTGGGCAAAGCTTTCAAAACGGCAATTCCTGGACTCCCATTTCATATTGGGTGGGAATCCAAAAATAGAACTTTTCCAAGCTCTAGTTAAGGAAATTCATACAATAATCATATTCTGTATTCAGTTCTATGGTGAGGAACACCACATACAGCAAAAACATGCAGGGATTTTCTGTGTTGAGGCTACAGATTGTTATAAAGGTATCGGAATCCACAAGGTGATATTTATACATGCACAGACATCTGGTTTCCAAATCACACCACTTTTCTTCTTCTTAGAGAAGAAAAAGTCCTCTATCTAGATAGAAGGTGTCTTGAACCCATTGTCATCTATTGTCTTCTAATCCAGATCCAGCCAGATGACCCAGGGAGATAACTTGCTAAATGGAAGTAAGAATGTGCCATCAAGTCACTTGAGAGCGATGCTGCCCCTACGAATCAATAGCCTCCAAATGGTCCTATCATTAATAGCTCTCCTCAGGTCTTGCAAACTGGCTTCCTTTCTTGAACCAACCCATTTCATGTTACGTCTTAATGTTTTCCTACTGCCTTCAACCTCTCCTGGAATTATTGCCTTTTTCAGTAAGTCTTGCCTTCTCCTGATATATTCAAAGGATCATAGCTTCAACTAAATAGTTTTAATAATAATTTGGAGTGAGAGTTCACCCTTGATTTGATCTAGAATCCAGTTGTTTGTCTTTTTGGCATTCCATGATGTCTATGAAACTTCATTCACACTGCTTTGTGAATGAATGGGAGGGGGTTCTTTCAACTTCCTTCGCTGTCCAGTTTTCACACCTGTACATAGTAATTGAACCTACCATACTATGGATTACTTTCAGTTACCTACTACTTTATTTTAGTTTCCTCTGTTTTAATAAACCAGTTGGATTGATCTAGCAGTCTCTAAACTTGGATTGGTCTAGCAGTCCCTTTATCTAGATTTGACTTATAACAAGCTCCTATCTCTGGATCTTGATGTCAGCTGCTGGATTCTAAAACCCCAGAATGCAGTTCAGGATTCCCATGTCACAAATATATATCTTCGGACAGTCCAGATTGCATTTAATTGATGCAAAAGATATATTTGTTTTCCTGCTGTGAATAATCAACTGAAAAATGCACTTTCATTAGCTTTATCAAGCCATTATTGGCTTCCATCCTAAACTTCCATGCAACATCTGCAAATGTATTAAAACTAATTATGAAGCCATCTGGAACAGAGACTGAGCATTGTTTTGTTTTTTAAAGAGTCCTCCATGAATAATGGGCTCCATAATAAATGGGGTATCATGCAAACAATAGTGGTGGCACTGGCAGAATCATTAAGAAAGGATGCAAGGAGATTTACAGTAAGAAAGTTGTCCTTACCTGTTAACAAAAACAAGTACAAAAGACCCTGCAATTCATTATTATCTGTTGTCCTTACTTAGTAAGTTATCCTCAGAGTTAAAACAGACATTATAGATAGCTTTTCATCTAAAGAGGAAAGTTTTCAAGAAATAATTGTATGTGAATGTCACATCAGAAATTTCTCTCACTTTTAAAGAGCTTGTAGAGGCTACTTTCTTGGACTACAACTTCTAGAATTATAGAATCATTAAGCTTCCATGTCAACACTAGCATGCTTTGTCTCCTTTGACCTCTGGGGTGCCATTTATGTTCTCTGTCCTCTCTTGGATTAAAGAGGCCAGAAGAGTGAGGCAAAGATGTGCACTGAAGGAAGCAGAAGGCCCCAGTCAGTGGTGAGTAAATCCAGCAGTTTCTGCACAGCTGGCAGAGACTGAACAACAGCAAGGGGAATAGGTACACTGCGAGACAGAGAGAAGTCTGTGGATCCTGGACAGCTCCAAATCAAACTATCCCTGAGGGCTACTCCACATCTTGGCTTCTCATGCTGCTTTGGCACTTTAGGCTGTCTTGATGAACCAGTTAGCATCTCACATTTAAAATGATGGTTGAATGCGGGATCTTAGACTACTGTGAAAGCAGACCTTTAGGAACAGAGAAAGCTGCCTTAGAGAGACTCAAACCATTGGTCTGTTAACTGCGGTGTTGTCCTCTCTGACTAGCAGCAGCTCTCCAGGATTTTAGACAAGATTCCTTCCTCGCCGTGCCTAGAGATCCTCGGCATTCCCCAACAGCCTCCCATTCGAGTACTAACCAGGTCTGGAATCTGTTTTGCTTTCAGAATCAGGCAAGACTGGTTGTCCACAGTGGTATGGGAGATATGCTCCTAGCTCCTGCCCCCTACCAGTAGGGGATCTCCTCCATGCTAATCTCTATCATCACCTCTAATCACTTACAAGCCTTCACATCCATAACAGTCCTGCTATGATTTCTTCAAACTCCTTAGGATACAATGTCTTTCCATCTTTCATGACCTATTTGCTGGACCTGAGCACCGCTAGCAGAAAAAACATACATTCCCAAGTTGGCCCATCCTACAGGCTATCCATGTTTTCAAAAACATCATCACATTCATACGTTGCATTTTCAGATGCACACTGCAAGGCAGTGTCCATGATATGTCACAATATAAAATGTTACACAACCTCTTCCAAACTCTTCTTCCATGAGAACCATGATGGATCTATGACAGTGGAAGAATAATGTGCCCCATGTAATGGCTTGGATCTTAGCTATAGGACAAGCCTTCAACCTTCTGCAGTTTCAATATGATCTTAAATTCCTTACATTCCTGCTTCTAATTGAATAAGGAAAGAAATATGCCCATCATTGTTTGCCACATGCCTGATTTTAGATGCATAAATGATAAATGCAGCATACAAGGCATTTTCATAATCATCCCTCCTTATAAATGCTCCGGATAACAGAGTTCAGAACTCTTAGCTGCTGGCGAGACACTTGGTGCTGAGCGACTGACTAAATGCATTAATATGGATTTCCCCCAGTAGTAATGAACTGAGGCTCTCAAGGTGAAAAAGAGCAGGAGCGTAAGGAAGAAGGCATGCCGCTCACTCTTCAACAGGCGAGCACTGAATTAGTGAGGAGACTTGCCCTGCGCACCCAGCATGCCACTCCATGATAAATGTCTAGATGAGCCCAGACTGTCAGCAGCTGTTGGAGCTGGCTTTTCCTCTTGATATAGGAGACTGGCCCTGTTATCAATAAATAACAGCTCCTTACTTGCACGTAAGTATAGATATGTTTAACCACTGGAGGAAAGTGAGCCAGTGGTGTAGAAACCTGCTCGAAAAAATCACCATCTTTCGTCATATCACAGTGCCCCAGGTGTGATGGATATAATGTCGGAACAAATCCATCTACTTTGTGGAAACTCTGGGTCTGTGTTGCTGTTTTTAATGTATCTTTCATTAAGGAGGGCTGCCAGGCCTCAGGGCACCAGCTGACATCTCAGGTAGCTGCTATGATGCCACCGATTTCCAGGCAGAGAGACAATCTCAGAATAGGAGTTGCTAGAGGAAAGTTAGATTTCATGGGAAAGGTAGCATGAACAGCTAAGCACCCTCCTCTACCTATTCCCAGCTGGCATCAGTGGCTTAGTGCAGAGGACTTGCACTAGCATAGCTTTGGCATATCAAAAATGCAGAAGCAAGAGAAGCAGACTTGGGGAAACAGCTAGTGTGTCCATGCACCTAAACCCATCATGATATTTGAAGAGAGTCACGTAGAGGTGTGCCAGCATCATGGGGGTTTGAAACATACCATAAGCCCTTGGAACAGGAACACAGGGCCTGGGGGAAGAAAAATCTGACAGTGAACCTTCTGGAAACTCTTGTAACTACACAAGACCTGGAAGAAATTCCTACATGCCATGTATGCTGCAGGTTAAGGCTGCATAAGAAGAGAACCCTAGACATTCGTATGAGATGCCTTTACTTCTCAGCCAATCCATCCACATTCTGCAAGGATCGTCATCGTTTAGTCGTTTAGTCATGTCCAATTCTTTGTGACCCCATGCACCAGAGCACGCCAGGCCTTCCTATCTTCCATTGTCTCACGGAGTTGTGCCAAATTCATGTTGGTTACTTCAATGACATTGTTCAACCATCTCATCCTGTGTTGTTCCCTTCTCCTCTTCCCTTCACACTTTCCCAACATAAAGGTCTTTTCCAAGGAGTCTTCTCTTCTCATGAGATGGCCAAAGTACTGGAGCCTCAGCTTCAGGATCTGTCCTTCCAGTGAGCACTCATGATTGATTTCCTTTAGAATGGATAAGTTTGTTCTCCTTGCAGTCCATGGGACTCTCAAGCGCCTCCTCCAGCACCACAATTCAAAGGCATCAATTCTTCGGCGGTCAGCTTTCTCTATGGTCTACCTCTCACTTCCATACATCACGACAGGAAAAAATATAGCTTTGACGATTCAGACTTTTGTTGGCAAGGTGATGTCTCTGCTTTTTAAGATGCTGTCAAGGTTTGTCATCGTTTTCTTCCCAAGAAGCAGGTGTCTTTTAATTTCGTGGCTGTTGTCTTCATCTGCAGTGATCATGGAGCCCAAGAAAGTAAATTCCGTCACTGCCTCCATATCTTCCCCTTCTATTTCCCAGGAGGTGATGTGACCAGTGGCCAAGATCTTAGTTGTTTTGATGTTGAGTTTCAGACCGTTTTTTGCACTCTCCGCTTTCACCCTCATTACATGGTTCTTTAGTTCATCCTCACTTTCTGCCATCAGAGTGGTATCATCTGCATATCATAGGTTGTTTATATTTCTTCAGGCAATCTTAATTCCGGCTTGGATTCATCCAGTCCAGCCTTCCGCATGATGTATTCTGCATATTAGTTAAATAAGCCGGGGGACAATATACAGCCTTGTTGTACTCCTTTCCCAATTTTGAACCAGTCAGTTGTTCCATATCCAGTTTTAACTGTTGCTTCCTGTCCCACATATAGGTTTCTCAGGAGACAGATAAGGTGGTGAGGCATTCCCATTTCTTTAAGGACTTGCCATAGTTTGTTGTGGTCCACACAGTCAAATGATTTGGTATAGTCAATGAAGCAGAAGTAGATGTTTTTCTGGAACCCTCTGGCTTTCTCCATAATCCACTGCATGTTAGCAATTTGGTCTCTAGTTCCTCTGCCCCTTCGGAATCCAGCTTGTACTTCTGGGAGTTCTCGGTCCACATACTGCTGAAGCCTACCTTGTAGGATTTTGAGCATAACCTTGCTGCAAGGATATCCAGAGCCAAAGAGCAGCTTGCATGAGTGACTGAGACAGAGGTCTGCTCCACTTATCTTAGGGTGCTACAGACTAATATTGGAAAATGTGGTTTGTCAAATACTCTCGTCATCGTCGTTTAGTCATGTCTGACTCTTCCTGACCCCATGGACCAGAGCACGCCAGGTCCTCCTATCTTCCACTGCCCCCTGGAGTTGTGTCAAATTCCTCTTGGTTGCTTCGATGACACTATCCAACCACCTCATCCTCTGTCGTGCCCTTCTCCTCTTGCCTTCACATTTTCCCAACATCAAGGTCTTTTCCCAGGAGTCTTCAAATACTCTAGCCCTAATCATATAGTGCTTTATAGGATATAGTCAGCATTTTGAGTTCTGCCTGGAAAGAGACAAGGAGTGAAGAACATTGGTGTAACTAAAGAGTCACATGTCTCCTGAAGTAAAACCAAGTAGTTAGTTATAGCATTCTGAAATTTCTGATCATTTCTCAAAAGTAACTTCACATGGCATGCATTACAAAAGTTTAATCTCCAGTATTGCTTGCTGTCTGCCTTTAACGAAGGCTCAGCAAGGGCTTTCCTAAGAGGTAGCTGCCTCAACAGTCAGACTTGTAACTTAGACTTGCATTTACTTTCCAAAGACAAATCACAAAATATAACACGCTATATGAAAAATACGTAGGTATAGAGAATGACAAACTTGAAAAAGAAATGGATTGTACCACTTAACAGATCTCTCATTTTAAAAACATACTACCGTATTTTTCACACCATAAGACACACTTTTTTCCCACAAAACAGGGGGGTGGAAAGTCTGTGCGTCTTATGGAGCGAAGAAAACAGATTATATTTTCATGTTTTCTTCTCCTAAAAAATTGGTGCGTCTTATGGAAAGGTGCATCTTATGGAGTATATTACTTAATTTGAATTATTTGCACTTTATCAGCAAACATGGAAGCAAGTTGATAGGATGCAGAGATGCCAAAGAGGCAGGACTCAAATTTACAATAGAATGCTTTCCAGTAGTGAATTTCTGAGATCTTTGATAGAGCCAATTAAATATTCAGGAACTCTGTCCCCTTTTTTATCTTGCTACTTGACAAAGAATATGCTATCTTCTAGATCATGGGTTTTTAACCTGTGGTTCACGAAACACAGGGGGATCCAAAGATGAGCTTCAAAAAGAGTGGGCGCAGAAAAAAATGATTTGTGTTTGTGTCAAATTCTCAGAGTATCTTTGACCTAAAGAAAGTTTGAGAACCACTGCTTTAGTCAAAGAAACAGGAGGGATTTGATAACTTGACACCCTCTGGATGATTATGATTTGTATTAAAATTCTGAAGCATTCTCTTATCTTCTTAAACATCCATACTCTTGTATTTGGCATCAGAGTATATATGCATCTTCATACTGCCTGTCAATTTCTATAAGATGAAACCAGGTGCAAAACAAAACAGAATATTTAAGAGCAAGGAAATCACTGCTGAGAAGTTAATTGACTGAGCTTTTAAAGGTTCTGCCAGACTGTATAAACAGCATCCTCTCTCTACTTACTTAATGCTCATCTCTTGATATATCTCTAGCCCAAGGAATGCTTTGCATGACAGACCAATTAACATCAAGGTGGAAATTAAGAGCTACTTACTTAGCAATTTTGTGTTCTAGGCTGTACGTCCAATCAAATTAGCAGCTCAGCAGTGTGAAATTTTTATCAAGTGAGCACAAGTTTCTGAGCAAACTGAATACAAGTACATTCAACAACAAGGGAACAATCCTAAACTCCCAGGGGTTGTTGGATAACAAAGACCTTTCCCTCCACCAGAAGAGAGGAAAATCCACAAGTGAAGAAAGACATCTGTTATCAAAACATCTTGGAGAAATTACTATTCTTGCATGCTTTGTAACACTAGGTATCAGTGGGAGGTTCTTAAGACACAAAAGAGATCCTCTCCATTCCCACTGTCCAATTCACAAAATTGTTTTCTCATGCCTCTGGCTTGTCCCTCCTCTCTTTCTGTTCATCCTGCTTGCTTTGCCATTTCTTCCTCTCTGACCATCGATCAGAGCAGACATGTAATTTTCTGCTCTTAATCATGTGGCTGCAATAGTGGACTAAGCCTCCCACATGGTTGAGGCTGGAATTTCTTTCTTTCATCGTTTTTACTCTTTGATTGTAATTGAATCATAGAATAACTGAGTTGGAAGGGGTCTGTAATGTCATCAAATCCAAGAAGATGCAGGGAGATCAACTGTAAGTAAAGATGTTTTTTCTTTTCTACTTAAGCTACTTGTAGAGTGATTTATTTTTCATATATAAAAAGGACTGGTTTCATTTTGAAAACAAAAGGGCTGGGTAGAAGTTGAGGATTGTTGTTATTTACTATTCTCTCTTTCATATTCCCCCTGTGTTGTAGCTGCTTGTTTTTGTATTTTATACTCTACGAGCTATAAAGGAATTGCCAGTTTTCAGAACCAAGTCCCCCTTGTTGTGGTGGCAGAATATATTGCTATCATCACTACTTTCTCAGTGGCAGCAGAGGATGAAATAGGGGAGAGATGGGGAAGGAAAGATCTTACAGTTTAAAGCTGACATTAATGCAGAAGCATATTCCCAAGGGATTGGCTATTTTCTCTGTAGCAATGTGATTTTATGCAGAGAGATGTGCCTCCACAATAAGACTTGTAAATTAAGCACCTGTTTACCTAGCTATGGCCAAGCACAAAACAAAGCACACTAAACACAAAATACAGAAGTGAGGGAAAGCATTTTCTATGATAAACAACATTGTTTCACATTATAAATGTACCACCTAGTCCGACTGTTTAAGGCATATACTGTACTATATGTACATAGCCCTGAAATCTCTTAACATATGCAACTAAAGCTCGCAGAAGCTCTGGCCTTAGTAACTGGGTCATTCCAACAACTGTCTGGATGATTCTAGGAGTCATATATCAGAAAAGTAACATTTGAAAACTCCGACATTATGTCAGCCTTGGAGCTAACAGTTATTTTCTCTGTTTGATATCAGTCAAAGGAAAAAATTTAAAAGGGTGACTAAATACAAAAAGGAAAGGAAAGAAAAACAGACATGCACACCACCTTTTTCCCAGATGTCCACCACACATTTTCACTCAGTAGACTATTGTGAATGCCTAACACTGAAAAAAGGCCTACAGAGGTCAGTTGGAATTATTACCTGCTGAGGGTTTGCAAATAGCCTCCAATTCAATTTGTTTCAAAATATTTGCTATATCAGTTGAGACTGACCTGCCTTGAACTGATTTGGTAGTGGCATGAGCCTACTTATTCTTCAGTTTCTGCAATTATTTGCATGGATTTTTATCTTTCCTGATCAGCAGGAGTGGGGGGGGTGAATAACTGGGAAATCAAGGGCTATGGCCTGAGATGTTGGGGGTGTGAAACAGCCCCATCAACTCTGAGAATGTGGTGAACCTTTGGCTTGTAGGCAAAGTCCTTTGCCTCCTGTCATCCTGCCCATGAAGCTGTGCTGGGGGGAAATGTGCTTGGAGTGAATGGAAGATGTCCTCTTAGTGTTTCCAGCCAGTAGCCTAGCTTCCCTAAGTGTGACCAATACTGTCTAGTCCAAATCAGAGTGCTGAACGTTTGGCACCCACCCACTCTGGAAAACACATATGCATCCACGGCAAAGCAGGGGGGGAAGGATCCTCTTGGTGTCATTAGCACAAGAGAGGCTTTCCTGTTGCATGGAGAAAAACAGCAGGCAGCTGAGCTGAGGCCGAAGCTTCTTCAGGGTGGGGGAGACTGAATGACTCCTCTCAGCAGCTCAGCTGGGAAAATATCAATGATAATCCAGTCTCCTCAACTGTAGCAGCAGAAGAAGAGGAGGAGGAAAGGAAAGGAATCCAGATAACAGAATATTTGCTGGGAGGGTCTCTCCAATATTTGTCATATACTGAACTGAAGACAAAGATGTTTAAAACACAAATAATATGGAGACAATGAATCCCTGCCCTCAGCCCCTGATGTGAGCAGCTCAATGACAGAGCCGTTTAAACAAAACAACCTCAAATTCCAAAGAGAGGTGATTTCTAAAACAAAAGAATATTTGTTGGGAAACATTGCAAGGCAGCCAAGAAGTCCCATGAGATTTCAGGGCAATTTGTCTCCAAAGAGATCTAGTAGGAGGGAAAAGAAAACTCTTAATAGGGGGGAAATGGAGGGTCCTCCTTCTCAGAGAGCATGTGAAGTTAGGAGACTCATGTTCCTAATTTACACATACAGCCCTTAAGGACTTTGCCTGCCACTTACAAGTAAAACCAAAAGAAATAAATAAATCTGATTCAGTCAGTTTCATAAACAATATAGCTCCCTCCTCTTGGACACATACCTGGACACATCTGGTGAAGTTGATCTGAGCCCTCTCCAGCAATTTCAGTTTCCAGTACAAATTTTGACTTTTATTGGAGCTTCAGTTGTCAATCTTCTCCTTTTGCTGTGCTTCCTGTTTTTGCTACAGCACCTGGCACCAAGCATTTTGGTTCAATTTTGGAATTTTGCCATCAAAATGCTGTAGAAAACAGTGATTTGTAGGAGTGCGATGCGAGGGGGGTTTCTGACTCTTCACCATATCTGTTCCAGTAACATACAAATATCCATGTTCTGCCTCATTTTGACATTTCTTTACTGAAGATTATGTACACTCTTGCTTCCTGCTAAGAAAATATAGGATTGCAGTGAAAATAAACACATTCAAAAGTGTGAGTTTTTAAGAAAATGTTTTTATTATGTGTTTCCCCCCCCAAGAGGGAAACTAGCTATGTTGACCATATTGATTTTCTGCCACCCCCTAATTAGTTTGCACAACCTCAATATTATAGAACAGCATGTGGGTTGTAGAATGAGGAGCACCTTGTTCTCCAGATATTGCTGGACTGCAACTCCATTCATCATCCCTCACCATTTACTGTGAGGGCCTAATAAAAAGTTGCTGCCTAACAACATAATGGCTAAAATCCAGTAGTAAGCTGCAAGTAGAGTAGGCCAATTGAATCAGTGGGGAAATCAGTGAGCCAGTACCTATGTTAATTCTGTTCATTTGGTGAGCCTACTCTTGCTGCAACCTACCACTGAATTTCAGCCACCAAGGAGCACACATTTTCCAATTGGGTTGCATTTCTGTAGTTTGGCTGGCCACATATAGTATAACAGTTGTGATATCCAAAGGGGAAGAGTTGAATCAGCAAAATATGAGCAGCAACTAGCTCCGGTTGTGTTGATTTAAGCTCTGTAGTCTTGTAGACACTGCTGGTCAATTCATCCATGGATGGTTTGCCTTTTCCATCACTGTAGCCCTGAGCTAAATTGCTCAGGAAAGATTCATGACCCCCGTATCATCCAAAGTCCAGAGGATTAATCCTCTCCTTTTGCTGAGGATGTCAAATTAGATTATAGTATGTGAACCTTTGTGTTCAGTGATTGTGTTGTAGCCAGCATTGACTTTCCCTATAGTACTGTATGGCAGAAAGGGGTATCATTTGGTCTGAGCAAACCAAGGGCTCAATCCAAAATGGTGAGCACAGGCAGCCCTCCCCTCCACCCCAGAACATGTGACTCATCTGAAGGGGACTGATATGCAACTGCATTGCATGTCACAGGAACACCATGAACAAATGCACTGTAGTGTAGCCTTTGTGACAAATTCTACATGACTCCATTATATTCTGTCTCGATGGGCAGAATATAGGACACAACATTTGCATTCCCTGGAATACCATTGTATGATCATGATTAGTGGCTTTTAAGGGAGGCTTTCCACACCAACCCCAGCTGACTGCCTTTTGTAGCACTCTCTGGTTTTCTGGGTTAGTTGCTATACTGATTTTAAATAGTTTTAGTCTTATCTTGTTTAGTTTTGTTTATTATTCTAAACCACCCATAGTCGTGCTTCAGCACTAATCGGGAGCGGTATACAAATTTATGCAATATAAAAATTAATTAGTAGTACTTAATTTTCCTGATGAAATTCCTCTAAAAGGACAGCAGCCCAAGAGTCATAGAGGATTCCTTACCTACCTAAATACCAACTAGAGTCAGTTAGGGCCTGGAACAACTGTACATGTCTCTAGAACTACAGCCCTAGGCCAGTATGTGCACTTTATCTGGTCTACTTGTATTTTCAATTTCAACTTTTTAAAGTTTTTTTTCCTTTTCACATCTCTAATTTTTCTTATAAGTAAGCAGCTGGACACACACCATTCAGACACTTTTAGAGCTGGATAACTGCCTAGCAGCTGACATGTTCAAATAGGCCTTATCAAAATTATCCACATGTTTCATGCTGGCAATGATTCTCTGACAGCCCTCAGTTATCATCTGTGCTAGTAAGTCTGCAAAATCTTGAAATAACCTTTTTACAAATCTTGGCTATGAATCTATGTTATTTTGTCTGGTGCGGAGTTTTTCTTTTTCTTTCCAAAGGCAAACTTTTATACCTTCACTGAACTGGTAAAAAAGTAACGTTTGAACTCATTCTGTCTCTCTCTGAAGAATAGCCTGATAGCTTGCTGGCTAAGCAAAGCATCTAATGAACTTTAATATTATTGTCTCTTTAGTTTATTACTAATAACCTCTCTTCTTCTGTAGATTATAAATACAGCTGATATAGTAGGCATCCTGGCATGAGTTTTATGTTACTTTTAAAAACTTATAGTTCTGGCTAAACTCCCTCTTAAGCATTTTTGTTTGGTCTTAATGAACACAAATTCAGCATTTTGTTCAAGTAGTTGCTCTCAGAAACATTTAGCCTTCCAGTCTCGGGGTGCCTGGTCTTGTCTGACTAATTAATTCTGGCTAATGGTCCATTGGCTTGTTTCAAAGCTTCTTCTCCATTAAATGGAAGAGTCAGAAAGTCCAAGAGCATCAGATACTCTTCTAGAGTGGAAAAAAAAACCTACCAGGCTGATGATATTTAGCAGTCCAGAAACAGCAGTTAATTCTTCTTTTTTAGAGGACAAACTTTATAAGACTAATTTAAAACCCTAAAAACCATTCAATGTATCTATTTTGCTGTAGTGACAAAGGTACAGGTTACATCAGGAAAACCATGCATAGAATCCATATTGATGGTTTCAGCATGTACTAGTCCCAGCTCACCACTGCAGTAACCAAATCAACTGTAGACATTATCTATTTCTTTGTACATTTCTATCCTGACTTTTCTCGAGTGAAGTCAAGACCATGTATGTGATTCTCCTTCTCCCTGCTATATCCTAACATCCCCACAGTGAGGTAGATCAGGTATAATGTGTATAATGGCTCAAGGTCATCCAGTGGGTTTCACATCATAGTGGGGACTTGAACTCCACTCTCAGGTCCCAATCTAGAACTCTAACTAACACACCACAATGGTCACCTACTGCCTCAAATGGCCAAGTGGAGGCCTCCTGAGTCTGGGTTCAACTGAGCTGCTTTGCATTCTAGAAGATTACATTGCCTGCTGCTTCAGAATCTGGTCAAAAAATAGCCCTGACAGTTATTTTGTGTTTGGGTGAGAAGTGGTTAACTGCTAAGAAAGGAAGTTGGGTTTGGGGATTTTCCCTTGTCTGGTATCACTTCGTGAATGGTAATGAGCACAAGAAGTTATCCTTTAGAGCATCTTGACTGTTGCCATTGGTGTTGTCAATATTCAGGCTGCCCTTTGCTATGGAAAACTTGGCATCCTTTATCCTGCTGGCAAAGTGGGCATGATATTGGACTTCAGATTCATGAGGAAGGAGCTCCTGTACTACTGATAGTGAGCATAGATGTCATTTGTGTCTATTTGAGCTCCTATCACCCTTTGTTATTGTTTTGATCATTCTTAGTGGGACCATGGAAGATTGGTGTGTGGGTTTAAAAAAACAGCTAATGGAAAGACAGCAACACAGGGAAATCTTTTTAGGGACAATTATATTCTGTACATACCTACTCATAAATCAGTCCCACTAAGTTCAATGCAATTAATCTCAGGTAAGTATTATGGGATTGTAGCCTTTTAAAAAAGCTACACTCTGCAGCTTCACTGCCCATCTCCTATCAGCACTTTCATCCTCTTTTATCTCAACATAAAATGCAGCAGCAGATACAGATTTTTTTTTAAAGAAAGTTTCTTTTGGAATTGCAATCTTATCTGTCCCATTCTGCTGCACCTTTCCTAAAGGGATGCACGGAGAATGGGTAGAGAGCAATCAAGAAAAATTACATTCTTTGAGTGGAGGAAAAAGCAAAACCCCAGAACTTTTCTCAGGTGATGTGTCCAAAAGTGGTTAAACAACAAAGGATATAAAGGGTGTCTGAAAGACTCGAGTGAGAAGGATATGGAAGCAAATGCTTTTAGAAGGGAATGGACTAACTTGATATAGTGGAACAGATGAGTTTCTTGTTGCATTTGCCACTTAACAAGACATGTTTGTGTGGTCACTTTGAAATGGGGAAAAGGCATCCATGGGGGCCTCCTCATAATACACTGCTAGGCTCTGCCTAGAGCAGTGATGGCTAACCTTTTTGAGCCTGAGTGCCCAAACAGCAACACAAAACCAAATTATTTCTATCGAAGTGCCAACACTGCAATTAAATCTGAATACTGATGTTTTAGTTTAGAAAAAACAACTCATACAGGTGACTGTATTAATCATCACCTTTTGTCTTCAAAACAAAACAGAACTCTCAATGATACATACACTTTTTTACTGAAAAATAACCATTAATCCTAGTAAATGGAAACAAATATTAAAGTAATACAAGCCATGTAATTTATACAAATTTTTAAAATAATTATATGCCAGTATTTTTGATAAGGGATACTCAACTTGGCGTGCATTTGCACAATGTGATTTTGATGTTGTATGCATGCTGATAATTTGTCAAACCTTGGCCCATATGCTGTTAGTTTGAGAGCAACACTTGCAGCACCCAGACAAACCAGAAAGTGTGGCTGCTGACCTTGAGCCAGACATCATGGAGAGTGACGTCAAGTGGGCCTAGAAAGCACAGCTAACAACAAGGCAAGTGGAGGTGGTGGCATTTCAGTTGAACTATTTAAAATCTTAAAAGATGACACTGTTAAGGTGCTACACTCAATATGCCAGCAAGTTTGGAAAACTCAGCAGTGGCCAGAGGACTGGACAAGATCAGTCTACATCCCAATCCCAAAGAAGGGCAGTGCCAAAGAATGCTCCAACTACTATACAATTGCACTCATTTCACACGCTAGCAAGGTTATGCTCAAAATCCTACAAAGTTGGGCTTCAGCAGTATGTGGACTGAGAACTCCCAGAAGTACAAGCTGGATTCCGAAGGGGCAGAGGAACTAGAGACCAAATTGCTAACATGGGCTGGATTATGGAGAAAGCCAGAGAGTTCCAGAAAAACATCTACTTCTGCTTCATTGACTACACAAAAGCATTTGACTGTGTGGACCACAACAAACTATGGCAAGTTCTTAAAGAAATGGGAGTGCCTGACCACCTTATCTATCTCCTGAGAAATCTATATGTGGGACAGGAAGCAACAGTTAGAACTGGATATGGAACAACTGATTGGTTCAAAATTGGGAAAGGAGTACAACAAGGCTGTATATACTGTTCCCCTGCTTATTTAAATTATATGCAGAATACCTCATGCGAAAGGCTGGACTGGAGGAATCCCAAACTGGAATTAAGATTAAATATAATGAGATGAAATGGATATACTGGAAGAAATATCAACCTCAGGTATGCAGATAATACCACTCTGATGGCAGAAAGTGAGGAGAAATTAAAGAACCTCTTAATGAGGGTGAAAGAGAAGAGCGCAAAAAATGGTCTGAAGCTCAACATAAAAACAACCCCGAAGATCATGGCCACTGGTCCAATCATCTCCTGGCACATAGAAGAGGAAGATATGGAAGCAGTGACAGATTTTACTTTCTTGGGCTCCATGATCACTACAGACAGTGACAGCAGCCACAAAATTAAAAGCCATCTGCTTCTTGGGAGGAAAGCAATGACAAATCTAGACAGCATCATAAAAAGCAGAGACATCACCTTGCCAACAAAGATACACATAGTTAAAGCTACGGTTTTTCCAGTAGTGATGTAAGGAAGCAAGAGCTGGACCATAAAGAAGGCTGACCACAGAATAATTGATGCTCTTGAATTTTGGTGCTGGAGGAGACTCTTGAGAGTCCCCTGGATTGCAAGGGGAACAAACCTATCAATTCTGAAGGAAATCAACCCTGAGTGCTCACTGGAAGGACAGATGCTTAAGCTGAGGCTCCAATAATTTGGCCATCTCATGAGAAGAGAGGACTCCCTGGAAAAGACCCTGATGTTGGGAAAGTGTGAAGGCAAGAGGAGAAGAGAACGTCAGAGGATGACATGGATGGACAGTGTCATCGAAGCTACCAACATGACTTTGACCCAACTCCAGGAGGCAGTGGAAGACACGAGGGCCTGGCGTGCTCTGGTCAATGGGGTCACAAAGAGTTAGACATGACTTAACGACTAAACAACAACATTTATAAAGCTTATTAAATACACTGAAATTCTGGACTTGTTTCTTCCAAAGTAAACCACTCTCAGAAAAGCCGCTATATATAGGAGTGTATACTTTTAATACACATTTTATACACTACATAAAGTGTATACACACATTTCACTTATTTGAAATGTAGTGTTGGAAAAGAGTTTTACGGATAGCATGACTTGTCAGAAAGATAAGTAAAGCAAATTAAGTGTGGACTTTCACTACAAGTTAAAATAACCAAACAAAGCATACTGTACTACCATCATAAGAAGACAATCTCACTGGAAAAGGCAGCAATGCAAGAAAAAGTGCAAAGCAGTAGGAAAAGAGGAAGACTGCACATGAGATGGATTGGCACAATAAAGAAACCCACAGTCTTTTATTTGGTGTTGCAGTCAAAGTAGGACCAGGAGCAGAAAGACTGGGATTCAGATTTTGGGAATAAAATGTGATACTCTTGCCTGGTTTGGGGATGATAAATAGAGAAACACGATTTCTACACACTTCATACTTCTGCTGTTCTCAGCAGAAACTGCTGAGCGAAATACAGTGGAGATTAACAGTTTTTAGTCATTCTCCCCCCTCCCTCCCTCCCTCTCTCTCTCTCTCTCTCTCTCTCTCTCTCTCTCACACACACACACACACACACACACACACACACACACACACACATCATCGCTCCCTCCATTTTGTACACACATGTAAAAAAGCTTGATGAAGTTGCATGTTCCTTCCCTGAACTGGAGCTTTCCCTCCTTGAATCAGTTCCCTTTTTTCAGTTCTGAGTCACACACACACTCTTCCCCCCCCCACACACTGCTCTTTCCATTTTGTACATACAGTGGTGCCTCGCATTACGATGTTAATTCATTCCAGCAAAATCGCTGTAGAACGAAAAACATTGTAAAGCGATTCTAAAAAGCCCATAGGAATGCATGAAAACCCGGTTAATGCGTTCCTATGGGCTTCAAACTCACCGTCCCGCGAAGATCCTCCATAGTGCGGCCATTTTCGCTGCCCGTGCAGTGAGGAATCCATCCCAGAAAACAGCGGGTGGCCATTTTATTTACCCGGTGGCCATTTTGAAACCACCGATCAGCAGTGCGAAAATCTTTGTTTTGCGATAATCGGTTAGCAAAGCAGGTAACCGATCATCGCAAAGCGAAAAAACCCCATAGGAAACATCGTTTTGCGGTTGCTTTTGCGATCGCAAAAACTTCTTCGTTATGCAATTTCTTCGTTAAACAAAGCGCTCATCTTGCGAGGCACCACTGTACATTTAAACACACTTGATGAAGTCGCATGTTCCTTCCCTCCTTAACCTGGAGCCTTTCCCTCCTTCTGGTTGCAGTCACCTCCAGGTGGAAGCAGTCATTCACAAGCCCCAGATTGACTGCTGGGGGGCAGCTGTAACCAATCAAGCAGGCTTAACTCCAATCTCTAAAAGAAGGAGTGCCGGAACCAAGGAAGATAGCAGGAAGAGGTGGCTGACAATGATGCAGTTTGAGGTTTGGCTGTAGGGGGTGGGGTGGGAGTGGGTAGCGGGGGTGGGTAGCGGGGGGTAGTACTCTGCTTGAGTGCCAAGGGAGCCATCTCCACGTGCCCCACAGGTGGCACGCGTGCCATAGGTTCACCATCACTGGCCTAGAGCCATGAGAATTTGGCTCAGCTAGGAGATCAGGATGGACCAATGCAAGGCCATCTGCTCTTGCTGGTATAGTTATGCCACACTAGCTGAAGCAGTAGTAGCAGAAGGGATAGTTATTCCAACAAAGCACTCCTGCCACTTTCTTCCAAACAAGCTAGTGGCATCAATTCAGTTTCTTTCTGTGAGTAAGAGGGTCCTGTTTCAGCACAAGGCATCATAGGTGAGATGGCCACAAACAGTGTTTGTGCCATTGCCACCTTGCATTAGAATCACAAATATTGTTTACAATTTGAGCTTTTATGCTTTAAATGTAATCTCAAATGGTTTCTAAAGCAATCCAGAGAGCCACTTGGTGCCATATCACAGCCCAACAGCAGATTTTTCTCCAAAGTAAAAGTGTCTAGGCTAATCACGTTGGTTGTTAGGCCAAAGCCTTAGGGTTGTTAAAACATACATACTGTAGGCATCCTTCATTATTGAGAGACTATGGTAACGTGCTCTGAAAAGAGGTCTTGAAACAGCGTCTACTGTGGTTGAGAAGGCCAATTCGAGAGTGACAATCCCTTCCACACTAAAGACAAATACAATCTGTCCCCTGTCCACCTCCCTGATTTTGCTTTTTTCGTGACTGCCTTTTTGCCTCAGCCTGCTGGACAAGGGTCTCTTCAAATTGGGAGAGACCATGATGCACCGCCTGCCTCCAGGCTGAATGCTCAGACGTCAAGGTTTCCCATCTGTTGAGGTCCATTCCTAAGGCCTTCCGATCCCGCTTGTAGATATCCTTGTATCGCAGCTGTGGTCTTCCTCTGGGGCATTTTCCCTGCACTAATTCTCCATACAGGTAATCTTTTGGAATCTTACCATCAGCCATTCTCACGACATGCTCAAGCCAACGTAGACGTCACTGTTTCAGTAATGTATACATGCTAAAAATTCCAGCTCGTTCTAGGACTACTCTGTTTGGAACTTTGTCCTGACAGGTGATACCAAAAATGCATCAGAGACAACACATATGGAACATGTTCCACTTCCTCTCCTGCCATGCACAAAGGGTCCAGGACTCACTGCAGTACAGGAGTGTAGTCAGGACACAGGCTCTGTTGACCTGGATCTTGGTATATGCCGTCAGCTTCTTATTAAGCCATTCTTTCTTTGTAAGTCTAGAGAACATGGTAGCTGGTTTGCCAATGCGTTTATGCAGCTCAACATTTAGGGAGAGTGTCAGAGATCATTGAGCCAAGGTACACGAAATCATGAACAACCTCCAGTTCTTGTGTAGAGATGGTAATAAAGGGAGGTGAGTCCACATCCTGGTCCATGACTTGTGTTTTCTTCAAGCTGATTGTTAAACCAAAATCTTGGCAGGCTTTACTAAAACAATTCATAAGTTGTTGGAAGTCTTCAGCAGAATGGGTAACAATAACTGCATCATTGGCAAAGAGGAAATCCCCCATGCATTTCAGTTGGACTTTCCTCTTCGCTTTCAATCTAGAGAGATTAAAGAGCTTTACATCTGATCTAGTCTGGAGATAGACACCTTCTGTTGCAGTTCCAAAGGCCTGCTTCCGTATGACAGCAAAAAAGATCCCAAACAGAGTTGGCGCAAGGACCCAGCCCTGTTTCACTCCACTTCGGATGTCAAAGGGATCTGATGTTGAGCCATCAAAAACTACAATGCCCTTCATTTCCTCATGAAAGGACCTGATGATGTTAAGGAGTCGAGGTGGACATACAATCTTGGGAAGTATTTTAAAAAGGCGATCCCTGCTACCCAAATCAAAGGCCTTTGTAAGATCTATGAAGGCCATAATGAGTGGCTGTCATTGTTCCCTACATTTCTCCTGCAACTGTCTGAGGGAAAATGCCATGTCAGTGGTGGATCTATTAGCTTGAAATCCACACTGTGATTCTGGATAGACTCTGTCTGCAAACACCTGGAGTCTCTTCAGCACAATAAGGGGCCAGCAGCTTCCCTACAACGCTGAGAATAGAGATGCCAGGGTAGTTATAGCAGTCACCCCTGTCACCTTTGTTCTTATACAATGTGACGATGTTTGCATCCTTCATGTCCTTTGGTACTCCACCTTCCCTCCAGCAAAGACAAAAGATTTCATACAGTTCAGTGGTGATGATCTCTTTACAGCACTTCAGCACTTCAACAGGGATGTTATCCTTCCCAGGTGCCTTGCCAGAGGCGAGGGAATCCAAGGCCACTTTTATTTCTGCTAAAGTTGGTTTGCTGTCTAACTCTTCCAAGACAGGCAGGTACTCGATGTTTTTTAATGCCTCTTCAGTTACTGCATTCTCTCTGGAATATAGCTCAGAGTAGTGCTGCACCCAGCATTCCATTTGCTGTGCTCGGTCCTGGATGATCATGCCTGCAGCAGACTTCAAAGGAGCAGATTTCTTCTGTATTGGACCTAAAGCCTGCTTGATACCATCATAAATTCCCTTGATGTTACCTGTGTCCGCTGCTGTCTGTAACTGATAGCAGAGCTGAAGCCAATAATCGTTGGAACATCTCCTGGCAGTCTGTTGGACTTTGCTATGAACAACTTGAAGAACCTGCAAATTGTACTCACTAGGACAGGCTTTGTATGCTGCTAGAGCTCTCTTCTCTTCCTCGATGGCTGGCACCAACTACTCCAAATGTTAAAACATACACTGAAAAAAACCCTCAACTCCAGAATGCAATCATGTTAAAAATGTGAAAGGACTCCTTTAAGCCTCCTTCAGCTTTTTCCCTCCAAGGCTTCTAAAGTCATTTATATGCAAGATCTCTTTAAACAGAAAAGGTAATTAAATAAGAAGACCCATGATAAATCCAGAGCCTCTCAAACAGAAGAAAGGCACGCTTGGCAAAAATATAATTAACTTTTTAAAAAATCAAAAGACACTTAATTGATATCTGAAGTTTTTATTTGAGAGGACAGAAGCTGGAGTAGTATTTGCCCTGAAATTTGGGGCCACCCTTCTCCTTCACCCTCATTGGTCTACATGCTGAAGTATTCTCCCATGCAGCATTTCTGTCTGCTTTTCAATATCCAATGCAGTATTGAAAGGACTCTACATTTCAAATGACTAAGTGGATCAGGAGAGTCTAGTTCTATAGATACCTTTATATGCTCATGTACATAAGGACATAAGTGAACTGGAATTGATTCACAGGAGAGCAACAAAAGCTTTTCAGTGGTATGGAAAAGAAGCATTTTGAGGAAACAGAAGGAGCTGGATGTATTTATTCTGAAAAAGAGAAGACTGGATAAGGACGGATGCAGAGCCTGGAATGTTACATGTTTAGACGTATCCCAGAATGCCTCAGCCACCACAGACCACATGGAATGTGGCTCCACATCATTTGGAAGAATCTCCCTCCCTCCCCATCACAAGGGCCTGCTCAATCCCAATCCGTACTCTCTCCCAAACCTCAGGATTCAGGGGGTTGAAGGGAGCAGCTATGGGGAGTAAAGGGCAAAAGGATCTACTGCTGCTAGCCGAGCTGCATCGCACTAAAATGGATCCAGTCCAACAGCAATACTTCTAGTGCAATTTATTGGGGTTGGGGTTGTATTTTAATACTGGCCAAATCCAGTTGAATATTTTCACTGCCATAGGCCCAATGATATAAATTTCAGTGGCCAAATCATGGCTATTTACAAAGTCACTACTTCTTATTGCACACCAAGTCATGCGATCATTGTGCAAAATGAAATACAAGCACTGATTTTCTTAACTCACTGCTGAGATGTAGACTGTTAGACTTATGTCAGTGAATGTAAATAATAGCCCATTGGTCTTTATGTTTTGTTATCTGTCTTGGAAACATTGCTATTGGGTGATTGAGAGAGACAGACAGGAATAGCATACGTATTTAAGTTATGCTTTCATTCTAACTGCTCCATGTGCTACATATATATTGTTTCAGTAATTTTTATAACAACTATAGGATAGACTTAACATTTATTTAAAATGTCAGAGTTAGCGAGAACAACAGAGGAAGAGGACACATGAACAGACAGGTGCTTCTCAGGCACTTCTCTCACACTTCTCCTCACTACTTCCTGGACACTACCTGAGATCCATAATTGATTGTTTAAGGGAATAGTGGTTTTCCTAATTCTTAATCAGTGCTTCACAAATAATAGTTTACTGTATTCTCAAGTAGATTCCAGGGTTTTCTAGGTATAGCATTCTCAGAAGTCATGTACCATCTCCCTTGTCTGGGCAAGCTCTGGGACTGTTTGGTTGCCCAAGGTGGAACAGGGTGGCTTTTCTTCCAGGACCACAGTGCAGAATCAAATTTTCAATCTCTGGCTCTGCAGCCAAGTACTAAAATCACTGAGCTATCCAGCCAGCCTCCTAAGTCTCAGGGGATTCAGCAAGATGTGACATTGATTAGACCAGAGGGGAAGAGATGTTACTGTCATCAATTTCTCAATCAAATTAGATTTGTCCATTTTTTTAAAAGGACTGCTAAAAGAGCATAAAAGGAGATATATGGAAACGAATTGTCTGTATATATAATCTGGCTTCTGAGTAGACATGGCTAGAACTGCGGATGCTAACTGTTGCATGGACTGAGGAGAAAACATCCTCCAAGTACTAAAGCCCAAATAAAAGCTGTTGGATTTTTGAGAAAGAATAATATATATTATGGAGCTGTTTATATTTAGCTCCAAGGTTCTGCCTAGCAAGCAATACAAGTTATCTATGACAAGAAAATTTTCATTTCATACCTGGCCCAATGGCCTGATTATATTTTTAAGGTTATTTGGTAAGGATTAACACATATTTCAAGCCCTATGTAATTCTGGTTGCATGCAAATGTAGACAACTTTCTGCACCTTCCTTGAGGATTAATTATTGTTTGTCTTATACAGGAATGTGTGGGCAGTCTTGTTGGAAACTTCAGTTTTATTTTTGCAGCATGCAGCATGCCCGCCCCCTACACATTGCAGTCTAAGTTTTCCATTTAAATTCCTCACTTTTGTTTTACTGTGAACCGTTCTCTTCAATAACATTGCATCTATATGTTTGTATCCAGATCTACTCTGAAATAACAAAACCCTTGAGAGAGAGGATGTGATCCCATAGGGAAAACAGATCACAATTTGGACTGTTTGTGGAGAGGTCCAGTGGGATATGTTTCTTGGGGATGATGTGATGCATGAGGAAATTCACTCTAGCCCAAGCTGTACCCAAGTAGGACCTTTTTTTACCTAGTTGTAGGGTTTCTTTTGACAGAGTGATTCACCAGGAGATAGGAGAGTTGCTTTGCATATGTTTGTCCTGTTACAGCAACACTTTCCAATGTGATCAAGTGCATACTTTGCAGCTATTGAATCACACCCAGAATCAAAAGGAAGTACAACAATATTTTGCCAGTTGGATTCAGACTTAACCATGTATAGAGAATAGCCAGGGAAATCAAGAGGCCATGTTAACTTTTATGTACAGTGACATAAAGGCTAGTGACAATCTTTGCTAACTCCAAGCCCCTTTCTTTTTAATTTCCAAAGGCAAGAGGACTTTTGGAAAATATGCACATAACATGCACACAACATTTTGTTCCTCAGCTTGCCTATCTCAAGGAAAGAGTTTGGAAACTGGAAGATCGATTCCGTGTCTGCATTTTGCAGAGCAGGCATGGCAACATTAGTGTTTCTGAGAGGTGGAAGGGCATGTATGTTTCTCCATTATATGTTCTGCACCTCTACCTTTGCATCACAGTTTCAGTGAGTCCAAAACAGCTCTTTGAAATAATTTGGCATAGAGGGACTGCAGCCACATCTTTAACTGTTCTTGCTTCTGTCCTCCCCTGGAAACTATACTACAGATCATGTACTCATATTCTGGGATCCTCTAGCACTAGGTAATTCTACATTCACACCTGCCAAAACTGGCCCTAACAATTGTTTTATGCTTGGCTAAGAAGTGGTTAACTGGTGGAAAAAGGAGTCAGCTTCTGGGATTTTCCCTTGCATGGTATCTCTTTGAGAATGGTAGTGAGCAGAAGAGAGTATCCTGGAGACCACCTCGACTGCTGCCCCTGGTGTTGTCAACTTTCAGGGTGCCCTTTGCTGTGTAAAGCTCGGCATCCTTTTTCCTGCTGGCAACACAGGCATGATATTGGACAGCAATATTGGGTCAATTCCTGGTGTTTTGAATCATAAATCCTACATTCATACACCGGATTTTTTTTAAAGAACTGAATTTATTGTATTCTATCCTACACAGTGATCTTCAATTCAAGAAATTAGCACACACAGCCCTGTGTTGCCCTTTAATCTGCAAATATTCATTTAATCCTCAATTCCCTCAAAGACCAGTAGAATAAGCTCAGATATCTTGGAATGTAATTCAGAATTAAGGGGTAAGGGAGGTTAGCACAATGTCAAAAAGTTAAAAGGGTGGCATTTTGTATATTTAGGAGTTTAATCTATATGTAAATTTCTACCACATCCTTAAACAAAAAATAATGCACAGCAATTTATGCCTACATGTTATCATACAATCCTTTTTGTCCTTAACTAATGTTCTCACAGGAATGATGCCATGTTTTCTAAAGTGGTACTGATGTATTGTTTGATCAATGATGAGACTAAGGCTTACTCCTGCACAAACAAACAAATAAAGGCAAACATTGACCTTAGTATATAAGGGCTTAATACTACAGGTGTATGCCCTTTTCAAGTGTTCACTTTGTGAATGAGTGCCATCCACAGTTTTTAGGACATACTTATTCTTATAAGACTTTCAGTGACTTCAGTCACAATGGCTGTATATTATATCAAGGATCAGATAAACCATGCTTTTGAATACCAGTTGATGGGTAGCAAAAGTTTAACTGTGACACTACATGACATGACAACCACATATAAATGTATGCACTTTGCTTAAATTCAAACATATGTATATCCACTATTTCTCTGATATTATTATGCTAACCTCTTGCTCCCATTTCTATTTTATCTCTGTCATCTCTTCAGATTTCATGTTAATCAGTATTTTATGTATCTTTGATAGTAATCCTTTCTACCCAATGGCATTGCCTTTTCAAAAACGGAGATACAGTATTTCTATTACTGGCTGTTTCAGTAATTATATTCTGGATAAACGAACATGACTTAGAGCCCATTATCAGGCCTATTCCATGGCAATGTGGCTGGTGAAACAACAATATTTTGCCACCAGCATTGCTTCCTCAGAATGTTGTCCAGCAGAGCTGTTTCCAGTGGTCTGTGATCTCCTCTGGCCCGGAGAGCTAGTGGAGACACAGGACCACTCAGCTTGCTGTGAGGAATTTGCATTATATTTTGAGGGGGAAATCGCACAGATTTGCAGTGAACTTGACTCCACCACTGATGCAGAATCGGACGATGTGTCCAGTGCGCTGGGCTTAGGTCAAAATTTAATGGATGCATTTCAATTATTGAGACTTGATTATGTGGACAAGGTGCTTGGATCTGTCCGGTTTACCACCACTCCACTCGACCCTTGCCCATCTTGGCTAATTGGGAAATCTGCAAGGGGGATTCGTACATGGGTCCAGGAAGCCGTCAACACCTCCTTGAGAGAGGGAGTGGTCCCTACCATGGCACCTTAAAAGAGGTGGTGATTTGACCTAACAGGGACCTGATAATGGACTGGATGAGGGTTAATAAACTGAAGCTTAATCCAGACAAGATAGAAGTGCTGTTAGTGGGTGGTTCATCAGACAGGTTAAATGGCCATTTCCCTGCCCTGAATGGGGTTGAACTCCCCCTGAGGGTCCACAGTCTGGGGGTTCTCCTGGACTCCGGACTGGCCCTGGAAGCCCAGGTGAACTTGTTGGCCAGGGATGCCTTCCTGACTGCAGAAACTATTGCAGCTGTGGCCCTACCTGGACGAACGGAGCTTCATGACAGTCACACATGCACTGGTAAGAACCTGTTTAGACTACTGCCATGCGCTTTATGTGGGGCTGCCTTTGAAGATGATTCAGTGACTACAACTGGTTCAGAATCGAGCTGCACAACTGGTGAGTGGAAGAGCTGCGAGAGAACCGATTCTGGCCAGATTACACTGGCTACCAGTTGTTGCCCGGGCCCAATTCAAAGTGTTTGTTTTGATATATAAAGCCCTAAATGGCTTGGGTCCTGGATACCTGAAGTTCCACCTCCTTTCATATGAACCTAACCAGCAACTGAGATCTAGCCAGAAAGCCCTCCTGAAAGAGCCATCACTCACTGAGGTGAGACGGATGGCCTGTAGGTGAAGGGCCTTTTCGGCAGCTGCCCCTGGTCTTTGGAATGCCCTCCCAAATGACGGCCCTCTTGTGAAAGGGGAATTAAAGTTTAAAAGTTAATAAAACTGTGGCCCAGTTCCCCATGTTATGTGTCTTGTTTCTTTATTCTGGGCTGAGCAGGCAATGGCCTCTTTGCGAGGTGCACAGCTGCTGAAGTGGGGCTGTTTTGCCCACTCAGCAGGGAAGAGGAGACGACACAAGAGCTGGGGGAGGGCGAGAGCAGAACCCTTAAAAGGTCTGCTCATCCAGGTGTCACCCTCTTTGTCCAGGAGAAGTTGGCCCACTCACCTGCTCTATTGGTAAAAATGAGACTAGCTGGTCGCTTTGAGGCCGGATGAGAATTTTTGACTTGTACCTGAATTGACACTTGGTACAGGTGGTTTTTCGCCCATCCCATTCTTACTTGCGATGGCGGTACTGGTGGTTAATAAGAAATGGTTTTAAATAGGTCACAATGGCAGGTAGTGCAAAGGGAATAGGTTTAAGTGAGTTCAAAATGAGCATTTAGGGGGTGCCAAGCACCCCTTCTCTCAAATTGGAATTAGCAGAAGTTAGCTGAGGGGAGGGGAAGCAGGGGACTCCACTTAATTCATGCCCTGGGGCATGCTGTATAGTAGAACAGCACGCTTGCGGATTAGGAATTCACAGAATAGAGGTCTGGAACTGAAAGTCAATTTAGGCTACAGGGACAGACTAGTATTGCACTATGGTAGTGAAAGGGGAATTAAAGTTTAAAAGTTAATAACATTGTGGCCCAATTACCCCATGTTATGTGTCTCGTCTCTTTATTCTGGGCTGAGCGGGCAATGGAATTTTTGATTAAATGGGTTTGTAACTTGCCCTTTAAAAACTGAGCTATTCCTTTAGAAAAATAACTAATCCAGATACTTTTTTACATTGAAGTGATACTGATCAAAATTCATGGAATCATGTCAACATAGTGAGTAAAATAGCTATTTCGTATACGGTAATGTTTGGAACAGCAAATCAACCCTGCTTTAAACCTTGTTGTAATACAGACAATTGAATCCAGGCTGCCTCATAGTTAACTCTAAATATAATGCTTTATGGCTGATGGAATGTGATTTAACATTTTTCAGTACTTTGACTGGAATTGTAAGAAAAAGAATTAAGAAATGAGATAATATTTTCATTTTGATCATGGCAATTCTACCCAGCCATGAAAAAGGTAACTTAGACCAGATCTGTAACTCCCTTCTATGCTTCAGAATTACTTGGGTATAATTATCTTCAACCAGATTATAAACTTTATCAGACAGAACTATTCCAATATACTGAATATTTTTAATTTTGCAATTACTGTAGATCCAGTGGTGCTTTCAACCCTTCCATTCTGAGAAGTTTCTATATTAAGCAATAACAATTCTGACTTTCCAAGTTAACTTTTTATCTGGAAATACTCCAATGTATCTCAAAAATTTAGTTCTTCAAAACACCTCCATTTTATGAATGTGGGATATTGTGCTTCTGTGATGTTGCCAGGTATGATCTCAGAGCAAATACATGAACTCACAAATGTTTGGAGACAAACCCATAAGGTATCTTTGAACTATGGCAATGTTGTGTCTTGACACCAATGGGCTGAGAACACCACAGTCACACAGAGCTATTCAGAAGGGAAGTTTTATTGAATAAACACAATTAAAATATGCACAATGGTTATATTGGGAAATACCAATACAGTAGATAACAAACAATAGATAATAAATATGGGGAATTATAGGCTCAAAAGAAGCAAGCTTTTATGGCTAAAAGGGTTCTGAGACTCAGGCTGCACTACAAAGTTCTGCAGACTCTCTCTCTCTCTCTCTCTCTCTCTCTCTCTGACACACACACACGAAGGAGTAGATTGGGGGCCACTAATGTGTGGCCAAAATACTCCCAGAAGATAGAGCGGGTGACAAGGCTTAACTCTCCTTAGTTTCATTAGACTGTCTGGAAGTTGGGAAGCCCTAGACCTCAGATGGAAGTATGTGAGGGAATACTTCAGCAAGAATCAGTAGAAGCTAACAGAAATCCTAGGCTATAAATCAGGAATTCAAGAAAGCAGGACAGGATAGCAGGATTTTCTGGCCAAATCCTGGTTTCTGGGGGACAGAGATTTCAGCTCAGAAATGAAGTTAGCACAAAGAGGCTTGCCAAGGACCAGCAGAGACAGAAAGAAGGTTCACCTCTGAATATCTACCCAAGAACCTTCTCTATCCCTCCCCACAACTAATATGGTTCTTGCATGTATTTTATATGGTTTCTGGCCAAGCTGACTAAATGATCTGGCCCCCTATTATAGTCATGTATCCTGTTCTGCCCTTATTTTAATCTTGCCACCTAGCTAATATGAATTGAAATACAAAGGGCCACTTCACTTACAGGAAAAAGGAGATTGGCAAATTCTGTTTGTGAACATTCAGACCAGTCTAGGCTGTTGGCTTTTGTCAGATGATCCTTGTAACATAAAAACAAGTAATCTGATCTACATGACCTCTCTACAGGTGGGCTGTCCTATGAGATGACTCTTCGGCTTGGGCATTCGTATCTTCTATGTACTTTTCATAGGGGTCCTTTAGAGGTCTATTCCTATCAGTTTCTCTTAGGGGCTTGGTTCATTTGAGACCAGAGGCTAATTTTTCATAGCCACTGTTTTTAACCTATACTTGTCCTTGGCCTGAAAATTTTTCCAGTTAAAACAGTCTATGGCATGCATATACATGTACTGGCACAAGCGAGACTGTGCAGGGATGTCATACAAACATGGCCAGTTTGGTAACATTATCCATGATTCAGAATGCCAGGAAATTTGCCAGTTTTACTGCATAATATCATGCCTGTGTTCCCAGCATGAACAAGGATGCCAGCCTTCACATAGAAAAGGGTAGAGTGAACATTGATGCTGCTAAAGGCAGCAATCAAGATGGTCTATAGAATACCCTCTTGTGTTCACTTCCATTCACATAGAGGCACCAAGCAGGGGAAAATCCCAGACCCTGACTTGTTTTTTCATCCATTAATCACTTCTCCCCCAAACAGAAAGTAATTGTCAGGACAGTGTTTCAACAAGTTCTTTATCTATCTATTGCTTGGAATATATGAATGATCATGAAGTGCTGTGATGAAACCTCTGCTGCGGGGGAGGCAGCTGACAGGGGCTTATACTTCCAGATGATCAGTCCCACTCATCATGTGTATGGAGAGAAGTGCCTTTGACTTCACATTTCAGATCTTGGATTTTGCACATTCAGAGGATGGAGGTCTTTCTGCTTTCTTCTCATCTGCATCAGGAACCTTCCTTTTCTTTGCTGAAGCATGACACCAGTTAAACGTGATCCTTGCTGCTGCTCTTGTTTTTGAATCTGGATGTTGCCAATGTTTTAAACACAAGCTTATGATTCATAAATCCTGATATTAATGAGGAGGCCGAGAGAGCAACTGACAATATTTTCTGCTGCCTTAATTTTGATGTAGAGCTGCAAATCAGAAAATACAGAAAGGAGGTGGGGGTGTAAATGTAACTTAATTTTTTCAGCTCAATCAGATGCCCTTATTTAAGCCATTTCCCTTCCCTTCCATTTTAAGTAGATCCCTAAGCATCATTTCGCAAAGAAAGACTTGTACGGCACACCTTCGAGAGTGATTTAAAGTGAGGTTTTGCAATAGTGTCCATACCTTTCCTTTAGCCTTCTCTCAAGTTCTGGATATGTTGTGCACCACTCTTGAACAAAAAAGAACTTTGGCTCTGAAGGAACACAGCTGAGAATCCTTTCCCAATACTGGGTGTGCTATACACTCAGTTCCACAGGGCAGAAGTACTCCAAATTCATGTAAACGCCTTGGGGATTAACAAACCAATACTTTCCAGCTGCACATACAGTACATGTACATGAGTGTCTGAAAGACACCATTTTTCTAGGCATGTTGCTTACTTTGTGGCTCCAAGCAATAAATACCTAAGCAACTTGTTGAAAAACAGCCATGACAGTTGCTTTGTGTTTGGGTGAGAAGTGGTTAACTGATAAAAACAATTCTTATTCCCTTGTGTTTCTTAAATGTTTTAGGCCCTAGATTGATGCATTAGGTCTCATACCTGTGAAGGAAGAAATAGGGAAACTGTACATATTTATACAAAAATATTTTAAACTCATAAGCAACTAAAGCTGACATATCAGTTTTAACTGTCACAGCTTTTTGTTTCAGTAATAGGCTAAGTATTTGTATCTAAGCAAATTTAGAAGCAGGCATCTTGAAGAAAAAAGGTAGGTATATAGGAAAAGCTAATAAATCACATACACTCACAGTTGATATCCATTTAAATCTCCTGCAGTAATTTGATAGTTTGAAACAATGGCTCAGCTATTTTCATACTGTTATCTAGATGCAGAACGTCCTTTTTAATATTGAAAAATCGCATGCTTAACGTTGTATTCAGGTTATAAACATATTGCTCTGCATATATAAGAGCTGTTCTTCCTCATCCTTTAATTGCCAGGTTTAACATGATGAACAGCTGTCAACTGGACCAAGGCCATCATTTTTTTTCAGACAACTGTTTTCTTCTGTTTGCATCTCTAGGCTGACTGGAAACAATGGCTAAAATCTTGTTGCTCAATTATGCAAATTGTGAAACTTTTGAAAACAAATTGCCATAAATTAATAATTCTCCATAGACATTATTCATTGCTTAATGAGTCACACAATGCAACATGCAATAGATAAGGTCAATTGATATTTCTTACTGTATGGCAATTGGCCTCTAAAAGTTACATCATATGCATAACTGTGTAACAGGATTCTAACCAGTGAATTATTATAAACATTTTTCTAGGTTTGTGTAGAGTTTTTAATCCATTCTGAATGCCCGACACAGGTGCTATTACCAAAATAGTGATCAGATGAAAAAAAAAATCCATAGATTTAAAACAGTGTTATGATAAGTAAGCCAAATGAGAAAAATGTGTATGTGTGTGCGTTTTTAAGAAACAGATGTGCAGCTTGATCTTATACATGCTTACTCAGAACCAGGTTCAACTTAGCTCAAGAGAACTTAATCCCAAGTAGGTGTGTGCAGGAAGATAACTGAGTTCATGTGTCCAAGCTTATGGGCAAACTGCTTTTTTATCATTCCATGCAGCAAGATAAAGGACAGATAAAAGGAGTACTTCTTCACCAGCACTTCAATCAGTTGTGGATTCAATATTAAGAAGCAATATGTTTCTATATATCAGTTGAAGAATGCAAGATGGAGGGTGGCGTTAATACTCATAACCTGCCTGTGGGTTTCTCATAGGCAACTGTGTAGCCCCTGGGTGAACAGAATGCTGAGACTCGATGGGTCTTTGAATGGGTCTCTTCTTTTATTAAACTTCATCTTGACCTGCAACAGAAACAGTTACCCATTTCCTCTGGATAGTAAAAATACAAAAAGAATGCAGGTGAAACAAGGCAAAGTGAGCCTTATGAAGACAATATCCAGAGGCACAGACAAACTGGATGACTGCAAAGAATTTTTAAATTAAATGAACAGAATTAGACAATGTTTTATAGACGTGATTGCCGAAGAGTAAGACATGAAATATCTTAACTGTCTTACTGAGGAGGAAAATCTTAGAAAGTATTTCAGGGTTGCAAAGAGCAAAGGAGGTTGGCAAATGTAGGCATAATTAAACTCCCATGATTCTTTACACTTTGTATTTTGGTTTTTCCAAAGGCAGAAACATGTGTGATTAGATAATCTCTCTTCTTCCTCCATAGCTGGATGACAACTGCCTGACTGGCCCAATTTCCCCTTTTTTAATTTCAAAGTAGCTTTTCCTTGATTTTCAGCCTCAGTAGCTGCAAATTCACTTGGCATATCTGTCAGCTGGTCTGAAAGGTCCACCAGACAAGGCAGCTTGAAAACAGTGCCCAATGCACACCTTTTTCCAGTTCAGCCTAGAGCTGAGCTGAGGTTTCCAATACTGCTAGTTCAGGACTGTTCCATCCAGTCAGAAGGATCTTTGGCAAAGTGACTGCAGGCAGACTATAGACAGTGCCTGAGGCACATAAATTAGAACACTAAATTATATACAGTGCCTGAGGCACAGAAAATAGAACTCTAGAAGTATATGTCCAACCTTCTCTAAGTTTTGCACAGAGTAAGCCTTTTTATAGCAAAACTCAAGCTTAAATTGAAGAAAGGAAAAACCACTGGGCTAGTCAGATATCATCTAAACCAAATCCCTTATGAATACACAGTGGAAGTGAAGAACACATTTAAGGAACTCGATTTGGTGGAAAGAGTGCCTGAAGAACTATGGATGGAGGCTCGTAACATTGTACAGGAGGCAGCAACAAAAACCCTCCCAAAGAAAAGGAAATGCAAGAAAGCAAAGTGGCTGTCCAACGAGGCCTTACAAATAGCAGAGAAGAAAAGGGGAAAATAATGCAAGGGAGACAGGGAAAGTTACAGAAAATTGAATAGTGACTTCCAAAGAATAGCAAGCAGAGACAAGAGGGCCTTCTTAAATGAACCGTGCAAAGACTTAGGGGGAAAGAATAGAAAGGGAAAAACCAGAGATCTGTTCAAGGAAGTTGGAGATATTAAAGGAACATTTTGTGCAAAGATGGACACGATAAAGGACAAAAATGGTAGGGACCTCACAGAAGCAGAAGACATCAAGAAGAGGTGGCAAGAATACACAGAGGAATTATACCAGAAAGATCTGGATGTCCCAGACAATGCAGATAGCGTGGTTGCTGACCTTGAGCCAGACATCCTGGAGAGTGAAGTCAAGTGGGCCTGAGAAAGCATGGCTAACAACAAGGCCAGTGGAGGTGATGGCATTCCAGTAGAACTGTTTAAAATCTTAAAAGATGACGCTGTTAAGGTGCTACACTCAATATGCCAACAAGTTTTGAAAACTCAGCAGTGACCAGAGGATTGGAAAAGATCAGTCTATATCCCAATCCCAAAGAAGGGCAGTGCCAAAGAATGCTCCAACTACTGTACAATTGCACTCATTTCACACGCTAGCAAGGTTATGCTCAAAATCCTACAAAGTAGGCTTCAGCAGTATGTGGACCAAGAACTCCAAGAAGTACAAGCTGGATTTCGAAGGGGCAGAGGAACTAGAGACCAAATTGCTAACATGCGCTGGATTATGGAGAAAGCCAGAGAGTTCCAGAAAAACAACTTCTTCTGCTTCATTGACTATGCAAAAGCCTTTGACTCTGTCAACCACAACAAATGATGGCAAGTTCTTAAAGAAATGAGAGTGCCTGACCACCTTATCTATCTCCCAAGAAACCTATACGTGGGACAGGTAGCAACAGTTAGAACTGGATATGGAACAACTGATTGGTTCAAAATTGGGAAAAGGATACAACAAGGCTGTACATTGTCTCCCTGCTTATTTAACTTATATGCAGAATACATCATGAGAAAGATTGGACTGGATGAATCCCAAGCCGGAATTAAGATTGCCGGAAGAAATATCAACAACCTCCGATATGCAGATGATGGCAGAAATTGAGGAGGAATTAAAGCACCTCTTAATGAGGGTGAAAGAGGAGAGCACCAAAAATGGTCTGAAGGTCAACAAAAAGAAAAAAAAATAAGATCATGGCCACTGGTCCCATCATCTCCTAGCAAATAGAAGGGGAAGCTATGGAGGCAGTGACAGATTTTACTTTCCTGGGCTCCATGATCGTTGCAGATGGTGACAGCAGCCACAAAATTAAAAGACGCCTGCTTCTTGGGAGGAAAGTGATGACAAACCTAAACAGCATCTTAAAAAGAAGAGATATCACCTTGCTGACAAAGGTCCGCATAGTCAAAGCTATGAGTTTTCCAGCAGCGATCTATGGAAGTGAGAGCTGGACCATAAAGAAAGCTGATCGCTGAAGAATTGATGCTTTTGAATTGTGGTGCTGGAGGAGACTCTTGAGAATCCCCTGGATTGCAAAGAGAACAAACCTATCGATTTTGAAAGAAATCAACCCTGAGTGCTCACTGGAAAGACAGGTCCTGAAGCTGAGGCTCCAATATTTTGGCCATCTCATGAGAAGAGAAGACTCCCTGGAAAAGACCCTGATGTTGGGAAATTGTGAGGGCAAGAGGAGAAGGGGACGACAGAGGTTGAGATGGTTGGACAATGTCATCGAAGCAACCAATATGAATTTGCCCAAACTCCGGGAGGCACTGGAAGATAGGACTGGTGTTCTCTGGTCCATGGGGTCACGAAGAGTCGGACATGAGTTAATGACTAAACAACAACAACAAAGCCTTTTTCATTAATTCATTCATTTTAAGGCAAGTCAACATTCAATTATGCAAAATACAAAAGAATTCAATCCAAGCACAAAGTATAGTATCAAGACTGAAGGGCATCCTCTACTATCCATGGAAACCCTCCACATGAGTGAGGGCCCTGGAAAATCATGGCGCTAGCTAATCTGGAGAGCTCCCATGGGTAGTACAGAATTTCCTCTTAAGATAAATGTGCTTCTTGTATAGAAGCACAACAACACCAAAAACAGATGGAACAGAGAACACTCCCTCTGTTCTGGGTGACTCTAATTAGATCAATAATGCTTGGACACTGCTTTAGTCTGATCAATGTGGAATCTGCCTTCTCTGCGTGCGTGCGTGCGTGCGTGCGCGCACGCACGCGCATGTGTGTAGCTCATGGCACCCACAATGATCTTCTACTGTAAAGTGCAGTGTCACCTTCAGTCACCCAATAGGCAGCACACTTTCCTAAATACTATATCTATAAAGAGTCGTTCTTCCCTTTGCAAACCCACACACACACACACACACACACACACACACAGAGAGAGAGAGAGAGAGAGAGAGAGAGAGAGAGAAAGTTTACATCAGGAAAGGATAATTGTGGCCAGGCTGAGGACCGAGCCTTGGGTTCCTCCAACACCACAAAAAAAGAAAGAAAGAAAGAAAGAAAGAAAGAAAGAAAGAAAGAAAGAAAGAAAGAAAGAAAGAAAGAAAGAAAGAAAGAAAGAAAGAAAAAGGAAAAGGAAACACCACTAAGGAAGAAATGGCAGCAAGACCCGCCACCATAAAAAATGGCCATATGACTACTGGCAAATTTCCCAATATCTCTGCAGCTTTTTGATACTTCCTTCATTTTCTTTTAAATTATTCAGTTGTCAAACACCACTTACAGTTTTTATATTTGTGTGTGGGGTGGATGGGTGTGCACGTGTGTTCGTTACCTTAACTACTGCCTTCATTGATTAAAGAAGTATTCACATGGAGTAATTGCTTCCTGGTTTCTGACCACAAATTAAGCCATGAAGTACTTAGTCTGAATAATGATTTTCTTAATCAGTTAGTCAATTAAATTAAAGAAACTCAATTTTTAGGCTAAATTAAATGCTTTCAGCAATGTCTAATCACAAAACAAGTTAAAACAAGTTTACTCAAACATTTCAAAGGTGAGAAAAGAAGGTGTAGCTCTGGCCTAGATTCCTATGCAGAAAGGAAGCCACCCCTCTTTTAGCTGGGTTTTCTTTTTCTGAATAGTAAGCTAGAAGGAGCTACACCTATAGTAGACAAAGATAGGCCTTTTCTCCAGGTGAGCCACATTTATGTATCTGTAGGCATTTGTCTGTCAAGTGGAACACCCATAATGAAGAAGTATGGGGTCTGTGGTCCATAAAATCCTAATCCCATGCCTAGATGCTGGCAGCTACAGTACCAATTTTTTTCATGTTGCCATGTTTTTGCTGGAGATTTTTAGGACACTATGGGGATCATGAGTCATTTGATGACCATCTCTGCTTTAAATGGGAGAGGAAAACAGACAAGGTGTTGGTGTCTTACAGGTGGGGGAAAGGGAAAAGAACAAGCAGAGAGAAAGGCAGGACCTTTCAGGAGTAAAGAAAGAGAAGGGGCAGTGAGGAAAGGAAGGAAGGAAGGAAGGAAGGAAGGAAGGAAGGAAGGAAGGAAGGAAGGAAGGAAGGAAGGAAGGGAGGAAGGGAGGAAGGAAGGAAGGAAGGAGAAGGAGAAGGAGAAGGAGAAGGAGAAGAAGAAGAAGAAGAAGAAGAAGAAGAAGAAGAAGAAGAAGAAGAAGAAGAAGAAGAAGCAGCAGCAGCAGCAGCAGCTTTGTGGAGATGGATGATCACACCAGAAGGGACTAAGATGAAGGCATGAAAATTAGTGGATAAAAATATCAATATGCTGATGATATATTACTGGTAAAAAGGAGAAATGGTGAAAACTCAAAAGCTAGATGATCACTGAAAATTATGAAACTTTATGTTTAAGGCTCACAATGAAAAAAATCAACATTTTAAAGATTATACCTTGTTTCAATGGTCAATCATAATGGAGACTTCAGCCAAGAAATCACAAGAAGGAAGAGAACTAGAAGGGTAGCTGTGACATTACTAGAAAAGATCTTTAAAAGTAAGAACACATCACTTAAGACCAAGGCCAAAATCATCTGTACTATGGATTTTTTAATTCCTGAAAGCTGGACAGTGGAGACAAGATGACAGAGGAAAAATCTATTTATTTGAAGTGTGCTGTTAGAGGGGAGCTATGCAGATACCATGGACCACCAGCAAAACAAATAAAGGTACTAAGTCAAATTAAGCTCAGTCTTTCTTTAGAAGCAAAATTACTAAACTTGTAAGATCATACTTTGGTTGTATCATGAGAACATAAGATTCACAATAATGCTAAAAGTTTAAGAAAGAGAAAATAGGATGGATTGACTCCATAGAGAAAACCACAGCAGTGGGTCAAGACTTGAGCAGAGCTATTTGTAATAGGCTTTTTGGAGGTCACTAATTCATAGGTTATTGTATGTTGGAAGCACCTTGATGGCACATAACAAGAACAACAATCCTTGTGAAGTGCAGTATCAGTATTCCTTCTATAAAACATATGTCAGTCAAAGACAAGTGAGATAATCAGAGAGGTCAGGAAGGGAAGCAAGCCTGCTGTCTCTGAGGATGGCAGCAGCAATAGAGAAAGAGGAGGAAGAGGAGGAAGGACTAGGTAGGGAAGAGATGGGGCAATGGGAAGGGGGAGGGCAGGAAGCTTCCCTCCAGTGCAAAACCAAAAAACAAGCAGCAAAGAAGTTCATTTTTAGAGGGAGTTTGTGATGGTTCGTGGTTCATGATTTGTGGGTAGCCACAAACCACAAGCCATAACAAACCACCAGTTTTCCAGTTTGTGCCCATCTCTACTAGGGACATATGAGATGAGGGAGGCAGAAAATGGACTCATTGTCAAGGTAGGGTCATAGACAGATATCCATAATGAACCAAGTAGTTGCTGAGAACAAGTGGGAATCATAATCAGCAAGCTGGCCATAGGACAGAACTACAGGGTCAAGCAAAAATCTGGGCTGAAAAGAAGTCAGAGCTTGCAAAAGTCAATGTTTGGACTATAGCTCCCCTAATCCCCTGACTGGCATTGAGTTTTTGGACCAGAAAACTTCAGTTTAATTTTTATGTCCATTCATTAATTCATTCATTCATTGATTCGTTTGTTTGTTCATTCATTCGTTCATTTAATAATTCATTTGTTCATTGCAAGCCCAGCCAAAACCAAAAGGAAACTTGAAGAATACAACAACCAATGGCCAACCTGGGGACGTGAGACCAGTGCAAAGGTTGGGGAATTTTGTGGTTCATCAAATGCATCCAAAATTTTCCAAATTTGAGAACTGACAGTTCCTGACACTTACCTAGTTTAGCTGAGATGCATGCTTGCAGAGGAACTATGTATGCAAAGAAAAAGATCAAGGATGTTGAAAAGACTCAGTTGCTAAAATGAAATGAAATGAAAGCACCAATGGCCTATTATTGCCAGGTTCAGCTTACCATAAGCAAGTAGAAATAATAATCAAGGTTAAGAATGCTAGTGGTGGTTCAAGGCCAAAAAACCTGTTGTTATATGCAATCAAATCACTTTTGACTTATGATGACCATATGAATAAGTGCCCTCTAAAACATCCTATCATTAACTGCTCAGCTCTCACAAACCCAAGGCTGTAGCTTTCTTTATTGAATCAATTCATTTCAGATTTGGTCTTACTCTTTTCAACTTTTCCCAGCATTATTGTCTTTTCCAGCAAATCTTATATTTTCATAATGTGCCCAAAGTACATCAGATTCAAATTCACAATTTTTGCTTCCGGGGAGAGTTCAGGCTTGAATTGATCTAGGACACACTTGTTTATCTTTCTGGCAGTCCGTGTTATTCACAGAACTCTTCTCCAGTACCATATCTGAAATGAAACAATTTCCCCCGCCCCATCAGCTTTCTTCACTGTCTGAATTTCACACCTGTACATAGTGATTGGGTGGACGATTTTGGCCTTCATGTCCAGTGACACATCCTTACACTTAAAGATATTTTCTACTTCCTTCATAGCTAGCTGTACAAGTCTTTGATTTCTTGGCTGCAGTCTCCATTTGGATGAAGCCAAAAACTAAGCACTCACAACCATTATTTCAGCAAGGAAACTTTGTCCCATGAGTATCAAGGAAGAAAATGGGAAATGCAGAAAGGAGCTGATCTCACTTGAAGGATATATATTCAGGATGCAAGTGAAAGCTCCTATCCCTGGAGAAAATTATGCTATTGTCATTTCAACATCTATTCTCTTCTCCATCCGATAATTCAGAAATAAGAAAGGTAGGAGGTAAAACATGGTAAGAAGAAAAGTCTCCTGAGCCTTGTCCCTGCATCGCACTGAGATTTGTAATACCCTGTTTTGATCAAATCGACAGGCAATGAAAGTGAGTCATTTCCGTAAGCTGAAATGTTAGAACCATTGAAAAAAGAAAATCTCAGGAGCAGAAAGAGATTCTATCCAAGTGTGAAAAAGCCCTCTAGGCTGCTCATGAGAGTGAAATATTTTGTTACTTTAGAGACAAGAACATTCTCCAAGGTTGTGGCATCTGTAACTTTGGTTGTAGCCAGTTGTTAGCATTTCTCCTGGGTTTAATGCCCAAATGGTGCATGTGATCTGTCACCCATAGCTTGGTTTAGCTGGAGATGGTCTTACTTTTCTGCTCTTTTGAAAACAGGCTGGATTCAAAAATGTAAATGGAAGAGAAGAAAACTATTGAGAAGACGTTACAAATTTCAAGAGGTAAAATGGATGAGAGAAACTAATTTATATTCAACTTTTCAGAAACTCTCCAGTTTATTAATGTGGGATGTTTTGCCTTTGTATCCATGATTCAAAATGGCAGCAAATGGCCCAATATTGCTGCATGATATCATGCCTGTGTTGTTAGCAGGAAAAAAGAATGCCAAGCTTCACATAGCAAAGGGCAACCTGAATGTTGATAACAACAATGGCAGCAATCAGGCTGATCTACAGCAGCAGTCCCCAACCTTTTTGGACCATGGGCCGGCTGGGGGGGTGGGCTCCATGCGCTGAAGTGTGACACTGTGTGGGCGGGCGGGGGCAGAGATCCATCTCTGTAGCCAAGTTCCGAAAAGTTCACAGACCAGTACCGGGCAGCAGACTGGGGGTTGGGGACCCCTGATCTACAGGATAACCTCTTCTGCTCATTACCATTCACACTTATAGAAAAACAGCCCTGACAATTGCTTTGCATTTGAGTGAGTGGTGAACTGATGAAAAAAGGAGTGAGCTTCTGGGATTTTTCCCTTGCTTTAAATGTCCCCAAAGTCCAGTTTCAATGTTATAATTTTTGTTTGGGCTGCTCCCATTGTTAGAACTGCCTTATAGGATACTGCTCTGCTGTGCTGCACAATAAAATAGTTGCACTACCATGTAGCTGTAACCAATAATTTTAGAACATTTGTAAAGGGTGAAAACCCCACAGGGGGCTCCTAATGGAAAACACAGATCTAAGCACTTAGAAAGAATCCTAGCTGTAGAAAGAGGCTTATGAAAATGTGCAGTTTCTTTGTGGCATTGAAAAGACCAGCAAACCACAGTACCACAAGTCAGCAGAGTGGATAAAGAGAGAGAATATTGGATAAGCCTTCAAGTGTACCAAGAGGGAACAGAAAATGCAAGTTAAAATATATTTGGGAAAGTGTGTTTCATTAAATGAAGGCTCCTCCACTCCACATTGTCACTGAATATTTTTCACTGGATTGAATGGCCATCAGAAGAGGGAGACCCTTTCAAAAAGAAATTTTGGTACAATGGATTATGCATTTAGCATAGTTGTCAAGATGCTGAAGATGCAGTCGTCTTATTTTGTAAATCTTCTTTGCAAGGCAAGAGTCTCCATCAAGCACTGTTCTTTAGATCAGGTTCTGGAAATCCAAGATAGATTCCACTCCCCCACTCCAATATATATAGGAGTGTGTATGTATATCTACTGCCTGTCCTCGCCCAAGGCCCACTCAGAAATTTGACCAGAAATCACAATGGAATGATAGAAATGAGTGTACTTTTCCCAGTACCTGTGACAAAACGTTTAACCAAAGAGCTACATGAATGCTATACCCTTGCAGATCCAACCCTGCATGATTCTGCTAGGCTTTTGACTCAATGGGTCAGCCAAGATGTTGGGGCTGTTATGAGTGGTTTCACGATATAAGAGCTACTCCCATCCACACATTCTAAAGTTGCCCACCAAAGAGGCCTGGAACAATGTTTCAAACCACTCTGAGGATTTTACTTGAGTGCCATACGTTTGAGCTTGACCACCTGGTCAGCATCACCAATGGTCAGCAATTTGGAGCATGGTAGTTCAAACTTCCAGAACACAACACACTGGACAAAATCCAGTTTATGGAGAGTTTCATAGCGGAAGTTGTTAATCATCAGATGCCACAGGTAGCAGTTAATTCAAACTAATAGGCTCCTAATAGCCTGAGAGTTCCTGGGGCTCCCTTTCGCTCTGGGAAAGCCTTTAAGAGCCTTGGGATGGGGAAGGATTATGTTGTGGAAACACTCTGAGTTCAGTCACATGCCCACTTCTATCATGAGGTGCATTTAATGCCTGTCTACCATCTCCACCATTTTGAGCTGACACCAGGGCTCACTTACTCAGCATGAAGGCTTTTCATGTGTGCGATGAGCTTACTTCTCTCCCAACCATTGCCTGCTGCCATGTCTGTTACATCACAAAGACTCACCCATCTCATAATACAGTGGACCCTCGACTTACAGACGGCTCGACTTACAGACTTTTCGAGTTACAGACTTCTCTGGCTGCAAAATTTAGATTCGACTTGCAGCCAGAGAATCGACTTACAGACCAGAAAAAAACCAAAATGAAATAAAAATAGAATAAAAACCACTGGTTATGGGATTAATTGGTTTTCAGTGCATTGTAGGTCAATGGAGATTCGACTTACAGACTTTTCGACTTGCAGCCACCATTCCAATACAGATTAATTCCTTAAGTAGAGGGTCCACTGTAAATGCCCACCCACTAGTCTTAGGTGTTGGATGTTGAACTTTTAGGAAATGGGATGTTGTTGACCTTGTAAACCTAGTCCTACACCAACTTTGCTTAGTAATAAAACTTAAACTGCATTAGAACTTCCAGCGTTCCTTGTGCTGCTGCTTAAGGTAAAACACCAAGTTGACATGAGCAGTGCTTAAGGATTGTGCACCATAAAGGGTGGATGGGGGATCCAAGCAGAAAGTGTGCAAGTACGAGGTTACTGTCAATACTTTTCCTGACCAAGCTCCTCTCTTTCTAAGAATATAGCCAGAACTGCAACTGTTCATCCCTTTCGTGACATGGTGATAGAGTAAGCAAGCAAACAAGCATCATCAGGCCAATTTCGGCCTGATTTGCAAAAGCTGGAGACACAGAAAACTGAAAAACTGTACAGCCAACGCCCTGAGGTATACCATAAGGAATATCTAATAAAAGTATAACAGCAACATGAATTTTAGAAATGGTCAACTGGTCAGCACAGCCTCACTTGCATTTTGTAGAATTTAGGTAACTCATTTAGCCATACCAGGAGTGGATAGCTACACTGGAAGTAGAGGGTGTCACACCACCTACAGTGGGGGTGCAATTGCATTGACAATTTATCCCACAGTTTGTGTCAGAATTGGCATGCTTAAAATCAAAGTATTTCCTGATGGCTATACTATGTATACTATGTACCACCGAAGAATTGATGCCTTTGAATTGTGGTGCTGGAGGAGGCTCTTGAGAGTCCCCTGGACTGCAAGGAGAACAAACCTATCAATTCTAAAGGAAATCAATCATGAGTGCTCACTGGAAGGACAGATCCTGAAGCTGAGGCTCCAATACTTTGGCCATCTCATGAGAAGAGAAGACTCCCTGGAAAAGACCTTGATGTTGGGAAAGTGTGACGGCAAGAGGAGGACGACAGAGGATGAGATGGTTGGACAGTGTCATCGAAGCAACCAAGAGGAATTTGACACAACTATGGAAGGCAGTGGAAGACAGGAGGGCCTGGCGTGCTCTGGTCCATGGGGTCACGAAGAGTCGGACATGACTAAACGACTAGTTGACGACGATACTATGTAAAACTAAGTGTGAGGAAGTCTTTTTCCATGGGAAATTGTTTCTTTATATTCATATGGCAGGGAGTGATTTATTTTGCTCCAGTTCATCTGGTATCACTTTTCCCCATTTTCTGGACATCTGTGATAATCTAGCCTGATGCAAAGGGATAGTGGATGGAAGGAGCCAAGCTGCTGTTGGACCTGGTTAGAAAAAACAAAAGGAAAGCTTTTCCGGAGCTGCTTCTGCTACTGCTTCAGCTCCACCTTTAGCTTCAACGTGAGCTTCTTCCAGCCCGTTCCCCTTCTCAGAAGTGGCTTGGTTTTGGTGCCTCTTGCTCAGCTTAGGATGCCATCCTCCTCCTTCATGCTCAGTTGCTTCCTCTCACCAAGTTAATTTTCACATCCAACCACCTTTTTCTTTAATACACGGGAAGAGACTGTGCTAGACTAACAGACTGTTATGTCAATTCAGTGCTGCATCACCTGTTAATCTCTTTTTTAAAAAATAAGGGAGAAGTCCATAGATGAAGGAGAGGGGTGAAGGGGTGCTGAAGTGTGCTTTTTTGGGGGCAGGGGTTCTATCTTTCAGCAATTTTAGGTGCAGTGTTCTCTGGGGATAACTAATCATTTCCTTTGTGAAACAGATGTTTCAGCAGTGGAAACTATCAGGGCCAGGAAATCAATCAGCATGTGTAGTTGCACCCTAGGACATTGATCTCTAAGAGTTAACCCCTCCAACACAACATAAGGTCCTCCAGATTGGCTTCTGTTGACTTGCTTTATCTGCCTCATCATCTAAAATCATCAACAGTTGTGACAGCACAGAAACTGCCTCTGATTCTCTGACCCCCAACTACAAAGGGATTGTGAACCTCCAACTGGACCAACAATTTTGGATTTCTAAGAGATTGTTCTTTGTTTAAAGTAGAGGCCAACATGTAATTTTTTTAATGAGTTTTCTTACTTCTAGCAAAATCAGGGGGCTGTTAGGATAAAATCTAACTCCCAAAGAGCTGTGTTCTAGCGAAGAAAACATATTCTGTTTTACATCTTAAGACAACATGCAGACTACACTGCTCTGACATTGAACTTCCTCTTACACCACATGCACACTGTCAAGTATCATCAAATTCATCATTTGAGGGAGCCCTAGATCCACTGCCACCATGTCAAGAATCTTTAAAACATGTCAGGATACTCAAACACATTCCTTGCTGCCACTTTCCCCAATTTAGAGTAAAAAGGCTTTGGGGGAACCCTTGTCCTTGATATATACTTCGTAGCAGAATTTCCAAGAGCCAAAACCACTGGATATAGAACTAAACCACCACCCCCACCCCACTGGTAGCCAATAAAACATTTGTGACAGTTTTTGTAAAATTTGTTAAAAGAAAGCATATGAGGAATAGAAAAAACCAATTGCTATCAATGGAAGAGAATCATTTCAAAGTTACAAAACTAAGATACAAATAAACAAATAGAAAAAGCAGGACTCCCAAAACTTACATATTCCTAACTTACAGACAAATGACTTCTCAGTTGCTCCTGAGCTACACAGGATGAGCTTCCTTCTCTTCTCATGGCTTCAGGGTGAGAGACACCTAGACACTCTCAACCTCTCACTCTTCTCCATACCTATCTCTCTGCTGTAAACAAAGCACTTGTTGCTAGTAGCTTGCAAGCTGCTTTTGAACCCAGCTGGAAGCCTGTACTGTTTGACCAAAAGGTATTTCACAAGTACAGCCAGAGGATATAGAGACATTGTGAGTATACAGAGACAAGGAGGCACCTCCATTTCCATGACATCAAAAGGTTCTTTGAACACAGGATGTCCTTTGATACTTTTAAGATGCTAGAGGATGGGAAAACTCACACCTCCTTGCCCTGCCCATTTGGTGCAGCAGAATTACAGCCTATTAATTAATTCCCCTAATAATGAATATCCCATTTTTCAACACAATACTGTATTTAGGATTTCATCTCTCCCCATGTGCGCACACACATACACATACACATATACACACAGACACACAGACACACAGACACACACACACACACACACACACACACACACACACACACACACACTGCTTTTGCAACATCACAGAGAGATGTTTTATTCTTGAAAGCTTTGCACATAAGTTTTCAGCTGGCCTAATAAAGGCATCACCACAACATGGATTTTGGAATTTGTCTTACAACCCATGCGGCTTGTCTTCCTGTATTCTCTATGGACAGGACATTGTAACCCAACTGACACAGTGGTATAGGATTGTTAAGTCTTATCAAACACAAAATTCTCTGAGGATGAAAAACAGGCTGCGTTCATTAAAAGAGCATTCAGTGACCCTGTGGTGATAAAAAAATGTGTGTACGCATACACATACATAAAGAGGAGAGGAGAGAAGTGTTGAACAATCCATGTTTGTACAAAGGCAAGCAGAAAGCTTCAATAAATCTGCAGAGAGTAACAGAGATATGAATGCTACCACTGTTACGCAAAGAGTAAAGGTCGATGTGTTCCTAAGAGATGCATCCAAATGCAGGTCCAATACACTTTACTGTATGAGGCACATGGAAAATGATGATCCTGCTAATGAAGGCTCATAGGGCTGAAATCCAGCCATTTTGTTTTAGCACAGGGAGTGGAAAATCCCTGCAACCACCTTTTCCCATCCATGTCAGTAGAAGAATAATGATAACCAATTAAGTAGCCTGCATTTTGGTGCATGTTCAAGATGCTCTAAATCAGACGGTGGAAAGGTTACAGTCTATTTTGGACTACAGTTCCCAGAATCTCCAAGCCAGCATGGCCACCATTCTAGCGTTGTTATTCAAAAGCTAGCTTTGCTCTGCCCCAAATATGCTGCGTGGGGCAGCTGCTTCACTCTCTAGGCAGTTGGTCCCTGCTGAAACCGCCTCGTGATAGGAGGCAATCATACTGACTGACTGCTACCAACTTATCTACTTTCAGGCCCTGAATTTTTCCAAACTTACCGAACAGCTTCAGTCCTGCTTAGCTGATTAAATCTGATGGGCTCACAGCCCAGTCTCACCACCACAGGGCAAATAACATCTCACTTTTGACAGATGAAACAAAGCCTCCAAAGGCATTGATTCCTGAAGAGACAGCACCACTTATATCACACCGTATAGAACCATCTAAAGAAATGGCTTCATAGGATCAATATGCTGAAACAGATATAGGACTCGGGGAGAAGGGAGGACGGTCTTTGTCAAAGCTTGTATTGTTGTTTTGGCAATTTAGAGAAAGCACCTCAGATATACTTAACTTGCTCAGGGAAATGAAAGGGGTCCAAATAGCTGTAAAAAGGCAATTCTTAACTCCTGCTTCATTATTGTGTGAATTCCTTTCATCTTCTTTAAGTATAACAATCCCCGTAGTCACTTATCAGTTAAAGCTTGAACTTAGGATATTCTGCAGAGCCAAGAGCACAGGCCATTACCACTGAAACAAAAGAAGCAATGTTCAGTCAACAGCAGTAAAAAAAAAAAATTACTCTGGGTACACACAGTTGTTATACTAAAACATTTTAGAGCTAATTCTAAGCTACATCTATGCCCGAAAACTCACACAAAACAACTGGAAATCCATAGCAGAAAGGAACTTCATGGCCCTAAACTGATGAGCTCCACAGGCTTCTATGAGTTTTGAAGGCATGCTCAGAGACTCCTTTTCCAGGTACATATGGGAATTAATAATAATCAAGCACTGTCTCAGTTCTAACTTATGATGGTCCTTTTCAGGTAGAGAGTACTCAGATGTGGTTTGCCAGTCCCCTCTTCCGGGGTGCCCTGGGACTGTGCAGCTTGCCTAAGGCCACACAGGCTGGCTCTACTCGCAGGAGGCACAGCGGGGAATCAAGCTCCCAAGCTCTAGCTCCACAGCCAGATACTAAACCAGCCAGCTACAGATGGGAATTAGGATACTGGAATATCAGTCTTCATGATTGGTAGATAATATGAAGTGCCTGGATTGGCCAGAAGAGGTATAAACAGCAAGAGAGATTTTAGCTGAGGGTATCTCCTCTGCCCCACTTTATTGTATTAATAAAAGAAGAAAAACAGATAATTTTCTTTGAAATAAATATTTCAGGAAACCAGGCCATGGTTGTATGGTCTGAGGTTTGTTTTAACCTCATGAACAGTTTTCATTGAACATCAAGTATATGAAGAAATCCATCTTGAAAATATAGAGAGAGGGGACATAAAGCAGAATATCAGAGTTTTAAGTCTCATAAATTGGTTAGCACCCATCTGCAAAATCAAAGTTAGAAATACATTGGTTTTCATTTCTATATGTATAACATAAGCAACTCCTACATTTATTATAAAAGCAGGCAATTCTGCATACTTTATGCTTTCCACATCCATCTGTTTACACATATATGCATGTAGGGAGCTTGTAGGGGGGTGATTTTTTTCTGTTGATCACAGGACGCAAGAGGAAATGTGAGTCAGTCTGGAGTCCACACACCAAAACCATGAGAGACCCTTCTACTTTTTAAAAAGTCAAAGCCTTTAACTTCAGTTCAAATATATGATAGCTTGAACAATATAGGGTGGAAAAGGTATGTCTGCTCACACACAAAAAGCACCTCCCACCTCAGCTCTTGCCTCATGAGCACATACTTCTTCAGCAAATCCTAATGGCTTGTTCTCCTCTTCCTTAATCTGGAGAACCGTTAGATGATAAGCAACAGACAGGCTGGATTGTACTAAGAAAAAGAATGAAATAAACTGAATCCTGAAAGAAAAAAGTTACTGCACATTCAAAGCCAAAAAAGAAGAAGAAGAAAGAAAAAAGAAAAAAGCAAGGCAGAAAAATCATGTCTCTGAGTTCAAGATTTAAAAAAAATACAAAAGTGGTAAAAGAAATTGGAAAGCAATGCAGGCAATCTTAGAATAACCAGCCCAGCCAAAATCGAATACAGTTCATGATGCAACTATGGTAGCTCACAGCCAACTAGTTCTCTTGCATCTTCAGTGATCCAATGATTAGCTAAAGAGGTAAAGGTAAAGGTAAAGGTTCCCCTTGACAATTTTTGTCCAGTCGTGTTTGACTCTAGGGGGCGGTGCTCATCCCTGTTTCCAATCCATAGAGCCAGCGTTTTGTCCGAAGACAATCTTCCGTGGTCACATGGCCAGTGCGACTTAGACACAGAATGCTGTTACCTTCCCACCGAGGTGGTCCCTATTGATCTACTTGCATTTGCATGCTTTCGAACCGCTAGGTTGGTGGGAGCTGGGACAAGCGACGGGAGCTCACTCCGTCGTGTGGATTCGATCTTACGACTGCTGGTCTTCTGACCCTGTAGCACAGGCTTCTGCGGTTTAGCCCACAGCGTCACCATGTCCCTCTAGCTAAAGAGAGGAAGAACCAAATGCCTGAAAACTCTCACACATAATTTAAAAATCCCATAATAAACCTAGTTGCCTGATACCAGTGAGGAATCAGCTGATGCCTGATCAGTAGCATCCCTACTGACACCACAGATTATCTTTCTCAGGATGTTAACCCTTTCTAACCTTTCCAGTTGCAAGCCTGAAACACAAAAATATGCATAATGACACTGTCGAACCCTCTATCACAACAGGAGTGCATCACAGAACTGCTTCCCAGTCAAGGAAGCTCAGAAGGATACATACCAGGGTTAGGAGTTCTGATGTTTAAAACCAGTTTAAGGCTTTTATAAATATGCAGTGAGGTAGTCTTGGAAACATGACCATCTCACAGTCCCATCCTTGCCCCACCTCATCTCAAACCAGATACAGCAAGCCATTTTGTCCCCTTTCCACCCACTGACACAAGAGAGTACACCTGATCCATCCAGACCTGTAGAATTGATGTCCATGCCTCATTGCTACTCTGTCACAAGATTTACAAGAAATTGTGGGCCTGTTATCTGATATTAGATTTGTATGCATGTAGCTTGTATGGGTGTGCAAACATGTGAACACACAAATATGTGTGCATCTATACACATTTATTTATTTATTCATTCATTCATTCATTCATTCATTCATTCATTCATTCATTTATTGCAGCTCTCTTTGACAAGTTGACCTCTGCTAGCTGCCTCTGCCATTCTCCTTCTCTGGTCCCTGACAAAACTGACAGTCAAAAGGTTGTAAGGTATTTATAACTATCACAGATGACAGAGAAATTTCATCTTTTTAATTACACTCTAGATAAGATCAGAGGTGTTTATGCTGTTGTAACCCCCCACTTTTCCTTCTGAAAAATGTGTATATACACACCCACCCTGATACGCTCAGCAATTTTAATTTAAGAGAGTAAAAATGACAAGGCATCAGTGAAACTGGCAATGCTTTCCCCCAAGCTTCTTACATCCTTGGAGAACAGAAGAGAGGAAAGAAAAAGATGGGTGCATACTCATAAAATAATTTCAGGATTGCAGGACAGGGTCTACAAGCTCCAAGCTAGGCAACTCTGGGAATATGTAAATGGCATTAAAAAACAAACAAGCAAACGGGGAAAGTATAATTATTTTGAGCTTGCATTAAGTAGTGCAGCTAGAAGAGGATTCCAGAGCAGCAGTTGAAGAATTTTATGCTTTATATGTAATTTCAGTCTAAATCATCATTTAAAGTGGGAATAAGGATCAAGGATTTAAGCCAAAGGGCTTGCAGTTAAGGTGCAACACAGAGAGAGAGAGCACCAAAACTTTTGGGATCACTAGCCAATCTGACTTCAGAACATTTGTTCCTGACTCCAAGCATAATAATTAGCTAGATCCTAAAGAGGAACAAAACCTATACCTATGATCTTTTCTCTGGCACTAAACAAAATAGAACCATCTTGTAAAAAAGATGCCGGTGGATGGTTTCTGCTTCTCTTTGTCTATTTCAGTAAACTCACTCAGCACAATGGTACATCTTTTCTGTTCAAAGCTGCTTCTGTCTTCAAGGGCTCATAAAATCAGAGTTCATGGGCGAGAGAAAGAAACTGGCATTCTTTAAGGGGAATAATAATAAAAAAGAAAAAACTGTCATGAAATATTTTGCAGCTCACAGGCAAAAAGGAGCCTTTCAGTGCCAAATATCTGACAATATGAATAGCAAGAACTTATATTGTATGATGAGATCAGAGTGGCTTTTTGCTATACTTAAGGCAAAAAAAAGGTTCCCATTCTCTAACCAGCTTTTTTCTTCCAATGGTTTATGCAGAATGAAAAGATGATAATTGCTAGTCAGAAACTCTGAAGAAGGTTAAATGTAGCAAGTGGGGCTGATTGACAAATCCTTCCTAATTTAGTATTAACCACCTGTGAGGATGTTGGAGACTCAAGCAGCACAATTGTGTTTGTAGGGAGCTGACCCTACAAGAGGATTAAGGACCAACTGAAAACCAAGGGCATTTCGTATGCGAAGATTAAATTTTCAGTCTTTTGGTTTTTCAAAATCCTATTTATGCTATTAGCATTAATATTTGCAATGCTAATGAGTGCCAAAGCCAATGTATGTCTTATGTTCATATAACCCAAACTAAAGCAAGAGACACCTTAAGCTTCATTCCTGAAAATGCCATATCTGATTGGGTCTTTTGACAAAGAAATACATGCAATGTTTCTTGCTAAAGGACTACAACAGCCTTTAGCAACCCAGTGTCCCTCAAGGTATGTTGGGCTAAGACTTCTAAAAGCTCTCTGCCAACATAGTGTGTAGTGACAACACAAAAGGACAGATTTAATCTTGTCCCAAACCTACCACTACCATCGCCAACACTAGATACACACACACACACACACACCCATTTACACTATAACCAAATATTAGTCAAACAAGATGGAGGCATACACTAGAGAAGAGCATATGTCAGTGACTCTTCCTAGATATCTGGAGGCAAGTATCTCTTAACTGTGCTATTGGTAACCAAGTTCCAAAGTTAGGCTTACAAACAAAGGGTTTCTTCCTTTCTTTATATTTAGTTTGGGCTTAATTATGCCTCCTTCTCAGAAAACCTAGAACAGAGATAAGCAAGCTCTGAAGATCCACTGCAGTCCACTGGGGATCCACTGAGGGCCACATTACCTCCCAAAATAAACCAAAAAGGAAAAACATTCTGTCCAGTTCTGGTTATTTGGGGGGAGAGGGTAACAGTTTTGAAGTCTTTGCCTAGGTTTATGTTAAAATGTAGCTTATGGGACACAGCACCTCAGGAGTCTACGTATGCCTTGCCAGCAAATCTAACCCCCAGACTCCCACATCTTGGGAGAGGGTTGGAGCCCACAAAACCAGCCAGGGAGACAACATGTGGCGCATGTGCTGGCTGATTCCCACTGCTGGCCTGGAACATCCTCTGGATGCCTTGGTAGCGGTCATCTCCATGTGTACCTGGGAGGCTGCCAAATAACAGCATTTATTGATACTTTAAATACCAAGAAAATAACCTGTCCTCTTCCCATTCTCTAGAAGGGCTTTTGAAAGTCTTTGTCTTTACTCTCTATAAAAATATATATCCAACTGCTTAGTTGGTTCTTTTGCATACCCCTATTAGTCTATTCACCAGCTAATCATTCTTTAATTGATTGACAGTGAAGATTGATTTAACCTTCTTATACCTTCCTGGAGCATAGGTAAAAGGGGCAAGACCTACAGGGCAATCGTGTTTAAAGCTTGATCTTGTTATGGCAGTGATGTTCTTAGCCTCCTGATGGTGATGGTTCTTCCTCCCTCTGTCCTTTGCTTCCTTCAGTCTTGTTATATTCACTGTTCTTTCTTTATCTGTGTTTGGCCCTGACCCAACCATAGTCTGATTTACCTCCTTCACAGCTGCAATTCCAAATTCTCTCTTAGCTCTACAAGAGATTGTTCCTGTCTCAACTATAATAACCTTTCACATCGCTGGAAACTTTGATGTTTTGAGGTAAGATCTAAATTTCCAGAAAGGCCGTGGATATATTGAAGCCTATGCTTATTTTCACTATCACTATTTCTCTTACAGGGGATGTAAAAGCCCTGCGAGCTTTTGATGAGCAAATTACACTTCACCATTTTTTTTTTAATTTTATAATGTGTGTTTATAAAAATTGAATTTTCTTCTCAACATTCATTCAAAAATAGATTGCTATTGCCTGGCAGTAGGATTTTCATCTTCCGCTTGTTTAGTATCTGAATACAGATGACAGATATTGAACAACCTATTGGCAAAGCCCTATCCATATAATAATTTCCTTCAAAGTAAAGCCCAAAAGATCAAAATCATCTGGGTGAACTGGAAGAAACCTAAATGCCGATTTAATATCACATTTTCCTGATTCTGCACTGACCCCGCAACTCTGCACCATGCACACAGCTTTGTCAAAGGATGTGTATCGCACGCTGCACAGTTCTTGCAGGATTTTGTCATTAACTGAATCCCCTTCAGGAAACGACAAATGGTGAATTAACCTGAATTCACCTGGTGCCTTTTTTGGCACAACTCCCAAAGGGGAGACTCACAGATGCTCAACTGGAGGAACTGGGAAAGGACCCATCCCGCCTTAACTTCCTTTTTCTCCTAACTATCTCCTCCTGCCCCTTGACAGATTTCAAATTATCAGACCATGTAACAACTCTGGTACCCATGACCAGTATATGAAAACCAAACCTAAAACTACCTAACAAGAACTTACCGACCCTTCTGTCAGGGTAACGTTTTAGCCATCTCTCCAAAATTGATGCTCTAATTGGGCTAGGACCCCTTCTGAACATTGGCTGGAGCTGTGGGCAGCTTACGGTTACCCCCGGCATCCCTACCTGCATTACCGCCAGGTCGGCCTCTTGGGCAAGTTGACGAGGCATGTGAACCATTGCAGGTGGAACATGATGCCTTGTGCCTGAACCTACACAGTCTCCTATTGCAAGTTCCTCGGGCATTGAATTCCCAGCAAAACAGGTGGGGTTGAACCACCTGACCAACTGCCATGCGGGAATTGTTGGCTTGTGCCCTTTGCACCAAATGCCTGCTATCAAATATATCGCCCAATACTGGGCAGAATGGGGTCATCAACTGTAGCCACAAGGCATCATGCGGAACATCCCATCGCATGCTGGGGTGCAGCACCACCCTCATTTGGAACCTTCAGCATAAAGAAGCCACACGTGGCCAGGGAAGTCCACGTAGGGCCTATAGATAAGGTCCATATACTATATTCAGGCCCCATATACTGTATTAAGGACAAAGCCCTTTCAGAATGTTCATGAACCACTGTTCCTGCATAAATGAAAAACCCAGGCAACCAATTTGCCCAGCATCTAAATAGCTTACACCTGCGCAGCTTCTCTTTCTCCCTCTCTTCCTCCTTATCATTCCTCTTCTCCTTGATTTTTCTGTTCAGTAGTTCAAAGATGTACACATACCTATCTTTTCAAATTTTCTCTACAGTGGCTGGAATAAGGTGATCTCCCAATGGCGGGGACTGATCAGCCTCTGGGAGAGCACTCCTAGCCACTGAGTTGTACCCTGTATCCACCACAGCCAGGGGTGCTGTTTCCCCAATACCTCCCGGCCCACCAGCCTGCTGTATATACGGTTGATTAGGGGATGTACCCCCAGTGCACCCTTGGAGAGTGTGATGACCTAAAACTGGTGTTTGCAGAGGTAAGGCTGAAGGGACTGGCACCGTAAGGCTCCCGCTACTCCATGGCCAAACCCCTACGTATAGTGTAGTGCCCGGTGTAACAGTACCCTCACCTGGTTGTGCCACTCCCATCAGTACCGACAGTGCACTTGAAGTCACTGGCTGCCCCTGTGCAGTGCCGGCTCTGAGTTCCTCACTCAATCCTTGTCAAACTGCCCCAGCTGCCACGGGAGCATCCCTCTGCACCTGTTCTTCAGGTTTTTTGTTTGTGTGCTAGATGCTGCCAAGCTTGATCCGCCACGCCCCTGCTCCGCTGTCCACGAACATCTTTGTTGATGCACTGGCATCCCAACCACTGAAGATGCTCCTAATGGGCTGCCACGCTCCACCTCCAAAGCAGCAATACAGGATAACATGAGATCACCCATCCTTTTGACCTCAGCCATTTTCTGTGCTTTAGACTCTCTACGGGACCTGCACACCGCTGATGTACCAGCACCCTCACTCCTTTGTGGTCTTTCCCTAACTATTTCCTTTCAAAATCCTCCCCCAAAAGAACAACACATATATGGAACACTCCCCCTTTCAATAACAGGCTGGAGCTCCACTCTGGAAACCCAGCTCTGTTCCTTGTCACTATTATTACTTTTGTAAAAAATAAAAAGTCTAGAGAAAAGCCTGCAAAGGCTCTCTCCCCTTTCCAAAGAGAGAAAGCCAAACCCCACTGGGGCTGAGCCGATGCCCAGCTGCCGCTCTCCATCGCTCCTCTTTGCACAACCATGCAGTCAAAACTGAAACCACCTGGTCAATGCAGCGCTGTCGACTGTCCCCTGCAAATCTGAAGCAGTGAAGAGGCCAGTGCTGGGCTGGGAAGCCTTCTTAAGGCTTCTGATCTCACCCTACTTTGCCAGCCTCGCAATGTCTCCTCTCATCCAGCCGTGCGGGCAAAACAGCCCCACATTGGGAGCTGCGTGCCTCGTGGAGAGGCCACTGTATAATAAAAATCATTCTAAAGGAATCTTAATTAGAAAAAAGTATATTTACATACAGTTGTGATCTTCAGTAACAATCAGAAGTATAAAAGAAAAGTTAAAACTCAGAATTTTATGTTCCATGTAAGATTGTTAATTTTCTCCAACATTACCGGCTCTTTGCCACCTATTCTTCATGACTTCTCTTTTCATGATATATGGTGGTTTTTGTAAATTTTGTAGATTTAAAGGCTGGCAGCAGCCTATAAATCTATTGCAACCCACTAATGCATGCCAACTTATTTTGATAGGACTGTGTGAGGAAGTTGCCACTGTTGGCACTCCTGTTGCCCCAGCCCCTCCTCAGATGCTCAAGACACCAGCTGCTGCTATTTTTAAGAGAAGCATGAGCCAAGAGGATCAGCTTCTATCTTGCTCAGGTCTCTCTCGCTTCCAGCAAAACGTTCTGAGTGGAACCTGACTACAACCTCTCCTTTTCCTGGCCTTAGAGGAGAAGCTGGATCCTGGTGTCTGCTGCTCTTTCTACCATACTTTTAAACCAGGTAGGCCTGAGACAGGCCCCCGAGAGGCTCCTCTGTGTCACTTTCTGGGCAGTGCAATAAAGCACTTGAAACGCTTGGCCTCTACAAACAGTGCAAGGCTGCTAAGATCATTCCCACAGAAAGGGCCATAGCATACAAATTGACAATTATCTGCCAATGCCTGCAAAGGCAGTCATGTCAATAGGCCAGGGTAAGGTGCTTTTTAAAATTGCTGGTCATTCAAATACAGATCTGATAGCAAAGTTCCTTTGGAGGACAATTTCATACCAGCTGAGCTCCCCACCGATAAACATAGGACTCCACAAGATGAATAGGGCCCACTAGCAAAAAACCTTTAGACGCCTAATGCCTCCAATCGTGTTTTAAGCTGTACACTAAATGGAAAGCATCCAGTGCAGGCACTTCAGCCTTGAGAGGCAGCAAACAGTTCTTCTTTATATTCTCAATCCTTCTTTCCCCCTCATTTGCTCCTCTATTCTCAGACCTGGTAACAGTTTTACAAGGACTCACTCCTGCTTGGGTCAATGTTTTCAGAACTGACATATTCCTTGCAAATTCTAAGCAGACACTTTTTCATGCTTACTAGTTTGGTTCATATATATATATATTTAAAGAGAAGAGACGACTCCATAATATAGAAACAATTTTAGCAAGCACATCCCAAGGTCTTCATTCTTCACAAAGAAGTTTGTCAGTAGATACTTATTCACTGCACTCAAGAGCATCTGAGGCAGAAAGCGGGTGGCAAAAGCTCATATTCCCATGAAATTTCCAATTAAGTTATCAGTCAGTACCAACATTTTGTCAGCTCCTGCCATAGAATTACTGATTTCATTAACCTGTTGGCAGTTAAGTCCGGGCAAATAATAAACCAAGCTTGTATCACCACACCAAGGGCAAAGGAAGAAACACTGATGGATTCAACTAATATCTGGTCATAATCACTAGTTTACATAGCTGGAGAGAACAAGTCCTCCTGCTGTGTAAAGATATTTCTTGAAATTTATTGGGTGGATAGCCCAAAGATAAATCAGGTTTGGCAGAGAGTTAAAGTAGACTCAGAATCTTGAGGGTTTCAGCCTTATTTTTTTCTTCTTAAAAAAGTCAATTTTTTTCTGGTCTCATTATCTTGAAGAAAGTCTTGGTGAGGCAGAGTATTTTCCAAAGAAGAATTGCATGGATCCTGAGGTTTTCTGTTTGTTTTAAGGAACTCACTGTGTAATTCCTTGCTTCGGAGCACAGTAGGATCATATCAGTATCACTGCTGTTTACAAAAGCAATGTATTACAATGTCCTTTGTTACCATGCTGGTTATCATGTTGATTAGGGATGAACTACTTGGTCAAGCCTGGAGCGTTCAGCCTGGAGGCAGGCATTGCATCACGGCCTCTCCCAATTTGAAGAGACCCTTGCCCAGCAGGCTGAGGCAAAGAGGAAGTCACAAAAGCAGCAAAACCAGGGAGCTGGACAGGGGACAGATTGGATTTGTCTTCAGTGTGGAAGAGACTGTCACTCTCGAATCGGCCTCCTCAGCCACACTAGACGCTGTTCCAAGTCCTCCATACAGAGCACGGTACCATAGTCTTTCGAGACTGAAGGATGCCTAACTTGGTCAAGAAGCCAGTTCTAGGCTTTAGATGGATCTCTTAGACTTAGCCAGAAGTGATTCAAGTCCCATCTAGTTCAATTTGTGCCTTAGATCCAAATTTATTTGTAAATTTGGTTTATTTATGTATTGCATTTATATGCCACCTTTTCACTGACTGTGGGATTCAATGTGACTCACAAAAAATTAAAAGAAGAATAATTAAAAACAGGATTTCAACAGCAGTTAAAAACTGTTAAGCAAAGAACCATTAACATCATCATATGGAAGAGATCACAAATATAAAAACATGTTCTAAAACGTTAAATAGATATATTAAAGCAAACGTAGGGCAAATAGCTATGTTAATATCATGTATCAATAACCAAAATCTTGTTGGGATAAAAATATTTTCATGAAAACATAGGAGAGAGGAGGCGAGTCTAGCCTCACAAAAGAGGGCATTCCAATTGAGAAGGTCTGCTCCCAGGTCCCTGTCAACCATCACTGTAAAGGTGACAGGACTGAGAGAAAGGCCTCCCCGGATAATCTTAAGATCTGAAGAGGGTTATATGGAGAGATACAGATTATCAGATGGCCTGGACCCAAACCATATGAAGCTATATAGGTCATAATCAATACTCAGTGTAGTGTACTGGATAGGGTAATGGACTAAGACTCAGGGGGCCTGGGTTCAAATCGCTACTCAGCCATGGAATCTCACCAGTGTTAAAACCACTCCTTAAATATCTCACCTATCTTGAAAGTCAGACACTGGTTTAGAACAGAAACAGCATCCTTGGTGTTAGGTGGAAAGGAGAGATGGAGCTGGGTGCCATTCACATCCTTGTGACACTGAGCTCCAGAACTCTGGACAACCTCTCATGTAAATCTTAAGCAGCACGAGGGACAAAACATAACCTTGTATGACACCATAGGTCAAAGGTAAAGGCATTGAGCAGGAGTCCCCCTGAACCACCATCTGAGTCCACTCTTCCAGGAAGGACCGGGGCCACTTCAAAATACTGCCTCCAAGTCCAATCCCAGAGAGACAGTGCATAAGGTTAGCATGGTTGATGGTATCAAAAGATGCTGAGAGGTCCAACAGAAGCAACAGGGACATATTCCCGGTGCAGGCTGTCCAACAAATTGAATAAAGCTTCCTCCACCCCATAACCAGGTCTGAAGCTATATTGAAATGGATCCAGATAATCCTTTTCATCCAGGAATCCCTGGAGTTAAGAAGCCACCACTTGCTGTAATATCTTGCCCAAAAACAGAATATTGGACATTCACTGATAATTATCTAATATGGTGAAGTTCAATGCAGGTTTTTTCAGTGGAGGTTTTACAACTGCTTCCTTTGGCAGCTTTTATAAGCCAGAAACGGCAAAGATCCAGCACACATGTGTTGGCTTTCATCTCTCCAAGGATCACGTCCACATCCTCAGGCTGCACAGATTGAAAAGTATCCATTATAACAGATGAAACAAGAGCCAAGACTACATCCACAGGCATGGATCAACTGCAGCATCTAAATCAGAGTGAATCCAAGCAACTTTATCTGCAAAATGTTATGCAAATTCTTCACAGCAAGGTGTCTTAGTGATCAGCATCCTGTATGTGTGGGCAAACATGGAATAAGCCCCTGACCACCCAAAACAGTTCTGCTGACTACCTATCTGCAGATGTAATGTTGCAGAGAATAAACATTTATCTACTGCAGACACTGCCACGAAATAGCCTTCAAATGTGCTCTAGCCCACGTTCAGTAGGATTTGCTCCAAATTTTCCACCAACATCCCTCTAGTCTCCATCCCCTTTGTTTCACCATCTCCAGCTCTCTAGTAAACTAGAAGGCTAATTTAGCTCCACCATTTGAGAAAAGACACTTAAGAGTAATCATATCCATGGATGGCTCTGTCCATTTCCCCATTCCAGAAGTCAACCAGGGCTTCCAACAGGACCAACTGCCATGGCAACAGGAAACTCCCCAAAAGCTCTCAGAAAACAATTCACCTCCATCAGATTCCTTGGTATGTGGGAGGGGGGGCTCCCCAAGGTTGCTAAGCTGTTGTCTGTTCTTCAGTGTAGAGCACACTCTCCTGGATGTGATGCAGCTGCTTCTGAGGGAAGAATGGCTACCCATCCTTCCCCTTTCTCATAGAGATAGAGAGCTAACTTCAAAGGCTCTTTTAAGCCTATCCTAATTGGCATTATGTAACCAGTACCCTATCTGAATTCTGTCAACTATCTGTATACTATCAACAATCTGTAAGGTTAATAAAAGGGAGTCCTCCTGGGGGCGTTGCCCAGAGTTGGTGTATGGAGTGGTGTGTGTGGAGGACTCTACTGGCAGACATCTCTGTCTGTGACTGACTTCTTCTCTCTCTAAGACTAATTGCTTTCTTAATTATCTGGTGATCACCTAAACTATCAGCCTTCTCATTTCGTGACCACTACAGGGATGAACCATTTTAATTGGTCCTCCACTCCTGCTGAGGCTCTGATTTCCAGTAAATCTAAATCCTATCAGGTAATGTTCTGACCATGACAACAGAGCCTTGGAAAGTTTCTCCACACCCAGCACAGATAAACAGGCCCAGAGTGTGCCTTGCACTTCCCATCAACTTGCCCTGAAAAGAATACAGGAAAGCTGTCAAATTTCAGATGGCTGGCTTCAAAGTTTTGAATACTAGACCTCTTCTAAAATGTGTCTTTTTTCAAAAAGCAAGCACAATTCTTTAAAAAAAGATACATTTAGCTGAGAATTCAGACTTGCCCACTCATGCTCTTATAAGTCCACAAACACATACAAACAAAGAAGCAAGCAATTGATAGAGAAAGGTTCTGGGTGGAAACCTTCTTTGCAAGTGCAACCTACTGTTTTCTTACAGACGCCGATCCCAAATGGTTTGTCTCAGTTCCACCACTACAGGTGAACTGCACTTTATGGGACTATTTACACTCTAATCAGTTGCTATTCAGCCCAGAGCACTTACTATGAGTAAAGGGGAGCACAATAGTCCCACTGTCTCTGTTTCCATTTGCATCCCTCTCTACGTATAGAAGGCAACAAGACTGAAGATGAGGCCCCATGCTAGTGACAAGGGCTCTCCTCATGAATTGAGAGTCAGGAAAATCAGCATCCCATCTCACATGGAGAGCCCCCCCCCCAGATGTCAGGGGCTCACCACCTCAGATCTATCACTCTCCATAAGTAGGAGGATGACAAAACTGGTAACAGAGAAGGTAAGGCTAGCATAATGAGGCCAGAAATCTGGAGCAGCAGCCTAGATGGACTGCTTGCAGTGGAGTATTTTTGGTCTCCACTAATACTCTGGGGACATATTAGTGAATAAAGTACTAAAGACACCTGCATTTTGTCATTCAAACTTGTAGCATTGTCGTCTTACTTCTAGAACAGTTTAAGATAAGAATGTCTTCCAAATGTGTGTGAATGGCTGGTGCAGACAGTGGGTAAAAGATCTGTCCCTCAAATGGCCTCACACTGTGGCAGGATTAAGCGTTCCTCTTTTTCCCTTCATCATCATTCAGGAATAGTTTTACCCTTTGACTAGAGTTCTTCATCATGGTATTAATGCCACCACAGACGTTTAATGGCCTTGTATGGAAAAATAGTCCATGCCAATGCAGGTTCTGTTGCTTTTTGATGCCATCACAAATTAACCAGGGCTGTGATGTGTCCATTGGACTATTTCAGCAACATGGAGAGGGGGGATTTGCTGCTTGGGTAATAGCCTATCCTCCATATTATTCTACCCAGGCTTCATGCTCTGGAGAAGACACTCATACAGAGCGTGTTACCATGGTCTTTCGAGACTGAAGGGCACCTAAGAAGAAGATGTGGGCAGGAGCTGCCTGTAGTATGAGCTGGGGAATGTCTCTTCCTGAAATAGTGAGCTGTGGAATGTCTCCCCTGAAACCATAAGCTATCTGAAAAGGCAGTTGAAGTTCATTGGCATGCTTTATATTCAAATAATTCTTCAGGACTCCTTTTGCATACAGACTGACATGTTCCCATGAAAATAGTGGTGTAGACCTGATGGAACAGATAGGCAATAACAAACACCGTGCATATACAGAGAGTAAAATTATACAATTCTGGTAGCGTGATAGATGACAAATCATTGCTAAAGTTTTCTGTGAAGCATAAAAAGGGAAAGAGCCGGATGTAAAACACACAGGAAGAAGGAGGGGGGGGAGTTTCCCCAGGTCTCATGTTATTGCTTTCTGCTCCTCACCCATTCTATCTTTCAACCATTACAGGTGCCTCAGCAGAACTTTGCTTTCTGACCTTTCCAATAATTACCTAACACTCTTGCAGAACATTTCAAAAAAGCCAGCTTCGCTTTAAAGCCATGATCTTTATCGAAGGGAAGAAAATATAGAATAAAATAAAACCAGCCAAGAAACATCTTTCTTTGGAGAATGAAAAGATGTTCTGGATAAAAAATTCATTAATCAACATTGTCAGTTTACAATTTTTTGTGCCTGCAAAGTCTGCCAGTCGGCATATACCTTAAAGGGCAGAAGACATCAAAGGCACTGAAGGCCCGGGCTCAGCTGTAACCTCCTGAAAAATGAACTCAGCTTAACTTTTATGGCATCCATAATTATGTAACTCATTTTGAGGCGTAAATAATTCAGCACAGATGAAAGGCACAATGCGGGAGTGGGGGTAGCTGTCCCCTTGCTCATCTTAATGATAAGATATGAGTCGATTAACCTTTGCAAACAATTTTAGAGGGGAGAAATCTCTCTCTCCGGCAAGCTAAGCTAACCCTTCATTTTCAGCTGACATTTGTTTTATTTTTAATCTAGGCGTTTGTCTAATTAAGGAGATAGATTGGCAGCTTAATTTTCATATAAACTCTTTAACATCAATGGGGTTGCGTTCTGCAAACCAAACTAAGATTTATTAAGGCAATAAAGGAGGCACTTCATAAAATTTTAAATGCCTGTTTCCCAGCTTCCTTTACACGTGTGGGGGGGATAGCTAAGGAAACCTCTTAAACTGAAGAAAGGTATCTGTAGGGCACTTGAAGACTGTGAGTCTTGTCTCTTCGAGACTGTGCACGTGCCTGCACAACAGAGACCCTTGCCACATTTAACAGTGTTGCCATCTATACACACACACACACACACACACACTGCCTCCCCCAGAACCCAGCCAGAGCTGGGATATCTGCCAGCTTTGCACCTTCTCATGCAAAGGGATGCACTGGTTGAAATTAATTGACTCATTTGCAAGGGCCTCAAAGATGAGGATGGGAAGAAAACAGATTAGAGCCTCTCTCTTGTGCTGCATCATCTGTTTACAGCAATATAATAAATCAAAACCAGAAGAGCCCAAGCACATTTTCTGCCTGTGCTGCAGGAAACAATGGGAAGCTTTAATTGCCCCCTTGAGAGACAAAAGCAAGAGACACTCTTTTTTTAAGGAGAAGGCTATAGCTTTAACACAAGGATATGGTTTTCCCCTTCAAAGGAAACCAGGGATCTGCCAGGTGTTGTGGGACCCGCATCCTCACGGGGATAGTTAGGGAAGGGGCATTTGTGGGTAATATTATTCTCCAGCGCTGGAAACCAAATAGCTAGCATTCAGATCTTTGCAGTCTGAATGCTAACAATTTGGTTTTTTAAAAATGTTTCATTGCCAGGTGAGGTGGGGAAAGAGGGAGGAAGGGAGAAACAAAGAAAAAAAGAACAAAAAAGAGAAAGGCATCTCACCAGCATTCATGAGATCATCACACTGATTAATGCAGGCCCCTTCATAAATCTCATTCTGCTGCTTATGGCTTACATGTCCTGACATGTATGGACATTACCCTTCACACTTTAAAAGGCATCCTTAAAACACTAGAATCATGCAGTGCAGTTCTGCTAATGTTTCAGTGTATATGATTAGGACCCCACTCAGTCAAGGGTGGTCTCCGTAGGGTCAAGGGATTTTCCAGATTGGCCAGCAGCCCAAGGGCCACACCCACAAGAGCTGTGGTTAAAGGAAAGCATAGAGTCCCAAAAAAAAGCTAGTCTGCATTTTTTTTTAAATAACTGGTTTATTTATTTATTTATTTATATATTATTTATATAACCTAGAGTGGTCGAAATGACTAGATAGGTGGGGTATAAATACAATAAATAAATAAATTAAATAAAATTAATACAATCATTAGTAATGGCAATACACACAAGAAATAATGTAACAGAATGCAATTCAATTTTTTTAAAAAAACCCTTTGGTTTATGAATGTGGGAATACTGTGATTCTCTATCCTTCATTCAAAATGCCAGGAAATAGCCTGATACTGCTGCACAATGTCATGCTCACATTGCCAGCAGGAAAAAACTTTAAATTGCCAAGCTTGACATAGCAGTCTGAATGGTGACAACAGCAATGGTAGCAAACAAGATGGTCTACAGCAGTGGTCCCCAACCTTGGGCCTCCAGATGTTCTTGGACTTCAACTCCCAGAAATCTTGGCCAGCAGAGGTGGTGGTGAAGGCTTCTGGGAGTTGTAGTTCAAGAACATCTGTAGTTCAAGAACATTTGGAGGCCCAAGGTTGGGGACCACTGGTCTACAGGATGCCCTCTTCTGCTCACAACCATTCACAAAATGACACCAAGCAAGGGGAAATACCAGAAAAATCCTTTTTTTCATCTATTTCTCACCCATACACAAAGCAATTGTTAGGACAAGTATAAATGGTAGAATCCCTTTGCCATAATAAATGCCAGGAAGGAATTAAAAAGTTCTTCTCCTGGGAGTCAGCTAATTGGGTCCTTACTGAAAGAGTCAAAAGTTCAGATTGCCCTGGAGCTGATTTCCCCTCTGAAGATTTGGGACAGGAGTCTGGTCTCAGAAATCCTGAGAGAATGTTTACAGAAAGCACTCTGACCTGGGAGAAAACATAACTGTTCTATGCTGAAAAACTTTGAATATGCCTTACAAAATTGTTACCTGGTGATCTTTGGCAAAATGTCTCTTTCTGGAAGACTGTCACTTCATTATTTTCTTACAGCAAGCCTGGCCTTTTACTTTTTGAAGTAAAACTGTCTTTTGACTGTTTCTGGGACTTTTCATTGCCCTTCGATAATCTCCATTCTTCTACTGTTGATGATTTTCAACGAAGTAGCCATGCTAGTCTATGCAAGCACAACAGGTAAAAGATCAAAACAAAAAGCAAAACAAAAACCCAACAGACAGAAACATTGTGGCATCTTGAAGACTTTTAAATTTATTACAATTCCAAACTTTACTTTTAATTGTATTATTTAAATTAGTATTTAATTATAATCCCCAACTTTATTTTTAATATGTTATTTCACTTTGTTCATGTTTTATTGCAGTTCTCTACTCTACTTTTAATTGTATTATTTAAATTCCAGAGTTACTTTGTTAGGCTACTGAGAAAAGGAAAAGAGGAAGCCACAGCAGCAGCAGCCTTAGAGAATCACAGCTTCATGACTCTCTGATGAATGAGCAAATCCCTAATCAGAGAGAGTAGAGGGAAGGGAACAAGCCCAGAGCCCTCAGCTGGCAGACAGGAAGTCTCAATCATGAAAGTATCGAAGAAAGACTGAACACTTCCTGCAACAATTAAGACAATTAGCATTGTGTTTACACTGTTTATGGAAGAAAAAATGACACCTGTAACCCGTAAGCCATTGATTTTTAGACATCGTGTGTAAAACATGAGGAAGAAAAGTCACAAAACAACAGAAACACAGGGGGATCTACTCTATAACCTTTTAAATATTGGGGGGAAAGAGTCTTGGATTTGCAAAAACTAGCTTGGTGGACTTTTTGATGCCCACCAATGCTCCAGAAAGAATGAGGGGAAGATTTTGACATTTATTTTAACAGTGCTTTAATTTTTGTTTAAATCTTATTTAACCTGGGGCATATGCATTATTGTTACCAAATATTCTGTCAACATTCCTATCAAGGCTGGCACAAGGCTGCAGAATTTTGAATTTCTGATAAACTTCTCTTCTGGCTACACAGCAGAAGTACAGATATCCATGGAGGAGACGAGGTATAAGTTTCCCAGAGTCCACCCCTTTCTCATTAACTGGCACTCAATAACTCACTCTGAGATGTTTGTAGAAGAAAGAATTTTAAAAAGCTTCTTACAGTTGCTTAAAATTACAGGTTTCTGTATACTGTTTTTTTCATGGCACAGATACTACTAACCAACTGAACAGATCAACAAGAAGAAGCAACTGTCACACACTCATGAAACAGAGAGATAGAACACTTTGCAGAGAGACAGGGCTGTCTTGGAATTCAAAAGATGTAAGGAATGATCGATTAGTGCAGGATAGCTAGGCAGTCACATCAGTCACTCAAACTTACTGACAGCATGCAAAGTTGTAAATAAAACTCCACTACCATGACTTGGGTGAGGCAATTACCTCAAGCAGCTGATTCTGAATACTACAAAAGGGCAGCTGGTTGTTTAATTTATTATTTCTGTTTTGTATGTTTTACTTTCAGATGTAGTTAAGGAATGTCTGATACCCAAGTAACTTGAATACACAGGCTATATTTGGTACTGTATTATGCATCTGGCCTGGAATGGACACAAGACTCCATCTGCTACAGGGACGAAAGTACCTTGGGCTCTGATTCAAAACTGGAAGACTACATTACCTTAAAAGGTGCTAGTAAGGCCTACATTTAGTGAAGCAAAATTAGCAGCACACTGCTCAAATTCAAGGCCTTTCCATAGAGTCCATTGTAATTCAAGGGTTGTTGGGTTTTTTTCCCTGTTCTTTTTTTTAAAATTACTGCTAAAACTGACACTATGTATTCACAGAGACAGGCCTATTTATGAGATTACTTTTAAGGTATACATGTAGGGAAGCATAATAACTGTATATATACATGATGCAGAGCTCATGTATATTGGACCTAAAGCCTGCTTGATACCATCATACATTCCCTTGATGTTACCTGTGTCCACTGCTATCTGTATCTGAGAGCAGAGCTGAAGCCAATAATCTATAGAACATCCCCTGGCAGTTTGTTGGATTTTGCCATGATCAGCTTGAAGAACCTGCAAGTTGTACTCACTAGGACAGGCTCTGTATGCTGCTAGAGCTCTCCTCTTATCCTCAATGGCTGGCATCAAGTCCTCTGAATGTTAAAACTGCCTTGTCCACATTTGGCAAGAAGACCAAAAAGAAGTCAGACTGGTTTGAAGCCCATTCAAAGGAGTTGATGCCCTACTCAATTCCATGACAATTGACAGCTGTCTTGTGTGTGTCACCTATTTCCTGCAGGATGTCAGAAAAGCCAGGGGTCATTGTCCAAACATTCCAGGTGTCCAGTTTTAGGGCAGAAGTTTTCTTATGATTGTTGCATGGTGCAGGGTTATCAATCTGCTTGTCGGCTTTCACCCTAAACCCCACACACCCCGTGACATTAACAGACCATGGCAATGCATGGCTGCCCAGCCTAAGGTGGGCAGTAGCCACCTAGTGAGGTGCAATGATCTCTCCCACTGCCAGACGTAGCCCCTGGCATCATCCTACCAATTGAGCAAAGACTTATAACCGGCAACTGCTACTTCCCATGTTATTTCAATGCTGTATGCGAAGCTGGAGTGTCCTCTCCAGAGCATGAAGCCTGGGTAAAATAATATGGAGGACAGACTGTTACCCAAGCAGAAAATTGCCCCCTCTCCACATCACTGGAATAGCAAGAGCCAATACAACTGGTTCCAGCGACATCGCAGGAGTTGCCAGAATGTCACGAACTGCCTCTAGGACTCCAACTCCGGAGTTTGCTTTGAGGTTAACTCCTGAAGCCCTTTCCATTGGTGAATATAGCCATAAAGCAGGGGAGGTTTGAAATTGGAGTTTTTCTTCTCCTAGATGGGCTGCCTTTCGAGGCTAATAAGCCCCACCTACCCAGGATTACTCATAATATGTTTAAATTTTTAATATCAAGGTTTAACACTACTGCTTTTCCAAGTTCCAGCATGAATGCTGAATGGCTCCAAGTTTGCCATAATGGGTAATATTCACTTGTTGTGCCAGAAACATTACCTAGGTGATGCACACAGACATGCCACTGGACCTTTTCTTTATTTCTTTGTTTAATCAAAATGCAACCTGTGTAAATCTAATAGCACTCCAAGAGAACTAATGGCCTGGTAAATTTTCAGGAATGCTGAGTTCAATGTCCCTATAGTGCTCTAATGCTCCCAGAAATTCTACTAAAAGCAAGGCACACAGATGACAGTCTCCACCCCCCCCCCAAAAAAGCCAACAACAAGTAAAAGAGCACATGCCTTATTAGCACTTCCAGAAAGCTTGGGGGGGGCGAGGCTATTAATTTTGCAAGGAATCCATATATCCTGTGTGATTCTCTGTCGGGATCTGCAAGATGAGAGGAAGTAGGGATCTTGCAGATGAAGCCTCAGGGCAGGGATCTTTCTCCTCAACCAGCAAGGAGACAGGAAAAGAGACACGGGACACTCAGAGTGTGGTTTTCAGGAAGGGATCCGGATGAATACAGAACAGCCTGCCATGAGGTACCTGTTCAGTGGGAGTTTTCCTCCCTCGATCCGGCCTCCTCTCAGTTTATTGTATCCCCTACCTTTGAACAAGTTAATCAATACAGAGGTAACTAATTTCTTGAATACACAACAGAATAACCAGAGTTAGAGACAGTTAATTTCCTTGAATACACAGACAGCTAATTTCCTTGAATACAAAGGCATCAGTAAACAGAGTGATTAGCAAACAGACAGGCTGGTAAACAGTTAATAGTAAACAGGCACAGATACCATCCAAATACACAGACAAGTTCCTGAATACACGAACACTTTAACTACATTATCCAGAGACAATAGACAGCAGGTTAATGATCATCCTTACTGGAAACTAGTGACTTGCAGTTTTAGCATGAGGCCTGCCATTGTCATAGATATACATTTGCTACTGCCACAGACATATACATTGTAACAGCATAACAGCATAAATTTTCCCCACATCCCAACCGTTTTTTATTTATTTTGTTGAAGACAGGCATGAAGTCAGGCTCATCTTCAGCAGAGGGCGGAATAGCATATTCCAGGCCACTGCAATAAGCATTCAAATAGCCAAACCTGCTTCCTTGTTGCACTGAGAGGCAAAACTCATTCTTTACAACTTTAAAACATTGTTCAGATGGAATAAACCTGGAATCTTGGCAAGAGAATTAGATGGCATATTCTGATGACATCAACATTACAGTGTAGATTACAGAAAACACAATATTGGATAATTAAAATTACAATTACAATAAGATTGCATAACAAGAGTAATAACAATTTTCAGGAAAAGAAAGCATATTGAAAACATATTATTCAGATATATAAGCACAACATACTGCTAAGAGGCAAAAGCAAAAAACTTTAAGGTATACAGAACTTTTGCATAGAAATATGTGACACAGACAACTTCCCCACTGAAGACACACACACCATGAATTTCTTGTATGATACTTGACTGAAGAGATACATATAGAGCTTGGCAACAGAACAGCAACTTATTTTGAGGGATGAGTAGTAAAAAATGATGCTGGTATGCATCTGCCTTGCTCTGGGGCAAAGTTCTTAAACTGTACAACTGACTGAATTAAAAAGTTGCCTGCTAGTGCCTTTAAATTTCCCCTGGACTGAAAATATGTTTCTACAAGCATGTTAGATGGATTAGCATCACAGTGTACAAAATTGCCTACTGTGGGGCTTACTTGTAGGGAATAATATGCTTCTCTGTCTCAGGGATAAACAGACAAAATTTTCATATTACATTAGAAAATAATTTTCAAGGAAAACTGTGACATGTAAAAGAATAAACATACAGTGTCTACAACAAAATTAGATTCATATTAGGAAAAACTCAAAGGCTAAAACTGCAGTTAATTCTGAGTATAAAACTAAGAATTGTTTCTCTGAAATTCTTATCAACTTTATCCTGCAGAAAGAAAAACAAACATTTGTGACAATTTACAGCATTTGGAACAAACATTTTCTCAGGGATGTGACACTGTTACTCCTGGAAGGCAGAGACAGGAATGCAGGCTTGTATGAAGTCCCATATGCTCAGTTACGCAGGAAACTCAGCAATGGACGGTGTAATAGTTTGTGTAGTTCTAAGAACATGGAACCTAGAGTGTGCAGGACATCATTTGGATCCTTACAAGTGGCTTGAGTGTACACAATGCTTTCTCCAAATTGGAAGGTGATGGGGGAAAACTTTCTGGTTCGCCTCCTCCCACCCCAATATGCAGCATTAGTCTCTCTACTGTCCAGGTGGGAGGCATTCTTTGGTGATCTATATAATTGCCATGTCCGGCTGAGTAGGACTTTTCATTCAAACAGGATTAGCACATGGAAAAAGCAGTTCAAAACAAGCTTCATGTTGGGTGTAGCAGTTACCCCCCTTAGATTCTCTTCTTCCTCCCCTTCCTTATATGATCCATCTAATGCTTGTAAAGCTGCTTTTGTACCCCTAGTCTATGATCACAGAAATCTGGGCCTGGGTCCCAATTCGCTGGGACATAATGCAACTTTGGCTGAACCGGCGGAGTCACTGAGGTAGCTGCTGCTTCTTTCAGACCAGCAAGGAAGGGAGTCAGGCATACTGTTTGATTTGCTGATTGGAATGCGTTTATAGATACTTCTGCTGCTTGAGTTAGAGCTGTTGTCGTGAAGCTTTGCTGAACAGTAGTAGCAAATGCAGCTCCTCCCATAAACATTAGAGGACTATCAGGGGATGCACCAGCATTAATTTTTGCTCGCTTAAATGCTAAATCCTGCCATTCTTGAAGGCAAGTGAGTCCTTCTGCTGGTGGAAAGGAATCTTTTGTCAAGGCCTTGCAGTCATTAAACCATGGGGCAGATAAAGAGTCCATCTCATTGTCCTGGTTACTGCTTTGCAGTTTGTGGATGCCTTGAGATGGGGGCAGTTCAGATCCAACAGGAACTGCTATGGCAGATTCTTGCATGACAGCAGAAATTGCACAGCTAGTTTCTGGACATGTTTCTGTTGTCTCCATTGAAGGATGGATATCTATCTCAGATGCCTGAGGGACTGCAGAAGTGGGAGGCAACTGAGTTTTCCAGGAGGTGTTCTCATGCTGCTCCAGGCAAGCCAAAGAGGCTGAAGGGAGTGGAGGCAGAATTTGAGGGAGTTGTTTGATTAGATTAGCCTCGAATTCTGGATCGAAAAAGATATTACGTGTGTCTTGGAGGCAAGTACACACTACAAATTGTTCCTGAAGATTTGATAAAGAAGTTCCCATGTTGCTAAACGTGTAGGTGTCTTACTTGACAAATTCCACTCACCCGAGGGATCCTTGCGGATGATTGACGCGTCTTGGGGCCTGTGCCAGGCGAGATGAGTGCGAATTGTCGAAAGTTGACCTCAGTCCTACTCATCGGGATCCAGAGGATGCATGCGCGCGCTGTAGCCCTTCCACACCGGGCGTGATGAGTAGGTGGTCTTCAAGAATGGACCTCAGAGAGGTGAATTACCTCAGAGAGGGCACCATTTTGTCGGGATCTGCAAGATGAGAGGAAGTAGGGATCTTGCAGATGAAGCCTCAGGGCAGGGATCTTTCTCCTCAACCAGCAAGGAGACAGGAAAAGAGACACGGGACACTCAGAGTGTGGTTTTCAGGAAGGGATCCGGATGAATACAGAACAGCCTGCCATGAGGTACCTGTTCAGTGGGAGTTTTCCTCCCTCGATCCGGCCTCCTCTCAGTTTATTGTATCCCCTACCTTTGAACAAGTTAATCAATACAGAGGTAACTAATTTCTTGAATACACAACAGAATAACCAGAGTTAGAGACAGTTAATTTCCTTGAATACACAGACAGCTAATTTCCTTGAATACAAAGGCATCAGTAAACAGAGTGATTAGCAAACAGACAGGCTGGTAAACAGTTAATAGTAAACAGGCACAGATACCATCCAAATACACAGACAAGTTCCTGAATACACGAACACTTTAACTACATTATCCAGAGACAATAGACAGCAGGTTAATGATCATCCTTACTGGAAACTAGTGACTTGCAGTTTTAGCATGAGGCCTGCCATTGTCATAGATATACATTTGCTACTGCCACAGACATATACATTGTAACAGCATAACAGCATAAATTTTCCCCACAATTCTCATGATGGTTAAGGAAAGAAAGGTTACTTTTCATTACCAATATATATATATATATATAAGCAGCACGCTTTAAAGCAGATTCAGGGAGTTGAGAGTGAACAGCTTTGCATAATACCTAAATTCCCAACTAACACATTACTAATGTAGAACATATCATGTTGGAAACAATAATGTAGCAAACAGGTCCCATAACGAGTAACACAATGAATTAGTTTCCATTTAAAATATCAAGCTCTGAAATGATTTCTAGACTCACTATAAAGATTAAAAGTTAAGTGATAGAAAAGCATTGTTTCTGAGAAGGGGCTGATATTCCAGTACAAGAAGGGGATGCTTAGCACTTACTAGTAGGTGAATTGTCATCCCTGTACAGTCCTGGCATCTTTCAAGACTGATGCTTTTTTAATTCATATGGCTGATGTCATCGCTGATTATTATTTTTTTAGAAGACTCAGAAAATGTATTTGATTTTCTAAGGAGATTTTAATCTCTTTCATTGCTTTCCCTCTCATCCTCTAGAGCAGTCATTCTCTTCTTCATCTTCATCATCTTCTTTTCTTTTTCTTTTCTTTTTTTGGCCATGGCCACAAACAAGTTATGAAAGAAATATAGACTGAATCAGAATTATATAACGCATATAACAAAACTTATAAGTTATTATGAAGAATTGTTTCCAGTCTGTTTCTCCCCCCCCCCCCGCCGCTTCAAATGTGCCAGGGCACATTGAGAATGGCTGCAATTTGAATTCTCCTGGGTTTCAGAGGAGAAAGTATTGGTAATTCTGTTTGTTTCCCTGCCCCCTAAGTATTTCTCTTCTTTATTCCAATGTAGGGTTTTATGTCTTGCCCTTTTTTTACTAGTTTGATTTTCTGTTCACTTAATACCGGCAAGCTTCCAAGTTCTTATAAGCATGGTTTTGTCTACCCTTTGTTTACACACACACACACACACACACACACACACACACACACACACACACACACACACACACACACACACACACACACACACACACACACACACACACACACACACACACACACACACACACACACACACACACACACACACCTTTTTGAGCCTTTGGACCAAGTGGGCATTCTTTCCCATGCACCTTCATATGAAACCATAATTGGATCAATTATCGATCCATTTCTATTATTCGTTTTTTGTCTAAAGTTTTGGAGAGAGTGGCCCTTTCTGAACTGGCCTCTTATTTAGCCTGGAAAAAAAAATTTGCTCCGTTTCAGTCAGAATTTCAGGCTGAACATGTAACGTTTCTCTCTCTCTTGAGTTTTGAATGATACCTTGGTGGACAAGGCTCAACATTACCCATCAGTGTTGGTACTCCTTGATTTATCAGACGCATTGAATACACTGGACCAACAGATTCTTTTGGCAAGACTAGCATCTTTGGGTTTCTCTGTAAATCCTAACTTCTTGGTTTTCTTCTTATTCATTAAATTATTCCTTTTCCGTTTCTATTCTTTCTGTGATGGTTGCCCCATGTCACTCCTGTCACTCACAGTCTGGTTCTCATTTGCATGAGCCTATGAGAGGAGTGGAGGGGCGGAGTCAGCAGAATATGAGAAGGTGGCAGGGAGAAAGAGAAGAAGCAGAGAGTGAAGCAGAGAAAGAAGCAGAGAGCGATAAAGATATAGTCAGGGAGATCGTGAGAAGACATAATAATAGATACAATAGGAAAATAAACAGATAGAGCAGGTGGTAAGACATATGATATTCGAATTATTATATTGTATGCATTGAATAAAGAACATCTGTGATAATAATTAAAGTTAATACCTTTCAATAAATCAGTTCTGTTGGCAGCAACCTGACAAGTGTCAGAATAAAGCTCTTTATATATTGTGGATGAAGGAAATCCACAGGTGGCAGTGTGAAAAAGGAGGAACGTCCCTATTGTTATCTGCTGATGAAAAGACATAGCACGAGCCCTTTGTTTGGGGAAACAAGCAGGGGTCATGCGTTAAACGTCAAACTTACCAAATCTTTCAATCCTTCCCCCTCACTGTTGGTGTTCCACAGGGCTTAGTTTTATTCTTCTCTCTGTGTCTCTGCACTTTCCTTGGATGCTTTAATTTCTAGTTTGGGTTTCAATTATTATATTTATGTAGATGGTGCCCCAGTGTATCAGTCTTATCATTAGCTTAGTGATTAGGTCTGGACTTGCTTGATGAGCTTCCTTTTGGACATCTCACCATAGATATGCTCTCATCATTTGGAACCAAACATGGATAAGACAGCACCATCTTGCCCATCCTTTTACTGATCCTCCTCTCTTCCTCAAGGATTTGGGTGAGCTTTGTTTTGGAGGCCACAGATCTCAGCTTCATTGTTTCTGAATACAACAGTCAAGGCATGCAATTTCCATTTACTAATATCCACTAGAATTGTATAATAATTGTATAATCATGAGATTATGGAGGTCCTTGTTCCTGCTCTGGTGGCTTCACACCTGGCTTATTGTAATAGTCTTTTGGCAGGTCTTTCTTCATCTTCAGTCTGTTATCTTAGCCTTGTAGAAATAGTGCAGTACAAGTGGTTCATGTTACTCCTGTAGGACATGGTATCAGCTACCAGTCAGGGCAATGACATATTTTAAACTCCTTGTGTTGACATTTAAACGTCATGTTTTTTCTATCTTAATTACTTAGAGCTGGTTGGCATGGCATATTCCTCTTAAGAGGACTCAGTCTGCAGATTCCAGAGTTCTGGAGTTCCCTTGGACTGAGGTACAAATTCCAGGTATTGGACATTCTCCCACTGGGCTCCAAAGCTGTGGAAGTATTTCCACTGTACCTTTCTATGGAGCAACAGTTGGACAAATGTAGAGGAGGTTTGAAAACCTACCTGATCAACCTGGACCCATAGGTGTCAGGTGTAGGGAGAGGAAAGTGACTGATGTATCTTGACTGGAACTAATTCCTGGTAGCTAATTGTTGGAAGAGCTGGCACTCTTCTTGAATGACTGCCCATTTCTACAAGTCAATGTGCATAAATATAGATATATATGATATTGATATTGTAAAATCTTGTGTTTGCATATTTTGTGTCTTTTATGGGGGGAGGGGTTTGGAATGTGCTGTGGTGTAGAGTGAACTATAAATAAATATTGTTCTTGTTTTTAAGTGGAATCTTCAGGAAACAAGTGACCCTAACCCAATGCAAACTGTCTCCCTGAAGATAAAGAAGTACCAGGGACAATGGTGGAGAGCATGAGGGTGGAGGGGAATGATTAAAAAATAGCATCAATTGATCCTTAGCCTCAATTAAGAGCATGTCATCTCTTTCACATGGGAAGAAGACAATCATATGGTAATCACATTAACATATGATATCGACAATTCACTATAAAATGCCCCAGGATTTCATTCAAAAGCATGATCTTGAAACGCCTCTTATATCATTTCAATTTTCCATGCTTGTGAGAAATAACAGGCCATAGAGCATTGCTTTGAAAGGCAGCAGCAATCCTAGAATCTCCCTTAGTTTTACTGGAGATGATTTATTTCTTTCCCCACCCACCCCCCACCATGTCATGCAATTTAGGTCCTTAAAAACGTACAGAATACCATTAGGTGTTCCAACAGCAGATGAATCAATTCTCCTGTCCTTTAAGTTCAGTCATCTTTTATCCCACAGACAGCTGCGGTTATCTCTTAAAAACCACATTTCTCCACACTTATCTCCATCAGTGTGTACCTGCCTTCAGTCAGCAAAAGGCTGTAACGAAGCTATTAAAAGCCAATGCAGAGTGGCAACAACTCTGCAGCTGGGGTCATGGAAGATGAAAGAACAACAAATGCCAAGGCAACGTCAAAGGTTGGCTCAGATATAAGACCCACAATTGCCCAAGAGGCTTCCAAAGGAAAGCAAACGAGCCAAGACCCGACACTGCAGTGGAGTTGACAGAGCCTTTCTATATTTCTTAGTTGTCTCTTCAAGGATCAGCATATTAACTGATAAGGACAATCAAGATGTCTTTAGGACCCTCCGCTTTTGTTAACTGGACACAGGTCTGCTGATTAAACGATTACTATGAAAACATACCCTTCATCCTAAACAGTCACAGTCCCATTTGACTTGATTTCAAACTTTGACAGAGGTTACCAGTCTGAGCTAGCCATTTTCACCAATAAAACACCACAGCTTAGGCATTCATATTACTTGTTTATTTAATATGCCATCACAAATGGCTTAATGCCCTCAAGTCCAATACTGCATACTAGACTTCCTCTCATAAAGCACTTGAGAAACCTGTAAGAAAACGTTGTGAATAGTGAGTTGACAATATACTTTTCTCAAAGAGAACAAATACACAGCAACTTAAAAACATACTTCAGGACAATTACACTTTTTGGTTTTTCTGAAAATAAAAGTAATGTAGATGTTTACTAAAACTAAGTCTAGCTTTCTTTTCTTTTTCACACACATACACAAACCACAAATGTGCAAAACAGCTGGGAGTCTCTGAAAGTCTCTGTGGCTGGTTGAATTAAGTTACAACTGAAAATGTTGAGTCACAGATGATTGTGCTGCAGGCCAAAGCCTTTACAGCAGTCAGGGGTTGATTACTTGTTTGCACATGCCATTTTGGTGGTCAATTTCTGGAAATATATATGGGTTGCTTTGTTTTTACAAGTAATTTTCAGCCACAGAAAATTCTTCTGTTGGGAGTGTGATTCCTGGAGAGCTAAATGGATTTACTTGTTCAACATTCAAGTCATAATAAATGCTAGCGATAATCACTGCAGTAATTATTTTACCTTTTCAGAAAATCTCCTGTCAGAAAGAACAATATCAATGACTTTAAAATATGTTGTCTTTTTTTCCTCATTGTTGAACTCTTGCAATTTGTTTATCATTTAGAAGTATTTCATGGAAGATATCATTGTTTTCGTCATTTAGTCGTTTAGTCGTGTCCGACTCTTTGTGACCCCATGGACCAGAGCACACCAGGCCCTCCTATCTTCCACTGCCTCCCAGAGTTGTTTTCAGGTGTTTATTTGTTTGCAGTTCTAAATTGGTAACAACTACATTCTTTCAGTCCTATTTCTTGGCCTTGAAAGACCTTATTTGTTGATGTTCTTCATCAACAATGAACAAAAACTAAATGAAGACATACAGTACTTTTTCATGACAGCAAAATAACCCATCAGTTTGGGCAACATCATCTCCAGCAAAACAACAGACAGATTAAGCATCCGAGAAGGATATTGGATAAAGGATTTCCATATAATATGTTCTAAGAAGGTTTAGTGTTATATAATCCAAATATTTTGACTGACAATCCTTTTCTGCCTTTTTTGGGGGGGGGCACAGAAAAGTGTTTATATAGTTTCATCATGTGTCAGATTCAGCACAGATACCCTCCCCTCTAGGGAGAGGATTAAAAAACTGAAGTAAAAAAATTGCACAGGATAGCACATTTCTAATATTCTTAAAACTAAAGAAGGATTTTTAAAAAACATGGGGGCTGGATAAAAGCTACTGTTATGCATCAATTTCAGACAAATCCCAAACTGATTTGACAGATTTGGCTAGATTCAAGATTTGCCTGAACTACAGGACTATGACCCCCCCCCCCCAGAGTGCCCAGCATTTGGCCCAGTGGTTCCTGAGAGGCTTAGGTCTTGGTGGGGGGTGTAGATTTTTGGGATGCACCCTATAGAGGTACTGGGCAACAAGAATACATGTCCCACAACCTGGGAGGAAGTAGACCCCAAGCAGCTTGAAAGATAGCCCTGTTCCAGGGGAGTAAAATGTAGGCATGTGTCTGTGCTCAGGAACTTCTAAAATCCTGGCTGGGGTAGTCTTACAGAATTCTGGCAGTCTGAGTGGGGGGGAAATGGTACACCCCTAAAGATAATGCCTGTAGCACTGTGGGAGACTGGAGAGTTAGAGTGCAAAGATGTGTGATGTTCACCCTGATCATGAATATTTATGTTGAAATTTGCATGCACCAATAGGAGTTGGTGGGGTAGAGTTAAGTGGGGGGAAAGAAAAGGAGAGAGAGTGAGAATAGGGTAGGTGGTTGAGACTGGAGAAAGAACATTGTTTAGTTGAGAGTTAATGACGCTTACTGGACTGTTATCACCTGTAACAATAAACAATTTCTACTTGGTTTTTAAATGATACTCTGTCATTAATAGTGAACAAAATTGATGTAATCAACTGGTGGCAGTTGAGCAACATGTAGAGTGCACCTTTGCTTGGTGAAACAACCAAGGGCCAGGTGGGAATGTGACAAATTGGTGGCATAGCGGTCGGATCCAAAACAATCCAGTGTAAAATTGAATTTTCTTGAGTCTGGAGAGAAAAAAGAGGTTAGGATCTGTGGCATAAGAAGTGGTTATCTATTAGAGTATTGTGGAAGACTTAGTTTTGGGGCTTCTAAACCAGATCTGGAGAATCCCAAGAATGATAGCTCCTTAACTGATTGCTTTGAAAAAGTTAAGGAGAATCCCATTCCACTGTCCCCTGAACATCCAGGGGGGTATTGTGTGGACCAAGACCTATTGTATTGGGAGGTTTTAATGGCACCTTGTAGGGGTGGAGAAGGGCCCCACAAACAGCTAATTGTCCTATTAAATACTGAGAAAACATTCTGGAAAAAGCACACCAAGATGTATTTGGAGCACACATGGGCGTCTCTCGCACTAAGCAAAGGGCCGCACAGAATTTTTATTGGCCAGGGATGGGGCAGCAAAGTAAGCAATATTGCCAAACCTACATTTGGGGAAGGAAATTTGTCCTCTGCACCAACCATTTCCCTTTGGCGTGGCTAAGAACTATGAAATCTAATAGCAGCAAACTTACGAGATGGGTGCTGATTTTGCAAGACTTTGATTTTGAAATCCACAGTGTAAAAGAATCTCATAACACGGTTGCGGGCAGTTTGTCTAGAAGGCCGAATGACTAGAGAAAATTCTTTTTTATTATTATTTATCTGAGTTCAGTATTAACTGTTCTGTTTGTGTAATAGTTATAGGATATGCTTAAAGTGCAAAATTTGCTTGGATATTAATAAACTAAGAGGTAGGCACAGTGATAGTAAAAATAATGGTATGTATCCTTAGTAATGTAAGAGGTTAATATTTGCATTCTTCTATGAACCTTTGTTTATTTATGAGGGCAAACTGTTAAGTTTCCCCTCCCAAAACAAACTAATTGGGGGGGGGATGTAGCATTCACCCTGCTCATGAATATTTATGTTGAAATTTGCATCCACCAACAGGAGTCGGTGGGGGCGGAGTTAAGTGGGGAAAAGAAAAGGAGAGAGGGAGAGTAGGGTAAGAGGTTGAGAGTGGAGAAAGAAGGTTGTTTAATTGAGAGTTAACGACATTGACTGGACTGTTATCACCTGTAACAATAAACAATTTCTACTTGGTTCTTATATAATACGTAACCCGGCCCTCTGTCATTAATAGTGAACAAAGTTGATGTAATAAACTGGTGGCAGCTGAACAACACGTAGCGTGCACCTTTGCTTGGTGAAACAACCAAGGGCCAGGTGGGAACGTGACAAGAGTTCCCACCTGGCCATTGGATCTGGGAGCCAGAGTCCTAAAATTTCCAGCCACTATGAATAATTTGTTTTATATAAAACCTCTGTTTCATTTAATATTTAGGTTATCTTAAGTATATGTATAGTGCAAGATTTAAAATAGCATTGGTTGTCTTCATCTTTTCCCCTTTATTTTTATATAATCCACACTTTTGAAAAGATTGGGAGAAGCTTGGGGTCATCATCCTAGAGAGATCATTTTAGCCTCAGTCATCATAAAATGGAAAGACCTGTTATTTGCTGCCGAAACCTAAATCATACATATTTATGCGAACACCGAAATAGATCTTATCATGAAGCTTTAATAGATCACGTGGAGGGAACGTGGAAACTAGGTTACTCTTGCTTCAGTAGCTGGTACTTTGTAAGGAGCAGCACAAAGTGCTGTAGTAGCCCATCCTCTGAGAGACTTCAGTTTCCACTGAGGTAAAATGCTAGTGGGAAGTTCAAGCTGTGTGTCAACAAATCAAACTGTAATGTGTTTTGTAGCTAATGGAAATAGTTCAAAATAGAGCTAGAAGGCAATATTAGTGGGGAGCGCTCATCTTTTTAAAGATTTCAACATGCAGGGCATAGGTGGGTGAGAGTGGATAATTATTTTAAAGATTTCCATGCTCTTGGATTTGTGCTTTATTTCAGTAGGTCAGTCTCCAGTAGTTAGGGTATTTTCCACTTCGAAAGAAGATGAATATATGAGATTGGACAAGCACAGAAGCTCTGTCTGTTGAGGCATTCAGTCATTTATTTTTATCAAACACATTAAGAGGGAAGCACGGTGGGCCTGCACCCCTCTATTTATTTATTTATTTATTTATTTATTTGATTTATTAGATTTATATCCCGCCCATCTGGTCCGGTCGACCACTCTGTCATTAGTAGAGAAGGACAGTCTAAAGAAAAGGGTCTTCTCTAGTTCTAGAAGGTTTTAGTGTGTGTATGTTTGACTGGGAAGAGAAGGAAACCCTGGTTTTTCAGGTTTCTGGATTTCCTGGAGAGCCTCAGATTTCCCACTTAACACGGTTGCTCTCCATGTGAGGACAAGAATGAACAGGACACCAGAGCAGGTGGCTTTAGCATGCTTCCCCACTTTGCATGCTTATTTTAAACTACTGAATGGCTGAACAGGGCCACATAGGAGGGCAAAAATCCCCTTTTGGATACATTTTTATACCTATCAGTTCAAAAATGAACCCAAAGTTGTCATTAGACCCTAATGACTAGAACATGCTGAATTAGAATTGCTGCATAGTTCAGTGGTTTAGGTCTCTGACTGCAGATCCAGAGGTTGGGAGTTCGATTCCACACTGTGACTCCTTGACAGAGGTGGGACTTGATGATCCCATAAGGGTCCCTTCCGACTCTGCAGTTCTAAGATTGTACTTATATCCCAAGAAACAAGAAGTGTAGCCAGCAAACTAGCTTATATCTATCATTCCTGCAATTACAGTACAGGTTCTTTCAATTTGATAAATGTGGCAGTTGTCATCCCCAGACTGGTTAGTCTCCACAAACACACCACTTGCGCTAACTAATTTCTGTACTGGCTGGTCTGCGCCAAGTTTTCAGCCTCTGGATAGCTAAGAGACCCAAAAGAAAGGGGCACTTCTTAGATCGGTCAAATCACCTAATCGGAAGAAATGCTGTCCAATCTAATTGTGAACTCCAGCTATAAACATATTAATCATCATCATCTTAGAACTACAGAGCTGGAAAGGATCCTATGGATCATCCAGTCAGCCTCTGTCAAGGAGGCACAGTGAGGAATCAAACTCCCAACCTCTGTTGCAGATACCTAAACCACTGAGCTATCCAGAAGTTCTAAAATAGCTCACCTTGAGGACCAATTCAGAAAAAATATTATTAATAAAGAATCTGACTAAGTAAGATGAAAAAATTATGTTTTTAGGACTTGGGAACTTACTTAAGAAAAAACTGAAATAATTGCATGTGGAAGCCACCCACAATGGAACATTGGTAGGATTATGCTGTGGGACCCATGTCATTCAGTTCATTCTTAAGAATAATTTTCCAGGCTATTGTTTTGGTATCTTTCCTAAATGGCTAGTGTTTATTGATGCTTTTTGTTGCTAATAAATTTCTGGGTAAGGGGAAAACCTCTAGATTGGCATAACTTTTTTTACATTAATCATTGTTATAAGTGCATTGATCCTAAAATTACTAGCATGAAGAGAGGTTACTAAGCAGAGATTAAAAAGAGAAAATACATGGGGGTGGGGGAATAATAAACTTTGCACCCAACGTATATTCATTTACCTCAATTTTATTGCCAAGGGGGTCCCCTACCTCTGAGGAGAAATATCCATTTAAGGATTTAATGTCAAATAATTACATCTATATTATAATCTTCTCACTCAGTGAAAATTCACAAAACCTTGTATAAAAGACATGTATGCTCACTTGTTCTCATGACATTTTTTCATTTATAAAACATAGGAAAATTATATTATCACTCTACATATCTTGCCAAGAAATAGAAGCTTGAAAGGAAGTAGGAGTTTGCTAAAACCATATGGGATTCAATATGTTCTTATCTGTTTACTGTATGGATATGATTTCCCTAGGTCAAATATATTTAAAAGAAAGCAAGACCTCTGTTGCTATAAACTGAGATAGATGGTAATTTTTAACAGATACAGAAACTATTTTTACTACAAGTTTAGAATTCCACCAGCTAGACATGACAGTGCTCTTCAAATACTTGAGTCCAACAGCACTGGGAATTGTTTCCAACTGTCAAATAAAGCAATACTTTATATTTGGATCCCCCAATCCAATCATGATTCAGAGGTCTCCTGAACTAATCTGGGCCTGAATCCAGGACAATATTCAGATTTCCACATATCTGGAACTCTTGTTGACTTGAATGGAGATACACAGTCACCTGTAGTTTTGAGACATTATCATACACACCCATGGAAAATATAGATCACGAAGAACAGACTCACTGTGCCAGACACACAGACTTTCAGGTTTTGTGGCAAACCACAGCTGAATCTTGCTTATATTCATCATTCTCCACCTTCTTTAACTGTCAAGTCTTCCCAGTTCAGGAATAAGACTAATTTGTACTGGAGGTCAGGTGGAGATAGGGGTTGGTGGGAGGCCCTCTCATGATGCAGCAGGAGGTTTGTGTTGAATAATGCCAGCCAGAAGTCACAACTCTAGGAAAGGGAGAAAGAGAGGCAGAACCTACCGTGCTGAAACTGACTAAAGCAGATACTTGGCATGCAAGACAATATAAAGCCCAGGAGGCCTCACTCAGGGATCCTGAGCGTGGGTGTAGGCAAGGCAACACTCACTACAAAGGGCAAAAGAGCTTTTTTGCCTTTGCTGGGAGGATGATGTTGTCAGTCAGAGAAGACCAGCTCCTTCCTTCCTTCCTTCCTTCCTTCCTTCCTGTTGTTGCTCTTTTTCTTTTCTTGCTTTCAATGCATTTTTTAACTTTTCAAATGCTAGATTTTTCTGAATTGGTCTGGGAGGCTCCCAATCAGTGTGGGAATTGGATCAGAGGGCTCTTTGTCTTGGTATAAGGCATGTCCAGCTTAGCCCAAATAGGAGTGTAGGCAAGGCAACACTCAGTGAGTTAGGGGATATTAAAATGGTTCACAGGCATGGCATGGCTCTCCTCTCAAGCGTAGGAAATATTTGAATTGCCTTCAAAACTTGAAATCAATGGGAAAATAATCTGAAAATTTAACCCCATGTCTACTTTTTCTTTTTAATAATTATAGAGCTGAAAGAGGCCTGGAGCCCTCAAGGCTCACAGACATGATACCTGTTTGCTTGGTCGAGCTATTTCCATTCTTTGCCGTCTAGTAAAATTCATTGCTACCTTTTCCAGGCAAAAATCCCTGGAGTTTCTTTACTTCATGCTCTTGGGTACATTTATGATCCTCAGAAGCCCCACTGCAGGGGGCAAGCCAAAGGGGCTATTTGAAAGAGAGCAAAAGTGAAGGCAGGGAGGGAAGGAACAAGAGAAGGAAAGAGTACCTGGAGCTCTGAAAAATAAAAGCCACCATTTCTTTTGAGATGAAGCAGCCTGTCCCACAGCTGGGGGCAATGTTTGAATACACCCCCCTGCTGAGCCAGCAAGCAGATTTTGTAATATATTTGTCAGGGATCGGTGTAATACTGTGGGAACAAGTACGGGCTTTAAAGCAAAGTGTTGAAAATGACTGGTGAATTGGACCTGCTTTAAGCAAAAGAGGAGGAGGAGAGAAGAATAATTATACTAGCTTCTTTTTCCTTCCAGAACCGTCTTTGATTAAACCACTTTCACAAAAACCTCATTTAAGACAAGATTTGTTACAGAAGCATCCCCAAACAATTAACGTGATAAGATCTATGAAAGGTAGGAAAAAGCTGAACCCAAGTCAAATTGTCCTAGTCTCAAACCTTATTCTTCCTGCTGTAATACACTAAGCTGTTAAATGTGTTTTCTCCTCCTCCTCAAGGAAAGAGAGGAGTATTAACACTGCACTAATACCATCATCCACAATATCTTTTTATTCAAAGTTTTCTTTCTGATTTGTTGTTATAGCCCAAAAAATGATGGAGGCTGCTCACAAAATCCACAGTTGGACAAACCTCCACTCTGGAAAAGAGGGTTGTTTCAGACAAAGCATTTGTTCTCCATAATGTAGTTGATCCAATAATGATGTTGCTGGTATTTTCCCTCCTATCAGCATGATGCTTGCCATATCACAGAATGCAGTGACAAAATCTGGGATTTTCTAGGCTTTTCTTCCTTCTGAAGGCATGGTTTAGTTCTTAACCTTGCTTTGTTCCAGGGTGGAGTGTAGCAGTATTGTTCTTCATTTCTGCCGTAAGAAGCTTTAATACAAATTCTTCACCAAAAAACAAGCAAAAAACACACACACATTCCAGCTGGGAAGTAGGCTTTTATGAGAGAAATATTGGGTTTGCCTTCAAGGTACACAAAGTAAGGTAGATGCAGCTACACACTCCCCGGAAATGCTTCAAGCCTCTCTTCTCTCCTCCTCCTCATCATCATCATCATCATGCAGAGCTAAAAGGGAGCCTATGGATCATTGAGTCCAGCCCTTGTCAAGGAGGTTCAGTGGGAAATTCCAGCCTCTGGCTCCACAGCCAGGTACCTAAACCACTGAGCTGTCCTCAGAACGGTAACCCCCAGGCAGTCCTTACACATCAAAGAAATGACCTTCCTCCTTTCACTATTTACTTTAATGAAGGACCCAATACTACCACTACCTACCATTAGAGTAGTCTGTACTCCATCTCTGCTTCTCAGCAGCAAGTCCTTATTTGGCTGGCATTTACTTTGGTGAGGTTCCTAGTCCATCTCATAATTAGCAGGAGGAAGCTCCCCAATCTGTGGGTACTTCCTCCAGCTGTAGCTCTCATCCTGTCACTGTTCACTCTCATAAGGGACCATATCGTTCTATTCCTTACCTGAGAGGAAGCCCTCATCCTGCAGCTACATATGCCAACAAATGGCCTATCTTGCTCCTACACATACAGATGTTCTTCTGTCCCCTGAGTCCACCCATTATGACCAACCTGGGTAAGGGACTCAAGTCTCTCTCAGACCAATCCAGCCAGCTGCAACTTCTGTGAACAACCTCACTACCCCACAAAAGAATCCAGGACAGTAGGCATGGGGTCCCCAGGAGTAGTTGGTAACGCATTTTGGATGGATGTATCTGTGCCTGTTCAAGAAGCCCAAGTTAACTGCAGGCTGCTAGTGGGTTTTCTAATCCCATGGTCACCTATGGCTCTGAACCACACCCTCCATTGGGGAGAGCACAGAACCTGCTGTAGTTTTACACATTTTGTGTGTTGGGAGAAAGAATCAAAATTCCCCAAACAAGAGCTGCTTTCAAAGTGGTGTCCTTAGTAAATGGTGGTTTCCCCCTTCCCCATCTGGAAGAGCTCTGAGTTTAATTTAAGACCTCAGAGTCACATCAGGCTGTTGGGATTTATTCTTTTCACCTAGCTTTGTGTTCAAAGCAGAAGTGGTCAAGTGTGGCCTTCAGATTTTTGTGTGTGGCTACAACACCTGTCTGCCTTAACTAGCATAGCCAATGATAAGAGTTTATGGGAACCGCAATCCAAAAACATCTGGCGCAAGTTGCTCAAGCCTTATTTAAAGGAATGCCTGGTTTGGTACTGTGACTTCTGCTTCTTCTGGCTTTGAGTGTGGAAACCAGGGCATCTTCCTGCCGACAGTCCAACCATACAACCCTGAGCACTTCTGATCTCACTTGACTTCAGAAACTAAGCTGGGGTAGGCCTGCTTAGTACTTGGAATGAGGGAATAGTGGAAATGACTAGATGGGACTTGCGGGGGGGGGGGGAACTTGCCTGAAAACAGTTGCTGCCATTCAGAATTGGCAATACTTGACTACATGACCAAGGACCTGACTCAGTGCAAGTCAGGTTTCTGCATTCTTACTGCTTTTAATTCTCTGGCTGCAGGCTGTATTATTCCTACCAACATGAATGTGACTGCTAGTAAGACTGACATAAGCAGAGCTTTGAGAAATTGGAGAAGTTGGAGTTTCCAGCAAGAATCTTTTTGAATCTTACCCAAAGAATAAGCAAGGACCTTGTGCATACAAATTATGCTTTCCTACTGAATATGTTTTGCACAAGAGAATCTAAGCATCTAAACATGGCATATCCCAATGCTGTTGTTGCAGCTGAATTTTGGATATCTCCCACCTAGTGTGTAGGTTAAAAAGAAGAATGGAGTGAGATCTGATTGCAGATTTCTCAGCAACATGCCCTTTGGTCCATAGTCATACTGTGACATTAATAAAGCCTCATCCCTTGTTAGGTGTTAAGCTGAATTCTTAGAAGCATTTCTAAATCTTTCTGCTTGGGGCAGTATGCCTACAAATATACATATATCCTTTAGGCTCGTGGAGGGAGGGCAGGCAAGAGAGAAAATATATATATGTTTGTGTGGATTGGTAGTATGAAAATACAAGCAACTGAGAGCTTGTGGGACAGGGCAAAATATAAATTGAAATAAATAAATAACGTGTATCTCCTCTAAGCATACTTCACACCTGCCATCATTAAAGACTCCTCCGGAATACTGATAGGAGAGAAAGAGCAGCTGAGATACTGGTGGAAGAATGACCCCTGGTGGTTACAATGAGAACATATAAGGAATAAGTCCAGGTTAGGAAGCTGCTTCTATTTTGCTATAAAGCTCTTTTTGGAGATATAACATAGCAACTTCATTATAAATTAACTTGATAGGCCAAATACACAATGCATGTTTACTTGAAAGTAAGCTCCTATATTCACTATGCATTAAAGTACAGTTTTTGAATATGCAACATTTTCAGAGGCTTTCCAAGCTGCCTTCATGCAATATATGAGATAGGCTGTGTGTACGTAATGGGACTCCATATTGTTAAAAATAATGTTGTGTTTATTTCATTCTTTAATTAAACGTATGACTTGAAAATAAGATTTCATTGGGAATAGTGATTGAGTGAACATGGCACATAAAAACTAAACTATTTTAATTATGTGCAACTGATTAATACCCTACAACATATTCACAGTACCAGTACAGCCATCAATATTGCCCAAAGGCTGAAGTCTTATTTTCAAACAACTGAAATATAGGAATATACATGATCTTGATCTCCCACAATGAACTAAAGGATAGATTTAAATAGCCAGACTCTTGAAATGCTCGCACCCACTTGCCAATTTTATGTTTTCTTATAATTGTATTAAAAGTATGTCATTTAGGTTTTTTGGACTGCAAGAATTCGCCACCCAGAATTCTGGGAGTTCCAGTCCATATGCACCTTCATTTCATTCACCTGGACAAGGCCGAGGCCTTCAATTTCTGTTTCACTACTACCTGGTAGTGGTAGTCTTGTTGCTCTGTGGAGCAGTGGTCTCCAACCTTGGGCTTCCAGATGTTCTTGGACTACAACTCCCAGAAGCCTTCACCACTATCTCTGCTGGCCAGGATTTCTGGGAGTTGAAGTCAAAGAACATGTGGAGGCCCAAGGTTGGGGACCACTGCTGTAGAGGATACCTCTTGAAGAACCACCTATCCCAGGAAGCATTGGCCATCAGCTTCCCAGGAGGTCACATATGCCAGTAGACCACCTGTGGCCCACTTCTACCATGAAGCTATAGACAAAACTTTGGGGGGGGGGAATTTTATTATAATTCCCAGGATCTTCCAGCCAGATGACCGTAAGCTCTGGTCCAATTCAAGTTGCACTTTGTTCCATACAATTAATGAGTCAGTATCAGAGATGGGGGTATTCATATATGAATATAAATATCCCCACATAGATGGCATTAACGAGGGTCCAGCCCCATGGGGCCAGATGGTCCACTTACCGATCCACCACAGATGTAGAGAACGCAATTCTACAAATGGTTCCGCTGCGTGTGATCCGATCACCACTCCTGGCAGGAGGCGGGAAGACAAGCCTCGCTGAAAGGTCAAAGGGTGGCGAGCAGAACCCGTGCTGCAGAACCATTCGTAGAATTGTGTCATCCGCATCCACATTAGATCAGTGAGTAGACTGTCTGGCCCCATGGGGCTGGATCCTCATTACTGCCACCTGTGTGGGGATATTCGTATAAGAATACCCCAATTTCTAGTCAAGATGTAGACGCATGTCCTATTTCACACAAATCCATCCATCAAATTCATTGGGGTATATTGATGCTCATCCATTAGAACTGTAATGTGCATCAATGTCAGTTGTATATGTAAAGTCTTCTTTGGGATGAACAGTTGGGTCTGACTTATCTACTTTTGATAGGATAACATTATATATCAATACAGGACTATTTTTTAAGTAGAACTAGCACATAATATTACAATATACCAATAAGCATTGGTGTAAAGTTACCATACCAATATATCCAGAAGTGAAATGTAAGAAACTGGTTCATTTAGAATTTATTTCCATGTTATCCATGAGGTTGCTTTTTTAAAAAAGATTCCTTCCCCTACCCCAGTTGCAGTATCTTCATCGCATATTTTCTCTCTTTGGAACATAAATGGGACATTCATTTCTGCTGGCAAAATGTTTTGATTAAATCCAGCTATTGGTCCCAACTAAAGTAGATTTACTGAATCAATAAGGTAAACATATTGAGAGCAAGTCCCAATCATTCAGTTGGTCTACTCTAGTTGGGAGTGATAACTGGATTTGGCCCTGTCCCTCCAAATAATTCATTAGCACCATTTTAAAGATCCTGCTCTCCCTTTTTTGCCTATGAGATATTGCCCATCTCTTTCTCTCTCTATATAAATAAACTATATAAGTAAAGGCCTAGTGGCTGCCTTGTTGCTCTGCTTATTTTGAAGAGTCTATTTATTTTGTCCCATCTTCCTGCATTGAGGAGAGGGAGGGACAGAACTGGAATGCTTTAAAAAGAAACAGACTGCCATTTGATATATTCCCTTTGCATTAAAATTGCATCAGGCTCCTGTCTTGCTTTTAACAGCATCCATGCTCAGCCTCTGGGACTGAGGTGTTGGCATTTCCTATGAGCCATTAGATTTCAATGTGCTTACTTTGTTTCTTGAAAATCAGAAAGTTCTGTTTGGTAGTTTAGACTCAGGCCTCCAATTGCACAGAAGACATTGAGATAAGGCTGGTTCCTATGTTTCCACTCAGGATGCAATGTTCCCATAGGGACTGGCTCCTGTATTTGCCCGTGTAAGGCTGGCTTGGCATGTGCAAATAGCAATCATCATCACCTATTCTAACTGTTTGTAGAGCATTCTCATAAGGAGTCTCTACATCCTGTGACACTGATAGTCAGAGACAAGCAAGTGACAGCATACATCGTTGTTCTGGCAGAGAAAATTCTCTGTAAACTGTTCATTGCTCTTTTCCCCTCACCAATCAGAGCACAGACTGAAGACCACAGGTGTTCGTGGACTCAGATTCCCATCAACTCCAGCTACTTTTGCCAGTTATGAGGAATGGTGGGAGTAGCCACTTGTCAACACCTGTGGGTCCATGTATGTCAGGGCTTCCCCCCCCCCATGAGTGCTCCGATGAAGAAAAGCTACAAATCTTAGAACCAAGGATTTGAGAAAAACTGCTAAGTACTGAAGACCCTGGATCAGGAGCTCAGACCTCCAGCTGACAGAGGCTCTACTGCAGAGTCAGAGGAGGAGGCTGAACCCCTGCCCAGCACATAAGAATCATACAGGCAGAAGACATGCACCCAGACAGAATCACGCAGATGAAGTGTGTAGTTGTGCCCGAAGATTCTGCAGAGAAAGGGACTGCACATCAGTAGGTAGTCCCCTTGGGAGTAAGCTCTTCCTCTCAAGGAGACCAGCAGTCAAACCCTGCAGCTGAATTCATTCCCCAGCTGACCAAATGCCCGCAGCTGAACGTTGGGTGGAATGATAACACTTGTACTCTATAAACTGGCTGGGATATTCCTTGTTGGTCTGCAGTAGATACAGTCATGGCTTGACTTTTTGGACTACTGCTCTACTGTGATCTTGGCTGTCCCTTATTTGTCTGCCTGTTCAGTAAGCCTTTGGTTATCTAACCTCCTGCACTGCCCTCTTTCTGATTTTGGGCCTCATTGTCCTTGTGCTTCAGGTGACCTAGACTGAACCTGTAGATCCAGCTCACCAGAAAACAGGACAACACTCTCCTGACTTAACATGGTTTTCTTTATTCAATGCCTTTTGATAAAGTTCAGTATGTTTCTTTTGGCTTATAAATCCCCTTGCAGCTCAGGATCAAGTTAGGACAGAGACCATCTTCTCATTTATCAAGTGTCTTGATGATCATGCTATGGGGCAAAAAGGAGATTCTGTTGACCATCCTATAACGTAGTGAGTTCACTTTAGTTGTGGCCTGAAGGAGGGCCTTCACAGTTGTGAATTGTTCTTTCTACTGAGATCAAGGGGCACCCGGGTCATGGGTTCTATTCTTCAGCTAGAAGCCTGTTTGTTTGCCTAAGCATCTTCCTAATCATTTTCTTGATTATTAGCCTTTCGAGTTGTCCTTGGTTTTTAAATAACTGTTTTATTTCATCACTTCTTGTCACATTTGGATATTTAAAAAATGAAAGAAAAGTGATATAAAACTATTCATAAACAATTCCACTCAAGGTGGCCAGTTATGCATCACCATAACAGAGGAAATGCAACATCAGGAAAGAGGGGCACTAAGAGAAACAAACCCTATAATATTTGCAAATCCTCATCAACATGTATATGAGCAAATTTATAAATGATTGTCATTTAGTCAGAAGCACTATATGAGTGATTATTTTGGCATGAGGGGCAGAAAATTCCAGAAACTCCTCTCTACATAATTTGCAGTCATCTTAGTCAAGATGAATTTACTACTGTGGTGTTTGCCCTTGTGGCCCCTGCTTGTCTTTCCCTCACAAAGGCTCACGTCATCCATCCATTTGTCCAAACATTGAATCAATTTAGCCCCTAATTGGGCATAAGATTCTTCAGGCTTTTTGGTAAGGGAACAAAATTTTCTTCTAAGGTGTTCTGCATTTATGCCAAATAAAGAATATACTATCTTTCTATATGCCTCAAAATCTCTAGCCTGCTCCAGAGGCATCTGAGAATAAAGCTCAGCTATCATCTTTTCATCATCCTTAATCTCAAAGTCCCAGCACGCTCTCTCAAATGAAATGAGGAAAGATTCAGGGCAATCTCCTTTCCTATATTGGGGAAATTTCTTTAGATCAATTTTTGAGAGATTTCCCTCACTAGAGTTGTTGTTATTGTTATTTTGACAAGCTAATTCTAATTGTTTCATCTGTATTTGAAATTCCATTTCTCTTTGTCTTAATTCCATTTGTATGGCCTCAGTCCTCTCCTTTTCGCTGGCCCTTTCTCCATTTCAAAATCTATTTCCTTTTGCCTGGTCTCTTGCTCAGCTTTGAGCTGTAGTTCCTGAGCTTTCTCTTCAGCCCTGGCTTTGATTTCTAGTTCCTTGAGTTCTAGCTCCTTAGCTTTCTCTTTTTCTCTAATTTCCAACTCCATGGCTTTTTCTTTGAGTCTATACTCCTGTTCCAGTTTCCATTTCTCCAGATCTAGGGAGCTTTGAATAATTTCTCTTGAGGGTTCCTCGGGTATTTGAGGGTCTCCATTTCCATTCCCATTCCCCTCAACCTCCTGAGGATCAATTTCCTCCATTACTGGCTTTTTAGTTCTTTTGGGAGGCATAAGTATATACTTTCTTAATAAAAGGAACTGATTTCTATTGCTGAGTTAGCCAGGCCTCTTTTTAAAACACTTTTACTACTGTTTTCTTTTTCCAGTATTTTTCTGGGGTACTATGTTGCTCTCAATTGTCAGCTAAAGATGGCTACACTTTCTCTGGCCTCACACACAAGCCACAATGTTTTTTGGTCTGAGACAACCTTCTTGCCTCCAGACACAAAACAAATTCTATTTTCAAACCTCTGCTTTTTTTATTTTCCTATCACCTCAGATCCGCTCTGACCCTGGCTTGCACTTTTTATCCACCAGTGTTCTCTTATCTCTCAAAGCCTTGGATTTCAAGCTAACCACTGGTTCTCTCAAATCCTAAGGTAAACAAAAAAAGATTTTTTCCCTTTAGAGTTGGTTCCCTATCTTTAGTTCCCCCAGATCTGCATTCAGAAGCCCTGCCACTAAGCTTTTCCACAAAAGCTCTAGCAGGTCACCCACTTCTTCACCACATACTCTAACTAAAAGGTACCCACAACTCCAGAAAATTCACTTTTAAACTTTGACTTTATTGGATTCTTTTGTATACTGCTGCTGGACACCAATTGTGGCATTCGCCCTTGTGGCCCCTGCTTGTCTTTCCCTCACAAAGGCTCACGCCACATTTTCCTCTCACTGCCACCACTGGATTACCTCAATTCACAATATAAATGATGTTTACCCGAACACTTGACTTGTGAAGAGAAACAGAACTTATTGAAATGAAACAGATTGAATAATAACAGAAGTTTCTCAGATAAACATTATACACAAGCAAATTATCAACAGTTCTCTCAGTACATACTAATTTTCTCTTGCTAGATATTACCACCTTCATTACCTATTTTCTTAACCAGCTTTATCTCTCAGTATCTGATCCCTCTCTCTCTGACTAACCAGCCCTATGTGACTCCTCCTCCTCCTGCCAAACCTCATGTAGCTGCTGCCTCTGCCTCTCCAGTCCTCTCATAGGCTCATGCAAATCAGCTCATGACTATGAATGGCATGAGTAATGTGGGCGATTGTCTCAACTACCTCTTTTGTGACATCCTGAAAGAGCTGCCTGAGATGGTCACCTCACTTTGCTTAATAACATGTTTTCCTGAAAATAAGACAGTGTCTTGTATTAATTTTTGCTCCAAAAGCCACATTGGGGCTCATTTTCAGGGGATGTTTTATTTTACAGTTGTGTCATCTTCAGATTGCTGCACAATGGTTGAGGGTGAGGTTTCACTTATTTTTGGGGTAGGGCTTATATTATGAGCATCTTGAAAAATCATACTAGGGCTTATTTTCAGGTTAGGTCTTATTTTCGGGGAAACAGGGTAGCAGGGCAACTTCTTCAGAATTGTAGAAGACAGTATTTTAATAAATCTGATGATTTATTTAGTTGTCTAACATTAGATTGGATCATAAGTATGGATAAAAATGTTGGAATTTTATTGCAACCCCACACACTGTCAGTAGCTGGTGTGACTAAAAGTGAGTTTTCTGGGCTGAGGTGACTATCTATCCAGCACTAACCAATCATTCTTTCGAGCCTTTCAATTCAAGAGATAAACCCACCTCTCTGTTAAATGTTCTTTTTTCCCTCTCTTTACTTGGCTTATGGCAGTTGTATATAATGCCACTGCTGTTGCTTTGCAAGGCTTAAGCAGAACTTACTTGAAAAGAAAATATTGTCAGGAAAGGGAAGTGGGAGGAAGCAACCTGAGCTGTTAATGATAGGACATTTTAGAAGTCATTAATTCCTATAGACACCACACATCAGAAGTGATTTGATGGCACTTTGGACGTTTCCCCCCTTAATCACCAGACAATTATATAGTGACAAAATAGGTGGAATGGTTGAGATTATGACAGGATATAGGCACCAAAGCTCTGTTAACACCAAAGAAGACACCCTCAGCCACAAAGCCAAAAACAGTAATTCCACAGCTTAAATGAATGAACTTCTGAATATTTGTTATCTCTTCTTTTTTTAATATAGTTTAACAATGTTTACAACCACACAGAGAATCCCTTTGCCAGCATGAATGGCTGTTCAGCTAAAATGAGTTAAAAATTCAATTGGGTCCTAACTGACAGGTTCAAAAGTTCAGATTTTCCCACGTCTGGAGCTGGTTTCCCCTTTGAAAACTAGTGTCAGGAGCCTGGTCTCAAAAATCCTGAAAGAATGTTCACTGAAAGCACTCAGGGCTGGGAGAAACACAACTGCTCTGTGCTTTTGTAATATAGGAATACTCTAAACATGCCTTTGAAAACTGTATGCTAATTTCTTGGAGACACATGGCAAAATGTCTCCCTTTTTGTTGTTTTTCCCTTTTAAAAGACCTTTTTTCAGGATCAATCTTTCAGCCCCTGAAACCTGGATTCTTTCCAAGTAAAATAAAGCAGGTTGGACCAGTCTTTCTCTTTCAAGATAAGCAAGACTGTTCTTTTTCATTTGTATGAGCTTTTTTAAATCTGTGGACATTTACGTTGCATGTTTCTGCACAGTGAGGTAAAACAGTTGTACTTTTTTAAAAATCACACCTAGAAAATCCTTTGCTGAAACATCCCCAAATTTGGCACACAGCAAAATCAGACTGTTTGCAAAATATGGGCCCATATGGGTGCTTATCAAGTCCAGCTTCAAAGTTACAAATTTTTGTTTGGTCTGCCACCAGTGTTGGAACTGATTTGTAGACTGTTGTTTAGCTCTGCTGCATAGTAACATAGCTGCACAATTTCCAATGACTAGGTTTGTCTTGTTCTGGATCACAAAGCAACAAAACTCAGAAAATCTGTTCTAGAGTGCACATACAGCACAAAGGGAATTGTTTCCATCCTTTGAACATATAGCAACAGGAATGTTGAAAATGAATTAGAGCAGATTCAATGGCTCTACAATGCCTTTAGAAGTGGCATAGCTTACTTATTGACTGAAGAGGGCCGTTTGTTTGTGCAGCTGTGTTTTTGAAAAAAAAAAACAGTCATGGAAATGTTTTTCCAGAGAAACTCAACTGAAAGCAACTTCTTCACATCAATACTTTAAGGCTTCCAGGGGCCCTTATTGAAAGCAATACAGAAGACAAAGGAAATTTGATACTTTAAAAGGTTTTCCTTGGCCAGGTTGTCACTTGGCCAGGTGCCTCTGAATGCTAGCATGGCCATTTTAACATCAATAATCAGGCTGTATAAAACACCTATCCTTGCCAAGAGAAGTGAGGTACCTTAATTACTATAATCCAAAGATGACAATTGTCCTTGGCCTTAACTGAAGGGAGTTTAATCCCCCACTATTCCTCCACGAGGTAGAGCCAGCCTGTGTGTCCCAGGGTGCTGCCAGAAGGATGGAACAGAAAACCACTTATAAATGTTATCCACCTAGAAAACCTTGGAAAGACCCACCATAAGTCAGAATTGATTTGACAGTACAGAATTATGTTTTAAGAATTGTTTAATATAGATATTTGATATTGTCTTTTTAATGTTTTAAAGTTTTAATATTGTACGCTGCCCAGAAGCCACTGGTAATGGTGCGGCTAAAAATACTGTAAATAAACAAACAAACAAACAAACAAACAAACAAACAAACAAACAAACAAACAAATAAATAAATAAATAAATAAATAAATAAATAAATAAATATTACTAACTGAAGGGCCAGCTCAGTTATCACCAAAGTGGCAAACTGTATATTCTGCTGCTGCTGAGACATTCAACAGCTGGTTAAAAACAAGCCAATGGAAAGAACTGGAACTCACTCCGTCTACTTCCCTAGCTAAGTTTTAAGAAAACTGGAACAATCCTTCTGAATTATACCAGAGCCTGGAAAAGTTACGGTACTTCTTTGGACTAAATTCCCAGCATGCTTCTTTTGACCCTGGAGGCAGCACATACTGTAGTAGCCATGACTACTATGTCAAGGCTATCACTATCTTCTGTCTACTTTTCTAAAGTGTTACTGATTTTGATTACTTACATGCTGATAAACATGCAGGTGTGATTAGCACCACACCTTCAAATCCATAGTTTGTATTGGCAACAGAGTAAGATTTTTGTCATTTCTTGGATAAACAATAGAAATCCACTAAGGTAAAAAGTAAAGGTTCCCCTTGACAATTTGTCCAGTCGTGTCCATCTCTAGGGGTCGGTGCTCATACCTGTTTCCAACCCATAGAGCTAGCGTTTGTCCGAAGCTGTCATCTGGTTCAAGAAAATTCATGCACAGCTTGTTGATGGAGGGATGCTGTCTGGAAGCATTGGAGATGCGGACAAGAGCAGTACAACGATATATTACTGCACCCTATTAGTTTCATTAATGAATTAGTAATTTATTAGATCTGCATAATAGGCACATAAAATATTTCCAAAGAAAAACAGAGACTTTGTAGGTAGACTTTGTAATCTCTATGGACTAATTTAATTAGCCCAGTAGATAGGGAAATTCAAGAAAATACTGTGCTCTTAAACCATCATATAGTTTCACATAGGAATGAAACTGCTTTTTCCTAGAAAGCAGAAACTACTGTTCACTTTGGTTTATGCAATAATGCTCCAAATTAGGTCAAGAGAAGGAAGGGCAAACTATTTGTGTTGTTATCCGCCATCAGGTCACTTCTATAGCTAGACCCTAACAGCCTTTTTTGGATTGTGAGATGTTCAAAAATTGATTTACCTTTGGTACTCCGCACCCCTATCAGTTTGCATGGCCAAAAGGCAAGTGGAACCCAGGTCTCCTGAATCCTAGTCCAAAGCCGTACCACTACACCACACCGATTGTGTAATTAGTTGTAGCAGATGGACTACATTGTTTCTGCATGTCATTCAAGGGTTTAAAGGATTTCTCTGTTGTAATTAGAGATGGCGCTTTGGGATTAGGATGAATGAAAACAAACACTGAAGAAGCATTCACATTTGTTTTTATCTTCTTCTGTCAATTCCTGGAAGCGGGCCTTGGAAATACTAATGATCCATTTTGACAAATAAAAGGGCCATGGATCATAAGTGTCAAACTATTATTCTATATTCTGTCAATAATACATTTACTTCTGTTCTGTGGAGTCTTAATGATGGTGCTTTGGATTTATTCCCCCCCCCCCCCGATTACTGCATCATGAGAGTGCAGCAATAATCTTGTGCAGGCAGAACAAATCAACATTCTATTAGGCAATTTGAAAAATGGGGGGCAGCCAAAACAAACAAACAAAAAGCTCACCACCATTCACACTAGCTGGAAAACAGCCCTGGCAATTGCTTTGTGCTTGGGTTAACTGATGAAAAAAGAGCCAGTTTCTGTGATTTCCCTTTGCTTGGTGTCACTTTATGAATAGTAGTGAGCAGAAGAAGGTATCTTGTAAACCATCTTGATTGGTGCCATTGGTGCTGTCAACATTCAAGCTGCCCTTTGCTATCCTTTTTCCTACTGGCAACATGGGCACAATCTTGTCCAACAATATTGGCCCATTTCCTGGTGTTTTGAATTGTGAGTACAGAAACACAATATCCCACATTCATGAAACAGAAGTGTTTTTTAAAGAATTGAATCATTCATTCTTTATTCTTTATTATTGAACTGAATTGTACTGAATGTCTGTAGAAGTTTTTCAAAACTAAAATTTGCTGAACACAGGAAGTGAAGTTCTTGTCTCAGTGCCCAAGGAAGTTAAGCAACTTACTCTGATGGCACTGAAATGAGGAAAACAGACCAAGGAGAAATGAATCATTGATAGAAGAGCCTAAATATTAATAAGATGCAAGACGACAGGATACATAGTTCAACTTTGCACTTAGCTCAGAAACCTGGATAGATTCAAACTGTAAGAAGAGAGACTCTTGCCAGCTGGATTAACTGTTCAAAGACAGGGAGACAGACAGTTTCAGGCTTGAAGAAGTGTGGGTGTCTCCAGATGCTAAGTAGATTGGTTATATATTCACATCCAAAATTCAGCAAAAATGTTTCAGTAGCATAACTTCAACTCTAGCTCTTTTGAGAAACACTAAAGAAAGGAGTGTATATGACTAAGAGCCAAATCAAAATTAATCAGAGCATCTCTACAGCTGCTTTTTGACATGCAATTCTATTATATCAGATACTTGTTTAATCGTTAAGTCATGTCTGACTCTTTGTGACCCCATGGACCAGAGCAGGCCAGGCCCTCCTGTCCCCACTGCCCCCCGGAGTTTCACCAAATTCATGTTGGTAGCTTCAATGACACTGTCCAACCATCTCATCCTCTGTCATCCCCTTCTAATCTTGCCTTCTCACTTTCCCAACACCAGGGTCTTTTCCAGGGAGTCTTTTCTTCTCATGAGATGGCCAAAGTATTGGAGCCTCAGCTTCAGGATCTGTCCTTCCAGTGGCACTCAGGGTTGATTTCCTTCAAAACGGACTAGTTTGTTCTCCTTGCTGTCCAGGGGACTCTCAAGAGTCTCCTCCAGCATCACAATTCAAAAACACCACTTCTTCAGCGGTCAGCCTTCTTTATGGTCCAGCTCTCACTTCTATACATCACTACTGGAAAAACCATAGCTTTGACTATGCGGACCTTTGTCAGCAAGGTGATGTCTCTGCTTTTTAAGATGCTGTCTGGGTTTGTCACTGCTTTCCTCCCAAGAAGCAGGTGTCTTTTAATTTCGGGGCTGCTGTCACCATCTGCAGTGATATATATTTAAAATAAGATATACTTTGATACAAATTCAGCCTCTGTGATCCATGTCCACTGTGTTCTTGTTCAGCTTGCATTTTCTTTCTCTATGGATGAGGTTTAAACATGAGACAGAAGCCCTGTTCCAACATTATAGCCTGTAGCCGCAGGGAGGGAGTGAAAGAAATGGGCTGCAGTTCAAGGCCCTCTCAGTGAGGAACATAACTGGCATTGTTTGCTGTGTCCATATTGACATATGTGGCTGAGAGGACATCAATTGCTGCTCTGCTTCAGACATCAAAATTTGCTTTGCCAACCCTGTTGTTTAGAGTACTATTGTAATTATTTGAAAATATAAGGCATGCAATAAACTAAAAATAGAACCTTCCCCCCCTTCAGAGCTCATTCTCGACATTATATCAGTATGCATCAGTTGCAACAATCCAAATTTGAAAAACTTTTAATGAGAGAAAAAAAAGCAGTGTGATCTTTTTATATTCCGAGCCGCTTTCATTGCCTCCGGAAATCCCCAAAGGACATTGAATACTGAGGAGATAGGCACTAGTTTTAATTGTTGTATTAAAATTCTTCGAAGCTAGTACACAACCATTAGAAAGGCAAGTTAATTAAAATGCCAACACAATTCTGCTCATGCCCTGTGAAGTCTCTTTTTTTCCTCACTGGTACCTAACTTCAGTTGGATCCAGAATTCTTCCCAAAATGTATATAGAATAAATTAGTTTGATATACAACGATTTATATAAAACTAATCTTTCTTCCATAAAAATGGATTCCACTGGCACAGCCTTTCCAGGACTGAACATGCTTCCTTATTGGAGCTACTGGTTGGAGAACCACTGTAAGCACTTCCGCAGAATGTCGTTATGAATGCCACTGCAAACCTCCACAGTGACCACGTAAAGATCTGCCCACCTTCTTGTAGGGGCAGGGGGGAATTTATATCCCCTTTAACACCTGGATAGCTCTTGCGCCACTATTTTATCTTTTGCTTTGAGCTATCTGTAAATTTCTGTGCACCAGCCAGGTCAATTGCTCAATAAAAACTTCATCGGCAAGCACTCACCCAGAATTTAAGTGATTGTCTTCACCTGATAATCAACTACCTTAGAAAAAATAAAAGGCTAAGCAAGGCTTTCTTACCAAGCCATTTCTTATTGTTTGGCAGCTTTTCTTTTATATCCTCAAAATCCAGTCTGCATTCTGCTGTCAGTCTCTTGCCTTGGAAAGTGACAACTTTAATATTCATGTAAACTAATATGGGCATTGCTTTCTAAAGAAAACTTAGCTTTCCTTTTGATTTTAACTCTGGCAAACTCTTTCAGGGGCAATTAAGATGGCATCCAAGAATAGAAAGAGGACCAAGAGATGGTTGCTCATAATGCTTACTGTAGCCTTTTCTTCTATTGATTGATGCAGAATCTTAACATGTCTTTGCTTGTAGTGTGTGATCTTAAAATCCTTTTATTAGAAGCATGTTGTCCGTATATAATCCTCACAGAGCTGTACAGCTGGTTAAAAGAAAAGGGATACTTGAATTCAGGGCTGGCTCAAAACACAAGGAGCACACGGCTACCTGGGGTGCAAAAGGAGCATTACGATACAAGAATACCTGACATGGACAGAGAACATGGTTCACTAATATCCTCCCACACTGTGGCTGGTTTTATTGCTATTTGGGTATCTCCTTTTTTGCCTTTTCAGTATAGTACTTGTTCTTTTGTTACATATGAGGTGTGGCATGTTTTTCACCATGGAAATTGGTGCAACATGCAGCAAAATATGTTCATGCAAGGGCAGCCCAGCTCATCTGCTCCCTGAGGCAGGTAGGATGGCAACCCCCTTTCATGCACACAAATCCAGTGATGGAACCACTGCAGCGGAGGGCAGTAGACTAGCTAAGGAGATGCAGGACAGACTGAATGGGGCAAACAGCTGTCCTCCACTATTTTATTGTCCCCAAAGTATATGCCTCACTCTGCCTGCTGCTAGGTCCAGCCTTGTGCATTGTAATGAACTGTGTTTCAGTAGCAATAGTCAAGAACACTACCTTCTATCAACACAAAGAGTATCAGCAAGAAGTATCAGATTGAAGAGTCTTAAACCAATTCCTTCTCCCATAGTTTTAATGTGTGTTGAAGGCAAGTTTGCATTCGATGAAAGAGTGAAAGAAAAGACCTGCAGAGGTAAGCCTTGCCAAAAAAGAAAAGGAATAGAGCTTGACAAATTTAGTTAAGAACACAAGATCACTGCTGGGTATGAGCAGAAATCAATATACAGTGGTGCCTCGCTTTACGAGCGCCTCGTATAGCGATGAATTCGCATAGCGATCCCTTTTCCGGGATCGCTAATGCGAAGGCATCGCGTCAGCCCCTATGGCTGAAATTCGCATTGCGAAGATCGGTAAGCGTTTCGCTTACCGACCTTCGCTTTGCGACCCGTGGATCAGCTGTTCGGCGGGTCCAAAATGGCTGCGGGAACAGCCGAAATGGCCGCGGGCAGCGTTTTCGCGCCCTTGGTAAGCGAGGGGAGGGTGCAAAAACGCTGTGCACGGCCATTTCGGCTGTTCCGGCGGCCATTTTGGACCCGCCGAACAGCTGATCCGCGGTCTTGCTATGGCCAAAATGGCCACGCGCAGCGTTTTCGCGCCCTCCCCTCGCTTACCGAGGGCACGAAAATGGCTGCCGGACCCAGAAAACATCGCTGTACGGTGAGTTTTTGACCATTTGGAACGCATTAAATGATGTTTAATGCATTCCAATGGCTTTTTTTGATCCGTACATCGATGTTTTCGCACAGCGAAGGTTAATCCAGAACGGATTAACCTCGCTATGCGAGGCACCACTGTAGTCCTGTCTCCTGTTTCCAGGTCTATAGAGCCTGTGTCCTGAGCACACTCCTGTACTGCAGTGAGTCCTGGACCCTTTGTGCACGGCAGGAGAGGAAGCTGAACACCTTCCATATGCGTTGTCTCCCACACATTTTTGGTATCACCTGGCAGGACAAAGTTCCAAATAGAGTAGTCCTAGAACGAGCTGGAATTTTTAGCATGTATACATTACTGAAACAGCGATATCTACGCTGGCTTGGGCATGTTGTGAGAGTGGCTAACGGATCAAAAGATCTCCTGTATGGAGAATTAGTGCAGGGAAATCGCCCCAGAGGGAGACCACAGCTGCAATACAAGAATATCTGCAAGTGGGATCTGGAGGTCTTAGGAATGGACCTCAACAGGTGGGAAACCTGTTGAGGTAGGTGGTGCAGCATGGTCTCTCCCAATTTGAAGAGATACTTGTTCAGCAGGCCAAAGCAAAGAAGCAGTCCTGAAACCAGCAAAATCATGGAGCTGGACAGGGGACAGATTGTATTTGTCTTCAGTGTGGAAGGGATTTTCACTTCTCAGCCACACTAGACCTCTGTTCAGAGCACGTTGCCATAGTCTCTTGAGGCTGAAGGATGCCTACTCCTGTTTTCAACAGAGGTTAGCTAGTTGCTTGAAGCAAATCGACTAGGTGCATGGAAAGGAGAGGGAGAACACTAGTGTGGATGAACCACAGGGATGGACACAGTGTGGCCTTCTATATGGCACTGGAACTACAACTCAGTGCACTCCTAACTGCTGGCTATGCTGACTATGGGAGATGTAGACTAACATTATCTGGGACACCACAATTTCTCCAACTTCATATGCCAAAATAAGCTGTATTGCACTGCCTCTCTCTTCTCCCCATATCCCAACCTCCACCTTTAAAAAAAGCTTTCACTGTGACTCATACAGAAAATAACATGTGCTAATATTGGTAGTCTGGAATAGGAGAAAAGCTGCTAGCTAGCCTCCCCTCCCAATCTTCAAATATGTCTAGTGTCCTAAGTGCAGGAGAAGTTCCTGCCTCTAGAAGGAATTCATTTTCAGCAGAAGCATGCATTGAATGAACCTTTCTGACCCAGCACTTTAGGTAACTGGGAGAGACTGAGTAATGACTGCTGCCAGTGGTTGAATTATCTTATGCCAGAATTTGCAAGAGAAAATAAAATGTGATAAAAATGTGTTTTGAATTGTGTTATTGCTTGATTCATACCTCTCATTTCCATTGTTATACATTTTGTACATATAAACACAATTGTATGTACACCTGAAGTCTGGGGCTTGCTGACAGTGCTTTAATCTTTATTAAGAGCATTTTTAAAAAGGGAAGGAGCAGCACATTTTCTGCAGACTGTATAGGAGGACTCAGCATGGGGGAAAAGCAGCCTTTGGTTTTGTTTTATTTTTTTACCTCTGTCCTTTACTTGCACTGCACTGGATATTTAAGGGCACATTCCCAGAACTTCATTTCCCACACATCCATATCAGAATACTTTCTGCTGTTAGGAACTGTCCTCTTCTTAACGCTTAAAAAGGAATTGGGGGGGGGGATTAGGAAAAGCTGGGGCTTTTTGACTCTTAAATCCCTTTCTTTCAGCTGCTCTGAGCTACAAAGTGGCAGAATGTGATAGAACACACCTTCCTGGAACATAGAGAATACCTATTTTTGCTCTTTTGTTTCTGTCAATATGCCTGCAAGATTCTGTGCCTCCTCAGACCGATAAAATACATGCAGCCTGTGCCAGGCTATTCCCCATTACAACTCCCCTTCTCAAGTTTCCAACCTAATATTGTTGTGTGTACCTAGAGCAGAGTCATCATTTAACAACTGTGCAATCAGCAACTGCACAAACAGGGAGTTTGCTTCTACTTGCTTTCTGTCTCTAGGACTAAGCAGCAAAAGCAAAATTATTCTCCGCAGCTGAGCCCGGAAACACAATGAATGCAAGGGGGCTGTGTAGATTGTCTGCCCCTCTCCAACCAGTGCACGTGGTTGAAGGTTTTAAAAAAGGCTGCTGAATAGCAGCAGTTTGCATTCCTGTTCCTTCTCTCTTCTGCATCAGCACAGAAATACAGATATAGATCTGCAGCAGGCCACTAGAGGGAGCACGTGCCCCCTCAATATATATCTCTTATAAAGTGGTGCCTCGCTTAACAATGTTAATTTGTTCCAGTGAAATCACTGTAGAGCGAAAACGTCGTAAAGTGAAATAAAAAAGGTCATTGAAACGCATTGAAAACTGTTCAATGTGTTCCAATGGGCTGAAAAACTCACTGTCCAGCGAAGATCTTCCATAGGGGTGGCCATTTTCGGTGCCTATACAGTGAGGAATCCATCCAAAAACACAGCGGGGAGCCATTTTGAGCACCCGGCAGCCATTTTGAAAACCCAACGATCAGCTGTTTTGATTGTCGTAATGCGAAGAATTATGCAGGGAACCGATCTTCGCAAAGCGAAAAAAAAAAACATTTAAAACATTGTTTTGCGATCGCAAAAACATGGTTGTGAAGTGGATTTGTCGTTATACGGGGTAAACATTAAGTGGGGCACGACTGTACAAATACACACTAAACACAGGTCTGGTTTGTTTTCGCACCTCTAGCACTGCTGCTGATGCCCTGTGGTGGAGGGAAGATGCTGACAAGTGTTCAGCACTGTAATCATTTCTTGCACTGTTTTCATACTACGAATCACAAAATTAATTTGTGGGTAATTTTGTGCTGCTTGCCCCATGTGCCAAAATTGCTAGTTTGAGCTCTGTCTGTGCCAGTATCTGTGTGTTTTCAAGTATACAGGGGGGGAAACCACTAGAGACATGCAAACAGCTGGGGAGGGGGGTCTCCTCCCCACTCATAGCTGGAGACAGACAGGTGGCGGTTGGCTGTTATATTGTGGCACCATCAAAGCCATGAAAATAAAACAAAGCAGATCCAAACATCCTAAACCCTCAAAACCCATACCGAAATGCAGACATTCATCCACTCACTCAATCTCAGCAACCTCATAAACTGCAAGTTAAAATGGTGTGTGTGTGTGAGAGAGAGAGAAATCAAGTCCGTAAGGGCCAAAGACAAATAGGATGCACTGATGCTAAGTCCCTCACTTCTCACTGCAGCTAAACCAAAGGCCCCAGAGAGTAGCTGCAAAGGAATACTGCCCAGAGGTCTCTCTCAGAGACCACCTCCGGTGCCTCAGTGAATGTGAGTGTGCAGGGTGAGGCCCTGGGCTTTATTGGGAGGGTGAAGCTGTCAGTCTCTTTCTCTGTTATGTGGCAGCTCAACATCTTCCTCATAAGGTATTGAGCTTTCACGTTCTACTTCCCCACTTAAGTGTCACATCATTTTAACATTTTAAACTCCATGAATGAAAGATTTAACATGATGGGCCTGTGTGGGATGCAATTCCAAACTCTGATCATCTCTAGGCTCTTTACTGTGCCACATGGTTGACTCAGAAACACACAAAGCGCTCAAATTCAGTTAAGCTTTTGACATTCAGCCAAACAGAGCACACAAACACAATGTAAACCCTGTGGATCTTTTCCCCAGAAATCCAACTGCATTCAAGACAGCAGCTTTCCCAAACCTGATACTCTTTGTATGTACTAGGTCACAATTCCCACCAGCCTTGGCCAGCATGTCCAATGGTCCTGCCAACTGAAGATACAGTCCAAAACATTTAGAAGGAATTTGGTTGGGGGAGGCTACATTAAAAATAAGAGGTGGATTATGCCCCTTCTTCTCAACCTTGTAAAACAGCAGGAAAGGGATCCATCCCTCCCAGATAAATGAGCATAGAATTTCACTCATAATTACTCTTCTGCACTCTGTGCAGCATCCTTTTTCCTACCCACCACCTGCACAACGTTCCATGTATCATCATTAATCAACAGCCTCCCACATTTTGCAGCCAGAATATACTAAAATCAAGGCAACAAGGCCATGATTCCATACCCTACTTCAACTGTAAGAAGTTGCCCCACTCGTCTCCTCCACAGAATCTACAGATCTGAACACAGCAGTAAGGTAGAGTGATGTTTATTGGCACTTTGAGTTCTTGCTTGAGGACCAAGCAAAGATGGGGACAAAACATGTTCTCAGCAGTGTAAAAGGTCCAAATATAGAAGACCCCTTGACATGTTGAGTTTTCCAACACCAACATTCATATTTACTTAATGCAGACATCCAGAAGCTTAATACCTTCTACGGTTGCAAGAGCTGGGGAGGGGACGGGCACACATCTAGGAAACTACAGTTGAATTACATGACAAGCATTAACAAAACAGATATTCATACTTGTTTTTAGAAGAACAATATCATGATAAAGAAAGTTCCAAAGTCAGGGTTTGTGCACAAATGCGCCTCTCTCTGAGTTATTGCTCACTGACACACATCTGCACCTTCAGCATCCACTGAAAGTTGTTCTGTTCAAGGTGAGCTAACAGGGGTTGTCATCCTATATACCTGGGCGTAAACCCCATCGAACACTATGGGACTTACTTCTGAGTAAACAAGCACAGAACTGTACACTGTGATCTTTGAACTGTGATGGCTATTTCAGTGACGCAAGATACTGCTTGGTGTTGCTGCCATCAAGTGATGAACATAAATGTGTGAATTCATTTTGTTAGATCTTGGCGAATGAAGAAATGCTAACATTTGAAATCTTTCTGACAGATCCCTGTGAGGACTCTAAGGCAACTGTCTTTTTTTAATCTCACGTTTGTGCCCCATGTATAGTATCGTTTTCCATTACCACTTGGCAGGATTGTTCCAGACAATGAATTTACATCATCAGAAGTTCCCTCCCAGATAGTTTGGTCAAGTTTATGCATCGACCAAAGAATCCAGTCTGTTCACCCCTCTGCCCAAAGCAAGTCTGCACAGGATGTCAAACAATCAAGTGTTCTTCCCCATTGACTCACTCTTTTTCCATAAGGATACAAATTTCATAGCTCTAGTTTTTTTAAAATTTTTGCTCATCATCAATTGGGAGGCAACAGATCCTCATGTGAAACGAATTCCATCCTGCCCCCTCCTTTCTCTCTACTGTGGCTCCTGCTTATTATGAAAGGATCTGCCCATCCTCCTCCTAGGCCTGGCAGTACCATGTGTATATTACCGTGAAGCTGAAACAGTCCTGCGTTTGCCATTTTTAAAAGGAAATCACTTTCTTTAAAAAAAAAAAACCCATTGCTGTTAGTGCAGCTTGGAGATGGGCTCCGTTTCCCTAATGAGCCACTGGAGAGCTTCGTGTCGTCCTTGCCGTTCCAGTTCTGCCCCGACCACCTCTCTGCATTTTCTGTGATAGTTATTCACCCAGTCACACTGAAAGAGAGGGGGAAAGAAAGGAATTGTTTGCTAGAAGGAATGGGCAATGCAGTTTGATCTCTACCCACCATGAGTGTCACCTGAAAGGCGAAAGCATGCATGAGACCCTGCAGTAGCCTTCTACACAGAAAGCTGAAACAGCCACAGGGAAGAGCAAATACCCACAGCCTTTGTCTTCTCTGGTCTAAGAAGGGGCATTGGCCGACAACCAAATGTTGGTGCATGACATGCTGCTGCTGCCATCCCTTATTGCATGGCATCAACCTAGAATTCCTGAGTGCCCTCAAACCCAGGGAAGTTTTTTAGCGAGGTTATTAAGAGGCACAGGTTCACGTTTTCACTTCAGCTGTTGATTCCTAGCATTTCTAAAAACGTGCCTCATGGAAACCAGCATCAATTACTGCAAAAATAAGAATGTCAGCACTCGTTCAGTGCTAAAAAAGTCACATTAGTATGTGCTCCTCAGCAGAAAATTGCTCTGCTCTTCCATTTGCAACTAACTGTAAATGAGTACTTCTATCTATAAGACCCTGCATTTGCTCCGATGACAAAACTTACTGCACTTGTGCATTTATGCAGACAAAGCAATAACAAAAGCCCTTTGAGAAATCGGGATTCTCATTTGCTCAGTGAACCGTTGCAGCCTTTCTGAGGATCCTATGAGGCAAGCTGGGCAAACTACAGTCTCCAGCACCTCCCCCCAGTTGGATTTTTCCCCTCAGAAAGTCCCCATACACCCTTTTAAGGGGCATCAGGAGCACTTTTGCCACATGGGGGGGGGGGACCTGAAATGTTTTATTCTGAGAAGGAGCCTTTTTTCAAATCACACAGTAAGTTTTGAAAAAACGGGCTCTGAGGCCTGTAACAGCTCAGGCATAAACGCAAACACAGCAAAATTGCCCCACTAAGAGGGGACAAAGCGTGTGGTTTTTGTTGTTTTTTCAGTAAAAGAGAAGAATTTTTAAAATACTGAGGGAGGATGCAGCAGCAGGCCTCAAGGATCCAGGTATAGGCATGTGCAACCCCTGGACCTGTATCAGTTGCCCACCCTGCTCTATATTTATGATTAGTGACCAATCTATCGGGAGACCAATTTCTTATGATAATGCCTCTGTTTACTATGTATCTGTGTAGTTTTGAATATTGAACCTACCAGTCTTGCAGATTTGTTCCCTGCAAATTAGTTTTGTAACAAAACTGTTGCAGTGCAAAATGCTCATATTCAGCGACCCATATCTCCTTCTAGGGCAGTGGTTCTTAACCTCTGTTACTCAGGTGTTTTTGAACTGCAAGTCCCAGAAACCCCAGCCAGCAGAGCTGATGGTGAAGGCTTCTGGGAGTTGCAGTCCAAAAACATCTGAGTAACAAAGGTTAAGAACCAGTGTTCTAGGGGATTCCTTTCCATACCACCACCAGAGCCATCTGATTTTTGGAAGGTTTTACTCCAACAATCACTCTTGGCCAGCTGAGGATGCTCAATGTGTATTTGGCTATTGTGGCAAGCTGGGCAAAGTACAGTCTCCTGGTTCACTCTATGTTTTGGTGGGTTGGTTGGTAAAGATCTTTTTTTTACTTCTGCAAAACTTGCCCCCCCCCCGCCCCAAAAGGCTGCTGCAACTATCCTCATATGCAGCTGTGTGTTGTTTTGCCCACACAAGTAGTCACAATCAGAAAACTGTGTTCACTCCTGGTAAATCAAATATTGCTTTCTTAAATTTTGAAAGTCAGCCCCTGTTTGTATGTTAAAAAGCCATGTAGAATGCCTACATAAAGAAAGCAGTGTTCAAGCATTCCCTATCTCCTCTGTTTTCACCTCCATCACTCTCTTACATGGAGAGGTGACAATCCTGAATGAGGACAATCTCCATTATCTGCGGGGGCTCCTCATAAGATTCAGGACCCTGGAGAATCGGTGTTTAGATTTATATGAAGAACCCAGCCACCCCCCACAAGATACCAGAGCTTTCTCTCTTCAGCCTCTTTGCCCTCCATACATAGAAGGAAGGCAAAACCGATGATAAAAGGAAGGGGATTGTTTCTTAATGCCTGAATAGGGCTCCTGCATAGGCAAACTCTAGCACTGCTCTCTGAATAAAATAACTTCATCCAGGATAAGTTTCATGACTTGGACCATAGTGGCTGAAATCTACAAACCACTACCACCTAAGGTATGTCTGGCTTTTGAAATGTTTATAAATCTGGACGCAATTCCTGCCCACCAAACCTATATACTCTTTCTCCAAACAACCAGTGAGCTAACCCTCTTGTCTTCCAGCCTAGTTTAACAGCAGACAAAACGACAACAGCATGGGCACCAAATAAATGCTGTGACAAGTGCTATACCTGTGACTAGAAATTATGGAGAGGAAGAGCAAATATGCTTTTAAACCTCCCAGTAAAAATAGGGATAAAAACCAGTGCAAGTGATCTCTTACCTCTTTTTGGGTCAGTGAATGAACATGCATCATTTTGGTCTGGATCGGAACCAAGGTCAGAGGTTCAAAAGTCAAACTCCCTCTGTTGCTGAAGTTATACTACAAAGAGAAAAGTGTCCTGGTCACTTGAGAAATTGCTAGCTGAATAAGAGCATCCCACAGCCCCCATAATCTACACATAAAGAACATATGATAAGGCAATCTTATCAACTACACAAATCAGGACATGTCATCCTTCCTGCTGACAACCTGTCCCTAATGAATAGGAAACTGCACTTCACACTTTCATAAATGCATTTCAACAAAGCAATATATAGAGATCATTTAAGATGCAGTAACATCTAATCCAGGCAACAGCCGATTCCACGTTTCCAACCACTGTGTCTCAGTTTCCATTTGGTCATGTGTAAGATTTCTTTCCACCAGCAAACTGGGAAAGTCACTGTGAAGATTGAGAGATACTTTCCAAAGTTCTGTTTCTCTTTCAAAGTACAGCCACAAAACACATACAGGAATGACTCAAAAGGAAACACGTCTATATGACAAGGGAAGAAGCTAAGTAAAACGCTTCATTCAAGCATAAATGTCTTAATGTCTACATTCAAAGTGGCAAGAGGAGAATTACAGTAGAAGAGGCAGATTTAATCAAGCAGGAAGACAAACATCTTCTCACATTGTGTAACCAAAGCTATTGGTCTCTATTTAGATCAGGGCATCCCATTCTGAAAAGTCCATTTCCCAGACAAGGGCTTGGCAAAAACCTAATTTCTTGGTGCTTGGGAGTCATAGCAAGTTATTTTGTACCACAGGAAATGTTTATTTGATGCAATAATAACCCACACACTCTCCATTCATGAAATCCATGAGCGAGGTAGAACTTTTCAGAACAAAACCACCTTCAAGGAGAAACAGTAAAAAAAAGTTCTTTTTCATGTTTTATCATCTGACCATTCTTTCACTTTCAGTTTTTGCACCCACTATTTGAAAGGTTTTACATTTGAATATCATAGCAAGATGGCACTGCACTGTGTGCCAAGAAACCACTCACCTTCGTTTTGGTTGGAACGACAATTACAACGTTTTCTATTCGGATCCCAAAAGAGCCATCCTCATAATAACCAGGTTCTGCAGAAACAAAATTATTAAGGGGGAGAAATCCCTCTAAATACCAATTTCCTAAAGTTTTTACTGCTTAATAGGCTGAAGAGTTCTAACTCCTGTTCAAACAAACATACATATTTCATACAGAATGACAAAACACATTCCCATTCTGGCTTGGTCCTGGAAGCCAGTTTGCAGAAGCAGGATGACTTGAAAGCACTTTTGTGTGAAAATTCTGCTACTTCAAGAAAGGAAGCTGGATGCACACAATGCCAACGCAGAGACGAAATGAACTGCAGTACTCATTGCATCACAAAAATATTCATGATACACCAGAAAACATGCACCAAGTTACAGAACGCACACTGTAGGAGGAGAAAAACAGTGTGTATTTTGAATCCTGTTTTACTGATCTAATGTGATGATGTGTGAGTTATTATTTAAATTTTATTTTTTGTGTCTCAATTTTGGATTAAATGTTCATATGGTTATTGTACTTTCCTCCCCCACCTTAATTTTTCTGCTATTTTATTACATCAGGGGATGGTTATTCCTCTGTTTACTGTTTGCCTGTAAGACAGATGAATACAAAGCAGCCACAATATCTGAAATTCTTTTATCGTGACATGTACAAGGAGTCAAGAGAGACAGAAAATAATAGTATACACAGGTTCTACACTGGTTGATACGGCCGTCAAAATAAATGATTTAAATTACCATCAGAAACAATCATCCCAGCTTCCAGAGGTTCATCTGCAAATGTTTTGTAGCTAATACCACATGGCCCTTCATGGACATTCAAGAAGGCACCAACCCCATGTCCTGTGCCATGCAAGTAATCTAAGCCTTGATCCCATAGAGCTGACCGGGCAAATGAGTCCAGGAGGTGACCTATATGACACAAGAGGAAGACACAGGTGCACAGTGTATTAGCAGCTTTAAAAATGACCATCTTTGATGCATCTGTAATTTTTACTACGTGAAATCAGAAAAGTAAAGGAGTAAGAAAATGCATGTTAACTTTGTTACAGATTGAAAATACAAACTCTCTCTCATCTAAAACATTTTGCTTCCCAGACTCTTGCAGATTCCAAAATCAACAAAATCAGATAAATCAGGTCAAGCTGGAGTTCTGTAACCAATATAGTTTTTATTATTTATTATTCCTTAACATATTTTAAGCCTCCTTTAAAAGCCTTCCCAAGGCTTCCATAAAGTCAAACACTACAATAAAACACCAGAATGATAAATTGCTATGATAATAACCAATAACCAACCCAACGAAAACTAAAATGTAAAAAAAACCAACCTTATGACTAAGGAAAATTACTATTATCATAATCTCCTAGAACTTTACATTTTTCCAGTTTTTGAGGACAAAAAGGAATGTTTGTTTCTTTCAGAGGATTGTATGATTAAGATCCCATGATGCCAACTGAGTTCAATTTAAAGAAAGTTTACACATTACTCCTAAACATTTTTTTGCTTAATACAGCTCTCTTTTTGACATACATACTTTTTTGTGTATACGACCCCCCCCCAATGTTTAAAATCACCCCCTAATTTTGGCCCATGATGGAGGTGGAGGAACAATTAATGGGCAACTGCTCCTCCACCTCCATTTCCTGCTGCTGCTTTCTCCACTCCCGCCTGATCACCTTCTCCAGTGCAACTGCTGGGGCTCACCTCCAGCTCACCTCGCTGCCTGCCCTACGGAGACGATTGCTGGAGGAGGTGATCCGGCAGCAGCAACAGCAGGAAGAGGCGCCCAAGAGTGTTTGTTTGCCTGCACCTCCTGCTGCCTCCAGCACCGGAGGGGACAAGGTGGCGACATGAGCTGAGGCCCGTCAATCCCACTGAAGGAGGTGATCGGGTAGGCGGGGGAGGCAGCAGCAAGAGGCCCTCGAGTGCGTGTAACTGCTCCTTCGCCTCCTGCTGCTGCCTTGGCCACCGGAGGGGACAAGCCATGAGCTCTGGAAGAGGCAATTGGGTAGTGGCGGCAGCAGCAAGAGATGCTCGAGCACGCGTGCGACTGCTTCCTTCCGTGTCGACCCTCAATTTGTCCTTTAATTATTTTAGGAAAAAGTGTCATTTTATACAGGGAAAGATATGGTAACACAAGGAGAACTAAGTGAATTCCAAAATAAATCAAGAGTGTTCCTTTGCATGTCCTCAGCCATGATTTGCAGAAGGAGTGGCCCTTCAGATGTTGCTCGACAACTCCCATCATCCTTCATCATTTGCCATGCTGGCTGGGGCTGATAGGAGCAGCAATCTAACAACATCTGGAGGACTACTGGCTGCTCCCATTCATTTGAAGAAGAAGAAAAACACCCAGTACTCACATATCACAAGTATATCACAGCATCATTCCCGTTATCCCGTCTTTCTTCAGCCTGGTGCCCTTCAGATGCGTTGGACTATAACTTCTGATACCCTACACCCAACTAAAATGACTACAATTATGGGAGCTGAAATGCAACACACCTGAAGGGCACTGGGCTGAGGAAGGCTGTCCTAAACTGCAGAAAAATTTACACTGCTTTAATGTGAATACTCAAGTCTCTTTTCCTTCTGAAACACTAGAACATCTTCTAGACAGGCCCTGTGAGAGATTTCAGAATTAAATTTCAAGCAAACCCTGCTCAAAGAAGACAAAGTGGCTTTGGGTTGCAGCACATCTCAAAGACAGAATATATTCTTTGCACATAGAAGGCCACAGATTCCATCCCATTATTATTATTATTATTATTATTATTATTATTATTATTATTATTATTATTATTATTATTATTATTATTATTATTATTATTATTATATATGATCTCCAATGGCAGAGCTGGAAAAGAATAATAACCATGTGGTGTCAAGTCAATTCCAACGTACGGCAATCCTCTCAGGATTTTCCAGGTACAAAGAAATAATTTAACACTCCCTGCTTCTGGTGGTGCCCCAGGGCCTTGCAGCTTCCCCAAGGCCACAGAGGTGGCAGGGCACACACTTACTGCACCAGCCACACACAGCTTCAGGTGATCTGGCTCACCCCTTCCCCAGCAAGCACAGTGGGGGAGATGGATCCCTATACAATCAGGCCTGTCCAAATCCTTAGAGGGATGCTGACAGTCGAAGAAGACAGAGATTAGCCAAGATGGACCAGGGGTACTAAAGAGCCCGAAGTGGCCCTATAGGTCAAGTCTAATCCACCTCTCACTTTACACTGGAAATGAATATTGATGCATTCGAATTAATACTAACTGGCGACAGCCGTACATTGGTACCTTGTAACAATAATCATGCGCCTTCAAGTCAATTCTGACTTATCCTGGCTCTTTTCAGGGTTTCCCAGGTAGAGAATACTCCGTAGTTCACCGTTCCCTTCTTCTGCGGGGCATCCTGGGACTGTGCAGCTTGCACAAGACTGCAGAGACCGGCTCTACTCACAGTGATTCAACTCCAAACCTCTGACTCTGCAGTCAGATGCCTAAACCACTGAGCTATCTAGCCAGCTATTCGCTATCTTAACGAAGATCAACTTGATCTAGGGCACGTGAACACATTTTTAAAATCATATCCTAAACATAACTCAAGCAACTGGCTATTATTCTTTCCTCTAGCTGCGTTTACATTATAGGTGTGTATTTCCTTGCTCCACCCTTACATGTAACGATGACTGAGAATGCTTAGAATACACCTTGCAAAGACATTTAACGCAACGCCGACTCAATAACGATCAGCACAGAAGCGACATCAGAGTCTCCAATAGCATTGCTTCCAACAGTAATTTCAAAGATAGGGGAAGTAGAAATGCCCAACCTTTGGTTCCATTGGGGAATATGGCAGCGCTGACAGCTATGTGACCTTTCAGCACATATGTGAAACATTCCTGCAGAGAATGGAATATTATGAATGAAACAGAACAATGATGGGAGTATCTAACTAGAAATTACTTGCAGACTTTAGTGTATCCACATGAATTTCTGGGCTGGGATCAACCAATATACAGTGGTGCCCCGCATAGCGACGTTAATCCGTCCTGGATTAATCGTCGCTATCCGGAATCGTCGCTAAACAGAACTAAAAACCCCATAGGAACGCATTAAACTTTGTTTAATGCGTTCCTATGGGGCGAAAACTCACTGTTCAGCGAAGATCCTCCATAGCGCCGCCATTTTCGCTGCCTTGGTAAGTGAGGAAACCGCGCAAAAATGCTTGCAGCAGCCATTTTGGGCACCCGGCGGCCATTTTGGAACCGCCGATCAGCTGTTCTAAAAACATCACAATGCGAAGATCAAAACATCGCAATGCGATCGCATTAGCGATCGCAAAAAATAGATCGCTATGCGGATTCGTCGTTAAACGGTGCGTTCGTTATGCGTGCCACTACTGTAGTTGCAATGGTAGCTCACTCTGATGAGTGAATCAGCACATCTCCCGACATTGCTTAGAAGACAATAAAGAACAATTTTTCAACACTGAATAATGTTCTGCCAAAAGGGGGAAAGAATCTTGTCAGCAAAGACTGAGTTTTGTTTTAAAGTACTATTTTTTCCCAAACCAAAAGTACTGTATCATGGACCTTTTTAAAAAATCTTCATTCTTCAGTTACATGTTTTGCCCTCAACTCCAGAGAGGTTCAACCCAAGTCAATTATCACAAGAACGCTAGAAAGTTTTAAAATTAGGTGTCCATTACATTGAAAGGGCAATTATGACTAAGCAGATCAAAATTAAGAGGAAATTGCATGGTGATGTTGTCAGAAATAATCCAGACACAAACTATGTTCTATGGTGTCTTGGAATAATATACATTTTAAAAAAAGGTATGCCCTAACAGGCACTGAAACACCAAGGATCTCCTGATTCTGCTGTAGCATGATTACCTGCGGGTGATCATGCTGCAGCAGAACCAGGAGATCCTTGGTATTTCACTGCCTGATAGGGCATATCTTTTTAAAATGTGTATTATTCACAGAAATGCAGTTATGGGCTGATACAAAAGTACTGACATAGCTTCCTGGAAGTCCCATTGCAACTGTGGTTTTCCACATGTTTTGGAAGAAGGCATGCTCAGAAGAAGTAACAACTAAACCTAAATGGGAGTTGCAGTAGGACCTGATAGTGACAATGTGGACCTTGAAAGCAACCACATTAAACTCTGCTGGATGATCTGTTTGTCACTGTCCTTGAGGTCCTAGAAATTACCTTCCAGAGAAGACTGCCTGCCTAAGGATGCCCATCTGTGACAGAGCTGTACCAACCCCTTAAGAAACTGGCCTTCTTCTCCCCTTGAAGCTGGCAGTGAGTGGGTGGTTCTTGCTATTCAGGAATGGTTTTCCTTTCAGTGATTTTAAGGGGAGCCTAGACGTACCTGATGACCATAAAACCCATTATATTACGGAGAGAGAGAGATTCAATAACAAAAACAGAATTCTTGCATACCTTTTCATATGCTGATGGAGTGCCAAAGTGCATTGTCCTTGTCACATCTGTGGTTCCATCCCTTCCAAGAAAAAAAGAGAAAACTAAATACATAAACAAAAAGAGAAGACAGAAACATTAAAAGAAAAAGAACGCATTTCAAGGTATTAAAAATAGAATTATGCAAGAAAGATCTGGTTTGTAACCTCTTCAAACAGTATTACAGAATAGATTGTGCACTGCTAACAAAACAAAAGTGTGCAATACACTTGCGTCTCACAGACACACTGGAATCTCTGCTCTTTCCTCAACTGCACAGTCTGAAAAAAGGCTGTATCTATTAACCATGTAAGAAACTTTGGGTGCCACAGACTAAAATGTTGCAGAAATAGTTTTGTGCTAATTCCAAGTCCTGTTTCTTATTATTTTATGTTGGTTATACTGCTCTTATTTTAAATAAATATCTTACCATTACTGGGACTACTGACTTGCATTTTACATTTTAATATTACTCAGAGGACCTTCCCAATGAACAGTATGACACACGATGAATGGAACAGAACAAAGATTGTTTCAGGCAGAGCTAAGTGGCAAGACAGGAAAGTGGCTGTGGCAACAATGATAGCTCATAAGTGATATCCAGGCTCGTCATCATTTAGTCGTTTAGTCGTGTCCGACTCTTCATGACCCCATGGACCAGAGCACGCCAGGCCCTCCTATCTTTCACTGCCTCCCGGAGTTGTGTCAAATTCATGTTGGTTGCTTCAACAACACTGTCAAACCATCTCATCCTCTGTCATCCCCTTCTCCTCTTGCCTTCACACTTTCCTAACATCAGGGTCTTTTCCAGGGAGTCTTCTCTTCTCATGAGATGGCCAAAGTACTGGAGCCTCAGCTTCAAGATCTGTCCTTCCAGGCTAGAGGCAGCTTAAACACCAAAGGACATTGCTTTCCCTCACTTCGCAGAAAAGATATCATCTGAACCATGGATTCCCAAGTGGATCCCAGGTAAGATGGGATCACTCTTGTCACAACCCATGTTTTCCTATAATTCTAACCTTGTCCAGAAGCTTTATTTCTTCAAGATTAAAAAAAAAAATCCGTCTCTGATCCTATCCCAGACTCACCAGTTCCAAGTTAGCTTTCACAGACTGCATGGCCACTGAAGCAAAAATGACCTGAAGCCATCAGTGCCCTTCAGAGGAAATGAACTCTATTCTAACCAACTCTGCATCCCCCTGTTTTCCTGGCATCGGTGTCTGTCCACTTCTCCTGCTCTGTGCTAGCAGAACATTCCAGTCTGGATAGCTGTCTGCAAGCTGTTGCTGTACAGGCCAGGCTGTTCAGAAGGCTGAGATGCAAAAGATTTGGCAACAATGATACACGGGGCTGTTCTACGTGACCTTCAAGTGCCTGCTACCTCTGCTGCTGAACAGAATGAAACCTCAGTGAGTCTCAAGGCTCTGGAACATCATGTTTCAGAAAATATGTATTATTTGGTACTAAGAAGGGTTCCCTAGAGAATGAGAAAAGCCAGAATAGATATATTTCCTTATGTTAAAAAAAAAACTGGGCAAACGAATCCTTTCAAATAAGAGGAAAAAATAGTAGCAACATGGATTCTGTGCTCAAGCCGTGCAAGGTAAGACTGAAAGAATTGGGCATGTTTAGCCTTGAGAAAAGAAGACTGAGGGGAGATATGATAGCACTTTTCAAATACTTGGAAGGCTGTCATGCAGAGGAAGGATGGGATCTGTTTTCAATCATCCCAGATTGCATGACATATAACAATGGGCTCAAGCTACAGGAAGCCAGTTTTCAGTTGAGTATTAGGAAAAATGTCTTAACTGTTAGAGCAGTACAACAATGGAACCAATTACCTTGGAAGGTGGTAAGTGCTCCAGGCTGCAAGCATTCAAGAGAAAATTGGACAACCATCTGCCACAGCTGCTTTGATTTGGATTCACTTAGCAGGAGGTAGGGCTCAGTGGCCTTACAGGGCCCTTCCAACTCAATTATTCTATGTGTGGAATTCAGCATTTCAAGAAAGATAGTGGCAAGACTAGCTTGAGAATAAATGGCAAAGCCCAGTGAAGCCTCCCACGTCAGGGTACAGCCAAATACAATTGTATGGACCCACAAAGGCAGGAAGCCTATCAGAATGTCTGCATTAACTATCACCTCTGCCGTGTCACAAAATATTTCAGTCAGTGTGCTAAACAAAACAGTAGCTGGAGGGGAAAGGTTGTGTTGAGTAGGAAATTCTCAAAGCCTTCAAATTGGAGTTCAGGGAGAAATATGCAAACTTACAGAAATATATTATCTACTCAGACGTAAGCCCCACTGAGTTCAAACAAGACAAATTCCCAGGCAAATACACAAAGGATTACAGCCCGGACTTTGCTTTCAGTGGCCAAGGAAAACCTTTTCAGCTCTACAGCTCATGATGATTTGAACATCCACCCGAGGTGCTTCTCCACACAGGACGTGGGCAAGAAGAGTGGGATAACTTTGCTGCTGGATTACACAAAAAGTCTGTCCTCTCGAATCCAGGCACTCTGCCCTAGCACATGACATTAGAAGCAGCTAAATTAACTTTGCAACCTCAGCCAATTCAGCCCTGCTGCTATCCCCAGAGTCTGGAAAATATCATGGACGGCTAACTCATTATAGTCAAGTGGCTGCTTCCCATTGTGACTCAGAAGGAGGCCATCATTAGGCTGTCTGGGAAGAAAGATCTCATTGTACAAGTCTTATCAAAGAACATTCACATAGCTCCCTTTCAAAGAACAACTGTTGGATAACAGCAGTGCCAGACCTCTAAAGAAATTTGTCCCCTCAAAGGGCAGAACAGGTCTGCTAAACCTTGCCGGACAGAATGCTTTTAATCTGAATGCTGGTGTAGTGGACTGGCTAAGAGACGAGCTGCAAACAATCTCTGCAGATATCTGCAGGATAACTCAATAGGAAGTTGCAGGTGAAACACTTTCTCACAGTCTCTGCTCCATCCACCCCAGCTGCAATATGGGGTTCTTATTGTAGGTGTTTTTAGAATCGCCAATAGACAACCTACCTAAAGTGCTCGGAATGATTGAAAGTGTGATACTTTGCTGTGTATAAGATGTCCCCATGTATAAGACCCCCCCACACACACTTTTCTAACCAAAAATTAAGAAATCTAAGTGGGGCTTAGCAAGTGGAGAGGGAAAGCAGGAATCAAAGCGCTGCAAGATCACTTTGATCCCTGCTTTCCCCTTTTTTGCTAAGCTCGCTTTGATCCCTGCTCCTCCCCTCCACTTTCTTGGCAAGAAAATAGAGAGGGAAAGCAGAATCAAAGCTATAAAAGCATGGATCAAAGCGGTGAGAGCAGAGATCAAAGCTATTGTGCAGCTCTTTGATCCCTTTCCCCTCTCCTTACTTCCATGTATAAGACGACCCTCGATTTTTAGTCTAAAGATTTTAGACAAAAGTATTGTCTTACACATGGAAAAAATACGGTAAATGTCAAATAGGACCACCTATAATCTAGTCTTCCCAAGCCTCCATATATGTTGGACTACAGCCTCTATAATCCCCAATTAGCATGAGCATTGGAGGTTGCAGTTCAACACACAGGAAATCGCCTGATTTGGAAAGGCTAAAAAAGGAACACTACTCAAGCTAACACAGTTATAAAAGCCTTGGTCCATCAGCCACAAGGACTGATGAGAATTTTAGAAACCATGAAACCAGTAAAATCCAGGTAAAAGAAACAGGGCCATGTGAGTCACCCATAAGAACAAGGAAAGGGGGTAGGGCAAAAGTTATCAGAACAATTCACTAGACTATTTCTGAAGGGCAACCTCAGGCCACAGCAAACAGACAGAGCAAACAATGATGTCACTCTGCTGGCTTGCCTCTTATGGATTATCATGTGATCTTAGGCCTCCTTATGTGCAAAGGTCCATATAAAATGAGCTTGTCTTGTAATTCAATGTAATTCAATGACCCTGCAGCCTGACATATAACCACAACTTTCTGCATTTGCTGCTTCCGTTAAAGTGTCAACTAACCATCTATGCCATGCAGCTACATGAATCTTAGTCACTGAGTCCAACAACCTTGACTGCCAAGAAATCAAAATGTGAAATGTCAACAGTTCAAGGCAAAGTCACTTCTTTACCCCATTCCTCCCAGGAAATATGGGCGGAGAAAGATGACTCATTATTTTCTCCATATTATGGTTTTCTAAAACAAACTGCAGGCTACCTACATGTTTCTCTATAGCAGGGATAAATGAAAAGTAGGATTTAGTTCAGAATAGGACTATTAATTTAACGTAAGTACACACTTACTTGTACTGAGCACCGGAATCCAAGAGGTAGATTTCATTTACAGATAAAGTCCTATTTGTCTCAGGAGTAGGCCTAAAAAACAGAGATCATTTCAAACTTTAACCTCTGTTTCACTGAAATCAACAGACATTTTTGCACATTTCCAGTTAAACTATGTAAATAGCTTATGAACTTGGGCTGAGCAGATCTACATTCGCTAAAATATCACATATACCAGATCAAATCAACCACCAAGTTAGATCTGTATCGTATATCAAAGGACATCTTTAGATGTGCGCTTCCTACTTCAAAGTACTGAGGTTCTGCATGGCATCCCAGTGTATTACAGAGTTCTATTATCTACATTAGACAGGCAATGGCTTTTCAAACCCACTGAAGTTGCCCACACCTGATCTACATCCAAGTTAAAAGGCATGCACTGTATTACCTGCCAGGAATGCTATTCTTCAGACACATGTATATGGTAGAGTTTATTGCAGGTGCTACAGGGAGACTCTATTATGCACACAGACCTGCTTAGTGATTTCTTTTTTCCTCAGAAAGGGCTATTATATATTTCTGATCCTTCCATACATTGCCACATACATGATTTAGTGGGTAGTCAAGGAGGGAAGTGCACAGGCAGTGTCATTCCTGCACCACAAAAATGTCCCAAATCTGGTGAGCAGGTCCTACTGATACAACCTTGCCGTTTTTTATTCCTTGTGAAGAACTGTGGCACAGGAAGTAGGTCTTTGGCTAACAAGATCCAATGCATCAACGCTTAAGTGAATCTCATTCTAGTTGGCAGCTGAGTGCAAGGGCTCTTACTTGTAGTGAATGACAGCACCATTTGGGCCCGTGCTTGAAATGGTAGCAAAGCTCAGGTCAACAAAATCCTCTTGCTGGCTGAAAGAAAAAGAGATTTCATGAACAAGGACTACTAAGACATTGGAAGCATCACAGAGTCTTCGCAGCAATCTTTTTTTTTAACCTAGGCCTTGTCGGCCTATTCTCTCCTATTAGCCTAAGAAGCTAAATTGAAGCTAGAATGGATCTGAAACAGAGGCATTGCAACATAATGTCCCAGTCTAACAATGCAAAGCAGCTGAAGCCAGCAAAAGTATTTTCTTTTCCTGTAGCTGTTGAACAAAGATACAACATCACAGGACACACGACCCATTACCAGAAATGATCAAAGTACTGACTTTTCTGATCTCTCTGGATGAACTATTTAAACCACCACTTGTTCACATTGTTTCTAATCAAGCAATCGTATAGAATCAATCTGTTTAAAAACAACAACTGGAAAGCTGGGGGATGGACCATTCGTGATCACAGAACAGAGTTCTGGACCACTATACAAGACTTCAGTGGCCAGAAGGAGAACAGAATGTAGAAGTGAGCTGGTGTATCTGGTCCACTTGTGTATGACCGATTTTCCAACCAAGCACATAAATCTTATCTTGGATTTAAAAAAGTGTGGAAGAGTGGGCTCCTGAAAGAGGTTAAGAAATAGCAAAACACAGCCTTCTTTAAGGCAAGAAAGCAACCAGGCAAAACAAACAAAGAAAAGACAAGGTACAAGACAGAGACAGACTAAACTACCTGCATCAGAAGACACAAACCTGTTTTCTGCAGCATCCTGTTTTCCCCCAGGTATGAAAAAAACCATAGGAGCAATTATGATTCATAAACTCTCTGCTCCAACCTTTTGTCTTACCTACGGAATTCCTCTGCTTTATCTGCTGCTGTTATTTCAGTAATATTGCCTTTGGGGACCTAAAAGACAGGGTTGAATAAGATTAATACAGTAAAGAATGGCAAAAACACAGCACCATGTAGATTTTCTCAGCTCCACCCCAACCAGGCTTATTTAATGCCCTCACCTGGTTTCTTCCCATTGGGTCACATGGATCTAAGTCAGAAACAGATCCATACCATCTTTTAGGGCAGAATGTTGAGTTATTTGGGGGAAGATTACAACTCGCAGGAAACCCCAGCCATCTTGGCCGGGGTCCATGCTAGCTAGAAGATCCAGGGAGCTACCACACAAGTAACTGGGCCATTAATTTGCATGCATTTTGACATTGGCAAAACCAACAGCCTCTTCTCCTTCCTATATTGGCTGAAAGGAAGAGAGGAACAAAGACAGAAGGGGAACATCCTTCCAACTCTGCAGTCTTTTGTAGATGACTGCCAAGATCCAATGCTGAGCTTCAGAATCCAGTGATGTACTTCCACAGAAAAACAAATGGCATTAAGTGTTTTTGGATGCTCAAAAAGCATTTGACAATGTGAGCTGGCAATTTATGATACAGCAACTAAGATAGATGGACTTTGGCGAGGATTCATAAATGTTATTGAGACAATCTATAATGAACAAACAGCAAAAGTAGACATAGAAGGGAGATTAAAACAAGACCTCATAGACCAGGGCTTGGGTTCATCATGGTGGCCTTTAATGTAAACACAATCTAGACATGAAAGGCATTTAAAAATATATGATTTTTATAAAGAACAGACAATGTCTGATTAAATAACGTTGACATCAGATGATAAATTAATTAAGAAAATATAAAGTTTCTTTTAGACTGGAAAATGGAAGATGAACAAGAAACAATGGTTCAATGGGCAAAAATATTTGGATATAACACTGAATTAGAGAAATGGCAAAAGCTGTGGAATAGAAACTGCAAAATGACAATGGCGACATCTTATAAAGAGAATTTATATAAACTGTTTTATAGATGGCACCTACCACCTGCTAGATTAGGTAAAATGTTTTCTAATACGTCCAATAAACTTTGGAAATGCAACCAAAAAGCAGATACAGTGGTGCCCCGCATAGCGACGTTATTAATTTGTTCCGGATTAATCGTCGCTATCCGGAAACATCGCTAAACAGAACTAAAAACCTCTAAAAGCCCCTATGGGGCGAAAACTCACTGTTCAGCGAAGATCCTCCATAGCGCCGCCATTTTCGCTGCCTCGGTAAGCGAGGAAAGCATGCGAAAATGCTTGTGGAGGCCATTTTGGGCACCCGGTGACCATTTTGGAACTGCCGATCAGCTGTTCTAAAAACATCACAATGTGAAGATCGGTAAGCGAAAGGCTTACCGATCATCACAATGCGGTGTTTTCCCATTCAAAACATCGCAATGCGATCGCATTAGCGATTGCAAAAATAGATCGCTATGCGGATTCGTCGTTAAACGGTGCACTCGTTATGCGAGGCACCACTGTACTTATTATCATGTGTGGTGGACTTGTGATAAAGCTAAAAACTTTTGGATTAAAATATATACATGGCTTGTTAAAATGTTAAAAAATAGACTTTAAACCAAAACTGTTTCTATTAGGTATAATACCAGAAAATGTTGATAAACAAAATGTGTATTTAACATTGCATTTTTTGACAGGAGTTAGGAATGTTCTGGCACAACATTGGAAAAATGAAGCAATAACTACAGATGAAGAAATAATTAAGAAGATCTTGAATTGTGCGGAAATTGACAGACTTACATTGAAAATTAAAGAGAAGGAAGATTCAGAATATTTTCAAACATGGAATCTGTTCTATCAATGGCTAGAAACGTGATGTAGAGATTAGGCCCTAATCTGTAGCAACAAATGAATATAAACTGAACCCATGTATCACAATGTTTAATAAGCATGGATTGATTTTATTAATAGGAAAAAACAACAACTAATAAAATGTTTTTGAAAAAAAAAGAATCCAGTGATGTACTTCCATACTCATTTACTTTCATTCCTTTCGTGTTGCAGCCCTTTGTCATACCAAAAAGCTACTCAGAAGGATCTCCCAGCCCTTTCTAGGAAGGGATGGAGAGTTACAAGACAGAGAAAGGATCACCAGTTCTAGAAGAAGCAGTAGAATACAACAGGAGGGTATTCTGTTGGATCCTGATCCACAACTTGAGAAAAAAAATGTACTGATTGATTGATTTGATTTGATTTGATTTGATTTCTATCCCACCCATCTAGACCAAAGGTCTACTCTGGATCATCATAAGTTGTCATAAAGTGACATTTTCTCCTTAATTATCGCATACATTTGTCTTTCCCATCCAACAGTAAATTAACCATGGAGCATACAGTGTTACTTTATGACACCTTTGGTTACAACTCACTTGCATCAAGTTGTGGCATAAGGACAACCACAACTGGCAAATGAAAAATATGACATCACAGTAGTCATCTCCCAAAGATTGGAGATGTACTGACACTACATCTGAACTGAATTAAACTATGGTTTAGTATCATGTAAATAAACTTAGTCAAGCCTCAGATTCATGTGCTTCCTCTTCACCTCTCTTCTTTAGATGCACTTGAGAGGAGGAAAGCACATGTTTTCCCTTCCATTTTGACATGGCTATGTTTCAATATTACAGTGGTGCCCCGCTTGACGATTAAATCGCTTAACAATGAAGTTTTTGCGACCGCTTTTACAATCGCAAAACAATGTTTTAAATGGGAAAAATCACTTCATGATGATCGGTTCCGTGCTTCGGGAACCGATTTTTCACTTTATGACAATCAGAAAACAGCTGATTGTCGGGTTTCAAAATGGCTGCCCGCTGTTTAAAATGGCTCCCTGCTATGCTTAGGATGGATTCCTCGCATTACAGGCACCAGAAAATGGCCGCCCTATGAAGGATCATTGCTGGACGCAGAGGTATTTCGCCCATTGGAACGCATTGAGCGGTTTTCAATGTGTTTCAATGGGCTTTTTCATTTCGCTTGACAAGGATTTCGCTTAACAGCGATTTGAACAGAACGGATTATCCTCATCAAGTGAGGCACCACTGTATAGCTGAACCCTAAACTGCTATTAATACTAATGACATTTAATTGAAACAAATATGATTTACACATGGAAGTTTGAAGTTGGACAGCTTCAGTAAAGGTTCTGATCATCTTCTCCTAGCTATATTGTTAAGGAAGTTAGGAGGAGGTGATCAGAATCTATCCCCTTTAGTCTTAAATAGCTGTAGTTTTAGTATTATATCTGGACCAGTCAAACTGTAGTTGGTCTTAACTATAGTTTACTGAAGCGTGAGATTCAAACAGGCTTGTTCCCATCAATGGTCAGTGTTATGTCAGAATGAGGCCATTAAGAGAACTTTTATATGAGGGGGAAAAACTTTCTTTTGATAAACAATTTTGAGGGTATTGCCAGTTGGCAATATCCTTTTAAAATAAAATAAACAATACATTTCATTCAAAAGAGAAGTTCAGTGTTACTTCAACAACACTATACCCTGGCAATCTCTGCAGCTTTTCTTCTCCCCATATAACAACAGATATGTCATCCTTCCTTCAATCACACTAAGTAAATGAGAACAACATCCATAAGTCATCCCTCTTTTAGGTGAGAATCTTAACTGCACTCACTCCACAAGGCTTCATTATTTTCTCTTCATGTCCTCCCTCCAATACATCCTTCAAGACCACTGCAGTAATTAAACACATATTTATGCAAGATTTTACTCTTCATGAATAGTCTTCTGTTTCTAAAATGAAACTCTGCAAAGCCATACCTCCTTCTCCAGCCAATTGAACAATTCACACAGAGCAACGGCATCCTTAATCTATTATTAAAATGAGAAGAAAGGAAATGATGCTTAAAAAGGGCAGTGGAAGACACACATTCGGCAAAATCCATCAGAATAATTTCACAAATCTGGCTGCAAACATTTAAGGCAAAAATCTATCAAGAGGCAGAAGCCATCACTACTGCATATTCTACAGCATATCACAACATTCTCTATCTTACCAGCAGGACATCTCTTACCAGCAGGACGTCTGAGAAACTGTACTAAACCAGGCAAAACCAGGCATAACATTGCGGGGGGGGGGTCTTGCTTTTGTTTTGTTTGTTTGTTTGTTTTTTGTTTCTTTATTTGCAACCAGCCTTCTGTTCTGGCAACATATTTCATGATTAATCTGGTAAGCTTTTTGTAGCAGTCTCAGAGAGTGCAATTTTTTAAACTGATAAGAAGAAATAAGCATTTTATTTTAGTTTAGTTTATTTAAATTTATACCCCGCCTCATGGCGCAGTGGTTAAAACGCTGCATTGCAGCTAAAACTGTGCTCACGACCTGGGGTTCAAATCCCAGGTAGCCGGCTCAAGGTTGACTCAGCCTTCTATCCTTCCGAGGTCGGTAAAATGAGTACCCAGCTTGCTGGGGGGGCAATGTGTAGCCTGTATAATTAAACTGTAAACTGCCTGGAGAGTGCTTGTAGTGCTATGGGGCGGTATATAAGTCCAAAAAAAATTTTTCGTGAGCCTGCCACTACTCTAGGCGGCTTACAAAATATTATAAAACATACAGCTAAATACGGCAAAAGAAATGTCATCTGGCAAAATGAAACCTTGCTTGGGTGAAGGGGTCAGAGAATAAACTTTAAAAGGCAGGTACAATTCATCCTCTGCAGCTGTTCTACCAGACAACAGTTACTTTACTAAGCTCAGCAAATCACTTACATGAGCTCTTCTCATGCCTTCAGCCTCTGATGCATTCTTCACAGCTTTGGCAATGCAGATAGGGGTGTAGGGGGAGAGGTAACGGTGATCCTGAGGCAGAACACAAACACATGTATATATGACATAGAAGCACAACCAAATGTTTTGGTTTGTATGGCCACTATACTATAAGCTTGTTAGTGGCATTTCCAGACCTGTCTTTGAAGCCACCGTGATCACAGCCTCCAGATTCCTTGTAAGGAACAGGCTCCTACCCATTCCCCTAACCAGTTTATACAGCCCTTTTTGCCTCCTTTTCTGGTTCTTTCCCCAACTCCCCAAAGCACTTCTAAAGCTTCAGGAGAAGAAGACACCTTCAAGGCTTCACTTAACATCTTGACAAAAATGAGTCATGTCTGGAAGGTTTGTGATTCAGTGTCAGCCATCTTGGGAACCGATAACATAATGTCTCAAATAGCAATAAGTATGCTTCCAAAAACATAAAATAAAATTCTGGACTGTCTCAGATCAGTGTCATGTTCAATATTTGGAATCATCTGTCATCCAAATGCATATGGGTATGTTGCTAATGTTGAGAAACCAAGAGGAGATTTACCTTTAAATCATATCCTCAGAATCATAGAATACTTAAGTTGGAAGGGTCCTATAAGGCCATCAAGTCCAACTCTCTGCTAAATGGAGGAATATAAATAAAAGGATATCTGTCAGATGGTTGTCTAAAATTATCTTGAATGCCTTCAGTGTTGGAGCACTCATAACCTCTCAAGGCAATTGTTTCCATTGTCATACTGATCTAACAGGAAGTTTTTCCTCATATTCAACTAAAATCTAGTTTCCTGTAACTTCAGCCCATTATCACATGTCCTGCACTCTGGAATGCCCCTCCTCTGTATGAAAACCTTTAAATAATCTGAAGAATGCTATCATATCTCCCCTCAGTCATAGCTAAACATGTCCAGTTCTTTCATTCTTTCCTCACAGGGCTTGGTTTCTAGTCCTCTCATCATCCTTGTTGCCTCCCTCTAAACTTGTTCATATTGTATCCTTTTAAAGTGCAGTGTCCTGAACTACACACAGTTCTAAAGATGAGACCCAGCCAGTGCTGAACAGGAAGAAACTGGTACTTCACATGACTTGGAGACTATATTTCTGTTAATGCAGCCTAAAATAGCATTTGCCTTTTTCGCAGCTGCATCACACTGTTGGCCCATATTCAGTGTATACAATTCCAAGATCCTCCGATGGGAATTGTACTCCAACATTATCCCATGGGACTCAGAAAGGCTACTTTAGCTGATGTAGAAACAGTAATTTTAAAATACAGGCCAGAATTCTTTTTGTTTTTTACGTAAGGGTTGTAAAACTTGCCACAGCTAACTGCAGCAGCTCAGGGCACATCTCAGTCATGTGCATGGTAACACCACTACGATTCTTGCCATGAAGAACAGAAGCAGCATTTCCCTCCCCCTCAAAAAAGTATCTTTATGGGACAGCAATACATTTCAAGGTCTATTGTGCTTGTAGTTGCAAATACACAATCCCTACAAAAATCTCAAAGGGGCTGCTGTGCTTCTTTCCCCTCCAAAGTGTGAGAATGAAGTCACTTTATTTCTCTGCACCATAAAATTTCCCAACCATAAGAGGTTTATGTTGGAAAGGTCAATAAGCTCATGTTCTTGCCTTCTTTTAATCTGACAACCTTTTGGATAAATTCTTTTAATGAGTTAGCCATTTCCTCTCACCACAGCAGTCATAAACAACCCATAGAGAGCTTAGTGTGGGTCTCCAGCAGAGGGTAAGTCCTGCACACCACCACACAGAAGGAAACTTGAAAGCCTCCAGACCAAGTGGAAATGCTTCCAGCCAGAACTGAGCCAGGAAAAGTCCACTGCCCTGCCAGAGCATACAAACCTTGGGGATGGCCTGAGTCAGGGCAAAGCTGGCTTTGTCACTAAGCCAAACTTTCTCATGAGGAGACAGGCTGTCACAGATGGATTTCAGAACCATCAGGATGGAGTCATACGGCAGTATTTGGATGCTAGACTCAGCATCCTGAGAGATATCCAGCAAAAGATGCTCTCTCACAGCTGGGTCTGCCATGCGGTCACCATCAATAAACAACCTGGAGGGATAACAACATCAACAAAGAAAGCAGAGATGAGACGTCTATCGTTTTCAAAAGTTCTGCTTAATGAAGAGTGGGGATAATCTCAACAGTGCTCTTCAGAGTTGCAACACAATGGCAGGAACTTTGTACCAAGGCTTTCTTATAAACAAAAAAGCAGGCTGAATTCAGCAGTGGTGGTGTGACACCCCCATTAGATACAACTTGTTCTGTCACATCTTACAAGGTCTCACAACAACGGGACCAAATGCAGTGGGGTGCCACTACTTTTTCTAAGGCTGTAAGTCTGATCAGCTCAAGCTCCTCTCGTATTTAAGTGGAGCTATGCAAAAATTTCATTCCGTGTACAATTTGAAGGCAAACTGACCTGATCCAGATTTGCCCTTTTAGTCTGAAGATCTGAACACCATCTTTTCATATTTACAATTCTATTTCACAATGCAGTTCTCATTTCACAATGAACCAAATTATATTCAGAAATGCTAAAAAAACATATACATTGTGTCTCTCTGAATACACTCGACCTCACCTTAATTCAAAATTTAAACAAGGTCAATTAGTGATTAGTGCTTGGGTGGAAGACACCTAAGAGCCACTGTGGAGTCGCAAACAAGTATCTCTCTGCTTAAGATCTGGAGTCAGGAGACCCGAGTTCAAATCTCTTAGGATCTTGATGGCAAAAAAGGCAACAAGAGAATGCCAGGGCTCTCCAGATAAAGCTAAGAAGGAATCCTGCCTCTAAACCTAGACAGCTGCTGCCATCCAGAGTTGACAATAATGGGCTACACAGGCTGAAAGTCTCACTTTGTAGAAGGCAACTTCCTGGGTTCCTATATTTTGTACCAAATTTCATTCCAAATATTTAAACACAAATTTTAATGGGTGTTTTGCTTTTACAATTTCGGATGACAAAAGCAATGGCATTGGACAAACTCATAAAACAATTCATACATTGCTAATGCAGACCACAAATAGAGTGACTGGTCTAGTCTTAGTTACTAATGTTACTTAGTTACTTGGTTACTAATGTAACCATTAGTGAACTCTGATAATGGCAGATTATTGCAAAAGAAGTGGGTGAGAAGGACAACAAACACGAGTAAAAATTCCAAACTCTTATATGAGTAAAAAAGAGGTTTCCCTAAGGTTTTGCAGCCTTATATTATCCTCATTTCTTTAAACTACAGTTTGGTGCATTTATTATATAGCTGTAGCATATTTTATAAATGTTAGTGGGCATTTTTGTTTGTTTGTTTTTACAGAAATATAAATAAAGGATATTTTTGCAAAGCTTGAAACATTTTTCCTCTTCAAATTAAAAAAAATGACACCTACTGCTAACTACAGCAGGCTGGTATGAGTAGAGGTTATCACTGAAAATAAATGAACTGTTGGATAGCTCAGTGGCTTAGGCATCTGGCTGTGGAGCCAGAGGTTGGGAGTTCAGTTCCCCACCGTGCCTCCTTGACAAAGGCTGGACTTAATGATCCATACAGTCCATTCCAGCTCTGCCAGTTGTAAGATGATGATGATGATGATGATGATAAATCAAGGTCTTTTTTTTTTTTTTAAAAAGAGAGAAATAAACATGCATGCCCTAGTCTAACTGCAGTTAAAATATATCCCACAATTTTGAATATCAGCTTCTGGAAGGAAAATATTATATACATTAAACATTAGATCAAATATTAGAGAAACCAATGAGAAAGGCACCATACACATTACCTGATTGCATTTGTCCCTATGATGGCATAAGCAAAAAACACAGGGTTGTAGTCAACATCAGAGCCTCTGAGATTAAAGAGCCCTAGAACAAAATGGAGAAGCCAGTGTTATAACCCTGGTTAAAACTCAACATAACTTTTTTTTTAAAAAAAAAAAAAGGAAAAAAAACCTCTCTTCAGTCAGAAGTAAACCAAATTGGCCCTTGGTGTCCCTTTCCAGTTCTATTGTCGTAGTTATTTCTTTCTAAGTTTTGCTGCCTAACTGAGTAGTAAAGGTGATTTACCATAAGATGGCACTACAAGCCTGTACCACACAATACACATGACCTACAAGTAACAATAGCAAACACCATTGCAAACGAAAAGCATTGCTGGCCTCTTAAAGACAAACAGATTGATGTCGGTGTCAGTTTTCAGGGATTACAGCCCACTTCCTCATCCACACGTAGTGAAATATTTAGCCAAAGGCTTACATTTAAATGTGCATTCTGGAGGGGGAGATCCATTGAAAACGGATACAGGCACGGAAAATGAAATCTAGCCTTAACACCAATAATGAGCACTGAGAATGTAAATAACATAAACATAATGACATTAGCTAGAGTTGTTAATTGTCTGGTTCTCTCTGTAGTGCAAAAATGTAGAACGAAGGGATTAGCTTGTACTTTTCTAAATGATTTTCTGATTCTTTGGCCAAAATCATTAACTTTCCCTACAGAAAGATTATAGGAAAGACTTTTTATGAATACATATAGTGGGTCAAGAATCCTTGGTCTCTATTTCCCACTGTGAAACTGACATAGGATGTTTACCTCAGCTGTCTTTCTTGCTAATTAGCCCCCTTTTTTAATACAACGGTCAGTTTTGAATTGCCAACAAGACTACCCTGGGAGGTTGATGTGTTCTAAAATTGGCCGTTATATGCCTGATGCCAGCTTTGTGCCCTTTTGGAGAAGGTCCCATTTGCCTATGTAAAATGCATAGTGGCACTGCTGGCAAAGGGTGGCATAGATCACATCTGCAGGAGAAAAAGTGCCCAAGCCCCTACTGTTATTAGAGTTAGCAATGGTGCTGCCATATGGAGACACAGATAGTATCTGAGTTTGCAGCAGGGTCTTATCCATGTTGTGTGGCTCATTGTGTGTTAGTACCTGTTTAAGCCTGTCTATAAGTGGGTACAGGCCAGTGGGTACAGGGAGATGCAATAGTGTCCTGTCGTATTTTTTTTCTTTGGGGTCCATATTATAATAAGTTGCTTCTGAGAAACTATCTTGATCTTTCAAGTTGTTTCTTTACCTCATTGAGTGAATATTATGGCTTTGAAAATTCCAGAAACAACATTTCCGCCTTGAGGATCCAAGCAGATAAAATTATGTTGGAAGTCCTGGCTATAGACAATGGATTTTGCAGTGTGTGGAGAGTGGAAGGTGGAGGAATTTAAGCAAATATAATAAACAAACAAAAATTACAAAAGAAGACTGGAGTCTGAGGTAGTCAGCTACCGACGCCGTGCACTTGGCGAATACTCTCGGAGCTGTTGCAATGCCAAATGGGAGTCTTTTGAATTTGTATGCTTGTGATCCCAAACAGCTCAACACCGTTCCATATTCGATGCCCTCGGATCACCCACCAGTCCCTAACCTGGATTGTCGGGCGATGGAATAACCGAAGGATTGCTGGAAAGAATGGAAGGTTGTGGAATGGGAGGAGAAGATGTTAGTTGGTTGGCTCTGTTATCCCATTCTGGAGACTGAGTTGATAAGACGGAAGTCTGTCATCATCTGAGGGAGATATGACCAAAATTGATTCAGAGAATTATGGAAGTGGAATGTCTGTAGGCTTAGACTGTTTAGCTCATTTAGGATGAACAGGCGCTGGAGCTGGAGCAGAGGTTTAGAGGTTGTTTTTGAAGTTGAGGACTTTGGTATGGACAGTTTCAATGTGTGTGTCTTCGAGGTCTTAGACGATGCAGATGGAGAATCAGAATAAACTGGTGTAGCCGATGGACGTTGTTTCGATGATTCAGTAACGGCTTTTTCCATTGCTTTTGTTAGGGAAGTGGCCCTACAGGGAGGTTGGGCCGTTTGAACTGGTTGTAGGGATTGTTCCCAAAGTCGGAGTTTTAGCCTCAAGAGGCGAGATCGAAGAACTCTGTGCTGAAAATTTTTGCAATGGGTACAGGAAGAAGTTTGATGTTGTTCTCCCAAGCAGAAAAACTACTTAGCACGTCTGTTGGAAAGTGAGATGTTGTCACAGACAAGTGCTTAAACGGGCCCAAAGGAGCCATGAATAGGAGAACATAAGTGAGGAGAAAAACCAATGATTGGAAGGGTGTGTGTGTGTTGTAGCCAGAGGCCAAGAGAGGGGAAAAATCTCTGATGATAAAGAGTTTGATCTAATAGTTTAAAAGAAAAAGACTGATAAAAGGAAGGAATCAAGAGTAGGCTCTCTTTCTCATTTAATCACAGAAGCAGAATTTGAGGCTCTCAACGTGGCGGTTGAAACTGAAAGGGGACGGCTGGCATCAAGGTACTTATACAGGTGGGGAGGGGCATATTCGAATGTGTTTATTGCTACCGCAGAAGCTCTAGAATCTTCTGATAAGGCTCCATGCAGGTGCAAATCAGCCAGGGTGTGATTCACAGAGGCCATGAAGAAGAATCAGGAGTTGCTTCAGGAAAACAACAAGCTACTTCCCTGCGCCTGCTGCATATCTGCACCTCAAAGAGAAGTCAAACACTGAGGTGATGGATCTTACTAGCAATTTATGCTTGACAAAAGGAAATCATGTAAAAATCTTGGTGGCAAATTGCCACTCATTAACAAGGTGCAGTTGCATTCCTGAGCATCCGCTGATCATACAACTGGATGCACACCCATTATTCCCCTTATGCAAACATAAATCACCAAGAAGATTTTGGCTTGAATGTTCTTGGAAATGCAGAGAACTATACTGGCAAAGTGGCACAAAAGGCGTGCCTAACATGACTGGGAATCATTCATGAGGAAATAAACTCTCCAAGCTTGAGAAGGAAAACAAAATGGAAGGGCTCCTTTCACAGAAACAAGGGAACCAAAGAAAAAAGCAACCGAAAGGGCAAGACACAGCTCCAGGTTCCGAAACCCAGCTTCACATGAAGTTTGGCTCCAGGGTCACTTTATGAATGAAATTTTTCTATGTAAAGATCTACTTCCTTTTCCCAGTTTAGGATACTTTGTAACCTAACAGAGACACTGTGTGCATTCTCTTTTGAAAAAAGAACAAGGGACAGGCAGCTAATAGAGCAAATGGCTTATTTGTACAAGAATTAATCTCCCTCCATGGACAATGAAGAGACAACTCTGAAAGCTGAGCAACAGAAAACAGTGCCCAAGCTTGAATACTAGTTTGTTCTTGCATGACATTTCTTAGAAAGCCATTTTATAACTAAAGAACTGAAGCCAAAAGGATGTTTAGAAGTAATTACAATGGAATCACAGAATAATGAAGCAGGAAGTGGCCTACAAGGCCATCAAGTCCAACTCCCTACTCAATGCAGGAATATAAATCAAAGTTATCTTTCAGGTAGTTGTCTAAATTTCTCTTGAATGCCTCCAGTGCCAGAACATTCACCACCTCTCAAGATAATTTATTCCACTGTCATACTGCTTTAACAGTTAGGAAGTTTTTCCTGATATTCAACCAAAATCTGGCTTCCTTTAACTTGAGCCCATTGTTGCGTCTCCTGCACTCTGGGATGATCAAGAACAGGTCCTGTCCTTTCTCAGTATGATAACCTTTCAAATATTCGAAAAGTGCTATCATATCACCCCTCAGTCTTCTTTTCTCATGGCTTAACATGCCCAATTCTTTCAGTCTTTCCTTACAGGGCTTTGTTTCCAGCCCCCTTATCATCCTTGTTAGCCTCCTCTGAACTTGTTTCAATTTGTCAGCATCCTTCTTGAAGTGTAGTTCCCAGAACTAGACACAATACTCAAGATGAGGCCTAACCAGTGCCAAATAGGGGGAACTAGTACCTTGTGGGATTTGGAGACTATACTTCTGTTAATGCAGCCCAAAACAGCACTTGTATCCACATCACACATATTCAACTTGTGTTCTACAATGACTCCAAGATCCTTCTCACTTGTAGCGATGCCTAGCCAGGTATCACCCATCTTCTAACTATGTTTGGTTTCTTTTTCCTAGGTGCAGTACTTTGCACATGACCCTGTTAAATTTCATTCTGTTCTTTTCAGCCCAGCACTTAAGCCTATCCAGATCATTTCGGATTTTGTTTGTCTTCTGCAAATTGGACTAGTATTTCCTGCACCCCCTGATCCAGGTCATTAATAAAAAAATGTTGAAGAGCACGGGGCCAAAGACTGAGCCCTGGGGCACCCCACTTGTTACCTCCTCCCAATTTGAGAAGGAGCCATCAATCATCATCCTCTGAGTATGATTCTGTAGCCAACAGTATATCCACTTGACAGTTGTTCTATCCAGCCCACACCTATTTAGTTTGCTAATCAGAATATCATGGAGCACTTTGTCAAAAGCTTTGCTGAAACCAATATGTCTACAGCATTCCTTCTGTCTATCAGGGCAGTTACCGATGAAAACATAAGATTGGATTAGTCTGACAGGATTTCTTCTTGACAAATGTTGGTTTCTAGTTATTAACTAAGTGCCTGCATAGTGTCTGCTTAATAATCTGTTCCAAAAATTTCCCTGGGATTGATGTCAATAGCTATGTGATGATGACTGCAACTTAATAAGCAATAATTTTACTCCTTTTGTGATGTAACTAATTTCTGGTTGCTGTAACAGTTCTGGAGAACCACTGGGAACTGTACTTCTTTGGCCAGAATCCTATTAGTTATGCCCACTGGTATAATTCCATTGGTGTACATTACAGCTGTGAGTTGCTACAAGGTAAGAAACAGACATAGGCACCGAGTGCTACACTCCAGCTGCATGACTTTCCAAGCTGTGACAACCAGCTAAAGCCACCAAAGGAGGCCACTGCTGAATAAGTAACCTCCAGATCAGATACATCACAGTCTCCACTGGGCCTTCCATCTCACCTCACATGGGTCTTCTTATGTCTTTGTATTCTCACAACCTCACACCTTAATAGACCTCTGGGCAGGCTGTTCCTCATTTCCAGTTGTACAAATATCACTGACAGAACATATACGTACCAAAGGAATCCAGACTGAAAGCAATACTCACAAGCCACTTCATCCAAAGCTGTCACCACAAACCAAACAGCTTTCCTCTCAGCCATTTTCCCCCGCAGGGCTGTGATTTTTTCTTTCCAGCTGATCCCTGCAGTATGCAATGAAAACTAGAGCTCAGTCCAGCTCAGTACTCTGGAGTGAAATATAACAAAACTTTTATCTCAACAGACAGCGGCATTTGCTTTGATTTAGCAGACGGCACTCAAAAGTACCTAAGCAAAGAACTGTGCAAAGTCTGGTGTCCAAAATTTTAATACCGCTACAATACGAAGGCAGTATGTGAGCTCAATAGTCTTACGCTCTACCAACAACATCATTTTCTTTCCTACACCTGAATAGGGAGCCTGTTGAGATTGACATTTCATCATCAACAGTATTCTGAAAGCTATGGCTGACATCTGGCTAACCTGTGTAGTTCAGGCCCAGTGTCATCAGGGCTTTGCAAGGCCGTGGGGGTCGATCTGTCCATATGGCATCAATCAGATTGTCCTTGACAGGCACAAGGGCATGGCCAGCACTTTTCAGAACTTTGGCCATCCTCTTCCACTGATCTGAAAAAGAAGGGGGAAATGCCATAAGCCAATGAAAGCAGGCTATTGATGAAAATCCTAAAATGCTACCTAGCCCTGAGATCTGAAATTGGCAAAAATACATCAATCCCCAGCCTGCGTCCCTTGAAATGTTCTGAACTTCAATTCCCATCAATCCCCAGCCAACACAACCAATGGGCAGGGGAGTTGGGGACTTGGACTCCACAAGTTCTATTAGGAGCTAGGTTGGAGAAAATCAGTATAATTAAAAAAGAAAAAGACTATGGTAGTAATAGTAAGGTAGCGTGTAATGTGGTAAGTGTAGCCACGACCATGGAAAGAAAGACCAAAATCAGAACACGATCTTCTACCAGCATTTTCCAGTAACTGGTATTCAGAGCCATAGAGCCTTTGATACGGCAGATAACATATACCTTTCATGAACTTTAGCAATATCCTCCATAAATGCAGTTTAATCCCCTTTAAAAGCTGATCAAGCTGGTGGCAAACATTGCATCATGAAGTATGAAATACTACAGTTTAAAATGTCTGTAATTGGGTTCAGCAGAATTCACTGGCAATTAAGTCCCACTGCGGAAAAGACCGCAGGGATCCTTCACAATTATTACAGCTTTCAATTCTAAGAGAACTACGTGTGGGATCTCTTATTCTTTTGTGGAAGGAGGAACTGGAGAGGAACTAGAAGTTTTTGCTTACAAATTATAATAAGATTGTACAGAGGAAAAGAGCAGTGAAAAATGTTGTGTTAAGACATGTTATTCAGATCTGGAGAAAACAATGAATGCAAACTTCCTCTGTCTCCACTACAAAAAGCCACATGCCTGGTGGATCCAATGACCCCTGAAATAGGCTAAAACCATTGATTCCCCTCCTTCTTGGGAGGGCAGACAGAGCACCCTATCTCCAGAAAGGAGTTCATTGCTATGAATCATAAAATCTATACTCTTCATGAGAGCTATTGGGATAGCTTGTGGAGGTATGTGATTTTAAAGACATGCTTCACTACGATTATGCCACTCGTAAGAATCAGTGTGGCATAATCATAGGAGTGCCAGACTGGGACTTTGGAGAGTTAGGTTAATGCCCCTTTCCCAGGCATGGAAATCACAGGGGTGCTTTGTGCCAATTACTCTCTCTCAGCTTTCCCTGCTTCACAGGGCTGTTTTTTTAAGTGAAATTGTGATATGACAATGTTACATATATTTGATGGTTTTAAGCAATCAACCAATAAAGTAAAGTAAAGCACAAAGGAAGAAAACCATGTACAGCCGAGACCCACTTTTAAAAGTAGAATTCTCACTGTAGGAAAGTTAGGATACAGATGGAACTAACAGAATGAATGAATGAATGAATGAATGAATGAATGAATGAATGAATGAATGAATGAATAAGAATGTTCATCTTTTTTTTTACCCTTACCATGGTAGGCACAGAAAGTACCATCAAAAGTTGATAGGGCAGACATTCGAATGCGTCGTCGCTACCACGGGGGCATGCGATCGGCCCAAGGTTATCTAGAGTTCACCAAAGCGGCCAGGGCGAGCCTGGGTTGGTTTTGGTAGTATTCCGGCGACCGGCCTGCTTTGAATACTCTAATTTTTTCAAAGTTTTTACCCTACCTAATTGCAAAAGTATAGAGTATGCACTCTTTGGCTCCCTTCCCTCATTTAATCTGCTCCTACATAACCTATCCTCTTATCACCTTGGGCAAGAAATAGCTTAGGGGCAATCCACATATATTACAATTTTGACTGTGGCGAATGAAAAGCAAGTCTAAGCAAATTTAGATAACCTGTGTAAGACACTTATATTGAGGAATTACATTCTCAGACTGCAGGATTTACATATTGTGACAATTTAAAATTCAGCAAAGCCTGGGTTGGATCCAGTGCATCTCATACCTATTTATGTAGATAAATTACTTCTTCGTTAAGTAAAATACAAGGTTATGGCTGAAACTGGTTGAAATTAGATCTCATAGAAAGTGATCAGAGCAGTTGGACAGGACTTCTTTGAAACTTGAACCTGCTGATTTTATTCAGAACTAACCTGCCTGTGGCATTCACCTTTATTATGCTGCACAGATTATGTATTATTCATGTTCTATGCTGATGTGGTTGAGAGGTGGAGCCACCAGAGAAGTTAAAAAGGCAGAGCCTGGGAGGAGAAGGGTAGAATTCAGCCCGAGTTAGAGAGAGAGAGAAAGAGAGTTTGGGAATCTGAGGAGTGATTAGTCTGACGAGTGAAATATTAACCTGTAAGATAATATAGAAGATGGTTATTGATGCTTGTTGAACCTGAAGTAAATACTTATGAATTATTATAGAAACGTCTGTAATCAATAAACCTGTTTTATTCAAAAAGCAGTGATGAATGGACCTCTGTCTTTCCTAAGCAAAGTACGTTGATAAAGAAATCAACTGGTGGCAGCGTGTGAAAAAATGTTTTTTTTGGTTTGTCTACGTTGGCTCTCTGTTTTGGGGAGACAAACAGGGGCCACAAGGGGCAAACGTCACACTGCCCTTAGTCAAAGCTCCTATATGTATCTCCCAGAAGTTAAGTGATGGCGACATGCAGTCCAAACAAAGCTAGTCATTCACACAAAAGGGTACGGGGGAAACTAACCTGCCGGAATAATGAATGGATCTACTCCAACTCTGGAACCTTCAGGGAGCACACTCACAAGCCAATCCTCCTGTGTGGGTGTATCCTTCAGACCTAAAAGAAAGAAAAAATAAATACAGAAGAAACTGAAGAAAGAAACCAAACCAGAAAAAAGCCTGCAGTACCATGGATGGAATACATTACCATGTTTTTAGGGAGAAATAAACCACACACACATCCCTAGAAGAGATCCTCCAAAAAAATACGACACATCACCAGAGTATACAAATGTTATTCTGGACTACAGCTTCCAGCATCCGCAGCCAACTTGGCTTTGCTGGATGAAGGATTCTGGGTGTAGATGTAAAAGAAAGGGGGAGTGGCTTTTTCAAGGCTCTGTTCTTTACTGATCTGGCCTTTCGCGATCACAAAAGGCCTATGGATCTGTTCCAACAACTACAAAATCAAATGTGATTTACAGTCTCTTTCCCTTGCTTCTGAAAGCTTTCCAGATTTCCAGCAAAATTCACAACCTAGTAAAATCAGTGGTATAATACAATGCAGACCTAACAGTCCCACTCCAAGCAATTCTATCCGCTCCCTACCATTTTGCCTTTAGAAAGGAATAGGAGGGACTAGATTCTGCAACATATAGAACTGACTTATTTTGAGTCAAATTAGTGGCCCAGATGGACCAATGTTATCAAATCTAACACAGACTCTTCAAGGTCTTTGCCAATTTTGTTAGCTGATAGCCTTGAATAAGGGAGCCTCTGCCTTCATTGGATGTGCCTCACCAGTTAAGGATAATTACTGCTATCTTCAAGAGTAAAAGTATATGGGAATCAGTTGCCAAGAGCCCCCTTCCCTGCCTGCCTCCATCAATTCCAATAAAAGCTGGGGGAGATTATAATCAAGTTAGCACATTACTCTTCCCTTTTGCTTTCACTCTCTTTTGGGCAAGGAGATACTAGTGATCTCCTTGTTGCTATTGCAAATAATAGGCACAAGTTACCAACACCCTCTAGTAATTTGGTAATTCACAACAGTCGTATCTTCTGCATTTCACGCCTCACTTTTCACATCCCCAACCAACTCTTGCACATATATTTACTCTGACAGAAATGATGATTCTGTGCAATTTCTGAAGCCAGAATTATGCTAATATAGTACATTTTTTCAAGAATGTATCAAATCTGGGCTTCCTGCCAGCCCAATATGGTTTGCTTTATTGTAACACTTGGAACACTCAGTGTTCAATTCACTAGACCTCAGATACACACTACGATCAAGTCAGATCTTCTCTAGCCCAGTAAAAATTAGCTTAGTTTTTGAAAAAAAGTAGTACAGTGGAAAGCCAGGGAACATCTATAACACATATCAATCAGTAAAGCTATTTTCAGGTGAACATTGTTAAATGTTTCTATAGTGTCACTGTACAAGGAAGGAAGGCATGACTTATAGTTGTATCATTCAGAGATGGGGTCTGTTAAGAAATGGTGCTTAACATATAGTTTATCAGATATTCTCAAACTGCAGTTCCCATCAACCCCAGCCAGCAAAACCACTGGTCAAGAATAATGGGAGCTGAAGTCCAACGATATCTTAAGGGCCACAGACTGCCCACCCCTGGAGTATATAATACATTACATTCCACAGAAGGATCTGTGGAGGCACACTGAAGATTATTATTTGTTTTGATTCCTACAGGCAAATAAATATGTTCCCTATGGCAGGCAAAAGCATGCTGGGAAAGGAAAAAGCAGGGTCTTATCCCTGGAACACTCATAAGAATGAACAGTGCAAATCCCCTTTCGAAAACAATATACTCTGTGTTACAACAAAAGTGAGAGCAGGTTCATGAGTTAAGAAGCAGGAGCACTTGACTACACAACTGTAAGGACGAGATGAAGTAAAGCACTCCTTGGGACTCATACACACCCATCTTCATGAGTGTCCAGTTATTATCCATTTGCTGGGCAGCCTGCAGAAAGTAGCGTCCATCTGTCCACATGGCTGCCTCTTGCTCTGTAATAATGGCAGTTCCTGTCAGGGACCACAAAAGAGAAAAAGGGTAGGATCACATACAATATCCATAAATAGTCAATGCGGTCACTGTCATAAATGTAAGGGGGGAACAATCAATCAGATGGGAATTGGTTCATTTCAAAATACCTCAAAGCCAGTTCACTTGAGACCACCTCTGGCAATGTATATGGAGGACAAAGTATTAAGCCTATTCAGGTTTTCAGATAAATGAAATAAATTCACAAGGAGGAACAACCTGCTAGCTCCATGTTCTCCCTCTTCATTTCCATCCTCCTCCAGGCACAGAGGGTGACATTCCAAACTGGAAAGTATAATTTTCCAAATTCACATGGAGAGCCTTATGGAAACAGGATGCTCCCCTCTTCAGATTTGTTGCCCTTCGCATTCAGAGGATGACAGAAAGGGGCCTGTTTATGCAACCTACTTAAATAATGACTAAATAGAGCTTTCCTCTTTTTGGGCTGTAAGTTACTAATCATTACCTACTGAGAAGAGGGGAAATGTTGTAGCTCTAATACAAGTTGCTTGCAAACCTCTGCTTGAAACTGCTCCCTTCATTTGAGACAACACTTTTATAATGTGCTGTCTCTAGTTATTATTTACATTTTCCATGCTTTGTATACCATCCGGAAACCTTTTGTTACTGTTGGTTCACAATCTAAACAAATAAATAATATCAAGATTTTCTTTTTACTTTTTTTAAAAAAATAAAAACTCTAATAAAATTTTAAAATCAATCATTTCTTAATTAATACTGGCTACTAGAAAAGAAAAAAGCTGAGCCTATGGAAAAGTCTGTATCGTAGAACTGAATGATTATAGACAAGAACATTATACGCAGACTGGAAAGCAAAGGCTCTGATGAAAAAGATCCAAGACGGTCATGGAAGAACGAAATACAACAAGAGGCAGCAACATGATTCGCTACAAAACAAAGGCAAATGCCATTTGGGGACATCATGGCACACACTTAACAATTAGTACAGGGGAACAAACGGAACAACTTTGCTCTTTGCAGTTAGGCCTTGAACAGAGCATTGCATTCATGGTTTCGGTGCATGCACCTGGACTTGGGGCTTGCTAACCCCTGCTCTACAGTAAGAGGCAAACAGGCCTCTCCAGAACAGGAAAACTCCTCCACAATGTTTGCACTGGATGTTAATCGGTGGAACAGCTTGAAAGAAAACCTAGATCTCATCACTTTAATGCTTGAAGCCACAGGACATGTTGCTGCTAAATGAAACACATTGTTCCCCTAAAAGATAAACATGGGTTTCCACCACCTGCTTTCTTCATGAATGGAATTTAAATTCTTAACAAATTTCAGATGCAAAAAATAACCTATATTTTTAAAAGGAGATTGAACTTGGGAAAACAGTGTTGTTTACTGCTAATCCCTGATCGGATGAACTGCAAGCTATCTGTTTTGTTTGGCTTCACACAGGGAGAAAGAAAGGAAAGCTGCAATTCCTGTACCAAATAGTTACTTCACTGGAGGGTCATCTGGGGGTCGACAAAAAGTCATTACTATAACTGGTATTACATCATCACTCCAGCTGGTGTGGAAGCTGGAAAGGGAAAGGGCAACTCAGCCCTTCCTTTTATTCCCAGTCCTTTCCTAGAAGAAAAGCTAATTCACCCTCTCTCACATAAACACTCATATACATGTACAATGGAACATGGCAAAATTTATCAGCCATGTTGCTATGCAATTCAGGACACAGCAGCTACTACAATATACAGAAGAGGCTAAATCCAACATTAGTTTATAAGAAGAGGCCCAGTGAATATAATATGACTTGCATTTACTTGCCGCTAACAAATCCCATTCATTTCAAAAGGTCTACTCAAAGAAGGACTAACACTGGACTTGCTCCAAGTGTTGTATCAAGGGTGGCAGAGATAGCTAGAGAGGCAAGTCTCCGAAGGTGCCTGAGCTGTGGCACAGCTTGGAAAAACTACTTTGTTGGGCGATAATTCCCAGAACCCCTCTGCTTATGCTGACCACTGGCCATACTGGTTGGAGGATTTCTGGAGTTGTCATCTCCAAATGTTTTCCAAACTGTTTCCTCATCTGGTTTCTGCATATGCAAACACAGTCCCCACTGAGAAGAGACAGCCCCCCACTCCCTGCCCCACAAAATCAGAAAATGTGGCAAGGCAGTCGTATGGAGTCTGGATGAAAAAATTTAAAAAAAAACCGCACACACACACAAAGTACAATAGTTCTGCAACTCTCCAACGATATGGTGGCTGAAGGGGAAATTCAAGTGGTAGGCTCCAATCCTTCAAAGAGGGGCTTGGCATTCAAAGCTTAAGACGTTGCAAATGGTAGGGGTCAGTTACAGGTCTCAAAACATACCTGCAGAGCCATCAAATCCACAGATGAACTCTCTGCGACAGTCACAAGGTGCGATGTACTCACTCTAAGGGAAGTGCAGTAAAAAAGGAAACGTGAGCATGATGGTGAATAGCAGCAGAGACACAACAAAAGCAGTGGTAAGTATAAACTGAGATTAGTTTGGCTTTCCTACTGGACTATTAGGGGACTGTTCTGGATTAGTTTGGAAAACAAATGTTAAAATACTGAAATGTTCTTTATCAAGCGGTTTTAATGTAATCAATTAAAATTGTCCTTCACTTAAACCTGTAGGATTACTTCTCATGAGTTTATTTCAGTCTACAGCACTTTAAGCAAATATCCACAAGTACTCCAGTTTATTACCCTTTTGGTCAGGCTGCTGGCCGAAGAAACAAGCGGTGCCTTTGATGTGGCTAGGGGAGTGCAGAAGAAACTCTCCAGTTATCTTCCGATCTCCCAAGCTGTAAAATGGTGCTTTAGACTTGCAATCTCTGCTTGGTTTACTGACATCCTCTAACTGGATTTTACAAGAAGTACTTGGAAAAACATTCACTCCCCTTTCCCATTGTGAATTTCAGTCACTGAATGATCTGTTCCAGTAATGACCTTTTTTAAAACACCGTGTAGGCAAGGAAACATAGCAATCACCATTGCGTCAAACCCACTGTGAAATTGAAAATTTAATTTCCTAGGTCGACATCTACTATTCTGAAAGAGGTAACCATATTAGTTTGTTTCAGGAACAAAAGAGTTGTGACATCTGAAAAGCTAATAGATTTATTTCAGTGTGAGTTTTCATAGACTACAGTCCACATCCTCAGAAAAACCACTACCATGTTTCTGAACACAAAGCAGCCACCCACAAAAGATCATGGTGAAGTAAACATTTGAGTCTTTAAGATGCCACAACATGTCAGTTTTTATTTTTGCTACACCTACTATTTTTATTTTTATTTGTACTAAAAGAAAGAAATTTGATCACACAGATTCAGTGCAAACATAAAGCCATATAAAAGAAAAGCGGACAACTTCTATAGTTCCAGAAGACATTACCTCAACAGGCTGCATTAACTTCTGTGTTCTGCCCAGACCAAAAGCATTTTGGAGGGTTGTTGTTGTATTTTTAAATTTATAACACTGCCTCATCCCCACTAGTGGATAATATTAATTAATCAAAAAATGGAGGAATGTGCCAGGTTAGGGTTCATGGGGAGGGGGGAAAGCTTACCACACTTCCTGGTGGAGACACACTTTTAAAAAAATATTTTAAAACTGGGAATACAGGGACCCTGAAAGGGGCTTGGGAGGTATATTTGGGCTCCTCTGGGCCACATGCAGCAAAACCAGTTGACTTTGTCTACTCCTGCTGTAAACCATGGTTTACAAAGTGTGGGCAGCCTTGGTAATATATGTTTCTTCCTTTTTTCAATGAATGTATTAGTCTTTCCCATAGTTCAACATTAGATCTTCATTATAGTTAAAGCTAATCAGGTTCCCTCTGAGCCAACATCAACAAGCCAGCTTCAAACCCTGGTTCAGATGGGAGTACTGGTTAGCACTAATTATGGTTAGCACCAATGTGGATTTAATTTTCAACACATGGTAAAATTAAAAATTCAACAATCCTATAAACAAGTTACACAACCAAAGAAGATATAATATAACCTTTTGCTTACTTTTCATCATAAACTGTTGCTCCTTCTTAAAGAGAAAAAAATAACATAATCTCTACCATGACATGACTTCCTGAAGAAGTGAAGACGTTACCATTAATTTTCACACAAACAGGTCATAAATTTCTCAAGTGGTTGCAAGCACCTTCTTGTTACCTTTTAACACCTTTAACCTCACCACCACTCCTTTGCCAATAGGTAAAGCATTAACCTGAAAGGAAACTTTCTCCCAAAACTTCAGCCACGTATTCTGGGGTTTATCCTTTTATTCTGCCCCTACCAGAGCATCCTTGTCCCAGGTGAATGTTTTCTTATATCCAGTGTTTCATGAAAGGGTTTTTCTATTCTAGTTAATTATAGGTTGCTACATCCAAAGCCATTAAAACCAGAACGGCACCCAACATTAAAAAATTATGACTGCCCAAGGTCACCCAATGAGCTTCATGGCCAAGAGGGTATCTGAACTCAGTTCTAAGTCTGAAATTGTATTTATTCCACCACTATGGGTCTGACAAAAGCCTTCACAGATATTGCTGGAACTAAAGTTTAAGTCATATAAGTATGTGAAAAAGTTTTACTGTAGTCTTGGTATGTAAGAAAATCTAGTGGATACACAATGAACAGTTATAAGGTCCATTCAACTCTCTGCACACAAATAACCTGAAAAACTCGCTGAGCAAGAAAAGCATAACACAATGTCTTTGCATGACTGCGTTCCCCTGAAGAGACACAAAGACTTAAAGAGTCTCACAGGTCATATTCCAGAATTCACAGGAACATGTTAAAAGCCAAGAAAGTGTAACTAGAGCTGCAGAGAAGCAGCTGCCTCAGGCACTGAAAAAATAAATCTGTATCAGCTACAAAAGAGAAAAGGGGGGGAAACCCCACCTTTCTCACCTCTACCAACTGAGCGTGAAACTAATCTTCATGTGTTGCTAGCATAATGTATAAAACAAAGAATACACTGTACTTGCAAACTAGCGTCCTGTGTTTTTTGCACAGAGATGTTAAGAAAAAATCATGGGTAACTAGACAGGTGGAGTACAAGCAAACAGATGGAAAAGAATTGCTACTCCAATGAGTGCCATTTTACATGGCATAAGTTTGGGGGGGTTCTCTTTTCATACATAGACCCTCACAGCCACCACAAGAAATGAGTGGAAACATGGTGGTTACCTCAGTTCTCTGTCATGGGCAATTATAACTTCACATTCTGCATTAGACAACAATGGGCAGAATCCAGTTAACCACTGCTAAGCTATAACATTCCATCAGCATGGCTCCACACAATCTCTATTGAACAGCCTAAGATAATGAAGCTTGCCTACTGAATCCAAAAGGGCTTCCTCCACTTTTGGCACAAATCCCATGAATGTCATTAGGAATGTGCCATTCAGATATTTTTTTTTCACTGTCTCAGAATTCTCCAGTAATCCCCCAGGCAGATTTTTTGGAGTTCCAAGCCACAAATCCATATCTGCAGATACATCCATTTTGCTTACCTGGACTGGGGCCTTGCCTCAGAGGCAGCAGAGCTGTTTCAGACCTACTGCCTCTTGTTAATGCACAAAAATAATAATAAAAAGGTGCTACACTGTAGTTCTTCAGGACAGCAGGATTACAGCTCCCAGAAAGCACTACGGCAGCTTCCTTTTTTGGACATCAGTAACATGGAATAGACCCAAGACAGTCATGTAGCCTCCAGAAAAGGCCTTGGTCCAGGTGAGTGAAATGGAGGTATCTGTAGGTGTGGGCCTATGGTTTGGAATTCCCAGAATTCTGCCTATGGAATTCTTGGGATAATTTTAGGGGAACAGGATCCTAAAAAATCCAAACAGTACATCCCTAAACATCAAACTGCTTGCACAACTGACCACTGCACAAGCAGAACAAATGAACAGACTCTACTTTAAGGCTAACAAGTTTATTTAGCATACACTTTCATAGATTGGAACGTACTTCTTCAGATATGTCTGAAAAATGGGCTAGCATCCATAAAGCCTTATGCCAAAGAAAAGTTGCAGAGGTTTCCAAACTTCTCCTTCCAGCTGCACTAAAAAAGAAGAAAGCGTGCTCTGTAACTATACACAATGGTTTATCATTGTGCTTGAATATAGCCATTTGTAAACCTACTTTCACAGCCCTGAAACTTTCAAAGTATTTTATTATTTTATTTTATTCTATTCTATATGTCTTGCTTTATTTTATTTTGTTTTACTTGGTTTAATCTTATGAGTGAAAGCTGAGTGTCTTACAATATTGAATTTGGCATTCAAAACCAATTTCTGTGTTTTCATAGTGATCATATATTCACCACACTAAGGATGGTAGCCACATATCACACTGTGTCATTATTGCTGTCATAACATCCTTTTGAAATGCTGAATTTAGAAACATCTAGATTGCAGATGTGTACCCCCCACCCCAGGTGCAAGTCACAAGATCGGCAGCACCACCTCATACTGGTTCCCAGCAAACCCTTCCTTCCACACCACTGAATGCAAAGTGCAAGTGGAAGATGTGTGTACTGCATGATGAACTAACTAGCAGGAACTTGTTAAAAATCAATAGTGTTGAGAGTTAGGGATGATGGGAGTTGATCAGAAGGCCCATCAAATAACTTAAGCAACTCACCAAAAATGCCTATGATTTCTTTGCCATCATTAAGTTTTTACAAATATTGTTTAAACTGTTTAGAACCTTTCCTTTACTTATTCCCTTTCTTCACAGTCCTGTTCTCCTCTTTTCCAGTTCCACTCCCATCTTGGATGTCAATATCTCTCCCACCCCACATTCTGGCACTGCAAATAAACAGTGTACTATGTAATCATGTCACATGAACCACCTGCTTCACCAACAGTCAGGAAGTTGTCATCTGGATGTGCCTCTTTATATAAAGCCATTTTTCATTATAACTTGTCCCTTTCGCTTTCTTTCACATTTCTACGTCTACAAAGGAAACCCTGGTGGTTAACAGAAATGTAATCCCTTGCTGTTTTCAAAGGGGCATTCACTGTATCAGCAGAAAAGAATTTCACTAAATCCCATACTTGATGAGCATCTCCTGAAGGCACAATGTAGGCTTGGATTGGCTGTGGAAAGTATTTGGAGCTTCTCATTGACTGCCGAAGCTGCCGCAGTAGCTCTGTAGTCATCTTTGGAGCCATGTTCCTGAACAGAAACAGCAAATAAACAAAAGAAATCTTAGTTACAGTCCTGTGGATTTTGTACCCAAATATTTCAAATTCCAGACAGAAATCCTCCTAAGTACATCCATCAGAATTTGCAAATAAAACCTGTTTTGCCTGACCTATCTCTAGCAGCTATTGCTTAAATTCCCAGAGATGGGAACAAGGCTTGGTAAGGTGCATTTCAGGCCCATCTGCTTTGTCTTTCTCTCAGGCTGCCTTCCATAATAAGTACTTACAGATCTGGTTGTCTGCAATTTTGAATTTTCTGCCAGGGTATGCTGGCGGATGGCGGACCGGAGGAAGCACTGCATAAGGGAAGCACTCAGAGCAACAGATGCTTTGAGGCGTTGGAAAGGAACAACAAGGACATAGGATGGGAAGAAAACAATTCACAACTGCTGCTGCTTTCAGTCACAGGGAACACTCCTGCAGCCAAACGCTGCATCCTGCCTTCCATCCTGCTATATTTCCTTGCCCAGAACAGTTAGGAGGTTTTACAAACTCAGTTCTCTCAACAAAGAATGTTGGGAAAGGGGAAGGTTGTTTGTTTGTTTGAGAAGCGTGGGTCTGGAAATCCTAAAGATAATGTACTGCCTGTAGTGCTGCACTAGGATGTAGGAACCTAGGTTCTTATTCAGCAAAGACAGACTCCTTAGGGCCAGTCACTCAGGCTAGCCTACCTCTAAGGGTTACTGTGAAGATAAATTGGGGAAGGGAAGGCCATTGTGTGTGACCTTGAACTGTTTAGAAGAAAGGTGGGAATATAAATATAATAAAAACATACAAATATGAGGCTTGTTTTATTGTATCTAAAACTGAAAGCAGGAGGCGCTGCTGCTGAGAAACAGACTCAAACGGATTATTAGTGTTGGGCCAAGCTATTTGGTTTTTACAAAATGAAAAACAGATGTCAGAATTGTGCAAGTCTGGTTTCACAAAATCCAGTCCATGGGGCAGACATTGTCAACTCTTCCACTTACGCGATTACATTCCTGTGTCAGAGAAACTAAACTTCTAAATCCGAATGAGTAATTCTCCTTGTGGTTTAAAACTGGCAAAGCCTTGGTGGAAGAAGTTAATGAAAGGATGGAAGGGGGTGTTGTTATCTAAGAGAGAACTACTTGTGGCAACTCAAATGTCACAAATCATAGAACTCACAGGAAAACTGCATCGAAGCCTGTTTGAACGGAAACCAATTTTGATGCAACATTTTAATCTTTCAGATATGGAGAGATTTCAGTGGCCCAGAGCACTGTACAAATGCAACGTTTACCTCTAAGCATCAATATTCATCTCAGTTCAGACACGGAAGGCAGGGTGAGACCCACATGCACACTGAGACAACAAGGTACTAGTAGCAATAAACAATCATTTTCCTGGAGCAGCACAGACCACTACTGCATGTGTCTACTTGTTTCTGGGAGTCCTTCCAGTACATTTGATCTAGAAGGTAGTAACCTTTTCTTTATGTGTGTGCCTTACTCCAGAAGCCAATTTCACAAGGCACAGGGGAAGTTCATTACATCGCAATTACAGAGAAACCCTAACTTAGCCCATTCTGCTGTATAGACTTCCAAAAGACAGTGTTCTCAGTATCCAGTTTAAATATTATAGCCTGAATCAGCAGAGAATATAAATAACAAATGACCACAATGAAACATTATTGCTCCTTTTCTATGTACATAAAACAAGGCCATCTGAAAGTATAATTTCTATTTCCTTAAAATAATATTTTCAAACTTTTCAGACCTGGGAAACCTTTTGCCCAAACATGCATTTTGGAAATATTTTTTAAAACCATATTATGTTCTGAGCATGATTCACTGTAGCTTAAGGTACAACCCAATAATGAACCCATGGTCTGTAGTGGCCATGCTGGCTGAAGGATTCTGGGAAGTGCAGTGCAAACTGTGGTGAGGATCCATCCATTGGCAACCTTGATGGGGCTAATTGGATTAGTGCTCATATGTAATCCTTCAGGATTACAATCAAGCTCTGGCACTAACTGTGCATCCCCAAGTAACTTCATCGCTAGGTCTTACGTCATACTGGACCATTTGAGTGCCAAAGTGATCAGATGGAAACTGCTATAGAAAATTCTGCCGACACAGCTTCATTACATCACAAACCTATCTCCAGGATTAATTTGGTATTCACAAAGGACGGTGGACTTGCTGTGAGGTACAGCAATTAACATCTAGGGGGGGAGGCACTAGCACATACAAACCCATGCTAGAATTCGCCCTGAATAAGCTGCCATCAAGTCTGGTTCAACACAGTGCAGTAACCAGATCATTTTTTAAATGACCAGGATTCCACTTGAACCTTCAGCTATGACTAGATAAGCACAAGGCCAATGGAAGCAACTGAAGGACACTCAGCTACTGATGGACTTCCCTGCTTGTCATCACACACCATCTACCACAGCTCTTGATCAGATAATGGCTGGAAAAGTCTGGCAGCCCAAGGCCAACAGGGTATATCTTATGCCAACCAGATCTCAGCAAGAGCATATCACACTGCCAATAAATGTGGCTGAAGCACAGTTTTGGGATGGAGGCCTTTGTTTTCTCTTGAATTGAAATCTAAGAATATTTTTCACATTTCAAAACAGCTCTCAAACACAACGTCTTGCTAACACGTAAAGTTAATTTAAATAGATAAATAACACTTTCATAGAGTACAAGTAATAATTTGTTTTATTTATTTATTTATTTATTTATTTATTTATTTATTTATTTATTTATTTATTTATTCATTCGATTTTTACCCCGCCCCTCTAGACAACATCTACTCGGGGCAGCTTACATCTGTTAAAACAAGTTGAAAAACATATAAAATGCATTTATACTAATTAGTTCTCAACAAAAGGTTTCCAAGATGGTGGTATAAAAAGAAAGAAAGAAAGAAAGAAAGAAAGAAAGAAAGAAAGAAAGAAAGAAGATAGAGAAAGAGAAAAGTAAAATGACTTAATTGACTGGGGGGTAGGCCTGTTTAAACAATCAAGTTTTTAATTGGCTTTTGAAAAACCCCAGCGAGGGTGCCAGCCGGATTTCAGTGGGGAGTGTGTTCCACATCCGAGGGGCAACCGCTGAGAAGGCCCGGTTTCTTGTTTTCTCGGCGTCAGTCCCCTCAGCCGTCCCTGCTGGCTATGTCGGGTGACTCAGGTAGATCTGGGTGGGAGGAGGCGATCTGCCAAATATTGAGGTCCCAAACCGTTTAGGACTTTATATGTAATCATTAATACTTTGAAGTCAATGCGGAAACGAATAGGTAACCAGTGCAGCGCAGCCAGAGTGGGGGAGATGTGCTGATATTTTCTCACCCCACTAATAAGCCTGGCTGCTGCATTCTGGACCATCTGAAGTTTCTGCATGAGCCTCAAAGGCAGCCCCATGTAGAGTGCGTTACAATGGTCTAGTCTCGAGATTACGAGCGCGTGGACTAGAGTAGTGAGGGCCCCCCGATCAAGATATGGCCACAGCTGGGCAATCCGCCATAGATGAAAATAGGCAGAACGGACCACGGACGCCACCTGGGTTTCCATGGTTAGCGCCGGGTCCAGATGTATCCCCAAGCTGCGGACCTCACTCTTTGTGGCAAGGGTCGTCCCTCCAAAAGAAAGGGAGTCACCTATGCCGCTGACGGGAGGGCCACCCACCCTCAAGACCTCCGTCTTGTCCGGGTTCAGCCTCAATCCATTTGACTGCATCCATTCCAGTACGGTGTCCAGGCAGCGCTGGAGGGACTGGACGGCATCCACTGAAGTTGGAGTAAAAGAGATGTAGAGCTGTGTGTCATCAGCGTACTGGTGACACGATGCCCCACACCCTCTGATAACCCCGCCCAGCGGCATCATGAATATGTTAAACAGCTTTGGGGAGATGATCGACCCCTGTGGAACCCCACAATTGAGACTCCACGGGGCCAAGACATTCTCCCCAATCTGCACTCTCTGGGGGCGGTCCTCCAGGAAGGAGCGGAGCCAGGCAAGTGCCAGGCCACCAACTCCCAACTCGGAGAGCCTCCCCAGGAGGATACCGTGGTTGACAGTATCAAAGGCAGCTGAGATGCCGAGGAGGACCAACAAGGACACATTGCCCCCATCGGCCTCCCTCAACAGGTCATCCAGCAGTGCGACCAGTGCCGTCTCTGTACCACAGTGCGGCCTGAAGCCCGACTGAAATGGGTCTAGAGCATTGGTTTCGTCTAAGAGCGCCTGAAGCTGGTCTGCCACCACCCTCTCAACCACTTTGTTCCAATAAATCTAGAATATTCATTGAATTGCCAAAGAGAATCTGCAGGCACAAAACAAGGAATGCTCTCACCTCCCTACCATACCCGATTCAATTCTGTGAAGCTCAACGTAGGCATCCTTCAGCCTCAAGAGACCATGGTAACGTGTTCTGAGTAGAGTTCTTAGAACAGTATCTAGTGTGGCTGAGAAGGCCAATTTGAGAGTGACAATCCCTTCCACACTGAAGACAAATACAATCTGTCCCCTGTCCGTGAAGCTAATCAAGCCCATAGCATTAGCCTAAGATGGGACAGTAAAGATGACTGCCACTTACTGAATTCAAACGGCTGCCCTCGTGGCATGTCCGCAGTCTGGGCAGGCCTCCCTAAAGGCAAGAGAAATCTGATCCAAGTGGGGAGTTTCTACTTTTCATTGATCACCTGGAAGGGAAGGAGGATTCTTGCTGTACATGTTTTCCATCACATGCTGCAGCCTCCTTGTTACTCTTTCGAAACAGAATGTCTTAAAGCTTTCTGCCCTCTGTAGTCTCATCCACTATGAAAGGGAGGTGAGAGAGACTGGGACTAAGCTCATTTGGGAACTGCCATCTCAGGGTGCCTACAACACCTTGAGGCTTATTTTGCTCCTACCCTCTCCAGCCTTGCATGGCCAGTGGCAAGAGGAACCAGCTTCAATGGAGCCACCACCTCAGAGTACCAAAAGTGTCTTGAAACTGCACTTTCTGGAGGCTCCTCTTCTTCTTCGCCTTCTCATTATCTCTTACATAGGGGGATACAAGGATGAGTGTGCCCCATCTCCTCTTTTCCTGATTCTCAACCTTCTCTTTCTCCTGTTGACATGGAGGGCATGTGTTAAAGTTTTCCTTCTAAGCATTGGCATAGGCAACAGAGAAGAGATACCTCCCAGTATTTTATCTGCTGTCTGTTGCACTGAGTCCGATACTTGACTGCAACTGTTTTGATATTTCACAGGCACTTTCTCAAATCTTCCTAATTTTTTCATATTGCTTTAGAGATCTGTTCAGACACCTGTCTTCTTACTCAACTTTTGTCCTCTGCTCTGGTCATCATCCCAGCTCCCACAAAACCCTATGCCCTTTTGATCACAATGGGCATAAGCTGCCAGTGGGCCCAAAGATTCTTGGCTTCTAAAATCAGATGAGATCAAGTGGAATAAGAGCACCACTTGTATCTATTTCTTCACATTTTAAGCGTCTTTGCTCTGAAGAATATTTACCATGTAAAATGAAGGATAACAACCATCAGGAAACAAATATATCTCATGCTAACTACAATTCAGGAATTTAATTAGAATGTAATCCATGTGACAAACATCTTTGCGCAACAGTTCACCTTCAAAGGTCAAATCTGGATATAATTTTTTGACATCCAGGATTAGATGATGCAGTTTTATTTCAAAAGTGAAAAGCACTTACACGGCAGTGGGGGGAAAGATGAGGAATCCACACAGTGGAAGGAAGTCAATCCTTCTATATTTTCTCCCAACGTCAACTTCCTACGTCTGTGTTATCTCTCCAGGCAATAGGATAATTCAGATGAGGAAAAGCTCTCTTCCCCTAATCCTGTCCATCCCCACTGATCTGCTTTCATCTTTGAAAATTGCCACCCATCTAGTTTAGCCTCAAGTCTCTATTCTGCCAGTCTTTACACCATCTCTATGAGAGTGGCTTCTCTCAGAATCGCCTATAAAACCTTTGGCTGGATAATAATACTTAGCTATTGAAAAGCACACTCCAATAATGAAGACAAAAAGATTATTTTTATTTAACATTATAATGTGGGCAACTTGATGCTCTCAGGACTGCAACTTTGTTTTTTTTGCTGCCCAGCACTAGACATGCTCAATGATGGTTCTCTACCGCTTTTTCTTGTTAGATTGTACTGAAATCAGGGAACATATGCATTAAAATTAAGCCCTACCAGTTTCACTTCTCTCATAGAAAACTGTACACTGGGCCACTTCAAATTTGCATTATGGCTAAAAGCAGTATGTGGACTACAAGGCTTTAATAACCAAACACACATACTCCAGCCCTGGTTTTGAAACATCATACCAAAAGACAAAATATCTTACCTTCAGAACTTCCACAGAGAATTCTGTCCCTTTTGAGAAGACCCAAATAAAGGTATGTTCCCAACACAGATTCCAGAATGTTACTTTGAACCTTCTGGCCAACGTAGCTTCCCTTGCATTTCAAACTGTGCATTCTCAAAGCCTATGGCACAATGAAAAACCAACCTCCAGCAAAGGGCTGCTCTTTTTCCCACTTCAACGTACCTTAAGTGGTTGCTTAGTTCAGCTTTCCTGTATTCCCAAGGTTACTTTTGTGCTTGAGTATCATTCTTTACAATCATGCAAAAAGTTTAATACCAGCACTGTAATGCTGAAGAAAGTCTGACACTTCCCCTACCATCCTTTGTCCCTTTATTATTTAAAGCCAACAGCTGAAATTAAACCCAATTTTTCACAAGTGTAAAATGCAGTCTCCCCAGCACTGCTCCTTTTTTGCCTCCAAAACCATGATTTACATGTGTCTTTCATTACCTGTCCCTATGTAGGCTTCTCCTGTGTAGGCTTTCCCTCCAAATCCTGATTCCCCCAGCTTTTGACAGCACAAATTCTACTTCTGCTCTTTGCTTGCTCTTCATTAACTCAGCATTACCTAACGAAACAAAGGGCAAAAAATTCAAAGGCACAGAGACTTTGGCCACAATAACCTTTCCTTTCCACAATAGCTAATTGCAAGTAATGATCGTTGCAGAGATTAGACTGTGCCAGTCAGTACACAAGGGAACAGAACAGAAGACAGCAGGACATGGTGGACAAAGGGTTGAATTGAGAGCTAGAATCTGATTTCTCCTCTCCCAGGAACCATGAACATGTCACAATTCTTGGTTTAACCTTAAGCTGCTAGTTTATCCTCACAGAAGTATGCTGGTAGATTCCAATTCACCTATTGTCAGCTGTGAAGTTTAATGTAGAACTGCCTAGGAACTAGAAATCGTGGCGGGGGAGAAGAGAACTGACCCGCAAGAAGGACAAAGTACATTCAAATGGAATAAACTGTATGTGTATGTATGAAGTACTACTTCAGCTAAAGAATAAGTACCATATTTTTTGTGTGTGTATAAAATGACACTTTTTCCTAAAATCATTAGAGGAAAATTTAGAGTCATTTTATACATGGAAGGAGGCAGAGGAGGAGCCGTGCTTGGTCACCTCTCGCAGCTGCCCACTGACTGCTGCCGCTGCCTCCAGATCGCCTCCTCCAGCGCCACTCGCAGGTTCCCTTTGAGCAAGGGACAAGGCAGCAACGTGAGCTGGAGGTGAGCCCCGGCACTGGCGTTGGAGGAGGCGATCGGGCAGTGGCGGCAGCAGGAGGTGGAGAAGCAGGGCCGCCCCCCCTCACGGCTGCCCATTGACTGCTCCTCCGCCTCTAGCAAAGGTCAAAATTGGGGGTTGTCTTATGCATTGGGGGGTCGTATACACAGAAAAATACGGTAACTGCTTGTGGTTCAATGGTGTGCTGCCCTTGAAAAGAGCTCCAGGGGAAAAAAATGAGTCATTTTCCATTCCATGTTCCCATGTCTCCCAAGTTATCGTCACATCTAAATCAGAGCAAGCAATTCTCTCTTCTGTGATATACTGTTCCCTGCCTTTATTAAAACTTTATCCCACCCTTCTTCTAAAAAGCTCTAGGAACCTTACAAAGCTTCACATTAAAGTCTCATAGACAGCAGGCTGAATTAGACCACTGGCCCATCTAACTCAGTATCAATTACACTGGGGTGGCAGGGATTCTCTAGGATTTCAGACACAAATATTTCTTAGGCAACAACTGAACTTGGTACCTTCTGCAATCAAAGGAAATAACCTCATGACAGCCCTTCATATAGGATGGAAATCTGGGGTGGGGCTTCCCACGATTAAATGGGGATTTGCACTGGACTCTCTTAGTCTTTCTCCAGTATTCTAACCACTGTGCCACATGGGTTCAGTTATACCCTGCTTCCCAGTGCAGCTTCCACCAAAAATATGGCAGCAGAGAAAAAACAGAAACATAAAATCAAAAGCATAAAAATATACAATACAAGAATAAAAACCAGCTAAAACTACAACTAGAGAGCCTTCATATTGTAGTGTCTGGGCTCAGAACATCTTGGTTTAAATCACGACTTGGTTATGGAATTTCACTGGTAAGTGATGTGTGGCAAAACTACTAAACCATTCCTTGAATATATCATGTACCCTGAAAAAAAAACTGGAATGGTTATGCAAAGTGCAGTGAAAGAGAGAGGTTTTTCTCTCTTTTTCATAAACCCAGAACACCTGCTCTTCCAATGAAATGGAATGGTGAGAAATCTAGCAGAAGCCCAAAAAAGTACGTACTACCTCGTACAGCACACAGTTAATCTTCCTGCTGACTCAGAGGACTTTACAAGAGGATCACACAAACTTATGGAACATAAAATGCCTACTAGCTATGCAGGCACTTCACTACGAGGCAGAATGCTTCTCAATTTTGTTGTTGTTGTTTAGTCGTGTCCGACTCTTCATGACTCCATGGACCAGAGCATGCCAGGCCCTCCCGTCTTCCACTGCCTCCTGGTAGCTTTGATGACACTGTCCAACCATCTCATCCTCTGTTGTCCCCTTCTCCTCTTGCCTTCACACTTTCCTAACATCAGGGTCTTTTCCAGGGAGTCTTCTCTTCTCATGAGATGGCCAAAGTATTGAACCCTCAGCTTCAGCATCTTTCCTTCCAGTGAGCACTCAGGGCTGATTTCCTTTAGAATGGACAGGTTTGTTCTCCTTGCAGTCCAGGGGATTCTCAAGCGTCTCCTCCAGCACCACAATTCAAAAGCATCAATTCTTCAGCGATCAACTTTCTTTATGGTCCAGGTCTCACTTCCATACATCGCTACTGGAAAAACCATAGCTTTGACTATGCGGACCTTTCTCGGCAAAGTGATGTCTCTGCTTTTTAAGATGCTGTCGAGATTTGTCATCGCTTTCCTCCCAAGAAGCAGGTGTCTTAATTTTGTGGCTGCTGTCACCATCTGCAATGATCATGTAGCCCAATAAAGTAAAATCTGTTACTGCCTCCAAAGCTTTCCCTTCTATTTGCCAGGAGGTGATGGGACCAGTGGCTATGATCTTAGTTTTTTTTTTATATTGAACTTCAGACCATTTTTTGCGCTCTCTTTTTTAACCGTCATTAAGAGGTCCTTTTATTCCTCCTCACTTTTCTGCCATCAGAGTGGTATCATCTGCATATCTGAGGTTGTTGAGATTTCTTCCAGCAATCTTAATTCTGGTTTGGGACTCCTCCAGTCCAGCCTTTCGCATGATGGATTCTGCATATAAGTTAAATAAGCAGGGAGACAATATACAGCCTTGTCGTACTCCTTTCCCAATTTTGAATCAATCAGTCAAATGGGCCAGGCACTCCCATTTCTTTAAGAACTTGCCATAGTTTGCTGTGGCCCACACAGTCAAAGGCTTTTGCGTAGTCAATGAAGCAGAAGTAGAGGTTTTTCTGGAACTCTCTGGCTTTCTCCATAATCCAGCGCATATTAGCTATTTCCTCTCTAGTTCCTCTGCCCCTTCAAAATCCAGCTTGTACTTCTGGGAGTTCTCGGTCCACATACTGCTGAAGCCTACCTTGGAGGATTTTGAGTGTAACCTTGCTAGCATGTGAAATGAGTGCAATTGTACGGTAGCTGCAGCATTCTTAGGCACTGCACTTCTTTGGGATTGGGATGTAGACTGATCTTTTCCAATCCTCTGGCCACTGCTGAGTTTTCCAAACTTGCTGACATATTGAGTGTAGCACCTTAACAGCATCATCTTTTGAGATTTTAAATAGTTCCACTAGAATGCCATCACCTCCACCTGACTTGTTGTTAGCCATCTTTTCTAAGGCCCACTTGACTTCACTCTCCAGGATGTCTGGCTCAAGGTCAGCAACCACACTATCCGGGACGTCCAGATCTTTCTGGTATAATTCCTCTCTGTATTCTTGCCACCTCTTCTTGAGGTCTTCTGCTTCTGTGAAGTCCCTACCATTTTTGTCCTTTATCATGTCCATCTTTGCACAAAAGGTTCCTTTCATATCTCCAATCTTCTTGAACAGATCTCTGGTTTTTCTCTTTCTATTACTGTATTTTGCTCTATATCTTTGCACTGTTCATTTAAGAAGGCCCTCTTGTCTCTCCTTGCTATTCTTTGGAAGTCTGCATTCAATTTTCTGTAACTTTCCCTATTTCCCTTACATTTTGTTTCCTTTCTCTGCTATTTGTAAGGCCTCGTTGGACAGCCACTTTGCTTTCTTGCATTTCCTTTTCTCTGTGATGGCTTTTGTTGCTGCCTCCTGTACAATATTATGAGCCTCCATCCATAGTTCATCAGCCACTCTGTCCACCAGGCTAATAGAGTTTTGTTCTCTTGACAAAACTCTATTAGCCTTTGCCCTGCTTCGTTTTGAACTCCAAGGCCTAACTTACCTGTTGTTCCTTTTATCTCTTGACTCTTTACTTTAGCATTCCAATCCCCTAGCCTAGAAGGAGAAGAACATCTTTCTTTGGCATCAGTTCTAGAAGGTGTTGTAAATCTTCATAGAGTTGGTCAATTTCAGCCTTTTCAGCATCGGTGGTTGGTGCATAAACTTGGATTACTGTGATGTTGAAAGGTCTGCCTTGGAAATCATTCTATCATTTTGAGACTATATCCCAGTACAGCTTTTCCCACTCTTTTGTTGACTATGAGGGCTATTCTTCTATGGGATTTCTTCTATGGGATTCTTGCCCACAATAATAGATGTGATGATCGTTTGAATTGAATTCACCCATTCCTGTCCATTTTAGTTCACTGACACCCAGGATGTCAAAGTTTATTCTTGCCATCTCCTGTTTGACCACATCCAGCTTACCAAGGTTCATAGATCTTACATTCCAGGTTCCTACGCAGTATTTTTCTTTGCAGCATCAGACTTTCCTTTCACTTCCAGGTGCGTCCGCAGCTGAACGTCCTTTTGGCTTTGGCCCAACCACTTCATTAGCTCTGGAGCTACTTTTACTTCTCCACTCTTCCTCAGTAGCATGTTGGACGCCTTCCAACCTGAGGAGCTCATCTTCCAGTGTCATATGTTTAAGCCTTTTGCTTCTGTCCAAGGAGTATTCTTGGCAAAGATACTGGAGTGGCTTGCCAGTTCCTGCTCCAGGTGGATTGCGTTTAGTCAGAACTCTCCACTATGACCTGTCCGACTTGGGTGTCCCTGCACAGCATAGCTTCTCTGAATTACTCAAGCCCCTTTGCCACAACAAGGCAGCAATCCGTGAAGGGGATACTTCTCAATACCTGTTGCTAAACCTTTAGTCTAATCCAGCAAGGCTCTTTGTACATCTTTAAATTAGCTGCTTTAGGTTCTGATGATAAAGCTTCTTGAACTGGTTTCTCTTTATTAAATGCCCTTGAACCACCTCCGTCTTTTACTACCCTCTGGAAAGCGAGCTTTCCTTCACATAAGGATAAACTAAACAGCAGTCCTGTGGCACCTTAACAATTTAAATTGCTTAATCTTTCATGCACTGCAGCCAGTTCATTCAATGCATCAGACTAACATGATCAGTCACTTGGACATTTCTGCAATATACCGGGAGTATGTAAAATACAATAGGTTCCCAATACAACCATTACAATGATTGCTTCAAGGCCAGTAAAGAAATAATGCACAGCAATTTTACAGAATCTTGGCATGCCATGAAGAACTCTTCTATATTCTGATCTACATAACCAATCTATAGCTCAGTGCCATGCACCCTTACTAAGAAGTAAATCCCACTATTTTCAATATAGCATACCCCTATTTAGATACTGTATAGCCAGAGCATTAAGAAAATGAGGTACTATTCGGTTACCAATAATTTAAAGATATGCAATTTATCACATTTGTCGTGGATTCTTGAACTTAAACGTTTTCTTGTTGGAAGTTTCTTTTTTTAAAAAAAAAAGGCTCTTTTTCTTTCCTCTTGGAAAAACCTGCATCATAGATCTTTTCCCAGAATCTTTTATGGTACAACTTTTATGGTACACTATGTAAAAAATTTTAAAAAATCAATACTGCATTAGGCAGCAACCAGTGCACAGAGTTTTTCTTTAAATTTGTTTGATTAGCATGAATCTCTTCGTGGAATTGTGTGATTGCTACAAAAATGATTGTATGTATATTGAAACTGTGGTATGTCAATGAAGCAACAGCATGTTAAAAAAAAGTTCTTCCAACTGTAGTCTTACAGCCAGTTCATTCATTCAATATAAAAACAAGATCTAAGGAAGGCTAGACAAAAACATATTCCAAAGCTCACTTTCCATATTTGAAGACTACCTGCTTTAGTTAAGAAATAAAAGCCCTAATTTGATCAAAATTCAAAGAGGGTTTGCTTTAATTAATAGCAACAAGAGCTTATTCACCATTAAGGTTTATATTTATCTGTAATTCCATGAAAAATATTTCATAACAACTGAAGTAAGACAATAAAAAGGGTACGTTGGAAAAATTAAAAGGGAAAGGAGCAAAAAAGCAGAGGAGAAATTTTTCTGGCATTTTAAAGACTGAGATTTGTTTCAGTTTTGATGTTTGTTTCATGGATCAAAATCCACTTCTTCAGACACATCACACTGTGGCTTTTAATCCACAAAAACAAATTCGTTAGCCTTCAAGGAGCCACATTATGTTGCCCACCCCCCTTTAATTTTGCCACCAAGCAGATTAACAGGACTACTGTACCTCTTTGGTATAAAGGGGGTTAGCAGTTAAGAAATCAACTCTTCAAACGCCAATACAATCAACAGCCTCTCTTAAAATAGTAAATTTTAATATCGCCTCTCTCTTTTTTTGGCAGCCTCAAACAGCTGCAACCACTTTAATATTTTTATTTAATTATTTAAATTCTTGCACCCTCCAGTCCAGTTACACACGCTGCATGGGGCCACTGTTGTCCAACCACACACACACACACACACACACACACACACACACACACACACACACACACTTGCATTGCCTTTTCTTCCTTGCAAAACACGGGAACGCCCAGCCTGCCCGTGCAAAGACCACCCTCGCATTCTCATGCCTCACCTGATCCGCGCGCCTGTTCCTGGGTCCCCCTCACTTCACCGCTTCCTGGAGGCTGCCATGTAAACCTGACGTTTCAGCCCCCATGAGCCACCGAGGCTGGGGAAGAGGTGGAGCTTACGGGAAGCAATGGGCTCACGCAAGCAGGCAGAGTTTTGCTGATGCGCGGTAGCATCGTGGTTCTTATTCACACGGTCGAGAGGAGGCGGCCGGTGGCGGCGCTCGACTTGCCTGGGTTTCCTTTCTTGCTTTTAGTGGGCCCAGCGAGCGCAGCTAATTAGTAAGCAGCTGGATTCCGTTCTTACAGGATTATATATTTTAACCGAAATACGGGAGGTGTTGAGTCTACGGAATAGAAAATCGAGCTGTGTTTATAGCGCACGCCCTTTTTACAATCGATGGGTAACGACGGAGAGGCAAGAATTTAAGCGTTACAGCTTTTCTTTCCGCCATCACGGATACTGCCAATTTTGCTCCTGTTTTACATTCGTCTGACATACCAGAATAAAAAGATGTGCCCTTTATAGTTAGTTAAAAACCAGCCTGTATAGCCTTGGGCAAGTTCCACAGTCTCAGGACACCCCCCAGAAGAAGGGAATGGTAAATCACTTCTGAGTGGTCCCTGTTTGCTTTAAGTCAGAATTGACTTGACAGCATGCAATTATTATTATTAGTTTGTAAAGCCATATAATAATAGTGTTACTTGCCTAAGATACTTTGGCCATGGGGGGGATTAAGGAATAACTTCCCTGAGCTGGGCTACTTGTTGCAATACAAAAGAGTAGGTATTCTTGTACTGTATGTCTGAAGGATGATGGCAACCATGTCAGTGGCCATTAGCCTTCCATATATTTTGTATTGCAACCATCACAATCCTGCAGCATAAGCCAGCCTGGGTGAGGCTTTTGTGAGTTGATGCTGAAACATCAGCTTGTGGGCCAAAGGCTCTCCGCCTGTTGATCCCCCCCCCCTCCGCCCACTTCTCAGTCATTTATTTTTGCTAACCACAAAAACAATTAATTGGTTGTAACAAAACCACAATTCAGCTATGAACAAATATAAGAAATCATTAGCAACAATGTTAACAAAATAGTATTTAAAACCGAGGATAATAATAGTTTTTATCTATTATTACCAGTAAGTATTCATCAAAATACCTGAGAAATGATCACGGAGTCAACAATACATTACCCTCCCAGTGTTTGGGATTATAGTGCCCATGTGCCCCACTATAGTCTGGGGGTGGGGCTTCCAGAGACAACGCACCATCTGAAAAGACCCTAGGTAGTTCTGGCTACTACTCCTCAAACCTCAGAAAGTTAGAGGGCTCCATGTAACATCTCTGGAAGATCTGATGAAGTAGTTCAAATGAGATTCTTGTCCTGCTCTTTCACATGGCATTCTATCAAGAACAGGAATCTTGTAGCCTTTTTTCAGGGGCTGCCATGGATGGGAAGAGGATACAAAGAGCAAAGCTTTTCTTGCTCACTTGTCATATGAGCTGTGCTACATAGCAATAGAAGGCTTGGAAACTTATCAATAAATTAATTGGTGGAGGAGGAGGAAAATAAGGGGAGAAATAGTCTTATTCCTGTTCTTGGATCTTCACATTGTGTAGTGAAGGGAGAAAAGCTGTAAACCCTTACAACATGCATCACATCACTAAGCTGCATCCAGGTCATATACCATAATTTGTTTTGGTCTTCAGCAAGCTAACTTCTTCCCGCTCCCTCCACCAGCAATAGGAATCCACACATTTGTGTCACACCCATCCCCCCCACACACACACTGTGTAACCCCAGCTGGAAGGAAAAATCTGCCCAAAAAGAATTGCAGCAACTGAAAGTCTTTGGAGGGTAATGACCCTCCCTTTGAAACAACAAACACACACCTGTTTCACCCAACAATAAAAAGGTTATTTGTTTTTGGGTGTTCTTTCCAGAACCTTAGCTTTTGCCCAGCTCTTCTCTCAGCTGTACATCCTATAAGCTCATGGTTCCAGCGTCAAGCTGTTTGGCTAGTTTACATTATTGGTTTCATTTTTAAATGTATGCATCAAGGGATTCAGCCAAGTATATAGAAAAAACTTTAGCCCACCCTATTTGGGGGTACTTCCATGACATGCACTCAGTTTAGGTGAGCTTGTTATTTGTGGGGACCAGTTGGGTTGTCATGTAACACTAATATGTCTTATCTGAGCCTATGGTTGAGGGTATGGTTTCCAAATCATAGGAAAGAACATCATTTTTCAAAAGATTTTGAACACTTGAAAAGACAAGCGGTCTGCATGCAAAGCAGTGGTACAAGATTTCTATGGTTCTCTCACTTGCTCCTGTCCTTGAAAACATTTGCAAATAGCTTCTCTATGTGAAGGAGGATGTTATCTAGAAAATGTATCAACGGTGTTGGTTTTTTCCTAATACATTGTCATCTGCTTTCACTTGGAGAAGAAAATGAAGAGAAATGGAGTGAAGGACAAGTAGAAAACCCTCCTGAAAACAAGGAGATTTTTAAAAGTAGAGTTAGTATGGCAGGAGTATGGCTAAAAGGTAAAGGTAAAGGTTCCCCTTGACAATTTTTGTCCAGTCGTGTTCGACTCTAGCCATAGAGCCAGCGTTTGTCCGAAGACAATCTTCCGTGGTTACATGGCCAGTGCGACTTAGACACGGAACGCTGTTACCTTACCACCGAGGTGGTCCCTATTTATCTACTTGCATTTGTATGCTTTCAAACTGCTAGGTTGGCGGGAGCTGGGACAAGCGACGGGCGCTCACTCCGTCGTGTGGATTCGATCTTACGACTGCTGGTCTTCTGACCCTGCAGCACAGGCTTCTGCGGTTTAGCCCGCAGCGTAACCTTTTAAAGCCCAACTGTGGAGAAAATCTCCAGAATTTTTTTTTCTCTTATGGCCATAATTTTAATAAACAAATATGTCCTCTGAAGTTTCCACGATGGAATCAAGCTGTGAAAAGGAAAAGCACGGTTACAAACACAGAGTAGATATTATTAGGAAGTCAAAGCCAACCTCAGGGTCTCAGTGGATTTGCTCCCCATGTTCAGAGGTATACATGGCTTTTCTTCACCTTATAAATGTTTAATGCTGCAAATACAGAAACAATTGCTTGCAGCACATGCAAAATGTGAACAAAGCCTTGCAGGTTATTCAAAATCAAGTAAAGCAAAGGATAGACCTGATATCCTTTTGGTGATAAAGGCAACAAATTCTTCATATCCAGAATTGAGGTACTCTACTGGAGTCCCACAAAGACCACACTCTCTGACAACTTTGAATTTTGTTATTCATATATTCACATAAAAATTATATTTCCTTTGTATTTCAGCTGATATGATAATCAGCTCTCCCAAATAAAGGGACGTGATCCTATCTCCCCACACAAATTCCTATAGTCTCAAAATGGCAGGAATGTTTACTATAGGATTTGATACGTTTTCTTGATTGTTTCCTCAAGTGTTAAGAGCTACCCAACACATGTAGCCTTGAGCAAATTTTTACAGGTGGATTTTCATTTACCCTGGTTTAGGAAAATGACTTTATTAAATGTGGCCACTACCATTGAGCTGCAAAGAGAACAGCAGAAGGATGAATGGTAAGGACCACATGTAGGGGAATTATATATGTTTAATTGCTTCCAGGCTAAAGCAAGTTTGCTATAGTTTGGGGTTACCCACAGGACGTGCAGTGTGGTTTCTAGAGAAATACAATCATGCAGCTTGAAACAGCTCCCAGTTTTTAATGGGCAAGGGAAATCACAGTAGATCATCCGCTTGGTTTTATTGTTAACAGGCTAAATCTGGGAGGAATTTCCCTTCATCTATCAAGTCAGCAGCACAAGTGCAAGCACATTTTATAGTTCTGTGATTGTAAAACTTGATCCATTGATGCCTAGGGGATTTTTTAAAATGTTGACTTGCACAGGAGTCGCAACTAAATATTATGAAGGGAGTTATGTAAATGGAACTGTTATAAACAATACTTTTCTAGATTACTGTGGCACAAATGTCTAGGGCTGGAAATGTGGGCCTATCTGCTGCATCATTAATAGATGACAAGCCACTTGTGTATGGTGAAGACCTGGAAAAATACATTCACAGCCCTAAACAAGGACTATGAAGCCAAATGTTCAGCCTGAATATCTAAATTAGGAGATCTGTTTGAGGAATATGGCAAACAAGTCAGTGCTCTATCCCAGTGGTTCTCAACCTTGAGTCCCCAGGTGTTCTTGGACTAAAGATGTGGAGGTGGGCAGGGAATCCTGGAGCAGTGCCTTTAAGTGGGCTTCAGGAGGAGGAGGCAACACCTATGGGCCTCATCTGCCAAACCACTCCAAAGAGTTTGTGCCCATCTCTATGAGGAACAAAGCAATTGGGGTGGGAAGGTGGTAAATCATTGTTCATCGTTACCTCCTGGGTTGTTTTGGCAAAGAAAAAATGAAAAACATTGCATGACTTGTCCAGTTAAGATCAGAGCTTTCTCTTCAATAATATTGCCATGATCTACTGCATCAGAAGCTGCTGATTGACCTAGCAATATTAGGAAAGTTGATTCACCTTCGTCCAGGAAACAGAGGAGATTACTTACCCAAGCCATCTCAGTACCATAGCCAGGCAGGAAACCAGACTGAAAAAAAGTTCAGTGCAGAGAATACACATGCAAAGTTCTCACTAAAGTGTATTCTAGATTACATTCTATACTGTATGGGAGATTGGGAAATTTACTTTTTCAGATTACAGCTCCCAAAAATCACCCAGCCTCTATGGCCACTGGTTAAAATCCAGAACTGAATTGCTGCCAAAAAGCAGTGTTTCCAGGATCTGGCTTTTATTATGTTTTTTCTGTTCAGGAAATTTATCATGGGGAGAGGGGTCTCATCTGTTATTGCATTACTGAATAATGCTGAATAAATGAAATATAAGTAACTCAACTCTCTGTTCCTGATAATTTTTGCCACTAGCTGTGACAGAGGATCAAAGCAGACATTAAGATATTCCCTATAATTAACACATTTCCCCTGCAGCTACACATTTTCCTCAGAGTTGGCAGCTTTTGCCCTTGCAAAATAACCATGTGTTTATTAACCTTCCTGTAGCCAATCATAAAACAAAGGATGGCTAGATGTAAGATAGATAGATAGATAGATAGATAGATAGATAGATAGATAGATAGATAGATAGATAGATAGATAGATAGATAGATAGATAGATAGATAGATAGATAGATAGATAGATAGATAGATAGATAGATAGATAGATAGATAGATAGATAGATAAAAAATAAAATAAAAATCCTCATATGATCTAAAATTCTACAGACGACTTCCATCTGAGCATTTACCGGAGCCAAATGACTCATTGAAACAGCAGCAATGACAAAGAGAGTATGGCTCAATAAGAAGCTGGCGACATATACCAAGATCCAGGTCTATAGAGCCTGTGTCCTGAGCACTCTCCTGTACTGCAGTGAGTCCTGGACCCTTTGTGCATGGCTGGAGAGGAAGCTGAACACCTTCCATATGCATCGACTCCAACACATTTTTGGTATCACCTGGCAGGACAAAGTTCCAAACAGAGTAGTCCTAAAATGAGCTGGAATTGTTAGCATGTATACATTACTGAAACAGTGACGTCTATGTTGGCTTGGGCATGGTGTGAGAATGGCTGATGGTCAGATTCCAAAAGATCTCCTGTATGGAGAATTAGTGCAGGGAAATCGCCCCAGAGGGAGACTACAGCTTGCTTGCTTGCTTGCTTGCTTGCTTGTGCTTGCTTATTTATTTATTTATTTATTTATTTATTTATTTATTTATTTATTTATTTATTTATTGCATTTATATGCTGCCCATCTAGACATAGTCTACTCTGGGCGACTCACAACATAGAAGATAAAAACAATTTAAAATATACACAGTTTTACATTAAAAAACAAAACGATATAAAATATATATATATATAAAAAATGGAGCTAGGCAGAAATTCTTCTAATTTAGTTTTGTGTCTTTAGACTACTGTATCTAGATCAGTGGTTTCCAACCTCGGGTAACTCAGGTGTTCTCGGACTGCAACTTTCAGAAACCCCAGCCAGCACAGCTTTTGGTGAAGGCTTCTGGGAACTGCAGTCCATGAACCCCTAGATAGTAATAGGCTTTCAGTCTTATGTGTTGGATGAGGTATATTAAAGTATGAGTATAAAATGTTGCCTTAAGGGCCAATTCTGGCTTTAAAATTACCTGCCACTACAATAAAGGCAGTTTAGAGTATCAGGGTGTGCAGCACCCCCAGGCTTTCCACTGGAAGGGGGACATCAAAGTGTTCTACTGGACCAGACACAGAGGTCAAAGAAAAGGTGCGACACAACAGGAACTTTTATTCTCATTCTGTTACAAACAATAACCTAACTCCAAACAAAACTGGTGTGCTTACTTTGTCTTGCACTCTATAATCTCAGAAAGCCATCTAAATCCAGGAGAGCAGTTCAATACACCCCTTTCAAGACGTCCCATATGTGAGCTGCTTAACACTGGGGTTGCTGGCAGTTAGCTCACCCTTTCTGGGCACAGAACCATCCATGGACAGCCTGCCTCAGGTCTGTCACTATCTCTGGTGCCTCCTCCATGGTCTTCTCTGGGTGAGAGTCAGATAGAGGCAGCAGAAGCAGGTGGGTTGTTGCAATGGCATTATTTAAGCACACCCTGAGACCAGTTGGTGAGGGTCGCCTTCAGAGCTTCCTTGGACATCTCCTCCTGGCATCTTCCTACCAATCGTAGGAGATTCCACTTCCACAGGAGACATCAAAACACTCTCCTGCATCTCCCTGCCATATGAGACCATGGATAATGCAACTCTGAGGGGTGGATTCAGGGATCTGCAGGTGGGGTAGGCATACAGGTTGGCCTGACTGCCCTCTGCTCCCTGTCACCACCAAACAGGGATAAGTTCACTCCATACTCTTTAACCTTAGGCTGGTTTTTTCATGCTCTTGACTTTGTACGTTGAGAGGAAATGTACACTTTTATAATAAAAGAAAAATGATGGTGGCTAAAAATCTACAAGACTGGCAAGTGCTTGCTTATCAGGCAGGAGTAATTTTGTAACTATTTTTTGAAGCTTAGTGGTGATAAAGACAGCCGGTCTCCCTTTGGGTCTCCTCCTTTTGTTCCCATTGGACGCTTGAAGATCACAAGTAGTGTACCAATCAGCCAAAACTGGTTCCTGGGCCCAGATATGTTGAAGCAAAATGTTATCAAACTGGGTTATATACCGTAGTCTTTGAAAGAAACATCAGACCTCTTAGATACCCAGACAGCAACATTCCATGAAAGATGTTTGACGATACTGGTTGTCAGTCTTCCTATGAGATTTTCTCTGATTCACCACTAGGATCTAGAAAGATTAAGCCATTCACAATAAGGGTTCTTGACTGGATGCTGGTAGCCTCTGAGTGCTGAATCCTGTTGAGGACCTGGCTTTGAGCCTAATGGACTTTTCTAATGATTGTAGAATAGTCCCAGTTCTGCCACGACTTCCAAGACTGTACTCTCTGACTGGCTGAGCAGTCTGGGTTTCCGAATCCTTAAACTTCAAGTTTTTTCATTACTTCAAGGAGCATCACTTCTAAATATGTGCTAAACATATTGTCTAGCCTAACCGAATATAAACGCTGCAGACTTCCGTAGTCTTGGTGCTGGGACCATAACAGAATTCTATTTAGAAAACATATATCCCTTCTTCCCAACAAAATATGATTTATAGCAGCAGGCAATGAAAATACACCACAGTACAAAGTTATACATATATTTTTAAAAAAATCATTAACATCAAGACAGCAAAGCAATAATACTATGGAACAGCACAGATTGTGATTACAAACTAATATAGGTCATAAAAGTCACATAGGAAAAAAATCTAGGGAAAAGCAACTTGGATACTGATGTTGGTAGTATGGAGGAGGACAAGAAGAAGAAAAAATAAAAGGACCTGTTCCACCATCTCCCCTCCCTAAACCCCCCATCTGCTTTTCCTTGGGAAAAGCAGCCATCTGGATTTTGTTACATGCATATGCGAGTGACGTGCAGTTCCGCCTTTTAGATCAACACTGCATTAAGATTGTCACTTAAAATAAATTTAGCCTACCCCTGACACACACACACACACACACACACACACACACACACACACACACACACACACACACAAAGAGTGACTCATCATTATTCCCACTCGTCTGATATTTTGCTTATGACCTCAATTTAGGGGAGGGAATTCTAGATCTCTGTGTCCCAGGAAAATGTTTGGGACTGTTAACAGATCAAACATTAAATTTTATCTAAGCTTCTAAATTATTGCAGGATTGTAGAACATTGTTATGGCTAACAGTACAATCCTCTAAAAATCACATTGTTTCTAGAAAATGACTGCACTGTTCCTGGTGGTGGGGGGAAACAGGAATGCTTTTTGTGGACCAAATGCTTTGAAACAAATCTATTTGTTCTTCTCTTGCCAAATGATAAATCAAATATTATTTTATATGGTATGTGCAGCTTTTCTCTGTGTCTTGCTTGTCTCTTACACACTGGAGCCAGCAAAGCTGGCAACAGGTTTTTTTAATCAGATAATCTTTGGATTTATTTTTTTAAAAAGCACAGTTCAGTAATTATTTCTTAGGCAAGGCCTTTACAGAATCCTACTTTGTACCTAAAACAATGGATTTTAAAAAATGAACTGAGTGGATAACACTTTCTGAGGCAAAACCCATGAGAATTCCTGCAGCATGAGAAGAAGACAAACCCTTTTTAAAATCAAGGTTTCCACATACTGCATAAAATGTCTCTTCAGAAAACTATCATCTTTTTTTTCTGAATTAAGTGGCCCCCCACATAGAAACAGCAAATACAGAAAACTTTTCTAAGTGATCAAGAAGATGGAAACAAGCCATCTGATGCTTTTACATTTTAAAAGCCCATGAAAGAAATTTTCCTCCCACTATTCATGTGAAAAGAAAGACAAACAAGGATTGGCATGTCTAGATAAGTTCTGCACTGCCTAAACTGTGAGCTAAGGAGTTTTCACCTTCACTTACAGCCAGTTGCTCAAACCTTGTGGTATTGTGCTGCATTTTGTGCTGTATTATTGCCTGAAAATCATCTCAGTGCTTCTGATGGGGCAGCAAAAAAGCAATTGCAAAACCAGGCTGGTCAGTCTTCATCACTAGAGTCTTTGCAATCATGAGTGAAGTATTATCTAGAGTTAGCTGAGGAGAAGCCTGTGAGATAGTTTCTGTCCAATACCCATAAAAAATACATATATCTGTTTCACTTGATGACCATCCTATAAGAGAGCAGATAAGTCGAAGGTCAATAGGCAACAGGTGCCTTCAAAATGAAAAACAGCACAGGTATCATCATCATCATCTTAGAACTGCAGAGTTGGAAGGGACCCTATGGATCATTGAGTCCAGCCCCTGTTAAGGAGGCACAGTTGGGAATTGAACCCCCAACTTCTGGCTCCGCATCCATATGCCTAAACCAGTAAGTTATCCTGCAGTTCTATGATTTTCTTTAATTAGTGAAAACAAGTTAAAAGGCAGTAGACAAAAGCTTTGGTATTAACATTCAACACCAAACTACATCATTTAGTAAAGCTAATGTAACAGAAAAGGGGCAAAAGTCTATGTCCATAAAATAGCTGTACTGTATGTCGGGGGCGGCAGGACAGAATACGGATTGAATGCCAAGATTAGGAACCAAACATGATTTCAGATGATTGAATTACTTGTCTAGTAAAAGCAAGAATACTAAAAGAAGGGAATGAAATAAAATACGACAATTAAACAATGCAGGCTGAATTTGTCTTTGAGCTTTCAATAGCAGCTAATATCCAACCCCTTTTTTGAGATTCTCCTTATGCTACAAAAACACATCTAAGTATCATATTGTCACTGTCACATTGACTCAGATAGATTTAGTGTCAGTAAAAACTCTGCCCCCATATTATAGTAACAAAGTATTGCTGCTGACGTGTGGGAACAAAAAAAAAGCTTTCCCTGACAGCAAATGAAAGTGACAGCAGGTGCTGAACATCCTTCAGAACCTATATGACACTAATTCTGAATTTATTTGCACTGCCTGCCTATATGTGTCCAGTCTGAGTTCAAGATGTTGATGATGGCTTTGTTATTGTTATGCGCCATCACGTCACCTCTGACTTATGGTGACTTTATGAATGAGCACTCTCCAAAATGTCCTGTCCTTAGCCACCCTGCTCAGCTCTTGTAGATTCAAGGCTGTGGCTTCCTTTAGGGAGCCACTCCATCTCATATTTGGTCTTCCTCTTTTCCTGCTCCCTCCCACCTTTCCCACATTATTGTCTTTTCCAGAGAAGTCTGCCTTCTCATGATGTGCACAAAGTAGGACAGCCTTAGTTTCACTTTTTTTGGGGGGGGGGGCATCAGAGATAGTTCAGGCTTGATTTAATCAAGGATCTACTTGTTTGCTTTTCTGGCAGTCTAAGGTATCCCCAAAGGAAACTCCAGCCCCACATTTTAAATAAAATACAGTATATATTTGTTTTCCTGTCACCTTTCTTGACTATCCAGCTTTCACACTCAAATATGGTGATCAAAGAAATGCCCTAAATGGCTTGGGACCTGGATATTTGAAGGAGCGGTTCTCCCTATACTGTATATATATATCTTCCTGATCACTAAGATTTGCTGGGGGGGGGCTTAGTGCAATGTTTATAATGTTTGAGGGTTTTAATCTTGTGTTGTTTGATTTTAAATATCATGCTTTAAAACTGTTTTACACAGCTGTGTAACCTGCCCTCAGATCCTGCAAAATCCACAAGAGCTTTTGTTGATGCAGTTTTTAAAAGTTTCTGGTGATGTAACATTTTACATTTAACTCTATGCAATCAGTACTATAAGCAGCTTTGCCAGAATTATGTGGAACAACAGCAGCAAGATGCAAGAGTTAGTAGATTTTATGCTTTTAGTGATAAATTAAAGGGAAATAATGTGTGTCTCCTTCCAACAATGTTGGGGTTAGTGCCAGACACAAGCATAGTTCAAAATCATAGTATAACACTTATGCCCCCCAAAAGTAACTAAAGTGTCTATCAGCAGGGAAGAAACAGCGATGGTATCTCCTCCTTCTCTCCCTCCAATGGAGCAGTGCACCACTGTGATCTCTCCTGACCCATGTTAGCTTCCTTGCATGCCCCAACACCCACATGGAGCCACCATGCCAGGAGAAGGGGCCAGATGGCCTTCCATCATTGGATCAGGGGCTGCTGTCCCACCAACAACATCGGGCTGAGTAAATCTGAAATCCAGATTTCTCAGGACACTTTCTGCAGATGAATAGCAGCACAGTATTCACTGAATATTTATTCATTGAAAATTGACTGACGGACCTACTGATTGATTGATGTGGCAGGCTAAGCACTTTGGCCTCTGCTTCTCTAAACGATTCAGTAAAAAAAGATCGAAACTCTGTCTTTTGGCAATGATGCGTAGGAAAAGCCACATCTTGCTTTTATTTATAAATGTTTATAAACTCAGACCCAGTCTTTGGCACTTTTTAGTATGTCTTGTTAAGAACATCTGGAGAGGGGAAAGAAACACAGTCATATGATCTATGAGTGATATCCAAAATTGGGGTTGGGCAACACCTTCATTGGATAACTGAGTTGTCCTTCAAAATCATGCTTTCAGCAGAACTCTTCAACAGCTGGAAACTGAAGAAACTGAAAAAGAAGACACAGAGAAGTCCCAAGTCATCCTGGCTAGATGTTGAAGCCACCGAACCTGAACTTACACTAACTTTTTGAAATGGAGATTACAAGCTTGGAGCTTCAGCTTCAGATGTGGTGGGGACATGTCTCAAGATCTTTGTTTATTTTTGTTACAAATGGCAGCCAATCAGTCAGTATGGACTCCATTGCCCTTTGTGGAAGCAAAACTCCTAATTTTAGTTGCGTGCACAACTACCAGAAGCATGACAATTCTCATAGCAGAAATGCTGGTGGTTGGTCACAGTCATCACTCTAGACAAAAGCAACCAAATGAAACTGAATTATGAGTGTTACCTCATGCGTAGGGGCCTAGGGAGTCCTTATCACCGATCACCCATAATCTGTCATCAATTGACTTTTATTGTCTACTGTGCCACTATCTTGTGATGGTCCTTTCACTGAAAAATTTATTATGACCAAGATCAACCCTCAATCTAACTACTTATGCAGTGGTTGTGCATAGGGGTTCGGTGGTGTCCTTATTTATTAAAAATCTGTTCCTTGATTCTATTATAAACTACTACAGACACACACAGGCTGTAGATTTTTTGCCATCAGAAACTGGATTTTGGATGATCCTACTCCTCAAGGATATGAATAATCCTATTGGAGGCAGTAGCACCACAAATACAAATATATGTGTAAATGTGTATAAGAGTCTATTATACAACATGCTTACTTAAAATGAGCAAAATGGACAAGAACAATCAGCCTGGCTGTAAAAGACAACTATGGAGAGCTTCCTAAAATTAATGTGCTTTCTGGCGTCTTTACCCTTTGCTGTACAGTACTTGAATAATGCATGGGAAATAATTTAAATACCAGAGAATGGGCTGAGATTTCTAATAACTCAAAGATAATTTGATGCTAAATTCTGAGCTCTTGGGAGCCTTGATAATCTTAAAACCAACCTCTGCTTCTAATGTGAAATATTTAATAATTGATTTATCAACCGTATTATATTTAATTATTTAGGAGACAAAAATGCTACTTGAATCAGTTTGATCATGAAATTCAAATGTGTGCATGTGTGTGTTTGTATAGTTGTAAAGACACTCCCAAGCCCCTTACATTATGAGTCCAAGATCTAAATTGCAGTTTTTCCATTTCATTTGGATCCTTTTTTTCCAAGCAGGATATGGCATCAGAAGATACTAATGTCTGTCACATGATAGAGGATGTTACACTTTTGTTATTCAACCCATATCAGGAAGTAAACATCCCCTTATCAGTACTGTAAAATGTCACACCTTTGTGACCATTTCAAATCTCATTTCCCACATTTTCAAATCTTTCTTTTAAAAAAAAGTTTATCCTAATCCTTTCTCTACAGTTGGTGCAGGCATATTCCAAACACTACCCTCCAAAGTCAACACAGGAAAAAAAACCTTTTGCATAAGTGCTAAGCAGGAGGAAAATGACTAAGGATTTATCTTGTAGCAAGCCTATGTGTCTATTTTACATATCTGTATGGAATTTGGCACCAGTTACAGAATGTAATATCCTGAGAATCTAAGCTTTTAGGGTGTCCCTCCTTCCCACAAAAAGCTCTTCATGGCTATAAAGAGAGCTCTAAAACATGCAACTAATAGCATTACTAGTGATAATGTCGGAAGAGAGAATGAGCGCTATACTCAATTTCCCATGGCCAAAGGGGAAAATGCATCAGTTCTCCACATAGCTCCATGTTACACTGTCTAAATTATTTATTACACTTAAACTCAGTTCTTCTTCCATAGAGAAAGAACAGCTTTTTTTAAACAATTGCCAAGCTATCTTCTATCCAGCCAATGCTTAAGGCCAGATTTGACCAACCAGTAGCAGAACTTGGAATGGTTACTTGGTGTGGGTACAATTCCTATGATGCTTCAGAAATTCTGGGAACATAGTTCAAACAAGAAATACTTCTGACCTCTGAGTTATATCGTCTCTTTCATAACTAACCTAACATCAAACCTGACATATAAATTAGAGTGATTATGTTCATTCTTCTTTCCTTTCTCAGACTGCTAGAACACCAGGTTCAACAACTGCATTATAAAAAGGAAGTTATTTGGGTCTGTGCTATTATTTTCATCCCAAAATATTGAGGTCCTATGCTGAGGCTGGAGAGAGGATTATGGTGCCCATCAGCCCTTGGCAAAGAAGCCTTGATAAAATGCCTTTTTCTTCTGGCAGTTGAAAAAACCCCAGTCCTTCCTGCATTTTAGCACTGTAATTGTCTGACTGAAAATGAGTGGTGAATGAATGTTTAGTGAAGTTCTCAGCCCCCCTGTTTGTTGACCTAGAGGCTAGATGTTTTGTTTTGTTTAGTTGTTTGAGCTATGTGTTAACCGGCTGGACATTGGGGTTTACCCACTGTAGCAAATGAATGTTTTCAGAATTTTTCTTCCATATGAACTCAGCTGCTTTCAAGGATCTTTAATATTTTTATTTCTGTCTGCCAAGGAGAAGGCCACTAACAGTAACATAAGTCTTTTTTTAAAGACAGTAATACAGACGAACAAAACCCAGTCCTTTCTTCCATAGTGAGCTTCTGTGACAGGTAATTTGCAGTACAACATACACCCAATTCCATTCAAAAGTCCTTTCATATGAATGTGACACATTGTACTTCCTCCAATTACACCAGGGAATCATGGTCATTGTTTAATGCAGGGGTCCCCAACGCCTGGTCCATGGCCCAGTGTTGGCCCATGGGCTTCCTTGAACTGGGCCGCGGACATGGATCTCTTCCCCCCCGCCTGCACACACGGCGGGCATGTCGCACTTGCAGAGGGGTGTGTCATGCTTGTGGGTGGGCATGTCGCACTTGTGGGTGGGTGTGTCACGCTCATGCTAACTATTCCCCCAGTGCCTCTTGCAGGAGAGCAGTGCCCCTTCCCTGCGGGGAAGCCACCGTGGGGCAGCCCACCTGGGAAGCACCAATGGCTGGTCACCGAGCTCAGCAGCGCCCCACCAAGGGCAAGCTGCCAGACGGGAGCGCACGCATGATCCTGCTGCTTCCTGCCCGGCTGACTCTTCCCGGGTGGGAAAGGTGGGCTGGGCCGGGCTGCACAGGGTGCTGTTGCTCATCCACAGAACTTTTTAGGTACCTGGAGGGTGGCTTCCCTGCAGCCACTGCGACCACCTCCGAGGGCAGCTCGCCTTCTGGGGCCTCCCATTGGAGCCTTGTAGCGTTGGCTCTGTTGCTCATGGAGGCCCTGCCCGGCAGTCCTCGCCTCTTTCTCTGGCAGGGGAAGCATCCCCCACCACCGGAGCCCTGCTTCCCTCGCCGATGGACAGCGTGCAGCCGTCTGGGCAGGGAGGGGGAAGTGCCTACCTTGGCCCCGAGACTCAGCCCTTGTGGTTGCTGGAGCAGAAGCGGCCCCACCTTGACTGGGGGGTCAATTCGAGTGGCTTGTGTGAAGGAAGTGGAGCAACTCTGGATCTAGTAGCACCGCAGCCGCCCCTTCGGATGGAGTGGGGTGCCTTCGAGGGGCAATACTGGCCCCGCCTCTGCCAGGGCCATGGTGTGGGAGTAGCATCTGCTGTTATTCGCCATTGAGTGGGTTGGGTTGGAAAGAGCTGGCACGGTGGCCTCAGCCGGAACCCCAGGCAAACCCTGCTTCCTGCTCGGGGAGACTGCACGCAGCCCCGAGCACACGCAGAGTGCCTTGTTGGTCGATCAGCACCTGTCGTCTGGAAGAAAACGTCAGTCCACTGAGAGCCATGGACAAGCCTTGGCTGCCGGGCCGACCTTCCCATCCTCGGGGAACATTGAGGAGAGCAGAACCAGAAGAAGACCAAAGACAAAGTGAATTGACTCCGTGAAGGAAGAAGGCTCTAGGCGAAGAGCAGGACCGTTGAAGACAGACTGTTTTGGAGGTCACTTTTTCACCACCACCCTGCACACCCATTCATGCAGAGGGGTGTGTCGTGCTTGTGGAGGGGCGTGTTGTGCTTACAGGTGGGCATGTGCCAAACATGACACACCCCTCCGCAAGCGTGACACGCCCACCCATGAGCGCGGGTGCCCCCACCCCCAACCGGCCAGCGCACGGAGCCTGCACCCCCAAAATAGTCCGCGGACCAAAAAAAGTTGGGGACCGCTGGTATAATAGATTGTAAAACTCACTGAATTTAGTAGGACTCACTTCCAAAGAAACATTCTGTAATAATTGTGTCATTATTCCAAGTAAGGTCCTTTGAGCACAAGAGGACATAAGTATTTAATAGTAGCTACTTATAGGTATTTACTAGATTGTGAGTCCAGATTATTTGTCCATCTTGACATTGTACCAGTTACATTCAGATTCCAGATAAGTTCTGAATATTAAAGTTTAGGATTGCTTCAAAGCATACAATGATGGATATTCTTTCTCTTTCTGCATCCCTGTTTATATTTGTTCTGTGCTTCTTCCCAAAGGATATCATAATAGAAAATGAAGATACAGTACTGGCATTTCCCATGCACTATCTGGGGGAATTTTAGAATTCCTGGACAATATTGAAATATTTGTCTTATTTGAGTTTTATACCCTGTTTCCCCTAAAATAAGACCTAACCTGGAAAGAACCCCTAGTATGGTTTTTCAGGATGCTCGTAATATAAGCCCTACCCCCAAAATAAGACCCAGTTAAGTGAAACCCCACCCTCCACCAATGTGCAGCAACCAGAATAAGATGACATGACTATTGGAATAGCATAGATTTTTTTACATGAAAAACATAAAACATCCCCTGAAAATAAGCCCTAATGCATTTTTGGAGCAAAAATTATTATAAGACCCTGTCTTATTTTTGGGAAAATAGGATAGTTACACAGTATCAGTTCCTGAAATTAAAAATGTTGTCATTTGATGCTGCTTTCAAACTCTGCAAGGTAGAGAAGTCTGGGGCTTAAGTCTTAAAGTAGGTTGTCTCCAAAACCTAAGAAATAGAAATGACCAAAGTGGAAGTACAACTACTGTATGACACTCCTTTTCTTTTTTTACCAAAAAAAAAGGGGGGGGGAGAGAAGAACCAGCATCTTTCATTTTGTTTTGGCCTGCTCCTTAGTAACCCTAATGCAAGATCTAATCTGAAGCTATCAAACACAAGTAAAAATTATCTGCTAACCATTTAAAAACATTCCTTATTAAGAAATAACAAGGAATACATTTAACTGTGTTTATCTTATCTTGGTTGCCTCATTTCCATAAAGTGAATGAAATGTCCCGTATTTATTAGTGTTTCAGGAAGAAGAAGAAGAAAAAGAAGAAGAAGAAGAAGAAGAAGAAGAAGAAGAAGAAGAAGAAGAAGAAGAAGAAGAAGAAGTTGAAACGGAAGGAGTTTGAGTTTGCTGTGTGGGTGTGTGCATCATATCTCTCTTCCTTTTTTAATAGGTTTCTGTAAAAAGCATTTAGAGCACCTTTGTCTCTTTCATTTCCAGGAGAACTGGGGAAATATTATTTGGCATTGGAAGTTACTTGTTCATTTATACTACTTTCAGAGCTTGGAAAAGTTACTTTGCAAGCTGAGATTACTTTAAAAAGTAAACACTAACCATCTTTATCAAGATTGCCAGATTGCCACACAAACTCTTCTGTTACATTCAAACAGCACAGAGTTTTGTTTTTTATTGTTGTATTTGTGCATGAACCACAACTCACTGCAGCAAGAGATGTCTGAAAAAGCAGCATGACCTGTTCTACCAAAGAATGGACTTTGAACATCCAAATTACACATGCTCCTCCCTACCTCCACTACTCTGAATTTTTAAAAGTGGATGTGTGAATAAAAGGTGATTGCTTCCTTTTTAAGGGCCACACTGTACCTTAGGTATCACTTGTAATTACAGTTTGAATCCCCTTAGTGTTCCAGACATATGATTTAGGCAAACTCTCATCTCTAAGAAATCAAGAGTTGCAGACAAGGGAAGTGCTTATACACTATCTTGAAGGCCAATCACAAAACAAAGAAAGCTAATTTGCAAACTATATGAGCTGTGAAAAGCACCCAATTAGCATTTAATTAGTCCTGAGAGCTGTCTGGATAACTCAGTGGTTTAAGTATCTGGTTGTGGAGGCAGAGAATGGGAGTTCAATTCCCGACTGTGCCTCCTGTGAGTACAGCCAACTTGTATGGCCTTGGGCAAGCTTCATCTTTGCCCCAATTCTGCGCATTCTTTACCTGGAAACCCCTGAAAAGGGTCACCATAAGTGAGAATTGACTTGACAGCTCATGATGAAGATGATGAGAGTTTAGTTCAGTTCTTAGTTGCTCATAAATGTATCTTGGAGAAACAGATCATCAATAGCTGACATACAATATAGAAGTAAGTCGCGACTAGAATAGCCCATTGAATCAAGGGAACTTATGGTGGGGTTGACTCACCAAATCTCCACCAATTCAATGGACATACTCTAGTTGTGACTTGCTACTAGACTTCACCCTATACTTTGAGTGCCAATTATGAACTGAGGTTTACCACATACGGGAAGTACCTTCTCTGGTGAAAGAGATAGAGAAACCCACACATTTATTTTGTTAATCCATAATAGGACATATGGAGTTTTCTATCAATACTCCAACACCAATTATCATTTTAAGCCTCAAAATGAAACTTGTCTTACTGGACCTTAGTACTTGGGCTAATTTTTACATTTTTAAGAAAACAGAATCAATGTTGTTTTGCATTTATATATTTTGGTTACTAGACTGATTCTCTCTCGTTCTCTCTCTCTTTCTCTGTGTGTGTGTGTGTGTGTGTGTGTGTGTGTGTGTGTATGTTTGCTATGTTTATTCAAAACTGTGGGAAAGAGGAAGGAGCCTTGAAAAATGTAAATGAACTGGAATAAGAACCAACTGAAGCTTAAATGTAACAGATGGTTTATTATCAAGGAAGTTCCCTGATCTCTTGCTAAATCCTTGCTTGTCAAGGCCTTATCATACCACTCTGCATTTTATGAGGCACTATCAAAGTTCAAAAATCATTGTGTATGCCGTTTTGTTCTCAGACTAGGAGATTAAGGACAAATAACTCCAGGATACCAAGTCCTTGGTTTTTATTCACAAAAACATATCAGGCAGTACAAAGAGGGGAGTGTCCAGTTGTAGAAAAAGAAAGACCTTATACCATGTTCTACCAAGTCCAGTACATCTAAATCCTCCTGCTAACCTAATACTGGGGCAATGTGGAGCCAGCATTTGGCCCCAAAACTCCCACTATGGCCACCTAAGACCCCCCTCCCCCGATTCAATTATTTTGCATTCCCATGAACTTCGGTGCATGTTATTTGCCCTTTAAAGGCTTCTTCATGGCGGTAAACCTTTAAGACCTGAAATAGGTTTTTCTTTCTTGGTTTGTTTCTTCTTTTTTAAAGAAAATTCTGCTCCTGGGGAAGCATAGAAATAGCCTTTTAATGGTAAATCACCTTCCCCCAATTTGCTATTTTTTGGCTGAAAATGTTTTGTCAGCATGGAGTATATGTGGCTCTTAAGTTCTGGAGGAAGGCACAAATGGCCCTTGGATCCTCAGATGTTATCTCAGAGTGTCATAAAAACAAGGGAAACTACATTTTACCAGGTCAGATTTTGATAAGTTTAGCCTACATGGAGTCGCAGTGGCTTGCCATCTGTTCGGACAAATGTTTTTCCCTCCGGACCCTTCTGCTTGCAAAACGTTTGGAATACCAAATATATAGTTATTGACAATATAACTTCCAATATTTTGCATATAAAGGGGGACACTTTGGTTGAGCTCTTATAGCTTAGTATAGTAAATAGCAACTAATGCATGCCCATTTGGATCAATGGAACTTATGGTGGAGCTGACTCATGAAATCCCCACTGGTTGAATGGGCTTACTCCAGTTGCAATTTAACTACACTAAGCAAGAGAATTTCAGCCATTATTTTTCTAACAATCAAACCATTGATTGGTTGACTGATTTCAACTTTTCCATTGTATTCCACTCATCTTTAATGTTAATACAACATTCTTTTCTTCTTGCATTCTCTGTCATCCAATATATGTCCGGTCTTCTAGTATCATAAACAAGAACATTGCCATATGATCAGTACTGGAATAAAAGAAAGCATATAATAACATGGGCTGAAGTCACCTTGTGCATGGGACAGACCTTCCTCCAAATTTTAAAGGGAACCTTCCTGGTATGTTATTGCACCTCACAAGAAGGTGATTTAACCACTACTCTACCACAACCTTGGCATCATAAGGTAACATACGTCCTTGCCTATGGACACTGTCTGAGCTAAAACAGCAGTTATATTTTTGCTAGTGCTCTCTGTGGAGTTTTATTAATTTTTATTTATTTATTTGATTTATACCCCACCCATCTGGCCTATAAGACCACTCTAGGCGGCTTTTACATCTTATGCCATACTATTTTACACCTTATGCCATACTATTTAGCCTGTTGAGGCTCTTGATCAGCTGCTGAACACAGCAGTACTTCAAACTGCTCTGTCACCAAGCAGCAAAATAGCATCTGTATTGTTTAATCGAAAGGTTAGTCACTTAAGATAACTTTGTAATAATATGTTTTGTTATATGTACTACACTTGTGCAGAACTGCTGACTTACCCTAGTTTGCTGGGTGAATACACAGCGTGCTTAGTGAATGCAGCTTGTTTGCTTCCACTCTACTCAAGCAAGTAAAACAAAACAGAAATTCAAAGCTTTGTTTGACACTCAAACTAGGGTTTCTAGTTTGTTTTGACCAAAAAACTAGGCACGTAAATCAGGAATAAACCACAGTTTGTCAATTGCTTATACATGCTAACTTAAAGAGAGGAACGACATGGGCCTGAATTCACTGAATGTACCAGCATGAAGCTTGTGAGACAAGGTAAGCCAGCAATTCTAGCTTTCCATTATCTGTGGAAGATCCGGGCTAAGCACATATTACAAAACTGTGTAAGTTAATATTCAGGCACACCAGTACTGCTGGTGGAAAAGCAACATTATTGTTCTAGAGCACTTAACAGCCTCATCACTCACCCAAATTCCAGCCTTCCCCACTGGATTTCCTTTGACCTACTCTCTAACTTGGCAAGAAGGGTCTCAGGTCATCCATCGAGCCTGGGCAGATGGGAAAAACTGTCTGCAGAAATAATTATGGATTGTGCAAAACCTATAAATGATAACTATGGATTGTACATCTGCTTGTAATTTTTACCTGTGTGTTTCTGAAGAAATAACAAGTTTAGTATTCCGGGCAGGGGCGAGTTTAAGTCCTCCCCCCCCCCAGATGCTCATGCTATACTTTTTTCACAGAGCATTAGAATGTAGTATCAGGGATCAGGCTAGGGATAGTCACTTTGCATAACAGAACAGCACATCTGTAATACTAATAGCCTGCTCAGAGCTTGCAAGACCAATAATCTCCCTATTAACTTGTTAGTTTTGACATATGTGAACAGCTAATTAGCATTGACAACTAAACAGCTGTTCAACAGCTTATTAGCACTAAATATGCACTTATCAGTAAGATAAAATGTACAATACGTTCAAACAGCCCCAGTTCCTGGCAGATAATTATACTTCCACCATGTCCATTTGGGAGTTTTACATAGATGCATTTGACATAGATGCATGCATGCTTCTAATAATGGTCTATAATTCTTCAAACGGACAATATTATTGTCATTGTGCCAGTTTTCACAATTTTCTGAAAGCACCATGTTGTTCTGTCTTCTTACAAAATTCTGAAACAAAGCAGTTGCATTGTCATTTTTAGATTAGGCATTCTTCAGTCTCAAAAGACTATGGTAACGTGCTCGGTATAGAGGACTTGGAACAGTATCTAGTGTGGCTGAGAAGGCCAATTCAAGAGTGACAATCTCTTCCACACTGAAGACAAATGCAATCTGTCCCCTGTCCAGCTCCCTGATTTTGCTGCTTTTGGGACTGCCTTTTTCCCTAGGCCTGCTGGACAAGGGTCTCTTAAAATTGGGAGAGGCTGTGATGCAACGCCTGCCTCCAGGATGAATGCTCAGATGTCAGGGTTTTCCATCTATTGAGGTCCATTCAGATCCCACTTGCAGATGTCCTTGTATCGCAGCTGGCGATCGTCTTCTCCCACCCAGATCTACCCGAATCACCCGACACAGCCAGCAGGGACAGCTGAGGGGTCTGATGCCGAGGCAGGCCCAGAAGGAAAAAACAAGAAATCGGGCCTTCTCGGCGGTGGCCCCTCGGCTGTGGAACACCCTCCCCACTAAAATGCGGCTGGCACCCTCGCTGGGCATTTTCAAAAGCCAGCTGAAAACTTGGCTATTCAAACAGGCCTTCCCTTCAGTCAATTAAGTCATTCTTATCTCTTACTTTTCTTCTTTTATTCTTGCCATCTTGGGACTGTTTGCCTTAAATTAATTGTTAAAATTGTAAATTTACGATATATTTTATATTGTTTTGTTTTTTAATGTAAAACTGTGTATATTTTAAATTTTTTTTATCTTCTGTGTTGTGAGCTGCCCAGTGTAGACTATGTCTAGATGGGCGGCATATAAACAAACAAACAAACAAACAAACAAACAAATAAGCAAGCAAGCAAGCAAGCTGTGGTTTCCCTCTGGGGCAATTCCCCTGCACTATTCTCCATACAGGAGATCTTTTGGAATCTGACCATCAGCCATTCTCACGACAAGCCCAAGCCAACGTAGACGTCGCTGTTTCAGCAATGTATACATGCTAACAATTCCGGCTCATTCTAGGACTACTCTATTTGGAACTTTGTCCTGCCAGTTGATACCAAAAATGTGTTGGAGTCGATGCATATGGAAGGTGTTCAGCTTCCTCTCCTGCCATGCACAAAGAGTCCAGGACTCACTGCAGTACAGGAGAGTGCTCAGGACACAGGCTCTATAGACCTGGATCTTGGTATATGTCGCCAGCTTCTTATTGAGCCATACTCTCTTTGTCATTGCTGCTGTTTCAATGAGCCATTTGGCTCGGGTAAATGCTCAGATGGAAGTCGTATGTAGAATTTTAGATCATATGAGGATTTTTATTTTTATTTTTATTTATTTATTTATTTATTTATTTATTTATTTATTTATTTATTTATTTATTTATTTATTTATTATTTGAATTTATATCCCGCACCATCCGGCAACCAGGCCACTCTGGGCGGCTAACAGCAATATAAGGCATAATATTTAAAACATGATAAAAATAAATTAATACATAACAAATAGGGAAATTAAAACAGATGGCAATAAAGGTGGTAAAAAGGGTGATGGAGAGAATGGAAAAAAGAATGGTAAAAAGGGAGGGCGAGATCTTAGTGCTCCGGGAAAGCCTGGCAGAAGAGCCAGGTCTTCAGTGCTCTTTTGAATCCATCCAGGGAGGGTGCCAGGCAAATCTCAATAGGCACGTTGTTCCATAGGCGGGGGGGGGGCAACCACTGAGAATGCCCGGTTTCTTGTTCTTTCCCTTCGGGCGTCCTTTGAGGTCAAGGACAGATCTGGCTGGGAGCAGGCGTTCTGATAGGTACCTAGGTCCTAAATCGTTTAGGGCTTTGAATGTTATCATCATAACCTTGAAGTCGATGTGCAAATGAACCGGTAACCAATGAAGGGCAGACAGAGTGGCGGAGATGTGCTGGAATTTCTTCACCCCAGTTATTAATCTGGCTGCCAAATTCTGGACCAGTTGAAGTCTCTGCATCAGCCTCAAAGGTAGCCCCACATAAAGAGCACTGCAGTAGTCTATTCTTGAGATTACAAGGGCATGAATCAAAGTCGTGAGTGCTCCTGCATCTAGATAGGGACACAGCTGGGCAATCCTCCGAAGATGAAAATGGGCTGCCTGGACCACAAATGCCACCTGGGTTGCCATGGTGAGACCTGGGTCCAGGCAGATGCCCAAGCTGCGTACCTCACTCTTCTTAGGAAGAGTCACTTCCCCAAAGGAGATGGAGTTTCCCAACCCACTGACACCAGGGCTGCCCACAGGCAAGATTTCTGTCTTGTCCAGATTCAACCTCATATTTAAAATATGTTTGCACCACATTTATTTATTTACAATATTTTTATTTACAATATTTTTAGCTGCACCCTTACCAGTGGCTTCTGGGTGGCGTACAACAATATTAAAACTTAAAAACATTAAAAACATTTAAAAGGACAATATAAAATATCATATATTAAAACAATTCTTAAAACATTAATATTAATAAGTCCTGCTGCTCACGTGGCCAGCTAGGGAATACTGTTTAATTAAAATGCTGGCTAAACAGAAAGGTCTTTGCCTGGCTCTGAAAAGCCAAGAGTGTTGGAGCCAGGCAGATCTCTCTAGGGAGGGCATTCCAAAGTTGGGGGGCAACAGCCGAGAAGGCCCTATTTCGACATGCCATCCCCCTCACCTCTTTCAGGGATGGCATCTTCAGAAGGGCCTCCTGGCTTGATCTTAGCGGACAGGCAAGCTCATATGGAAGAAGGTGGTCCTTTAGGTAACCAGGTCCTAAGCCGTTTAGGGCTTTATATGTCAAAGTAAGCACTTTGAATTGGGCCCTAGCAGCAACCAGCAGCCAGTGTAAATTTTTCAGAACCGGCGTGATATGATTCTGTGTGGCGGCGCCACTTACCAGCCGTGCAGCCCGGTTCTGTGCCAGTTGCAGTCATCAGACCATCTTCAAAGGCTGCCCCACGTATAGCACAACGCAGTAGTCCAGTCTGGTTGTCACCAGTGCATGAGTGACTGTTGCCAGGCTCCACTCATCCAGATAAGGGTGAAGTTGATATATTCTCCGCAGCTGTAAGAAGGCACTCCTGGACACCGAGTCCACCTGGGCTTCCAAGGTCAGACCGGGGTCAAGCAGCACCCACAAGCTGCGGACCCTGTCCTTTAGGGGGAGTGTAATCCCGTCTAAGGCAGGGAAATGGCCCTTTAACCTATCTGGCGGGGCACCTACCAGCAGCACCTCTGACTTGTCTGGATTGATCCTCAGTTTATTGACCCTCATCCAGACCATTATCGAGTCCAGGCACAAGTTCAGAACGGTGAGTGCCACACCTGGATTGGTAGAGAATGAGAGGTAGAGCTGGGTGTCGTCAGCATATTGCTGACTCCTCAGCCCAAACCTCCTAACGACCTCCCCCAGTGATTTCATGTACATATTGAACAGCATGGGGGACAGTACAGAGCCCTGAGGAACCCTATGACACAAGCGCCATGGATCAAAGCTACTGTCCCCCAGCACCACCTTCTGGACTCGATCAGCCAGGTAGGAGCGGAACCACTGTAAAACAGTGCCTGCGATTCCCATCCCAGCCAATCTGTCCAGAAGGACACCATGGTTGATGGTGTCGAAAGCCGCTGAGAGGTCAAGGAGAATCAACAGGGATGCATTGCCCCTGTCTTTCTCCCAGCAAAGGTCGTCAAACAGGGCGACCAAGGCAGTTTCCGTCCCATAACCTGGCCTGAAACCCGATTGAAATGGATCTAGATAATCAGTTTCATCCAGGAGAGTTTGGAGCTGCTCAGCCACCACGCATTCCAACACCTTGCCCAGAAAAGGGAGGTTTGCTATTGGTCGATAGTTGTTCACTAGACCTGGGTCCAGATTAGGTTTTTTTTAGGAGTGGGCAAATCACTGCCTCCTTTAATGGGGCAGGGACCACTCCCTCTCTTAATGAGGAGTTGATGACCTCCAGGATCCAGGTGCGAACTCCCCTGGCAGATTTCTTTATTAGCCATGATGGGCAAGGGTTGAGTTGTGTAGTGGTGGCACAAACCGATCCAAGCACCCTGTCCACATCCTCAGGTCGTAACAACTGGAACTCATCCAATAAATTCTGACATAAGTCCGGAGCACTGGACACAACCATAGGCTCTGCATCAACAGTGGAGTCCAACTCTTTGCAAATCTGAGCAATTTTTCCCTCAAAGTGTGTAACAAATTCATTACAGCGAGCCACTGAGCAGTCCAGGACCTCCACTGAACCATTAGGTTGAAGAAGGTCCCGGACCACTCGAAATAGCTCTGCTGGACGACACACCGAGGAAGCAATACGACTGGAGAAATACTGGTGTTTCGCCAGCCGTATTGCCACAGAGTAGGCCCGATAATGGGCTCTAAGCTGTGTTTGGTCATAGTCGCAGCGATATTTCCTTCATCTGAGCTCAAGCCATCTCCCCAACCGTTTCATATCCAGAAGTTCCTCTGTGTACCATGGAGCCATATAGGCTCTGTGGGCAGGGAGAGGGCACCTAGGTGCGATCGTGTCAACCGCCCGGGCCATCTCCTTGTACCACAAGGCGACCTGGGCTTCGACAGGAGCGCCGACCATATCAGCTGGAAACTCCCCTAGAGCATTCAGGAATCCTTCAGGATCCATAAGTCTCCAGGGGTGGATCATTTTAATTGATCCCCCACCCCTGCAGAGGGTAGTAGTGGCAGAGAGTCTAAATTTTACCAGAAAATGGTCCAACCATGACAACGGAGTCAGAGATAGATCCACCACATCTGGACCACCATCCCCCCGTCCCGTTGAGAATACTAGGTCAAGTGTATAGCCTTTCTCATGACTCAGGCCGATGACATGTTGAGACAGCCCCATGGTTGTCATGGCAGCCCTGAAGTCCTGAGCTGCCCCTGATAAAGTGGCCTCGGCATGGAGGTTGAGGTCTCCCAGTACCAAAAGTTTGGGGGTCCTCACCACTAGATCTGAGATCACGTCCGTCAGCTCAGGTAGGGAGACTGTTGGTAAGCAGCAGGGTGGGCGGTACACCAACAGAATCCCCAGTCTATCTCTTGAGCCCAACACACAATACAGGCCCTCTAGACCATTTCCCAAGGGGACGGGGAGTCCAGAAAAGTGAAAGGAATCCTTGTAGACTATTGCCACCCCACCTCGCTGTCCCTCCGGGTGGCCCTGGTGTTGGATCAAGTACCCAGGGGGACATAACTGAGATAGAGGAACTCCTCCTTCTTCTCCCACCCAGGTCTCAGTAATGCATGCCAGGTCAGCCCCCTCATCCAAAATTAAGTCATGGATGAGGGCAGTCTTATTTTTTGCCGACCTGGCATTTACCAACAGTACCATGTGGCCCAGGGGGTGGCTGATATGGTCACCTGGTACCGTTTGGCTGGGAGTAGAGCTAGAAAGGGGGATAGGTGTAAGGTATCTAACCTCCTTTCTCCTACGCAGGCATGCTCTACTCCCACCGCCATATCTTCCCCTGCCGTATATTGTCTCTATTGATTGCCCCAGAGGCCCCTCAAACCCCCCTGTTTCCCAGCTTGTTCCCCAGCCAGTTCCCTCAGAGAATCTGGCAGCCAGCGGGAGCCCAGCCACAGTCCCACCGTCTCTCACTCAGTGAGCTGTAGAAGGCAGATGTTGTTCGGCTCCCCTGAGCGCAGGAATGATGGTCTGGTAGGGCCCTAGAAGCAGCTCCTACTTAAAAGCCTTCTTTCCCCTTGAGCCAGGTGGCTGATGTTGGGAAGGGGATCAGGCAGCCAGAAGCAACAGGGCCCAGTCCTGCAGAGCAGAGGGAGACTTAGCCAGCTCCCTTGGCAAAAGGCTGGCAACCGCCCGACCACAGATTCACCGTCTCTCACACAGGATGTCATTTGGCTCTCCTGAGCGCAGGAATGCTGGTCTGAATTTCTCCTTAAAAAGGACCCAAGGTGGCTTACATCATTAAAAGAAAATATTTAAAGGTAAAAACAGTAAGTGCACAAATACTAAAAAGGATCAAACAAATGCCAGACTAAAAAATGGTAAAGAAAAGCAGCACCAAAAACACATTCAAAGTGGTAAGGCACAACCATCTATTTAAAAAACCCACTCCGGCATTCACTCACTAAAGGAAAACGTGCCTCAAGAGAAAGTTCTCTGCTTGCCAATGGACAGCAAATATGGTGCCAGCCTGGCCGCCGGTGTAAGGAAGTCCCAAATTCTGGGAGCTGTGACAGAGAAAGCCCTTTCCCCTGTCCTCACACAGCATTGCCCACTGGCTGTGAATTCTGTGAAATGTAGCCTCAAAAACTAACATTTCAAAACTCTGATGGTGGCTTCCACTTAACAATTGTCTAAGACAGAGCTGTCCTGTCACCTGCCATAAATTTCAACATATTGTTTGCTATATACAGCATAGGCATCCTTCAGTCTCAAGAGACTATGGTAACATGCTCTGAAACAGCGTCTACTGTGGTTCAGAAGGCCAATTTGAGAGTGACAATCCCTTCCACACTGAAGACAAATACAATCTGTCCCCTGTCCAGCTCCCTGATTTTGCTGGTTTCGGGATTGCCTCTTTGCCTTAGACTGCTAACAAGTGTCTCTTCACATTGGGAGAGGCCATGCTGCACTGCTTGCCTCCAGGCTGAACGCTCAGATGTCAAAGTTTCCCATCTGTTGAGGTCCATTCCTAAAGCCTTCAGATCCTGCTTGCAGATATCCTTGTATCACAGCTGTGGTCTCCCTCTGGGATGATTTCCCTGCACTAATTCTCCATACAGGAGAAATTTTGGAATTCGACCGTCAGCCATTCTCACAACATGCCTGAGCCAGCACAGATGTTGCTGTTTCAGTAATGTATACATGCTAACAATTCCAGCTATTTGGAACTTTGTCCTGCCAGGTGATACCAAAAATGTGTCGGAGACAACGCATATGGAACGTGTTCAACTTCCTCTCCTGCCATGCACAGAGGGTACAGGACTCAATGGAGTGCAGGAGTGTACTTGTTTTCTAGAGTCAGTTAATAAGCTAAAAGGTAGGTGAGGTAGCTTCCACACAAATCCAAAGTAATCACCTTCATACTGCTGTCACGTATGTATTTGATGGCAAGCTCCACTGGTTGTCAGAACACCTATCTTTCACATCAATGTACTTGATGTACATGTATACCAATGTACAAGAAAATATTTTCCATTTCTGTTATATTTAGAATTATTTCTAAAATGTTTCTTCAAACTAGAACAAGACTTACATAGAATGAAGTTCCATTGATTTCAATAAAACTGTAAGCAATCTCAAGTAGATGCATCTAAAAGCAGGATGTTAGGAGTGGTACTTCTATTCTTCCGTTCATGATAGGCAGTATGTCTAAAATAGAACAGCTGTCCTTTCAAATCTACATTAATTACTCCATTGCCATGAATATTTCCTGCCTTGGGGGTGATGAGAACTTTTGTTCAGTAGGAAAACAAAACTGTAGCTTCTTTCCTGTTCCTTTTTGCAAACATGAGCGACACTTGAAACATGCTGCATCCTGTCTTTATTCCCGGTGTCCTGTATTTTGAAACAGACTTTCCCATTGTTCAACATTTTGGCTTTTGAGTTAAGTCCCCTCAAAGAAAAGTCTGACTGTGGCGTGGCAATCAAGATGGAAAATAAGTACTGTGAAAAGCAGTGTAAGCATGATTACTTTATGTAAGCCAAGTGAATAAAACCACAGGAAGAAAGAAACAGAAGCCTAAGATTCTATTATTGTCCATGCTTTGATGCAGAAACTAGAAATGTACATGTACTATTACTTCCTCTGGGGAGAGAACTGTCCATTCAGTTCCACCCAGCCAAATTGTGAGGGCTGGGACCATTTTCTGCAGTAACAGGCACAGGATATCAACAGCTCTCCAGTGCTTATATGGAACTGCATATGTCACTTTGAATCTTAGTCATCATCCTGCCCTGTCTTCCTGTTCAGGGGCAAGTGACAAAACATGTACAGCCAAAAAGGCACTATGCACAAACAACAAAAAAGTATCAGCAGAGTGGGTGGGGGGGTATCCTCAAGTTTAGTGAAATGGAGAATATTTGGGGGGGAAGGAAGCCTAGAGAGCAAATTTTCATCCCCCCCCTCCCCAAGAGATCCAATGATGATAAAGAATACTTGGCATCTATAGAATGCTGTTTGTCTGCTGGGAGATAAATAGGTGGAAGAAGAATAACTGTTGAGTGGAATGGAGACTACATGGCTAGCTGGCATCTTGATACAAAAGCAATATTTGTCTACCAGTCCCATTTTTCAATACATTACAGTCAGAATTTTTCCAGCTGGAATTTCTTTGAAGCTTTTTGTAGCGCTTCAAGGACAATCAGGTATGGTGGAGAATGTTCTCCTGGAACCTTCTGGAGTACAAATCCCAGTGCAAATTCTTTCTTTCACGTACTAGCCCTAAGATGGGCAATGTTGGGGATTTGTGTACATGTTGCTGATGTACTTAAACTCTTTTTTAGAGAGCAGGATTGGAAAGTGGATTTTTAAAAAAGCTAAATTGGCCTTGTGTTAGAGGGATGGGGAATGAAGGACTCATGTCTGTGAAAGGTGGACTACTGGTATATGACTGTCTATCAAGAAAAGTGGAGATCTTTTCATTCCAGATTGATTAATCTGGAGTAAGAAACTGTGAAGGTGTGACAAGAAGTGTGCCATCCTCTAATAAGAAAGACCCAGTGGAAGGAAGTAGTTGCGCGGAGGGTATCTTGATCGAGATAGATCAGGCAGAGGAAGTGACAGGGAGACCTACTGAAGTGTGTCTAGCAGATGAATGAGGGGTGGAGCTAGACCTCATTATATGGGAGGATATAAAAGAGAGTGAGAGCGTGTGCGTTTTTAGATTATCCACTGAGGGAGAACTTGGAAGGTATGTGGATAGAGGGGTCCAAACAGAGCCCATGCTCTATTCAGGAGAAACGCCGGGCATTGAGAAGGACTTTCCCAACTTACAACTTGGCGGGGGATTGTTACCTGATCCACTGATTCAAGGTGGATGAGGGCGAGTGTACGACCCCTTAGAATGGACCGTTGTGGTATATCCCTGGAATCAACCTGGTGGACAGAGGGTGATTCGCCCTGGCCCTTCATTCCAACAGAAGCCTCCGGAAGGAGACTGGGCCAGGCATCCGTGCTGCAGGACGGTATGCGCGGTTCGGAGCACCCCTTTGTGACCTTTAATGGATCGGGAGTGTTTCGGGCCGGCTCCCTTTTAGGGGAGCTTGAAGGGGTCAATGTTGTAAGACCCAAGAAATACAAGTTGTTGATGGATGATTGTTTATTAGACCTGTTTGATGCCGTTGAATTGAGTTCTGTTACAAATAAAAAGGTTGATTTAGAACACTGATTCTTAACCTTTGTTACTCAGATGGTTTTGAACTGCAACTCCCAGAAACCCCAGTCAGGACAGCTGGTGGTGAAGGCTTCTGGGAGTTGCAGTCCAAAACTCCTGAGTAACCCAAGGTTAAGAACCAGTGATTTAGAAGATCCCGAGCAGCCTCCGCGTCTTTTTCCCGCCTTTACCACGAGCACCCCCCCCGGCAGAGAAGGACCTTGTCACAGAAACATAATCTTAATAGTATTATACATTAAAACTGGCAGTCCACCAGAAGTTATTTACAATCCAATTTTTAATAATGTTTGACATACTCCGAGTGGAAGTACTGAAAGGAAACTAAAATATATCAAAAATAAACAAGTCTTTATACTGAAATGTCCTTAGACTTTAACATGTATTCAGCATGTATTCTTCTACTCTTTTGTGATTCTCCCATACCTTTGCTGATAACTTTGCCTTCCTATCAACTGGATGTAGCACTACATAGTACATTTAGGTCATTTATGATTCTTTAGTAATTTTAGTATTTGATACTAGCCTGATATATAAAAAACTAATGAGCCCAGAACTCGTATTCTGCAGCCTAAAATAATCTCAGAACTGATAAAAGCTGCAACATGGAACATAGGGGAGGTGAGGCTATATTGTGAATAGTTGTCATGGCAACCTGATGTGTGTTAGTGTGTAAAACATGCTGGGTGCATATTATTGTAGATGCAGACAAGTTCAAAGCTGGTGCCTCACTGCTAAATCTTGTTACCAAGGCAATGCAACAGAAAGACTGACTAAAATGAATGCCACAGATGGCTCAAGACAGTACAATCTAGCCGGCTGGAAACATAAGTGTTAAAAGTAATAGTAATTGAAAAGAGTACAAACAGAATTGGGGGATGGGGTGCTGTGTGACTATACTGAGTGAAAAAGGAAAGCAAAGACCATGTACTGTAGGTGGAATATCAGGTGATATTGTAAGTCTTTGATTGGCTTTCTAAAAAAATAATAATGATATTGTTCTTCTAATTCTTGGAAGTTGCCTGCAATGATGTGTATACCTTAGGTCTTGATTAGGGGCAGAAACTTTAACATAAATAACTAACATAGGCCTTTTATTTAAATAGCAACATATTGGCTGAAATCCAGTAGTAAGTTGCAACTAGAGGAGGCCCAATGAATCAGTGGGGATTTGCTGAGTCAACACCTCTGTAAGTTCCACTGATTCAACAGGATTGCTCTTGTTGTGATTTACGACTGGATTACAGCCCGTATTTAATATTCTTAAACGTCCTGATTTTTGGTTTTCCATATGTTTTGGATTTCAGCCTCCCAAATCCCTGACTATTTGTATTGCTGGTTGGGAATTCTGAGAGTTCAAGTCCAAAACATCCAGAAGACCAAAGATTCAGAACCACTGTATCCATAAAGTTACATCCAATGTATGGCAATCCTGTTTAGATTTTTAAAATACTGTATGTGAGATATTTAAGGAGTGGTTTTACCATTGGCATCTCCCAGTGAATTTCCATGGTAGAACAGGGATTTGAGCCAACATCTCCTGAGTCCTAGTCCATCACTTTGTCCACTACCATCTCTTTCCTTTGTAAATACATATTTAAAATGAGATTGACAAGTTGACTTTCCAGCACCTTCCCCACAAAATTATAGGTTCAGCATGAACTTCACTGTCCATGCTGTGACTTCGTATATTTGAACTGCTGCTGCTATTCATCCTTTTAGTTACAATGGCTTCCCCCAGCACTGGATAAAGTCATGATCTGATGCCTCCCCCCAACTAGAGGCATTTCAGCATCATAAGCCATCACTCAAAAGATAACACCTGAATATTATTACTCCTGAACTGGTATGAACTCAGAGTTAAGCTTCTGTGGGTCTATAAGGGTTTATGAACAATAGATTCAAAGAGATCTGTTTTTGCTCTTATTACACTTATGTAATCTGAAACTAGGATTAGAATTGTCTTTTCTTTTCATATACTTTCAAATTGATTTGATTCCCCCCTCCCCAAATAGTTGTTGTTTATCTCAGGTTATTAAAAGAACAGGATGTTCTTTCCTGCCCTGAGGGGGCTAGCAGGAAATGAGAACTAGGCTTTCTGGCATGATATGAGCTGTAATACTATTGGGACAATAAGAGTACTACATAAGGGAAGATATATGCTTGATTAGTTTCATAATCCTGGAATTTTACTTTGCTGAATTTGAGCCGACTTGATTTCTGCTCTGGAAAATGTAGGCTGAAAGCTTACTAGGGAGTAAGTTCCCCCCTGAACTCAGCGGTGCTGAAATTAAGATTCGGGGTCCAACCCATGGCTTCTAATATGTAAGAGATTGCATTGCTGATTAGATGGATACTACTTACAGCTTTCAAATTAGGCAATACATGTCCTACAAAAGAAGAAAATTAGTGTCTGATGGAAATTTAAAATACAGTCTCAGTGATTTAGGTATCTGGCTACGGAGGCAAAGGTACAGAGTTTCAATTACACACTGTACTTCCCTGACAGGGACTGGACCTGATGATCCATAGGGTCCCTTCCAGCTCTGGAGGTCCAAGATTATTATAATTAAAACTCTTTAAGAGTGACTGTGTGACACATCTAACCTCAGCACACACCCCAATAATATCAGCAAGGCTTGCTACTTTAGTCACTTGACTCTGGACTTCACAGGATGGAAGTGAGGAAAATACCAGCCTCTCTCACAACTGGTCTTTCTCTGGAGTCAGGAAAGGGGTTAACAACTAGTGAATTCTTACTGGGAGATTTTTGGGGGAGACCTTTTTAATTGATAAAAAGCATACTACACATCTTTTAAAAACCACCAATCTAGGTGGCAAACAGAAATAAAAATACAGCAACGGTAAACATTCTTAAACAAAAAGAAAAAAGAAACATTAACAAGGTTACTTGTTTCTAGGAAAGGTTACACCTCATATGATTGTCTCCTAAGTACAAAGTCCTTATAAAAAATTAGCACTATAATTCTTGTGCACCTTGTCTACAATTTTTACATTTGTCACTAAAAAATCAACACTTTTCTACTAAGTTTCTCATCTCTGTGCTCCCATTACAAACCACATGCAGAGAGCTACAGCTGGCAGCAACAACCAGGGGGACACGACGGAACAAGAAACCAATAGCAAGAAAGGAAACAGCTTCCTTTTCTTTTTTTAAGCTACTGTTTCTTCTTCTCACAGGACAGGAACGAAAAGATAAAAAGCCACTCAGGGGAGTAAATGTCCAAGATAACATGCCGCACAAAGTTAAACGGTCTGAAGCATAGGCAGGAGTCATCTCTTCCCAACACCTCTGAAGGACTGGCTGGGGCATATTCAGCAGTGAATAGCTTTCCTAGACATTAGAGTAGTAGAGGAAGACCCTCTCCCATTTTGCTTACCTGCATCTCCTTCTTTAATTTCTTCTTTTCCCCTGAAGGGGAAGCTGAGGCAAGAGGTAAGCTCTGTTTTGGGAGCACATTTTATTTGGGGAGGCATTTTGTTTCTAGGCTGACCTTTGCTCTCACTGCCCGCATGGTCTGAGGGGGCGGGGGTTAGATTTAAATAAGCGCAAGCAGAAGCGGCACATGAAATTCTCTGATTCTATTTTTCACTCTAATCTAGTAAATAGGAAAGCAAAATAGCATGGCTTACACCTGAGGGGCAGGAAAGTCTTAGGAGTCAGACCATACTTCCGACCTATTAGGGAGCAGGCTGGGTAGGTGAGGCTCATCAGCCATGGAAGGCAGCCCATCTAGGAGAAGGAAAACTGATTTCAAACCCCCACTGCCTTGTGGCTATATCCACTGATGGAAAAGGCTTCAGGAGTTAACCTCGAGGCAAAATCCGGAGCCGGAGTCCCGGAGGCAGTTTGTGTCGTTCTGGCAACTCCTGTGATGTTGCTGGAACCAATTGTATTGGCTCTTGCCTTTCCATTAGACTATTTCAGTGACGTGGAGAGGGGAGATTTGCTGCTTGAATAACAGCCTATTCTCCATATTATTTTACCCAGGCTTTGTGCTCTGGAGAGGACAATCCAGCTTTGCGTACAGCATCAAAACAACACGGGAAGTAGCAGTTACCGGTTATAAGTCTTTGCTCGATTGGCGTAGAGCGTGATGCCAGGGGCTACTTCCAAAGGTGGGAGAGGCCATTGCGCCTCACTAGGTAGTTACCGCCTGCCTTAAGATGGGCAATCCCCAACCACTAACAGGGGACAGATTGCACTTGTCTGCAATGTGGAAGGAATTGTCACTCTCGAATCAGCCTTCTCAGCCACACTAGACGCTGTTCCAAGTCCTCCATACAGAGCACGTTACCATAGTCTCTTGAGACTGAAGGATGCCTAACTAATTGCCAGATTTTAATCTTGCTATTAAAAATTCAGGGATTTGGCTGAAGCAGAGGTCTGAAGCGATAATCTTCTTCCTCCAGCTCTCATAAAGCCTAGTCCAGAGAACCTCACATCCACAAGTATGTGAGAGAGGCCACAGTGAGGAACATCATTCAGTCAGCATGCCATCCCCTCTTCCCCCTGAGTCTGAGGAATACACCACCACCTGTTCCCAAGCTGACATTGGGTTGGGAGAAATGAGGATTGAAAGCCCTGCCAGAGCTGTTAGCCCTGAGGCACAAGAAAAACCCAGGACCAAAGATCAAAATCACCCAATTAAAACAGAGTAAGAAAAAGACTCAGGAAAAAAGCAAGGGGAAAAAAGAGGAAGAGTTAAAGGGGAGAGATGGGATTAAAAAAAGGAGAGAGAACAAAAAGAGCAACAGTCCCGGCCCAGAGAGCTATGCTAGAAGGATGGGAGTGGAAAGAAAATCCTTGGACTGGTAAATGGAAAAGGTTAATGGTTCCCCAGTAAGAGGCTGAAGGGCAGAGGAATTTTCAGCCCCCCCCAAAAAAAAACTTTGTATTGGGGAGAAGGGGAAGGAAGGGCAAGAAGGCATTTAGAAAGGCAGAGAGCAAAACAACAGCATTGGAAAGTGAGGGGAGAAGAATGGAGATCCCCTTCAGGGAGGAGAAGTGGGGAGAGAGAAGTAGGGCAAGGGATCAGCAGGGAATCAAATGAGGGCCATTACCATTGTTGCAACTACCTCTGCTTGGACTCAGAATATACATGCTATCCAGGATATTGATGGGCCGACCTGTCACCATTGAATGGGACTTGGTCTCAAGATGTTGTAAATTGCCAAAGAGCAGTCCAATGAAGCAAAACTAGGACCCCCTGAGATTGTCATAGAGAAACCGCTAGTTACGTTAATAAATCTGTTGAACTGATATGAGAACAATCTCGGTCGATCAGTCTGAATTTGGAAGCAACCATGGGAGTAATCCAGGAATCCAATCTACAGTGTAACCTAACCTTTGCGTCAGCACCTTGAGCTAGATTGAGCTGGACTTCTACAATCTAGGAATTATTCACCTTACTTTATATCTAATAATATTGAATTCTAGCTCAACAACCCTTCTGCCCATTGTAAAACCTGGGCCCCCACTTTGGATGTCTGGTAACCTTTTTCACTTTTACCAAAAACAGTACACCCAGGATATAGGCAAACAACACCATTTACTCAAATTAATTTTAAAAAGATTGACAAATACTCTGCCACACTCATGAAAGGGCTGGCACTGAGAAGGGTAAAGAAAGGCAAAGGAACAATGTCCAGCTGACCAAAACATTTGTTCAGCTTATCAGTGAAGACTGTACAGTATTGTCCTTTCAGTTTAAGGTTGGAAACATTATTTCTGCCCAAATCATAAATGAAAGAATCAACTTCCAAGGAAGCTTTATATCCATCTTTTCTGGCCTGTTTACAAAAGGCATCACTTCCTCATTATGATCCTCTAAGATTTGACTTATCAGATAAGTCATTAATAAATATTTTGGCTTTGCAAATACTGTGTCAGATCAGATCCTCAGAATATTTAAGTGTCAATGGAATTCTGCAAAATATTCACTTCTTGGTACAGTATGTTTTACTAATAAATTACTGTAGTGGCGAAATCTACTGAACAGAGTAATAATTGTCTTTAAAACATTTTTAGAAAATTAATTGTGAAGGTCTGTATACAGTATATAGAATACATGAATGACTTTATTATTTATATTTAGACAGCAGTTTTTTGTCTCACTCCAGATGATGCACATTTAGAGCACAGAAGGTAAACTGCAGTGATAAGGATTTTGCCACAGGGCTGTCACCTCTGATAATAGTGCCCACAGCTCCATTTGGGTGCAAACTAGCCATCTGCACAGGCTACACATGATAATTAGGAACACATTGAATTGTGCCAAAAGCTCCGAAGCCCCTAACCCTGTACCAAAAAGGAGCATAGCAGCTCTTAAAGGGGTAGAATGGGTTGATAAAAGTAGCAACATATATGGATGATGCAGTTTGGTTTGAACCAAACACTTCAAATACTGATCTATATACCCATCTGGATAGACCCTAACTTTAGTATCTCAGTTGGAAATCAGTCCCAGATCTTATCCACACTGATATTAAGGAATTACTAAAAAGGATTGCACATTATATAAAAGATACAGAAGTCTCAAAAATACGTGAAAGAAATGCACACTTAACTAAGGAAACTGTTAAGAAAAGGAAGAGCTCATCCAATCATATATGAAGTGTGAATTCATTATTTCTGGGCCTTCCCCCCCCTCCTCATCCCACACTCATCCAGCTTTGTTCAATCGTTCTTCTCCTTTCAACTGTAAAGAAGACAGTATATATCATCTGGCAACTGTGCAACACAGATGCAGTTTCCCTGCTATCTAGTTTTGACACATAATCTAGTTTTGACACAATTTTCACACACTTCCCCAAACAGAAAGAGGCAGAAACAATAAGAGAGAGGCAATGATAATATTTTTAACATATTGGTGGAAAATATTCAAACAACTCAGGGAAGTAACCATTTCACCTAGAACTCCCTTTTCCTTTTCTTTTGGTTTTATCCACTTTCTTTCCTGCTGAATCTTCTCTTCCTATACTTTGATGCTCACTCAGGCTTTCTCTCCACATACTGTCCCCACTCTTACCAGACAGCTGACACTCTCCATTCCCTCATAACTGTTTGAAGAAATCAGAGAATCTAAAGAAAGTATAGCTGGCTAGAACTTATCTGGAAAATAAATATCCAGGGGAATATGACCAAATGCTTCAGTCCGGAGTTGTCAGCAACTCCATTTCTAAGAAAGGTTAGGGAAAGCTGATGATTGAAGAAATTATTAGAAGTTATTGACCAATTCAAATTATCTAACATTGTATTCGCGAAAGCTTTCACGGCCGGGATCTAATGGTTGTTGTGGGTTTTTCGGGCTCTTTGGCCGTGTTCTGAAGGTTGTTCTTCCTAACGTTTCGCCAGTCTCTGTGGCTGGCATCTTCAGAGGACAGCAACCTATGCCCTGGTGTAGTTGGCTTGGGAGTGCAGTATTTATGGCTGTGAGATAGGCTTTTGTCTTTTTCTGTAGATGGGTGATTAGTGTGTCTTGTTGTGGGTGTATTGTTGTGCTAAGGAGAAGAGGTTATCTGTTACTGTGGTTGATGGGTGTCATTAGCTGGTCTTTTCTGTGTAGTGATCCCCTGTCCTTGTGGCTGGGTAGAGTTCGTTGATCTTTTGCACACTGTATTTTTGAGAGCTGGGAGCCAAGTTTTGTTGAGCTTCACACTTTCCTCTTTTTTGTTGAAGTTCTGCTGGTGCTTGTGGATTTCAATGGCTTCCCTGTGCAGTCTGATGTAATGATTGCTGGTGCTATCCAGTATTTCCGTATTTTGAAATAGAATTTCATGTCCAGTTTGTTTTAGGGGATGTTCAGCTACTGCAGATTTTTCTGGTTGTTTTAGTCTGCAGTGTCTCTCATGTTCTTTGATTCTGGTGTGGATGCTTCGTTTTGTGTTTCCAATATATACCTGGCCACAACTGCAAGGTATCCAGTATACTCCTGCAGTGGTGAGGGGGGCCCTTCTGTCCTTTGCTGACCGTAACATTTGTTGTATTTTTGTGATGGGCTTGAATACTGTTTGTAGGTTGTGTTTTTTCAAAAGTTTCCCCATTATCTAACATTAATTCTATTTGTTTTAATGTTGGGAGCCACTTTCAGTCCCCTGATCAGGAAAAAGGTGACCTACAAATGATACTAAATAAATAAATAAAATAGAATAACCCATTTTTAAAAAGTAAATTAAAACCACATATGGTGGTTGGAAAGTGATGGAATGATCACTGAAGTGGACTTAATCTGATAGTAGAACCTGCCTCTAACATTTAATAATATTCCCCAAAGCAAATAAAAATAGTAGCTGTATGATCTATGTGTAAAACACAATTCTGGGCTGGATTAATACCTTTACTGTTATATAACAAACATGCTGAATATGTTGAGTTGTCCCACTGTTATGCAAACATGTTGCTGTTATGTGCCACCAAGTCAGAAGTGACTTATATCGACCTCAACAGTTGGTACAAAAATTGAATGACTGGGAAAGAAGCAAAAAATGTACAAATCTGGCCATATGTGGTGGCCATTATTTCTGAAAGCAGACTAACTTTCAAGATGGACATTGGAAAATTGGAGAAGAAAGCTAGTAAGATGTTGGTTTACAGTCTCCTTTTCACAGGCTTGAATATTAGCTTAAAACAGAAGCATATGAGCAACATACGTAGTATTCTGACATTGCAAACAGCACACTCTCTCCATATAGAATGAAAGATGTAGAAGGAACCTTGTATACTATCAAATCCCATCCTCTGCCATAAGTAAAGCATTTAAGGCATTTTCCTTTAGCCCCCTGAAACTATGGACACCATGGTGATGTTATGATAGAAATGACATTGCGCTAGTAGCAGCAACAAGTTATACATGGACATAGCATTACGACTAAATACTACACTGTATTTATGATGGCATAATTTTGTGCATTGTAGTGAAGTCGATGTTTTGGGTTAAATCTGAGAGATTATAAAAAGCAGTGTACAGTGTTTAGAAAATAATCACAGGGGGAGGGAGACCACAATGCCATTATACAAACATGGAATGATCTTACTGCAACTACTTAATGAATCCTGATTTCACTTAAAGACAATGCAGCAGTTGGTTAAAAGCTTTCAAATATTGTTTCAAAGACATTTCTTAGCAAACTTAGCAACCTGATGTTCCCTCAGTATGCACGACCATTAGCTACAACAACATGCATCATCCTTTGGGAGTTCTTGGGGTCATTTGCACAAATCGGACATTTTACAACATTACTATCTGGCAGTATGCCATGTAGCTCTTGCAGCTGTAATGATTTCAAGACAGAACAGAAAATAAAGGAGTAGGATTCAGAAAAAAATGCCCTTGACTAGGGGAACAATTTGTCCCAGGGAAATCTTGTGATATTTATCATTACTATTGAATAAAGTATTGCAGTTTGTTTCACATATATACTGTATTATATAGCCACAGCTGTGTGAATAACTATAAAGTTATTTGCTGAAGCAAACATTCCATAAAATTGGTCATAATTTTCTTAATAGACCTCTTGAGTCATGTTTTGATTGTCTTTCATATATGGAATGACAATGGTATTCTGGCATGCTTTTTTGATACTATGTGCAGTTATCCTGTTCTTAATGTCAAACAAGGTGTAATAGTCTTCTCTTGAGAAATGTCAGAAGCAACTGGTACATGTTGTATTTATATTGATTAAAGAAAAAATACACTAAGGCATGCAGCTAAATCTTATGATTTTATTTGGAAGTTTCATAGAAATAAGGAACTGGAGACAAACAAACAACTTTAGCATCATGATGTAATGGAAGCTCCTTCTGGCAGGATTTTCCTCAAGTTTTGCAATCCCTTTTTCTTCCTGTTTTGCAACTGAGTTTAATATATTTGTCAACAGGCATCTGTCTCCAATCTAGAACAGAAAACCTAAACCCACAACATCTTATTGCTATCATTGATGAAGCTACCTGAGTGGGGACTGGAAATCACAGTACCTGCACTGTGTTCGTAACATGAACTAGCATATTCATCAAGTAATGCACAATATTATTTTGGGTTTAGAAGGAGAAATCACTCTGTTTGGCACATGGACAAAACAGGACTAATTAGTGCATATTTTATTTTTAATTGTAACTATCATGTAATTGTGCAAAAGTGTTATTGTTGTATTTCTGGTACTACCATATGCATATGATAGATCTTTGTTAACTATATCAGAGAATTGCACAGTCTAAAATTATGGATGTATGTGAAATATAGGTAAAATTTTAAATAAATTAAAATGCAAAGATAATTAGACTATTTTGACCAGAAGCAGGCTACTTCAATAGCTTTATCTTGGCCATTTGCTAGATCTTCTTTTGTACACATGGTGGGGCATAACTTGCATGAACATTAAAGCTACATTGATTGAATTTCTCCATAATCACAGAAAATTTGTCCTATATCCAAGTAGCCCCATTTTATTTCATTATTCTCTGATCTTTCTGCTTTGCTAGGAAGTATATTAAGTGTCTTCCAGATAGTGTAGCCAGAGTCTTGTCCTGGTGGGAAACACTCTTCAGCATTTATCCATTCAGCAAGGTGTTTTGCTTTTGCTCTCCTAGCCTCTTCTGGTTTCATTGTTATCATCATCTTAGAAATGCAGAGCTAGAAAGGACCTATGGATCATCAAGTCCAGCCTATATCAAGGAGGCCCAGTGGAAATTGAAAACCTATGGCTCCGCAGCCAGAAACCTATACCACGGAGCTGATATACAGTATAGAGCTTGAGATGTGTGCACAATTTTCCCCCTCAAATTTAGCTGTCATCTAGGGACTGGTGTCAATGAAATGGATGGGTTTGGTGTTGTATTATCTTCTTTTGTTTGTTATTTGCTAGCACCTCTCAATGTCCTCTGAAGGGAAAATGCCAGCCAAATTATGGACTTTTTCAATGAGGGCAGGCTTTAGGCAGCCAGTAATAATCCTGCATGATTCATTAAGAGCTAGATCCACTTGTTTGGTATGTGCTAATTGATACCATATGGTGTCAGCATATTCTGCTGTGGAAGAGCATAAGGACAAAACTATTGTTCTTATTGTTTGTGGATGTGCATTCCAGCCTGACCCAGCCAGTTTCCTAAGTACAGTGGTGCCTCGCATAGCGAGGTTAATCCGTTCCGGATTAACCTTCGCTATGCTGAAGCATCGTTGAACGGGGCAGGGAATTCCATTGGAACGCATTAAACATGGTTTAATGCGTTCCAAACGGGCCGAATACTCACCGTTCAGCGATGCTTCTTAATGGCCGGCAGCCATTTTCGCGCCCTCCCCTCGCTTAACGAGGGCGCGAAAACGCTGCACGCGGCCATTTTGGGCCATTTCCGGGCTTCCGGCGGCCATTTTGGCCGCCAAACAGCTGATCGTCGGGCTTCGTTTTGCGAAGATCGGTAAGCAAAATGCTTACCAGTCTTCGCAAAGCGAATTTTGCCCTATTAAAAAAACGTTGAGCGATCGCATTAGCGATCCCAAAAAAGGGATCGCTATGCGATTTCGTCGTTGTACAGTGCGCTCATTAAGCGAGGCACCACTGTATGTTATTTCTGGTGGCAACTTTCTGTTTGATGCTTAGACAATGTTTTTTGTAGGTCAAAGTTCAATCCAGAGTGACACTCAGATACTTTGAGATAGGGCAATATTCCAAAATCTTACCTTCCCAGCTAACTTGGAGCTTTCTCTCTGCTTCCTTTGACAGATAACTTACTACCTTTCAACAGTTCTGGCTATAGGAGTTACCTGCAGTCTCTATTGTATATGTGAATCCATTTGTTTTGGAGGAGTGTTCTGCTGCCTTTTTTAATTCATTAAAAACATCAGAGCACAATGCAGCAATCCTATAATACTTTCCTGGGAATACTTACCAATTGAACTCAATGAAACTTACTAAGTAAGTATCAGTATATGATAAACAACTGGAATAATCATGAACATCAGTTATGCAAATTCAGGTTCACACTGGACAAACCCAACAGAATTCTGGCCATTACAATTACATTAAATGTTATCCTCTCGAACAGTGGTTCACAAACTGAGGTCCTCATATTTTCTTGGACCGCAATTCCCAGAAGCCTTCACCACTTCCTATGCTGGCTAGGATATCTGGGAGCTGGGGACATCTGGGGAACCCAGTTTGAGAACCACTGCTCTAGAATATGGCTTTCCAACCTGGGAGTCGTGTCCCCCAAGGGGGTTGCAAAGAGTTTTCTGGAATGTCCTTGTCTTTTCTTTATGTTAGAAACAATTTTTACAGCTTGAAGAAGCCTTGAGTCCAAGTTTTATCTGAGGGACTATGGTGCACATATGGGAGTCAGGAGCAAAGCCACCCAGGAGATGGGTGTGGGCAGGGTTCCAGGTGGGGGAAGCTGGAAGTGGAGGAATGGCTATTACATTGTAGAGGAAGGATGAAAAAAAAAACACTCATCTGCTCAGAAGAGCCTGGGACAGCACAGAAGAAGCCTGCAACCCTTCTTCTTGGACATGTGAAGCTTCCACCCAGTTGCCTCTGCCAATGGGAATTCAGGGGAGGAACCTGCCTTCACCAGTCAAGCAGTGTGAAAGTGAGGCAGCATAGGAAAACTCTCTTACTGTGGTGTAATGCTGTGGGCACTGTTTCTCTGAATTTTCTGGGCACAGGTCTACTTACCCTGTCAGCAAGTACCTTTATTGGGACAGGCTGTGCCTTGTGGTGTGCATTGGCTAGGAGGAGGAGGAGGAGGCTTGTAATAAAATTTGCAATGAAGCACATTGTGCTGCACAATACCTTGACGAGTCTGGTGAAGAAGCATAAACTTCACTTCTGTTTGAATGCAAACACCAACCTATTGGTGAGGGGGACTGGAGGGAAGTTGGGATGAACACTGGGTGGTGGGAAGGATTATGAGTGCCCTGCAATCTCCATCAAACCACTATATCTTATTTGTAACTACATGGATGACCATAGGTGGTTCAGAGGAATGTTTTAAGAGCAAGAAAAAGTCAGTTCACTGGGTAAGTAGATCAAAATCGAGGAAGGGTCTCTGGAAGAGACCAGAAGACCTTTTTCCAGCAAAGGCTAGCTAACTGCTTTTAGGAGGAATTGCAAGCATCTCCATTATTTGCATTTAGCATCCTCCCCTGCTCCCGGGTTTGAAAATGAAAGGTCCTTTTTTTCTCTATCATGTCAGATAATTACTGTTGAGCCTTAATCCTGTCCTCCCCAGCCAGTTTGTACACTAATAGTGCTCGTCTTTCCTGGGCATGGATCTTTCTGTAAGGAAACAGATATATCTCCCACATCCAGAAGATAGGTATTGGGCAGGCTGAGAGGTACAGGCCAGACTTAGAAGTAGCATTTAAAAAGTGTGGGATAAATAAACAAAAGATAGAAAGAAAGGAGAGAACTTAAAACAAGCCAGGAGAATTGACCACTCTTTGACCTGGCAGAGAGGCTTGTCATCCCACCTCCTGCCAGGAGTGGTGAGCCGATCACAATGTCTGGAGCGATAGGATGGGAGCGCGGACCCCGTAGCATTAACACATCAGTGAGTGGACCATCCGACCCCATGGAGCCGGACCCTCATTATCTCCACCTGTGTGGGGGTATTCGTATATGAATACGAATTCCCCCATCTCTAGTAAGGATGCATGTCCTTCCTTTATTTGCAGTGCAAATACTAAAAGTATAGTTGTTCTTTTGTTGCACAGCATAGTGAGTGAGATGTCCAAGTTCTGGGAGCTTTCTAACTCTAAAATGTATGCAGTCCCAAGAAGACTATCAGATATTGCTGTCTATTGGCCTTCAGTGGTCACCATACATAGCTGTTTGATTGCATTTAGACCAGGACTTATGCTTTCATGTATTCCCTTTTAAGAATATGCTGGGCTGTTTTCTTTATTCCATTAAAAATGCCTTTTTATGCAGATATGGTAGGGATCACAGGTTACTTGGCTATTATAAAAGGGAGTCATGACTAGAGATGGGGATATTCATATATGAATAAGAATACCCTTGCACAGGTGGTGATAATGAGGGTTTAGCCCCATGAGACTACACAGTCCACTCACCGATCCGCTGCTGCCGCAAGCTCCGGGATCCTTCCTATCACTCCGGAGCTTGTGATCTGCGAGTCACTCTTCGACCTGGCAGAGAGGCTTGTCGTACCGCCTCCTCCCAGGAGTGGCGAGCTGATCGCAAGCTCTGTAGTGATAGGAAAGATCCTGGAGCTTGTAGCGGCAGCAGATTGGTGAGTGGACCTTCTGGCCCCATGGGGCTGTACCCTCATTATCGCCACCTGTTCCGGGGGTACTCATATATGAATGCCCCCATCTCTAGTTATGGCTTAAAAAAAGATTGGGAAACACTGCTCTAGAACTATGCTGTACTGTACTGTATTTGTGAGTTTAACTATGCCCTTTTAACTAGTAATGAAAATACTGTATATACTTAGCATTTTAATGCAACAATAGGACAGTTGAATGAAACAGTTTTAAAATTTCATGAACTGTACTAGAGCTGTAATATTGTACATACTTACTGGGAAGTCTCACTGCCTAAATCAGTGGGACCTCAAGTAAATATGCATTAGTTAACATTTCCTCTTTTCTTTGATTCATGGCAAAGTTGTATTTTCCCCCTTCATCTTAACTTCTAGTTTGAACTTTTATATAGAGTTCTGCCAGTACAGTTCATTTGGTTAACTTTCCTGTGTTCTAGATGGCAGGAAACAATTAAAGAGGAATCAGGAATGAGTTTTAAGAAGAAGAAAAAGCCTTTTGCCTCTGCCAGCGCCTAGTGGCAATATAGAGCCTCTCTAGGAAGTAACATACTTTCCTGTCCTTTGGCTTTAGAGCTGCTGCAGTGTGTGTGTCTCCCTCTCTATGCAGCATTGTGAGATTTAACACTCCTACATAACGAAAAGGCAGACGTACAGGAAAACCAGGAAAGCTATCTGGTAAGGAATCTTCCATCAGTTTCTAAAATATACAAGCTATGGGAGGAAAAGCAGGAGGCATATCACCCTTGGAAGCTATTCTGCTGCATGCTTTTTATGTAAGGACTGCAGACTTGGATGATTATATGGTGGTTAGACTGCAAGAGACACCTCCCCTTTCCCTACCCTCAGAGTGCTTTTGTACAGTTAATTAGCATAAACTTTCATGCAAGAAGGAAAGTAATTAGGATTGCTTTCTCTTTTTTAGTGACACAAATATTCCTTTCCATATTCAAATCCAACCACAGTGAATATCAAATGATATAACAGCTGGCAAAGTCTCCATATCCTCGAGCAGTACTTCGTTTTGCTTCTGAATTTGAAAGCATATTAAGGTGATGAAATAATCTGGGAGGGAAGGGCCAGCCGAAGGTAGCAGAACTCGGCAGTCTTACAGCTTTCAATTAAAGGTTACATTTGTAAAGGCTTGTTTGTTAGAAGCAGCTTTCTGTTGTAAAAGAAAGTGAGGGGGCAAAAAGGGAAAAGTGAAGGTATGTAGTGGGAGGTGTGGGTGTGTCGGCTGTGTGATGTGAGTTGGAGTGTAAGAGAAATGGAAAGCATGTTAAGTGTGTTTATAGCAGAGGGAGAGGCTGGAAATCAGAGATAAAAGTATGTGTAATTTATGGAGAAAATACTGTAATTTTGAACATAATGGTTTGCGAAACCCCAGCCTGTAAATGCCTACTCGGAAATAAAAACGAATCATATGAATGGCAGTTACTTCCAAGTAAATGAATATGTTTGTAATCTAAATGCCAGTCAGGTCAATAGGATTTACTGATGAGTAGACGCAGGAAATGGAGTGGCTCTATGATATACAGAGCAAGAGTACTGTATATTAAAAGGGCGGAAACCTTTACACGGTTACTTGTGTGTAAACGCCACTGAACACAGTACGACTTACTTTGGAGAAAACATGCATACGGCCAGGTTAGACGCATGAAACAGGTGACTGCAGGGGTCGGGGACAGCTTGACGAAAGGCGGAGTTTGAAAGGAGTGGTTAGTTTATTTCAAAGAGGAAGGAGGTTAACATACTATTGAAGCGGATTGATTTTCAAGCCACGTACGAAAGTAATCCTGGGGAAACCTGTTTGCAGGATACAGGGATTTTACAACGCATCGGGCGAATGTAAATACAGTATATGTTAGAAGGCTAGAATTACAAGCCGCGTTTCCAGCAACTGTAGGGGTTGGGAGGTAACATGGAGTGGCCGGATTTTAATGCGGACAATAGAAGAGTTGCATAGGGAACGTGCAAGGAATATGGAGTAGCAGAGCTAAAGCGATTTAGGTGGCTGCAGAAGCACTGAGGAAAGAGGGAACTGCTCGCGCCTGGGGAGAGCTTCGTGGAAGGCAGGAGAAAAATCGCAAATGAACGCAATGGACCGGCTTCCTTACCCCTCAACTTTGCTTGGGTTTATTTACAAGCAGGCGTAGTATTACTCACACGATAGCACGAAGGCAAGCGCGCAACGCCTTTCGGCGAGCGCTTATCTTCGGGTTGGGCACTAAAAGGAAGACTTAAAGTGCGTACGTGAAACCGCCATGATTTAAGCGGTGTTGTTATAGCTAATATCCAGGTGGATGTAAAGGAAGCTGCGTTGTGTGTTCCAGGGTAGTGTTTTCGTGTGAGCTCTACACTTGGAGATTTAAACACTAGAAGCAGCGACGGGAAGGTTATAAGCAACGTGCACCTTAAACGTGTGAAAACGCCCCCTTTCGTGGAGGATATGGTGGTGGGGGCATTGGCTGGAGACGCATCTTAAGTGCTGCGTGGAGAAAAAGGGCGGGGAAGTTGACTTCCCATTCTGGAGATGGAGGTGATATGAGTGTGTGAGGGACGTGGTGAGGATGGTGGTCAGGGACGTTTTGTGAGTACTGTACTCGGCTCAAACGGACCCGCCCCTCGGTCTCTGAAGAGCCTCCACCTCTCTGGTGTCGTCGTCGCCCGCCTCGCCTGTGAGATAACAAGCTGCCCCCTTTCTCCAGAAGCTACGGGACGCGGCGGCTTTTGGTTTGGTTGGAAGCCTAGAGCGACCACTCCGTGGAACCGCCCGTCTCACTCCCTGACACCCACCCACCCACCTACCTACCCCCCCGACATAGTGAAGAGGAGATCGGGGGGGGGGGAGGCAGGGAAATTCAAACTCGAACAAGCGCTGGCCGTGCCTCGAAGCCTGAGGGCGGGCGAAGCGCGCGAGGGAATGCATGAGGGCCTCTAGGGTGCTGCCAGATAGTGCGCCCGTTCCGGCCGACAGCGGGAGGCGGGGCGTGCGGAGAAGGGATCTTTCCTGCCAGATAGTGAGGCGGCTCCTGAGCCGGCCCCCGCCCGGCCTGGCCTCTGGGTTGCGTCGGCGAGGCGCGCCCCTCCCCTGAAGGAGGGGCTGCTGCTCCCGCGAGCCATCCAGGGCAGCAGAGGCAGCAAGAGGGAAACACAAAGGCGCGGGCGCTGCTGAGGTAAGCTGCTTCTCTGCCCTCCTTCCCTCGGCGGGGGCCTGGCGGCGAGCTGCTACATGCCAGGGGCCCTCCTCCTCCTCCCCCCGTTGCCCCTTTACTCAACTTTTGGGGAGAGGCTCCAAGAGCCCTTCTCTCGCTTGCGAGGATTACCTCTGCGGGGAAGCTTTCTTGGAGGACGCCGTGGCGACGACCATTGGGCTCCGTTCGCCTTCGCATCGCCACTCAGGTCAATCTTCTGTTTTCCCTCCAGGGCTTATGACTCCTTTCGCTTTTTTTTTTTTTTTTTTTTTGCTTACGGGTGTTATCTCGCGCTTCGAAAGGCTGGTGTGTGTGTGTGTGTGTGTGTGCGTGCAGGAAATGGGGAGAGGAGGGGGTGTTAGCCCTGTCGAAGAAGGAAGGGGCCTTGGGCGCCTCCACACTTGGGAGCCACCTTTACGTAGATTTGGGCAACAAGAATGTGTGACACTCTCCGGGTCGATTCTGTCCATCTGCTAGAAGACCTACTCTCATTTGTGATGCCCCTTAATCATCTTTTTTTTAGGGGTCGGGGGTTCATCCATATTTGTAACTTCTAGGCTGTGAGAGTCGCATGGATTGGATATGTAATTCAAAGCCTGTTGATGGCATGGAGACGTTAGGGGCGTTACTGTCACCCTTGTGATAACAATTTGTTCTCTGTGACCCCATTGTTAATGAGTTAATTACTCTCGGGTCACCTTCATGTATGCTGTAGGAATTGTAGCCTAATAATCTGTTTAGTCTGGAATGTCTACCCGTGTCTTGTCTTCTTGAAAACCCTCTACAGAATTTATTATTCTATATTGTAGGCGGTTGATACTGTATCCGTCTCTTTTTATGTGGTCCCTTTGCACGGATATCTGGTCTATGTTTAGTTCGTTTTCCTGTGTGCTTCCCAGTGAGGTGGGTTTGCTGCGTTATGTTCAGTGGACTTACTATTGTGTCTTGGCATAGGGCAGTTTTATGGAGAGCAATCTGAGGTGCTGCATGTTATGTATTGGCATGGCTTTGATGTTTGTCTTTTTGTTGGGCTATGGTTTAATTACTGTATTCAGGTTTGAAGCTGGAGGTTGGGAGTTCAATTCCCCACTGTGCCTCCTGGGAGAAGAGCCAGCCTGTGTAGTCATAAACAAACTGCACAGTCCCCAGCACTGATAGAAGAGGGGAATGGTCAACCACTTCTGAGTATTCTATACCTGGAAAACCCTGAAAATGGTTGCCATGAGCCAGAATTGACTTGAAAGTACCCAATTATTATTATACACTGTTTTTATTTTTATGTTTGAAGTGCATCTCATGCTTCAGTGGTGAAATTCTCATTCTGTACCATGGATAGGATATGGGCTGATTTTGGTGCCCTTTGCAGTTCAGTTTCGTTAGAGTTCATGCACAAGTATGCGTAGATTATTTGTGTCCTCATTGTTCCTTTAGAGCAGGAATGATGACGTTTATTTTTCTTGGGCAGAGGCAGGACAGTTAGTTGCCAGGTGCAGATCAGATCAACTACTGTATATAAGTAGAAGAATATTTGCAGAATGGACTATTTGTTTCTCCTTGCAAGGTGGTCCCACAGTGTTTAGTGAAGCAGGCATGTGAATATACTTGCAAACCTACTTAGCATCCTGTCCAGCTGATGTTGGAATTAGAAAGTTCTGAGACTAATACATTTTTCTTGACTACTTGTGTGTACTTTTATCAGCAGTATGACTACACAAGATAAAAGCATGATATTCTGTATCATGGCACATTCGGCATGTGGCGTCATGGTGTAAATATGTTGCCATCCTGTTGTAGCAATATCTCTGGAAATACTTTATTCTAATTCTTGATTAACTGCTTTTCTGATCTTATATTAAATTTCTCTTTAAAATTAGAATATTATGGCATTGTAATTCAGTGGTTTATTTTGCTGGGTGATATTTTATTAGAGGTAGAGGGGTTGTTGGTGAGGAAGAATTATAAGTTCTAATAATACAGAACAGGGATGATTTTATTGCTTCCATGTAGGTTATGTACATAACAATTTTTAGATTTTGTTTTCCAGTACTCTTAAAATTTAGTGAGTGTGGAAATGCTAGATAATCATGTGAATGAAATCATTGACGCTCCTATTGGTTTCTTACCTTTGTGGTCCATTTGTAAATATAAAGTTGCCAAAGTTAAGACTATAAAGCCAAAGACAGTTTTCTAGCCATGAGTTGTGACCTTATGAATACATGAAGTAAATCTCTTTTTGTAATCCTGGTGATATAGCAAAAGCAAGCTGTATAATAAATACTTGGGGAGGAGACACTATATATGACATCTGGATAGTTTTTGACTTTGCAAATGATATGGTTGTAAAGGAGTATTCCATAGTGAGCCTGTGAGAATGTAGTGGGTAGAGTATCAGACCAGGACTCAGGAGACCTGGATTTAAATCTCCAGTTGGCCATGAAAACTCATAGATGGATGTGTGCAGCAATGGTAAACCACTCCTTGAAGATTTTATGTAGCTTGAAAATCCTGCTGCTGTTGTTATTGTTACATGTCATCAAGTCGCCTCCAGCTTACACTGACCCTATGATCTCCAAAATGTCCTGTCTGAAACTGCTCTGCTAATCTCTTGTAAATTCAAGCCTGTGGTTTTCTTTAGGGAATAAATCCATCTCATATTTGCTCTTCCTCTTTTCCTGGTACCTTCAGCCATTCCCAGCATTATTGTCTTTTCCAGAGAATCTTGCCTTCTCATAATAAGTCCAAAATAGGACAGCCTGATTTTCAACATTTTTGCTTCCAGAGATAATTCAGTTTTGATTTGCTCTAGGACCCATGTGTTCATCTTTCTGGCAGCCCAGAGTATCTGCAAAGCCTCCCCCAGCATAATCTTTCAAACAAATCAATTTTTTCCTGTCAGCTTTCTTTACTGTCCAAATTTCACACCCATATATGGTGCTCAGAAATAAAAGAGTGTGGATTTTCTTGGTCTGGGTCTCCAGCAACACATCCTTACACTTGATGATCTTTTATAGTTCCTTCATTGCCGCCCATTTGAAGTCTCAGTCCTCTGATTTCTTGGTTGCAGGCTCCATTTCAGTTGATAGTTGGACCAATGTATACAACATCTTTAACAATTTCAATTTCTTCATCATCAACATTAAAGTTGTGTAGTTCTTCTGTAGTTGTGATTTTTGTCTTAATGTTCAGCTGCAATCATGCTTTGACATTTTCTTCTTCCACTTTCACTAAAAGTCATTTCAAGTCATTGGTGCTTTCTGCTAGTAAGATGGTGTCATATGCATATCTTAATTTCTTAAGCTTTCCTCCATCAGTTTACACTTGACCTAAGTCTGAATCTAGTCTGGCATTCCATATGATATGTTCTGCATATAGACTGAACAGATAGTAGATAACATGTGCTTTTGTCTGACACATTTGCCTCTGGGAATCCTTTCTGTCTCACCATGTTCTGTCCTAACAGTAGCTTCTTGTCCATAATGCAAGCTATACACCACAAGAATCAAGTGCTGAGGCATACACTTTTTTTCAAAACAACCCATACTTGTTCTGAAAAAAATGTTAAAAACCCTGCTAGGACCATCATAACTCATAGGTGAGTTCACGCATGATAACAGACTTCTATGGTGACTCTGCTAACTTTCATATTTTAACTTTGATCAGAATTATTATATGAATATTCTTCTTGTGTCTGTTATATGCATCTGTTTGGAAAGGTTTTCCTTTGAGATGTGTGTGAAAATATATATTCCAGGAAGTAGTATATGTTTTCAATTAAATTAATTAAGTTCTAATCATTGTTGCTGAATATTAAGTATTATCACTGTGAAAACATCCTACAGGTGTGGTAACTAAGATTACAGTGGAATTGTGAGACCTGCCATTTTGCATGTATATGTAGAAGATCCAAATACTATGTTGGTCTGATAGATTGCTGTTTTTCATACTTTTAGTTTTAGCATAAAAGATTGAGGTGAGATGATTTTGCAGGCATTCCACAATGTTGAAAGATGTCAAGCTTTGTCTTCCAGATGAAAAAGCAATGAACAGTGCATATTCCTTTTTTCTTTACTTCTGTGGTCTGTGTTAGAATCACTGAGGTAAATTGAATGTGTCTGTCTATTATAGAAAATTATGGGATAGCATGAAGAATGTCTAGCAGTGGACTGTCTTTGTTTGGAAAAGGGCTACCAGGATATTTGCTTTAATTTCAGAAAGTCATGGTAGTAAAGGGAGAGACACTTTTAAGTTCATTCTGCTTGTTCTTTTCCTTCTTGGTATAAAAGGGGAAAGATCACTGAGAAATGTGTTTGCTAACTGGTTCGTATTTCATGTACTGCAAAATATTCCATTGAGGAAAGGTATTTTAAATGTAAAGAAAGCACTCCCATTTTAAAAAATGCTCACTTTTAGCCTCCAGAATTTGTTGCTAATAATTTTTCTGAATTAGCTGGCTATTTCCCCTTGTGTTTTTCTTTTTAATTTTAATGACAATTTTCCAATTTCTCCCACCACCCTACCAACTCCATTTTTGAAGGTTTACATCTTGTGTTTTCATGATGTATTTTCAACAAATTGCTTGTTGCAGTTCATTTTTATAGGGAAAAAGAAGAGCAGAGTCATGGAAATTTAGTAGGATAGAAGGTGGGGGAAGAGCAGGAGAAATGTTGGCGTTTTTCAGAATAATAGATCTGTGGGTTGTGAAACATTCAGTAATTCAGTATAAGTACTGTAATCTGTTAACTAGAATTACAGTCCAGGAAATCTGTGTGATGTTATCTTGCTCATACGTGGTCAGTGGTTCTTAACCTTGGGTTACTCAGGTGTTTTTGGACTGCAACTCCCCAGAAGCCTTCACCACCAGCTGTGCTGGCTGGGGTTTCTGGGAGTTGCAGTTCAAAAACACCTGAGTAACCCAAGGTTAAGAACCACTGTTCTAAATGATGTGTACTTTTTAAAAAGAGACTGGAATAACAGCTGCACAACAACAGAGAAGTAGGAAGGTGTTATGGAGAAACATAGGGAGGTCCAACATAAGAACTGCATCCCAGATTCTTCTTCCCTGGATGCTGTATATCCCATTTAGAATCTGCTGATTATTAAAGCACTTTATATGTCTTTACCTTGGGGTCTGAGCCCCTGGAAGAACGATGATCAGAATCCAAGGAGTCATTGATCCATGTGTACTAAGGTATGAATCGGGTGCTGTGAACGATTGTTTCCTGAAGAGAAGACTTGTAAGCTTCTCTGTGCATTTGGATCTTGCAATATGATGAGCCTTTTGGGTTGTAGCCAATGTTAGCACATCTTCAAGTGGTTCTCTACAACATTAAAGGAAAAGACTGGTTTAAAAAGAAATGAAGCTAAAATTGCCATAGTTCTAGGCTGCCAGTTTCTGTACTCTGGTGAATCCAGATTCTTTTATTTACATTGCAATCACAGCCATGCAGATGTTCAGACCCCATGATACTGGCTGTTAGCCAAGATATGGCATTCATTCTTACTCTGCAGGTGTCCATGATCCTCTGATTGATAGAAGCTGGGAATGAATGGTAGAGAATGAGTCATTCTGTATTTTTTTTTTCTGTTTCCTCCAGATTTCATGGTAGTATTTGGTACTCTGATTACTTAATTGAAAATAACAAAGAACATCTGAGTTGTCTTTATAATTTGACAGCACAAAGCCCATCACTCTGTTTATCAATACAGTACAGCTGAAATGTATCACAGGAGATTTCTTGCCCTGCTTGAGGTTTTCAGTGTACAGTAGTTTGTTATCAGCATGTAGTGATTTTAAAATGATCCAAAAATGCATGCTAAGAAAACTAAGGTTGTGGTAATAAAAGAACAACAACAATCAATTCAAGAAATACAGTAAAAGATCCTGTGATCGGGTTTGTTTAAAATTTGAGGCAGTTCCTCGCTTTTGGCGGGAAATAAGGACAGAGGATTGTCAGTCATATTTTCAACTTTGATTTTATTAACTCTTGATTTCTCAACAATTATTTCTACTGGGTCAAAACATGATATGTCTGGTAATGGGCCATAACTAGGTGAGGCCAACTCTCTGGAAAAGTCCGGGTAACACATTGGGATGCTGGACTAAAACCATCGCTGTTGGTGGGTTTCCGTAGAGGGGTGCTCCTCACCGCACAGATGGTACCACAGCATGGGTGTCTCGCCCAGTCTTCTTCTTTAGGTGGTCTGTTGAATGTAGAATCAGGTCTTATTATTTTCTTGCCTCATCCCGGGCCCTGTGGAAAGATGAAAACGGTATACTCCTGAGTCTCATACTCTGTCTCTCCTTCTCTCTTTGGTTCTGGGTCTGGCAATAAACCTCCAACCTTCAGGTTCAGAAAGTCCTGTTGAGGACGGCTCACTGTGCTGCAACTGTCCTTCACAGATCCAAAATAAAAATGTGAAGTGTGTTGACAAATATAAATAATTTGGAATTTGGTTAATGACCAGTAGGATTGTAGCCATGCAATAAAAGATAGAATAAAGATGAGGTAGTTTTTCCTAACATTTCGCCAGTCTTTGTGGCCAGCATCTTCAGAGGACAGCAACCTGTGCTGGTGAGGTAGTTTCCTTAAGATGAAAAATGTAATATGAAACAAACACAGCTTCAAGAAGCTGTGCTGCACAATGCTGTGTATTTTGCTATATGACAAAGGGTCATGAACATCAAAACAGACTAATACATTGAAGAAAGAAACATTTAAAATTTGGATTTGTTCTGGGATTGTAATAATTTCTTGAATTCAGAGTAACTAGTATGTATGTAGGAAAATGAAAACCATGTAGATATAAAATGCAGAAGCTAGGATATTTTGATCATAGAGTGAAAAAGAGAAAGTACAGATTATATTCGCGAAGGCTTTCATGGCCGGGATCTAATGATTGTTCTGGGTTTTTCGGGCTCTTTGGCCATGTTCTGAAGGTTGTTCTTCCTAATGTTTCGCCAGTCTCTGTGGCCGGCATCTTCAGAGGACAGCAAGCACAGAGCACAGATTGCTGTCCTCTGAAGATGCCGGCCACAGAGGCTGGCGAAACGTTAGGAAGAACAACCTTCAGAACATGGCCAAAGAGCCCGAAAAACCCAGAACAACCAAAGTACAGATTGTTACAACTGATGATTCAAGGTAAAATAAAAGTGAAAAGAAGAGCAGGAAGAAGACCTGATTGAATGAAAAGCCTGGCAGACTGGTTTGAATGAAGTAAAACTTTTAGAGTTGCCACTTCTGAACTCAGAGGTGTAGTGATGACATTCCAGCAAGACCTTTCAGCCTTATAATTAGAATAATTTATACTGTGCCTTACATAAAAATTCTTTAAATAATTTGAAATATATGATACCTGTCGCTGTTACTACGTAAACTGTGTCTACCACAGTTCTTTCCTGATTTTTCAGCATATTCAAAAATCCTGTGTAGCAAACAGTTGAACATTGTTTAGGCATTATTGAATCTGACAGTTGACCGTGCTTAGAAGAAATTGCCTAACCCCATATCCCGCACTGTTGCTTCCTTCAGACTTTCATCCCAGCATGTAGAGAGGTTCTTGCTTGTATGTAGGCTCTTCATGTGAGCAAGTGCCATGGAAAATCTGAGTTCTTGCTCATATTAAAACTATACGTAAACAGGACTCTCTTCTTATCGGGCTCAGACCTGAAAGCAGGAAGAAAGCAGCAGTGATGGATGGGGCTAGATGCTCCATTTTAGATGTATTCAGAACAATGGGTTCTGTAGTCCTTAAATTAGAGGTATGGTGACAGATGAAAGTAACAACTTGAAAAATTTAGGTTTAATGTTCATAGTTATGTAGGCTAGTTGAAGTCAGTTGGAGTTACTTCTGAAGAAGTATGTAAAATCCTATTAGAGAAAGGGTACCTGACATGCCTTTTAAGAAGACGTTTAAATATTCTTAGTTTAATGAGTAGCACTTGTTTCTACAGTTTGAGTACCCAGATTGAACCTAAAGGAAGAATAATAGTTGATGGAGTATATCCTGATTTTTATCTGGATACAGAGGTGTGCCAACTCTGATTTGTCTTGTACAGTTCCTGCCAAGTATAATTAGATACATTGTACATATACAAGCTTTATTTATTTATTTATTTATTATTCGATTTCTACTCCGCCCCTCTAGACAGAGTCTACTCTGGGTGGCTTACAAGCAGTTATAAAACGTCATTAAAAGTCATCAAAGCAATCACATAGTTAAATCAACAAATTTAAAAGTTCAAGATGGGGAAAAGGAAAACTAAAGAGAAAAAAAATCTGTTGGCTGGATGGAAGGCCTGCCTAAAGAGCCATATCTCTAATTGAGTCTTAAAAACACCCAGCAAGGGTGCCAGGGTGATTTCCGACGGCAAGGTGTTCCATAGTCGAGGGGCCACTGCCAAGAAGGCCCGGTTTCTTGTTCTTTCTTTCTGGGCCTCTCTCGGCATTAGGCCCCTCAGCCATCTTTCCTGGCTAAAATGAGTGACTAGGGTAGATGTGGGTGGGAGAAGGCGTTCCACCATGTACAACACATGCGTATTGCTGATGCAGTAGTAATTACGAAGGGCCTAATTGTTAAGTTTAGTAAGAGGGCATAATCGGTAGCTGAGTCTATAAAATATCATGTTTTATTTTTTTATTAATATACAGTTATTTATGAGACATAAGATCCTTTGCCTGGGACACATGCGCCCATTGGAACCAGCAGTCAAGGTAGACATTTTCATAAGAGCTACAGTGTTTGGTGAGACCTCTGCATATGATGACAGTTGCATGCCAACCCCTGATAGGAATCTGCAACAAAAGAAAGTGAAAGATAAGGCTGCATTAAACCACATGTTTAAAGTTCAATGTGACTTGTCCCAAGGATGGATTGTGTACTAAATTAGTGTACAGGCATTCATCCTAAACTAAAAAATTCCAGTTAGCAAGAAATATTCATAATATACACTTAATGATTAACTAATAACATTTGCAAAGCCTTACTGCTTTGAATCTGTTTTGATGTTCCTTTTGTTTACTGTCTTTTAGTGTAGTATTTGTTTGATCCTTTTTAGTATTTGAATGCTTAGTCTTTTTAGCTTTAAATATTGTCTTTTAATAATGTAAGCCACCTTGGGTCCTTCTGAAGGAGAAAGGTGAGGTTAAAATAGTTTAAATAAATAAATAGTGTCCTGCCCCCCCCTTTTTTGTTGTTGTGGCTAATTTTTATTTTAGTCATTACTTAAAGGTCACTTAATTAGATCCCTTGATAATGGTTGTTAAAGGCCTACAAGAAAGTACTAATTTCATTGGGTTTATAGTGTTTAATTTATGAAGTCTTTTTCATTGAGGCTGATTTTTTTCCTGTCCAATCCAACATCTCCCCAAGAGATCTTATTTAAGTGAGACTAATGAATAGAAGTGACTTGCCTCAACTGAAGTAATGTTGTCATGCATCTATCTTAATGGAAGCATGATTGGTTTGTATAAGTGGTGCTTTAACAGATGTTGGAGGTATCATACTCTTAACAAAAACATGCTGTGTTAGTATAGTCTTGCAAAGCCCCACTGCTAGAAGTGTGTTCCAAACTTTCTCTGTCTTGTAGTATAGGTTTGCAGTTAATAGATAGTTGGTTCCAGCAGTGTGATCTCTGTTTTTCATGCATATGAATAATACAACAGTTAAGGTTACGGAAATTAAATGACCTCAGGTTTGTTTTAAAACTAGCTTTTGAATCCCAGACCAAATAAAAGTTTAACTAAACAAACAAACAAAAATATGTATATTTCAGTCAGTGTCCATTGTGGAATTTAAGGGGAGAAATAGTAATGGAATATCCTTCAGGAATTTTATCATTAGTATGTCATAATCTGCCTGTTTTTATGGTAGCAGATCAATACATTTTTCCATTCTAACACTGGATTTTAAAAAGTAGTGATAGAATGGAAGTCATTGGTCTCATTAGCACTGTTTGAATAAGAGTTGCCACAGTTGACTGGCACTGTCAAAAATATACAGCAATGCTCTGTATTTGGAAAGTCCCAATAGGACAGATTTTTTTCAAATTTGGGTGATCCCACATTTATCAATCTGAAAATTAAATGTATGCTTACCTATTCTGGTGATCGCCTAAGGTACTTGGGACTGACTTTAGTATAAAGGTTATAATAAACCTGTTCTAGGTTTTAATTTCCTTTGAAGGACCAGATTTGGCACTTGCAGGTGAAATTGTATCCATCTCAACAACTGAGAGTGAGGTAAGTGCTGTAGGAAGGAACGTCATTACAGTGGTGGCATGACTTATGAACATCCCTACTTACGACCATTTCGAGTGACGACCAGCTCCGGCGCAAAATTTGGCTTCTACTTGCGACCGGAGCTTCTACTTTCACTCTACACAAGTATGCACTTCCCTTTCTACTGTGAATTACAACAAATGCTGTATTATTTTACTGCCCAAGCGTTATAAGGCGAAGCGGATTTGTCAGTTATCTTTTTCTTCAAATTAAATATGAATAGCAAAGATGGTTTAAACAGAATAACCAACCTAATTTGCATATTATTATTTTTGTTTCACAACAAACCTATTTTCGTTTTTTGAAAATGCTGTTTTCCTTTGGTATTTTGCTCTTGTTCTTAATCCAAGCTTTTACATTATTGTTACCTTAATCTTGAGCTAGCTTGTTTGCTACAATACAAGAACAAAGAATAACTGATTTATGTAATGTTGGATTTAGTATATACAGTGGTGCCCCGCTTAACGATGTTAATTGGTTCCAAAAAAAAACATCGCTATGGGAAAACATCATTAAGTGAAACACCATTTCCCATAGGAATGCATTGAAAACCGGTTAATCCGTTCCAATGGGAACGGATTGCCATCCTTAAGCGAAAATCCCCATAGGAAACATCGCTAAGTGAAACAATGTTACCCCCAAGGGAAAGCCATTCAAAAGCACTGAAGCCGGCTTCAGTGCTTTTGAATGGCTTTCCGATGTCTGTTTTCGCTCATTTTTAAGTGTCTTAAAATGTTTGAAACCTGTTTTAAATGCTTGGATTCGGTAGTGCACCTTGTGAAACATGTGCAGACTTAATTTGGTTTTGTTCTGAGTCTTCGTTAATTTTTGGTGATTTTTTGTTTTCCCCATTTAAATCCATTGAACGGAGAGTCCAATGGTTTTCAATGAGGGAAAAAACAAAAAATCACCAAAAATTGACGAAGACTCAGAACAAAACCAGATTAAGTTTGCACATGTTTCAGAAGGTGCACTACCGAATCCAAGCATTTAAAACAGGTTTCAAACATTTTAAGACACTTTTAAATGAGCAAAAACGGACATCGTTAAATGAAATTCCCCCATAGAGAACATCGTTAAACGATGGGGAAATTTCCTCAAAGAAACCCATCGCAAAGCGAATACATCGTTAAATGAAGCAATCGCTAAGCGAGGCACCACTGTACAGGCAAAAAAGTACCGTGAAACTGCTTGAGAGAGATGCCATTATCCAGTATACCTACTTGCTGTAGGATGTAATCTCATCTCCCACTTTTGTAATATAGACTTTATGCTGCTTCCATTGACTGTGGTTAAGTAAAATACTATCTTGAGTATATTCTGCTTGAACAAAGATTTTGTTTAAGATCTTAGAAACAGCAAGTCTCTCTTTTATGCAAGATGACCTTTGATACATATTGGCTTCAGGTTTCAAAAGGATCTGTTGTAAAAGATTTTGGTTACAGCCCTCACCTAACTATAATATACTAGTAGTTAATGGTCAAAACATGTTTGAAGTAGAAAATCAAGGAATGTTTGCCCCATCTATTAAAGGTTTATATGGATGTAATTGGTTCTTTTTGAATGGAATACTTACACAATCCTTATCTATTTATTGATTTGAAGCATAGCAGCCATCTGATACAGACTTTTCCCTAAATACAAAGTTGTTGAGAGTAATTTTATGAGTGCACAATAAAAATAAACTCTGAAGTGTATTATGTTGCTTATTGATTAACTTGGGGGAATGTGTAACCTGCATATATTTCTATATTGGGAAGGACAGCGAAGGACGGGGTGGGCAGTGTTTTGCACATACAGTTTCAAAGTAATAGTGGGCATTTTCTTCCAAACACTTTGGATATTAACTTAGATTTATAAGTCAAATCGTTTTCATTTCTTATTGAGAGTCATATGTAAGTGCTTTCGAATGTGAGGGGAATGTCAGTCATCAGATTTACTATCATAAACTGCAATCTTGTACATAGTGCTATGCATGAATAAATATAACACTGGTACATTAAAAGCTGAAACACTCAAAATATTAAATATTTAATGTATAATTACTGAATCCTCCTTCACCATTGGACTGTTGCCATGTTTTCTGTTTATAAAGTGGAAAACATGTTTGTTTTGTGTTATTGTGTTTTATTTCCAGCAGGAATTCAAATGATTTCTCAAAAGAGCACCCAAAATGAGAATGAGGGTAAATGTAACTAATTTTATCCAGTGTGCTGTTTCAAGAAATCAATTTTCCATTGACTGGCAACTTTCTTAAAGCTTGGCTAGTTTTTGCCTCTGTTTAGGACTACTGCATTAGCATGATATGTTGTCCAGTGTGCTTGGTTATTCATTTTAATTGTATCACTTTAATTCATTTTAGTATGGGTGACTTTTTCTAATATGCTGTTAAGATGGAAGTCATAACATTCAAAATAAAACTGTACATGAGCTCCTGTTGAATTTTAACTGTTGTCAGTTAATGTGCAGGCATACCATGCACATCATTAGTGGGTATGTGGTTCTCAAACACACATCCCTTAAAACACAAATGTCTGCATACATATACACAAATAGAAACACGCTTCTTTAAAAGTAAACTTTATGCTACAGTTTGGAATTTGGTTGGTGTAGCTGCAGCCCTCATAAATAGTTAATAATTGACTCATTTTGAAACTTAAGACGACAAAAATTGCTAAGTCATGATATTTTCATATTCAGGTATCATAATTCAAATGTGTCCGTTTCCCATCCCCCTATTTTCAGTTGACTTGAGTTATTTAGTCTTTGTTTACAGAAACCTGCTTAGTATATTTATTACCTTAATGCTTGAACCTTGCTTAATAACTGTTCACCATGAGTTCCTCCTCTGGACCCTTAGATCTGTGGAGAGAAAGAATTAGGATTCATTTTATTTTGTGCAAAAAAGGAGGGCATAAATTTGATCTGCTTTGATTACATTTCCAATATATTCCCCCTATGGTGAAGAGATGAAACCTTGCCTATGACATCACAGTGAGTATTGGAGGCACTCCAGCTTCAACTTGCAAACATTTTGAGTCATGCAAAGACTTGAAGATGAGCAAGATTTTGGCTCACAAGCCTTTTGCTGTTACAAATTGGAGCTACTCCACTCTATGAAATCTGAAGATGAATGGTAGAGAAATTCTCTGATTCAAAATGGGTCTCAGAGAGGTTCAGGAAGTGGTTGATCCATTAGAGCCATTTCAAAACTCAGTGTCACCTTGCAGATCCCAGGGCATGTTGCAAAAGTAACAAATGTGCTAACTAGTAACAAGATTCTTAAAACTCAGTGATTTAAATAAAAAATGCAATGTTTTTTTAAAATTTATAATGTGATTTAAATCCATTTTGAAAATTTAAATTGTGATTTAAATCAATTTGAGGTCAATTGAGTGATCTGTCCTTTGGGGATCAAGCCTGTCTTCTAGCTTGTAGTCACCTGTGGCCATCAATTTGTTACTAGGTAGGGTCTCCACAGCAGTAATTTTCTAGTGGCACCCACAACAGTTTTTCAGATTTACAAATGTGAAAAAGTTTGGGGACCTGAACATTTTGGTAGTAGGCTAGCACCAGACTTATGGGTCACTGAAAATCCTCTGACAGAGCATTTAAAAATTAAACTTGCAATTTTTGTTAAAGCAGCAAAGTAGCCAACTATTTAAAAAGATCAAGGAAAGAGGTGGTGTGGGGAAAGTACAAGTGGAAGGCTGTAGGAAGGAAGCCAGACAAAGACTTAAAAGCTGTCAAGAAAGACAGAAGGACAGTAAGGTTGGTGTATGGAGACTATCCAAAATAAGGTCAGTACAGTGGTGCCTCCACTTACAACCATAACCCGTTCCAGAAGATGGACATAACTTGAAATGGTTATAAGTCGAAACACAATTTCCCATAGAAATGCATTGAAACTCCATTAATCTGTTCCAGCCAAAGAAAAAAAATCACCAAAAAAATCACTGCAAGACTCATTGGAAATGCGATTAATCACTTCCAGCCGAAGGGAGAAAAAAGAAAAGCAATCAAGCGTGCAAGACTCATTGCAAATGCACCTAAAACAAATGGAGCAGATTGGAAATGCCCAAAGAACAAAGGGACAAGGTCAGAAATGCACAGAAAACAAAGGAAAAAGCAAGAGAAGCATGCAGGACCCATCAGAAATGGGGGGACCAAAAAGCAACAAACCCCCAAGAACCATAACAGGACAGAAACATAACATCTCCAGCCTAAAACCATGCTGCAAAAACACCCAGAAGTTTTTTAAAAGCAGAAAACAGCACCTTACCTCCCTGCAAACCCACACACGTTTACTCCGAAGCAGAAGGAAGCAGTCCCAAGCCTCTGACAACGACATACACTCTCTAACTGCCGGGGTGAAAGAGCTACAAAGAAGCAGCCTCTTTCACCACCTACAGTTAGCAATTTGAATTTCCCGCCTTTTCCCCCTTGCCTTTTTCTGTTTGTAAATGGAAGCACTGGTCACAAGTAGAAGCAAAATTTTGCGGCCAGAGCTGGTTGTAAGTCGAATTGGTCGCAAGTAGGGACGTTCATAAGTGGAGGCAACACTGTACTTTTGCCATGTTGACACAGGTTGCTTAGCACATTAAATTATGAAAAGAAAGAATATTAGAAAGGAGGATACTGAGAACTTGTAAATATAATCTCTCCCAAAGCTATGGGTTTGTGTACAATTAATCATTATTAATTGGGATGCTACTGTCTGTGCCAAGCTTTAAGAGTGAGGAAGGGAGTACCTTAAAACTATATAAAAGGATAGCATGCTCAACATGTTGCTAAATATACAGTCTAAGCAAAGGCTAGGAAGAGCATGAGCTGAGTGTTTGAACCCCACATGCTGTTATTCTCTAATCTGAAGGCTATGATGAGGGAAAGCTGCCAACCCATGGGTTCTTCTGGAGTCCTTGCAAAGGTACTTTAAAAACAGAATAAAAAGTAGTAAAAAGCCATTCAGTATAGATGAGGCCTGTTCTTCAAGTTGCCTTTTTCCCCCCAAGGAAGGAGTTTGAGATATACTGTGCTAGTGGGACTTTTCCTGCTGTGGATCTTGAGTGGGAAAAAATGTGGATAAAACAAGGAAAATGATGTTTTATGCACTTTTTAGATGTAAGTTTGCAACTTCAGCAGGCAGTACTAGGAAAGATTTTATTGATAATAAGTTGACAGTGCTTCTTGTTTAGTGATGTTTACTTTTTCTATGGCACTCAATGTCCATTCAAAAGACATCTCACAAGGCTGATTTAATCAGAAACTGTTGACGCTAAAGCATTTATGCTAGTCTTCTGAATGTTGTACCCGCTCCCATGTTTGGACTACAATACCACTGGCCGGCATTGCCAGTGATCAGGGATAATGGAATGTGTGGTCAAGAACATCTGGAGGATGTCAGGTTGAGAGAGGCTGATCTGTGGTTTTTGGAATGCCCATACTATCCGAGTAGAGAAAGAGGACAATCCAAGTTCCCGTTAGTATAAAAAAAATCTGGTATACATTTGAGTTCTCACTTGGCCTACAATGCCAGATTTCTGTTCACTCCTTGTTTCAGACAAAACTGAAACTTGGATTCTTCAATGCTTTAGAGACAGTCTGATACTGTGGCAGAACTTGGTGTTCTTGGCCACATACTGAAGCTTTTCTGCTGTTGAGAAAGCACATTGTAGCATTACTGTATCTTCAGATCACTTGACAAAGGTCTTTTTAGCCTGAAAATACGTGTTGAGTTTCCCTGTGTGAACTGTGCTTTTCCTTATATTGTGGTAAAAGCTAGGAAAATGTCACTTGCTGGAACCATATGTCTCTTTCCAAACACACTGCATCTAAAATAGGAATGATGTCTGTTACAGGCATCACTGTTGTAAACTGATGGTGTGATGTTCTCTCTTTTCTCAACAGCACACATTTGATGCTTAAATGTAACTGAAATTGGGTCACTTGAAGAATTTTTGGAATAATGAGAACCTGCTTTTATTTTTAGTAAGCAGTAAACACAACTGTAAATTAGCTCAATCTGTTCAGAGATAACTGAAGAGTCTAGAACAGTTAAAGAAATGTCAAATTATGGTACTATTGTTGTTTCAATTTATATACAGTGGTGCCCCGCTTGACGATGACCCCGCTTTGTGACAAAATCGCTTAACGATGAGTTTTTTGCGATCGCTATAGCAATCGCAAAACAATGATTCCTATGGGTTTTTTTGCTTAATGATGAATAGTTCCCTGCTTCGGGGACTGTTTTTTCGCTGGATGACAATTAGAAATAGCTGATTGGTGGTTCTCAAAATGGCTCCCCGCTGTTTTTCGGACCTATTTCCGGAAGACAGCGATCGAAAATGGCTTCCCCTATGGAAGATCTTTGCAGAATGAGCAGATATTTCCACCATTGGAACGCATTAACCAGTGTTCAGTGCATTCCAATGGGTTTTTTACTTTTGCATGATAACGATTTCGCTTTACAGCAAATTTAATGGAATGGATTATCGTCATCATGCGGGGCACCACTGTACCATGCCATAGTGCCAGAGCACTGTTGATAGCATTGATATTTCAGATAGGGAGCTACTATGTATCAAATGCATGCCTCCAGAATATAATTGCCATACATTAAAAGGACCAGATGATATTCAAGATACCCTTATTCTGTAGAGCCTAGAAAGCCTTTTGATTATAAAAGAAACATTGTCCTATTTGAGTAATTAAATTGGTTTTCTCATTGAAATGAAAATATTCATTGGTTTTCTCATTGAAATGAAAATATTCATTGTAGAATATTCATTGTAGAATATTTTCTACAATCAGATGTTGCTTAATAGGAAGCCGAAGTAAATGTGCCATGACAATTGAATAAATAATCTTGAAAGTTAGAAGTATGGAAACAATTATTCATACTTTTTTTGACATAATAATCAAGTACTACCATGAGCAACACATGTTCCCTTGGATACATTTTCTTGCAGCCTGGAACACATTTTCAAGACCAAGCCTCTGTTTTGCTTTCCCCTCATTTATTTGGAAGAATTCATACCTACAACCAAAGTAGGTCTCATCAAGCAAAACCTCTGTCACCTCAAATATATTGTGACATTAAACAAGCATTTTCCTGGTCATCAGGGGGTTGCAACCTTGTGTATTTGCAAGTCCTATTATACAGGAAACTGATTCAATCGCACTGAAAACTTTTTTCTCTCTCCAAAACTGTGAAGTTGCCAGAAACATTAAGTTGGGAACCCATGCTCTAAACTTGATTTTTGTCCCCTTAACCCATTAATAATGTATGAGCACGATAACTTTGTGTCCTGTAATCATTTGTGTGACTGTGCCCAGTTGAATGATGCTGTCTTGAGTTCGCCGCTCATACCCTGTTTCCCCAAAAATATGACCTAATCTGAAAATAAGCCCTAGTATGATTTTTCAGAATGCTCGTAATATAAGCCCTACTTGAAAAATAAGCCCTAGTTAAGTGAAACCCTGCACCCTGTGCAGCAAGCAGAAGATGACTGTCCATCCAATGGATTTCAATGAGGGGAAAAACAAAAAATCACCAAAAATTAACGAAGACTCAGAAGAAAGCCAAACTAAGTGTGCATAGGTTTCACAAGGTGGACTAACTATTCCAAGCATTTAAAACATGTTCCAAACATTGTAAGACACTTAAAAATGAGCAAACACGGACATCGGAAAGCCATTCAAAAGCACTGAAGCCGGCTTCAGTGCTTTTGAATGGCTTTCCGTTGGGGAAACATTGTTTCGGTTATCGATGTTTCCTATGGGGATTTTCGCTTAAGGACGTTAATCCGTTCCAATTGGAACGGATTAACCGGTTTTCAATGCATTCCTATGGGAAATGGTGTTTCACTTAACGATGTTTCCCATAGCAATGGTTTTTTTGGAAACAATTAGCATCGTTAAGCGAGGCACCACTGTACTTGCTCCTTCAGGAGGAATGTGACTTCATTCAGAATAGGTCTCCTGCTCAGCTCCCAGACCTGGTATCTACAGAACCACAGAGACTCCATTTTTCTGGGATTCAAGTTCAGTTTATTGGTCCTCGTCCAGCATATTGCAGCCTCCCGATATCCAACACCTGCACAGCTTGAGCCCACCTGATGATAAGAAGTAGAGCTTAGAGTCATCAGCACATTGATGACATCCAACCCCTAAAATCCTAATGATCTCTCTGTGAGGGTTCTGTGTTGGGGGGATCAGTCACTTCCAATAAAGTACGAGACGGTTTTAACGGTTCAACTTTGTATTTATTAACACTTCAACATTAACTGGAACTTCTTTAGGAACAGGTTCTAAAGTCTCTTGTGGTCTAAACCCTGACTGTAAGGGTGTCCAAACGTTGCCAACGAAAGGGTTACTGTCTTCAAACGTCCACGATCCGGGCATAACCTTCTCCAGGATCGGTTCTTCAACGCCGTCCCCCTCAGGTTCAATTAGGGAAAGGGTCTCCTCATCCCCGCTCCAGACCCAGAATGAGGACCCCTCTCCTGGGCTGGCCAGCCACGGTCCGGGTAGACCCCCATCTTCTGTACTTCGGCGAGATGCCATGCTTTCTTCCTTTCGAGCTCTCTTGCCACGGCTTCTGTCTCCTCTCTCAACCGGCGTCTCCACTCTTTAGCCTCTGTCTCTCCCCAGTATGAAGAACGGGGTCGTTGCCGTCTTCTCTGTCTCTCTGCCTCCTCATGAGGCACTTTTACTTGCTCCCAGGCACTTGTCCGGGGTCCTGGACCCAAATCATTTCCCAGCCACCCGGGATCCCGCTTCCCTTCGCTTTTATGTCTCCTGCTCCCACCATCTCCCCTCCCCCGCTTCCCGCCAAACCTCTCCCGGTTTTGCTCATTACGCTTAACCCTTTCATCACCTCCACCAGGTCACTAGTGTCAACCCCTTGATGTTTCTGTCTTTCCCTTTCTCTTATTTCTTCCAACTCTCCAGTGTCCACCTATTTGTCCTCTTTCCTAGGCGGAGAAGGTGGGGGAGTAGTCTGTACCAACTCTTGGCCTGAGATGAGACTGAAGTGGGTCCAAATAATCAGTTTCCTTCAAGAATGCCTGGAGCTGCCTAACCATCACATCCTTGCACCTTGTGCACCTTGCACAAAAAAGAGAATATTTGCAATGGGGCAGTAGTCACATACCTCTGGGTCTAGAGAAGTCCCCATCAGGAAAGGGTGCACCACAGCCTTTTTCAAGGCAGAAGGCACCGTTCCATGCTGTAATGAGACATTTACTATTTCTTGGACCCACCCAGTCAATTCACCTTTATTTATTATTATTAGCCATGATGGGCAACGGTTAACTATACAATGGACCGATTCAAGTGTCTTGTCCACATTATCTAGCTGTAACAATTATAACTGATCTACAAAAATTCTGACTAGACAGTGGACTGGACACCACCTATGCAGGGTTTTGGGGGGGATCCGTTTAGGGTTTTTTGGAATCAGTTTCAGCACAGAGAAATAAAACTTATACAGTATAACAATGTAGGGGAAAAGTCAGGAAGAAAAAAAACATGTTGCTTGATATTTTCAATAGTCTAGTTAAAATTTAGTAACAAATTTTTCAACCCCTCCCCACAAAACAAAACAAAAAGCAAGCACTCAAAAAATGCAAGACATCATCTTTCCTGCTGTAAAGTCATGTAAACAAAATTCACCGTGACAGAATAAGTGAGAGTCATAAGAGGATTATAGGGAGAGTCAAATGAGGGCAAAGCCATGAGTATAATTGGAGTGTAGCTTGACTGTTTGGTTATTTTTGTGTTGCGGTTTACAGTACCAGCCCCACTCTCTTCTCATGTCTAAAGAGCAGGTATGCTGTTTGTGTTCATAAAGAAATAAGAATGCAGTAACAGTAAGAATGCTTCTTTGTGCAAATAAGGAAAGAAACATAATTGCATTTATTGAGAAATCTGACATCTTTCCAAGGTCTGACCTTGTTTCAATAAACTGAGGCTATTGTACAGTAACATCTGGTGTCAGATAGTATTTTTCTGAACTGCAGGTTGAAGACCTGTCATTTCAAGGGCTGATTACTGAAAAATATGTGTTGCATGATTTGTGTTACTCAAATACTGGAAACATTTTCTCCTAGCTAAAAAGTTAAAATATTTCAAGACCATCATTGAGGGCTTTTTATACTCTAGTTTTCTGAACTAGCTTCAAACTTGATTACATGTTACACAAGAGGTGGAGGTTGGATTCTTCTAAATCATTGCTTTCTCTCAAGAACTGTTCACCTTCATGGGGTGACTGCTTCTTGGAGGTTCTGTGCCTGCCTCAGGAATACTTCCTCTTGTTAATGTAATGGAAGCTGCTGTGGTACTTTTCTGTGAGGTATAGTCTCCCTGTCCTTTAGGTTGTATAGTGATTGCCTCCTGAAGAGATATGATACCCAGAAGGCACCGTGCCAACTTCCAATTTTGTGCATTTCCAACAGAAACTACAGGCCCGAGATAGACTTGGAGCCTCTGAGACAGGTACTACTACAGGCGAGTGAAATATGTGTGTCTGAATGTGTTATTAGGTATGGTCTGTGGACTGGAACTCCCAGAATTCTGCCTGGAGAATTCCTGGAAAATTTTGGGAGTTGGGAGTCCAATAATACACTTGTATCGAATGCAGTTCCTCATCCTGTTACCTTCCAGGTATAGCGAACTACAGTTTGTGTTAGCCCTAGCCAACATGGCCAGAAGTCTAGCATGTGTTGTCAAAAACTGCTTTTCCCCACCGTGGGTTCCCATTTGCTCATTTCCAGCATGGCCAATTGTCAGGGATTATAACTTGTTACAGTCCAGCAGATTTTGGTGACCCAGTGCTGGGAAAGTCTGGCCAAACAAAGTAAAATAAACATTGCTTTAGTGTTTTTGAAAAACATCTACTTCATAATATAATTCTCATGCTCTGTAGAAATGTTCTTTTTGAGTTTTTTTCTTCTTTATAACTTTGTAAAGTTCTCTGTGATTTGTGTACAGCTGGAAGGTAATCACTTTTGTAATTTGTTTTAGAGCTTGCTTCAGCTTTTGCTTCTATTTTTTTCACTGCTTGAACTGGTAGAGGTCTGTACACTCTACAAAGATATCAAGATTTTTGCTATGGTTACTTGATTGAATGCAGTCATGGGAATGTTGACAAAGCCAAGTTCTGGGGCGGATGTTTCATTTGCAAGGGAAGGTCACAGTGCTGCACAGAAGAGTTTTCACCAATGGGTGTGTAAAGCTGACATTTGTTTCACACCCAACTATCCTGACAGCATGTTTCTGAGAAGACAGAGAGTACTGTAGTTGATAATGGAAATACAGTGCTTCAAGCCAGAATTGCAAGTCCTGCTTGGTAGTATTGCAATGCACGTCATTGGGGAAGCCCTAAAAATCTTGTTTTTTTATCCCTTGTATGTCTGAATTTTATAAGGGATGTGGTGGCGCTGTGGGCTAAACCACAGAAGCCTAAGCTGCAGGGTCAGAAGACCAGCAGTCGTAAGATCGAATCCACGCAACGGAGTGAGCTCCCGTCGCTTTGTCCTAGCTTCTTGCCAACCTAGCAGTTCGAAAGCATGCAAATGCTGTTAGGTAAATAGGTACCACCTCGGTGGGAAGGAAAAACGGCATTCCCTAGTCATGCTAGCCACATGGCAATGGAAACTGTCTTCAGACAAGCGCTGGCTCTACAGCTTGAAAACGGGATGAGCACCGCCCTCTAGAGTCGGTCACGACTGGACTAAAAATGTCAAGGGGAACGTTTACCTTTACTCTTTTTTTATAAAATAAGTGACTTAAAGATTTGGTGAATAAACATTAAGCTGGGATAATTCTGAATATTGTAGCTCTTAGATGGTGAATTACCTGTCTTGGAAGTGTGTGTGCATTTTTTTAAAATTAGCTGGGATACTCAGGACTTAATGCATTGGCTTTTTGAGATACTGCAGGAATTATAACAATCAGATATTTTCATTTTCTCCTTTATTCTCAAAAGTAACACATGAAAATAAAATAAATAAAAATGCCCTCAGATAGCTCCAGTGGTTTACTCTTCTGGGTAAAGACTGAAGCCCTGCTTTGAACAGTTGGGAGCTGGCGGAAGGTGCAGAGAATTGTTCTGCTACACTTCAGAGGCAATCCCAGTGGAGCTGCTGGGAAAATTCTCAGGTTTCCTCCTCGACTTCAGGCTTAAATGGAGAGGTAGTGTTTGTGTTATCCTAAGTGTTGTGTAAATAAGCTACAGCCTTTGTCCTAAGTTTACAGTAGGAATCATATTTGACCTGACATTGTGCTGTAGTAATGTTTTGAGCACCTAATTTGAAGTCAGATGAGGCTATTGCTCCTTACTGTTTAGGGAAAGGATGCTAGCAATAATTAATTCTAATTAGCTTCGAAGATTGCTTATGGGGTGTGTGTGTAAAAGCAAACTCTGCTACTTTTGATAGCACTGAAATAATAATGCACTTAACTGTATTTTTCACAATTATACTCATTTTTACATTGCTACTATAGTAAATATATAGAGCCAGTGTACTGAATACATGGTTAGACTGAAATTCAGGAGACTTGAGTTCAAATTATTTATTTATTTATTTATTTATTGGACTTATATACCGCCCCATAGCGCTACAAGCACTCTCCGGGCGGTTTACAATTTTAATTATACAGGCTACACATTGCCCCCCCCAGCAAGCTGGGTACTCATTTTACCGACCTCGGAAGGATGGAAGGCTGAGTCAACCTTGAGCCAGCTACCTGGGATTTGAACCCCAGGTCGTGAGCACAGTTTTAGCTGCAGTACAGCGTTTTAACCACTGCGCCACGATTCTTACTTAGTCATGGAAACTCACTGGAGGGTGACAATAATAAACTTTTCATGTGTGTTGAAACCCCTGTTGGGGTTCCTAAAGTCAGGCTTGATGGTACATAACACACTTGTATTAAGTATATGTATAGATAGATACAGCTGACAGAAAACTGAAGTCTTGACTAGTGCTATTTGTTTGGAGACAACAAAGCATTGTTAAATAAGGTAGATATTTAATAAAGAAAATAAAGTATTTTTAAAGGGAGAAAATGAACTTTATTTTATTTGAATTTTCTTCCAAAGGAGAAAATGAAGGTTTGTGTAAATATGACAGAATAGTCACTTTAACAGAGAATACAGTGGCACCTCGCAAGACGATGTTAATTCGTTCCATGAAAATCGCTGTTAAGCAAAAACATCGTCTTGCGAAACACGGTTTCCCACTGAAATGCATTGAAAACCTGATAATCCATTCCAGTGGGAACAGATTGTCATCGTAAAGTGAAAATTGCCATAGGAAACATTAAGCGAAACACGGTTCCCAAACGAAGACAGCTGTCTAACGAAACAGAGACCATCAAAAGACTCGTATAGCGAAGCAAGACCAAGCTGTAAAAAACATCGTAAAATGAAAAACAGGGGCCTAAAATTTAACCGTCTTGCGAGGCAAGGTCCCTAACATTGTAAAGTGAAAATCACCCATAGGAAACATTGTTAAACGAAGCGCAAGATCGCTCTGAAAACCTTATCGTAAAGCAAATTCGTCATCATGCGAAGCAATCGTTTTGCGAGGCACCACTGTATTCCCTATTTAAGGTTTACGAGTTAATCAATGGCCACACAGTAAAGACTAATTCAGTTTTAATGTAAAAGTTTCCAATTTATTGGAGTATCTTCTTAAAAAGTGTAACATATTTTAATTTTAATTTTCTGGTCTTTGACCGTAATAAACTGAAACTGAACTGAACCCTATTCAGAAGAATATTGTGCAAACTTGAATTGCATAACTTTTTGCTATGGTAGGGGGGGTGTTCTTGGATCTTACTAAAGTTCTGCTAGACTAATTTGTATGTTTCATACGTACCTAAAAATGTGATTAGATTCTGCAGGTTTTTTTCCTTGAATGCTGTGGTCTGAATTCCGTTTTTGGAGCATTATTTTCCACATGTGCATGGACTGTTTTTTTTTTTTTCTCCACCCAGTTTCTCACTGCAAATTGAATGTTTGGCATTAATTTATTAAGCTTGCTTCAGCCAAATATGTACTCATTGACTTCACCTACACACAATCCATTGTACCCACTTAAGGTACTTGCACTGAATTTATAGCTCTTTGGGGAGTTTCCAGTATCAAGGCATCTTCAGTCAGCTGGAAACAATAGTGTAATTAAGAGGCTGATAGAAAGATTCTACATAATTGAAGCATACAGTGGCACTTTTGGCTATAGAGTAGATTGTGTGTGTAACAATGTATTTGGAGGCATCCTCTTATTTCTTTTCTTTCTCTTTGCTCATCCCTTACATTTAAATTTCAAATGTTATCAGCATTCATTTTTAAAGTAAGTTGCTAGACTGGTGGCAGTCAGTTCCAGCTATGTGATCTAACTGACATTGAAAAATTGCATTCTTCTCAGCATTTTACTTTGTACTGACTGGACAATGGGAAAGAGTTATCTTTAATGGAAACATCCATTGATGTGCAGTCTGCAGAAATGTTTACTTGCTCTCAACAATAGTAAAAGTAACTTTTAAAAAAGCATGTGATATGTTGGGTTTTTTTTTAATATCTTCCCCTCAGGTAGTTGCCATTCAGCTAAAAATGGCTTTACTTTTCTGAGTTAACCCCATAGAAGTTGCCATTTGAAGCTGCCCAGGAGGTGCTGATGTAACATGCAAGCTTGAACAGATGGAGAGCCCAGGCAAGGCTGTTGAGTACATTCGTGAGGACTGTGGATTTAATTTACTTTATCTCTTGAGTCTTTCAGCCCATGCATCTGTATATAAGAACTGGGAGGGGGGGGAAGTATAGGTCATACATTGTTTCTTGTATACATTGCTGAAATTCTATTGCTTTGTCTAGTAAGTTGCATGAAAATAAGCCCATTGGATCATTGGGGTTTGGGTAAGTCTGCAGGTTTCATTGATTCAAATGGGGCTCCTTTAGTTGTGAGTTACTGTAGTGTCGTAAATCACAACTAGAAAAGGCCTGTTCAGATCAATGGAACTTATGGAGATGTTGACTCACCAAATATCCACTGAGTCCATTATCCTACTGTAGTGCAACTTACTGCACTAAGAAACAGGTTCACTACAAAATGTGTTTTACAGCTCCTTTGATGGGAGGAAATGGGGATACAATTTTATTTTTCATGCTTTACATTGCAGACTTCTGTATACTTCCACAGGAAAAAAAATCCCACTGTGTGCAATAGACCATGTATGTGTGCATAAGATTGTATCCATGTTGCTCTCCTGTAGGAGTGGTGATGTAAAAATTAATAATGTTATCATAACTAGCATTGTACCATGAAACATATATGTCCCTTGAAATGTTTTGGTTCTGTGGTTAAATGGGTCACAAAAATGCTTTTGTTTCTTTTATTAAATTGATAGTCTTCCAGCTGTCTTCTGTTGTTTGATTAGTTCTCTTTTGTGGTTTTGAGAAGTAATTCCAGTGTATGTAATTTTTTGCAGTTATTGATTTTTTTAATTGAAAGGGGAAAGTTAGTGCAATATGCTTCTAGTAAGCAACTCTATTCTTAAAACACTGGAAACCATAATTGCTGTTGATTTTAGCCAGTAGATCAGAAGATGTCGTAATGGCATTTTGCTGCCATTGCTGCAATTATCATTAATACAAGTCAATACTATTCAGAAGCAGTAACTGTAGTGATGAGAAATAATTTTAAGATCAAGTGTTTAAATAGTTCAGTCAAGTTTTAGAATGGCATTGTTTCAGATTTAAATACTTCATTGGTAGAGCATCTAAAGTGGTAAAAGTCAATTCTAAGTTACTCTTATATGGGCCAAAATCTTGTGAGTTATAATTGGTCTAAAGACCGTAACAATATACTGTGCTGTACTGTGAGTTATGCCTGTGAGTGTGATGTAAATGGTGTAACTTTTCATGTCAAATTGCCACAAGTTACAAAGGCAGCATTGACACTATCTATTTCCTGCTGATTTGTGAAACACAATGCTCAACAAATGCCTACACTGGCCTTGTAATTTGCAGCAAGTCACTATCATCAGTATGTTATTTGCATTATGCTTATGTAAAATGCAATTTGATTTTGACTATTTGTTTGTTATTTCTAAGAACTTGAAAGGTCATAATGAGATATCTCCTTTATATACTGTATGTCTCTAATTGTTTTTAATATGTTGTACGTTGTTATAGTACTGTAACTTTTCCAAACTATCCTTGCCATACCTTCCATAAAACGTAATAGAAAGAAGAGTACAACAAATTTTCACTTGCTAGCCAGGATATTTAGAGCTAAAATTTTATTTTCTGCTGTTTGTTTTCTCTGGCACTACTATGCAATCAGTTACTCATTTGCCTTGGTGCTAGTGGTAAAAGAACGTTCCAGATGATGATATAGTAATGTTCATTCAGGTTGCTTAACACTGCCTTGCATTTTATTTGAAGTCATTATGAAATGCATACACTCATTAAATTTAGTTGTTGTAGCTTTAGAAATCTCTCCCTCTCTCCCTCCCTCCCTCTCTCTCTCTCTCTCTCTCTCTCTCTCTCTCTCTCTCTCTCTCTCTCTCTCTCTCTCTCTCTCTCACACACACACACACACACACACACACACACACACACACACACACACACACACACACACACACACACACAGAGAGAGAGAGAGAGAGAGAGAGAGAGATGGATATATATGTAACTAAATGTAGAAATAAGTAAAAATAGTTTCATTTCACGGAGCATGTTGTATATGGGCATATAATTCATGTTTCTCTTCTGCACAAAACTGCTGCTTGAAGGAGAGCTAGAGAATAAACTGTTCACAGTTTGGAAACATTTGGGATATACAAAAGGAGCCTGCCAGGAACAACAGGAACAATGTCAAGTGCAAACACTGGTCAATGCAGAAATCTAGGCCTAAATTCTTTAGAACTAGATGGTGTAACACCCACCCACCAAAGTGATTGGTGTCTCGGACTTGTATTAACTACAGTGGTGCCTTGCTTGACATTTTGCACAGCAGGTGGCTATTTTGAAAACCCAACAATCAGCTGTTTTGATCGTCGTTAAGGGAAAAATCGGTTCCCGAAGCAGGGAACCGATCGTCGTTAAATGAAAAAACTGATACAAACATCGTTTTGCGATCGCTATAGCGATCACAAAATACTCATCGTCAAGTGATTTCCTCATCTAACAAGGTAATCGTCAAGCGGGGCACCACTGTATTTGTTTCATTTGAGTTTGCATCTTAAAGTCCTGGTTCCCTTACCACCAGTGTCTTGTGGAACCATCATTAAGAGTAAAGGAATATGTGAGGAGGCACAATGTTTTCCTGGACTGCTGTGTGCTCTTTCTAAATTTTCATTACATGACTTTTCTCCCTATAATTCCAGCATATATTTGATACCTTTCAGGCACCATTTACTTGCAGTCTCAATTAGAGCAGAAAGATGAGCTTAGCGGAAAGAGGCTGGCTCAGGAAGAAGTACAGTGGTGTCTTGACTTACGAACGCCTTTATCTAATGAACATTTTGAGTTACGAACAGCTCCATTTGCAAAATTTTGGTTTGACTTGCAAACAGAGCTTTGACTTATGGATGAAAAAAAGGCAGGGGAAAAGGGCAGGAAATTCAAACCGTTGGTGGTGAAGAGACCGCTTCTTTGTAGCTTTTTGCCCCAACTGTTCAGGAAAGGGATGTGGGTCTTGGCAATGGCTTCAGTTGGGTTTTCCCCCTCTTTCTCTCCCCAGCAGCATAGGAAGAGGGCAAAAGGGATCAAACCAGTCCCCTGGCTCCAGATCACTTTGATCCCTTTCCCCCTCTTCCTATGCTGCTAGGGAGAGAAAGGGGGGAAAGCCTGACTGAAGCCATTGCCCAGACCCACTGCCTTTGCAAAGGCAGTGCATCTGGGGGATCAGTTTGATCCCTTTCCCCCTTGCTCCTTACCGCTCCTCGCTGCCCTCTGCTATTTGAATTTCCCGCCTTCAGCCCATGGAGGGTGGCGAGGAGCGACACAGCCACCCCAGTGAGCAGCGGGAGGCAAGCCGGGAGGCGAGCAGGCAAAGCAATCCGGCCACGGCGGTCACAGCGTCGATGGAAACCTGGGAGGCTGAGGAAGCTTCGGACCGGTAAGATGCTGCTTTTAAAAAAAGTTTTGGGTGGGTGGCTTTTGTTTTGTTGATGGGGGGATTGAGGGTCAATTGGTGATTTATTTATTTTTGCAGTCCCAGCGCAGGACTTGCTCCAATGTTTATTTTGGGATTTTTTTTATTTTTTATTTTTATTTATTTTATTTTTTGCAGTCCAAGTGTGGGACTTGCTCTGTTTATTTTTATTTTTATTTTGGTATTTTTTTAAAATGCTGGAACAGATTAATCCCGTTCCCATGCATTTCAATGAGAAATGGTGCTTTGACTTACAAACGTTTTGACTTACAAACACCATTCCATTACGGATTAAGTTCTTAAGTCAAGGCACCACTGTAATAGGTTGGGCCAAGATTAGTCCATTGATCATCTTGCATGGAAAGGCAACAGTGTTTTGCAAGGAAAGGGACCATGTTGCACTAGTGCCAGTTCTTATTTTGCTTTTGTGTCAGAAAGACCATCCTAAGCCTCTCAGAACACTAATGTAAAATTAAACATAATAGCAGAAGAATGGTAATAACATCTATTTTAAAAAAATATCAGCCATGAGTAGACATGGGGACATTTTTTTTTTTAAAAAATTACAATATTTGTTAAAAATCACTTATGCACTTAATATTCATCTCTTCATATTCATCATTTTCAGAGACCCCAACGAATACAGATGAATATTTTTCCATTTTTAGCGGGTGTGGACAGTGGCGACCAAGGTAGGGAAGTAACTGACAAGGGACAAGCTGTGAGGCTTGTGAGATTCAGCTTTTTTTTTTTTTAAGATAGCCTCAGGCTGTCCAAAAAAACCCTCAATGAACCAACAATCCAATTTGTGGTTCGTCAGTTCATGGGGATGAAATTAATGATTTGTCAATCTTGCTGGATCACAAACGAGGACAAACCGCCATTTTGGCGGTTTGTCCCCATCTCAAGTCATAAGAAATAGATTACTTTAAACTTAATATTCTTGCACAATTCTCTTTTAAACTGTCTGCTAAGTGCATCTGGTTATATCATTTGTTTCATTAGTTGAAAAAGCCAAACTTGTTTATTTACATAAGGACAAAACTGTAACTATACAGCTGCTGAATGTTATGTAGCCAAATACAGTTTTCAAAGCATTTTTAAACAATTGGAATAGTAAATCTGTTTTTAAAACAATGATTCAATTTAAAGCACTGCACTAGTTTAGAATTGAGCAATTCAAGAAATGATGCGCAAGAAAATGAATAACATTTCTGTGCAGGCTTATTCCAAATGCCTTTTTATTTTACTGTTGACTCTCTGACATGCCAAATTAAGTGAATCTGGCATTTGAGATAGTTAACTATTTTCATCTGATTTATAAAATGAACAGTATGATTCTTTACTGACTTGTAAGATACCTAGCCAACCAAGTATTAGCTAGCTTTTGTTAGGAGTAATGGCTCTTGTAAAGCTGTTTGAAACTTGTCCAGCTGGCAGGTCAGCACTGCAAAACAGACATGGCTGATTTTTACAACTAGTATTGGTACCGTAATTCCTTTTTGTATAACATTCTGTGAATGTATACATGGGGAATGCATGTAAATATGTGTTGTATATGTGTGGAACTAGCCATCATACCAAGGCTCATTTGATTGGTAATACTAGCTTAGAGATAATAGCTCTTGGTTTCAGTCATAGAAAATGTCCAATAATCTAGGAAAGTCTCTTGAATAAGTCTGTAATTTGACTTTTCACAAGAATGCAGCAAGGCATGTCAAATTATACAAATGCATGTATGAGTTTGCATTTCCTTGTTAAGATATGAGCTGCTGTAGAGCGCATGGCTATCTATTGTGATAAGGTCTTCATACAGTTTAATGTAATGATAGTCTAGTTTGCTACTTAAGATTGATTGGAGGAGGGCAAATGGCAGTTAAAATATATGATAGAAGCATGTGTACTGTAGTTTGTACTATGTAAGGCCCAAAAGATTTAATGTAGCATGGATGACATATTTTCAGCCTTGCACTATGAATTCTCAGTCTACTTTCATCGGGTTCATTTGGGTTTGCATTTCCGCACTCACCACTATTTAGCAGAACGTTCTGTCTTCATTCTAGATTTTTTTCTCTCTGTCAACCTGGCTTGCTTTGCAGTTGCCCCCTTTTTCATTTATACTGCTATAGACACAATGTGTAAATCCAAACAAGAGACTAGGTCAGTTGACAGAATTCTCCTTGTGCACAAACTGAGTCATAGTTTCTTCTGTATTTAGTGGGAAATATATGTAATAATATATGTAAATGTGCACAAGATGGCTGGACAGTACATCAAAGCTACCAACATGAATTTGACCAAACTCCAGGAGGCAGTGGAAGACAGGAGGGTCTGGCGTGCTCTGGTCCATGGAGTCACAAAGAGTCAGACATGACTTAACAACTAAACAACAACAATATGTAAAAAATAGCTTTTCTGGAAAATGTTCTGTTATGCTTCCTTATCATTCAGCTGACACTCTACAGTTTACAATACAGTTGAAACTGTTGGCTCTTCTCTTAATTTGCAAGGCCAGCTTTTTTATTTTCATCAAATTGCTGGCAAAGTGTCTATCAGAATTTTTTTTGGAAGCTCTCCTGACTCTCCAAGCTGCATGATGTATTAAGAGATATAACAGTATAACAGAAACCTGATAGTGTAGATGGAACCAATACGATGGTATAATCTCTGCACATAAACTATATAGAAAGGGCAGTGAATGTTGCACAGTGTGCAGCCTTGAGTATCAAACAAATAGAACATCAAAAGTGATAAATTCCTTCACAAAATTGCTGTGGATGGCAATAGTAGGATCCTAATTATTTAAGTATTAAGGTCATGTTATCCCCCTCTGTCTTGCCCATATAGGCTAATCTTGATGTGGAGCATGGAATCAGGGAGACATGTAAAAGCAAAAAGGTTGCAGTGATCACTGACTTCACCCTGGGAAAAACTCCTTCATGATTGTGATATCTAACCTGTCAGATGAAATGGAAGCAGATGAGAAGGGCACAAACTGATTTGGACCAAAAATATAAAATGGAACACTAAAATAAATAAGTAAACCAGAAGCTTGGAACTGGCTAAGGCGATGGTTAGACCATTAGTTGACAGAAGTTGAAGAAGTACTGAAAAAGACAAAGGATGCTAAAGAGAAGCTGAATGAATTATTTCTGCCTTCATTACAGAAAATCTAGAACAGATGTATTTTGGAGAGTAAGTGAGATGTACTTACAGAGTTTTAGTGACAAAGTGAAAAAAGTAGTGGAGTATTTTAAGGTTGTGAAGAAATCAAAATTTGTCCAAAGGACAATGAGCATTAAAACACCAAATGCAATGTGTTTTAAGCAGGTATGAAATCATCATCTTAGAACTACAGAGCTGCAAGGGACCCTGTGGATCATCGAACTCAGCCCCTCTGAAAGAATTGAACTCCCAACCTCTAACTACTCAGCCAGAGACCTAATCCACTGATTATGCATATTCAACCAAAAAAACTCAAATTTCAAATGTACACTGATGGAGGATAACCTGAAGGTGAATTATCTTGGGATAAGAACTTGAGGATGTGCTGTGAGAAAGACAAAATCCATATTGTAAATGTTTGGGAAAGAAATAAAAATTTAAATCACTATTATAGAAATCTGTGGTGAAATTATATTTGGTTGTTAACATAATACTGTATTACCAAAACTTATGGTATAGCTGAAGGTCCACTGTAGTGTAGTGGATAGACTTAAGACTCAGGGGACATACATTCAAATTCCTGCTCAGCGATAGAAATTCATTGGGAGTGTGTAAACCATCCTTTAAATTTTTCATGCATCTTGGAAACTCTACCAAGCTTATAATAATCAAGTTGATGGTACATCACATCGTTGAAGAAGGTGCAGAAGATGGCAACCAAAATGACCAAAAAGCTACAACAGTTGCCTATGAGGAAAGGCTGAAATGTTAAGAAAGAATATTACGTTTAAAGGAAGGCAGATTTAGGGAGACAAGATTAAAGGCTATGGACTTGAGTATACTGTATTGAAAACTGATACCCCCCCATATTATTAAAATTTGGAGTTGTTAAATGAATCCAAATGATAGGATATTTAGGTCAAAAGAAATAGTTTCTTTAATAGCATGTAGTTAAACTGGGGGATTCTTCACCAGTAGAGGTAGCAACCCTTCAATTTCAATGGCTTTAAAAAGGAATTAAGAGAGATTAATGGAGGATAAGGCTATCAATGATGTCCATATTACATCTGGTATTAGACACATTATGTGTTATGCCTCTTGGTGCCAGTGATTGGATAACAAAAGTGATAGGGATCTATTGCACTTGTATCCTGTTCATGTAGGAATCCTGATTATCATTTTGGGAACAAAGCGTTGGGCTTGATAGAAATAGGTGTTTGATCTGCTCTAACATGGCTTTTCTTAATTATTCAAGAACCAGGCCTGTCAGTTCTAGCTTGACTCTTGTGAGTGTGGGTATGCATGTGTCACTTTCCCTTTCTTTTGAGATATTCACTCCTCATCCATCTCCAGCATGTAGTCTGACTTTTTGTACCTGTACATGAGTAAAGATGAAGGCTAGGACCTTAGCATGAGTGCAAACAATGAAACTAAGTAGATGTAACTACTGAAGTACCTACCTTGTTGTTTGCTTACAAGGGCATCCAAAGCAGAAATGAACCTTAGGGGATACTGGACACACCTCAGTGCACTGTTTCCTGAAGCATAGCAATTAGAAACTGATGTTCATATTTGTTTGTTGTATGCATATGTTTGCAAAACTGTTTCTGTGTTTGGTTTTCTCATATTCTGGCACAGACATAGTAAACATGTTAGGAAGGAGTATCTGCTAGTCCTGTCCTCCTCCATTAGTTCCACCATCCTTTCCTTGTGAGAGGAAGCAGCTGCAGAAAATAATTTATATTTTGAAAATTTTCACACAGTTGGCAATGATATGAAATACTGGAAAATTCATGGAAAGCAGAAATCCTTTTCTTCAGAATTTTGCCATACACACATGGAACTGTTGATATGTGGGCTAGTACATACCTCTCCTCATATGTTTACTGTACTAATTTGATGTTGGTAATATCTGAATAAACATATGTATGTGTCACACCTAAATGTAATGTGTGGTGGTAAGTGTCTTGGTTCTGTCAACTATGCATTTTTCAAGTATGATTTTTTCGTAATCATGTCTAATCATATCAAATTATAATGACATATTTGCTGTGTATGCTTAGTTTTCTTAGTAGGCCCTTAGCAATTGAAACTTTTCAGGAGATTTATAATCCCTCTTGTTGATTTAGAAGTTGCCATTACAATAGAATGTGTTCATTGTGATAGCTGTTACAAAGGGTGGCAGAGATGAAGACTCTCGAACAGTCCTGTGTCAGACTGCAGTAGATTAAATTCTGCTAAGTACTGTTATGTGCTGAATTAGTTGCTGTTTTATAACTTAGCAGAAAATTGTGCAGTTATATTTCAGTGTCGATTGCATACATTGTTTCCCTGAAAACAAGACAAGGTCTTATATTAATTTTTGCTGAAAAAACACATTAGGGCTTATTTTCAGGGGATGTTTTTTCTCATGTACAACAATCTAAATTTATTCAAATACAGTCATGCAATCTTTTTCTGGTTGCTGCACAATGGTGGAGGTGGGGTTTCACTTAACTGGGGCTTATTTTTGGGGTGGGGCTTATATTACGAGCACCCTGAAAAATCATGCTAGGGCTTATTTTCAGGTTAGGTCTTATTTTAGGGGAAACAGGATAGTAAGATCTTGAATTAACCAGACTTGGGAGAGGGCTTTCATATATGTGGAGTTCCTTTAAAAAAAGGAGTAAAGTAGCACAGATACTGTACATCATGGCTGCTTCTGCAATGAAACAGTTATACAAAGTGTTATTCCTTGTAAGTCAGTGCAGGCAATAGAAAATATCTATTTCATTATTGTTTTGTATTACCCAAAGAGAGTTATTTGCTAGTGTGCAGTACATATTATAGACTGAAGTGTGTAGCACACAAAGAACTGAAACTAGTAACATCTCTAAGATTCTTGATTTGTAGATTATTAGACTCTTTTTCACTAGCAATCTCTATAAAAGGTCATAGGGAAACTTACAGGAGTGGTTTATATATTGTTTCCCTTGTTCTGAACTGAGAAGGCATAGCCTAATTTTTTTTCTAATCCTTACCTAAATCTGGATAATCCCAGTTATGGCTTTCTTACTGTAGAAGCAGATACAGTATTTTAGTTTACCAGAGGAGTGTTCAGTCCAAAATAAAGAAAAACATGCCTTCTTACAGACACTAGGTCATAGGTCAGGGAACAGGGGTAAATTACCCCAAATGGGGTAAAAGTGAAAATCCTGGGGGTAATGAGCAGGGTGCTACCCTCCTCCCTCCCACCCAACCCCACCCTCTGCAGCCAAACCTCAAATTGTAAGCCACCTCTCCCTGTTACTTCCTTGGTTGCAACAGGGCACTTGTAAATACTCCATTAGTTCAGAGGTCGGAGATAAGCCTGCTTGATTGGTTACAGCTGTGGATTAGCCCCAGGCAATCAATCAATCAATCCTGGTCTTCTGAATGACTGCTTCCTCTGGAAATGACTGTAAAGAAGCAGGAGGAGGGAAAGGATCAAGGAGCAAGCAAGGGAAGGAGGGAAGAAAGGTGTGAGAAACCGAGGACTTCATCAAGCTTATTTAAATGTATATAGGGAAATGGAGGGAGGGAGGAAATGGAGGGAGGGTGGGTGGATTTATGTGTGTGTGTATGGGAGGGAGGGAGGGAGAGAGAGAGTGAGTGAGTGAGAGAGAGAGACTGACTCAAAACTATGAAAAAGAACAGGCAAAAAAAAGAGAAACCTTTAATTAAGGTGGGGGGAAAGGGTGGCTTTTTAAGGTGCTGTCTAGGTTTATCATTGCTTCCCTCCCAAGAAGCAGGCATCTTTGAATTTCATGGCTGCTGTCACCCTCTGCAGTGATCATGGAGCCCAAGAAAGGGTAATTGCTTAGATACTATCTTTTTAAAAAAGGAACATCAGAGTGGATTTAAATAGATCTTTAAAAAGTCTTTGATTTTTATCCATCTTGAGTAACATGCTTTGCTGATGGAAGTGATCCCTGTAAGAAATTAATCTATAGAATAAAGCATTTTTCCTGTTCTTTCAGAGTTATTTTAATTTTCTGCTCAACATCAGAGATTCTTTATTCAGACAAGTAAGCCATTTATTTCTAGGAGTAATATCTAAAAGGTAGACTGTAGCTCAGACAGTAGACGTAAGTGTTATTGAATCAGGCTCATCCCTGGTGGGGTCTGTCATTTTTTAAATGGCTAAAGTGGATTAGCATTTTCTTCTTTCCCTTTTGTTTATTTTAAAAGAGAGTGATTTGATGTGATTTGGATTTTTCCCTCTCCCATGAAAATGCTGTCTTGACATGACAAGTTGAAAATTTTGACAGTTGCCTCACTAGAAGGGTTGCATAACATGTCCTATTGATGTATTTCACAGAGGTTGTAAGCAATCTCTGTTTTTAGTTTTTAAAATGTGAAGCTGTGTATAGGGGTTATGAGATGAGATTTGTTTACAGTGTGCTAAACATGGTAAAGAATCACACCATCTCTTACATACTGCTTTGAACCCACCTAGAGTGCCTTGACTGACAGTAGTGAGCTCTACTAACCTCTGGAATGATAGAGTAAACACTGAGGCATGCTTTCATTTTTTTTTTTTTTACTTCTGCAGAAAGAGAGAAGCATTCTCTTTTAGTTCTAGAGATCTCTGTCCTGTTCATAGATCCATCCTCACTCATCAGCAGTCCTTTTTAACTGTCTGTGTATTCAGTACCTGAGCATCAACTTAGACAAAACAAGCAGCTTTCCATTTAGAAACTGCTAGCACATTACTGTTCTAGTGACAGGATAGCCCAGAGCTTTCTGCCTGAACAATTAGATTTGCAAATGAAGCTCATATTTAACTCCCATTGACCATTTGCAAAACAAGAAAAGCCACTTTGGAAGATGTGAGAAGCAAGAAAGGTTTGTGGTATGACATACACATGTTTTTCAGCACTTAATTCTTACTTCCAGTGTCATATTAAGTGTTGCCTATATTGAGATTAAAAATGATGGCAGTATCAAGGGTGAATTATGAAGATCCCAGTTCTAGTTTCACTTCTCTATGGATTTACTAGATGTACCTGAGCAAGTCATTTTTTAATTCCAAACTCCTCCATTTCTCTCTTTCCTGCTTAATGTGGGATAACAGTATGGACAAGTCTTAGAATTTTTGCAAGGATAATACACATGACACTTTGTAAATACTGTATTTAAAAGTGCTTCAACATAAATTGCTAATGATCAACTTGCTAAACGCTACTAACAGTTTAAAGATATGCATTTTGCTCTTTAACTGTTACACAAATCTTCTGAATTGTTGCTAATCAGTTAAACATTTTCCTTTTATATCTAAACATAGATTTCTGTATGCAGTCAAATTATGAAATATAAATCCATAATATCTCCTGCGTTGTAAGTGCAGAATTTTGAAGTAAACGTTAGCATACAGTTGGACATTATGAAACTTTTGCTTGAGCTGTTGATCTCTCCTTTCTGCCATTTACTGGAAATGGAATGTTATCACCAGCATTGGCAGACTGCTTTGAAATGTGTGAACAAATAAGATTCACCACACCCACATGATGTTAGCATTGCAGTTAGAGTGCATATAAAAAAGTAGTATAGTAGAAAAATTTGAAGTCAGATTTGCAATGCAGTTAGTCTGAAGTTGAAGTAACTATCCCCCCCTCCTCTCTCTCTCTCTCTCTCTCTCTCTCTCTCTCTCTCTCTCTGTGTGTGTTTTTAAGCTTTATTGCATCCATTGTTCAGGCTGCATTTCAATTGAAATGAACTTTTATTTTAGAGCAGTTAAGGGGTCTAAAGTTTTGGTGCCTTCATTAAAAAGGTGTTGCATTCAAATACATATCAATTATATATTCCCTCATGTTAAGCAGCATACTGGTAGAATACTAGAATTTGGGGGTGAGAGTGGGGGAACATCAACGTCCTCAATTCAATAGTTGCTACTTATACCTTCCTTTCTGGTAAAATTATCATTAGGGATTGAATTTCCAGACTTCTAGCACTTTCAATCCAAATAGTTGCCCGAAATTCCCAAGGTGGACTTCTGTGTCTGGGAGAGTAAAGGAAGAAGGCAAAAGAGATATTTTTCTCCCTCTGTTGTCTGTTTCATTCCATGTGCTTGGATGGAAGAAGAAAGGATTTCCCCCTCTGTTCCACTTGTTGGCAGTTGCCCAAGTACACAATGGGGAGCACAGTGTCTCTGTCCATTAAATTCCATAGGGGGAAGCTGTCACACCCCTTTTGCCGGATACTGAAGTCAAGCCTTCCTTTGTCTTGTCACCTAACTGTTGAGGTAATTAATGGTCTGTTTAAATCACCACTGCAATAAATGTATTTTCTTTAATACCTGAAAATAAGACAGGGTCTTATATTAATTTTTGCGCCAAAAAAAATTAGGGATTATTTTCAGGGGATGAATTTTTTTCCCATGTACGACAATCTACATTTATTCAAACACAGTTATGTCATCTTCTTCTGGTTGCTGCACAGCGGTGGAGGATGGGCTTTCACTTAACTAGGTCTTATTTTGGGGGTAGGGCTTATATTATGAGCATCCTAAAATCATTCTAGGGCTTATTTCAGGTTAGGTCTTATTTTCAGGAAAACAGGGTAGCTTCAAAATATCATGACTAAAAAGTTCATACACTGACATGATGGTTGCCAAGCTGCGCCCCCCCCCCCCAATTTAAAACAGACCTTAACCATTTTAACTTAACAGAATGGACATGAACAATAACTGGATTATACAACTGAATATTCCATTCTTGCAAAAACCCCTCTCCCTGCTAACATTCTGCAAGTTCAACTTAACAAAACTCTCTGCAGGCAATGATAACTCCTCACAGTTCATCAGCTCACCTAGATAAATAGAACTTAAATGAACATTCTTTTAAGTCTTTCAAAGGCTCTAATAAACTGGACATATTTTGAGGGAAAACTTCCTTTCCTTTAAATACAGTAAATGAAGGCATATATTCACAATGCCCAATAAAATACAATCATTTGTATGTGATGCTAGCACCAAATGCAGCAACAACAAAGATTGTAGCCTCTATTATAGGAATACCACTGACACAATGGAGGAGGTGAGCAGTAAGTGAGTTCATTTATGCAAGGAAATTTTCTGTTCCATGTGAAACAGAGGTGAGGAACTAGCAACCCTCCAGATTCAATTGAACTACAACTCCCATCATGCCCACCTTTGGCTATGCTGACTGGGCTTTATGGGAAATGGAGTCAAATAACCCACACTGAGGGCCACATTTTTCACAGCCTTTATTTCAAATAGGTGTTGGATCAAGCCAAATGAATAATAATAATAATAATAATAATAATAATAATAATAATAATAATAATAATAATAATAATAATAATAATAATAATAATAATAATAATAATAATAATAATAATAATAAATTTATTGTCATTGTAAGTATATACACAGTATACCCATACAACGAAATTCACAGACACCCAGAGACCAGACCAGACACATGCACACACATAAAATTCCCCAAACACTCCTCACCCACTAAAAGTCCCCCACTAAAAATACAAACATCTACACCGCAGGCTGTATGGCTCTCCAATGCACACTGTGACATGAAATTTTGCTGCTAGTTTTGAGAAGAAGCTGCTTTTCACAATAAATTTAAACATATACCAAAAGCACATCAGAAAATATTACAATTGCTAGAAAAGTCCATGAAATGGAATATGCCAGTCTTTTCCAAAGTGTGCACTGTGATGCTTGGATGCACCCCCAAGCCTCATGAGGCCACTATGGGAAAGGGAAGGGCAGTCTCTAACCCCTTCCCAGCTGCAGCTCCTCCACAGTGCCTGACAGTTCTGATCCTGGCCACCTCCCCGCACTGTGTTGCTCTCACCTTGGCTGGGGTTGCTCGTGCTGGTGCTACACTGGCTGCTCACTTCTGGGGGAGATGGGCTGTCTCACAGCTGCCTACAAAGCTGCCTGTCTCTGACCCCCTGGAAAGCAGGGCTGGTGGGAGGAAGGCACCACACACACACACACACACACACACACACACACACACACACACACACACACACACACACACACACACACACACACACACACACACACACACACACACACACACACACACACACACACACACACACACACACACACACACACACACACACACACACACACACCACCCCCCCACCCCACCCCCCCACAAACACTGTTGCCGTCCTCACAACAGGTGGCTCAGGCCAGCTCCACACCCCTCCACCTGCCTTCCACATCAGGCAAAGGGGCCAAGCTACCAAGAGTGGAGATGGGTAGGGGTGAAAGCCGTCCTTTCGGGCTCTGCCTCCTTGCAGGGTGCCATTGCCCACCTGCCTGAGACTGAAGGCCCAAGTGAGCGGACTGGGAGCCAAACCGGGGGAAGAGTATGAACCATACACAAGGAAAGGGCACCCCATGTCTAGGATTGGGGAGGAAAAGGAGCTATGAGTTGAAAAAGTTTGGGAACCACTTGTATATGGAAATAATGGCCAGAATAATTATAGGCATAAACCCCGGCCCGGGGTTCAGTTAAAGGTATCTGGCTCAAGGGTGACTCAGTCATCTATCCTTCCAAGGTCAGTAAAATACTGTAAGTACCCAGCTCATGGAGGGGCAATGTGTAGCCAGCATAATTAATTTGTAAACCACCTAGAGAGTGCTTTAAGTGTTATGGGACAGTATATAAGTAGCACGTTTTGCTTTTTTAGGCATATAAGAGGATGATGTGGTGCGGAACTGGTAGAAGGCAGGTAAGTTTGGGACCATCTTTTCCTAAGCAAAACCACTGATATGGGCCTCATATCCATACTGCTGCTTAAAGCACAGTTAGTGATGGTAACTGAGACATCATTTTTATGCTAGATTTGCTATGTGGAATCCCCTGATTCAAGAGACTGCATCACTGTTATTTCTATTTTGTGTTCTCCTGACATTTCAAAACACTTTTAAACTTGTAGTTCTGTTGTTTAATTTTGTATTGGTAACTGTATTCTCCTCCCTTTTTTGGCAGTCTTCTGAATGGCAGAACTATGGTTTTTAAACTCTTTCCCTGGATTTTTACATTTTTTTCATGTTATAGGCTATTCCTTGAGAGGGATAAACTACTCCTTGAGAGGGGTATTCTAGGATATAATTTTCTTACAAAAATAAAAATGTCTTTTTGCAGTCCATAAAGCTTTCATGGATTGCTGACAACTTTTGAATGACACTAGAGAAAATATTTTATTAAATTCCCCTAGACCAGTGGTTGAGACTGATGAGATTCTTAAGTGTAAGGGCAGTAAAATGCCTACAAAATTTGCAGGACTGAACCAAATGGACTTTCCCTAGGCAAAATAAGCAGGTATCATGCTTGTCGGACGGAGGAATTTTCTTGCCCCATATAACACACATTTTCATTTAAGGCAGAGAGGCCAAAAACACCAGTAAAGGATGACAGCAGAGCCATGGGGGGAGTGTGAGGTAACCTCCCCCTCTTTTAGGTAGAGAAGAGAGAAGGAAGGATAAGGGAAAAAAAGGAAAAGAAAGCAGAAGACTTGTGGTAAGAAGGAAAGCAAGAGAAGCGAGGCTCCAGAGCAGTCCTTCAAATGCTGTTGCAGTGGCGGACAAAAAAGAATTTAGGAAAGTGGTGCCCCACTTGTGTGGTATAGGCTGAGGCACTTTCATTTTTGAGGCTCTGAAACTTTCCAAAGCAGTGTTGCGCAAGCACGCACACCCATTCTGTATGCATACATGGACACCACAAAAAATAATGAAACATGAGGTTTCTAAATCATGTTCTTCCCTTGCAGAAAGCAATCCATTCCAAGGATTAGACTGGTGCTGGCCATAAATAAGATTATCCTTTGCATGGGTAGACTATATGGTTCATGGGTCTCCCCTACAAAGAAGAGGGGAAATCTAGCATACAGAGTGGCTGTAATAGCTGGCAATAAGAAATATTGTAATATCGCCAAGAAAACATATAGAGGCACATTGTTCTTTATCTTAATGGGTGGGCAAGGAGAGACTCACAAATAAAGCAAAGCATTAAAGCAGTGGTCCCCAACCTTTTCTCAACTGCGGACCAGTTGGGTGTGTGTTTAGAAGGATTCTTGTCAGTGGTTTTGCCATGTTTACATTCTAGAGATCAACAGAATCACCTGCCAAGGTGATAGGGAACTCTCAAAGAGCTATCAGGAAACCATTGAGATCCATCGGCCTTTTGGGATGGACCATCTTAGTCCATCCGTCATTTCTGCGAAGGCTCTTGAGTTCTCATGCATCTGAACACCACCACATAATGGTCTGTCCATGACAACCAAACTGCAGAGAGTTCCTCCACACCCAGATCACCAGCATCTAATCCGGTAAAGAAAACCAGGTCTGAAGTGTGCCCTGCAGCATGAGTGTGGGCAGATCATAATTGACCAGATAGGCGGGATATAAATAAAATGAATGAATAAATAAATAGTACCATTTGGGATAGGCTTATGGTTGGCATGGAAGTCACACAGTCCTGAGATACAGGAGTCGTGTCTCAGAGCTACCTCAGCATGGATCTTGAAGTCTCCCTAACAACGAGAATGGTCTCTCTAGCAGTTCTCAATGCCCATCTGGGTTTCTATGGGAGAATATGTTTCAGATAGTCTGGACCTTAGACTTGTAAGTATTTTGAGTTGTGCCTAGAAACAACTGGATAGCCAGTGAAACAGCTGTAGAAAGGTAGCTGTAAGTGGTATCTTACACTTACTTCGGTCTGTTGAAATGTTCAGCATATCATCTGGTCCAGAGTTGATGCCTGAGTTTCCAGTGCTGAGGCCTGAAAATGAGTATACTTGGTCCTTTTCCTCATTAGGTTGAACAGGGACCTATTGAGAGGTTACATCCAGGAAGTGGCAGAGTGCTCATTGGTGCAAGTTACTATGATGACTTCTAAAGAAATTTGTCCTGAGCAAAGAAGGTTTTAATAGTCTTTGTTCTGTTCCTAATGCTTTTGTTATTGGGCAAAGTGCTTGGCTGGATGGCTGAGGCAGTTACTAGATTGTATGCTATCATCATATGATGCCAGACCTACTGACTCTGAATCCATTTCCAGGTACTGTTTTTGACTTTTACTATCCTTCACACATGAAGACACAGGGACTTGAAGAACTGTCAGTCTGAATGTGTAGATTGCATATATTAAAGTCTTCAGCAGGATTTGGGTGGCTTCCAGCAGGAAAACAATGACAACACAATTGTGACAAGCTCTCCCCAGAGAGGCTTGTCTGGCACCTACGTTAGATGCTTTCTTAACCCCTAGAGGCTACAGCTCTCAGGATGGCCCAGCTAGCAAGTTTGATATATATATGTTTGTATATATGTTTGGTTTCTGGCAAATACACTTGACATGGAATGAGTGAGTCTTTTAAAATTAAAGATTTTCTTACAGTTAAAAGTAGCTATAACAGACAGAGTAACAGGATTTGCAGTAGCTGTCCAAAGATTGTAAAGAGTTGTATTGTTAATTGAAAGAACTGAATTTCTCAAAATTGTGTATATTTTAACTTGTTTTTACTGTTTTTTAACCTAGTATCCTATGACTGTATGAATTTGTATTGTTTTATTAGTATTATGTTTTAACCTAATACTCTGCAGGTGTACACAATTCTATTTCTGTTTGTAATACTGGTTCTGCTTGATTGACCAAAGAAATTAAGTCAACAATATATACAGGGTTTTGTGTGTGTTTTTAAACAGTTTGAATCAGCTCCCTTTTAAACTATACCTTTAGTTCTACTTCCCTGAAAGCTGCCAGGTTCTTTTCATTAGATTTCAAATAATATAATGATATGATTACAATATATAATCATTTATGAAAGTTTAAACTAAGGCAGATGAAGACTAATGTAAACTAATTTTAAAATCTGTTACGTAATCCATCTACAGTGGTGCCTTACTTAGCGATCGCTCCGTTGAGTGACGAAATCGCTTAGCGACTGAGTTTAAGCAATCGCAAAAGCGATTGCTTAGCGATGGTCCCTATGGGGAAAATTCGCTTTGCGATGATTGCAGGGAAGTGTTCATTGCAAAGCCCCCATTTTCGGCCAGCTGATCGGCGGTTTCAAAATGGCCCCCCGCTGTGTGTCTTTGCTTTAGAGGCACCAAAAATGGCCGTCCCTATGGAGGATCTTCGCTTTAAGGTTAGTGTAGAAGCCTATGGGAATGCATTAATGGTGTTTTAATGCATTTCTATGGGCATTTTAATTCCGTTTAGCGATGAAATCGCTTAGCAACATTTTTTCCTGCACGGATTAACGTCGCTAAGCAAGGCACCACTGTATAATCTCAATAATTTGTCTGTCCAGCTACCAATATCTTAGCCCTTGATCAGGCTGGAAAGAGATACATTTTTCCCACACTGTGATTTTAAGGAAACTACTTGGAGCATGTTTAGGATAGCTGGAAACTTATATGCTGATTCAGGGGAAATGATGGAAGTAAGTTGTTTTCAGTTGAGATCAGTGACATGTCTTCTGACTACACAGGCATAGTAGTGCTCTCTCTCTTGAGAGAGAGAAAAACCAATGAGTTGCTTTTTGTGATTCATTTTTGCTGTTCTTCAGGTTTAAATATAATGTATTCTTCTTTTGCATTAGGATAGGACAGATGAGCAAGTGGATAGTAGTTAAGATCACTTTGGAATAATCTTAAATTAGACCTTGAGATTCAAAAGTATGCATGGCCATAAAATTCCATGCTTATGTGTCTCTAGTATCTTGATGACTTAGGACAGAATCAGGCATGTCTGCTGTTCAATCTTACTGTGCTTATATTCTTGCCAGGATGAATATGAAGCAATCACCCAACAGCCCTTGGTCCTCTAACAGTGGCAGGACTATTCTTCCATTCACTCTACTTAGATATTTTGTATAATTATTCTGTATCTTTTTGGATACTGTATGCTTAAGCCATTGGCAATGGAAAAAATTGTGTTATTGGCAATTGTTTCCAGTGAAACAACTTTCCATGCAATGTTTGCATTCCTGTAGTCTGTGGTATAAGAAAACATAATGTAATAAAAATTTCCAGTAATTTCTAGAAAGATCCTTTTCCAACTTAGAAACCCTTTAATGGTTTCTCATGCATTACCATGCAACCTCACATTTCCTGTTGACATTTGCTGGTTTGTGTTATTATAACACATTCCGTAGAAGGAATGGAGTAGCCCTCATAGTCAACAAAAGAGTGGGAAAAGCCGTAATGGGATATAATCTCAAAAATGACAGAATGATGTCAATACGTATCCAAGGCAGACCTTTCAACATCACAATAATCCAAGTTTATGCACCAACCTCCATTGCCGAGGAGACTGAAATTGAACAATTTTACGATGATTTACAACACCTTCTAGAACTGACACCGAAGAAGGATGTTCTTCTCATTCTGGGGGACTGGAATGCTAAGGTAGGGAGTCAAGAGATAAAAGGAACAACAGGGAAGTTTGGCCTTGGAGCAGGGCAAAGGCTAATAGAGTTTTGTCAAGAGAACAAGCTGGTCATCACAAACACCCTTTTCCAACAACACAAGAGGCGACTCTACACATGGAAATCACCAGATGGGCAATATCGAAGATGGAGAAGCTCTATACAGTCAGCAAAAACAAGACCTGGAGCTGATTGTGGCTCTGATCATCAGCTTCTCATAGCAAAATTCAAACTTAAACTGAAGAGAGTAGGAAAAACCACTGGGCCACTCAGGTATAATCTAAACCAAATCCCTTACGAATACACAGTAGAAGTGAAGAACAGATTTAAGGAACTCGATTTGGTGGACAGAGTGCCTGAAGAACTTTGGATAGAGGCTCGTAACATTGTACAGGAGGCAGCAACAAAAACCATCCCAAAGAAAAGGAAATGCAAGAAAGCAAAGTGGCTGTCCAACGAGGCCTTACAAATAGCAGAAAAGAGAAGGGAAACAAAATGCAGGGGAGATAGGGAAAGTTACAGAAAATTGAATGCAGACTTCCAAAGAATAGCAAGGAGAGACAAGAGGGCCTTCTTAAATGAACAATGCAAAGAAATAGAGGAAAATAACAGAAAAGGAAAAACCAGAGATCTGTTCAGGAAAATTGGAGATATTAGAGGAAAATTTTGTGCAAAGATGGACATGATAAAAGACAAAAATGGAAGGGACCTCACAAAAGCAGAAGACATCAAGAAGAGGTGGCAAGAATACACAGAGGAATTATATCAGAAAGTTTTGGATATCCCGGACAACCCAGACAATATAGTTGCTGACCTAGAGCCAGACATCCTGGAGAGTGAGGTCAAGTGGGCCTTAGAAAGCCTGGCTAACAACAAGGCCAGTGGAGGTGATGGCATTCCAGTTGAACTATTTAAAATCTTAAAGGATGATGCTGTTAAGGTGCTACATTCAATATGCCAACAAGTTTGGAAAACTCAACAGTGTCCAGAGGACTGGAAAAGATCAGTCTACATCCCGATACCAAAGAAGGGCAGTGCCAAAGAATGCTCCAACTACCGGACAATTGCACTCATCTCACACGCCAGCAAGGTTATGCTCAAAATCATACAAGATAGGCTTCAGCAGTATGTGGACCGAGAACTCCCAGAAGTACAAGCGGGATTCCGAAGGGGCAGAGGAACTCGAGACCAAATTGCCAACATGCGCTGGATTATGGAGAAAGCCAGAGAGTTCCAGAAAAACATCTACTTCTGCTTCATTGACTATGCAAAAGCCTTTGACTGTGTGGACCACAGCAAACTATGGCAAGTTCTTAAAGAAATGGGAGTGCCTGACCACCTTATCCATCTCTTGAGAAACCTATATGTGGGACAGGAAGCAACAGTTAGAACTGGATATGGAACAACGGATTGGTTGAAAATTGGGAAAGGAGTACGACAAGGCTGTATATTGTCACCCTGCTTATTTAACTTATATGCAGAATACATCATGCGGAAGGCTGGACTGGAGGAATCCCAAGCTGGAATTAAGATTGCAGGAAGAAATATCAACAACCTCCGATATGCAGACGATACCACTCTGATGGCGGAAAGTGAGGAGGAACTAAAGAACCTTGTAATGAGGGTGAAAGACGAGAGTGCAAAAAATGGTCTGAAACTCAACATCAAAAAAACTAAGATCATGGCCAGTGGTCCCATCACCTCCTGGGAAATAGAAGGGGAAGATATGGAGGCAGTGACAGATTTTACTTTCTTGGACTCCATGATCACTGCAGATGGAGACAGCAGCCACGAAATTAAAAGACGCCTGCTTCTTGGGAGGAAAGCGATGACAAACCTTGACAGCATCTTAAAAAGCAGAGACATCACCTTGCCAACAAAAGTCCGAATTGTCAAAGCTATGGTTTTTCCTGTTGTGATGTATGGAAATGAGAGCTTTACCATAAAGAAAGCTGACCGCCGAAGAATTGATGCCTTTGAATTGTGGTGCTGGAGGAGACTCTTGAGAGTTCCCTGGACTGCAAAGAGAACAAACCTATCAATTCTAAAGGAAATCAACCCCGAGTGCTCATTGGAAGGACAGATCCTGAAGCTGAGGCTCCAGTACTTTGGCCATCTCATGAGAAGAGAAGACTCCTTGGAAAAGACTTTGATGTTGGGAAAGTGTGAAGGCAAGAGGAGAAGGGGACGACCGAGGATGAGATGGTTGGACAGTGTCATCGAAGCAACCAACATGAATTTGACACAACTCCGGGAGGCGGTGGAAGATAGGAGGGCCTGGCGTGCTCTGGTCCATGGGGTCACGAAGAGTCGGACATGACTAAACGACTGAACAAGTTATTATAACATAAGTTTAGGACTTGTACTAGAGGTACTTCCTGTAAGTATTCTAATAGTTGTGAGAGGATTCCCCCCCTCTCACGCAAGACAATATCTGTCTATGCATGTATACCAAGAAGTATACCCTGTATACACTGTATACACTGTTGATTTCAGTGGGGTTTACTTTCAGGAGAATGTATATAGGATTGCAATAGTTAGGTAAAAGCTGTGAACAATATGAACAGAGAGATTGTGATAGCATATGCGAAATTGCTGTATAATATGTTACCTGTGTGTGCTAGGGACTTTGGCACATAGTTCATAATATGACGTACTTTGTTGGCAGCTTTTATTAATTTATCACTTTTAGAGAATTGAAACTTGCTGATAAGTAACTACAGCAAAAGGTTATGCGAAATTCAGACTAAGGTATATGAAATATGCCTATCTCCAGAAATGTGGTAGCTAGTTAAAGTACATTGCACAGAGAGTAAATATAGGAAGGTATTCATTTTGAAGGGGAAAATGCTAAATCAAGGAGATTGTTTTAAATTTTCTTGCAATAATTTCAGTAGTCTTAGATTTATCCACTCACACACTTTATGTTTCAATTTAAATGTGCTATTATTGTTCTCATACATTAGATACGATGTATATAATGCTCTTAGATATTAACTCTTATGTTAACCTAGCTTTTCAGAATGAATGGGAAATATTTTTGCAAATATTTTTACCAGATGATTCTGAATAATAAAGAGAAATAGATTGTCATAAATATTTTTAAAAAGTAAATTAAAAGGTATAAATTGAAATTGGTATTAAAACTTTGTTGAAAATACAATGTTGTCATCCCTGTGTTATTAGCTTGCACATATTTTAGAAATGTAAGAAAATCAAAAATTTTAGTATGTGGTATTATATATTAGATTTTATATCCTACATGTCTCCTTAAAATGAGACTAAAAGATAGTATATTTTAAATAAACTCTGTGGTATAAACCTTGATGAATCCTAGTGAGATACAGTCATGGCCCAAAATATTGGCATCCTTGCAATTCTGTCAGAAAATGCAACCCTTCTCTCAGAAAATTGTTGCAGTTGCAAATGTTTTTGGTCCTCACATGTTCATTTCTTTGGTTTGTATTGGAACAACACAAAAACAGAGAAGAGAAGTCAAATCTGATACAGTCCCACACAGAAACCCCAAAATGCACTGGCCAAAATTGCATTTTGCTTTACATATTGCATTATTGGATACTTCTTATTTCTTTTGTTTAGTGCTCATTTAATGTATCTTTTAGCCCAATACTTAAATTGTACTAATACAGAAATATAAGAAATTGTATACAATATTTTGATAAAACTGATTTACTTCAGATTCAGAAAGATACAAAAATATGGTGGAATTCCATTGTTTGTTATTACTGTTGCTATTGTTTTTGTTATCATCATCATCAAAATTATTCGTGTCACATTTCTCCCCATAGGAGGCAGCTCACAATGGATAAAATAAGAAATTTAAAAACACTGTATAATTATCACATTTTAAAAAACAATTATACATTATGATTTTGAAAGTCAAGTATAAAATCAATTAGTAACATTTTAAAAACCAGCACTCCTGAGATAACGTACTGCGTAAAGGTCTGCCTGATGAGTAAGGTGTTTGCCTGACAATGGAAGGACAAGACAGAGGGGTGAACCTGACTTCTTGGGGCAGTGCATTCCAAAGCCTTGGAGCAGCCACTGAGAAGGCCCTGTCTTGTGTTCTTGCCAAGTGAGCTTGGGAAGGTGGTGGACCCAAGGAAAGGGTGCCCCCAGAAGAACCTCTGGAGCTGAGGCGCCACAGCACTCTCCAAGAACTTGCTCAAAAATGGAATATTGGAGACTGGCTGATAACTATCCATTACAGTGGGGTTCACGGAGGATGTTTTTAACAAAGGTCTTACTACTAAGACATTCTGGTACCTTACCTTGTTGCAAGGAGGCTTTCACACTCCTCTTACCTACTCTGCCAGTCCCACTGTGGCTGCTTTTATGAGCCAGGAAGGACAAATGTTAAGTATACATATGGTGGCTATTACCTCTCTGGAAATCTTGTTCACACAGTCAAGTTGCAGCAGCTGAAACATATGCATTATAACCAGACAAGCAGGGGCCAAAGTTACATCAACAGGACCTGCATCAACTTACACCATCTAAGTCAGAGATGCTCTGGGTTGGAAGGCAGATGAGGGAATAGGGATACTACCTGTGCTGGATGGAGTTACACTCTTTCTGAAAACTCAGGTCTGAAGCTTGGGTGTACTCCTGGATTCATCCCTAAGCTTGGTCATTACCTATAAAGCGGTATGCAGCTTGGGTCCAGGCTGCCTGAAGGTCTGTATCTCCCTTGACAATTATGATCAGTAGAGAAGGCCTTCTGCTCAGTCCCATAGCCAGCACAAGCACAGCTCATGGGGAGACGGAAGAGGGCGTTCTCTGTGGCAGCTCCCAGGCTATAGAACGCTCTCCCTCAGGAGATCAGGATGGCCGCTTCCCTGTTATCCTTCTGAAAAAAAGACCCATTTCTTCAGGCAAGTTTTTAACAGTTATAACGGAATTCCTGACCCCATTTTAGCAGATAATTTAAATCTTTTTTATGTTTTTATGTTTTAATCTTTTAATTGTATTTTAAATCATATATTATTTAATTTATCTTTTAATATTTAACTAATTGTGTTTTTAAATTGTGTGAATTTTAATGTTGTGAGCTGCTTTGGGTCCCTTGTTGGGAAAGATACGGCATATAAATAAAACTAATAAATAATAATAATAAGTCAGAGTGGATCCAGGCAACGTCCTCTGCAAAACACTGTGCAAAATGTAACAGGCCCTTGACAGCCTGAAAGAACTCTGATGGAAGACTGTGCAGATGCAGTAGTAGCAAAGAAAAATAACTTGGTTGTCACTACTGCCACAAAGTAGGTCTTCCAGTGAGCTCCACTGGTTCTTAACCTTGGGTTACTCAGGAGTTTTGGACTGCAACTCCCAGAAGCCTTCACCACCAACTGTGCTGGCTGGGGTTTCTGGGAGTTGCAGTTCAAAAACATCCGAGTAACAAAGGTTAAGAACCACTGGTCTAGCCCATGTTCAGTCATCTGCTCCAAGTTTTCTGCCATTGTTGCTCAATGGATCATAGTTTTTTTACACTTCTTAAAGAACTGTTTTGTGCTAGTGAAAATCAGAACAGTGTATCAAAATAGATGAATACAGTATTTTATCAAAATAGAACGAGCCATCTGGCCAATGTTTCAACAACAGGTTTAAGAAGAAATGTGTAAGAGATGTGCAGTGTTGAGAGACCATTTTCATAGTTTCCAAATGCCTGCCTGCCTGCCTGCCTACCTAATCTAGTGATCAAGTTGAGAAATCAACTGAAGGGTCAGCTATGTTGACTGTTAACCTTGCAATTTGTTGGCATGGAAGGAATGTAAATTGGTGCTACATATGTAAAGCTTAGTGCAGTCAAGTCAATGGCAAACTATCTTTTTTTGTACAGCTGGCAGATGTGATGTAATTTTACACTGATTCATTGGCACGGCTTTTCTCAACTTTTTGCCCTATGTGATCACCTGCTCAGATGCAAAGGGGCACTCACATAGCCTGTTGTCTCCAAACTGTTTTTTCCCCTTTTAATAGTTTCCAAAATCAGTGCTGATTCAGATAAGTGCTGTCATGGGGGAGGGGGGAGGGGCTGAAGAGAACTAGCGGTCCTGGCAGCAGTTCTCATTTGGCACCTTGTCAGATCAAAGGCAGCTTGTGCTGTTGGAACACTTTGCAAACAGAACATTTACAGCTTTCTCTATTGTCTGGTTAGCTACAATGGTTTCATAGGGACCTGAAAAACTGTGGATCAAAGTGTTTTTCTCCTATTGCAGTTACACCCTGAGAGTTTAAAAAGTAGGAAATTTTGTATTTCTATAAAAATTTGAATTTGGGATAATCTTAATGTTTATGTAACATTTAAGGTTTAATTTGACAAAATATAGATATACTTTTCTATAAGATTATTTGGAAAAAAGGTTGGGGATAATTTTTGACTTAAGGGGATTGAAAGGATGATGAAAAATTGGAGATTTGCTTCAAAGCTCCAGTGATCTAGTTTTCATTTATTTTTTTAAACCTGTTAAAATAAGCACAGGTGATAGTAAAACAAAAAGAAGTATGTTCACTTGCTACTGAATATGTTAATTTCCCATCATATTCCAAAAACTTTCAAGTTTCTCTCCCTCCGCAATTGCTCCTTCCTGTTTGAAACAGTGGAAGAGAGAAACCTGCCGTTTCCCATCTCCTCTATACTTTTAGATGACTGAGCAGATAAGCTTAGTTTCACTTTGTGCAAAATTCATCTGTTCATTCATTCATCCATCCATCAATCTGTTTTTTTATATCCCATTTTAGTAGCAAAATGAATCAATCATAGCAAGAATGATCGGAGATTAGCCCCTTGCCTTCAAGTTTTCAGGTGAACAATGGAGTAAAGTCTCTGAAGGCATATGCTAGTTGAAACTTCTTGATATTAAAGATGTTACCTGACTATTGTTTTTGCTGCAGCAGATCTGCAGACTAACTCAACTAGTCCCTCCTGAAACTCCTCTTCAGTGTTCCCTCCAGTTTTACAGAAAATCTGGAAGAGGAGCTGACTCCTTTTGCTGACCTGCTCTGATGGCTTGGATTTGTGAAGCCTTGGCAATTATGTTGTGACAACAAACTGTTAATATTTAAGACTGGTCTCTGCACCTTCAAGCCTAATTTCTAATGTCTCTTTTGATTTGTATCATACTGGTAAAGGTACTTGCTTTATGTAAGCATTTGCTGAAATCTATTCCATAGCAAAGTACATTGAAGTCTTGTTGACATCAAATATTCAATCTTGTAGCTGTGCTGAAGCTGGTTTTGGGAGCCAGGAGAGTTGAAAAGTTCACTCTTCTGAACACCTGGTGGTGTTAGTTTGTTTATTTTTAAAGTTTATCAATGTCTTCTGAAGGATTGTGCTTGCTCCTGTAAAATGATAGTGTGATCTACAGTCCATACACGTTCTGTCTTGATGTGACATGCTTTGCTTTATTTTTATTTGCAGGTCAACGGTGTTAAGAGGAAAAAGGCTACTGCAAAAGTAACAGCCAGGTAATAAGTAGAATGTTTCTTGTTCATGTTGGATTATTGTAAACCGTAGCATTATTAAATGTTCTTAGTATTTCTAAGTCTGAATGATTGAAATCCTGTTGCCACAGAAAGAGGACTTAACTCACTAAATCCCTGTTGATTCAGTGGCTCTATTCTAGTATGATATATGGTGCTAAACAACAGGATTTAGACCACTAGAATCAGAGTGATAGTATTAGGTGATAAAGCCAATGGTCCAGCCAGAAATTCTGGTCCTCTTAGGCAAATGTTCCTTGACATTGGATCTGTTGCAAGTGTGGCAAATAATGCTAAAGACTTTGCAAAACAACACAGTGTGTCCAAATCCCCATTTACAATGTGCCACCTTGAGATATCATAAATTATTGAATCGGAATATCTGTGGTTCCTGAACTTCAGTATGTGATTAAAACATTAAATTTAAGTATATTTTAAAAAGCCTTTAAAATGTTCCAAAATTTTTTACTTGCTGTGCCTGACATTACCTGCTCAAGGCCCCGCTCTATATCTACTTTGCCACACTACTCCCCTTTTCTGTCCTGGGGTGGGTGAGCCCAGGGAGGCCTTAGATGTGGTGAAGGCTATGGAACCTGACTGGAACCCTGTTACTCTCACACATTACTGTCTATTCAGATTTGTCAGTGCTTCCAGGCCAGGTAGTTCAAATCATAATCCACAAGGCTAGGACCTGAGATGCAAAGTGCTCCTCTTCAAGCATAGACCCACTACACCCACACAAGCACCAAAAATCCCAGTAACTTGGTGAAAACTAGACATGGTTTTAGCACCACAAATATCTAAGCTTGAAATCCAGAAAGCTGTTTGAAGGGATTTGTATTTTATTTTAAAAGGAGGAGCAGGTTTAAAGGGGGGGAGAGGCAAACATTCCAAAAAGTTTCAAAAAGGTTTCTCCAGATACTGGAGCAAAATACAGAGACAGTCGTATGACCATTCAGAAGAAACATCCAGAAAACAATAGAGGCTAAACTTATCTACCTAATATTCACACCTCAGTGGAGAGCAACATAGTTCTGGTACATGCACAGAGTGAAACTTTCCCAACATGGCTTTGTAGAGCAGCAAACTGATACAGTCTCTTTCTTCTAATAAGACTGAGCCATCTAATCAGTTTTCCTAATCCCTTTTACACATTAAACTCCAGACCTCTTGTAATCAACAGCTTAATCCTATTTCATGTTTACCCCAGACAAACTTCTTCCCTTCTTCCTTTCCCACAGCTGTAATTTGCATGACCCTAAGAAAGGAAATGGAAAGGCTTTTGAAGTCAGTAGATAAGGTGGAAGTGCTAGATCCCTTTTAGTGCTGCTTTGATGTACCCTTAGGGAGGAACTCAATTGAGGGTGTCAGTTGTCCTGTAGTTCCCTCTCAGACATTTTTTGAGGTCCTCTTTAATAGGATGTCAATTGAAGGTGTTAATTTTTGTTTGGGGCATCCACTGACTCACCTTTCCAGCCAGCTTTCTCAATCAGTCACAGAGAAGACTTGAAGGTTATAGTAGATGGATTCTATGTCCCATGCTCCTCAGTTTCTCTATCTTCACATCATGTATAATTTTCTCATACAATCTAGGTCCCTACATACAAAGTCTTACAATAAAACATGATTAATAAACTGCAATTTAAAAATTGTATGCCTCCTGCGAAGTGGACGAATGTAAACTTTTAATGTCATGTGCAAAATTTTGAATTCTTATTTGTATTTTTGCTCTAGTCACAGTGAAAACAGGATATGATAATAGTTTCATATCCTCAGGAGAGAAAATGAACACTGTTTTCATAGTTGTTTCTGTATATTTTCCTTTTTCCTGTTGATCACTAGAAACTCTAATATGAGAATCTCTCTTTTGTCAAAGTATTCCAATACTGTTCCTTATTTGTTCGTTTAAAATATTTATACTCTACTGTTCTTACTGAGGTAAGTCTCAAGCTGGCTAACAATATACAATGAGGAAAGTACAGTATGCAAACAATATTATAAATATTTACAATATTGAAAAACAATTGAAGAAATATCATATTAAAATTAATTGATGAAATCAATTAAAACCATTTTAAAACCCCATTAAAACAGCAGCCCTGTTTTTAAGAACGTACTGAGTCCATTTTAAGGTAGCATTTTAGGCAGCAATTATTGAGAAAAGACCCACATGAATAGAAAGATATTTGCCTGCTTGTGTAAGGACAACAAAGAGGTGGGCAGCCCCCCTCTCCAATCTGAGAGAGTTCTGCAGCTTGGAAACAGCAAGCGAGAAGGCCCTCTCTCAACTCCTGACCAAATGAACCTGTAAGGGTAGCAAGATAGAAAGAAAGGCTTTGCTTGATGATTTTAATACCAAGGCAAGCTCATAAAGAGAGATGTGGTCTTTCAGGTAACTTGGACCCAAGTAATTTAATGTGCAAGAAAATAGCTTTTTTTTCCATCTGCTTTCACTTTTCTCACACACTTCAGTGCTGATTTTTTCTAAAACAATTGTATAGTTTACTGTAACCTTGAAAACTTGGAGCATTGCCCAGTTGCAGGTGCAAACAGTATTTTCCAGGTCAGTTGTAATCTACACATAAATATGAACTCAATGTGTATGAATGTATGGCAGTTGTAGAATAAAATAGTGTCTCTGTAACAAAAAGCTTATCTTAACTCTCTGAATTAAATTTAGTTAAATCTAGCATTTAAATTTATTAGCTCATTTAAAAAAGCCAGTTGACCTTCAGTTTTTCCGAGCCTTATCTAGCCTCAGGGAGGTCCTAATCTGTAAAGGATCTGGGGGATGTTTCCAGTTTATATTCCCAGTGAAGAAGATGAGGAAGATTATGACAACTTCCTGCTATTATCTCTAATCAGGAAGGTGAGTAGGGCAAGAAGGGATTTTCCTCATGCAAAATAAGGAACCGAGTTCTTTAATTCTCTCTCTTTCTATGAATGGAGAAAGTAAAAAATGGGAAAGGAGGAGGAGTTTAGGCCCAATTATTGTTATGGCAGGGGATAGGGCTTCAGCAGTTCCCTAAGGAGCCTTGTTTATAAACTTCAAAGCAGTATCGCTTTCCTGTCCAGTCAGAGTTAAAATAAGTGATTTCTCTTGTTTCCCTGGGCCAATTTGCAGTTCTTTATAAGTGCGCAGCAAATTGGGAGGAACATAGAACAAATAGTAAGAAATCTGACTAAGAAGCCATTATGGATAACAATTTTGCATTCATAATATTTAAATGTTTATATAAGCCTTAAATGTAATGGCTAAAATCTTGTTATGTAGTTACATGTGCATAATAACAAGCTGTAGAACCAGTAGAAGAAAATGGAATGGTAGAAATCATATTCATTAATCATTTCTGTGGGCATGTGATGTGAAACTTGCACAATTGTGATCAGGAACCATGCAGTCTTTTGCAGAACTGTGACTTCAACCACACAGCCACCTGAGCATAAGGCTAGGCACAGTGTAGGCATAATTTATGTTACACCAACTTGAATAGGATTTTCAACCAATGTTTTTAAAATAAAATTTCTATATTATTAGAATTTTTCAGAATATAAATTTGTACATATCAATACTTTTTCTATATGAGAATTGTACTGAATGTACTATTATGTGAAATAAGGAGAAGCTTGCTGGAAATTATTCTTTTCCCTTGATCATAGCTACACTTCCCAATAAAAATGAAAATCTGTATTGGAGTTCAGTATGAAATATAGATAGGCTAGCGAATGCAAAATTAAATTGAGATGGTATTTATATAGAATCCCAGATTTGGAACTGAGGTTTCTCCGTTTATTCTCCTTTAGGTTGATGTTCCACGTAATGAGCTGATAGACTGAAAAACACTGAGTTACTTTAATGAACTAAACTGAAAAATGTAAGAAAGAGTTGCAAATCTTAATGCTTTTCAGTAGCAAACAGGTGGCCTCCCATCATTGACTGGCCATGCTGTTTTACCAAGACTGCAGTTCTAAGATTAAGTGCGCTCAGATCATTTTCCAGGACCATTTTCATCGCATAGATTCTGCTTCTTGCCCCTTTACTAGACATCATGTAACTATTTATTTATTTATTTATATCCCACCCATTTAGACTCAAGTCTACTCTGGATGGCTAACAAAAATAGCATAAAAGCAATATAATAAAATAGAGAACAACAATAATAATATTGTTCAAGATGGGGAAAAGATAAAAATAATTAAGTGATAACAGGAGGGAAAGCCTGCCTAAAGAGCCAGGTTTTAAATTGGCTCTTAAAAACACCCAGCGAGGCAGCCAGACAGATCTCTGAAGGGAGACTGTTCCAAAGGTGAGGGGCCACTGCTGAGAAGGCCCCTCAGCCGCCCTTCCTGGCTAAAAGAGTGATTCGAGTGGATCTAGGTGGGAGGAGACATTCCACTAAATATCGTGGTCCTAAACCGTTTAGGGCTTTATATATGTCATCATTAACACTTTGAGATCAATGCGGAAATGAATGGGCAACCAATGCAAGGCAGCCAGAGTGGGAGAAATATGCTGATATTTTCTCGTCCCACTGAGAAGTCTAGCCACTGCATTCTGCACGATTTGAAGCTTCCGCAACAGTCTCAAAGGTAGCCCCATGTAGAGCGCATTGCAGTAGTCTAATCTCGAGATTACAAGCACCTGGGCCAAAGTGGTGAGCGCCCCAAAATCAAGATAGGGATGCAGCTGGGCAATCCGCCAGTGATGGAAATAGGCGGAGCGGACCACTGATGCCACCTGGATTTCCATAGTGAGCGCCGGATCCAGATGGACCCCCAAGCTGTGAACCTCACTCTTCATGGTGAAAGTCACTCCCCCAAAAGAAAGGGAGTTTCCTAAACCACCAATGGAGGGGCCACCCACCCTCAGGACCTCTGTCTTGTCCATTCCATCTTGTTCATTCACAATGAATGGTGAATTGAAAAACCATCTAAATAGCAAGAGGAGGTTGTGAAACTGATTTGATCACTTTGAAAAATGAGGTGGTATATAGAGACCAGGGGATGAGAGGAATTCTAGTGCTGCAGGAATGACATCACTGAGAGATCAGATTGCAGTTAATTAAATAGTTCCTGCTTTGACTTCACATTTGCTATGTGTACACAATAAGATGCAGTTACGCACAACTTGAAATCTAAGCAGGAACTCTTTCAATAAGGGTAATCTGACTTTGACGTAACTTCTGTTCCATTGATATGATCTCTCAGAATTGGAATGGGATACTCTTTCCCCTTACTGTTCCACATGTACCCACCACAGCCAGATCTGGAAGGCTGAAAACCCTCCAAAACAATTTTTTGGTTGCATGGAGGGCAGTGGGGGTGGAGAGTTTTTCCTGACTTCCCATCAGAATATTGGATCCCAGCAGAATATTGGATTAAGCCCAAAAGTACCAAATTAATTAAGCAAGTAAGGTTTTAAAATCAGTACAAGAACCTCCACATAACTTAGCAGATGCTATCTTAGAAAAAGTTCCCCTTGACAATCTCATTTACTGTGTATATTTTCTTCAGAAAAAAGTGTCATTTATTTGAAAATTTGAGTAGATTTAGTAGATATATTAAATTCTTACAATTAATGACCTTTCTTTAGCTTTGTGACAGCTTTAGAGAAGTTGTTCTTAGAACTGATGCTTGCCTTTAGTACACTTCATACCATCTCAATGTCCCACAGATATCTAAACATAGGGAGCCATTTTCTAGACTAATTAATAATGAACCTTTAGAAGACAAATCCTATGCTTTTTAATTTATCAAATAGCTGATACTTTTGTAGTGTCTGTAGAATGTTAAATTACTCCTCCCTACTCATCTTTATCTCACCAACTATGCCTCCTCTTTCTAATACTATATGCTGGCATGCAGCCATTTTCTGGCAACAGATAAATTTCCATGTCACTTTCCCTGTCAGATTCCTGGGCCATGAGATAAAACAGTTTACTACAACACAAAAAGGAGAAGATTACAGTTAATGTAAAGTTTCTGATTGCACTCATGGGTAAGAAAAACCTGGCAGTTACTTTGAAAAAGAATTATGCAAAAGTGAATTGTTCTGGTCTTAGTTGAAATGGATCATGTTTTTCATTTAAATTCTAGGGGCCTTTTTCAAGGTAAGGAGCTTAAACTGTACTTTCCTATTCCGTTTAAATGTATAAGGGCAGCGTGTCAGAGAAGAAATAGATAATTGTGTGACAGTTGTATGTTGAGAGATACTGAGATATGGGCTTTTAAAATCCCTTCACAGGGTACTAGTAGTTACCCTGCAGATGTCAACTTCATGTAGATAAATCTCTTGATATTTGTTACTGGTCATAGTTATTTAATTTAGTGTATTTACTTTTGCCATATATGTGGGGAAAGTTACATGTATAAGGCTAACATGCAAGATTTCTGGACTTAGGTTTGGAATGGACCAAAGCATATTATTATAATAACTAATTTTACCTTATGTCTGAGTGGTTCTCTTAGCCCTTACCCATATTCACTTTGGTTCTTATAAATTTATTAAGTCTTTGGAAACAAAGGATCATCATTGGGGAACTAAATTTCCTCCCTGTGTTTCATAAGTCTGCTGCTTTTAATCAATGAAGTTGTGAACTGCATCAGCTGAAGTTCTCAATTCTCAGTACATTAAAATATATCAGCTGTTGACATCATTTTTTGCAAACCAGAATGTCAAGATGTTTTGTCAATCTCATTTTGTATATTTTAATAACCTGAGAATTTTCAGGTATCTGTGGTGGAATAAACTCTCATCTGTTGCAAAAAAGTGGCCTTAAGTTTAATATTTGTATAAGTGAAATATACTGGCATGAAAGTTGAAACTGATGCCAGTTTTGTAAGCATTGTTCAGCAGATTAAGTCACTTAATAGCTGGATGCATCACAGTGTCTGTGGGGGTTTTTTTCTGCAGAAAAATGCAGTTTTTTTCCACCAAGTTCCTTCTTTTCTTCTACTGGTCTCATATTGTAGAAAAAGGAATATAGTGGTGCCTCCACTTAAAACCATAATCTATTCCAGAAGATGGGCGTACCTTGAAATGGTCATAAGTTGAAGCATCATTTCCCATAGGAATGCATTATTCCAGCCGAAGAAAAAAATCACCGAAAAAAAATCCCTGCAAGACTAATTGGAAACATGATTAATCCCTTCCGGCCGAAGGGGAAAAGAAAAAAGAAAAGCAATCAGACGTGCAAGACCCATTGGTAATGCACAGAAAACAAATGAGCAGATTGGAAAGGCACAGAGAACAAAGGGGGCAGGTCAGAAATGCAAAGAAAATAAAGGAAAAAGCAAGGGAAGCATGCAGGACCTATCAGAAATGGGGGGAAACCCCAAAAAGCAACTAAACCCCCCAAGACCGATTGGAAATGGGGGAAAACCCCAAAAGCAACCAAATACCCCAAGACCCATCGGAAATGGGGGGACAACAAAACAAACAAACCCCCCAAAACACATCACAGCACAGAAACATAACCACCCCCAGCTCAAAACCATGCTCCAAAAACACCCAGAACAGTTTTTAAAAAGCATAAAACAGCACCTTACCTTACAAGGCAGCCCAAAACCTCCTTGCAAACACACGCACACGCTCTCAGAAGCAGAAGGAGGCAGTCCCATGCCTCCGACGATGACATGCACTCTAACTGCTGGGGCAAAAGAGCTACAAAGAAGCAGCCTTGTCAACACCTACAGTTAGAAATTTGAATTTCCCATCTTTTCCCCCTGACTTTTTCTGTTCATAAGTGGAAGCTCTGGTCACAAGTAGAAGCAAAATTTTGCAACTGGAGTTGGTCGTAACTCGAAGTGGTCATAAATAGCGACATTCGTAACTTGAGGCACCACTGTACTGAATTAATAGGAATGACTTGATTGCCCTGTGTCATAGGTCAAAACTAGAGATGGGCGTATTCGTATACAAATACGAATATCCCTGCACAGGTGGCGTTAACAAGGGTGCAGCCCTATGGGGCTGGACGGTCCACTCAGAGATCCAACATGGATGGTGTGATTCTACCAATGGCTCCGCAGAGTGTGATCCGCTCACCACTCTTCAACCTTGCAGCAAGGCTTGTCCTCCCACCTCCTGCCAGGATTGGCAAGCAAATCGTGCGCTGTGGAGCCATTGGTAGAATCATGTGGTCTGCATCCGCGGCAGATCACTGAGTGGACCATCTAGCCCCATGGGGCTGGACCCTTGTTAATGTCACCTGTGTGGGGATATTCGTATATGAATACAAATACCTGCATCTCTAGTCATAACGTTTTGTCTTTAGCAATGTATTCTTAAAATTGAAAGAAAAATTTTATATAAATACAATTGTTTGTTTAAGTGAAGGAACCAGCAACTTCTGGCACAGTATAGCATTTTATTTATTTATTTATTTATTTATTTATTTATTTATTTATTTATTTATTTATTTATTTATTTATTTATTTATTTATTTATTTTGGCCTGACTGCATTATGACTGGGTAAATTGGACCTTTCAACAAAACGGGTAGTTCTTACTCAGTTTACTGAGAAAATAAATGCCTCTCTTTGTTTACAGCTTAGCTATAGATATGTGGTGGTTTCTCCTGATCTAGAGTTCTAGTGTGCTTACAGATGGAAACTTCAAATAGTCAGTGAAAGACATATATAGTAGAAGAGTAAAACATTGGGTATGCTGTGTGGCTTTTATGACACAAAGGTTTGAATTCATGATCGAGTTCCATTGATTCAGGTTAGAGCCAGTTCAGCCAATACAGGTTAGAGCTAATGTCTTCTGCGTGTTTTGAAATTCTTGATTAATAATAATGTGTTAATTCCTGACTCATTGCTTGCTGAGAGGGTCACTAGTTAGGAATGATTGCTCTGCAGTGCTTCAACAACCTCATTTATCCATATCTTTGCCCTTATGATCCCAGATGGTCTCCTAGGCCACACTGACCCATAGTGATTCCAGATCTACATTTTATATAAGAAAGACAGGTTACTTACCTGTAACCATGGTTCTTCAAGTGGACCTCTGTGAATTCACACAAAAGAGTTAAACAGTGCCTGCGCTGGTCTTGGAATCTTCTAGAGCTTTTCTGGAAAAGTAACAAAGTTTAGAATTGCCCCTATCACACATGCTCCAGCCACCTCAGCCTCCAGTTCCATTTATCCACCACCATAGCCTGAGCTCAGCACATGTATAACAAGTGATGGATAGTGGGGAGGCTGGGTGGGATGTGTGAATTCACAGAGGTCCACTGGAAAAACCATGGTTGCAGGTAAGTAACCTGTCTGTCTTCTTTGTGGCCTCTGTAAATGCACACAAATGGGTTAAACAGCGCCTGCACTGATCTACTCAGTAAAATGGAACTATCTGCTGGGTTTCATGGCCTCGACAATGTCGACATGCTCAACTGAAGATGTGTTCTCTGCAAGCATGGCTCCTACACGTATTCAATCCGCTTCGAGACGACTCAGGAAAGAAATTGCTAGTTACCCCAGAACTAGCACACCAACTGCAATGGAGGCTGAGGTGGCTGGAGCATGTGTGGTAGGAGCAATACTAAACTTCTTCCAAGAAAACCAGTGCAGGCGCTGTTTAATCCCCTCCTGCCTTAGACGACCTAAATTTTCGGTGACATCGACCAGGAAAGATCACAACCACTCATCTTTTCCAGAAGATGAGTCTCCCTGGGAAGAGTATTTGAAAAACTAGGTGCCCACACTGAAATGATTCTCTTATCATTTCCATCTCAACCCTGAACAACTCAGAGGAAGACTCAAATATCTGGGAATGTTCATGTGGGAGTAAGTGATCCTTAAAAACACTTTGGTACAAAGCCAGATTAATTGTACATTTTGGCTGAGATAGCGTGCAATTTCATTAGACCTATTTTGTTATTTGGCAACTTACGACAGACTGGGTGGAGTGCTCTAGTCCTACCTCCACTTTTTCCCTTGTCATTGTTCTATACCGGTGGTTCCCAAAAACCCCGGCTGTAATGCCCGGTGTTTCTGGAGTTACAGTCCAAGAACACCTGGGTTACCCAAGATTGGGAACCACTGTTTAGCACAAGTCCTTGTTTTCTTCAGACTTGTCACGAGGGAGTGACAGTTCTGAAGAGGGATGCCTCTGCTATATGGGAACTCTCCAAGTGAGTTGGAATGCTGATTTTGAGGTTCTCACTTCACATGGAAAGACCCTATGGACATAAAAGGCTCTCTGATTTAGACTCATCACTCTCTCTATATAGGGGAGCTACAATACTGGAAGCAGAGAAAGAGGCAAGGCTGGAATACCCTTCCTTACCTATGGTAACAAAACGCGATTTCCTAGCAACTGAACTGGGCTGTTTCTATCTGCAGATGGCAACAGCTGCAAATGTTTCCTGTCTTGTAACGTGAGAGATGGAAATATTATAACTGATCTTTTTCTTAATGCTTACTCAGCAGCAGACCATGGTCCCTCTCACTAGTCATTTTCCTTGGGTGTAATCTTGCTTTTCTTGAGAGGTCTGTATAGACAGTCAACTGTTTCATATTGGACCTGTGGAAATTAGAAACAGAATGAGTCTGCGCTAGATAGGACTTGATGACCTTGTAGGCCCCTTCCAACTTCATGGTTCTATGTTTCTATTGTGTAACAGAAGTTTTTTATCCATCCTGGATATGAGTGGGATGCAGGGCCGGACTGGGACCAAAACTCGGCCCTGGCATTTAGAGCACACAGGCCCACCGGCTGTGGGGACACAGGCCCACCTGTTGTGGGCTCCATTCACGATATTGTGGCGCGTTGAAAGGGCATTGCTGGTATAGTGGTATTGGTACATGCTTACGGGTTCTCCCTATCCCAATCATTGCCCTGGTTGTATAAATAACAAGGAGCATCAGGAAATCTAAACCTATAAAATCATCACGTTTAACAAAAAGTGTAATTAAAATTTAATGTTTAAATTTGTCAATGCTAGTGCTCTCTAAACAAAAAACACCAACAGTGCAATGTGAGATCTTATAGCTATTTTAATGTATTGAAACATTAGATCATTAAACATAACTGCAACAAAACGTTCAATGTGAACAAGCCGTAAGTAGCAGATCCTCCTACATCAACACTTCCACCAGGAACAAAAGGCTCGGCTCAAGAACTTTCCACCTCGTTTATGATTTGAACATTTTAAATTTGAACCCTACTAATACTGGAAAGACTTAGGAATGATACGTTATCAAGGAATAAGAAGACTTTGCAGGGCTTCACTGCTCTCTGCAACTCTGTTGATGATGGCATCCACATCAAGACTCATGAGGATTTCTTTTTCTGTAGCCATTAACATGAATGAATCCAAATGGTCCTGGGATACAGTATTCCTCAGTCGATTCTTGATGAACCTCAAGGTGGAGAAGCTTCTCTCACAAGCAACTTGAGTAAATGATAGAGTCAGTAGGAATTTGTAGGCTAGACCTATCACATTATAGGCATCTGTTAATAAATTGTAGCGCCGTAGAATTTGATAGCAACAAATGGCACAGTTCTTACATGTTGTACATGGCTTATTTAACAGCTCCATTTCATCAAATTGTTGACTTAGATCTTCCATGGGCGTTTCTCTTGACACCCTTACAGTGTATTCTTCTAGCGCTGATGTCTTCAATTTGTCCCAATGCAAAGCTAGACTAGTTAATTCACACCGCAAATCTTCAGCTGTGGCATTCTCATTAAATTTGATCAAGACTTTACTTAAATCTTCCATTGCAGATATATGAAGCCCTTGTTCTCTTATGTTTGAAAAGTTCCTAGGGTCTAAGCATGCATAGTTGGCATACAGTGTTTCACTAGCAAGAAAACGTCGAGTTATGCTCTCCGTGATTACATCAAGGATCACATTGTGTACTTGTATCTTATATGCCATGATGGCATCAGATATTACTTCATCTTGAGAACATTCACCAGCCATGCTTTTCTTCTTTCTTAACCTTTTATGAGGCAAGGTGGCCTGTACTTCAAGTTCACAATCTTCAAGTTCTTGTAGTTTGTCATTTGCCCATCTTATAAAATCATCTGCACTGTTCTTCACCCCTTCAAAATCTCTGGCAAGCTTTTTGAGATTTTCCTGTGTCCTTGTGACCATGTGATGAGCTTGTAATACATCTAAGCCACTTGTTTGTAGATATTCTGACAACGGGGATGTCAGCTCAAAAATCCGAAGAAATATATGTGCTGTGAGAACGGTCTCATATTTAAGCAGTGATTCTATGTAAGGTTTTGCCTTTATTCGTACCTCTGGCTTAGATCTTGAGTTTTCTTCAATCTTTGCCAATGTTACAATAAGGTCAACATATAAAGCCGAATCAGGTTGGGAAAATGATCCAAATATTTTTCTAAGTGCTGCATCTTTGGACCACCAGCGTGTTTCCCCAATCACAGAGAGTCTTTGATGGTGTGGGTCCTGACTGACATTTAGCCATACATTCATTCGTTGATAAGACTCACAAATAAAAACTCCAACATCATTTATTAGATTAAATAACAATGCACTTGGAATTACAACCTTTGTGGTGTCAGCCAGTACTAAATTGAGTACATGTGCATAACACCAAACATGAATTTGGCCTGGAGATTCTCTGGACAACCATGTAGAGAAGCCTCTATACTGTCCTTGCATGTTAGCTGCTCCATCGGTAGAACTACCAGTGCAATTTTTATGTCAATTTTACATGACTAGCGGGAGAAATGGAGTATACAAATAAAAAAAAATTAATAACACACATACCTAACCCTTCAAATATACTTCTTTCTGTGAGTCATAGGACACTACAGTGGTGAATCAAATTTGCAGTGCTACACAATTTCCAGAATACCACTAGAAATACCTTGCACTCTTGTTTTGTAACGGATGGGGACATTTCCCCCCAGAAATCTGCAAAAGATGCCAGGCAAATCTATACGAGGGTATATGTAAACATCGTTGCACCTGTTTATGATTTATTTTCCTGAATATAAACAACTGAGCTTTCCCTTGCGGAAACTTCGTCTGGCTACCTCTCCACCTTGTCAGGGCACTTATTGGGGCAAATTTATTCCATGTTCGTTTTGGAGAAGAAGAAAAATAGGTACATCGTCGGCATGCCTTCTTCCTGTTGTGTTGTTGTTTTTACTAAAAGTCCGCGTATCCCATAAAACAGCGCCTGCTGCAAAAGAAATATTCCTGCAACCTTGCAATTCTGCAAGCCAGGAAACGCCTCCAGCATTTCTTCTCGAAACCTCAACCGGTGCAACACCATCCTGCCACCGCCCCCCATGGAGGGAGGGAAGCACCGAACTTGGAAAAGTTACTTTGTTCGGCCTTCCGTTCCTGATGCTGCCCGAGCAGCCCCGGGAAGGACAGCCGAGCAAAGCAACATTTCCAAACCGCGAGCGAGAGAGCAAGTCGCTTTCGGCGGCGGGGGAAGCGAAGGCGAGCGCTCGTGCAAGCGCGGCGCACCTTTTTGCGCCCAATCTGGTGCGAGCAAGAAGGTGCGTTCCTGGGGGAGGAGAGGGCGGAGCGCTTCCAAAGAGGAGGAGCCGAGTCCGGCAAGGAGGATGGGGAAAAAATAAGGAGGGAGGTTGCAATCGCAACCCGCCGCCAGGAGAAAGAAGCTCCTTTGGGTTGCCGGGAAAGGGCCGGGAGCCTCGGCGCTGCGCCTGGGGAAGCGCTCGGAGGAGAGGCCGGGCCTGGCGGTGCACGTGAGCCTGGGCGGGCGGGCAGGCGGGCTGGCCTGAACTTGGGATCCGGTGCGCAGTGGGTTCCGGGCTGGGTCCCGCGCTCCCCCCCTTTTTTTTTTGCAGCGCTCCAGATGGGGAGCCTTCCTCCGCATGCGCCCGCCTGCCTGCCCGCCTGCATTCCGGATTCCCCCCCCGCGGCCTGGGTGGGATGCCCAGGCCTGGCCGAGAAGGGGGACGAGGGGCACCAGAGGAGGAGGGTTGGGGGGGTGACCACCTCGGGTGGCCAAGGCGTGTCATCTCCAGGGGCTTGGGGGGGCTCCCCCTTTGCCATCCTGGCCCTGCCCGCAGGGCTTCTTGGATCGCGGTCTGCGGGGTGCGCTCTCCCTGCGGGGTGTTGCATGGGGAGAGATGCAGTGCCTCTGCGCTGAGGCAGGAACCGGCCGTTCTGACCATTGGCTGTTCTGGCATTTGCCAGAACTGCCAGATGGCCAGTCCGGCCCTGGTGGGATGTCAGAAATGTTTACAACTAGTTCAAACAATACATTGTCTATGTGACAGTCCATTACTTGCACAGGGTCCACAGATGAACTTAACACAAACTACCCAATTCTCCAAATTCTCCCCTGGCAATGAAGCTCAGGATTGGCACTGTGAACTCTTTCCCAATGTTACTTAGGATTTTCATGGCTGTCATACAGGTAAAGAAATGATAGAGGTCTAGTAAAATGTCATAGAGTTCAGAGTCATTTTGATACATAGTTTGTATATGGCTTGCAGAATAGCCAATGAACGGAGAGATTTGGTGTTAATAAATTATTCCGCTTCTGCTATATGTTTTTTCTATCAAAACTTGTTACACTTATTTTCATCTCTAAAGCTTCAGTTTCCTTAGTGCTAACTGATAAGTTCCAGTCCAGATGGAAAAGGTCTGTGAATGAGAAATTAAATAATTTGGGTCTCTCGAGAAGTGCTATTGTGTTAATGGTCTATACAAAAGCAAAACAGGAACCACACCAGCGCATCATGACAATGAGCTGCAATACCATGTCAGCATAGCTACGATCCATCCTGGCTTTAAAGATTATGGTCAGGCATTTTTATCTGCAAGCTATTTGAATATTCTGACCCTTCCAAAATATAGAAAAGCTTTTACATTACCAAAGTTTAATGTACTTCCTTCAGTCCTGCTGGAAGGCAGATACAAGAACATTCCCTATGAAGAGCGCTTGTGAGGCTGGTGTGGTGGAGATGGTTGGCCATGTTCTGTTGTATCACTCCTTCTACACTGGTTTCTGTTACACTTTTATTCATCCAATTTTGCAAAGCATCCCCGGAAGGGATGATGAGTACTATACATGTTATCTGCTGGCAGACCAGAAATGATTAAAGTGGCCAGCTTCTGTGCAGCAGCACTAGTCTGCAGGCAAGAAATGGTGCCTTAATCCTCTAGATATATATATGTATGTATGCATATATGAATATGTATGAATTAGGGGTAGGGGTATGCTCCTAACAATTATTTATGGAATTTGTTTCCCTAAGAGTCTGCTGCACATAATGTATATTATAGTTATATTAATTCTGTTCATTCTTGTGTAGTTGTTCTGTATTATTCACATCTGATCTGTTGATCATACAATTAAATTAAACCTTCAGTTCAGTGAGGCAAGAAGAAAAATACTGTGTTTCTGGCAGAATAGAGAATGGTGGTATATATATACTAGGCAGGATTAATTTTATTTTATTATTTTTTAATCAGCCATGGGGTTTTTCCACCAAGCAAAAAATACATTTACACCAACATGTCTCCTGCATGAATTTGTGTGCTTTGCTTGATTTGTGCTTAAATTCATGGCAAACATAATTAAGAAAATTGCCAACAATTTTGTTCTATATGCAAAATGTTTGTTTAAATTAATATTGATAGTATACATCAATATTATAGTCAAATATGGAATATATTTCTCATTTGTGTTATTCTTTTTTTTAAAACATTGTATAGATCTAGTTGCAAAGCTGCCACAAGTTCATTTCAGTTAAGCAATTCAATAAAATTAAGCAGTTCCATCCATAGGGTTCAAGAGATATGTGCCTCTGGCTCGGTACATAGTAACTGGACTGCTATGTCCAGTTCCAGTGCACAGTAGATGTAAAAAACAAAGTTGATTGTGTACTGTTGCCTCACTCTGCTCCTTGATAAAACAGCCATACATAATTGTGTTTGCAGTGAATGGAAAGGAGGGGAGATAAATATTACTTTTCTTTGTGATGCGGAAAGCTCCTGTGCAGCTATGTCCACTTGTTTACAGAGAACTAAAATTGACCTTCTGTGTTCTGTGAGCAAATTTTACACTGCTTGAAATTGTTTCATGAAATTAACTATGACAAATAACCCTGTATGTTAGAGGTTCTGTTTTGCAAGCACCTCCTAAAATACCAGTATCTGGGATGACTTTAACAGGCCACGGAGTAGAGCCCTAAGAATGTTGCACCTTTCTTCTGCCAATAGAGCACAACTGTGTCTGCCTTGAATGCATAATCTGACTGAGTTGGCAGTTGTCCATTGTTATCAAGGGAGTGAGGAGGAGGGGTAGAATAACTTGATCCTCTTAGTTGAGACATGCAACACACTACTAAGACCACCAGATCTGGATTTGATTTCTTCATCCCTATGTGATCCAATGTGCATTCCTAACATGTTACAAACAGCAAGTGTCTCTGAATGTGCAAGATCAGTTTTCAGAGGCAATAGCCCCTAAAGGAAACAGTCCAATTCCATAATGTACAAATATCTGGACAATTGTGGATGGAATTAATTACTGATCTTTACGGCTTGTGTTTTTGTTAGCTTGTTATTTCTTTTTTAGCGTTAAAAGGCAAGTTTTAAACCTGAAAACAGCATGGTCATTTCTAGCAGTAGTAGTTAAAAGTTACAAATATTATTGATTCATTCAAATCCTGAAAGATTACTGTCTCTGAAAGTCTAAGAGTTGTGCAGTTGCATATTGTACCTCAAGACATTAAGCCGATTTAACCTCCACCCACCCTCAGCTGGATAGCTCATTGGGTTTGGTATCTGCTGCAAAGTCAGAGGTTGGGAGTTCAATTCCCACAGTGCCTCCTGGGAGAAAAGCCAACTTGTGTAGCCTAAGGCAGGTTGCACTGCCCCAGAGAGCCCGTAAAAAGGGAATAATAATCCATGTTTGAGTTATCTTTACATAGAACACCCTGGAAGGGTCTACCATAAGTTGGAATTGATGGTACAGAATTAGTTAATTAAATATGCCAAACCAAAGGGCTCAGATAAAAATTATTATTTATTCGTTCATTCATTGCACATTTGACCCATCTTTCAAGGACCACAACTGGACAGCATGTAAGTATGAATTAACTTAACCAGTGGTTGAAATCCTATTGAGTAGCTACATTTGGTCAACTTAGTGTTACACAAGGGGTAGCTGTAATGATTCCGAGGCATAATTGCTATTTATAAAGCGCATCCACAGATGCAGTGCATAGTTGGTTGCAACAGGAACTGTGTGATCAGTTGTTGTAATCAAATTATGTAGTCTTTGTTGCCTGAGTGTAACATCTAGCACATTTACAATGGAATAACTTTATGTTACTTGAAGAGGAAGAGGATTCCAGCCACTGCCTGATATTGGTTGAGTTGGGGATTGCAGGGGGTGGGAAGATTTTTTTAAAAAAAAATACACAAAGGCTTGCAAATTTTAAAACACAAAGAAACTTCAAGGTTTATCAGGTGTCTTGCCCTACAATTTAGGAAGGCACATTTCATTACATAATGCTTTGGTCACCTTTAGCCAGTGGGAAAGTTCACTTTTTTGAGATATTTTGATTATTAAAGCAAGTTTGTATGTAAAGGAGCATATATTTCGAAGGATGGGAATTTGTTATACCAGCACCATTTCATACATGGTTCCTTCATCATATCACAAATAATCAGCTACCTTTGTGAGCTCTCTGAAGATATAGCATTAAGATATGCTGCCCATTTACTGTTAATATTGGTTACATTATACTGAAATTACATTGAAATTACTATATTGCCTTCAAATAGTGAGCCTCGTACATAGTGGTTAAACTGCAGTACTATAGTTAAGCTTCTGTAATCAATAATAAATAAAAATTGAATAAATAAATAAAATAAAATAAATAAACCTGTTTCTGTTTAAAAGTTCAGTACTGAATGGACCTCAGTCTTTCATATGAAATATAGGTTGATAAAGAGATCAACTGGTGGCAGCGTGTTTGCGTGTTGGGATACTTGTGTGAGCTCTGTGTTTGGTGAAGCAAGCAGGGGCCATGGGGCACTGCGGGTTAAACCACAGAAGCCTCTGTGCTGCAAGGTCAGAATACCAGCAGTCGTAAGATTGAATCCATGCAACGGAGTGAGCTCCCATCGCTTGTCCCAGTTCCTGCCAACCTAGCAGTTCAAAAGCATGTAAAAATGCGAGTAGATAAATAGGTACCACCTTGGTAGGAAGGTAACAGCATTCCATGTCTAGTCGCACTGGCCACGTGACCACGGAAACTGTCTTGGGACAAAATGCTGGCTCTATGGCTTGGAAACAGGGATGGGCGCCACCCACTAGAGTTGGACACAACTGGACTAAATGTCAAGGGGAACCTTTATCTTTACCTATTCTATAGAATCTGCTTCATTTCCATCAACATTAGTGTTTTACTACCGAGCTTTATACTTGAGAATAAGCTTCATTAGTGGAACTTGCCTCAGATATGCCATGCTTATATTTTTTTTCTAGGGCTGTGCTTCTTAACCTGTAATCTTCTTGATGGTTTTAATCTCAATTTGGAAGAGTGGGTGGTGGGTGGGAAATATTTAAACATTGTCCATGATGGCTGGAGCTTTGGGGAGTTGAAATCTAGAACATCTAGACAGTCAAAGATTGAGAGCAACTGTCCTACAAATTGGCTCTGCCTGCTTCAAATATTTATTCATCCATAGGCTAGTTTCACAGGGATGTTAAACCTAGAGTAGATCATGTCAGTGCATGGAGTATGATAAACAGTGCATGGAGTATGATAAAATAATTCACATCTCCTTTACAGTCACACTCTCTAAATTGTCCAGAGAATAATTCTTCACTTGTAACTAGGTAGTAACCAGAAAAGTAAGAAACAGAACTTGAATCAAATGATTGATTTTCTTCATTTCCAGTGGGGTAGACCAGATTGATCCTTGGAGCCCCTTCCAGTTACATAATTCAGTGGTTTTGGTGTAACTATCTTCATTGATTACCCATATCTATTGGGTTTTTTTTTTCTAAAACAAGATTTATGGAGGCAGGTGTTTAATGTTCTTTCATTGATTACATAATTGTGTCCCTGGATTTTGTGTGTCCTCTCTCAGCTATCTCATATTAAGTACTTTTTGGCAGACAGTGAAAGTTATGGAAACAATTAACATTCCTATGCAACATCAGCTCACTTGTTTATTTGGAAGAGTGGGTGGTGGTTGGGAAATAAAGGGCAGATACTTGCTTTAAAACAAAAGTTGCTCTGGAAAGGATTTTTCAGCAGAAAGCATCAGCTTTACCAGTGCACTCTCATATACGTATGAGAGCACATATATGAAGCTTTTTGTCAAATCTAGCATTCTGAACACCACGTCAAACTCTTTTTGATAATATTCAGACTAAAGTAAGCCTTATCTGAAAAGTTGTGGTGTAACACTAATACGCAATACGGACATGGTTTAAAAAGGGAGTGGGAAGGCAGACAATTGTGTTTATATTCATGTTACTATAGAAACAGAAGGAAGAGCTGAAATACTCCTTAAATTGAAAACACATGAAACCTGCTAGGGATCAAAATACCAAAAATACAAAGAGTTACCTCCACTAATACCATCAGTATATACTCAGTATATAGTGCCTGTGAGCCAAGGAATGAGCCAAGCACAGGAGATGTGTAGGGGTAAGTAAGATATAGACAGATTTCCATTCCCCTTAGTGAATACATATCCCAAATGTTTTGATTATTATTATTTATTTTTAATGTTTGGGTCTGGGAATGGGAGTGTATGAAACAGGTCTCCATATATGCTTCTTGCTGGGCTTGACAACATTATGACCTCAGGCACCTAGGAATCCCCTGAAGCTTCTGTTGATGTACGCCAAGGTCTTTTATACTTCCTTGTTTTTATTTTGTTCCTCCATTTTTTTTAATGAGCTGCTGGAAAGCAGTAAAGCTCCAGCTATCCTACCTACCTCCTTTCCTCTCCCCAACATGCCTCATTGCCTGGCATGGGCGCAGGGTATCCTTCAAAAATGGGAGGCATTTTTGTGTTGATCTGAAGACCTCATGTCTTAAATATAGTCAGTCTCTTGCTCAAGTTTGCTTCTTTAGAACTGGCCTCACCCATCGTGAGAGATGCTGTATAAAAGACACCCCATGGGAGAGAGTTGTTTTTCAGTAGAATCCTTGACCAATTTTGTGTACCAGGTCCAAAAAATTGGGGGCTCTATCTGCTTCATCTCTAGTAGAACTGGGACAAGTTCAAAGTCTACTGCTTAGATTTCTAATTTAGCTTACACAAAAATGTTAACTACTTTTCTCTTTTTTCTTTTTTTGCTTTTGTTCTGTTTGTTTTAACAGTACCATGCTTCCCTGAAAATAAGGCAGGGTCTTATATTAGTTTTTGCTCCAAAAATGCATCAGGACTTATTTTCAGGGGATGTTTTATTGTTTTCATGTCTACATTTATTCAAAGACATTCATGCAATCTTCTGGTTGCTGCAGAATGCTGCACAATCGTGGAGGGCTGGGTTTCACTTAACTAGGACTTATTTTCAGGGAACCAGAGTACGATGAAAAGTGTTTTTCAAATCTAAAGCAAACTAGAGATGGAGGCATACTGTCTAGCTGACTCCCCCATCTCACCCCTTTAATTATACTTGCTGTGATGAAACTATCTTCCCTAGGGCTTGATACAAAGATGTGGCTTCATGTTCATTTGTTTTGGCATGTCTGAGGGGTTTTCGGGAGGGGTTTTTAGGAAGCAATGTTTTTATTGTGTCAACAAGGGTATGGTTTTAAAGGCGAATAATTATGTCAATTTATGCATCATGTCTTTTACCTGCCCTGTAGAAACCATCAGGCACTTTTACTAATAGGTACTTCTTAAATAGATGCAATCTAACTCAAGTATATTTTATCAGTATTTAAGTTTGAAATTATAGCTAAAATCGCTGCTAAGGTAAAAGCCTTTATTGCAACATCTTGAACATCACTTTGCTTGCATGGGAAATTAAAGCAATAGTCATATAGCTGTTGCACTCTTTGATGTTTCGTTTCTTGTATTATTATCATTTCTGATCTGTGGGCCCTTACTTTGTTTTCCATATTTTTGGCATATACTTTTTAGGATTTTGAGAGATGCATTTTCTGCGGCTTGAAATAGTTCTATTGGTATTCCATCTACCTCTGTTGATTTATTTCTTCCCAGTACTTTCAGAGCAGCTTTCATTTCTAAAAAGCAAGAAGGACTCAACGTCACATTAACTCCCTAGAGGAAGTCATAGGCTTGCGTTTGCCAGAGCTGAGCAGGGCTGTTGAGGACAGGATATTTTGGAGATCATTCATAGTGTCACCATGAATCAGAGGTAACTTGATGGCACATAAAAACAAGAACCGAACCCAAGTAAATTCTCTACTCTGTAAATACTTCAGTGCTTTCTATATGTAATTTGCAAAAATTGAATGATTACTTGTGATCTGACAGTTCTGCTGTGTGAGACATTGTGGCATGAACTTTGTGTAAGAGTGGGTTCATTCAATTAAAAAAGAAAAAAAGAAAAGAGCATTTAAAGAGCCTTTTATTCCACCCATAAAGATGCTTTGTGCTGTAGTTGCTGTGAATTTGACGGACCATTAGGGAAGAGATGCAGCCAGTTACTGTTTTGAAGTATGCTTCGGTGCTCTTCTGCTAGGGAAATTTTCTTCGTCTTTGCTTCACAATATGAATAGTGAGTTTCAATTCATAGGAATTATTCTTTTTCTTCTTTTGGCTCTGATTGCGTTAATCTAAATCTAAACCCTTGCGAAATGAGAAGACACCGTACTGTATCTTAAATATGGCAGTGTTCCAAAGAGCATGCAACTTGATATAGATGGATTAGGAATGAGTTTTTAACTTTTGCTGAATAATCCACATTAATGGTTTGTGACATCAGAAGTAAATTGACAAATGTACATTTTACTGTAGTCTTTACTGTGCTCTTTAGTGCGTAGTAGTTTTCTATGCAATAAAGAGTTGTTCTCATGTCAGGATGGGCTGTTTGTATTATATCTGGCAATGTGAATAGGACTGTTTTAATATTCGTAATTCATATGAGAACAGCGATAGCTCTAGTGGTAGGATGTAGCTGAGTAATGTATGCTTTCTATAGCAGTATGTCCAAGCGATTGTCTGTCAAAATGCAGCCATTCTGTCTGTTCGTATCTCACAGAAAATTTAACTACAGTATTTTAAGCCTCAGTGTGTGGGACATAGTGTCTGTTATATCAGCAGTTCTGAAGCACATTGGTGTTTGGCAAGAAAAATAATCAGGAGACTCGTGTATAAAGATTTGTGTATTAAATGTTTCAGTAAGACATATAGAGTAGAATATATTACTTAAATATTTTAATATGTAAAATGTTAAGGTGTACAGTACTATAGATCAGTGGTTCTTAACCTTGGGTTATGCAGGTGTTTTTGAACTGCAACTCCCAGAAACCCCAGCTAGCACAGCTGGTGGTGAAGGCTTCTGGGAGTTGCAGTCCAAAAACACCTGAGTAACCCAGGGTTAAGAACCACTGCTATAGATAATATGAACAGTGTCTAAAATAACAGATTAATATAAATTTGCAAGATTTATATTTCTGACTGGAAAGCAGGCTCAGGCATTGTTCTCATTGGAAAACTGGTAGATGTAGATTGCCAAAAGCTGGCAGTTCCATTTTTGCTGCCTTTCAGAATCCCACTGGTATTTTCATCCCATCCTAGTTTTGTATTAGCTTATGAGACTTCTTTCTTATATATAAAAATGTACGGATGTTTTATATGTATTTTCCTAGTGCATGTATTTTTATATATTTTACCACTGACTAAAATGTCTCTGCACATTTTTCAGAGGCATTTTTTTAATCACTGAGTTTTTTTTCCAAATATACACATACTTTTCCTATGTTTTTTTTTTTAATGTTCCACAGTCCTCAGAAATATATGGTTCTTCATGGTCTCTGTGAATGCATACTATAGGGTTTATTCTGTGCTTGTGCAGAGGTTTCTGGAATATTCTAGAGCTTTAGCACATGTTCGCCATGACTGCCCCCCCAGTACATATGGTCCGCCCATCCTGGCGAATGCCTCAGTTTCTTTTTGCCACTGCTGAGGTTTTGTCTCTCAACGAGCAAGCTCTGTTCACCTTCTCTTTGAGATTTCTTATCAAAAATAATAAGGCAGGGAAAATACTAAGAGACTATTTGAACTTTTTTCCCCCTCCACTGACTGCTTCCTCTTTCCCTTCCCTTTCCATGCCATTTTATGTCCCCCACAGGGCCGTTCAAATGGTGCGACTCCTGCTCCAATAAGTTTCTCCTCTCCAACGAACATGATTCATGCCTCTTTTGTCTCGGGGAATCCCACTGACCTTCATCCTATCAGGCCTGCAAAAACCTCATCGAACAGGCTCTTAAACTTAGACAGCAGTCCTCTAGTCCTTTCTCTGGGAACGTTCTCTCCAGCCCCTACTGTCTTCAATAGTAGCCACACTGACCCCTTAGCCCCACCATCCTGCATCCTCTGCAAAAATGCCCTCGACTTCCCCAGTATCAGGACCAATTCAGGCAATATCTAAATCCAAGTCGACCTCGAACTCAAAGCCCTTGGGGTCAATGTCAAAATCGGTATCGACTTCAAAACCACCTTCAACATCCAGTCTCTCTAAATCAGCCAAAAAAAGAGGAAAAATCTTCTTTGGATTCCCCCACTACCAAGTCTAGGCTTATGTCTTCTCAACCTGCATATGACAAGGTTGTTCCTCCAGTTTCCATTCCGGACCAACCAACTGTCTTATCTTTACTCACCTTCCGCAGATGATGTCTCCATCCCCCTGCCATCAGGACATCTGCGATCCCCTATCCTTGTTCAGTCGCCAGACTGGGGAAATACCTCAGCTAAGGTCACAGCAGTTGCCCAGTTAGCTTACCCGAGCCTCAAATCTATGGGTTGCTGTGTCTCCACTTTCAAGTCAGATTCAGCATCTGCTTTAGGTGATCCACTACCACTGTGCAAACAGTCTCGAAAGACCCACCATACACTGGAGACTTGCTGATCTGATGCTGAACATTCACAACCTACGGTACCACTGGAGTTGATGGCATTGTATGACATCCAGGCACGTTACCACTATCCTAAGCGAGTCACCTTATACGAACCTCCAACTTACTATGAGCCTCAACCTAAACGATATCGAGACCAGTCCTACCGATACTGGCAATCCAATCCCAGTCTCTATACTGAACCTAAACACCATCAGTATGCGTATTACTGCCCTTCTGACTCCTTGGAATCGCCGTCTCCTTCTCGGTATCATCCAAAAGGTCAGCCATTCTACGAAACATCTTTTGAGGATGACCTACCTCCTCCTTCAGTACCAAAACTGGATAAACATTACCTTAAGTGATTTCATCCTGCAGAGCCATACTCTGTACAACCAGCTACAATACCAAAGCGCCCTCGAGCCTCAACATCAAGCCAGTCACATACCACCAAACCAACTACACTTTCTCAGGTCTGTTCGTTTTCAGGTCACTACCACTTTTAGGTTCAGGTCACTACCAATAGGGGTGGACTACCACCCACCCCTATTGACATTACACATTGTCGCCCACCTAAGAAATACATACCACATCCGTCCTCTCAAACCCTACCTCTGAAGTCCTACGGTACCAGCAAGACCAGGCACTATATTCCTTCACCTCCACAAAAAGATACGGCCCATGCCTCAACCTCTCCATACCGGCACTCCTCTCCACTGGTAGAGTACCAACCACACTCAGCTCACTTGCTTTCCGACATTGAAACTTTGAACTCTTCACCACCACATAAGTCTTCGTCTAATTTACATATGCCTGATTCTGATGTAGCAGATGCCAACCCACCGTCACCATCTGAGGACGTCTACTCTTACTCATGACTCCTTCTCTGTATAGCAAAAGCCACAGACCTCGATGTCCAACAGGTCATACCGAATGAACCCGATAAGGTCTATGAAGACATCAACCAAGACCAGACCCCTCCACTCCATGTGGGATTCATTCCTTCTCTCCTTAAACTGATCAAAGAATCATGGTCAAAACCTTCCTCAATACCACAAATCTCCAGATGCATTGAGAACCTATATAGAACACATGAAGACAATACCACTTTCTTGTCTATGACCCAGTTTGGTCATAGTTGACCCCACGCAAAATAGAGCCCGCAACCACTGTAATGTCACTCCCAATAACTGAGAGCGCAGGAAACTTGACATAATTGGTCGTAGAGTTTACTCTTTAGCCTCTTCCACTCTCCGTGCTGCCAAGTATCATCAGCACCTCTGGAGCAAAGCTCTACCAGCTCTTCAGTCTGCGCCTGACAAATACAAGGCCCACGGCCTTGCTTTGCACTAAAAGGCCATGGCTGTAGCCAACCAAGAGCGAATCACAGCTCGCCATGTGCTTCAAACTGCCTCCAAACACAGGGCCACTACAATCTCACTCCTCAGACATGCATGGCTTCGGTCTGCTCATATATCAGCGAATCCACATTTGCGGATCGAAGACTACCATTCGATGGTATCATTCTCTTTGGTGACAAGACAGACAAAATCCTAGATAACATACAGAAAATGAGAAAGACAACACGTTCTTACAACAAACAACCTTACTTCCCTCCCCAGTAATACCAGCAATTACCCTTAACAACAGTACCTACCACCAGTCGATAGACAAAGATATTTACCATCACCTTCCTCGTCCTTTCTGCCCTGACACACCATGCAACAACAGTATCCCGACAATCTTTCAGGCGTCATGACAAGAAAACCAAACAGAATTTTTGATTCTTCCCCCACCAGATCCACCCACTTTCCACCCTACAGCCTTGCAACACCACACATCTCGCAGCCCATTTACCAGCTTGGGCCTCTATCACCACCAACTCTTGGGTACTCTCCACCATCACCTTAGAGTATGCAATCAAATTTTCTCTTCTGCCACCCTCGAGAATGGTAAGAACCACCCCATCGACTACACTAGAAGAAGTTTGATCCCTAATGCTAAAGGATGCCATTGTTCCTGTCTTTCCATCAGATGACGACCCAGGATTTTACTCATGTTATTTCACAGTTTCCAAGAAAAATGGAGGTCTCTGACCCATCCTCAACCTACGAGACCTCAATTCCTACATTATTTCAAGATACTTCCATATGGTCACACTAGGATACATACTATCCCTCCTTCAAAAAGGGAACTGGTTTGCCCTCATAGACTTGAGTGATGCCTACTTCCACATCACCATACATCCAGATAATTGCAAATTCCTCAGATTCTCCCTTGGAGAGTCAGTCTACGAATTCAAGTCCCTCCCATTCGGCCTCTCTACTGCTTTCTGGGTCTTCATGAAGTGCATGGCCCCGGTAGCTGCCCATCTCCGTGTACGGGGAGGCACCATTTTTCCATACATAGATGATTGGTTGCTGGTCACCCCTTCTCGCTCCAAGGCTATGTGTGACATAAACCTAACTCTCTCCCTTTTGGCGGATCTGGGCCTCAAAGTCAACATGGACAAATCCATCATACCACCCTCTCAAAGAGTAACATACATAGTAGCTGTCCTAGATTCACAGAAAGCTTGTGCCTTTCTCCCTCAAGAATGAGCAACAAAACTACACTCACTTACGTGCCACTTCCAAACTTGTGCTGCTGTCACAGCACACCAAATCCAACTACTTCAGTCATACAGCATGCCCAATTGAAAATTCAATCAGTTCAGACCTGGTACTTGTCTCTTTTTGACCTGCTTTCTGACCCAACTGATTCATCTCCAACGACTTTCTCCATCTTTCCCTGTTCCCCCACCACCTCACTCAACATCGCGGGAAGACCTTCCATCCCGATCTCCACACACTTCTCCTGACAGCATGGAGAATACACTCTCCATAGCTGCTATCCTTGCTAACACTTGGAAACCTTCCACCACCTGTCTTTATGCTTACAAATGGGCCATATTTTCAAATTTTGTGCTAGACTATAGCCTGCCTACCATTCTGACTTCTCAATGCACCTTTGATGTTTCTTTTCCATCATAAGCTTTCACTGTCCACCCTAAAGGTTTACATATTTGCCATCATTTCATACCAACCAAGAGTCTCAGATGCTGCCACAATATTCTGTCATTCCATTTTCAAGCAATTCGTGAAAGGCATTTCCAACATGCAACCAACATGCCCACCCTTGCCTGCACAGTGGTTGCTGCACAATGTTCTATGCTGTCTCACTCCACCTCCCTTCAGACTGCTACCCTGCAAATCTAAGAGACTCTGTGTTACTCCATATCTGCCTAACAAAGGATCCCCTATTTCTTCTCAAACCATTTCTCACTGAATTGTGACGGTAATACACCTCACTTAAAATCTCGCTCAAAAGCCTCAACCATCACACCTAACAGCACACTCCACTAGATTTGCTGCTGCTTCCACAGCCTTCCTAAAGGGCATAGCCATCCCGGACATCTGCAGAGTTGCAGATGGCCAGCCCCATCTACTTTTTCCACTCACTACCACTTTGATGTCAGAGCTAAGATGGATGCAGCCTTCTGCAAAGCTGTATTGTCATCAGTGCTTCCGTGATGTCTCTCCTCTGGTAGGTGAGCTTCTTAATCACCCTATAGTGTGCATTCACAGAGACCACAAAGAAGAAAGAGAGGTTACTTACCTGTAACTCTGGTTCTTCAAGTGGTCATCTGTGAATTCACACTTCCCGCCCATCCTCCTCTCTGCCCGTCATGTCTGTCTCATCCTTGTGCAGTGGTGGACTGTTCCTAAGAACTGAGGCAATTGCCAGGATGGGCAGACAACGTGTACCAGGAGGGTGGTCCTGGTAAACACGTGCTAAAGCTCTAGAATATTCCAGAAACCTCTGCGCAAGCGCAGAATAAACCCTATAGTGTGAATTCACAGATGACTACTCGAAGAACCAGAGTAACAGGTAAGTAGCCTCTCTATTTTTGAAGCAAGGCATGCTTGGTCACAAGCCCAGACTTTGGGTGTGGGAGATTACAAAATATACATGTTTGTAGGGCTATATACATGTAACAAATTTCTCCTCTATCCCTGGACAGAGTTCTTGCACCATGGTATCATAGGGCATGAACTTAGCTTTAAAAAGTGCCATCTCTTCAGCTGGGACTTTCAGTCTATTCATTTAGTTCTAAAATTAGGCTGTTAAGATCTGCTTATGTAATAAAAAACATCTCTTTATGAATATTTTCAAGTCATTCAGGAGCTGCATGAATGAAGAAGACCTTATTAAGCAACTGACACAATTAGAAGTCTCATTGAACAGACTGAAGGTATTATTGCCCCAGATTTATTTTATATTATTAAATGAATCAAGGTACATGGGGAAAAAGTATTTTCAGACATGCCATCAGAAGCACCACGTATGGTATCATTTCTACAGTACCTAATTTGAATAAAAAATTCTCAGATTCATCAGGAACATCCTATTCTTAGAAATGAAAGAAGAGGCTGTTATCATTGTGGAAGATGGTATAAGTTAGCCTCGACTTCTCGGTTGCCATCAACATCATGATTTTATAACTGCAGAGTTGGAAGGGATCCTATGGATCATTGAGTCCAGCTCTTGGTAAGGAAGCACAGTGGGGATTTGAACTCTCAACATCTGGCTCTAAAGCACTGAGCTATCCAACATATCTTCCAGGGAAGCTCCCATTATCCGTTATCATTGTACAGTACTGGTTAGGACAGATGAGAGCTGAACAATATTTTAAGGGCTACATATTCCTTATCCCTGCTTTACATGGTCATTTTTTCTAAGATGACAGAAAGGCCTGTTAATACGAACAATGCAATTGTATTCATGTCTACTTGGAAGCGAGTCTCTTAATTTCACTGGTTTTTACTGTCAAGACTAAATGCAGTCTCTGTTTTCTCCCAACATTGTGAGAATAGCATATAGGTAAAATTTCTATGAACCCTTTTTGATTATCTGCATTTATGCTTTAGCCAACTTGTTTGATGAAACATACCTCACTTGTCTGATAGATTCCTTTGGATTTTGATACCTGAACATTATGCTTCTCCTTTTTGAGGTTAGTCATGTAAAATGAAACTTTCATACCTAATGCTGAATATCAGCATGCTTACTTTGCGTTATTTCCCCATTATATCCTTCTAATCTTATTCTCTGCTTCACTGAATACTGAAAATGACATAAATTGGCACAGCATAGAATATTTTTGAATGGTGTTGAGGAAACAGAATGGGACATGAACTTTAGCCTACCCTAATGCCAGCAAACATATATTGTTGTAGAAACAGGAATTCACACAGTGTTAAGGAAAGGTTGTTTGTAAAAATGATTCATGTTTGATCACATGTCTGTCTTTGATGATGTGGTGGTATGTTTGCCAAATAAAGATGGCTAGAATATAGGATTTCAACATCAATTTCTGGCAAGAATAGACTGCCATACAATTTATTGTAGAATATAAAAACCTGAAATTAAGGATCCTCAGTTTTGGGCTAGTGTTGCTTGCCAAACCAACAATATTGATCACATGTCCCTCTCCTTATTAGTTGAGTTCTACACTACTCAAAAGTTAATTTCATCCAAGAAGGTTTCTGGACCTTTAGCACCCTAATACAGTGGTGTTCTTAACACTTACATTATCAATCCTCCGACCTTGCTTTTTTATCATTTTAGTTATTATTAGTTAAATTTTGCTTTTGTCTTTGTATTTCATTTTGATTTATACTATTATGTTGTTGTTTTTAACTATTTTTAATGATATGAGATTTAATTGTGTAAACTGCCCAGAGAGGCCTTGGTAGTCAGATAGACAGTATAAAAATCAAATAAATATCTTCATCTGATGGGTAGGTTAATTCAACAGCCTCTTAATGGTATCCCTGCAAATCATACCATACAATATAAATAGTTGGTAGATTCAGAGCCATTAGAATCTTTGTACCTATTGTGAAAAAGACATTATATATTTAAATAGTATAACCACTGAGTTAAATGCTGCACTGAGTGTTTTGAGAATAAAGCCCCTGTTTCCATTCTAGCATCTGCATCAGTTTGTTTCAGCCCAGGCTGCGGATGTTACTCCTTTGGAGATTAAATAACAGCAGTAGCTGATACTTTAGCTGCCGTCATTACAAGCACTGTTATTTACCACATGCAACACAAGAAGCAGGTACATTGGGAGTTACTGCTGATCTCAGGCATGTTATCAGTCTCCCATCTTCAGTGAGGGAGTGTAGTGTTTCTCACTTTTATTTCCTAAGGGGAATTGTCTTTTTGATTGTTGCTGAACCATAATACTTTAAATACCTTTGCCAATAAGCATGTTAGTAGCCTCCCTTTTCTGTAGTGAATTTTTCTCGGCTACTCAAATAGCATTTTGTGAGCAGTTTAAGAATATGATGGCTAAGCAACCCTCTGCCTTCCTGTCATCTTTGGACTTGACAAACACTAAGTTTGAAGAGAAATCTGGACTTTGGTATGTTCTAGATCAGGGGTGGGCAATTAATTTCTATAGGGGGAGCACATGAAAAATCTGAACTGTGTTCGGGGGCTGAACCAACTTTACTTAAAAATAAAATGAAACAGTGATGTTATGCTAGTTTTTATTTTACACTTGTTAATCTTCACAAATAATAGTTTTTGCCCTCTTCAGATAAAGATAAGCAACTGATCAACTTTAGACAAAAAGCTATAATGGTTTTGAAGTTCAAAACTATTCGCGGGCCGGATGGGAGCAGCTCACGGGCCGTATGTGGCCCTTGGGCTGCACTATGCCCATGTCTGTTCTAGATCAGTGGTTCCCAAACTGGGGGCCCCAGATAGTCGATGTATACTCCAATGTTTTTGTCAATGCTAGTATGTAGATAGCAATGTAGTTTCAGCTTTTTGCATTGCTCATCTATTCCAGCCTTTAAAAGGACCCAGAAATAGAACTTTACTATATGAAATACCTGGATCTTCAGAATGCAATACTAGAGAAGATACTTATTCCTGTGATACATTTATAAGAAGACTTTTGGTAGTTTCTCATTTGTGTAGTGTCCCAGCTATGATGACATGTGTTTTCAAAATTTGACACCTTTGTAGTCATGTGGGATCTGATGCAGGGAAATTTCTGCTGATCTTTGAATATGAGGAACAAACATTCTGACTTTTGAGTGATTTGTCAAAAGTTTTATCTGTGTCTCAAAAATTCCTCAATATTCCCTCTAATTTTCTGGAGTGCTACTTGGGAGCTCCACCCTTGCACGCTGGGTTCAACAGCAAATGGGCATTGACACTTGCTTGGTTATGTGCCTGCATGGCTTAAAGAGAACATTGCTCCTCATTCTGTTCATGTAATACTGACTAGGGAGGACACTTTTTTCATAGGAACTACAGTATAGTTGGAATCGAAAATGCAACAGAAATGTGGGTGGATTCAGTAAACAAAAAGACAAATGTTCTTTATAAAGTTGTAGTAATCCAGCAGAACAAAATTGGCATTTAATGCTGAATCTATCACTGTCAACTTCATAAGAACAATTACTGGACAAAAAAAATCATTGGTAATCAGCCTATCTGATAAGAGAGGCATAAAAGCCCCTTTTTTCAAAAAGAAACATAATCTGTAGCATGCTGTCCTTATACAATATACATTTACTATTAATCATATAGTTAAAACATCTCAGTGCTGGCTCGTAACTTGAAATATAAAGTTAGTGGTCTGTGTATAATTGCATGAAATGTCTCAGTGATACCATGTTAATTTATGTCTAATTTAAATTTAGTGACAGCTGCTGCATTCGAATCAGAGAAAGTTCAAACCAGAAGACATATTAGGTCTGCTGGAACCCTTGTAAAGAGCCACTCAGTCATTGCTGTAGAATTGTGGATAGGGGAGGCTTTTCAGTACCATCCCATGCAAAAAGGTATCCCATGCATCCCATCTTGTGCACTTTCATGAGACACATCTCCTTTGTCTTGTGAATTGTGTCTCTTTGTATTCAGTGTAATTATGTATCTAGTAACTGAGCGTTATATGAAGATTGCTACGTCACGTTGTGAGTTCAGTAGGTTGCCTTCAAGAGGGAGCAATTCTGGGGAATAATTTCAGCAGGAATTGTTGTTTGCCATAGTTTGTACTTGTAGTGTACTGAATTTCTATCTCTGGAGCAGAGATCCTAGCTGAAATTTTGTGACAAATAGTGGGAATTCACTTCCTGTCAGGAAATGCTGTTTTCAGTGTTCTGTCTTGTTTAGGCAAATGGGGGCAAACGTAGGCTATTAAAACACTCACTAAGCCAATATTTTGTTCAGAATACTGTACTAAAAGGAAGCGTGGGTTGGCTTTTAGAATGGATTCAGGAACTGCAGTTGGATTCAGTTTGGGTGTTCTCACTTTTAGCCAAAGCATGATTCTGCATTTAACCTTGAGAGCTCCCTGCCACTGCTTCCTGTAGTAAAGCTATCAAAAATAAGTGCAGAGGTTTTTAAGGCACTTAACAATTAAAATTCTAAAATTGCTTTATAGAAGCACGTTGTACTCCAAATGGTTATTGAAGAGTATGCAAATATTGCTGTAAAGTAACAGGCACACAAGATGTGGTGGATTTGTTTTAGTCTGTTTAACCCTCAAATATCTGTGATTCTTCTGTTAGTTTACCTATCAGTCATTATTGCCAGCAGTGATGTATCTATAGAGAGAGCTGTAATTCTCCCAGGTATCTAGGAATCATTCTGTTACTGAGAACTCAAAATGTATATAATATACATGCAAATAAAATATTACAGTATTAAATATCCTTCTTGTAGTACATACATACAGCCATGGCCAGAAATATTGGCACCTTTGCAATTCTGTCAGAAAATCAACCCTTCTCTCAGATAATTGTTGCAGTTGCAAATGTTTTGATACTCATATGTTCATTTCTTTGGTTTGCATTGGAACAACACACACAAAAAAAAAAAACCAGAAGAAAAGTCAAATCTGATACAATCCCACACAGAAACCCAAAAAATGCACTGGCCAAAATTATTAGCACCCTGTATAAATTGTAAGAAATAATTGCTTTTCAGGCATGTGATGCTTCTATAATTTATATTTAGACACACTTGTTACAAGTAAGAGGTGTGGGCAATATAGTAACCAGTTAAGATGGAGAAAATACTGTAGACTCAACCTTTGTGTTGTGTGTGATACTGAGCATGAAGAAAAGAGTGAAGTGTAAAGAGTTGTCTGTGGATTTGAGAGAAAAAATTGTGAAAAACATTGACAATCTCAAGGCTACAAGTCCGTCTCCAGAGATCTTAATGTTCCTGTGTCCACTGTGCGCAATAACATCAAGAGGTTTACAGCCCACGGCACTGTAGTTAACCTCCCTGAATGTGGATGGAAGAGCAAAATTACTGAAAAAATTACAACGAAGGGTTGTTCAAATTGTGGATAGAGAACTCAAATTAACTTCCAAACAAATTCAAGCTGATCTGCAGACACAGGATACAATAGTATCAGCTTGCACTATCTGTCACCATCAGAATGAAAAGGGACGCTATGGTAGGAAACCCAGGAGGACACCACTGCTGACACAAAGGCATAACAAAGCAAGAATGGAGAATGCCGAAATTTATGTGACAAAACCACAGTCGTTCTGGCAGGACGTACTGTGGACAGATGAGCCAAAATAGAACCAGGGACATCATGGCACTGTTTAGAGAAAAAGAAATGAGGCATTCAAAGAAAACACAGTCAAAGATGGTGGAGGTTCAAAGATGTTTTGGGGTTGCTTTGCTGCTTCTGACACTGGATGCCTTGACTGTGTGAACGGCATCATGAAATCTGATGATTACCAAAGAATTTTGGGGTGCAACGTAGTGGCCAGTGTCAGAAAGCTGCATCTCCACTAGAGGTCATGGGTCTTCCAGCAGAACAATGACCTGAAACACACTTCAAAAAGCACTCAGAAATGGTTACAAACAAAGTGCTGGAGAGTTTTGAAATAGCCAGCAATAAGTCCAGATCTGAATCCCACAGAACACCTATGGAGTGATTTCAAAACAGCATTTGGGAGAAGGCATCTTTCAAATCTGAAGGCCCTGGAAGAGTTTGCAAAAGAAGAGTGGTCCAGAATTCTAGTAGAGAGGTGTAAGTTATTGATTTCAGTTATTTTTTTCCAAAGGGGGTGCTACCAAATATTTAGTTAAGGGTGCCAATAATTTTGGCCAGTGCATTTTTGGGTTTCTGTGTGGGATTGTATCACATTTGACTTTTCTCCTCTGTGTTTTTGTGTGCATGTGTGTGTGTGTGTGTTTTGTTCCAATGCAAATCGAAGAAATGAACATATGAGTACCAAAACATTTGCAGCTGCAACAATTTCTGAGAGAAGGGTTGCTTTTTCCCACCGAATTGCAAGAGTGCCAATATTTTTGGTCATGACTGTATGTACATACGTATGTATGCATGCATGCATGCATGTATGTATGTATGTATTACAAGAAGGATATTTAACATTGCAATCTTCTATTTGCATGTATTTTATATATTTTGAGTTCTCAGTACCCAAATGATTCCTAGGTGCCTGGGAGAGTTACAGTTCTCTTCTATTTTCTGACAGAATTGCAAGGGAGCCAATATTTTTGGCCATGACTGTACATAACATCTGTCAACTCAAAATAACAAAATTATTTTTTTCTTGCAATATACATTAGCCTTGTGGAATTCAAAGAGAGACCATGAACACACTGACATGAACACACAGTATTTATTAACCCAGTGTAACCAGGATAATTCATGCATCTCACAGCATGAGACTTTTATCATTTTTTCCTAAGAATAACCTATCCTTACATGTTAGATTTCTTTTTGAACCTTATAAAAGTGTTTTTGATGTCAAATATTCTTTATCACAGTATAGATTATACTTGTTATTTCATTGACACTACCAAGGCTTACTTGATACACTTTTGCCACTTAATAACTTGCATGTAATTACAGTTAGCAGTTGAACAATAATAGCATGCAGAAAACTCTTTGTGATCCAGAGTGAAGATTTAATTGTGTGCATAATTGCCACTAAAGTCAAGATTACACCATATATTTTCAGCCTCTGTGAGCAATTCTGACTTAGCATCATCTTTATATGAATCAAGTAGCCATGAGTATAATGGGTACCAATTCCAGTGGTATCTTCACTAGCTTCAGAAGACACTGGTATTGTTATCTAGGTCTGTAACTATCCAGTGAACATTTTGGATTTGACCACATGATGCCATATTTAGGGATGTTAATATAGTATTTAATTGAAAAATGTTCAGTCCATTAAGTAATCTTCTTGCTGTAACTTGCAAGGACCTCAGCAAAAAGTTTAATGCAGGAATGGTTCTTTAAAAAAAATTCTTTGTCAGGGAGGATGAGTGACTGTCTGTGTTGGACATGATGGAAGTAATTAGAATTTCATTACGTGGCTGGCACTGGCTGTTGATCCTCATGGGTTCTCACAAAAGAATTTCTGTTCGGAATCTAGCATAATAAGCAAACTCATATGTTTCCAACCAGTTTCCATGGCAGCTTTGTAACCTGATGTGAACAGGCAGAAGCAGTAATTGTACAATAGTGAAAGTTCTTTATTTTCTGAATGTTCCATGTTTTCACATCTTCCACATTTGTTTCAGAATGTTACATTGTACATATGTACAATGAAGATTTTTTCTTTTGGTAGCACTGAATTATTTTTCTGAAACCCATCAAAATAACAATTTTTATATATTCAGACCCGGGGTAGACTGTGGTCCTCAGTGGCAAGGACATCTTTTAGTGAGTGATATGCCCCATTGGCAAATAGATTGGTGAATGAAATTTAAAAAGTTAGGAAAACCAGTAACTAATATGGCTTTTGGACTCATTCTTGTAGTCACCTTCTAATTATGTGCCCAAAGTACAACAGCCTCAATTTTGTCATTTTTGCTTTTGGATAAAGTTCAGTTTTGATTTGATCTAGGACCCAGTTGTTTGTCTTTCTGGCAGTTCAGGTGTCTGGAGATCTCTCCTCCATCACCAGTTATTTCTTATATGTTTTTATAAATATCTGCCTTTCATGCTCATACATAGTAATCAGAATGAAAGTGTGTGGATGATCTTGGTCCTGGTCTCCAGTGACATGTTCTTACAAGTTGAGGATCTTTTCTAGTTCCTTTATTCATGCCCTTCCAAGTCCCAGACGTCCGATTTCTTGGCTGTAGTCTCCATTTGGTTCAATGAGTAAACCAAGGTTTACAAAATGTTTAACAATTTTAGTTTGTTTATTGTCAACGTTAAAGTTATGTAATTCTTCTACAGTTATGGTGTTTCTCTTTGTGTTCTGCTGCAGTCCTGCTTTGGCGATTCTTTCATTCACTTTCACCAAAAATCATTTCAAGCCATCTCATCAGTATAGGTCTTCACTATACACTTTTCACCTTACCTTTATTTTATCTTGGTCAGGTAGTGTGCTTTACTGTTTCGTTTAGGATACTTGGGCCAAATTTTCCAACAGCATTTGGTTCTGCTTTGTTTCCTACTTTTGTGTTCTGATCACATATGATTATAAGCTTGTCTTGTTTGGGTATGTGATCAATTTCCTCTTGGATGCTTGCATAAAAGCTTTTTATTTCAGCTTCAAACACTTTGTAGTTATCTGACTGAAAATGTCCTGTTCTAGTCCATTTTAGTTCACTGACATGAAGCACCGCATTGTTATTGTTGCCTTTATTGCTTTTTTATTTCTAGTTTACTTTGATTCATACTTCTCATGTTTCATGTTCCAGTTGTGTATGTTATGCAGCATCAGACTTTCCTTTCCCCTCTGCCCATGTCAGCCACTAGATGTCCTTTCAGCTTTAATCTAGTTTATTAACAACAGCACTATTTGTACTTGTCCTTTGCTCTTACCCAGTATGCTCGTAATTCAGTCTAGCCTTCTGATGGTATTGCTCTTGTCTTCTCTAATGCACTCAAACCTCCCCACCGTGTTGAGACATGCATCCAAGAAGAGGGTGCACAGAGTGTTGCAAAAGTTTGAATTTTGGTTAAATTTATCTAGCTGTGTAGCAGAAATGCAGGGATTCAAAGAGCAGGATAGTTTCAATTTCCTTAGAGTACATCATTCCTTCTTATCAGCTGGCACTTACAGTCTCAGTAACTCACTCTGAGACATCAGAAATAGAAAGAATAAAAAGTTTCATTACATACAATAGAACATGTCAAACAGCAAACTGAGAACAAACATGACTGCTTGTAACAACAGACCTCGACAGGTTCACTGCTTCCAACACACAAATGAGAGGGGAAAATGCTGAGCAGATAATTCTTTGAATTCAGAGGCAGGAATGAACAGTGGGTTAATGCTGGATAGATTGACAGTCACGCCACCCCTGAAAGATCCCTACTACCCACATTTACTAGAGGCAGCATGCAAGGTTGCAAAAACTCCAACATGAAGTTGGGAATGGACATAAGCCTTTTCTACCAGTTCTTTTAGCTGGTCGCAGAGATCTGCTGTCAGAATGATCAGCACACAAAGCTTCTGTACTGGCTACAGTTTGCTGAAAGAAGATGAGAGAAGGCGGCAGAAGAGGTATGGACAACAGTGAACCTGAGTTATACAAGATTCAAACTGCCAGTCCACAAATAGAGCCTTAATGGCAGCACAGTCCTCGTGAAGGTGATCCTTAGTGAGTAGCATTGGGATTCAGCAGAGCTTCAGCTGGCCTATTATTGGATCTGTAGCCAGTATCACCAGTTAGCATTGCATCGCAGACCTTTAATTTTTTTTTAAAAAGACCCACATAATAACAGTACAAGCCAACATCATAATACTTTTCTACTTTGTGACTTCAAATTTTGGAGAGGTGCTATAGCACCAACCTAGGAAGCATTGAGCCATGTGCACTGATCCTCACACCTCATGAAGATCGGCAGTTTTACAAAAATTAGTTGTGGAATTCCTATTTCAAGATGAATTGACAGCTTAACATATTAGTGGTTTAGGAGAACTACCTTTATTCAAAAAAATAGACAAAAGGATACTCACTTATTTAGCATGTTTATACTGAGATCATCTCAGCTTTAGAATGTTTGGTGCAGTAGGGAACAGGAAGGCACAGAGTCTTTGAATATAAAACTGGAGTAATGTATACGAGTGGTGCAGCCCTCAGTATCCTTATTATAGCAACAGTCATTTTGAGATGGTTTAATAGTGAACATGAATAATATCATTGGGCACTTTCTTCATGTTCAGTTTGAAAGCCCAAATCCTGTGCTCACAGTCCTTTCTGAGTCTTTGTGCAGCTCTGTCTACTGCAGCTTATCCGCTCCAGATTCCTTTTTAGAGGTATACTACTGGTCTTTTAAGATAGCACACTGTGGTAATCAATCTCCAGATGCTGTTGAGGTGGTAGCATTTGATATCGCTGTTGTTAATAACATTCTTGGCATATATGAGTTAAAGATTATGATTGAATCAACACCCTTGATACTTTGTGGGTGAAATTTGTAATTTTATGATTTTATATATTTTTATACTGTTTTGTTTTATTTTGTAAGCCGCCCCGAGTAGACATGGTCTAGAGGGGCGGGGTAAAAATCAAATAAATAAATAAATAAATAAATAAATAAATAAATAAATAAATAAATAAATAAATAAATAAATAAATAAATAAACAAACAAACAGAAAGAACTGGAAGGGCTTGCACTATAAAAAGCTTGGTACATATACAACTGTGTTGTTTGAGATCAGTTGTTCATGTAAACATTTGTAAAAATTTGTAAAATCTGCCAGCTGCTGCATGTCTGTCACTTAGGTTACTTGTCTTCTCTACTTTTGAACATATAGTCAGAACAAGGAGGCAGCTGTTTCTGCTCTAACATTTCTAAGGATGGACATAACCACCATAAATCAAAATATTTCTAGTGTGTTATTAATCCCGTTTGTGAAGTAAGAAGAAGAAGCAGAGTGTTTTCTAAATTATTCTCACTGGGGAGACTTAACATACAAATACATGTTAGCTCAAGTGGAAAAACATGATATTCTAATGAACTCCATCTACTTAGTAAAATACAAGTTATATATCTGGACAAGCAATTGATTTCCCCACTGCTGTTGGTTAGAGAGACTTTGTGGGTTGATGTTTTTTGTTGTTGTTTTTAATACTGTAACAAAAAAAGTGTGATCTTGATTCAGCCTGGGCTGTGCCACAAGAAAGGATATATTTTATTGGCTTCCAAGAACAACTATATAAAAATAAGACTAAATGTATTTTACATTCTATTTCTTTTACTTACTATAGTTATCTCAATGGAATTATGGAAGTAGATTACAGTCCATAAAAAGTGAAGAAACGTTTTCCATGACTGAAAGTTTATCCATAGATGAACATCTCCAGTAAATAAGACACAATTACCTACTGATGGTAAATTAAAAATATCACTGGCCATTTGGTTTTGTAATACAGTAATGAGAGTATTCAGAGTACAGCCACATTAGGAAATTGTATTTGGAAAAAAAATCTGTCAGATATTAAAATGTTCTCATTTTTATTTTAAATACCAAATGTAAAGTTATTAAATGTAAGATGCAAAATATTCTAGAAAACTGGCAGAGTTTCCCAGTTGGACCCCCCCCCCCCTTTCCCTCCAGTCCACTCTTTTTCCTCTTTCTTTCTGCTGATAATTTACTTTTGGCCCAAGCTGAATTAAGTACACTGGAAATGAAGCTAAGTCATGAGAAACAAAAACTGAAACTGGCAATTTCCATTCGTCAATGCTTATGTTGCCAAGACTGCAGCAAAATCTTCTCATTGCAAGGAAAGAAAACTGCTGTCATGCCTCAATACAGTTTTCTCAACTCCCTCTTTTTTCTGAATATGCAGCTTTTCATTTTGAAATATCTAGTATAGTTCCTGTGTCAAGAATTTATTTTCCATGTTATGTACAAAAAACAAAACAGTTTTAAGGTGTACAATCCCTTTCTCATGACTTTCTAAATCATGATATCTCTACCAACTGGGGTTTATTATGGTTCAGAAATAAAGAACTTTAAAGCACAATACTATTGCCTTCCAAAGCAAATCTTAAATATGCTACCTAAAAGAAAATTCCCAAAGGAGTTGCTTTGTAGTAATTTGGCTTTGGATAGCAACTTAAAGTTTATAAAGTTTGAAGGACTTGTTTTCAAATCTTAAATACTAGAAAGTATTCAAGGAAAAGAAACAAAGTGCTTTCAGGATTTGTGGAGTAGTTCTAAGTGAGTGTAGAACAGCTAACATGGTATACCTTTTTAGTATACCAACAGAGGACAATTCATTTTAACTGGGATTGTTTGTTTGTTTGTTTGTTTGTTTGTTTGTTTGTTTGTTTGTTTATTCATTTATTTATTTATTTATTTATTTATTTATTTATTTATTTATTTATTTATTTATTTATTTATTTATTTATTTATTTATTTATTTATTTAACTTATATGCCGCCCACACTACCCAAATGTCTCTGGGTAAATTAATGTATTTTAATTTACAAAAATTAAAATACAGTAAAAAAGATAAAACAATTAAAATACAATTAAAATAGATACTCTAAAAATTGCCATCAGGACCCACATTTGATATTATTTCAATTTAAAACCTTCTGGAACAGGAAGGTTTTGACCTGGCGCCAAAATGTCATCAGAGTCAGACCCAGATGAATCCCATTTGGGATGGCGTTCCATAGTCAGGGGGCAGCTGCCAAAAAGGCCCTTTGTCTACAAGTCATCCTGGCTAGATCTTAACTGCCAGGTAGGTTCATATGGAAGGAGGCTGTCCTTCAGGTATCCAGGGCCCAAGCTGTTTAGGGCTTTATATGTCAAAACAATAGGAGCCTTGTGGCGCAATAGTTAAACTGCTGTACTGCAGCTAAAACTGCTAACAACCCAGGGTTCAATCCCAGGTAGCCGGCTCAAGGTTGACTCAGCCTTCTATCCTTCCGAGGACGGTAAAATGAGTGCCCCACTCACTGGAGGAGCAGCTGAAGGAAGGCCCCCCTGGCCACCGAGTCCACCTGGGCTTCCAGAGTTAGACTGGGGTACAGGAGCACCCCCAGGCTGCGGACCCTGTCCCTTGGGGGGACTGTAACCCCATTCAGGGCAGGGAAATGGCCCTCCAGCCTATCAGGCGAAGCACCCACTAACAGCACTTCCATCTTGTCTGGACTGAGTTTCAGTTTATTAACCCTCATCCAGTCCATTATCAGGTCCAGACATGAGTTCAGCACAGAAACCGCCTCACCTGGATTGGTGGAAAATCAGAGGTAGAGCTGAGTGTCATCAGCATATTGCTGACTCCTCAGCCCAAACCTCCTGATGACCTCTCCCAGTGGTTCCATGTGGATGTTAAAACAGAATGGGGGACAGTATCGAGCCCTGAGGAACTCCATGACATAAACGCCATGGGACAGAGCAATTGTCCCCCAGCACCACCCTCTGGACATAGTCAGCCAGGAAGGAACAGAACCACTGTAAAGCAGTGCCCCCAACTCCCAACCCAGCCAGCCAGCCTATCCAGAAGAACACCATGATTGGTCAGTGGTGTCGAAAGCCACTGAGAGGTCCCGGAGTATCAACAGGGTCACAATCCCCCGTCTCTCTCCTGGCAAAGGTCATTGTACAGGGCGACCAAGGCAGTCTCTGTACCAAATAGTAAGGCTTGAGTTCCACTGTGTAGGAAATCAAAAGCATTCTGAGTGCTAGCTGGATATGAAATAAGTTGATGTTTTTCATTCTCCTGTGTCCATTGCCCTCCACCCTCAATTATTACTGCTATTTTATTTTATTCCAGAAATCACTACATGACACAAGGTGACTTTTTCAGTTAAAAATAAGAAGAAAAGAAATATTTGTAGAGATAGCATGGGAGCATTTTGTGATGAGAATTTGTACTTGTAACTGTATAGCAAAGGACAAATATTCTAGTGAGTAAAAGAAAATGTTTCCTTCCTTCTCCTGAACCATAGTGTCAGGAGTAGATTTTTTAAAAAATCTTTCAGCACACATCCCAGCTACCTAATTGCTCACGGACACACATATTTTCTATGAACTGTTAAATATTTGAGTAGGCTAATTCGCTTTCCTTTCCCCTCAACACAGCATATCAATATTCTGTTCAGCTCATACACCCTAGAAAGGCCATAGTTAATTATGTGTTCTCAGTTCAATTTAGACTTAATGCAACCCTTTTAGAGTTTCTAGGTACAGTGGTGCCTCGCTTAGCGAGCGCACCGTATAACGACGAATCCGTATAGCGATCCCCTTTTTCGGGATCGCTATACGGAGCACCCAATCGCCGCACCTCGCATTGTGACGATTGGGGAGTCCGGCCGCCATTTTGGAGCCGCGTTCGGCGGCTCCAAAATGGGCGCCGGATGACCCGAAATGGCCCCACGCTGTGTTTTCGCGCCCTCGGCAAGCAAGGGGAGGACGCGAAAACGCGGCGCGGGGCCATTTCGGGTCCGTTTTGAAGCCGCAAAACAGCTGTTTTGCGGCTTCAAAACGGCCGCGGACGACCCGAAATGGCCCCGCGCCGCGTTTTTGCGCCCTCCCCTCGCTTGCCAAGGGCGCGAAAACGCCGCGCGGGGCCATTTCGGGTTGCCCGCGGCCGTTTTGAAGCCGCAAAACAGCTGTTTTGCGGCTTCAAAACGGCCGCGGGCAACCCGAAATGGCCCCGCGCGGCGTTTTCGCGCCCTCCCCTCGCTTGCCAACGGCGCGAAAACGCCGCGCGGGGCCATTTCGGGTCCGTTTTGAAGCCGCAAAACAGCTGTTTTGTGGCTTCAAAACGACCCAAAATGGCCCCCCGCAGCGTTTTCGCGCCCTCGGCAAGCGAGGGGAGGGCGCGAAAATGGCTGCCCGGGGCCAGGAAACTTCTCTAAGTGGGAAGTTTAGGGCCGATTTGGAACGCATTAAATGAAGTTTAATGCGTTCCAATGGCTTTTTACTTCCCGCTTAGCGAAGATTTCATATAGCGAAGGTTAATCCGGAACGGATTAACCTCGCTATACGGGGCACCACTGTATAAATTACTCAGAGGTGGTTAACAAAATAGGAACACGATGCAGCAAATATATTAAAAACAATTAATTCAGAACAAAACAAAACCAGCCCAGCAGGAGCACTGCAAGGACCTGTTGTGACCTTTGCCTGCCATCCTCCAATTTATTTGTTTGTTTGCTCTGTTTATATAGGGTCTTTCCTCCAGTGAGTTCAAGGCAGTGTTCATGGCTGATTATGTGCTTCCAAGTCAATTCTGACTTGCTGTATTCTTTCCCAGGTAGATCTAAATTAGACAGGAGTGGTTTACAATCCTTCCATGTAGCACCTAAGACTGCAGCTTGCAACTCCACCAGCTTCACATACACCAGGTGACGAGCTGACCCCTGGCCCCATAGTCATGAGGTCCAACTAAGCTGTTTCAGTTCCCAGAAAGGCCATGGGTGTTTTGTTTTGTTTTGGAGGAGAGGGGGATTGGTTTACAAATGTATACATTCTAAGCTTGCCTCCCAAATATAAACCATTATCTTATTTTTGAATTAGCCTATTTTATTTCCAAATAATTCTACTTGACTATGTAAGCTCAATATTATAGGCAATTTAAATAATAGGTACTCTGGCTGAAATCCTGTTGCTTATTGTAATAATTTGCAACTAGAATAGGCCTACTTAATCAGAGGGGGATTTTGGTGAGTCAGTTCTTCTGTAAGTTCATTTGATTCAATGGGCTTATTCTAGTTGCAACTTATTATGCTAAGCAACAGAATTTCAGCCTTTATATTATAAAGTTCCTTCAGTTTCTTGTTTTTATTTGTGTTTTACTAAATTATGAAGTAGAAAACAACTGAAGGTATTCCTATACCTGATATTCCTGGCATTTAATTAACCAAGCCTAAATCCTGCCAACCTAGCAGTTCGAAAGCATGTAAAAATGTGAGTAGATAAATAGGTACCACCTTGGTGAGAAGGTATTAGTGTTCCTTGTCTAGTCATGCTGGCCATGTTATCACAGAAACTGTCTATGGACAAATGCTGGCTCTATGGCTTGGAGACAGGGATGAGCACCGCCCCCCAGAGTTGGACACGACTGCACTAAATATCAAGGGGAACCTTTACCTAAATGTATAAATGTTTTCATGGAGGGGGACAACGTGAGGCAAGTTTGTGTTTTTAACACAAGTCCTCACAGGTAGGGAAATTTTTCCCTCAGCTCACTTAGTCTAGGGATGTAATCAGATATCCAGACTGTACAGTATCCACCTTGTCCTTTGGAGACAACAATAGATGTTTGGCCTTTTGGTAAGCTGGGAAAGTGATACATTTTGTGGATACATTATTATTCCTGTATGTTGTAGGCAAACCCAGGCCTATTAGTTCAAGTGACAAGTTAAAAGCAGGGGTGGGATATATAAGGAGCTTAGGATGTGACAGATGCCTAGGACAAGTTCACTAGAACAGCGGAGAAGGCTCATTTTCATTGCACTTGATTTCACAGATGATTACAGCCTTCATATAGTGGCTTGTAATTGATAGTTTACAGTGTACATTTCAAACAGTCAAAACTAGACATGGGGACAAATATTTTTAAAAATTGCAATATTCAACTATTATTGGTAATTCGTCAGATATTTGTTGCTTCGTATTCTTGAGGTCCAGAGACCCCCAACAAATATGAAGCAACGAATATAACCTTTTTACAATCATCCATGTATTAGGCTTCCCCCCTCTTCCTATGCCTGAACAGAGGGATCGCTTTGATCATGCTTTGATCCCTTCCATCTTCTTCCTGTGCCCATGTGGCTTCTTTTTAAGAGAGAGATCCCCTGGGCTCTCAAAAAAAAGTATGACCCAACGAACTGATGAATTGACTTGTGGTTCGTCGGACCACTGGAGGGCAATTTGTAGTTCATGAACCAAGATGAAGTGCCAAAATGACACTTCGTCACCATTTCTAGTCAAAGTTTACATGAGTGTGTTCATTGGTGTACAGGGAATTTATCTGTGATATAGCCATCAGGCTGCTTGAAAATTCAGCGAGCAAATTGTGAATTAATTGCCATAATCAGATTAGTTGTTGTCTACATTTAACTCATTCATCATTCTGTAAATTTTGAATTAATTTTTTATATGTCAATGTACAAAAAAAAGATTATTTTGAAAATATGTTAATATAACATCTCTTTTCTCTCCTCTAGCGTCCATTCTCTGATGTGGAACTCCAAGGGTTCTGGGTTCAGTTTTGTATTTTTTTGTGGAGGAGAGAAGTTTATATTTGTCCATGCTTGGAAGATTGTTTTTAAATACCATTAAATCTCTCCTGGCTTCTTATTGTTCCAGGTGAAGGGAGTAATTCAGATTGAAGCATGAGTGCTGAGACCAGTCAGGGGGTAATCACAACTCCTCCACCACCCAGCATGCCTCACAAAGAGCGATATTTTGACCGCATCAATGAAAATGACCCTGACTACATCCGTGAAAGGAACATGTCTCCTGACCTCAGGCAAGACTTCAACATGATGGAACAAAGGAAGAGAGTTACCCAGATACTGCAGAGTCCTGTGAGTAGGAGTCAGAGGGGCAACAGAAACACAGCAGTGTTTCTTTCTTTTCAGAGACTTGCATTTGTTTAAGCTTATTAATATATGTATAAAACAAAATAGCTTAAACAAAGACAAGAAATCTCTTGCACTACATCGCAGTAAGACAGTATGTCCAAACTAACTTTTCGTGAAGACCACCAGTTTGTACAGTATTTGTTTGCACAGTTTTCATGTGCAAACAAGTAGTCCTTTATCTAGAGTTTTGCTTTCCGCCCCCCTTAATGTTATGCTTCATTAACACTGCACAAAAGTAGCTTCCCAGCTACATGGCATTTGATTGCTGCTCAGACACAGAAAAGAGAGGGGAAGTTGTTGACTAGGTAGAAGCTGTTTAGACATTTGCATGCTGATCAGCATTCCATTCCTATTTTAAATTCTGTACTAAAAGCTGTCTCAAATCCCTGCATGTGATTTGCTTTGGAAGAAAAAGTAAACTGTGTTTTACCTCATTATTCTGATTATGTTTTAGAGTAGCAGCTTAATGTAGACTTAATCATGAGAAAAGTGCATCTCATAATTGTAGTCATGACTGTTACAACACCTTCTGGATGCTCAAAAGATACTGTAATTTGTCAAATTCCACTCTTGGCTTTTTAGTTCTTATACCTCATGTATGGTCTTAACACTATGGGTCATGGAAATAGTAGCAGTCTACCGCAAAGCAATATAAAGTAGTCTGTTTCAGCTGTAATTCTGTGCATGCCACCTCAAAAGTGAAAACTAGTATACGTAGGATTATGCTCCAAAGAGATACTGATACTCTGTGGGACTTGTGTCTGAGTTAACATGCATAGGACTGCACTTTTAAACTGGCATTCTTGTGCAGTCATCCTGTCTCACTTAGTACTGTGATTTCTTCCTTGACTCCCTGTGCTTTGTTATCTTTATAAAATTCACAGTTTATTTTTAGTTTTGCTTTGTTCCAGGGAAGTAGACTTTAGTGCTGTCGTGTTTTTCTTTGAAGTTCATATCTGCACTGAGAGGTTCCCCTTTTGGAAGCTTTCAGGTAGCCCTCAAAAGCACTTAAACCAAAATAACAGTAACAGAAACAACTCCTGTAGAGAAGCCCCAGCAAGGAAGTTGATTGGTTATATGTTTTCTCATAGGATTTCTTAAAGATCTCTTAAAAGAGAGGACTTACTTTCTTAAAAGAGAAATAGGTTTATCTGTACATGAATCCCTGTAAACATCACTCTAGTCTGTCACAAAGTAGCAAAAAGAAGGAGGAGGAACAAATGTTTCACCTGGAAGAGCTGTACAGTGACATTTGTAAACAAACCATAATACTGGTAAACCTGTGTGTTAAGGCAGTTATTTTCTTTGTCCAAGCAATGTACAGATAAAGGGATCTGATAAACTCTGAGGAGTCATAGACTCGTGACAAGTGTTTAAGACGTGGTTATGAATTTAATACACAATTGTGTATAGTGGGATGGTCAGATGGAGTGCAAAACAGTGACCGAGGGAGTGGACCTATGTTTTTATTATGTGCCCCTCTGTGTTTACCATGCATCCCACTTCTAAAATCTCCACATAGCTTATGAATGTATCTGAAATGTTGTTGTTATGTGCCGTCAGTTGCCTTTGACTCATGGTAAATGAGCAATCTCCAACTACCCTGCTCAGTTCAATGCTGGCACTTTGTGGTAGCTTGACGGTGTGTAAGATGAAGCTGTGCTCAGCATCTAGTTGGAACCTGATGAGAATGTGAGATGTTCCTGTCACACTGCATAGAAGGAATGTGTTGTTGCACAAGCAAGGACAAAGCCCTATCATTCGCACAACCAGGAGTTCTGGAAGAGTATTCCAGTCCTGGATCCTGGCACTAGTCTAGATTATGGTTATCCAGAGAATTTCAGATTGGCAAAATCATTCTTTCTGAAGCACAGAGGATTTGTTTGATAGAGCAAGAATTTGCAACATGGAGCTGCCTTGGGGCACACATAGAGTCCCAGGGAACAGCTGATCCCTGCACTGCCCCCGGTGATGCCCAGCTACATTAAAATATATTGTTTGTATGGTAATGACAAGCATATGCTTTTGAAATGCATTGATTTGGTAAGTTTGTGATAGAAGGAAGAGAGGAGGGATCATGTTGGTAAGAATAGTTCTGATTGGCTGGAAGAGAAAATTGGGGAGTTTTAAGTGTTGGGGAGATTTGAGGAACAGTGTAGGAGTAGAGATGTCAAGGTCAAATGTATGACACATGAACAAAGTTCTCAGAGCAGTATGAAATTGGTGGATTGGTAGTTTGAGTCTGTGGGGATCCATCACAAATGACATTTATCATTGATAAGGTAATTTCAGTGTGAGATCAGATAACCCCATCAGTCATGTCAGTGTTCTTCTGGATCCTGTGGCATGAGTGATTTCTTTAAGTGCTTCATCAATCTGTATAGTATGAAGCATTATTTCACTCATAGTAAAGCAGGTATTTCTCTAGAGCAGTGGTCCCCAAACTTGGGCCTCCAGAGGTTCTTGAACTTCAGCTCCCAGAAGTCCTAGCCAGCAGAGATGGTGGTGAAGGCTTCTGGGAGTTGCAGTCCAAGAACATCTGGAAGCCCAAGGTTGGGGACCACTGCTCTAGAGGGCTATATCCTATTTTTCCACAGGTAGAAAAATAATTCCAGGCAACATCAGTTTGCCTAATAAACATTTATCTAATTGTTTCAATATTTCATAAGAATAAAAATGTAAAAAATCCAAAATTGAATACATGTAACTTAAAAGTTACAGGTATGCTTACTATATTTTACAGAAATCAGTCTTATAGCTGTGAAAAAAACTGCACGTATAAATACTTTAAAATATATGAAAACTCATCTTAAGTTGCAAACAATAAACTTAAATGGTGTTTCAAAAAAATTTCAAAACACAGGAGCATTTTGGAAAAAAAATTCTGTAGGAAATTTTGAGGATGTTTTAATTACATTCTAAAAATGCAGGAACTTGCAGTCTTGAAAAGGGAAGTTGAAAAAATATACATCTCTAAAACACATCATTACATTGAAAAGTTTTTAAAAAGTAATTATTCATAGCCTTTGCATATTTTACATACAGAAAATTATTTAATGAGGCTTTCACCTAGCTAAAGCAGCCAACTTTGACAGAGAAATCAGGTAGAGTAAAAGATAAAAGATGTGTGAGTGTGAAGGGAAGAGAGGTTTTAGAGAGAATTAATTGTATCGAATAAATTTAAAGCCTAAGAATAAACATCTCTTGAACACTGTTATTTTTATAAATTTTTCTAACTAAATTTTACTAAATTAAAACTGAGTGATATAGAGTGTTGGCTACCTGAGGTTGGATATGTGGAAGGTGTTATAAGGGCCTGAGTGAAAGGGCAAATACATACCCATTAGGTAGGGGTTAGTGGCAGTAAAAGAGGAAGAGTGGAAATAAGTTGAAATTATTAAAGCATAAACATTATTTAAAGAAACCATAACCTAAATAGTCAAGTGACAAGACAAAGTTTAGATATCAGTATATAAGAGAGTGGTAAAGGTAAAGGTTCCCCTTGACATTTAGTCCAGCCGTGTCCGACTCTAGGGCATGGTGCTCATCCCCATTTCCAAGCTGTAGAGCAATTGTTTTGTCCGAAGACAGTTTCCGTGGTCACGTGGCCAGCACGAATATACACGGAACGCCGTTACCTTCCCACCGAGGTGGTACCTATTTATCAGCTCGCATTTTTACATGCTTTCGAACTGCTAGGTTGGCAAGAATGAGAGAGTGATAGGTTGCCCTCAAAAAGTTCCTCTATGTTTTCCCATGTTTGGAGAGGCATTTAACAGTACAGTACTGGGAATCTCTACACACACCAAAGGGGGTGTGTGAGTGTGTGTGCATGTGCACTTGCCCTTTCCATGTTAGCTATGGCTTTTCTTTTCATGTACATGTTACCCAAAGTGGAGTATAGAAATGTTTTATTTAATTGTACTTTAATATTAACTAGTGAAATCTGGCTAGCTGTAATTTCCAGAGAGCAAGAGCTCTGAGCAAAATTGTTCTGCTTCCTAGTACTGCAAAAATTGAGTGAATTTTTCCTCTTCATGTTCCTAATCTCTCTTGTTTCCAAGTATAGAATAATCTGGTAGTTTTAGTAATACTGTACTGCAGAGAACTAAGATCATAAAACCATTAATTCCTTCAGCATTTTCCACTTACCACCACTTTATTTGTGGCTTTCCTATAGATTTGCTTAGTAATGTAGTATTTATGGCCAGTTTATTTAGAATGTATTTGCTGGGTCTTGTAGAGACATGGTGTAATAAAGATTTGTGTGTGTGTGTGTGTGTTTCTTAACTAAATCCAGATGAATTACATTTACTAATATAGTGTTTCATCCACTGTTTCTTTGTTCAGTTGTCAACATATTCAATATTACTGTATTATGTAGCTGGGAAAATCTGGCCTTAGAAAATGATGTTTCCTATTAGTGTGATTCAGACCCAAAAATTGGTAGAAGAATATAGTTTACTGGGACTCAGGTGATTAGATGCGTTGAAGTGAATTGATGTTAACTCTTATTTAAGTCCAGTTGATTTCAGTGGGTTTACTCTAGTTGGAACTAACATTTCAGTGGGTTTACTCTAGTTGGAACTAACATAGTCCTGTGACTTCAAATGCATCTCTCGGTCTTTGTCTTCTATGAACAAAGCCCTCTGAAGTATGCTGATGTGTATAAGGATTCCAGCATATCAGATCCACGCTCTTTCTCTAATATTATTATGAATGCAAATACAGTACTTGATTCTAACACTTCCAAAATATCACATGCATTCTTTCCCTAGTTATCCATAGAAGAATATTCCATGATGTAAATGTGTTGCAAGTTGGAGTAAAATTGTTACCGCAAACCCGCGAAGATCCAGCAGAGTTAATGTTTTCAGATCCTGATGGCAAAATAACTCACGCAGACATGTTCAGCTTCCTCCATCACGACACGTGTATTTACAGCATACACAAATATACAAAGCGGCAGCACGACAGGTTTTATTATGAATGAAATGCTCACCTTCAATCCTTACATTGATCTCTATGCCCCAAATTGCTGTTTAGCATAGTAAATTGCACTAAAGTTGGTCCACTGAATCAATGCGGATTTTGTGATTCCATTGATTCAAACAGACCTCCTCTAACTGTGGCATCTGCATAGCAAGTTGAAGTTAGAGTAGGCTCCTTTGAATCAATGGAACTTATGGAGAAATTGACTCATTAAATCCCAGCTGAATTAATGGTTCTTGTCTAATGTGATTTACTACACTAAGCAACAGGATTTTGCCCAATCACTGCTTTATGGAAAAAGGCTGGCCATAGAGCAGAATACTTTTTCAACAAAGTAATAAGTAACCTGTTTCCCCAAAAATACAGAGTCTTATATTAATTTTTGCTCCAAAAATGCATTATGGCTTATTTTCAGGGAATGTTTACATTTATTCAATTACAGTCATGTCATCTTCTTCTGGTTGCTGCACAATAAGTCCTTGGTGGAGGGCAGGGTTTCACTTAACTGGGGCTTATATTTGGGGTAGGGCTTATATAACGAGCATCCTGAAAAATCATACTAGGGCTTATTTTCAGGTTAGGTTTTATTTTTTGGGAAACAGGGTATCTTTTCCTGGCTTTAGGTGCTATACAGCAGAGGCAAACAAAGGTGCAACCAGTCTGTGCAAAGCATCAGATCTCTTATGTAGCCACCATGAAGTTCACCACCGAGGTTTCGGTTCCATAATATTTCCAATTTGGAGTAAAGCTAAACTATTGATTAGTAATTACCAATGTTTGGAAATAGATACTAGGAAGTGATGCTTCCTGACCAGTAAGTCAAATAATATTTTGATATATTTTAATATATTCACAGGCTTTTCGGGAGGATTTGGAATCTCTTATACAAGAGCAGATGAAGAAAGGCAATAACCCAACTGGGTTACTTGCCCTGCAGCAGATTGCTGACTACATCATGGCAAGCTCTTTTGCAGGCTTTTCTTCATCTCCTCTAAGTAAGTAAAAGTGTGTGCAGTGTATCAATTGGGTGGGCGAGTTTGGTAGGGCATGGGGGACAAAATAATGTCCCCAGCTCTTGCCACAGGCCTCCTAAATGGCCCAGAAGCAGACCAAATCATGCATTTTAAAAAAATTGTACAAGAAATGTGTGGCTAGCCAGTCTTGATGTCTGTTAGTGGTTTTGTTGGGGTTGAAAGAGGTTCAGCCTTCCTAGGGCAAAAGCCAAAAACCTTTCTGTTTTTTCAAATCTCTCTTCATTATGATTATGGATTGACAGTGGACTCCCATAAAAAAAAACCCTTGCTGTGCGCAGTACACCACCCACCCTGCTTAACATGTAAATTAGAATGGAAATAAAAATAAATTTTCTTCTACTTTTGGTGTGTTGAATTACTTGTTCATTACAGAAAAAAAGAATAATAAAATAATTTTCTGGGTAGTTTAAAAGTGGCATTTTGTTCTGTAGTTCAGACTTGCTTGATACTTCAATATATTTAGCTGAATCAGCAACTTTCAAGTACCAATATTTACTAGGGAAGTATTAGAAATCAGCAAAATGTTAGCAGTTTCTAGTTCACTGTTAAATAAATCATATGTTTCTTTTGCAGACAAAACTTTTAGTCATTTCTGTTCAATTTCCTTTAGGCTCTGGACTGATTACAGCCATCAACGACCTACCTGGGATAGATACCACTGCGTTTGTTAAAGGAGAAAAACTTATTCGTTGTAAATTAGCCAGCTTATATAGGTTGACAGATTTGTTTGGGTGGGCACACTTGACAAATTCATACATCACAGTAAGTATCTAGAGATCAGCATTTTCATTCCCTCCTTATGTGTTGAAAGGCACATGTAAACATCTCAATCCTATGTTTTGCATATGCTTCCGCTAGAATTAAACATATTGTTTTGACATAACAATAATATTTTCTTCTTTTTTTCAGGTAAGAGTAAGCAAAGAACATGATCACATTCTTGTAATTCCAAGAGGTCTATCATTTTCTGAAGCTTCAGCTTCCAATTTGGTATGTGCTTAAAGTGGATTGCTTAGTCATCTCAAATAATTCATTTTCAGAGTTTTGATCTGTTGGTGTTCTGATTCAAAGTAGAACTTAGCATAAGCCCCTCATATCAACATAAAAATGGGGTGATTTACCTTTAACAGAACATTTTTTTCTGTATAACAAGGCACATGCTCCCTTGTATTATCCTTTCAAGCCGATTCACACTTCTAGAAGTGCTGCAAATGTAGGAACAGCAGGTATGTGTGTATGTCCAGTTCCCGGTAGTCTCATGAAAGACCATGCTGCCCTCTGACCCCCCCCAGAAGTTACCCACCCCAGTACAAGGTGTATGTTTATCCTAGATTCTTCTTCTAATCAAGCAAGCAAAACCAGGCTTAAATTGTTTTCAGCTCCTTAAACATGTTTGCTTTATTTAAATTTCCACTTCCATTAAGATTCTGTTTCCTTTCAACAAGAACTTTTCACTGAGTGAGCGTTTACATTTTTAACTGTACAAAAACAGAAATATCCAGGAGATAGCCCTCTTAGTCTTTAGACTGTTGCAGCAAAAGCAGCAAAAGGTTTTGTTGTATTTTAAGGACTAACAAGTTATAGTTGGCATTAGCTTTTGTGAGCTGCAGCCTGCTTCTGGCATCTGAAGAAAGAGTTCATAGTCCACTAAAGCTTAATGCCAAATACAATTTGCTAAGGCTCTTTGTTGCTTCTGATTTATCTAAATCCAAAAGTTGTCAGATATAATTTATCTGATGATTTTTTATCTTATTCTTTTTGATCTGCTTTATTCTCTTTTTTTCATTTCTCCAGCTCTTGTTTATTGTTATGTATGGCAAGTGGAAGTCCGGTTATATAAAAATTGGATGCTCCAGGGGTATATACTTGGATATAGGAGTGAGAAGCCAGATAATGTCTCTGTTCTGCTTAAGAAACTGTTTCTATGTTAATGACTTCAGTTTCTATTTCAGATATTTTCTTTTAAAAATCAATTTGCCCTTCTCCCTCTCCATTCACTGCAGATTTGGTTACAGAATTATTTTAGGAGACAGATACTTTCATCGTATCCCTTTTATTTAAGATTTAATATTAAGATATAGTATTTAAGATTTAGTATAGCACAAGTATGGTACTATCGATTGAAAATGCCACATCACATTTATTTAAATCTTTCATAGGAATTTTAATAACTTACTGTTCTTTCCCACTTTGTTATTTAGTTAGTTGTAGAAAGTAGCCAGTGATCCCTAGTTACTTGCAGTCTAAGCTGAAGTGTAATTAATGGGGTTCTCCTAACTTGTTTCTCTTGCTTGTCTTTCTAGGTAAAAGTAAATATCATAGGTGAGGTAGTTGATCAGGGAAGCACCAATCTAGGCATTGACAGTGTGGGATTCAGCCCTCATGCAGCCATCTACTCCATGCGGCCAGATGTCCGATGTGTTATCCATATACACACTCCAGCAACAGCAGCTGTAAGTGTGTTCTTGATGTGGCCCAAAAGAAAACATTTCAATATCCATCATGAATGAAAATGATTTGCTGTAGTCACTGGGATTGACCTGTTGCCGATTAAATAAGGTCTAGCTTAAATGTATGGAACATGCATTCTCAACTAATGAAAGCAATATCCCAGCTTCTCTACAGACTACTATTAAATTTCTGCTTTACCTAAAGTAATTATGGTTGTCATTTTTATTTTCCAGAGTATATTTAGCATTAGTAGCACATCAACCTGAAAATCATCCATCATCACAGTTATTTAAACATCTAACTCTTAAGATTTTCTTTAAAGTTAGATGTTTAAATAACTGTGATGACGGATGATTTTTGAAAAACACTTAACATGATGTAAAGCCACTGCAAGCATCTTGGTCCCTGTCTTGCTCCCAGGCACAGACTCCATTTGTCTGAATAACATAGATGACCACTTGAAGAACCACAGTTACAGATGACTAACCTATCCTCTTTCTTTAGGACCCATCAACAGGTTACTGTTTCATTCTTATGCCAGCACTCTTGTCTGTATTTGCCTCACAATCTCTATGTTGGCAATGCAGCTGTAAGGGCCAGACAATCTGTCAGTGGGTTCTTATCCACTGCAATTTTTTGTTAAGTCATGTCCAACTCTTTGTGACCCCATGGACCAGAGCACACCAGGCCCTCCTATCTTCCACTGCCTCCTGGAGTTTGGTCAAATTCATGTTGCTAGCTTCAGTGACACTGTCCCAGCATCTTGTATTCTGTCATCCCCTTCTCCTCTTGCCCTCACGCTTTCCCAACATTAGGGTCTTTTCCAGGGAGTCTTCTCTTCTCATGAGATGGCCAAAGTATTGAAGCCTCAGCTTCAGGATCTGTCCTTCCAGTAAGCACTCAGTGTTGATTTCCTTCAAAATTGATACATTTGTTCTCTTTGCAGTCCAGGGGACTCTCAAGAGTCTCCTCCAGCACTACAATTCAAAAGCATCAATTCTTCGGCGGTCAGCCGTCTTTATGGTCCAGTTCTCACTTCCATACATTGCTACTGGAAAAACTATAGCTTTGACTATGCAGACCTTTGTCGGCAAGGAGATGTCTCTGCTTTTTAAGATGCTGTCTAAGTTTGTAGCACTTTAACAGCATCATCATTTAAAATTTTAAATAGTTCAACTGGAATGCCATCACCTCCACTGGCCTTGTTGTTAGCCATGCTTTCTCAGGCCCACTTGACTTCACTCTCCAGGATGTCTGGCTCAAGGTCAGCAACCACGCTATCTGCGTTGTCTGGGACATCGAGACCTTTCTGGTATAATTCCTCTGTGTATTCTTGCCACCTCTTCTTGATGTCTTCTGCTTCTGTTAGGTCCCTACCATTTTTATCCTTTATCATGTCCATCTTTGCACAAAACGTTCCTTTAATATCTCCAATTTTCCTTTCGTATTATTTTCCTCTATTTCTTTTAACTGTTCATTTAAGAAGGCCCTCTTGTCTCTCCTTGCTATTCTTTGGAAGTCTGCGTTCAATTTTCTGTAACTTTCCCTATCTCCCTTGCATTCTGTTTCCCTTCTCTTCTCTGCTATTTGTAAGGCCTCATTGGACAGCCACTTTACTTTCTTGCATTTCCTTTTCTTTGGGATGGTTTTTGTTGCTGCCTCCTGTACAATGTTACGAGCCTCTATCCAGAGTTCTTCAGGCACTCTGTCTACCAAATTGAGTTCCTTAAATCTGTTCTTCATTTCCACTGTATATTCATAAGGGATTTGGTTTAGATTATACCTGACTAGCCCAGTGGTATTTCCTACTTTCTTCAGTTTAAGCATGAGTTTTGCTGTAAGAAGCTGATGATCAGAGCCACAGTCAGCTCCCGGTCTTGTTTTTGCAGACTATACAGAGCTTCTCCATCTTTGGCTGCAGAGAACATAATGTGATTTCGATATTGCCCATCTGGTGATATCCATGTCTAGAGTCACCTCTTGTGTTGTTGTAAAAGAGTGTTTGTGATGACCAGCTTGTTCTCTTGACAAAACTCTATTAGTTTTTGCCCTGCTTAGTTCTGAACACCAAGGCCAAACTTACCTGTTGTTCCTTTTATCTCTTGACTCCCTACTTTAGCATTCCAGTCCCCTATAATGAGAAGAACATCTTTCTTTGATGTCAGTTCTAGAAGGTGTTGTAAGTCTTCATAGAATTGGTCAATTTGAGACTCTTCAGCATTGGTGGTTGGTGCATAAACTTGGATGACTGTTATGTTGAAAGGTCTGCCTTGGGTTCGTATTGAAACCATTCTATCATTTTTGAGATTGTATCCCAGTACAGCTTTTCCCACTCTTCTGTTGACTGTGAGGGCTACTCCATTCCTTCTACTGGATTCTTGCCCACAATAATAGATATGATAATGGTCTGAATTGAATTTGCCCATTCCCATCCATTTTAGTTCACAGGATGTCAGTGTTTATTCTTGCCATCTCCCGTTTGACCACATCCAGCTTACCAGGGTTCATAGATCTTACATTCCAGGTTCGTATGCAGTATTTTTTGTCGCAGCATCAGACTTTCCTTTCACTTCCAGGCGTGTCCACAGCTGAGCGTCTTTTCGGCTTTGGCTTAACCACTTCATTAGCTCTGGAGCTACTTGCACTTGTCCTCCGCTCTTCTTCATAGCATGTTGGACACCTTCCGACCTGAGGGGCTCATCTTCCAGCCTCTTATGTTTTAGCCTTTCTGTTCATGGAGTTTTCTTGGCAAAGATACTGGAGTGGCTTGCTAGTTCCTGCTCCAGGTGGATCGTGTTTAGTCAGAACTCTCCACTCTGACCTGTCCGTCTTGGGTGTCCCTGCACGGCATAGCTCATAGCTTCTCTGAATTACTCAAGCCCCTTCACCACGGCAAGGCAGCAATCCGTGAAGGGGTTTATCCATTATCCACTGCATAATGAGCCTTAATCCACCAATCTGGAATTCATACAGTTAGTCCTTTCATATTTATTGATTATGTTAGTTTTCATTCTCCCTTCCACCTGTGAAATGTTATTTTTTAAAACAGGTTTCTTCCATGAAGTGTGGCATACTTCCTATCTCGCAGGAAGCTCTCATTTTAGGGGATGTTGCTTACTATAACTATCAAGGATCTCTGGATGAACAGGAAGAGAGAATTCAACTCCAGAAAGTTCTTGGGCCAAGCTGTAAGGTATTCCACTCTAGTTCATAATTTTGTTGAGTTTCTAGCACTTGCCCAGTTTCTGCCAGTTATGAATTTTTCTATTCTTTAGGTCCTGGTTCTGAGAAACCATGGGATAGTAGCACTGGGGGAGACATTAGAGGAAGCTTTCCACTACATCTACAATGTGCAATTAGCTTGTGAAACACAGGTGAGAGAGACCTTATGTGCAGTATTTTAAGTGCTTGAATATGATCCTTCTAATCAATGTATGTTCAGTAGGATCATTCTACAAAGAGCAATTATGGGTGAAGGGATAACTTGTTCTGATTTTGAGTTTTATTGAACACCAGTAGTGTGCTAGGTCGCAGAATTGCAAAGTTATTACTCTAGTGTTCAGTTGATGCTTGCTTTACAAGATGACCATTGTTTTTGAGCATATTAATTTGAGCAAGTTAATTTATCTGGACAGAGAATAATACCAACAGATTGTTTCTTTCTGGAAAATTTAAGAAGGCTACTTTTAAAGAGTATTTATGAGAAGAATGCAGACTACAGTGTCATCTTATTTTACAGGTACATGCCTTAGCTGCAGGTGGCGTAGACAATCTTCTTGTCCTAGACTTGCAGAAGTATAAACCTTTCACACACCATGTGGCAACAAGTGGAGGAGTTAATATGGCCTCTCAGTTCAAATGGAAAATTGGGGAACTAGAGTTTGAAGCACTGATGAGAATGCTGGATAACCTGGTGCGTTCACAACTAACTCCGAGCTGAGGATTCTCAGCACGCCAGGGGATTGTGTCCAAACAATTCTGATGTCTGTCTTTTTCCATTAAACAGAGTCTTAGGAAATACTGCTCTGAAATACATTGAAGCGAACATTCAGTATTTATTGACTTCAATAGCTGTGCTACTTTTCATGCTGATTTGTTTGATCTGATTTGGGAGTACCTTGACCTTCAATAACACTCAGGTTTTCTTATTAAATCTAAAAACACAGTAAAATAAATGTAGACCATGCAGATTTTTAAAAATTATAAAATCAGTGGAAGTAATACAGTATTTAAAATAATAAAGCTAGTCATTTTTGTTGTATATAAACCATCCACACCAGATTTCATTTTGTTTTGATAATTCAAAAAATGCTTGATTTGGCTGAAGGTGAGGGAATAGGTTTATGAGCAGTTAGGCTCAGATTAGAACTCTCTCACTCATCACACTCTTTTAATTTTTTGGCGTTTGCCCCTGTGCATGAGGCTGCCTTTCTCCAACCTTGTTCCCTCAGTTGTTTCAAATCCTAACATTCTGAGCACAGCCAATGGCAGTGATGATGAGGGTTGTGGCCCAAACTATACAAAGATTCAAGTTTGCACTCTTTCTGTGGGGCCTCTGCCTTGGAGCTGTTAAATTGCTAAGATTGTTTCACAGCCGTCTTTTGTGATCGTTCAAAGGTAATGGTCTGCACCACAGCACAGATCATCAACAAAAACTTGGATGCCAGAATGCAAGCCTGAAATATTTCTTTTGTTATTGTTTGGCAGGCAGGGTGGTATCAAAGCTGTTCCTCCTTTTAGTATATTGGTTTCTTTTTTAGTGGAATATTTAATTGGAAATCACCAATGAGTTGAGATTAATTATCAGTGTTGGCCAGGCATGATAAACATACATTTTTGTACAAATTTTTACAGGGTTACAGAACAGGCTATGCTTATCGGCAACCCCTTGTGAGAGAGAAGCCCAGGCACAAGAGTGATGTTGAGATCCCAGCCACTGTGACTGCCTTTTCCTTTGAAGATGATTCTGTCCCAATTTCTCCTCTCAAATTCTTAGCACAAAAACAGCAGCGAGAGAAAACAAGATGGTTAAACTCACCAAATACCTATTTAAAGGTGGATGTCCCTGAAGAATCTCGGAATGGAGAAACAAGTCCCCGGACTAAAACGATGGTAATGGGCTCCTTGTGATTTCTGTATGGTGTCCTAAAAAGGGTGAAAATAAGCTTGTTCTGGAATTTCAGTCTCCTGTGTGATAAAAATGATGAGTTAGTGGAAGAGGACTTGATTGGCTATAATGATGGGGAATGTATTTCTTTACATATTGTCCATTTCACTTAGTACACAGTACAGTCATTTTTAAATTCTCGTATGTTCCTCATATTTAAACTGAATCTGTACATTTGTTCCTGGTGTACATATCATTCAGTCTTTTAAAAAGAGGGTACTGATGTTAGTTTACAGCAAAACACTTCTGGGTGCAAGAATCTCTGCCTTACCCAATTACACACAGACTGTATGCCACATGGCTACCTTTGAAAACAGGAGCAGTATGAAGAGGGACCTTGTTTTCCTATTTTATTGAAGGTTGGACATCATTGTGGCTATTTCAGTTATGGATGCGACAGCTCTAAAAATAGTGTTTTGTATACAAACTCGTCTCCCAGGTTTTTCAGCCAATATGTTCTTCTCTTTTCTGCACTTTCTTGCAGAAATCAGCTGTTGCAGTCTGAACTTCCCATTTTCATTACATAACTAAAGTGATTTAGTTTTCTGCATTTCACACATTTATCAGTTGTTGGTCTTTCTTCTTTCACTTCAATATATCTTTGTCACACTTTCAATCCAAGAAACTCTTGGTGTGTTGGAATAAATCCACATTTCAGGTGAATTTTCAGAATAAGGGCAGGGTGTGGGAAAGTTTGCTTGCTTGCTACCTACAGTTATTAGAGCATGCTAGCAAGAATGGACAGTAGCCATGCTAGCTGCAGGATTCTGTCAGTAGTAGAGCAAAATACAACCTTTCCAAGCTGTACGCCTTTCCTCCCTCCTTGTTTTGCTTAGCCCATAACTCAGTAGTACAGCACATGCCTTGCATACATAAGCTACCCAGTTTAATCTCTGACACTGTCAGATACAGCTGGCGAATCTGAAGCCCCAGGGGACTCTTTCTCAAGTAGATAAAAGCTGAAGATCCATCTTAGTGTCAAGAGTACTGAGCAGAATGAAGCAAAGACCTAACCTGGTATAGGGCAGCTGGAAACTGTTTTGCATTTCTTGAGAACAGCTCATTTAAATGTGACCATGTCAGGACTCCTACAGTGTAACATTTGTGAGTGAGGAAGAGAGGTTTTAAAGCAAAACTGCTGCTGGCCACACTGTACATACCATTCATTACCTTAGGCTGTTGTCTTTGATCAGGGCCAGATTATTTATTCATGCATGTCTTTCTGTGTCCAGATATTTTTTCTGACAAGTTTTGTACTGCAAAGAATATCCCTCACCGTCCCAAGGATGTTACTTTGCTAATATTCCAAGAGAATGGATAAAAGTTATGTTTGGATAGCTCGGTGGTTTAGATATCTGGCGGAAGAGCCAGAGGTTGGGAGTAGAGACCGCCTGTGTGGCCTTGGACAAGCTGCAGTCCCAGGATGCTCCCAGAAGAAGGGAATTGTAAACCACTTCTGAGTATTTTCTGCCTGGAAAATCCTGAAAAGGGTAGCCATAAGTCAGAACTGACTCGACACATGATGAGGATGATGATGGCTGAGGCTGTCACATTGTTAGCCTCAGCATAAACTTGACTCTAAAAAAATAGCTCCACTTCCCCACCTGCTGGTGGCTTAGTAAATTCAACTTTTAGAAATCAGCAGTTTCAAGTGAGCATCACAATGAGAAATACTGCTTAAAAAGAAAATTAAAATACAGTACCTATAGTTCAAAGAAGAAAATATCAGGATAGCAGATTAAGATGTTCTGTGGAGTATTTCAGCAAGAGAAATACTGCAGATATTTAAATAGTATGCTTCCTATATTGTTGTCTAAACTATTGTTCTTTTCCTATGCGTAATTCAAAATGTCTAAACAAATCTCAAAATAGAGGACTATTACACCGTAATACTTGTCTGAAATGGCTGCCTTGCATGGCTAAGTGTTGTTAGTCAGCCACCTGCATAGCTTTGAACACACCCCAATATACCCTAAAGATACCCGTAATTTTTTTCTAACCACTAAACTGTACTCTTTTCCTGCAGCAAAAAAAATCTCTTTTCTCATTGCATTTTTTCTTTTTTCCTCCTACTTTCTCAAGTGGGTAAAAGCTGAAGATCCATCTAAGGTTAGTGGAGGAACTCCAATAAAAATTGAAGATCCAAACCAATTTGTCCCTCTGAATACAAATCCAAGTGATGTCCTGGAGAAAAGAAATAAGGTATGACAGTTTTCATGAAGATCTATCCCATGTATTTTTGGAAAATAGTCAGTAAACAAACATCTTTAATTTTTCCTGTTTGAGTAACATTAAAAGCTATTTGTTGCCCTCTAAAATATCATAACATTTCGTAGTTAATTTGAAAATTGCCTTAAAGCACAGAAGAATACAGCTGAATATGTCATACTGGCAAAACTGTCATAATTTCATTCACGAAAATCTTTTTTTAAAAAACAACAATGCTATTAAGCCCATGAAACGTTTAAAATAATAGCCAAAATCCTGTTGCTTAGTGTAGAAGATTGCATTAGAGAGTGCCCATTGAGTGGGACGAGGTGGCGCTGTGGGTTAAAATGGAGAAGCCTCTGTGCTGCAAGGTTGAAAGACCTGCTGTCGTAAGATCGAATCCACGCGACAGCGTGAGCTCCTGTCGCTTGTCCCAGCTCCTGTCAACCTAGCCATTCCAAAGCATGCAGATGCGAGCAGATAAATAGGTACCACCATGGTGGGAAGGTCACGGTGTTCCGTGTCTAGTCATGCTGGCCACATGACCACGGAAACTGTATATGGACAAATGCTGGCTCTATGGCTTGGAGACGGGGATGAGCACCGCGCCCTAGAGTCAGACTTGACTGGACTAAATGTCAAGGGGAACCTTTACCTATGCCCATTGAATCATTGGGGATTTTGTAAGTCAAATGGGCCTACTCTTACCATGACTTACTATGCTAATACAAGTCGCAGCAAGAAAAGACCCATCTGGATCAGCAAAATGTACACAAAATCACCACTGAGTCAATGAATGGGCCTTTTGCAATGCAATTTTCTATGCTAAGTGATAGAATTTTGGCCACAATTTCCTTCTGCTGTTTTAATACTGTATTCTGCTATTTTGGCGCTTCTCTTCTTTTTTAGTTTTGAAGGGAAAGCTAGTCAATTCCAACAAGAGGTGGTCTGCCCTCGTATTCTGAACCCTGCTGTTTTTTCCCTGCTTGGCTTCCAATCAGGCAGTGTGTATTTAACAATGGCAATGACAAGGGACTCTTTGTACGCCTAGACTGCTGGCTGCATTTTCTCCCCAATGTATTTTTTTGATTTCCATACAAATTCAAACTCCACCCTAGGAAACAATTGTTCTGCCAAATATACAGTGTTTCATCCAGAGGTTCTGGGAATTTTTTCCTTCACATCTGCTAATGATCAAAGGGCTACAACACTATCCTTAGGGAATTAGCTGGGTTCAGAAAATATTACTAACTCTTTCTTGGAAAGGATCAACATCGCATTATCATCTGAATATGAGCTTAGAATAGTATTATCAGTTCTGGATATTCAGATTTTTCAGGCAGATTTGAGTGTCAAAGTGGGAAACTGGTATTTGTTTGATTTTCCTGATGATGTTGGCTGTGTGTACCACACATCTTATGTGGTGAGCACTACAACAAGATACAGAGAATGCTGTGATGACGAGTCTCTACCTGGATTTTCAAAGGCTCTAAAGGCAGTTGATGAATTGCAGCTTTCAAAGGGCCACAGTTAATGTTAACTTGCAGCAAGGACTTAAGATTGAAACTGGTTCACACCAAATGTATGACTTAAGGCTAGCTAGCAGTTTTTGTTCAAAAGAAGTGCTAAATTGGTAACCTGACTGTCACAAATTTTTATGAAAATCTTAACGCTATAAATGTATTTCCCTTATCTTACCCTGATTTCTGAATCAAGAAGAGTTGGTTCTTGTCACCTTGCTACCCATGACTGAGAAATATAAATATGAAGAGAGAGAAAGAATTCATAGAACCAGAGCAATATTGGGATATATGTTGATAATAATAATAACATTAGCACTGCAAGGCTGGAAGCGATCCATTGATAATCATATAGATTATATGTTAAATGCATGTTCAAACAAAATATTAAAAACTCTACATTGACATTTTAATTTCAAAACTTCAGTTTATCCTGAGAAAATAAAAGCAAATAATAGGAACTTGGTAGATAGTCTTGGCATCTCTGTGATTCCTAATACTTCCATAACATTTGTAAAACAAAAATACTGTACTGAATAATTTATTTGTCCTTTCAGATTCGGGAGCAAAATCGGTATGACTTAAAGACTGCTGGTCCACAGTCTCAGTTGCTTGCTGGGATTGTTGTGGATAAAAAGCCTAGTGCTGTAAGTGCATCCATTGTTTAAACTTAAACTTTATCTTTTGAAGCATGTTCAGTGTTTAAAGTTCAGTCTTGTTCATCTACAAGAATCTGTATCCTTGCCTTTGGAAACCACTTGAAAAAAAAGAAGCAGAGTATTTATTTTATTTTAATTTTTTTAATTTATGTTCTTTAATTTATATATTGCCCCATTAATGTGAGCACTATTCTGGGCAGCTTACAACATAATAAAATAAAGCCAAACACAACAAGGTACAAATGTTTTAACTAAATTATGGGTAAACAAATGCATATTTGGAGAAACATTCATTTTATGTCTGAATGACTTTTAGTTGAGTTGTGCCTTCATTTGACTCTCTAATGTAAAAGGTTTCAGTCAGATATTCTAGTAAATCTCATAATTCAAATCAGGAAAATAATGGCTAGAAGAAATATAGCATTTTAAAGAAAACGTTGGGTACCCTACAAGTCACTACTTAAAACTTTTTACTTGTGGCAGGAAATGTGATGTGTTCATGAAAGCACCTTTCCATATGCATAGTGTCTATTAATTGTGGCAATTCACATCTTGATGGGCTTTTGGTTTGGTTTGGGGTTTTGTGTAATTTTGTGTGGGGGTCTGCTTTAAGGTTCTTGTTTAAGAAATGTTATCACTTAGTAGTAAGATCTGGGAATTTAGTATGATTGGTTTTGACTCTTAAAGCTTACTGTTTAGAGTTGGCTTTTTACTCCCTAAAATATTTTATGTTCTGTTCCAGCCCATGCAGTTTGAAGAAGATGAACATGCTCCTCCAGCACCTCCTAATCCATTCAGTCATCTCACTGAAAAAGAACTGGAAGAGTACAAAAAGACAATCGAACGCAAGCAACAAGGAATAGAGGGTAAGTGTTACGATTACCTGAATGTTTCCATCAGCAATTTAAGTTTTAAGGCAGTGAGTTTGAATTGTTTTAAATTCCTGAACCAAATGTTACTATATTAAATTATTATCTGTGACATTCTTAGTAACGCAACCTTTTATATTTCTTATCCATTCATATGCATTTTAGAAAGAATTGTCACACTTGAATGAGACCAGGGTATTTGTACAGACATGCTTCCTGACCTGTGTCTTGCTGATATTCTTTGGAAAGAGTTTTCTTTATGTACAGATGTACACAGGGAGAACTTCTGCACACACAAGGGCCCCTGATTGGTTACAATCCTTTGTCATGTGTAGAACCCCTATGCACATACAATTGTATGCAGAGAGAACTCCTAGTGTACCTCAAATGGATTTTAAGGGGAGTGTAATGATAGTGGATAGGACTAGCCTCCACACCTTCCATGCATTCATTGTGGATATAAAGAGGATCATGCGTAGAACCTGCTTAGATCAATGGAAACATAAAATTACTATATGCTGTCTGTAGCTCAGAAATCTAATTTGGATGCCAGGGTCGTCATCTGGATCATCAGTAACATTATACAGGTTCAATAGAACAATAATTGGTGAACTTTCAATAATTTGCTGTCCAAGCCAACACACACACTGACTTGTTCACACACTCTGCTGTCTCTGCTTGGATCATTGCTTCTTTGAGTAACAAACTGATGCAATCTACTGAAATCTCACAAATACCTTCTCATTTTCATCTAATTCTTCTGTTTCCTCTCAATTCCTGACTACTGTCTCCTCTCCTGTTTACCCCGAATCATGCTGTTGTTCTCTTTCTGACCCTTTTCCACTTCATTTAAGCATGCAGCCATTCTCAGAAACCCCAAAACCTTCTGTTTCCCCTTCTGAATTTTATCTCTTCTGCTCATCACTTTGAAGTTCTTGGAACATTACTCTAGTTGTCTTAGAGTAAAATTATTGTTTTCTGCTTCTGCAATGTACAGAATAAAGATAGATAAGAATAACATTTCAGCTGTATGAAGAGTTTTGTTTAGTGATATCTGTTTTACTGTTACATTGCTTCGGCATGTTACTAGTATAAGAGCATGTGAACATATGGAAAACAATTTTAAACCTCAGTTGAAAGGAATTAGGAAATATTGACAAGGTCTCCCAGTATAATCAGCAGGGTAAAAAGTAAGAAACTTTAAATCATCTTTTCTCAGTCAAAATAGTCCTGACAATAGTGTGTTCTGTTGCCTGCAATCTTCGTATTATAGCTAGCAATGTTCTAACTTGCCAATTTCTTATTTTTGAAAGCATAAAGATTCAAAGGTAAAAATACTGTATTTCAATAAACTTTTCCACCCATCTTCATTAAAAGCATCTGATAAAGGTCTTTGATAATTGAATCACTAATTTGCTATTGTCTAACACTAGCATTTCCAGCACTAACAATGCATAGATTGTACTGTCTATGTTGTATAATAACAGTTCCACCACTAAATCAAAGTATGTTCTCATGGAATGCTTTCTTCTAAATATTTTGGGGCAACTGTGTATTATATATTTAATAATTCTAGGTTACTAATAGGATGGAGTTATGATCTAATTCTGTGTTATAACTTTAGCATGATCAGGTCAATGACACTAGAATTGCTTGTGTTTGGTATGCACTAATGTAAACGGGTCATTTTTTGCTAAATTTAATTTGGCATGGCTTTTACTAACTCAGGCTCTTGTCCTACAGATGCTGATCAGGAATTATTCTCAGATGATGGGTCATCTGTTTCACAAATTAACTCTCAAACTCAATCCCCACAAAATATCCCTGACAAATTAGAAGGTATACATCGTAATGTCCTGTACAATATTGTGAGCCTATTGTACCCTTTGCCAGTTATTTTAGAATTTCCCAGAAATTATACAATAATCATGATATAGGGAAACTATAAAGGCCTCATCAATATGTGAAGACTAGATTTTAGAATTGTTGGTTATATAAAATCTCGGATAAATGTTGGTTGTCATCTCATTCATCTTTCAGGACACATCACCCAGAGATCCAGCATGATGTTGAACTACTATTCTAGCACCAATTTGTATTTGTATCTTTTCAAAAAATCATGCATGTGTTTTTTCCAACATTATCTGTGTACATTGCCTCATAACGTCAGGCTAACATAACAGGCCATGATGTTGCTCTGGTGAGATTGTCGTTGCATCACCTTCTTATTGGAGGTGTAATCTGTAAATGTTTGGTTGTGTGCAAAACATGACTTAAAAACCTTCATCCTAGAAGTCCAATACTTAATATTGTTTATAATTTAAGTTCTGATACCTTTTTATTATAAAAAGAGAGTAGGCGAGTGACAAAGAAAGAATGCTGATAATTGAAAGGAGCCCATTCCCAAATACAAAGTTTTACTATTGTTCTCTCAGGTTCCCAATCCAGTTTGCATTTTATCCCTTTATAGAATTGTGTGCAACTGTCTGTGCAATGAAGAGTAAAACTTCTCCCACTTTTCCTTCTCCAGAAAATAATGATGATTATCTACAGGATGATAACCTCATCTCTATGGATCTCCCAGTGGTGGTGATGAATGGCAAAGAAGATGCACATGATACTGAAGAGGATCTTGCACAGAGAGTCAGCCAATTAACCACCAGTACTGTAGAGAATGTAGAGATTACAATTAAGACCTCTGAAAAGATAGAGGAGGCCCTCTCTCCTGAAGGTTCACCTTCTAAATCACCCTCAAAGAAGAAGAAGAAATTCCGTACTCCATCTTTCCTAAAAAAGAACAAAAAGAAGGAAAAGGTAGAAGCCTAAAGCTACCTTGCACATTTAAAACCCACTTTTTAGTCAGCCATTAATATGGTCAGTTTAGGTAGGGTTATGCAGGAAACTGGGCCTTAACCTGACAACAGAACTGGAAGAAAATAGAATCACTTTTTATGTTAATTACGCAAGGAATTCATCTCTTAATTAGTATGAGTAACAGTTACTATGAGAGTTTGGAATATTGAATAGTTCCATCACAAATTTGACACTAGCAGGTGTTGTAAGATAGCACTGTAGTAATTTCAAATATCCTTATAGTAGCAAGTTATACATGGGGATTTTTTATTTAGAAAATCTTCAGCACAGTTTTCACTAAGGTAGCTCTTGAGTTATCAGAAAATGTAAGTTTTTTAATCTACTGCCTCACTGTGTAATTGAATGAAACTTCTTTGTATTGTGATCTTGACCATAGCATTTGTTGTATCCCTGCCTCAGAGGGTGCCTCTTTCCACACTGTTAAGAGTAGGTCATTCATTATACACTGGCACATAATACTAAAGGGGAAAATGTAAAAGGAATTGAGTTTGGAATTTTACAAACTCTGTAAAGATTGCATTCGTCAACAACTTTTGCCAAATATTTTGTTTTAGTAAGATATAATTTTTGAAAACTTTTTTATTCTATCAGTTGGGGGGCAGGGGAAAAGCCCTTATTTTTCAATAAAGGGGATTTTATACTCTTAACATTGATAACTTAGTTTAACTATGGCAAAACAGAAAAAAGAATTTTATATGTTGAAATTTTTGTATACCACTCAGTATAAAGTATTATAGGCATGTAAACCAAGCATTTAACAGTAGAACGTATTTAAGGATGCTTGGGGTAGAGTATACTTAAATATAATTTAGGAATCCAGAATTTCTGATACCAGATGTTGAAACCATATAAATGTAACTGGATTCAAGTTTAAATCTTCCTATATTTTTTCCTCATGGTATTGCTGTTGAATGAAGAAAAATAATCTCATTAACATATGGCCTATCCAGGAGATCAGTTCAAGAGGTGTCCCAGCTTTATTGTAGACTTTTTAGGTTATTCCTGAAACAAGCTCAATTAATGTCTCAAGGCAAAGATTTAAGGACACACTGATGAAGTTAAAACCATAAGGGATTTCTCCACTCTTTGTTTTGAGACACTCATTTTTAAATCCTCTATTAACTGCTTCTTTCCAGACAAAGCGCTGGTACTAGGCTCACAGAATAACAAGGCTCTTGAGAGCAAAGAGTTTTGTTGTTTCTGAGCAACATACAACTGATCAGTGGCATCTCACACTCACAGTTTGTGCCCATGCCACTTGTGCAACCACATCACTCCAGGTGGCAGTAGCCCTCTTAGGGAAAGAGTAGTGTTGTTGAATGGAAACTCTGTAGCCATTTGAGCGTAGTATCTCAAATGAAATATGCAGCAAGCACATACGTGTTAGACTATAAACTGATCATCTGGAAAGGCCCATAACCAAATGAAGGAGACAAAACCGAAAAAGGGAAAGTGAAATGGAAAGGATAGTGGCATGGAATAGAGAGAGTAGTAACTTCTGGATTATTTTTCATAAAATATATGGTATGGATTTTGGGGGTACAGTATTTTTATTAAATGATTTAAATGATGAAGCAGCCATTTCATATTTTAAAATTACAAAATCAAGGTTCATATGGAGTTCGACATGTCCCCCTTTACTATCATAGATGCTAATAGGAACATTTTAGTCTGTGTTTGACCTTTTCAAGGTATCTTGGAACCAATTAGTTTAGCACTGTAGGTGCCAATCCTTCCACTTGCTTCTCTTTGATGGTAGTTTTATTTTGCTTTGGACCTGAACAAACAAAAAGAACATGTATATACACGCTAAACATGGAAATTTAACTGAAGGCCTTTGAACTAGCTTGTGTACATTAATAGCCACAAAAGCAAATGCACCTCCAATATCAAAGTGACTCCCAGATTGCCAGTTGAAATATATACCGTATATAGATTGTTAAATATGGCTGGGGCGTGGTTTGGCATGCAGAAAATGACTATAGCATGTTACAGGGCTGGTTAGCTTTGACTGTGTAAGTGTGACAATGCAGTGCTGGCGTGACTCTGGAAACGATATTCTAGAGAGTTCAAAATACTGGAATCAGTGTGCTCTTTTTTTAAAAAATAGTGGAAATTTCTAAGTTGCTTAACTTTATGTTCTACATTTTTTGTGTTGTATTACAACATATGTAGAAACAGTAACCTGTGAACTATGCTTTTCTTAACTTTAAAAAAATATATCTAAATGAATGCAATGTGCATAAATATTTTTTTTTAAATGCAACCATGAACTATTTGCACCTTTTTTGCTAATGCCTCTATTTACTTGCTTTGGCATAAAGAATGAGCCAGCCAACTCTGTGTCCTGTGGAAAAAGATATATAAATGTTTGGGAATTGCTCATAGATGTAATGCTAATTAATGTTAAATCACAAATAAACAGTATTTTAAATAGATGAATTTTGGAAACTACCTATTCTTTGTAGCATTCTTCAGCAAAGGAGTGTGTAACCCCTGGATGGAATCAGAATAGAAAAGAGAAGGCAGTAAATAGTTTAAGAATAAGAGTTTCTGTTTTAAAAAAAGCATTAGTTCTATAACAGGATTTCATGGGCTGTAGCCCACTTCTGCATTTGAACAAGTGTAAGACAATGTGTGAAAGCTTCCATTGATAAAATGGATTTCTGTTGAAGATGGCGCAAGATTCTTTGTTTTGTTACAGTAGACTACAAACTGATAATCACTTTTGGAAAGTTTTTTAAGGAAATTAGTTTAATAAAAATATAATAAGGCAAACAACAAAGATGGTATTTCCTGTGCCAAATTACTTTTGAATGTTTTCCCCCCAAAATCTAGAAATTAGTGGTCAAAGCATGTATATGCCATTTCAAAAGACAGATGCTCAATCAGGTCTCTGTTTTTAAAGGAACAACAGGAAAACTCTAAAGTTTGTAGGCTTTGAAGACTGGAGTGGTTGAAACTGTTGTTGCCTTCAGTGCAATTTATCTGTACTTGTACATGCATTCTTATTAACAAATCATTAACAATTTATTTTTTTAAAACTTTTTTTTATTATATAAATCCATCCATACTGGTTTAATATCGTGTCACCAGGGTACAGCTTATAATCATTTGTAAAACAACTACTACACACATTACACTCCTAATCTATACAACATCCTTCTAACCATTGATAGAATAAGTCCCATGTTTGATAATATTTTGTATCTTCTTTTCCTTTGATTTTCAGTGTTAGTCTGTCCATTTCGGCGCAGTCCAATATCTTTTTAATTATTTCTTGATCCGTAGGTGTTCCTTCATTTTTCCACTACTGTGCATAAATAATCCTCGCCGCTGTTAGAAGATGCAGTATTAAATATACATTTTGTCTATCAACACTTTCTGGTATTATACCTAACAGAAAGAGCTCTGGCCTAAAATCTACATGTTTTTTAATTATTTTAACAAGCCATGTATGTATTTTATTCCAAAATTTTTTTGCTTTATCACAAGTCCACCAGAGGTGATAATAGGTTCCAGTTTTTTTATGACATTTCCAACATTTACTTGACCTGTTAGAGTACATCTTAGCCAATCTATCAGAAGGTAAATGCCATCTATAAAACATTTTATATAGATTCTCTTTATAAGATGTTGCCATTGTCATCTTATAGTTTCTAAACCACAGCCCTTGCCATTTTCTAAGTCAATATTGTGCCCAAAATTTTTTGCCCATTGAACCATCGTTCACACATATAGGGTCAGTGTAGTAGTTGACAATTGTGTTGCCATCAAGTGAGTTCCAATTTATGGTGATTCATCCCACAGTTTCCTAGGTACTCAGAAGTAGTTTTGGAAGAGGTAATCTGTGCAGGCATATCAAGCCAAAAACAAAAGGGAAAAAAAGAAAAAAATATTGTGGCACTTTAAAGGCTAACTGAGGAAGTAGATGTGTCCACAAAAGCTCACATTAAAATATAGCCATTAATCTTTAAGGTACCACAACATTTTTGTCCTTTTTTTTAAATACTCAGAAGTAGTTTACCACTCCCTTTGTCCAGTGGTACTCTGGGACCATGCAATTTCTCCAAGGCTGCACAAGTATCAAGGCACACAACCAAAGGCTAAATCCCTCTTCAGCAAGGCACAATGAAGATTCAGGCTCCCAGCCAGATGTTTCAACCCACTGAGTTATATGTACTTGATTTGTGCATGTTCATGTGGTGGTGTGGATGTACAGTGCAAAACTGCAACCTATGACCATTAGGTGGCACCAGTGCCCTTGTTTTATATATGCGTGGGATTAATCCCTTGAAAGACAATTAGCAAGCTGCTTTCAAAGAAAGTATTTTGGTGGAGGCTCTGTGGGCATTATTCCAGCTGCACTTCAAACAAATGAAAAAGAACAGCTGGCTTTTTTGGACATCTATGTTTATCAGTTCAGTTGGAAACCCAGAAATTGAGCATTTATCTCAGAGAGTTTCTCCCCCTCCCCTCAAACATTTTCCTTAAAATCTTCTTAGATTATTATGCTTGCTTTTAGCAATAGTGCTGGGTAAGCAAATATTCCCATTTTTAGAATACTGTACTTTTGGATAGGTTATAGATTGAAAATATTTAATATGCCAGATAGCCCTCCATTTTAAGGTCACTTTATACTTTATTTTGGTGGCGACTAGGAGTGCATCTGTGCAGTTAAAACTAGTGGACCAGCTGTGCCCATTCCTGGAGAGGTCTGATCTAGCTACAGCGACACATGCTTTAGTTACATCCCTACTGGATTACTGTAATGCATTCTACATGGGACTGACTTTGGAAAGTGCTGAGAAGTGTCAGCGGATCCAAAATGCAGCAAGCACCTGTTCCCGCAGCTTCACTGGCTGCTGATCCATTTCTGGTCACAATGCAGAGTGCTGGATTTTAAAGCCCTAAACAGCTTGAGTCCAAGCTATCACCAAGATCATATCTCCCTTTATGAACTTTCCAGGCATTAAGATCATCAGGGGAGGCCTTTCTCTCAGTCTCACCACTTTCACAGGTATATTGGGGGGGATGGATGATGGCCTTCTCTGTTGCTGCTCCCAGACTCTGGCACTCCCTCCCACAAGAGGCCTGGCTGGCCCCATTTTTCCGGTCCTTCTGCAAGCACATTTTCTCTTCAGAGGCTTTCCCTTAGTAACTGGCTATGTAAGAGGGGTTTTTTTAAACAACTGGATGGTTTGTATTTTTGTTGTTTTTAAATCTGTTTTAGGAATGTTTTTATCTAAAAAATTTAATACAGTGTTTTTTAAAAGTATTTGTATAATGTACTTTTTAAGCTTTCAAATATTGTATTTTTTTAATTATATAATCTGCCTTGGGTTTTTTTTAGGGCAAAGCCGAGGTAAAAATATTTTAAATTAATAAAATACACATTTATTATATGGAAGATGCTAACAAGTTGAAATTTAAATGACCCTTCACATCAGTACTGGAGATCCTTTAGCAGGTATTGTGTCTCAACATAAATACACTTCAGAAACATCTCTGTGTATCCCTACAGAATACAACATGATTGCAAACCACTGTAAGATGAAATGAGATTTTGGTGGTATATCAATATTAAAAATAATATATAGTAATCACTGACAAAGATCTAACATGTACACTTGATATTAATTTTTATTTGGTAGTGTTCTAGTACATGGTGCATGTAGCTGTGATCAAGAGAAACAAACAAAGCAACCTTATCAATGCAGGATTGGAAGTGAAGAATGAAACAGTCCTAGTAGATACCAGTATTATTGTGTCAATAGCAGTTCAACCCTCACCCCATACACATTCCGGTATAATGGGACATCATCAGCCAGACTCAAAACACGTTCCTATGTGTTGCCCGACTAACGGGAAAACTGGCTGCAGAGACAGAAGTTGGGACTTCAGTTTTGCATTGTGCCTCTTTGACATGGGCTGGACTTGATGATCCATAGGGTCTCTTCCAACTCTGTAGTTTTAATATCATTCAGATTTTATCATAATTATCTACTACAATTCAAATAATAATCCAGCCTATGCTGTTCTAGAAGTATCTGTTCAGAACAATGAATTCAAATCCAGCCTCTTAATTTCTCCTTTTTACTCTTTATAATCTTAAAAATCACTGTCAAGTTGTTGCTATCATTTTTACTAATTAGCTGGTACTATTCAAACAATTGCTTGGTCTGCATAGACCAGATTAAATGTATTATGTTTTGTTACCTCCTGCATTTTTTCAGCAAACAAAAAAAAAGCACACAGAAAATACTGTGGTCCAAGGTTTCATTGCTCAATATAGCTTCTTCCCAAGGAGAGGGCTGTGTTGTCTTTACTTACTGTGCAATTACCTCCACTTACATCTCAGCATACACCATTGTGTGTTTTATAGCTAATGTTTCTATTGAATGACCACATTTGACTTCGAGTTGTCTCTTACAAGAGTATATAATAACCCCCTTCCCCCCCAAAAAAACCCTTTAGATCTCTCTCCCTTTATAATGTCTTTCACCTAGTTACATAATCCCTCCCCTTTTTTTCTGTTTGGTGACCTATGAAGAAATGGTTTTTCAGCCTGCAATCTTACACTACTTCTCTAACAGCAAGTCCCATCAAATTCATTTGGGCTTACTTCTGAGTATAGTACTGTCCTATACAAAGCTTACACTGCTTTCCCTGCAGTGCTTTAGTAGAGGCATTGTTTCACAGGAGTGTCAGAATCAACAAACCTGATACGGTTCTGCTCTCTAGATAGTTAAAAATCCAGTGATTTATTTCAAAAGATTACTTTTCCTATTTGAGGATTTTCCTCTGAGCCTGCTTATCTTCTGGAAATTTAGAATTTGATTCTAATGAGGTCAGCCTCATTTTTGTGCTTCTTGCATTTTAGTCTCTCCTGACCTCACTGCTTGCTAAGAAACAAATACAGTACACCACAACAGACCACATGCACTGCAGACCACATGCCAAGCCCATGGGAAAAGGCCTTTGTTTTGTGTCACTCTCAAATTGCAGCATCTACTTCCTCCAGCAGTACACTTGGCCCCTACTGTTTTGCCTTTATGGCACATATTTGCATTATTTTTAATGTGATACATGTTTTATTATTTATGTATTGTTTCAACTTACATACTACCCCAGAGTGATAGAGAAAACTCTGGGCAATTTACAACATAATTACCCAAGGAACACTTTGCCCCCAAGCAAGCTAGGTACTCAGTTTACCAACCTCAGAAGGATGGAAGGCTGAGTCTGGCTCCCTGAAACTATCAAGATCAAACTTGGATCATGGCAGAGGCCTGACTCCAGTACTGCAGTTCAACCACTAAGCCACTGGAAACCAAGTTTAAAATTACCCATATCACATGAAAGACAGTGAAGGGGATAAAATCAGCTCATTTGAAATGTGTTAAGGAAATCATTACAGTTACCAAAGACAGCAAGAAAAGCAGAAAAGTGGGTGCTCAATCAACTCAAGCCTGAACTCTCACTAGAGCAAAAATGAGTCAAGTGAAGCTATTCTACCATGCACATATAATGAAAATACAGGATTGACTAGAAAAGAGAACATTGCTAGGAAAAGGAAGGGGGAGTAGAAAGAGAGAAAGAACTAATATGAGGCAGATTGTCTCAATAGAGGAAGCCACAGCTCTTTGTTAGCAAGACCTAAGAACTACTTATTGGAAAAGACAATATTGCTAGGAGCAATAGGATGAAAGAACAAACTAAAACAAGATGCTGTTTGTTTGCAACATCTAAGCAAAACTGTTAATGATATGACATTTTAGAGGCCCTTAACTCATATATTCACCCCACATCAGAAGTAACTTGATGGCACATAACTTATTGGGAACTTTTTTCTTAATTACTAGACAATTGTATAGGGACAAAATGAATTGAATGGTTGAAACTATGACAGGGTATAGGCATAAACATTCTGCTAACATTGAGACCATCCCCAGCTACAAAGCAAAAAAACAATGTCATATGGTTGTTGTAGGTTTTTCGGGCTGTCTGGCCGTGTTCTTGGGGTTTTTCTTCCTAAAGTTTCACCAGTCTCTGTGACGGGCATCTTCAGAGGACAGGAGTCAAAAGCAGACAGAGTTCTTTCTCCTGTCATCTGAAGATGTTGGCCACAGAGACTGGTGAAACGTTAGGAAGAAAAACCTCAAGAACACAGCCAGACAGCCCGAAAAACCTACAACAACCATCAGATCCCGGCCATGAAAGGAATACAGTAATGTCATAGCTTAATGAGTGAGCTTCTGAATAATTGTTATCTTGTCTTTTTGTAATATCTTTTAAAATATTTTTGCAACCCTTTGTAAGCATGTATCCTTACTTGGGCAGTAAAGAGATAAAAATTCAATTGATTGGAGGTCTTGATTGAGAGGTTCAAAAGTTCCGATTGCCCAAAACCTGGACCTTAATTCTCCTTTGAAACTTGGGTCACAAGGCCAGTCTCAGAAACCCTGAGAAAATGTTTACTGAAAGCAGTCAGGGCTGGGAGAAACACAACTGCCCTGTGGTTTTGTAATGCAGAAATACTTTGAATATGCCTTACTAAATGTTATGTATACTAATTCCCTGGATATACATGACAAAATATCTGACCGCTGTTAAAACTACAGAGCTGGAAGAGACCCTTTCTGGAGGAAAATCACACAAGTGCTTTCTTTAAAGCAAGCCTGTTTTGTTTATTTATTTATTCTTAAAAGCTGTCTTTTGCCTCTGTTTCCATGATCTTTCATTGCCCTATAGCAGTGACGGTGAACCTGTGGCACAGGTGGCACGCAGAGACTTTTCTGTGGGCACGCAAGCCATAAATCGCCAGATTGCTACTCCCCCCCCCCCGCACAGCCAAACCTGAGAAGGCGGCTGCAGCCGCGGTGCTGGCACTTTGACAGCCGGATCCACAGCAGCTGGTGCTGGCGGTGGATCCAGAATGGGGTCTCGAGGCACCTCTGTGCACTTCCACCGCCACTTCCGGTTCTGCCACTGCACTGCCACAGCTCGCTGCTGCTGGGGCTTTTTCCTGTGTGTTTTTTTTTTTCAGTTTGGGCCCGTGTGACATACACCCAGTGTCCCCTGCTTGTTTCCCCCAAACCAAGGGTTCACTCTGGTGACGTTCCCTCTTTCCTTCGCTACCACCAGTAGATTTCCCTTATCCACACTGTAAAAGACTTTACTCAGACACTTGCTGAACTTGTTTATTAAAAGATATTAGGTTGAATCTGAATCACAGATGTTCTTTAGTCATTGTATAGAATCAAAATCATTGAAACGTCATATAGTTTGTTACACACTCCATCACCATTTGCTTTATTTATTCACTTTAACCAGCTTATCTTTATTAATATCAGTTCTATCAATTTCTCTGACTACCTCTCTTTGCTCTTCAGCCTCTCTCCTTTACCCTTTGCACTCCCCTTCTTTTACTCACTGACTGACTGAATGATCCAGCCCCTCCAGTCCTCTCATAGGCTCATGCAATTGCGCTCCAGCTATGAGTGACAGGAGTGACGTGGGCATTCGTCACAGCCCGTGAGCCCAAAAAGGTTCGTCGCCACTGCCCTATAGCTTTCCCCACCAAAAAGCTGCAACAATGTATCTAATTTGAAATGGTCTTGCTGATAAGCCTCTTGCATGCATGCATGCTCAGTTTGTCAAGGATAATTTCACACTGAGGAAGAACAAGTTCCATGGTAATCAGCAGCCATATTTGACAGGTGTGCAAAATGCTGAATCATGCAGTCTGGGATGATGCAATGTCCACACTAATTGGCTGTACATGTGTATAACTGTGTGGACATGTGGAGAAGATGTATGGATCATTTCTATGAATGTCATGCTGCATATATTATAAATACACTTGGTGTTGGAAGAAGCTGTCTTTGTGTAAATCAACTGGACTGCCTGGATTGGGACAAAAAATCTGATAACTTACACCAATACAGGTTTCAACAAAGTCACTGCTTTTTCCTCTTGAAATGTATTTTTCTACTATCAATATTTCAGCCGCTGCCACTTGGATTAAAAACAAAAAACAGATGGGGCCAACCATTCTCTTTCAAGATAAGCAAGATTGGTATTTCCAGTTTTTATGAGTGGAAGTAAAACAGTTTACTTTTAAAAATAATAACAGACAACCCCTATGCCCAAACCTCCCCAAATTTGGCACAGTACACCAGCAGACTTTCTGCTACACCTGGGCTAACTTTGGTGCTGATCCAATGTTCATGTTCAATGTTATAATTTTCTGTTTGAACTGACCCCATTTTAGAGCCATCTTGCAGAATGTTGCTTTGCTCTGCTGCACAATAGTATGAGTAATGTAATAATTATTGTCTATTTGTTTGGACAATTACATCAATTTCTACATGAGGAAAACTTTTCATTCGCTTTTCATTCCAGTTAGCATTTAATGGGATCAAGTTTCAACCAAGTTTTGGAAAAGAAAAATGCAAGACAGGTGGGTGTGTCAGTCTGTCCACCCCACCCCTCTCAAGCTTTATGTCTAAGCCTGAAAAAGCTGGTTGCCTCTACATGACACAGAGCCTTTCAAATGAGGCCCATTTAAAATGCAAGATTTAGCTAATGCAGTCTTCCTTTTCCGTGCATTCTATTGGAAGGAGACCAAGTTTCATTTAAGATAGATCTTTAGTAGTATAACATGATTAAGTAAAAGAGGTCACAGTTATGGCTTGCATGGAGGTAGCTCTCTTGGGATGAGTGTTCAGTTGCTGGAAAAAACAGAGGCAGGCACCATATAGATAAAGTGTTTGTTTGTTCCAGCCCTCGACTGTCACTCTTAATTGCAAGGCATCTGCCCTAGCAAGATAATGCTCCAGGAAAAGGTATCCTGTTTTATTTGTTGCTTCAAATACAGATTTCTCGTTCCATCACTACTACAGCAAAACGGCACCCAACTCTCTGCTGCCTGGCAGATCCCATCTGATGGATTCTCCAAACCACAATTTCCTCCCCCAAGCTGTTTGTTTGTGCAACCAAAGGTCAGAGACATCTGACCTGACTGGAGACTGCACTTGCATTTTTGCCCCTCAAGGATTCTGAGTCGCTGCTGATTATATACCCTTTTATGCGGTGACAGAACTATTCAGAATGCCTTTACCCAATTCTTGAAAAGTCCAATCCCTGTTTTGAAAGCTTCTAATCTTTGAAACACAACTTCAGAGTTTGGATTAAGAATCATATAAGCATAGTTAAGTTTTATTTAAGCTTTACCCGGGATGATTTTTGACAGCACTTTGAATCAGTTGATCAACTCCAGAATAATTTGTCACATTGTGATATTATTGGAAGCCTTAGAAAAGTGGTCTTCAAAAGTATGCTGAAAATCTGCTTTTAAGACACTTATTAGTTGGCTGGCATTTCCCAAATATAACTATTTAAATATATATTGCTTCAGCAATTCTTGATCTGTGCATGGTTCCTAGTTCTCAAGAGAGAAATGTAATTAACAGGGCAATTCTGTCCTAGGCTAGGGTTGCCAGACGTCCGGCAAAAGGAGGACATGTCCTCCATCCAGCAGGCAAAACTAAAAAACTTCTAAATGTCCAGCTTTTGTATCTCCACCCCACCCCTCCCCCACCCACTGCAGTCAAACCTCTCCCTGTTACAGTGGTGCCTCGCTAGATAGTTACTCCGCATGACAGTTTTTTTGCTAGACATTGGCTTTTTGCGATCGTTATAGCGATTCACAAAAGAGTGATTCCTATGGGGGAATTTCACTGGACAATGTTTGGTCCCTGCTTCGCAAACCAATTTTTGCTTGATGATGATTTTGACAGCTCCCTCCGCGCTCGCAAACAGGTATTTATGGGACCTAAGCTTTGCAAGACAGCAATTTAAACAGCTGATCGGCGGTTTGCAAAGCGTCTTTCCTATGGCCAATCTTCGCTAGACAACAACGATTCTTCCCCATTGGAACACATTAAACAGGTTTCAATGCATTCCAATGGGGAAATGCTTTTCGCTCGACAATGATTTTGCTAAACAGCTATTTCAGTTGAATGGATTATCATCGTCTAGCGAGGCACCACTGTACTTTCTTGGTTGCAGCACTTGTAAATCCTCTGGTTCTTTCAGAGAGATTGGAGATAAGGTGGCTTGATTGTTTAGGGCTGCAGCCCTGGACAATCAATCCCCGGCTTGTGGATGGCTGCTTCTGCCTGGGAGCTGAATAAGGCAGGAAGGTGCGAGAGAGACGGATGGATGGATGGAAACCTGGACAGTAGTGAAGTGAGTGCACTTGCTTGCCTGCTGGAGGGGAGGCTGTTCTGGGGTTTGGGGTGGTGGTGGTTCAAATCCAGGAAAATAGGGGTTGGGCCGTCCCCCCTTCCTCTAAGCCAGGGAACAGGAGGCACTTTTATCCCCCCTTCTGCCCTGACCCCCCCAACTCTGGGGCATGTGCAGAGTGCGTTTCCAGGTTCAGGAGCATATGCACAGTTATCCCCCATGCTTGTGGGAGCTGTAACACACTCATACACACACACACACACACACACACAAAAGCAGATCTCTCTCAGCTTGAGAAATTGCAAAAGGTGGAGAAAATGGCTTTGTGTGTGTTTTTGTGTGTCTGCAAATCCATTTTCTCCACCCTTTGTATTTCTCAAGCTGGGAGAAATCCACACCTTCTGTTTTTTTCTGTTTTTTATAAAGTGTTTCAAATCTGTCACACAACTTTTTAAACTTTTTATTTCACTTTATTGTGCTTTTATTAAAATTTTAAAAATAAGTAAAAAAGGGGGGATGGGTCTCCATTAAAGGAAGGAATAGATTGTCTCCATTGGTCCTGGGAGCCCAGTAAGTGTATATGTAGATTTGTTTTGTTTTTTTTTTAAAAAAAAAACATTTTTTAAAACACGAAAACACAGTGGCCAGTGGATTCTGAGTTTTGTATTCCAAAAAAAGGTAATTTTCCCAGTCTTGATCTTTCAAGACTGAGTAGGTTGAATGGTTATGGTATTGCCCCATGATCAAAGAGCTATTCTCCCCAATACCTAATTCCAAAAGTGACATGCCCTCACCCCACCCTGTGCACAGAGCCCCCCCCCCAATATGTCCTCCTTTGTCCTCCTTTTTGGCTTTCTATGTCCTCCTTTTCATACACATGTATCTGGCAACCCAGGACCTAAGCAGAAGTAAAATCAATTTATTCTCTGATATGAGTAGATAGAATTTTAGCCTGAATTGGGAGGCAAAGGTAGTGGAGTGTTCATAAAATCGATAAATTCTACCCTTGACGCCTTGTCACTTTGGCAAAAGAACAAACCTATCTGAGGCCTTCTAAAATTGAGTGGTGGGCATGAATGCCAGGGACTGAGGCCCATCCCTTTCCCTTTCTGAAATGCTTAAGCTGGATCTGCCTAACTAAAATTGTACTTTTAAAAAGGTTTTAGCCCTCATAGCTAAAGGGCCAATTTTGAATATTTAAGTTTAGTCGGGCATATAAATACATGAGTACTGTAAATATGTGGGCACAGATAAGGATCAGAAACCAGAAGAGAACAGTTTTCTGCTCCTCACATGCCACGTACCTTTCTATTATAATTTATTGTCTACAATGTATGTGCAATCAGATGCATGGGAATATTACACAAGTGAAACTTACATATGCAGCTTCATAGAAAGCTACTAAAAACAACAGTTACCTACTGTATATATTTGTTTTTGTATTTGTTTCTTCTCAACAGTCTGACATATGAGTAAGATGCAACAAATACATTAAAAGCCACAAACTCAAAACAAAACCAGCCCAATCCAGCTTAAGTTGGATCAACTGCTTATTGGCACCCTTACCTACTTTCTTCCTGCAATAAGTTTGTTTGTGCCACTTATTTTGGGCCTTTCCTCCTGTGAACTCAAGGCCGTCACAACTAATTATGTGCTGTTAAGTGGAGTCTAACTTAGGGTGTCAGGCTTTTGGGGGTATATAGTACTCAGAAGTAGTTCACCATTCTTTCCCTTTAGTGCACTTGGGATCATGCAGCTTGCCCAAGAGATCTCTTAGGTGGCAGGGCACTTAACCCCATTAGCCACACGCTTACCAGATGACTTTAACTGCTTGCCCCCCCCCCCCGGGCTCTGCAGCCAGACACTCCAACCCAATTATATCTACTGATATGTGGCTGTAAAGGTGAGTAAAGGATAATAAGGGAACCATCCTAGGATATTAGAATTGTAATGGCAGCTGTTACACAAAAGGCCTTGTCCTGGGTCCCCATCGCTCACCACTCTAGACGACACTGAGCCACAACATGACCTTGGATGGTGAATGTGGCTGTTAGTTTAACAGTAGAGAAAGCAGTCTCTCAGACAGCCAGGCCCAAAGCCTCATTGGATGGTTACATAACCCTATCCAGAACAGTATGGATTTCCAGATCCAAGCTGGCCTACCTACTAACCAACACAACGCTATCTTGTCTGTAGATAAGCTTATTTTATTTATCCACATCCAGTCCATTTATACCTAAACAAAAACACAGGACTTCCACGGTTTTTAGCCATCTATTGAGAAGGAAAGACAGGGTTTCAGAATTTGAGGTGACCTCACTCAGGAGTCTTAAGTGCTAACCGAAACATATGTGGACCCCTGGATTTGGGCATAACCTTTCAGTGTGCCATATGTAGCTTTGAATCTCTACCCTAAGCTCTGTTTTTTTTTTTAACAGAACACAAAAACAACTGGTTCTGCAAACAGATTCCAAATATTTTGAACAGAGTAAGAACTCTTTCCCAAATCTTGAATATATAAAAACTAAGTAAGATACAAAAATCTCATCATAGTAACTTGATGGTTCTTGATCACAGAATTTCACATTTTTAATTGCTCGTAATTTAATGCACCTAATTTCTTTTAGGTATAATGATCCTACATGAAGTTTACATAACTGGATATAAAGGAAGTGATGAATGGAGCTTATGATCATAGATCACACCCAGTTTCTGTTACCAGAAAAAGGGCAGGGGAGGGGAGGAACTTCATAGTGGCATATAAATGTATGCATAGTGTGAAGAAAACTGATTGAGAGACATTTCCCCCCTCTTGCATAATATTGCAGTTGAGTTCAGTAGGTTCCACTGGAGCTAAATGGTGAGAGATTCAGGACCAGAAAATGGAAGTGATGCTTCATCCTGTGTATAGGAATTTGCTACGACAACAAAATACAAAGTTGCCACCAAGCTGGAGAGCTTTAAAAAGGGAACAAGCAAATTCATGGAAGATGAAGCTGTCAGTGATGGCCATGATATCACTTGCCCTATTAGAGGTCAGTTGCTGTACAAAATGCTATTGCCTTCTTGTTAAGGTGTCCCCACAGGCAATGGGTTGGCCACTGTGTGGACAGAATGGTGGACAAGACTGGCCATTGGTCTGACCCCACAGGGCTCTTCTTATGTTCATGTATAAGCTTGTGTATAGCAAATGACAGAAGAATGGAGATACTTGGGTGTGGTCACCACCTCCAGCCCTGCCCACCCTGTTCAGCTTTCCTTGTGCCCATGATACCAGTACTACATCCTGCTGTCTAGACAATATAGACTTGGAGTTACTGTCAACTCCATGTTGACCGTACTGGCCCTTTTGGTCCAGGCTGATGTGGTCTAAATAGGGTCACTCAAGGTCAGGGGGGAGGAGCAATATGCCATTTGGCATGATCCTCACATCCATATGGCATACCAACTTTCCACTATTAATTTAACACTTTGCCTGCTCCTCTGTGGAGGGGTGGGGAAAGTGAAATAATTAATGTTGCTGGACCATCAATGATGCACTATATCACTTAGATTTTTTTTGCCTTGTGTGTAATGCCAATCAAGAAACTGCCTGTAGCCACAATTTTGATAGTCACTTCACACAAAGGCGAAGAAAAACAGTTTTTAAAAATAGTTAGTCTAAGTCGTTCATCATTACAGCAGTGGCCTGGCAGAGTAAAAAACAAAACAAAACAAACCACCTTCACCTGGCCCTCCATAGAGGAGCAGGAAAAGTATTCAATTTGTCAATATCCTAAAGTAGCTTACTTGTTAAGCCACTTAATGCTACTGGAAATTGACACCAGAAGGAGCTTTGACAGCTGCAAGGCTTGGTTTTAGTCCATTGCACACACCAGGAATGGACTAAACTGCACCAAAATAGTAGAAGTCCCCAAAAGGCACTCAAAAAAGGTGCCAGGTGGGGTGTTCTGGAGTCAAATTGGTCTGCTCTAGCAATTACATCATGTAGTTGCCAGAAAAAAAGAGTGAACCAATCTGCTTCTACAATGTACTGAACAGTGAACAGTCTGAATGAGCCCAAAGTCAAAGTGAAACAGCAAAAACGTGATTTGAAGCCCTCTTTTTTTACCACCACCTCAAGTGCATTTTTAATCTGCTATGCCCAAATTCAGGGTCTGCTTGTGTGACTTTAGGGCTGGGCTGTTTTGTGCTGATCTGTGCACTTCGTTGGTATGTGTTATCTGATGCTATTTTCCTATGGGCATTTTTCTCCTGCTCAGTGTTCACCCTGGAAAGGTAAAACAAGGAGGCAAGGGAGGAGAGAATGAAGTAAGTCGGTGAGAGGGCAGAGGAGTTAAGCAAAAGAGGGAAAGGAGTCTGTATAGGGAGTGAGACATCAGGGAGCATTTCCAGATGTGTGTGGGCAGAAAGTACTGGGAGAACCCAGTGCATCCCAGTACCTCCAGCAACAAATATTCTCTTCATGTGTGGACACAATTACCAAATCTGCAGCAAAATAAATAAATTAAAATAATTAAAATAAATTAACAACTCAGAATGACTCCAGAATAACTGGAGACAAGGCCACTGTGTGCATGAGCTCTCAGGCAAACACAAATCCCCAAACAGGATAATGAGGCCTCCGCAGTACGCCTTTAAGTGGCTGTATGCATTCGCTTCAGCAAAGTTTTGTTCAGAAGCATCTTAGGTTTAAAAGAACAAATACTCTTTCTGTGCTTCTGAAGTGTTTTGGAAAGGCAAGTAAGTGTGAATACTCACCAGACAATATTTGAAAGCAGTGTAACTACCCTTGGCTGACCTGTAGCACCCCAGCCAAAGCTGCCCTCCATTTACATGCATCCCGGCTTCCCAAACCATGCCAGTTCTGAGGACATGGCTATAATTTAGAGCAGTGAAAACATGTGCCGAATACATGCACGCCCATGCAAAGCTGCTTTTACAAAAAGCCTTCTGTCCCAGAACAGATCTTCAGCCTGATTATTACTAATTATGGGGGTGTCCCCCCCTTTTTTCAGACTGAGTGGGAAAGGAGATTTGTGTGTGTGTGTGTGTGTGTGTGTGCTCTTTCTCTCTTTTACAAATGTGCGAAAATGGCTATCAACTATCAAAAAATAATACAAGCAATTAGGAGCTGAACTGGCTGCTGGCATCCCCACAAAAGCTTTTCACTCAAATTGCTTCTTGGCCTCACAGTTTTGGTAGCGATGTCTGTTTTTTGAGGCTGGCTCAAGTGCATTGGCTCTCACCCCACCCCCACCCCCTTGCCTTTTTGAGTGGGTTTGTCTAAATCTACTAGAGTTTACAAGAGACAGTTTGGCCTGTCTCAAGACAATGGCTGACCATTTGGTCTTCTGAAACAAATGAACAATTGATAGCAATAAAATTGCTGGAGTACATTTACCCTGGTGGTGTAACCAAATTCTTTAGGCATCAGGTGACAAGCTTCTCACTTTAGAAGTAAATTTTGAAGCCTGTCTTGAATCTCTACCCAGGATCTCAGTTTCCTGCAGTAACGTATGTTTTGGCACATAAACACATTTGGACTCTGCTGAGCAAGGAGTTTGCTTGCCTCCAGCTGGATTCATAAATGTTTCTCTAGTCTGTCGAATCGTTTCCTGAAAAGAAACTGAATTCTGGAACAAAGGAAAACCACTTGTACATGCAGAACCCTCAACCTCTTATTTTTGTCAATTAAGAGAATTACGCATATTTGCTTAATTCATGTCATTCTGACTGCAGAATTTGCCTTGTGTCAAAATCAATTTATCACATTTTTTTTTCTTGCCTCAGAACAGGGTGGGCAAAGTGAGGCTCCCCAGATGTTGCTGAGCTCCCCCTGTCATCAGCTGCATAGCCAGTGGCGAAGGATCCTGGGAATGGCAGTCCATGCACATCAGGAGGGCCTCTCTTTTAAGATTTCCTTCTTAGAACAAAGGCTCCAGACAGCCGTTAGGAGTCAAGGTAATAATAAATCCTGGTAGCATCTGAGAGTGATTCATTAAAAGTAATAATTCAAAGCCACCTATCAATTTTTGTTATCATCTTCAACTACGAAAAAACATGAATCATAAGATAACCAGCCTTTGCAAGGGACAATTCTGAACATCCAAACAGGCAAGCACACATTTTTTATTGTCACTGGCAAAGGGGGGGGGCAGATTATCACAGTCAAGGAGCAAGTAATAATTTTCAGAGGTTCTTATCGAAAAAGACTGCCCAACAACCTGTAGACCTAGAAAGTGTGAGGGCTCTGGGCCATAATTTAGCAGGACCAAGTGGATGTAAACCATTTGAAACCAAAATGTTTAAACGTATTTAATTTCATGCTGGACTATAGAACTAGTGTTGGTATATAGTGCATTGACTTTCCCCTTAAGAACAACTAATGGAGCCTTCCACCAACTTGTTCTCCAGATGTGCAGGGGTCCAGTTTTCATCAGTCCCTCGCCAGTAGGTCATGCTGGCTAGCACTGATGGAAATTGCAATTCAACATACTGTACTGGGGAGGGTGACAAGCTGGGTTAGGCTTTCCTGAGGGGTCCCCACAGACCAAACAATGGAATACTTTCCCTCACAACCCTTGGATGAGATCCTCTCCCCCACTTAGGATCACAGACTGCTGCTGTCTCCTTTCAGATCAAGTCTTCCCAATCAGACCCAACAAAATGTAGTGGCATTTTAACAATGGCTGTGCTTATCTTCCTCCTCCTCTTCTTCCACCTTGAAAATCTCCACATATTTACATTTCTTTATTTTCTCCTGTTCTCCTGTTTTGACCCAAAACTTAAGGGCCTCTTTCATTTGCCATTCATTTATTTTCAGTTTGTCCATCATTTGTTTTTGTGATGCTCTTTATGCCTCTGCTACCTGTGTACACAAACAATGAAGGATGAAAACAGAAGAAATAGTTGTTCCGAGCCAAACAAGTAAATGAAATTCCTTTCCAAGTAAGCTTGCTCATGCCATTGTGGCAGCCTGCTCCTCAAAACAGAAGAGCCCAGAGATGCAGCAATATTCCTTCACATGAGGGGCAAGGCTGCATTTCCGAAAGTCAGAGCCAAAATGTATGTCGTTTTCAATGAAGAAGCCATGCTAGTCTGTTTCAGCAGGTATAACAAAAAGAACAACAAAAGAACAGATTTACTCCAGTATGAAATTTGTGGATTATAATCCATTTCCTCAGACAAATGCATAATTAGCTAAGTCACAGATTTAGATATGTAAAGTACATAGTAGATGTATGGGGATCCTATGAGATGCAGAGGGGCAGTAACAACTGAACTCAATGGTTTTCTGAGTGACGACAGCACAGGTAACAGTCAACGTGCTGATTACATAGACATTCTGTTATCAGCAATGTGCTGAGGCAGAGTTACATGAAGAAAAATGACTTTTTAATGACAGCTGCCCCAGAGACTGTGAGTAAGTCTGAGTCATACATATCTAAGAATTCTTGGTTTTTATTTTCACTTTGATGTATGTTGGAACCTGTAAATATATAGCCTACTTTATTTGGCAGTTCCCTTTCTCCACAGCAGTTACTCTGAGATCTATAACAAGAGTGTTCAGTAGCACATGAAAAAGTAATGTGTGCTCCATAGTGTGGGTTACATTGTTGTACCCATTATTGCCATTGTGGAGACAAAGTTGGCATTTGGGTTTGTATCAGAATCTATCTTTCTTTCTTTCTTTCTTTCTTTCTTTCTTTCTTTCTTTCTTTCTTTCTTTCTTTCTTTCTTTCTTTCTTATCTATCTATCTATCAGATCTATCTATCTATCTATCTATCTATCTATCTATCTAGCTATCTAGCTATCTAGCTATCTAGCTATCTAGCTATCTAGCTATCTAGCTATCTAGCTATCTAGCTATCTATCTACCACCTTTCTCCTAATGGATCCAAGGCAAGTTACAGCATTAAAAAAGCACAGTTAAAGCTAGATAATAAATTATTACAATATTAAAAAGCATTAAACCAATGTATTAAAAACTCTCAAACAACAACAACATTAAAAACACAAGTAAAGCAACAGAAAAAAATAATCCCTTTAAAAAAATCACTTTGGTCAACGAGTCATTTAAAGGAAAGCCTGCCTGAAGAGAAAAGTTTTTGCCATCTTGCAGAAAGACAGCCAAGATGGGGCCATCCTGGCCTCCCATGGGAGGCAAGTTCCAGAGTCTCGGAGCAACAACAGAGAAGACCATCCGTGTCTCTGTATCAGTATAGTGTAGTATGTTGGGTTGTTTAACATGAAGAGGCTGTCTGTGAGTACAAGCCGGTTACCCAGAGCCTGGGACGGAGAAGTATTATTGTTCAGACTAGACAATACTTGATATATGTAGTATATAATTAGAAACCAAAATCCATTAGCATTCAAAACTTGATCCAGGTAGACCTACTTGAAAGAACAATCAGACTTGCAAATGACGCCTGGATTTGCTTCCTATAGAACAAACCAAAATGAAGCAATGTATTCGCGAAGGCTTTCACGGCTAGGATCTAATGGTTGTTGCAGGTTTTTCAGGCTCTTTGGCCATGTTCTGAAGGTTGTTCTTCCTGACATTTCACTGTCTCTGTGGCCAGCATCTTCAGAGGACTGGAGTAGGAATTCTGTTCATTCTCTGTTGCTGTTTGTTGGATAGTTGAGTATTTATAACTGTGGGACCAGCTTTTGTCTTTTTTCAGGAGATAGAGTGATCAGCATGTTTTCTTGTGATAAAGGGGGGGGTGAGATTATCTGTCACTGTTATTGATGGGTGTCGTTACTAAAACAAGCTGGACATGAAATTCTATTTCAAAATACTGAAGTACTGGACAACACCAGCAATCTGTATGTTAGACTGCACAGGGAAGCCATTGAAATCCATAAACATAAACAGAACTTCAACAGAAAGGAAGAAGGCCTAAAACTAAACATGGCCTGGCTTCCAATTCTGAAAAATACAGCCTGCAAAAGGTCAACAAACTCTACCCAGCCACAAGGGCCAGGGGGCCAGGGATCATTGCAAAAAAAAGACCAGCTAACAACACCCATCAATCACAGTGACAGATAATCTCCCCCCCCTTATCATAACAAAAACATGCTGATCACCCTATCTCCTGAAAAAAGATAAAAGCTGTTCCCACAGCTATAAATATGCAACTATCCAACAAACAGCAACAGAGCATGGACAGAGTTCCTACTCCAGTCCTCTGAAGATGCTGGCCACAGAGACTGGCAAAACATCAGGAGGAACAACCTTCAGAACACGGCCAAAGAGCCCGAAAAACCCACAACAACCAAAATGAAGCAAGTTTATCTGTAAAATGCAGCAGGTGTGAAAAGCTCCTATTGTGACAGTCATATGCTTTAAGAGCACCTAAGTCTCTAAATATCACTTTCAAAAGATGTAGGTTTTAGTATAGCAAAAACTCAGATATAGGATACTAGGTGAACCTTCCAGAAAAAGTTACAGGAGTCATGTGCTCCCATCTTTAATCCCAGAGCACAATATAAGCAAAATACAACGTTGCAGTGGTGAAGACAAATCCTAATATTGAACTACACGTCTTCATATAAAATTATATCTGAATGTTTGTTCGACGAGCACATCTTTATGGTAGGTGCAGTTAACCTAGAAGAACCATAGGAGGACAAATACATGATTAATTATATCATATAGATGCCCCATAAAAAGAGAGTGAAGAAACCATGGCTGTTTGAAGTCACCACAAATGGAGATGTGAAGTGAAAAGGTGAAATGTCCAGGTCTACCCAGTAGGCTGTGACAGAAACAAGAATAATGAAATTTGTCATTGTACCTGAGGGTCTGCAAAAATTCTTTTGGGGAAGAAGCAGGGTTAGGCAGACCGAGGCAGCTGAACTACTAGAGCTGAACTACATGTTTATGTAGCGAGCGCACTGAAGCCTCTATTATTTCAGGCCTCCAGGAAGTGCTCACTCTTCTTCACAAGTTGCTGCCACCAGTATTTCAATTTCAATACCAATTATTCAGTGAGACCAGTGTAACTTTGAAACTTAAACTTGTTTATTAGATCAGTAAAATAAAATAGGTAAATCACAAATAGCTAATCAATATCTCTCACTCATTGAGTTTATGTAGCAAGTGCGCTGAAGCCTCTATTATCTCAGGCCTCCAGGAGATGCTCACTCTTCTACTCAGTTGCTGCCACCAATATTTCAGTTTCAATACTAATTATTCAGGTAACAGATGCTGAACTACTAGAGCTGAGAGTTGCATGCATCATGAGGTTTCCCCTATAGTCCTTTCAACTAGCTTACTGCCACTAGGCGTAGTGCAGTCATCATCCTCATCACCAGTGTTGAAGGAAGTCCAAGTTTCTAGCCCAGCTGGCTTGTGTACATAGAAAGTGGTGAGATTTCAGGCAGCATTATTCCTTGGTTGGGCCTTAGGCATGTGACCTAAACTGACAGCCTCCTATTTCTTCACCTGCCCCTTTTGCAAAGACTAGCTGTGTCTCATTTTTCCAATTCCCCAAAGAAACTCTTGGGGAAGGTGGGGAACTGCCCACCATTGAGGGGGAAAAAACACAGCCAGTGCTTACATCTAAACATCTGTCACAACATCCCCCTTGGTTGACCAAGGGAGAGTCCTGCAGATGGACTCCCTTTGCCTAGTCCTGGCACACCAGTGAGATCACTCTGATGGCACTGAGTAACGACAACCCCTTTCACCCAGACCCATGAGATCATTGCACTTTCCGTGCTGCGTAAAACACTCACAATGCGGCTTTTCATAAAGCATGGAGCAGCCAGGGAGGAGCAAGTGGGGGATGGGGAAGTCTTCTAAAGCATCAAGAGTCTGGGATTCTTTTAAGGTCAAAGACCTTCTAAGGCTCAAGTTTCACAAGTTAACATATTGGCAACAGAACTGCTTCTCCTCCCCCAGCATATGAAGGTAAAGAGACCACCACTGCCAGGGGTAACTTTCATTCCCCACCATCCTCCTATGGAGGACTGTTAATTGACAGTTGGTAAACATGTATTTAAAAGCAAGGCCCATGTGTGTAGGTTGGAAAAATTTTGGTTTGGGCTGTGTGTGTGTGTGTGTGTGTGTGTGTGTGTGTGTGGGATGCTGAGTGGGAAAGTCACTCTAAAGCAGCAGATGGCACCCTGCCACATTCCCAGAGAACGGCTCGCCGACTTGTCTAGCTGTCTGCTTGAACCTTGCCACAAAGTGCAGACTTGAAGTCCAGATAAAATCAAGCTGGCATAATGGAGGGAGAGAGGGAGCAAAGAAGGCAGGACCACATTTCTTATAATATGGGAAGAACCAGAGCCAGGTAAAGACACATTTCTCTCTCATCCGCCACAAGCTTTATTAGACACAGGTATATTCCGGAATGTTTAGACTCCGAGAAGAGAATCCAAGTTACTGAAATCAGGCCACATTTTATTTTTATTTTTATTTTTTCCTCCTTAGTTATTATCTTCCTTGCTGGTCTTTCCATGGTTTCTCTTTTTTCAGGTTGTTTTCATTTGCACCACCCTTTTCATTTTCCTCACAATAAAGAAATGATGCCAAGGAGTTGCCCAGACTGGTCTTCAGCATGGTGTGCATGCTAATGCCATGCACAATGGAACCCAAGGGAGAGGATCTCAAATTTTCTGTGCCAAGCCAACTGCTCCAACGAGGCTCAATATGGCTATGGAGAATTCGGGGCTTGAAAAAGTTATCCTTCTTTTTTTGGACTATAACTCTCACAATCCCAAGCCAGCATGCCTAGTGGCCATGTTGGTTAACAGATTCTTAGAATAGCAGTCCCCCCCCCCAAAAAAAAGTAGTTTCCCCAAGCTATGGCAAGAATTCTGCTCAGACTCTTCTGTCTCACCTCTGGATTGAAACATCCTATGGGATACAAACAAGTTTGGTTGAAAGAGTAAGAGGGGGGAAGATACTGGTCCACGAAGCCACAATGTGACAGCTTCACTGCTCACCCCTGCTCATGGCAACATGAGGGTACACAAAACCCAGTGCTCTTCATTGCGTGCTGGTGTATTCTAAGTATTTCTTCCTCAGAATCAACAAAATATATTCCTTTCAAGAAATTACATGAAATGGCCATACGCTGTATATGCTAAAATGTGTTATGTTGTATCATTAGATTGTTTCAAATTTTAACATGTACTTAATGTACATGTATTTGTATATTTGAATTTGTCTCGTATCCCCTACAACTACTTGTGGTTACTTACTCCTTTCTTGATCGTTATTGTTTTCTATGTGACAGGGCAATGCACTGCAAGATATAAATGTACACAAACATGCTTGGAAGGTGTCATTCTGCAGGATGCCATTTAATCTTAGCCACAGAAATTTTGAAATCAATGATGGGGTAAACTAAACTTGACTAAGGCAATGGAAGACCCCAAGGGTCAAACTAGAGAAGACATTTATCACTAGCGATGTGTATTTGGGTTCAGAAACATTTGGATTTCACTGAATAATGCCACTGTCAGATAATCCCAAATATACTGATAGTTCCAAATATCTATAATGATAATTCCTAATTATTGGAGTCTTATTTACTCCTATAGATTAGAAAGCAAAAGGCTAGTTTGCCACTTGAGAGATGAAGATGTGAAAGTAAGGCCTATTTCTTAGGCATCCTGGAGTGATTTCTTGAGAAATGAAACAAAGACGTTCTGGGACCAAGGATAGTAGGGGTAGAGAACTGATTTAAGTTGTCATGGATTTCCCAAGGGAGGGTGGCTAGGGTGAGAGAAAACATATAAATTATACCTGTCTGCACCAATGAAATCTAGAAGCAGGCACAGACACCAATTCTTTTCAATTGAAAGGTGGGCATAATTGCTTATAAATCCCCTCAGATGTTAAGATATACTCTGGTGCAAGCTTGCACTGCAGCAGTTTTCTCCATGTCCTTTTCTGAACACTCAACTTACATTTACATTCTCTATATCTCATTGTATATTGTTTACTTAATATGGTTAGGAATAAGATTTAGGATTAGTAGGTTCATAGATTAATAATAGTAATTATGTGCTGTCAAGTCAAATCTGACTTATGGCTACCCTTTTCTAGGTAGAGATTACTCAGAAGTAGCTTACCATTCCCTTGGGATTGTGCAACTTGCCCATGGCCACACAGGTTGGCTCTACTCACAGGAGGCACAATGGGGAATTGAATTCCCAGTCTCTGGCTCCTTAGTCAAATACCTAAACCATTAAGCTATACAGCCAGCTAGATTCATAGTTTAATACATCAATACATTATAAATCAACAGGGAAATATTATATGAGATTTAGGCCCCTTAGGGGTACATCAGGCGGGCACTATTTCAGAGCCATGTGACACTAAAATCAACGCTGCCCTTCCACTGTACTTTCCTCACCAGATGCTGGAGCTAGGAGTGATAGCAAATTAGCAATCCCTGTTCAGAACTTGCAGTTAAAAACTGGAGGTCCCAAGAAGTCAACAACCTGCAATCATTCTCAACAGTGTTCAACAGATGCTTGCATGGATGAGCAGGCACTGCAAGAAGTTGCTCAAGTATGGCAGGACTTTGGCCACCTCTCCAGTAGCATGCTCAGTCACCTGGAGACTCAGCACTGGTAAATGAAGTGGGTACTGTGGAGGAAAAGCCGCCTAGAGTGGTCGCAAGACCAGATGGGTGGGGTATTAAATCAATCAATCAATCAATCAATCAATCAATCAATAAAATGACTTCCTTATTGTGAAGATTAAGAGCCACCAGAGGGCAATGGTTGAGTCACCAGATCAGTGAAGCAGGGGGCTAGATGGGCCAATAACAAGAGGTGGGAGGCAGCAAGTGCCACACCCACAGCTCAAGAATAAGTTCCAGGCTACCCTGGAGGAACTTGGAGGGGTGCAGGAAAAGGTCTTCTGCCAACGTAAAAATGTCCAGATTACTCATTGCCTAGGGGACATGATAATGATAGATGACCAGCCATTCCTTATGATGGAGAACATTGGTTTCTGTAGGTTTGTGGCAGACAAAACATATCTATATCTCCCTGGCATGACTCTGGTGGGAGGTGGAGGCATCAGGCATATGGCAACACACAAGGACAGGTGGGTCCTGCTGAATGTGGCTGTGGTGGAGGGCAGCCTCATGACACTCAATAGGGTCTGAAGGACATGTTGCAGCAGTGAAATCTATGTATGGGAAGGCAAGGTCTATTTGTCACAGACAATAAGTGGTGGCAAAGCTGCATGCTGGGAAGATAAAAAGGGGTGTGCTCAACCTAGTAGTTTATGGTGCTTTGCAAAATGGCAGGCACATGCATGCCTAATATAACTGAGTGGGTGAGAAAGGTGGCAGGGCAACTTCACCACAGTGCCCAGGGCAGTGAGATGTTGCAGCAGAGGCAAAAAATAGTATTGGGATTGCCACCTAATCCAGTATGTGGCAACTTGATGGAACTCCACTTTCTACCTGCTTGAGAAAGTGCTGGAGCAGCAAAGGGCACTCCATGATTCAGCGCTGGAGACTTCCATGGCTGGTCCTACGGGCAGAGAAGAGTGAGACGTTACGGATCAAATGGCCTATACTGTATTATCCAAAGCTTTGAAAGTGCAACAGATTTCCTTAGTGGGGAGACAGCCATCATTAGCCAGGTGATCCCAATGTCCCACAACTTGATTGGCACGATGGTGGGCATACTGGGGGGCTAGGCGAGGTGAGTGGGGAATTCTAAAGAAGGAGAACAGCATTTCTTCTGGCCTAAAGAAGTGATCCTGGCTAGCAAACTAAAGGATAAGGAAGGAGATTTTTGTTGTAGTCTTCTTGGAGGTGGGCCAAATGAGGTTGCTTGCGATGTGGATGCTGTGTGGATGCAAAGATCATACCAAATAGCATACTGCACTTCTACACGACCTTACATGATCCTCTTTAGACCAATTTAGCTGATTCCAATTTGGCTGTCTAGCCACGCCCTAAGTCACTTCAAAACAACTTAAAGATAATGCTTTTCAATGGTGTCACTGCTGAATTATCGATTATGAGATAGCCGTACATGTATGTATGTATGTATGTATGTATGTATGTATATATGTATGTATGTATGTATGTATGTATGTATGTATGTATGTATTTATTTATTTATTTATTTATTTATTTATTTATTTATTTATTTATTTTATATCCCACCTATCTGGTCAGTTATGACCACTCTAGGCGGCTTACAACATAAATAAAATACACATAAAATACAAAATTGAATATAAAATTATTAACATAATGAACAATAGACAAATTCAACAAGATGGAAAACGAACAGTAGGGGAAGAAAGGAAGGAAGACATCAGGGATTAACTGGGGGGAAGGCCTGCCGAAACATCCATGTTTTTAGTTGGTTTTTAAAGGTACCCAGCGAGGGAGCCGCGCAAATCTCCGGAAAGCAGGGCCAAAGCAAACTGGGAGGGACAGGTTAGAATTCTCATTGATTGAGATGGGCCATGCTCCTTCAAGTTGTCACACCAAGGGAGGTCCGAAAGACATCCACCATCCCTCAGCAAAGGCACCACCCCCTTTGGAGGGGCTTCTGGTTGAGCTGCCCCGGCCCCCTCGCTCTCAGCCTTCAAGAGATGGCTTAACACGACGCTTTCTACAGAAGCTTTCAAGGGCATCCTTCCATGAATTCGCCAAATTTATGCTGCCCATCCACCTGTTACTTGATGCTGCTTGGTTGGTTTGTCTTTTGTTGTTTATTGATTTGATTTGACATTATCACATTATGTCTTATTGCTTACTGTTATTGTTAGACTGTAGTATTTGCTTTAACTGTTAACCACCCAAAGTAGTGCCTCACGCTAAATGGGCAATATAAGAATTTAAGAAAGAAAGACTCCCCCCTTCAGTCCTGGTTTCTTTAAAAAAAAAAAAGGAGGGGAGGAACTATTCTGGCTCAGGAAAGACCAGGGGCAAAAATTACATGTATCCCGGTCCTTCGGGTTTAGTGATGTGAATCGCCACACTTAGAGACTGAGTGGAGGAGGGTGGAAAACCTGCAGGCTCCACGAGAGAAGGCAATCAAACTCCATTCCAGGCAGCAGCTTCCTGGTCTGCAAATCAGAGTTCAATCTCATGCAACAGCTTCCTGTTTCAAGAAGCCTCAGAACTCCCATCAGTGATCAGAGACCACAGCAGAAGAAGATTGCAACCAAATACGCATCTCTGCAGGCCACAAGCCACAGCTTCTCCGTTCATGCAGAATGAAGGGGTTGCTCCACCACTTCCTAAAGATGGGTATGCATGAGGTATTTTAACATTTTTATCCAGATTTGAGGTGGAAACCATGAACATAACATGGCAATTTCATTTGGTTATCTATTCTGCCATTTTCCATGATGATAGATCCTAATAATTTCCCTCCTAGAACTGAAAGGGAGTGGCCATGATAGCAGAGGATTCTGGGAGTTGTAGTCCACAGAAAACACTGCAAAGCTATGCTTATGATCAAAAGCGGCCCATGGAGCGTTTCTCACATGTAGTCAGACTTTCCTTCATTGTCGTCCTCCTAAACAGCTGAGGATTAAAGAACAAAAAGGCACATATGAGGAGAAAACAGGAATAGTTTGAGCATTTTGAATCCAAGCTAATGCCTTTTCCCCTTTAAAAAATTTTAATTGCATTTTAAAGCATGTACCACAACAGTGTTTAGAAGTGTAGCAAAATTGTAACCATATATTAGTTCAATATTATACAGACACATCTAGGAGGATTGCGTTAATATTAAATATTTTTACAAGGTAAAGGTCTCATAGAATTATATCTGGAATCCCTCTTTTTTTATTACGTTTCTGGGAAGAACAAAGGCAAATTTATCCTGGCATTCTTGTTTGTTTGTTTTGCTTCACTTTTTTAAAGAAGAAATAAAGTATTTGAACAATTGCTCCAAATTAATGCAGTGTTAATAAACAGAATTCACTAAAAAGATGTAATGAAATTTGTATATATGTTTATATCCATTCTAGCATAGTGGTGTAAAAATATCCTAGCAAGAAGTCACAATTATTAATGTGATGATATACAATCACACACAATTAGCACATCAAGAACTCAAATCCCTAATGGCAGGTTACCTGTAAGGTAGAGTTAAACAGCCCTGTGTCATGCTTGAAACTATGGTAAACAAAGTAAACATCAGAAAATTCCCCTTGACTTCTAATGTTTCGGCCAAGAGACAGCTTTTAAGCTCGTTTTGTCCAGCTCAGAAATCATTCTGCCACTGATCACCATTTGGAGTGGAAACATTGCCACATCCTAAAGCCTATAACTGAGCAAAGGTTTCCGTTCCTTCTTGCAGACTGAAGCCTTTGGCTATGTCACCCAGGAAAAATTCTCAGATGACAAGGGCCACTGACAGCATCTTTCAAATGTCAGACTCGGGGTGGTTAAAAGGCACCAGAGACCTGGACTAATCTCTTTGTTCTACACTTGCTAATAAGCTAGCCAGGGCAAGCAGAGAAGCTGCTGTGGAAGATTGCCTTAAAATTGCTAACCTAGAGGCAGCTAAGAAGCTGAGAGAGGAAGCGCTGTGCTGGGGAAACAGGGAGAAACAAGACAAAAACACACTGTGGTGGGGGTGGTTCCTATAAGTTTGTTCAGTGCTATTATATGAAAGACAAAAGCACCATAGAGGCAAAGCCTAGAAAAGGTTTACGACTGCCCAAATCTCATAGACACTAGGACTGGGTGATTCTTGTAAAGAAATGTTTCCTAGCCTTGACCTGGCCTGATTGTGAATGTTGTTGTTTTGATATACCACCTCCTAGTTTTAAAGCATTCTCTGGGTAGCTTACAACATACTTGTAATTATGCAAACAACAACTTGCCTCCCCCCCCCCCGCAACAAGATGGGTACTCAATTTACTGACCGCAGAAGAATGGAAGGCTGAGTCAACCTTGAGCCGGATACCTGAGCCTGTCAGGATCGAACTCAGGTCGTGAGTAGAGGTTTGACTGCAGGACTGCAATTCAACCAGTATTCCATGGGGCTCCATTGACTGGATAGCCATAATAATTTCCACTTCCCTGTAGCTGGGTGTTGATTTGTGTTTTGTTTTGTTTTGTTTTTTGTCTTCTCTTTTTTTAAAAAAAAGTTCCCATTTAACTGCATTTGTTTACAAAGAGGCAACATTCAAGCATCTGCAAATCAGATTGCTCCCCCCCATCCTTCCTTGGTGCAGAAGGAAATCTTCAGGTATTGTTGAAAACAGACAAACAGGCATTTGTTTGTTTGATTGATTTATATACTGCCCCATTAATGCAAGCACTATGGGCGGTTTACAACAAAAGAACGGAAACCAACAAAACCTAACAAATTACATTCAGCAATATGGCAATTTAACAGTATAGGACTAAAATTCATACTAAAGGGGAGGAAATTAAAATTAACATTAACATTAAGAGTATCCAGGAGAATCAGTTGTTGAAGACAGGTTCAAATAATTCCTTTTCCACCAATTTCCTAAACATAAGGAGGTAAGGAGCCTCACATATCTCAGTTGGTACCTTATTTCAATGATTGGGGGCCACCACTGAAAAGACCTGATTCCTTATCATTGCCTTTTTGGCCTCCCTTGGTTTGGCCACTTTTAGAACATGAATCAAGAGATGTTCTGAGAAATACTGAGGTACTAAAATGTTAAGGGCTTTATAGGTCATAAGCAGCACCTGGAGTTAAGCACGGAAACTAACAGGGATTCTGGCAATATATCATCAAATTTATTAGTCCCAGACATTAGTCTGGCCACTGCATTTTAGACCTGCTGAAGTTTCTGTACTGTTTTCTAGGACAGCCCTCTGTAGAGAGAATGACAGTAGTCTATTTTTGAGATTACCAATGTATGAACCACTGTTACTAGGTGTGTCTTACCCAGGTAGGGGCACAACTGGGCAATCAACAAATGTTGATCTGAGTTGTATTTCTGAAGTGGGGCCATGCTCAAAGAGAAGCAGCGCTACCTCATTATTCAAACCTCTCTGTTTTAAAGCTGCAGCCCTTTGTCTTTTACTGGGCAGAACACTTCTGAACGCACTGAACTTCCCTTATGTGTGAATATGCTTAGAATTTAGTGCTCGGTAAAGTTATTTTTTTAAACTAAAATTCCCAGAATTCCCCAGATAGCATCACCACACTAGCAGCTTTCCCAAGGTCTGAAAAACAATGCCATTAGGAACAGTTGTACATTGTACAGTGGTGCCTCGCTAGACAATGATAATCCGTTCCACTGAAATCGCTGTTTAGTGAAATCATTGTCTAGCGAAAAGCATTTCCCCGTTGGAATGCATTGAAACCTGTTTAATGTGTTCCAATGGGGAAGAATCATCGTTGTCTAGTGAAGATCGGCCATAGGAAAACTGCTTTATGAACCACCGATCAGCTGTTTAAATAACTGTCTTGCGAAGCTTAGATCCCGAAAACACCCGTTTTGCGAGTGCGGAGGGAGCTGTCAAAATCGTCTAGCGAAAATCGGTTTGTGAAGCAGGGACCAAACATTGTCCAGCGAAATTCCCCCATAAGAATCACTGTTTTGCGAATTGCTATAGCGATCACAAAAAGTCAATGTCTAGCGAATAAACTGTCATGCGGGGTAACTGTCTAGCGAGGTGCCACTGTATTTTTTCTCACATGCCTAGTTTTTAGCTGTGTGCTCAGCTTCAGCCTGTGCCTTGGTCCCATTAGTCCTGATGAATTTCTTATAATGCCCCTAAATAGCCGAAAGCACTAAATAAAGTAACAAGGATGGTCATGTGATCTGATTTTTCCAGAGTTTGTGTCTGAAACATTTAAAATAACTTAATACCAGGAATGGGGAACTAATGGAGCAGCATTAGAACAGCAAACCAAAATTCAAGTACACTTAGACAATCTTCCTTCTAATTCAAGCATGCGCAACTTGGGCAGGCCACTTTTTCACCTGCAGCGCATGTCATTAGGCATTACACCAGGGTCCAGAAAGGATCTTCCCCCTCCAGAGAGAGAGAGAGAGAGAGAGAGAGAGAGAGAGAGAGAGAGGAAGAGGGATGTTTGATCAAAACTGAAAATGCCTGTCAGGGAAACTTTCAGTTTTGATTTTAGCCTTCTGATTGTTGAGGAAATACATACCCACAAGCTATTTAAAATAGAAAGCTATGCTTCTGGGGTCCCAGTGTAATGTAGTGGATAGAGTGACAGACTAGGCTCTGGAGAACAAGGTTCAAATCCCCGCTTAGCCACGGAAACTCAATGGGGAAGCAGAACTGGTAAAACCAGCCCTTTGCTATTTCAATTGCCTTGAAAGCCCTATTAGGGTTGTTACAAATCGGTTCCAACTTGACCACACAGAACATGCACATGCTTCTGGAGGTCTCCAGAAGAACAAGAAATATTTTCTCCACCTCAGGGGTGTAGTGGGTCCAGTACTCACAGGGTCAAGCCCACAAGACTTTTTGAGCAGCATGGATTAAGCCATTGCCCCTCAACTTCCCCGTTCCCTCTGAGTTTAGCTGCCGTCTTCATAACTGCTGGGATGGAAGTGTGTTTTTCTAGCAACAGTATATTCCTGAAAGATGCCCTTGTTGTAATGCAAAATATTTGAGGGTAGTTTGGTCATGAATGGACCATTTACAGCCACTAACGTTACAAAAGGCCTGCTCCCCATCTGTTGATATGGACCAAGCCAGCATCCTGCATTTTTGGACTTTATCTAAGGTAGCTGGCTTTAGCGATTGATGATGAGTACCTGCATTTCCAAATTTACCAATATACCACTGCTGTGCTCCAACCTTTTCATTATTATTCTTATTGGGAAGTATTGGAGGACTTAGCTGGCTGGATAGCTCAATGGTTTAGAGACCTGACAGCAGAGTCAGAGGCTGGGAATTCAATTCCCCACTATGCCTCCAGCCTGTGTAGCCTTGGGCAATCTGCATAGTCCCAGGGCACCCCTAGAAGAAAGGAATGGTAAACCACATTTAGAAAACCCTCAAAGGGGTTAGAACTGACTTTATTTATTTATTTATTTATTTATTTATTTATTTATTTATTTATTTATTTATTTATTTATTTATTCATTTATTCATTCATTCATTCATTCATTCATTCATTCATTCACTACATTTATACCTCACTCATCTAATCCCTAAGCATTACTCAGGGTGACTAACAGCAGCTCAAAATGCAACTACCCATCCCGGAACACAAGGACATAAATAAAAAGAACCAGAAAAACTTTAATAAGGCACATGATTATTATTAATAATAATGGGGAATTTTGGGAGGACCTCAAAGTGATTTCTGGAACTACGTACAGCCGATAGAATACACTTCCCCATCCCTGTCCTGCTGAACCACAGATGGATTATTGTTGACAGTTTCCTCCAATGTGAAAGTGTAAAGAAATGATGATGGGATTCAGGCATTGCTACCCCCCATTCCTAATGGAATCACCATGTTCCTTGTATCAGTTAGCTAACAAATGAGCACTTGAAGCACGAGATAGTCTCACTGTTTGGTTTTAAACAGTGCTTTTTATACTACAACCTAGGGGTGTGAGGAAGGCCCCTACCTGATCTGTACCTGAATGAAAATAGGGACTGAACCCACCCACCTCTTTTGGGAGACATTCTGACCTTCTCCATCTGCAAGTCAGTGACATTATCTGTGCGTGTCCAGATTATTAGAAAAAATATTTTTAAACATTTTAAATAAAGTACTTGGTAACTGGAAGGAAAGACAAATGACGAAGGTATCCTTCTAATGATGGTTCCCTTTTCCAATCTGTAGTGCAATATTGGGTAGAATTAATACCACAAATAATTTGAACTATCAGAGGTTAATCAAAACACCTTATGATATTTGTTAGATATCAGCAGTTCTTACACAATATCTGGCTAGATTTGTCAAGTGTGTGTTATTTTATTCAAGGGAACAGTTCTTACTTTTAAAACAGAGATGTATCCAGGTGGGTGGCAAGCGTTTCTGCAGGGTTACCAAGTATGTAACAGCCCATTGCCTGAGATTTGATGGTCAAACCCTAAAGCCAAATAGCAGGGTCTGACAATGTCCCATGGATGGGACCCAACTGATGGGACCCACAGAGTGGGTCCTTTTGATGTCACAGAGGTGCAGCAAGCAAGGGTTGGGAGGAAAGCAGATGACACATGCATACAAACACCTTCACACTGAGACTCTGAGCCCTGCTGGCAGGTAGGAATGAATAGAGAAGGGATCCAAGAATTAAGGACACCTTAGACAAAACCCATCCAAATGTCTTCCTCCACTCATGCCAACCCTGAGATTTGTCTTTGTGCCTGGAGACCAAAAGATACACAGCAATTCCCTCAGCACCTAACTGACATGTGGCAACCATCTACCTCCAGCAGAGTTTGAGAAAGCCCTCTGCACTAGAGCTAACCCATTCAGAAGGATCTGTGTCCTCCTGAAGAGCATTTTCAGGTACAGTAGTTAGAACAGGGATCTCAAACATGCGGCCCGGGGGCCATTTCCGGCCCCCCAGATGATAGTTTGTGGCCCTCGCCTTGCCTGCCCCCCCAAAGTGCCCACACATCCTCTGCTGTCAAGAGTAAAAAAAAACCTTGCCTCGCTCGCCACTCTCTCCCAAGACAGCACCTCTTGCACCCTCCATCCAGAACTGCACCCTGCCAGCCAGCGTGCCTGTCTGTCGGCTAAGGAAACTCCTGGGCGGCTTCCTCGGGCTCTTGCTCCGCTTGGCGGAAAATCTGATGTGGCCCAGCCTCACCCAGACTCTGTCTCTAGCGGCCCCCAGATAAATTGAGTTTAAAACCCCTGAGTTAGAAGATCTATTCTGGGTATAGCATCTGCCAAAGAGGTTTTGCTGCCTCAGCTGGACCACCAGGATGGCATTCCACAGTGTGAGTTCTTCTACCCAAAAGCCCTACTCTGCACCTAGATCTCAGGCAGCTGAAGAAGCTAGAGCAGCGCCTCAGAGCAAGTGAGGAAGAAGTGCTCCCCATTCAATAAAGTTGTGCTAAGTGCTCAACCAGCCATCCAAGATTTTTTGGCATGTGCCTTCTCATCAATGGCAGTAAAATAATCAATAATATAACTACCAGGTCAATGCCCTTTCGTTACAATGAAAACATACGTATTGCCATTCATGCTGCTTAATTATAGGATCTGCTCAACCTGAGGAGAGAGAATACAGAAGACTACTTCCTTCAGTCCACTTGCACAGGTCAAAATCCAGATCCAATATAGTAAAATACAAAGTCAAAATGCTGCTCAAGAATGCTTCTAATTCCAGAGGCTATATGAGAATTGCACTGGTGTTGTTCTTATGCAGATGTAACATTTTGGCCATGCTCAGAGGTGCTCTGACCATGCAAAGGAACACAGCTTCACAGTTACATCAGTCTGTGAGAAAATAGGTACAAACAAGGAGGATAATTTGGTGACACAGAAGGCAGGCCCAGACGGAGGGAACAGTGATGGGGAAATGACTCAGCAAACAGCACAGAAACCAAGCAGGACAGATGAAAAAAAGTTGAAGTAGGGTTGTTTCATAAAGGACTTTGATTTATAGAACTCCTGCCTGATTCTTTTGTGGTTGCAACCCCCACTAGAAGCTGTAATTGTTGCAAAATATGGAAGAGTCTAGCTCAAAAGCAAAGATCTCAAATTAATTCCAGATCGCAATAGTTATCAAGCATAGCGATTATTTATTTATTTATCTCACAAATGCGTATTGTGTACTAATAAATGGCATGCATTAAAATCAAATCCACAGAATGCATTGAAGAATCTTATGAAATTTCACCCTCATAAAAGGCCAAACATTCAAAGATCAAGTGCAGGACAGAGTTGCCCAGGACAGACGTTTATGGTGCAATTGCCTTGCCTCATTTGCAAAATGTTACAATGCCATTGCCCAGACATCTTTCACCCATAATCTTCCTGCGTTTTCTCACCATTCCTGCTGTGTTTTCTCACCATTCCTAGAAAATCCATCAAGGAATGAAAAGCAGAATATCTGCACGACGTATTTGATTGATAGAGCTGGGAGACACAAAGTGCCAGTTAGAAGAACAATGAAAGTATACACAGCAAAAATCTTCGGAGTCCAGTTTTTATGAATTTCATCCTGGAGCTTAGCTTGCACAATACAAATGTCCCTAATGCTTTGTCCTTCCGGGGTCTCGTCTGAGCCTCAGACAATTGAGGAATTCAGAGTAGAACCCCAGAGCAGGTGTAAAAGAAGGTGCTCCCTATGGTGTTCAGTCCCAGATCAGACTATGTGGTCAGCTCATCCCATTCCCTGAACTTCATTAGAGCCAAAAACGTAAAATCAGGCAGAGGGCCCTTGCGGTCTTGCAGGGGCAGAACATCAAAGGGTTGGAAGGAGGACAGGAATTGTTTCTGGACCAGATGGCTGTGGAAATGGACACAAGGGAGTGCGTGTAAATGTGCCCAGCTTCTAAATAAAACCTGATGGACTAGGATTCAGGAGACTCAGGTTCAAATTCCAACTTGGACGTTGCTATTCTTGAAGGAGGGGGGTGGGACTGGTAAAACCTCTCTTTAAACATCTCACTGATCTTGACAGCTCCATTAGAGTTGCTATAAGTTGTATGCAACTTGATGACCCATAACAACAAGGTCATATGGCAACCTGTAGTTTGAGAAGAAAAGCAGTGGCTGGGCAGATGATGGCAAAATTCAGTCAGCAGTTTCAGTGGTTGCTGGTGTTTCTTCTAGGGCTGGTATTTCACACATCCTTTAACCACAGAACTCATGACATGTGGTGAGGTTTTTTTTCCCCAGGCTTTATCTTTCTGCTGGGGTTTGTAGATACAGCATACAGAGAAGGTTCTGCCCTCCATCCCTGTGTTGCTGTTCGAGGGGCTTTCGCAATAGAGGCTTATGATTCAGGAAACTAGCCATCTACCTTCTGCCTCGCCTCCTATGGCATGGTGAGTCCAGATGCATGCACCTATTAACTTTCTCCCCTGCCTTTCCCTCGCTCTCCTGGCTTTTTTCCAAAAATAGCACAAACACAAGCAAATTTGCACTAAACCAATGAGCCCTGGCAGCAGGTGGCACTGGGTGTAGATGGAGTTTCACAAACTAAAACAAAACTTCCACCTTCTGCTGGATCGCTTGCTCTGGGATCTGTCTCCCCACCTGGAGACCTGAAGAAGCACAACCCTCGCCTGAGAGGTAATCCAGAGAATAATTTTTCCAAGTTCTGGTTTAGAAAACACAGGCTGCACATCACCATGAGTACTGCTTGACAGGGAAGAGAATAATAAAAACATTAAATGTATTTTGTTAGTTGGTATCTTGCTGTCTGGGGTTAACTGTAGAACAGGAAGATTGCATTCTGCATCTCTTTAAACTGAAAATGTCCTTGGGGTTGTGAAGATGGGACGTGGTGGCACTGTGGGCTAAACCGCAGAAGCCTGTGCTGCAGGGTCAGAAGACCAAGCAGTCGTAAGTTCGAATCCACGCGACGGAGTGAGCGCCCGTCGCCTGTCCCAGCTCCTGCCAACCTAGCGGTTCGAAAGCATGCAAATGCGAGTAGATAAATAGGTACCATCTCTGTGGGAAGGTAAACAGCGTTCCGTGTCTAAATCACACTGGCCATGTGACCACGGAAAGATTGTCTTCGGACAAAACGCTGGCTCTATGGCTTGAAGAGCGGGATGAGCGCCGCCCCCTAGAGTCGGACACGACTGGACAAAAATTGTCAAGGGGAACCTTGACCTTTATAGCTAACAAATGCCTGCAGTAGGAGGTAGACACAATTAGTACACATTGAAAGAGACAATGAGCCTGGAAATCTCAGGTAAAATTAAAAGGTTACAACTAGTTCTTCTGTGTCAATGGCAGGAGAGTTTTCCAGCTGCCTTAAATGAAGCTGAAGTTCATGGGTCATTAACCGCTAGGAAGTGAGTTGGATTCTTCTGCCTTCATAAATGGCATGTGTTTAATTTCTGAACAGCAGCGTGTTTCCAAATATGCCAGTCTTCATGACAAAACGTAATTTCTCATGGGAGCAAGAAGCAGGAGGTACTGGTATCAACAACAACAACTCCTAATTCGTTCAGAAACTTCAGAACACTAAATATGCTACTGTATGTTCTTAGCAATGCATATCTAAGCAAAAGTAAATCTTGTTAAGCTCACTGGGACTTACTCCTAGGTATGTGTCAGTAGGGTTGTGGCCAACGGCACCAGTGTTTACCTTGATTCTCCATTTTCAACATGTGCAAACACCTTTGGAGTGTACACATCCTCCAGTCTTAATGGAGCAGGTTTGCATTAAAACATTTAAGCTGGGAGCCTCTGAGACAATCAGCTGAACAAAAACCAAAGTTCATAAGGGCAAAAGATCCTGCAACCTCCCCACCTTGTTTTTCTGTGGTTTGTTAAATTTCTTTTTCGGTCTTCATGGTTCTCACACATGCCAGATGAGGTTTCAGAAGAAATCCCCTTTGTAGGTTGTACCTTTTTTGCCTTGGTAAGCGGAATTCTCCTGCGTATCTACAGATGGGTTGGAAGGACATTGTTCTTCTCCTATTTCACGATTCATTAGTTAGAAATTCACTTAGAGCAAACTAAATGGGTGCATGGTGGATATAGGTGTTACATTCACCCGTGCCCCTGTTTCATTTTCTCCCAAACTAAGGGGAGAATGTCTTAATATATGCTAGTAGAGCCTGAAATGGCAATGATTACCCAGAAAAGAGAGATACTGTGGCTGTGATGGGCAGGTCAGTGAAAAAGGCAGGTGTGAAAAGGCAAATAGCACAGGATCAAAAATGAAATTCTCAGAATCATAATACCAGAATATAAACTCCTATGATGGGGTCATCCTTGGAATTTTGAATGTACTTGTCCCATTTAAAAGGGAGAGTACAATATTCTAGAGCCAGAAAAGTTGCAGAAGGGTGCAGCAAAAATGGTCAGAGAGCTGAAGCATCAGGACAAACTACCACCTCTTTCAGGGTGGCATCAGTTACGCTTTTTGGCCACCCATCCAATGCTCTTCTATTTGCCTTAACTAGCCAACATGGCAAGAGTCAAGTGGACAAATGCCAATGTGACATTTCCAAGAATCCTTTCCCTGTCACCATTAGAACAACCTAAAAAATCCATAAGAAAAGAACAAGAAGGTGTATCAATTACTTTTGTCCATGTGGTCTCCAAATTGGCAGGGAAGCAAACAATTTTATCTGCAAAATGTCTCCCTAAACTGGTCACACCAGACCACTGAGGTATCCTTCAACCTGCCTGCAGAACATGATGTAAATGACTCTTTGCTGCTTGGAAAAGCTCCATCAGCTGACTGTACAGACAAAAATATTCTCTCCTAGTTACCATCACGACCACAGAGCAGGCTCTAAAAAGCTTTCTACCTTGATTTCAATCAGATTTGTCACAAGTCTCCTTCTGCCACTGCTGTAGCCTTTGTCTCTGCCATCTCACAAACGCTTGGCTCCTTGGAAAGGCCAGGAATGATTGTATCACCCACTGGAGTCATTTTCTCACTCCAGAATTAAGTCAGGCATTTGATAAAACCAGCAGTGATAGCCACCACAAAATCCCCCAGAGCCATGATGAATCAACACAAATTCACTAGGATTGATTAATCTCTGGTTTCTCATGACTATCTTGTGAACTGCATCGCTAAGCATTTCATTGTCAACTTACAATATATGTTTAAGTCTTCTACAGGAAGGGACAACATCTCAAGAATGCTGAGGATCTAGATGAGAAGGCTCATTCTAGTGGACACAGTAGAGAGGGAAGGGCACCAAAAAGTTTATCCAGGTTTTTCCATGCATTGCACATCAGGGATTATATGGTATAATATGTATTAATATGCATCAGACATTCTCAAGACACAACAGACCCTTGTGGTATGAACCTAGAATCAACATGATAACACCCCACAATCTAGATGTGGGAAAAAATATAGAGAGTATGTCCTTAAAGAATAACAGAGGTAAATTACTGTGAGCTTTCGTGGATTACAATAAATGTCCTCAGACACATGGAGTACAATATTTAGGCCACTGATTGAAATACACAGTGTACATGGTTGTGGGAATGGTAACCAGGTGACAATGAATGCAGACTCAGGTACAGAAAAAGAACTTTCAAAATGACAATGGCATTGTTAACATCATGAACTTTAAAAGCATTAATTACAAAAACACCCAATCAATAGTAGAATAGTTAGATAATATAAATCATCTTTTGGATGATAACACAATGGTTAGGCTGTTGTCTTTGACATGTTGAAACAATCACTTTCAGTTTCAGGGGAAAGTTTATTGTACTAAGTGTGAAGTTTTGAAAAAGAAAATAATTCTTTTGTTAATTTTATGGGCCAGTTTATTGACACATAATAAGCCTTGGTATCAATTTAAGCTTCTAGAAGTATACTGGAATTTATGAATATGACCCACTTCAGAGATCTTGCTTCTCAAATATTCCCATAGTCTGCATCCCTTACAGAAATCCTGTTCCTGACCACATACACAATGATTTTGTCTCTATCCTCTGTTCTGTGTGAGCCTCTTATGTAGACAATATTCTATAATAGTTCATTGAAATACATTTAAAATATAGAATATATAACTTTGCCAAACCTAGAGTTGCCATTTTATTTCTAGTTGTTCAGATGTCTTTGTTGGAATGGATGTAAAATCTCATCAGCAGAGACCAAAGAGAGCAATGCAGAAAATAGGGATGCTATCTCATATTGCCAAACAAGAAACAGATAAAATCAGATAAAAATACATTGAAGTCTGTTAAATCACATACCTTGCCTGAATCAATAAACTGTAAGGCAAAATATGGTTCCTCACTCTGCATGAATGCCTTCAACTGTTTTATGGGACACAGATCATAATCAAAGCAAGATTGACCAAATAATTCCATTCCGTTCTGATGGATAACTGAAATGAACAAAGTAGCATGAAGGAGGGAAATGTCAAATTTATTTGTTTATTTTCCACTGATTTTCCGCAACTGAAAAACATCAATATCGCTAGGTATTCAGATGCAACATTCTTTGGGATAAAAGTCCAAATGGTCTCTTCACAGATGATTTTCGTGAAATGATGTATTCTTCCTGCACTGAATGATGCCAAATGACCTTCTCTGTATCCTCCAGACAAAGCTGCTTTCTAGACACTGGATCAATCATTGTATTCCTGGGAGTGGTATAAAATTCACCATTTAGAAATAGACTCAGTTTTGACCAGTTCACTAGGGACGCAGACTGTGGACAGGCAAAACACTATTACATCAGCCTAAAAGGAGAGTTGATTCCATCTGCAGTGAAAAGGGACACCAAAAAATTCACTTCTCCTATCCTTCAAAAGGAAGGAGAAAGCCTTTAATTCATTATAGAACAATATATTCATGAAGGCTTTCACGGCCGGGATCTAATGGTTGTTGTGGCTCTTTGGCCGTGTTTTGAAGGTTGTTCTTCCTAACATTTAGCCAGTCTCTGTGGCCGGCATCTTCAGAGGACAGCACTCTGTGCTGTCCTCTGAAGTTATAGAACAATTTGAAATCCGTAAACAACTTAAGAGGGAGTAGGCAACCTTAAAACTGGAAGGATAGCTCTGTGGGTTGGAGCACCTCAAGTTCAGTTTCCTGCTGTGCCTCTTGGGAGAAGAGCCAGTCTGTCCTTTTTGAATAACTTTTGTACTAAGCAATGTTGGTGCCTTATAATGACAAGGCTGATGTTTCAGAATGCCAACTGTCATATTTTCTCATCTCTCCCGTGTGAATAAATGCTTTTTAATGACCTCCTCCCATGGATATGTGTTTTGAGAGAACACAAGGCTCTTAGCTCAAGCAGACATTATGCAACCTTTAGGTGACTAGAGGGGTCAAATAAATGCACAACCTATGGAAAATAGCATCTGGTTTGTTCCACAGAAGGAACAGAGATGGGTATACAATAATAATTACACTTGCATTACAGCATAAAACATTTCATGTGTCAAATAGCAGATAGCATTAATGGTGATGTTGATTACAAGAAAAGTTTCATACATGCTATAGTATAAAAGCTGACAAATGGTGGGGAGAAAGGTGGGGCATTGTGATGCAGCAAATAGGTAGATGGAAATGGGAATGTTATTGGATACTGCGACAGCGAAATTGCTAGGGGTTGCTGATAGGCAGGTGTAAAAAGAAGAAGAGGCAGGACAGTGAATTGGATTCCATTCTGGCAAAAAAAGAACAGCAAAACAGAAGGACAATATGGGTGGGGAGCAACATTTAGAGACAGTAGTTCAAGACATGTGTGGACAGAATGTGCAAGTACCCCCAGGAACAATAGCCCTAATGTACCTGGATACAAAGACGATCCATTCAAAACCATTCAGATTGGGGGGGGGACAAACAAACAAAAACAGAAATGACCTGAAATGACAGGAAACAACACCACTGAGTAAACAAGCTCATGTATTCATTTGGGATGCAATCTTACATACCCTTGCCTGGAAGCATGTCTCATTGAATACAGTAAGGCGTACCTCTAAGTACATAAGCATAAGGTACAGTATCACCCATAATGGGACCTTTGAAATGTATAGACTGCAAAGGGAAAGTAATAAGAAACAACTCACTTCCCTTTTTGACAGCAGTTTGACCATCTACCTCCAAAAACAGCCTCCATAGTATGCCTTCCCATATTCACAAATATAGGTTGTATTTTCCCTCCCTTGAATGCTTGAGACTGTGTCAGAACAAAATATATGAACTATCATTGTCTGAAAAGGCATTTGCCTCAGAGAAAGGATTTAGGCCAATCTTAGGAGATTTAGATGGTGGAGGGAGAGGCTGGTAGCTGCAGACAGGACATAAAAGTAAACTTTGGTTTCCACAGCTGACTTCTGGGCAGTCTGGCCTGGTAAATGAAGATTGGAGGAGCAAACAGCCACTGACCCCTCAGCAGTGAAAGCAATATTCTAAGCTACAGAGCTAGGCTAAAAACATGTTGCTGCCTGAGGTGGAGCAGCAAATGGTGCCACCCACCCACTCAAGTCATGGTACGCAGTACAGCAGGCTAGCTATGTTATTTTGGGATATGAGGCAGAAATGCTCACCAGTGCTTCCCTTCCCCTTGCTGGCACTAACAGAATAATAGGAAAACATTAAATAAATTGACAATTGACTGCCCTTTCATGACACCCCAAATCTACTGCTTGAGATGACTTCTTAGTCTTCCTAAGCCATGCTAAATTAAGCAGGAAAAAAGAGGCATGATCTAGTACTCTTTTTTAAGGGCCTTACAAAGCCCACTGCCATTGTTCAGTTTCTATGTCCCCCAAATGTTTTGAACTTTGGCTATCACAGTCCATCAGCATTGGCAATGCTAACAAGGACTAATGGGAACTGTAGTTCTAAGCAACTGGAAGGCACCACATTTGAGAAGTCTGTCTTCTCAAGCGTGATAGTCACAAATGTTTGTGACTATCTCAAACAGGTAGTCAGAAATACACCTTAGCTTAGACACCTGCCTTCAGCTGATATGTAATGCATAGCTCTTTTCTTCTTGGTTTTATAAGATAATTTCTTACACATATATTTAATGAATAGGGTTGAAAAGCAGGAAGAAGAACATAGAAGAAGAATGTAGGAGAAGAGCAAACAAATTATTAAAAATAAGCCGATAAAGAAAAAAAAACATTGCCTTCTGAATTATATATTCTGGCTGTGAACACCAAATTTTAAAAGAAAATGAAACAAAATGAAAAGAACTACTTCTCAGGACCAAACTGCATACTCCAATGAGAAGCACGGCATGATATGGAAGAAAGCATGGCAGAAGTAATATAAAGAATACAGATCTTTTTTAAAAAGGAGTGAGCAGCAGCAGGTGCGAAGTTATTCTTTTTATGAAAACATTACTCCACCATTTTGTGAACCCTAAGTTTTGATTTACATTCTTGAAAAATGTCACTCCATTGTCACCCCTTGCAAAAAAAAAAAAAACATCAGGAGCCACTGCATATTTCAAACAGCTTTTTCAGACAATTAGTTCTTAGCACAGGTGTTGATCCTTTGTGTGAGAGGTCCAGTTATCTCTTTTTTGGGATCAGATATAGGGAATGCTTAAAATTTTTTTTTACTGTTGGACTATAATTGCCAGGACTACAACAACCCACCTATGGTGGCTGGGATACTCTTGGAACTCTAGTCTCAAAAAGTTTTTCCCCCCCATATCTGTGCAGGGCATGGTTTTTTGTGCTACTTTTTTTCTCAATAAAAATGCTATATTTTCCTCTATCCTTCTCTCCAACGATGGTCAGGTAAGTTGTTGTGGGTTTTTCAGGCTGTTTGGCCATGTTCTGGAGGTTTTTCTTCCTAATGTTTCACCAGTTTCTGTGGCTGGCATCTTCAGAGGCTAGTCTTGTTGGCTAGTCTTTGTGTGCAGTGATCACCGTCCTTGTGGCTGGATAGAGTTAATTGACCTTTTTTGCAGGCTGTATTTTTCAGTGCTGGGAGCCAGAATTTGTTGATTTTTAGACTTTCCTCTTTTTTGTTGAAGCTATGCTGGTGTTTGTGTATTTCAATGGCTTCCCTGTACAGTCTAACATAATGATTGCTGGTGTTGTCCAATACTTCTGTGTCTTGAAATAGGATTTCATGTCCAACTTGTTTCAGAGTGTGTTCAGTTACTGCCAATTATTCTGATTGTTTTAGTCTGCAGTGTCTTTTGTTTTCTTTGATTTTGGTCTGGATGCTATGTTTTGTGGTCCCAATATATACCTGGCCACAACTGTAAATACTCAAAAATACACAGCTACAAATACTCAACAGTACCACACACTACACTAGAACACAGACAGAATTCTAGCTCCTGTCTTATAAAAATGCCGGCCACAAAGACTGGTGAAACGTTAGGAAGAAAAACCTCCAGAACACGGCGAAACACTCCCCAAAAAAACCCAGCTGTGAAAGCCTTTGAGAACACAATAATCAGATAATTTACCTCTATGGAAAATAAGTTTATTCCTTAATATTTTGGTGGCATTCTGTTTGTGAAATAAATTTCACAGTTTGGTTTTCACTCTTTTCTTTTCTGTTCAGTTTCTATGTCCCCCAAATGTTTCCTCTTTGTCTTTTGTACAATTTAAGTTACAAACTATTCTGCCTCACTTAAACCCTAAGAGAGTTAAGTACATTGATAATCCTCCAAGTACCAACAAGATGATTATTTTTAAAACATAAAAAGAAAAATGGGTATTTCAAGGCAAATAAGAGCATCATTTTAATATGCTGTACAGAATGAAATGTATGCCTTTTGACGGGCAGTCAGTATATATTGATTGATTTTTTTAAAAAAATCAGGATGGTCTTTCATAATGGGAAGACATGAACTTTGAAAGGTGGGTGAAATTTACAAAAAGGACTGGCGTTCAAACAAAATTAAGTGCTTTGGAGATGTCATGAAAGTTTGGCATTAAACAAACCACCACCACCAATAGTGTGCTTTCTTACCAACCATCAAGTTAAAGCTCTCCAGGACTGGCAGATTTTGGCTGAATATCTAAAAGAATAAAATGTTGGAGCCAATGAAACTTTGCTTGGAAGGGCATTCCACTAAGTGGGTAAGTATTTCCAAACTTGGAAGTTTCGTTTCCATTCAAATCTTTGTCTACCTTGGGGATGAAATATTTGGTCCAAATCTGTCCTTCCCAGAGAACTTTTAAAGGATTATTCCAGAACCTGGGAAATCTACTTTCTTCTGTTGAACTGACAAAGCTATCTTTGGGGATATTTATGTGGGGCGGGGAGACTGAACCTCCCAGGACAACATCCAATTTTAGTCCCAAATAGAAGATAGACATTGGCAAGAATCCCGGCCAGTGACAGGACAGCTGAACACCCTGTCAGCACAGTAATACGGGCTCTCTGCTTGTGTAAGTGTTCCCTTTTTAGAGAGATTCATTACAAATGGTGGAGATAATGCTTGCACAAGGGGGGCCTGGATACCACTTCACACATGCTCTTTAAAAGAGAAACTGCTCAAGCTATGGTGGCTATTATGCAAGCATTTCATTGTAAAAGTCCTGGCTGTTGAAACTGGTATGACTTTCCTCAGTGCAGACTAACAAGTTCTATTCATTTCAATGGGCAAAATCCTATTGAGTAAACCTATTTGGTGCAAGCTGGGGGAAAAAAGCTTCTTAGCCCCTAATTTCAGGTTCTGAGGCTCCCTAGGGTTCCATTTTGCCTTGGGGAAGCCATTGGGAGCCTCGGGATGCAGGGGGGATGTCATGGAAACCACAGAAAAATCACCAGCAGCTTGCTGTCAGTGGTCCTGATCCTAGTGGTGACCCAGCAATGATTTTTGGCAGTTAGAGGCTTCGCCCACTTCCCTAGCTCCCAAAGGGCCAGGGGAACCCTAGGGAAGCTCCCAACCCAATGCAAGGGGATAAGAAACTTTTAATTTATTTAAATTACATTTTACCAGTGACAGCTGATGACATTGTAAGCTTCCACTGGCGTACCTTTACATGAACAGGATTTTGGCCATTGGCTCTAGCTGAGACTAAAATAGAGTTTATCCCAACAAAGCTGCCTTTCTGTGCTCTGGATTGTTTTCTTGGCTTCCTTTTTTTAATTGCTGTTACTTCTCTGGTGGATGCTAGGGTTTGCATGTTGCATGGTGAATACAGTGGTAGTTTTCTACAGTTCTTCATAATGTACAAACACATACACAGATATAATAATCTGCTCTTGTTCATCGGAGTTGTTTCTATTCCATATTGATTTTTAAGTCTTTTTTTCCATACCGAGGCGATCTGGCATAAACAAATGTACTATCAATGCAGTGATGAGGTGATCTAGCACTAAATTCTGTAGTTTGTTTAAAAAAAGAAACCTTTGAGGTGACTAGGGAGAAAGATCATAGTGGTGGTGTGTAAAAACATCACAGCCACCTTAGTACATCCCCAGAATACTGCCCACAGTCAAGCACAGACACCATCATTCTGCAACAAATCTTGTACTCTTTGCCAGTGTGGTTACCACCTGTGAGACTATTTCATCACAGATTTTGATTCCAACAAGGGCTTCTGGGCAGGTCAGTCTAGGCATTAAGAAAAATGCATATTTTCCCCATTAACACATTTCTCTCACACAGAAAGTGGGATTATAATTTAACCCTGTATTTAGCTTCTAATGACTAACCATTAAAAAAGAATACAAAATGTATGATACATTTTTGAGGAAGGTCTGCATGCTAGGACACTGTTCACCACTTAAGGGAACACCTTTTCTAAATATGCACTAAGAGTCTTTAGTTTTATTCACAGAAGGCCACAGAACGATATGAAGATGCAGCTCTCCCCAGCTTCACATCTCCAACATCTGTGTGCAGAAAGCCACTGGCTCTGAATTTGGAGGCTCCACTAAACTACCACAGTTAATTACTGTTGACTTTACCTACCTCCTTCCCTTTTAATGCCATCTGAACGAGTCTAATGCCAACTAAAGACATATGAACAAGGGGTGTTGATCATATACAGAAATAATGAATCCCTTACATTAGCCAACATGTTGAGTGAAACAGCAGTCCTTTCCGTATGTTCTTAATCCATGTAAACTCAATCCCATTGGATGACTAAAGCTTTTAGTATAAATGTGCTGAAGAGAAGACCTCTCTTTTTTCCATATCATCCTTAATTGAATAATTCTTTATTACACCCTGCTCAGTCCTCCCCCTTTTTAAAAAACTAAGAAGCCCCAAAGGATCAACTTTTCTGAAAATGTTCCTTATAATCTGGCCTTTTGATCACTTTGGCTGCTCTTTACTTTTCACAGTTCTGTGATGCCCTTTGCAAGGTGGGATGATGGCTAGAAGTGTGTTCCTACTGTGGGTGGTTACACTACAGATTTATGTACAGACAAAAAAAATCTGGCAGTTTTATTTTTAATCTCTTCACTAATGAGCGAGATAAAAATATTACTTGTTCAGACAGGGTTGTTGAGCTTTCCCTCTTACTCATTTCTCAAATCTTGTCTCATCAAGGGCCATAATATGATTGCTTGCCCCCAAATAATAATGCAACAATTGCTTATATCTTCAGAAATGTATTAATTTAGAGACTAAAAATCTTAACACATAGGATACAGTGTGCTTTTTGAAATTTGTAAATGACAGCATTTAGGATTTAGGCCACTTACACAGGCTGAACTTTAAAATAGAGGTGTGATGCAAAATTCAGGAACTAGGATATGCAATATCTTTGTTAGACCATTAAAATCTCAAAAACAGGCTAGCTTTCTACAGACTAGTATAGAAACAGCCCTGCTTTAAACCAGATTAACTGGTTGGCCTGTTAATGTCAGATGACTGACTGTTCCAAGATATGAAAGGACATAGAACAGTAATGGGGAGGGAAGAAAGGGGTGTATTTCCTTCTTACAATACACAGGCATGCATGAACAGACATTTATGCTTGCTAGAACTTGCCACTGAAATTGAGTTTATTAATGGCAGCAAATGGCCATATTTGAGAACATGGATCTCACAGTACTGTCTAGTTTCTGGTTTTTCAGAACACATTGTTCTGTACTATTAATCCCTCAAAACTGTCTCAACTTTGAACAAACACACACTTTATTTATTACAGCTCCCTGCTAGAAACCTGCTACTACTAGAACTCAGACCAGACCTACAAATCTTGAGAGACTGCTTACTGGAGTGAAAATTGGGTGCTATCATACTTACACCAGTAAAAAAAAACTGGATCACGTTTTGTAGCAACCTCAGAACTATGTTGTTCAATTAACAGAATTTTATTTTAGTAGATCCATTATTCTGGGCCACATTTGTAAGGCTCACTTCTGGCATAATGATGGCCAAAATCCTGTTGTATAATTTATGTGTTAGCAGAGGGAGCTTTTCAGCAATTAAAGAGTTCTTCCTTCTTTCCTGGAGCTCCCATGACTTGCACAGAATGAGACTGATTACTTGAGAGTTGGATAAGCCATAGGATGGAAATAATAACAGTAATAACATGCCAACAAGTTGATTTTGACAACCTTTTCCGGGATTCTCTAGGTACAGAGTACTCAGAAGTGGTTTGTCATTCCCTTTTTCGGGGAGGATTACTTTTGGACTATGCAGCTCACCCAAGGCTAGTAAGAACTCTGTAGTTCCCCAAAACCTCTCAACACCAGTGGTATCATCACCCTTCTAGAGGCATAACTTACAGAACAAGATTTTGGCCACTGTACCTACAAATGAATTATTGTGTGCATTACTATAGATGTATGCTGATCTACCACACAGATATTTCTTAGTAATAATTAATAAACTGCTGGATAGCTCAGTGGTTTCCATATCTGACTGTGGAGACAGAGGTTGTGAGTTCAGTTCCCCACTGCCCCTCCTTGACATGGGCGGGACGCTATGATCAGTGCTGCAGTTCTAAGAATGAATGTCCTTGAGTCAATTTGGAGATGCATCCATGTAACTGACCTTGCGGGAGGGTCAGATTCATGGGCTGCACATTATGTGCTATAAGAAGCCAAAAAATCACTGTCTGTTCTTTAACATTTTTTAATACACAGATGAAATCACTCACAGTGATATTAAAACAAGCACTGAACTTTTTTAGAGCATATATTTTAATTGTGTTTTAATTGTTTTATCTTTTTTACTATATTTTAATTGTTGCAAGCTGCCCAGAGACCTTTGGGTAGCGTGGGCGGCATATAAGTTAAATAAATAGATAAATAAACTTCTAGCTTGTGCTTTGCAGCTGTTTGGTAGTCAGTGGTCAACAATTCTCTCTTTTAAGTAGCAATTAAAAGGCAGGTGCCTCTTATAATGGGCATTTTAATGAAACCATTGTGCTGGGCACTCTTGTGAAGAAAAAAATAGCCAAAACAAACAAAACACCAGGTTGAACTTTCAAAAGACATGAGTATTATCTTGGACTTGTTTATTCCTTGCTGTAGACAGGCACTGGGGAGAAGTGCACCTTCCACTTTAAAATATACAGTATTACTAGCACCCTCCCTCTTCAATGAGGTTCCCATCCAAGGACTGGAGAAATCTATGTCTGCAGGGCTGATATACTGGCTGGAGAATCAAGCAGCAGTGGAGCAATAGATTAGGGTGTCAGACAAAGCTTCAAGATCTAAGTATGCTTCTCCAGTTCTCCAGGCAAGGAGACAAATCTCAAAGGTGAGCATATTCTTGTGTTAGGTATTTTAAAGCCTGGGCACCCATTTCTACCCACTCCCTGCTGGCAGCAAGGCTGAGCATGGAAGTGTTTACAAGTGTGTTGTTCTAGTGCAAGATGAGGATACACACACTGCAATGTGACGCAGACGAGACAGAAATGTTTTTGGTATATTCTTCATCAAGAGTTACATCATCACTGAGACAACTAGTTGTTGGTTCTGCTTGGTCTGAGCTGGCACCTATGCTCAGGTGATGGAAGATTTTAGAAGTCTTTCTACCATTTTGCTAATATATCAGCTGAGCCCCTTTCTGGGACATTAGCCCTGAGATGCTTCCAAACATGGCATATATTTGAGCATTTGACTTACCTCATTCACATAACTGAATGGCTCTTATAGGCTTCCCTTTATAACATCCCTGTGTTTTCCCACCATATTTCTTTTTTTACTTTTGATTCTTTGTTACAATGAAAATTACAGTTTCCAGCTCAGGCAGCATTAAAAATCTAACCTGCAGTTGCCCCTCCCCCCACAAATAGTAAGTAAGATGATATACAAAATAAAAGGAATTTTTAAATCATTCAATGACAGGCAATACTGTAAGAGCACACACTAAGAGCAACCTAACAATTTAACAAAATTTCAAAGCAGTAAATACAAAACTAATAAAAGCAAATATGAATAATGTGCCCCCCTTTACAACAGAAATTAATGAGGAAAATACTGAACCATCTCTCTATAAGTATCCTTTATTGATTGATTGATTGATTGATTGATTGATTGATTGATTGATTGATTGATTGATTGATTTGATTTGATTTGATTTGATTTGATTTGATTTGATTTTTGATTTATACCCTGCCCATCTGGTCTATACGACCACTCTAGGCAGCTTACAACATAACATAGAAACAATAAGAATACTACATAAAACATCCAATAACAAATCACAATACAAAGTGGAGTAAGAAATAAAGAAATAAAGAATAAAAGAAAAATCAAGTACTGACAGGAGGGAAGGCCTGAATATACATCCATGTTTTTAATTGGTTTTTAAAGGTACCCAGCGTGGGGGCTGCGCGAATCTCTGGAGGGAGGTTGTTCCAGAGGTGAGGAGCCACCGCCGAGAAGGCCTGATTTCGTGTTTTTCCTTCTGGGCCTCTCTCGGCGTCAGGCTCCTCAGCCTCACCATAATCTGAGTCATTCTTATTTTTTCAGCTTTAGAATGTAAAAAGGCACCAGAGATGTACCAATATAATGCTTTTTCTTTTCAGGACTGAAGGTGATGTCACGCAGGTTGGATTACCAGAATATAGTTTACATGGAGCTGTCCCTTAAAACATTAGTCTGGTTGTTTCACTTCACTGATGGAGTTCTGATGGCTGCTGCCTATTCTGAGTACTGTATATTTACACCTATCCTTTATCAACTTTGGGAATCCCTTTTTCATCAATTTGCTTCCAGCACAATTCAAGCCCTAAATTGTCAGAAGTCAGGATACACCCTGGATTTACTCACTCATTCACTCATTAAGGTCAGCCTGAGACTTCTTTTCTGCTTCTGCAGCAAACTTCTAGGTCTTGCCACTGTTCTTTTTGGTTGTGACACCTACATTTGGAGTGTTTTCCCAAGAGAATCACATTTGCCCCTTCCCTGATTAATTTCAGCTGGATAGGAAGACAATTTGGCTTAGGTTGGCTTTTCTTAAAATTCTACCTTAATGACAAATTCTGTGTTGTTTTTAAAAACTACTGCATGAATTTCTTACTTTTCCTTTCTTTATTGCTTCATATAGGACTTCATATTTTATACTATGTATTATCTTTCAACTTAGTGTAAACTATTCAGTATACCTTGGTAACAGAGCAGGGTGAAAGAAAGAAAGAAAGAAAGAAAGAAAGAAAGAAAGAAAGAAAGAAAGAAAGAAAGAAAGAAAGAAAGAAAGAAAGAAAGAAAGAAAGAAAGAAAGAAAGAAAGATTATTACTACTATTTGTGCATTACCTTTGTAAGGGGTGGCTGTTGTAATCTTCTCCATAACCAGGTGGCATCTGGGAATTATAATTTTAAAAAATACCTAGAAAGTAGTATCCATAAACTCTGGAATGCATTGCTTCAAGAGACTAGGTCATTCTGCTCTTTCCCTGATTCAGTCTGTACTGAATTTCTTCTATTGTTTGTTAATCTGTACACATAGGTTTATATGTGCTAATACTTTTGGCTTGTTTTAAATGTGCTTTTATTATGGTTGTTTCAATATTTTGTAAGTCACTCTGAATTACTCTTTTTCTACAGAGGAAAAGCAGGATATAAATGTTTAGAACAAATAATATACCATCATTATCACCAATTACTATGAGCTACAATTACTATAAAAATAATATCCTCCTAATAATGTACTGAGCTATGTCAGCAGGAATATATTATGCAAATAGCTTCATACATCTGCTTATAGTTAAGCACAAGGTAGCCCTGGCAGAACGTTTATAAAACAACGTTGTTTTGTTTTTCAGGGTAGAAGGTCACATAATTGTCTCTGATGTGTAGTTGCCATATGCAGGTGTCATTACTGTTCACAAGTTTTTTTATGGGGAGGGGAGTGGTAGTACTTCAAAAACCTAAAGAATATGTTTATTTTAAAAGTGGAAGAAGTGTGCACACACAGAGAAATGCTGCCTACATCAAGGGTTTCCACTGTTAGAATATTTTCATTTGTCCACAATAATACTCCAAGGGCCTTTCCAGACTATTTTTATTTACAGTCAAGAACTCATTATTACCTAGTAATTCTCAGCACTTAATATTTTTTTTATCCCATCTAGTTAAGTTATTGAGGGAAAATAGTATTTCTCCAACACCCAAATTACAAAAAAATTAAAAAATTAAAAATCAGTGCATAAATTTGACTTTTGCATATACCCCACAAATGATCCACTGAAATGAGTGGTACATTCTCCCTTAATGATGTGGGCATCATAGTCATCTGTTGGCCAATGTTGATGACTTCAATGACTGCAAACAAGCCATTCTTTTCCCTATCTCTCATGCATTAGTCAGTATTTTTGAAAACATTTCATATCTCATTTCTATTTCAAACTTTTAGAGATGTGGTGATCTTTTCTGTATTACCTAGGTGGAAGTATTAATGCAGCCTTAATATGTAGGCAAAAGAAAGCAATGAATTATCTTTATCCTCAATAAGAATTGACTGATATTCAAGGTTACTTTAGATATACCATTTCTGGCAATTAAAATTCAAATTTACTCTTTTTTTAAAAAAATGGCAGCCCATGCAGTATATTGGATACTGTGTCATACTAGGACTTGGGAAATCTGGGTTCAAGTCCCTGCTTGGCCATGGAAACCCATTGGGAGGTGGCAATGGTAAACCACTCCTTGAACTTTTCACCTACCTTGAAAAAACTCTCAAGGTTATCATAATCTAGAAATGATTTAACAACTATTTATTTAAAGGCAGCCCATCCTATGGCAAATATATCATCTTCATTATGTTGCATTTGTTAGGACTTTAGCAGTAATAATTAAAAAAAACATAAAGCCCACACATTAAGGCCCAAATTCAAATACTGATTCAAAAACAATAGCATGACATTCAGTGTTGATATCATTTATGGTTCAGGGGATAGTTTATTTTCTCTTGTCATTAGGAAAATTTATATCTCATTTGCTTCAGAAGACTTTCAATGTGTCTTACAATTAAAAACATAAATAACAAGATGAACTACATTGAAACATCAGTGTCTGGTTAACCTTCAAGTACAGAAAATTAACTCCAGCTTTAAAACAGATCCCAAACAATTAACACTGAAAGACCCAGGTAAATAAAAAGTTTCTTGTTTTTCAAAGATATCAGAATCAACCCAAGGCAAACTTTCATGAGGAAATAATTTCATGGCTAAGGAGCCTAAAGGAAGAAAGACCTTTTCCCCAGACATTTGGGTTCACTTTCTATAGTGACACTGTAGTTTCTCTCTATTTCAACAAAACAAGTGAAAGATACTCCAAGAAGCAGACCACTGCTACAAGTGAAACAGACTAGCCACAAGGCTTGCTTTACCCATGTCCTTCTCAGTTTTAGGCCCCTAAAGTCTTAAGTTACTTGAGTCTTCTTTGACAATTATGCTTATCCAACATGTGTACACATGATAAAATCAGAGATAAGCATGATTTGCACATACAAAACAGTGTTTTCTGTGTGACCATGCCTTGGCCCCATTTGTCAGGTAAGTGGTCCAAAGATCCCAAATATGGTAGATGAAGATCAAGTAATTAAGATATAACAATCTTGATTTTAAAAATACCACATTCCTAGCACTTTTGGTTATAAGCGGGAACCATACCTCTTTAGGATCCATACAAACAAGTCACCTTTTTTAGAGAAACCCACCATTAAATCAACAATAAATGGTGAGAAATGCAGGGACTTGCAGTCCAGCGGCATCTGAAGGACTGCTGTTTCCCTACTCTTGGTGTACAGCCATTGGAGGTGCACATGTGTTCAGGATCAACAGATCATCTATATTAGAAATAACATAATTCAATCACTGATGTATGTTTAGTCACCACCCATGGTTTTGTATTTTGTGTTCATCAAAAATCTTTGCACCCCTATCAAATTGCTGCTTTGAAAAACAGACATGCCAGCTCAACTTACTAAAGCATTAAAATGCTACTTTAACAATAAAGTTTTCCTCTTTCATGTGTTCATAAGTGGCTAGTTCCTACATGAACTTAGGCCAAGATTGCAAGATTTAAAATAGGTCACTAGTAGTTTAGTTTACTTTCAAAGAGTGTGTGTTCATCTGGCCTAACCCTAAACAATGGGAGAAGAAAACATGATATCTTATTCTATGTCTAGTTTGGAAATAACAGGTGTGTTGCATATTGAGGTGACACCCTTGTTTTGTTTCTTCCAAATGTAAAGCCCCGTCATAGCTTTGACCTTGAAGATAATGACTTATGTATGTCCTGCCAGAAAACAGCATTTGGTTTGCTGATACTTTCTTTGCAGAAAATGTTTATGGAAAGATACTTATAAAGGCACAATAACAAAGGTATCACATATAACAGTCATGATTCTTGCTCAGACATTGATGATATCCTGACCAGAGAACAGTTCAGAGGAAAAAGTGTGAAACCTTCAGTAATTATGTAACCCAGATAGGAAGATACTGCCTATAACTGTAACCTATATATGTATCATTATTTGTGTTGTTACTTTACTTACCAATTAGTATCTTCTATTTCTTAACTTAAAATAAATAGAACACATTATTCTATTTCTTAGATGCCCTTTAAAAAAGAGATAAAAGTATCACAGATAACTGTTATAATGCTGGCAGTTGGATGCAGAGAGGCAGACTTGCATTGTGAGGTTTTAAATTGTATTTTAAAAGTTAATGATTGGCCTGAAGAGAATTCATGAACCTGTGCAGAATCTGTTTATAGTTTCCAATTTATAGTTGGAATTTGGGAGAAACAGAAAGCAATATATAATGAGGGCAGATTATTTGCATGCAAATAGGTTATACCTATAGTGCTTTTAATGGTGATTTTTATTTTTATTTTTATTTTATATCTTGTTTCAAATGGTCTTTGCAAGTGATGTAACCTCTGCTCAGTGCTTTGAATAAATCAAAAAAAGAAAGACTCTTCTATTTCCATGCTGGCTTTCAACACACACACACACATGCAGACAAAAAAGGGAAAGCAACCAGCACTAGGACCTGCCCGGAGTCTTTGAATCAAGAGGTCTCTTGATTCATTCAATCTCTCCTAGACACACGCACACACACATACACACGCACACACACAAACTGCAACAAGAGGCGGAAAGTCGGCCAAAAGGGCTTTAAAAATTTCAAAGTTTCCATTTGCAGAAGCAATGGGGAAACGTGGCAGGCCGAGGAAGGAATTCAGATGCGAAGATGATGCTGTGAAACCTGCTCTGGAGCAGCAGCAGCAGCAGCAACTGCCCGTGGCAGATAATATGTCCAGGTGCCCGTTCAGTGACATTTTCAACACCAGCAGTGAGGAGGATTCCATGGAGAAGATCAACACTTTCCTACAGAATGTGCAGATTTTGCTGGAAGCAGCAAGTTACCTGGAGCAAATCGAGAAGGAAAACAAAAGTAAGTGGAGTTTTGGTTTTGTTTGGTTCCTTCTTCTTCTGCTCCTTAAAAAATAAAAATATCAAGCGCCGGGCATGTGCGATGACAACAGAAAATGAAGAAAATGTTTGTGAAGATGCAACAAGACAGACCGAGCCGGGGCTGCCTGATCACACTAAAGTGTTGGTTAGTTTCAGCCTGAGAACCCTATCCTAGGTCCAACGGAGAAAAAAAATGTATTTTTAAAAATGCACCAAGTTATCTTGGTAGAAAAATTATCAATCTGAGAAAGCCCATGTTTTTGTTTCGTTGTCTTTGCAACAAAAACAAACCCCCAACCGCGTTATCTGTAAAGTGACCCAGGACAATGTCGTCATGTTATAGATGCATTTTTATGACATGTTTTCTCGTGAAATCTCATGTCCCTATAAAAGGCTCTTAATGTGTCAAAAGCGGCCTGGGAGGGGGAGGGGGGAAATGGGGAGGGAGAGAAAACACACACACACACAACTGAACAAACTAGGCGATTGCGAGGGAGGAGGAGGGAAAATAAAGCAAAATAAACTTTATGGCTGCTTCGATGGGGAGACCAAAAATACTTCGGGTTGGTTGTTTCCCCCCCCCCCCCGCCGCCCAACAAGGGAAAACAAGGGTTGTTTATATCTCTAAACTCTTGCCTCCTCCGCCTCCAGAGAGAACGTGTTTCCCTCCTCCCTCACGGAAAGCCTAGTCGAATAATAAGTGAAAGAAGGAACAAAAGAGGGAAACAGCCCTACAGATAAATAGAGATATATACTTCCCCACGTCACACAGACACACACACACACCCTTGGGGGGAAATCTTTCCCAAATACCTCCCCCCCCCGCGCGCGCTTTGCCAATGTCGCCGTCAGCGAAAGGGATAATCCATAGAGAATCGGTCGTTTGCCGCGGCTGAGGAGCCTTGCTCTCCTCGAACAATAACAAGGGAAGGGATCGCTGGAACCAGCCTGGCTGGGCTTTTCTCCCTGCCTTCCTAACAACGAAGGTCAGGAGGAAGAAGGAAAATTAAACGAAGCGGCGCATCGCGTCAGCCCCTGCAATGGGGGGGGGAGGGTTTAAAAACAAACAAACAAACGGGAGGGGGGGAAGAGAACCGAACTTCCCTCGGCGTTTAAGTTTATTGTTTATATATTTAAGCTCTGCCAGCAGAGACCCCAGGCCTGAGAGAAGCAGGGCGGGCGATTTGGCTCCCCTCCCGCCGTGTACGTTTCCATTGCAGTTAAAGTAGCTTGGCCTTTGTTGATCGCGCGCGGTCTCTTCCCCCCCCCTCCACCCCCACCCCCGCCGCCCGCCCCGCTTCTTTCTAACGAAGAAGTGGGTCTGGGCATTGTCTGTGGCAGGATGGCATTGTGCAGGGCGAAGCCCTCGAGCTTTGCAAGGGGGCGAAGAAGGCCTCGGTGTGATCCACGGGGACACTTTCAGGAGGCATCTCGCGGGCTTCCTGGTCAATCCAGTTCTCGCTCAGGCGCCCAAGCCGACTTGGGAGGACGGCGGTGTCTGGCAAGTCGGGCCCTTGGTCGAACACTCTAGGAAGCAGAGCCAAGTTAATAGAACAGCCTGCCTGCCTCCCTCCCTCCCTCCCTCCAAGGGAAGTCACGTAGGCAAAGAGCAAATTCGCCAGGTAGCCAACGGAGTGGGGGGTGGGGGAGGCGGGCTGTGGCAGGCATTGCTTCCAGGGCTCTCCTAAGCAACTTGGCCACAGGATGGCTAATGAGGTTACATTGGTCACCCCATTTCATTAGCGAAGGTTGATGGTGTGGAGATAGATAGAGATATCTGGGTCAAGCTTGCGTGTTTTCCTCCGAGCTCACACAAACGAGGCGTCCATCGAAGTATCCATTTCCCGTCAGATAAATTTTTAAAACCCATTCCTTGGACCTTTAGGATGTTTCTCAAATCTTCCACGTGTCTCCCCTTGATCGTTTCCTTTCCTGCTGAATTGAAAACAGAACACAACGCAAGGGCAAAACCAGACAGTTCCCCTCAACACACACACACACACCCTTAAACCCACAAACCTTCGTATTATATGCTCTTTTAGACACATTCTTATGAAGCTCGGTGAGGTTGCATGGGTTGTGACGCTGACAGCAGCTGAAGTCAACAGTAATTTTGCTTACAGGGGAAAATCGGTTTGTTGTTTAAACGATGCTGTCAATTTAATAGTATTATTTTTATATTCCCTTTGAATGAGCCAGGAATATGCCCCCTCCTCCGTCATCTCCCCCTTTAAAGCCTCGTTCATCCGAACTGGCCAGGTGTCTCTCACAGAAAGGCCTGTGCATAAATCCCTCTCCTCATCAGAACAACAGCAGTATCATTAATCCGAACTTTTTGACTAGCTAGTATTTCTGGACGCTCTCCAAGCCATTTGGATAGAAAGGGGATAAAATTGGCTTTCGCAGTACAGTACACATATTAATATCGTCCCGATAGCATCACACTGCAGTCTCCCTGGGCCCCTTTTGAAGTCTATGGGGTCACTGGGTTATAATCCCTGCCTCTCAAGAGGAATTAGCGCTGTGGTTGTTTCCATCTTCCGTCTCAGGACCGACGTCTTGTTCGTTTTCGATGTGGGGCACCTTTTGTACAGTTAAAACAACAGGAAGGCGCTTGTTGGGTTTGTTGTTGTTTTCAACATGCACACACACACACATGCACTCGGGGATTTTTGGAAACAACGTTGCCAAATCAGTTTGAGGGCAACCGGTGCTTTAGCAACTTTCCGAAAACTTCCTTTAAAATATGACTCTCCAGCACAGATTTTTATAACTTTAAAGCGTCGTAAACAAGGTATGCCTACGTTGGCTGCCTCCCTCCCTCCCGAGCCCCCGCCCCCACCGCTTCCTTAAAGTTTGGCCGCGACTCCAGCCTAACGCTGGCGCTGCCTCGGGTGCACTATGATCCGCCTGGCTAGGTTACAGGATAATCAAGCCGAGCTCCTCCTCCTCCTTAGAACCACATGGTTTCCACATGGAGACAGACTCTCCTCTTTGGATTGGTTCTGGCCTAACGGGGAGGGCGCGGCTATTTCAGGGTCTCGGCCAATAGGGTACTCTCTGGTCCCTATGATGTCACGCGTTGCTGAGCCTGGAGATCAATGGGAGGTGCTTCCGAGCGGGGCGAGTGTTCTTGTTGGGAGTTGTGGTCAGATGATGTCATAGTCTCCGCTTAAAGCGGCCGGGTCCCGGGCTAGCGAGCGGGGCTTTCGCTAAGGCTGAAGAATTGCAATAACAATGGGGGCATGAATGGGTGCCGTGCTTGTCTGTGCAGAGAAGCGAAGGGACGGCAGCTCGCCTTGTGCAGTATTGCCAGGTTGCAAAGCTCACGCTGAAACACGTTTTCCCTGCGGTGCCTTACTTCTCCTTAGCCTGCCTCGGCTGAGGGCATGCAGGAAATGTTCGTGTCTCGTTAAACGTTTTCGCATTTTTAGCGTGCACGCGTCAGAAGGAGAGGCGCCTGGGCTTTGCGGAGCAGGACCAGTCGCTGTGCCTGAAAGGGGAGCCTGTACAGTATTTACTTTTCCTTGAGCAGCAGTTATGGCCTTTGAGATATCAGAAGAGAATAGGGCTCCTTAAAGATTAAAGTTTCCAGGATGTTTGCAATATTCTGTTGGACTTTTGCTTTTAATTTACTGGAAGCCCAAAAGGCTTAACCAAACGTGCGCGTTACCGTAAATCTCGGCAATTCGGAGCCGTCCCTTGTTTACCCGTTGCAGATCGTGGGGGCGGGGAGGGGGGAGCTTCGTTCCGCAGGGCACGGAAAAGAGGGCTCGGCCAGGAAATGGGGAGTTTAAAGGAGCAACGCAGCTTCTTCAGGCTGCGAATTGCTTTTAGTGTAAATTGGATTGGGTCCCTTGAACGCCTTGATATTTTGTAAGGCATGTAAGTAGAGAGCAAACCGTTCCAGTTGTGTTTGAGTTCGGGAAAAACAACGTGCACTGTTTACTTTGCCAAAAAAGGGGGTGGGTGGGGAGAATAAATAAAAAGAGAGAGAAACCGAAATCTCGGTTTAACATCAAGGTTGTCTTTTCTGTCACAACGCAGCTGTTTGCCTTGAAGACCTTGGCTTAAAAAGCAGAACTTTACTTTATGAAAACAATTCTTTGTGTCACTCTTGCACATGGCAAAATATATAACACTACTGTAATATGTATCATTCTCACTTTTCTGGTGCCTGTTTATCGTTCAAGTTGGAACAGAAAAGCTTAGTGCCCTGTTTTACTTTCTGATTCTCTTACACCATATGTCAGCGCCTTCATACTACAGGCGGTGGCTTGAGGGCAATATTTTCATGAATTTTGTAAAGGCCAGCATGTTGAGATAATTAATAATAGCAGTCAACATAGCATAAATACATTTTGAAAGCAATTTTTTATTAAATGTGTGTGTGTGTATATAAGAGTCACACTCAAGTTAAAGGGTCTGAAAATGCTTTATTGGTTTTTTAAATAAAGAACTCTTTAAGTTGAAATACTGTTCCACTGATTTTAACTTCAGCATGTCTAAGAGCTTTCATTATTCCAGGATAAAATGGGAACAGGGCAAAAGATCTTAGCAGAAAAGAAAGGAGAATTTTTGGAAGATGCTGCAGTATTATTGGCTGCAAAATAGACACATATATGAATGATCCTTATGATCATGATGGAGAGATTGTCCCATCAAGAAATTCTGTTTGTGAATGTCTGCAAGAATGAGTCTTCTCCCCCTATCTCACTTGGCCTGCACCCTGGCTTGTCTCTGAGTTTCAGGCCACCTTAGTTGATAAAAAAAATTAGAGCATATTAGTTTATCACACTACTTCTTTGTTTTCTTATTTCTTCTACATTTTGGATAGGACTTCTGTGTTGTTATACAAATGAAAAGTATTTGCAGGCAAGTCCAATGTAGGAGCCTGGAGTTTTTTCATGCAATGCATTGCACTTCTGAATTGCAAGCCATACAGTCTTATTGGTGTACTTTTTAAGTAACACACACACATATATATTTGTGGTAGTATAATAGAGATATAGTTCTGAAGGATAAATACTCCATGAATGGTTTCAACCATGCCTACCTCAATAAATATGCTAACATGCGCTAGATTATGGAGAAAGCCAGAGAATTCCAGAAAAACATCTACTTCTGCTTCATTGACTACGCAAAAGCCTTTGACTGTGTGGACCACAGCAAATTATGGCAAGTTCTTAAAGAAATGGGAGTGCCTGACACCTTATCTATCTCCTGAGAAATCTATATATGGGACACGAAGCAACAGTTAGAACTGGATATGGAACAACTGATTGGTTCAAAACTGGGAAAAGAGGACGACAAGGCTGTATATTGTCTCCCTGCTTATTTAACTTATACTGTATACAGAATACATAATGTGGAAGGCTGGACTGGACGAATCCCAAGCCGGAATTAAGATTGCCGGAAGAAATACCAACAATGTCAGACATGTAGATGATACTACTCTGATGGCAGAAACTGACGAGGCTTTACGAACCTCTTAATGAGAGTGAAAGAGAAGAGCACAAAAAATGGTCTGAAGCTCAACATCAAAAAAACTAAGAGCATGGCCACTAGTCCCATCACCTCCTGGCAAATAGAAGGGGAAGATATGGAAGTAGTGACATATTTTATCTTCTTGGGCTCCATGATCACTGCAGATGGGGGCAGCAGCCACAAAAATAAAAGACACCTTCTTCTTGGGAGGAAAGTGATGACAAACCTAGACGGCATCTTAAAAACCAGAGACATCACTTTGCCGACAAAGGTCCGCATAGCCAAAGCTATGGGTTTTCCAGTAGCAATGTATGGAAGTGAGAGCTCAACCATAACGAAGGCTGACTGGCAAAGAATTGATGCTTTTGAATTGTGGTGCTGGAGGAGACAACAAACCTATCCATTTTGCAGGAAATCAACCCTGAGTGCTCACTGGAAGGACAGATTCTGAAGCTGAGGCTCCAATACTTTGGCCATCTCATGAGAAGAGAAGACTCCCTAAAAAAGACCCTGATGTTGGGAAAGTGTGAAGCCAAGAGGAGAAGGGAATGACAGAGGACGAGATGGCTGGACAGTGTCATCGGAGCTACTGTCTTCTACTCCCTCCAAATTCCGGGAGGCAGTGGAAGACAGGAGGGCCTGGCGTGCTCTGGTCCATGGGGTCACGAAGAGTCGGACACGACTTAGCGAGTAAACAGCAACAACTTCAATGCAAGTATACAATCCAGACAAAACTCACACAGGATACAAAGAAATCCAAAATCAAAGATCTAAGCCAGCATATTCCTTATATACCTGTATATGTCCATTGATCAGTAATATCCATTGTGTTCAATAAGTCATATCTCCGGGTACATATAGAAGTGCAGCTTCAGAAATCTAGTTTTTAAACACAACTTAAAAAGAGAAATTTCTTGGCCAGTTTCACAAATGGGAACACCTAAGGATTAAGAGCGTACTCCATAGAGCTGTAACTAGCAGTTTCTGGTGTCTGGGGCTTTGACAGCTTGTTGCTTAAGCTCATGTGAAATGTAGATATACTGTACAGACAAGAATGCAAAGAAACACCTGGGTCTGATGAAGTGATGGTCACATCAGTTCAATCTGTTTTGTGTTTCCTATTGCCCTTGGAGGAACATCTGGAGATAGTATACATGCTAAGGGTGGGTAGGTTCATTCCCATTTCGGGGGGGGGACCCCAAACCACCAATCAATGGATTCACAATCTTCCATCTAAAAATGTCTGCACAGTGGATCAAAGACCCATCACTCCATCTCAGTTACAGCTCTGCTATTCCACATTCATTCATTCATTCATTCATTCATTCATTCATTCATTCATTCATTCATTCATTTATTTATTTATTTAAACACTTATTCCATCTGACTTAATAGGACTGCTACTCTGGCCAGTCATTACAATATTATATAAACCCTAACCCCCATCCAACCATTCCCCAGCATAATAAATAAAAATAATGCGCCAAACTAGTAAAACAAATCATATAAAACAAATTGGTGGCAAAGTTTTCAAGCAGCACAGGATTGAAGGGGACATTAACTGAGGGGGAGAATATCCTTAAAGGGTTCACTAAACAGTAAGCATCTCAGGTTTTTAACTCTCTTTTAAAACTCGGGAGGGAGGAGGCTTCTTATTGGTCTTGGTTACAAGATACGTACAATCAACTGAATAGTACCTACTTTATTGCTTCTTTGCAGTGTTAATTCTGTTTTTTGTTCCTGTTACAGTGTGTGCACATGTGCATATCCTTTATAGCTGTTAATCACTTGTCATAATAAAAGGGTGGAATTTTGAGGAAAAAGTACAGCCTCTCATAACCCCTGACTGCATTGCCCTGATAATGAAGGCAAAAGAGATGTGATACACAGGCCATATGTCTAGAAATACATGTGCTCACGTGCACATATGCTCATATCACAATTGTCATTTTAAAAAAAAACTGACCATGTGCATTAAAAAGCATGAGTGGATAAACTGAAATAACACAAGATCAATAGCTTAATAAGTTTAATAACATGCAACAGAGGGCTGAACAGCCTTAAAAGCAACCCTGGCTGCTTTTGGATAGCCATTGCTTTTCTGCAGCAAGCTGCAGGAGAAACTGTGATGGACTCTTCCACATCATCAGGAGCTTTACACTTTAAAATGTGCACACCCTGTTATATTCCCACCCATATTGATGGGCATAAAAGGAGGAGTCACAAGTGCTGTGAGTGAGTCAATTTGAAGTTTGGCACATACTTGCCCTAGTTGTTGTGATGGGTGCTTTTTGATGATTTAAAAATTAATGTAATTAATTTTTTAGTTAGTGCTGCAATGCTTTCCCTCTCATAGTTATTTTTAAATGAAACAGGTATAACATTGTAACTCTATATTCAGTGATGGAGAAAGTCAATCTTATTTAAATACAGGTTCCAGAATTATAGACCTAGCATGACCTGTGGCTTGTTTGTTGCAGTATTTTAGGAGATGCAGTACAAAGAAGTATTTTCTACCCATTTTAGTGTCTGTATTTCATAGTGCCATTACACTACTCTTCAGTAATGCTAATTTCTAAAAATGATGTTAAAATTCTTTTCCAGGACCATACAGTTTTAGCAACATGGTTATTTGTGTATATGTATATATGTGTGGATAATCTTTTTTAGAAATGAAAACATAGTTCACAAAAATATTTTAATGTTTATTGTTCATTTAAAATGATAAATTTAAAAATGAAGATAAATGGGCCATGAGTGGGTCATAAAACCCTAGCCTGACAATTTTAATTAATCACAGAAATCCAGTAGTAAATTGTAACTAGAGTAGACCCATTGAATGAAAGGAACTTATGGAGGAGTTGACTCTCAGATCCTCACTTATTCAACAGGCCTACCGTAGTTGCAATTTACTACTGGATTTCATCCAACTTGTGTCGAACTGTGATAGTATTACAAGGGTATGCTGAAAAGATGGTGGTGGGGACATGGTGGTGCTGCAGGTTAAACCGCAGAAGCCTCTGTGCTGCAAGGTCGGAAGACCAGCAGTCGTAAGATCAAATCCACATGACGGAGTGAGCTCCTGTCGCTTGTCCCAGCTCCTGCCAACCTAGCAGTTCGAAAGCATGCGAATGCAAGTAGATAAATAGCTACCACAGTGGGAAGGTAACAGTGTTCCATTTCTAGTCGTGCTGGCCATGTGACCACGGAAACTGTCTGCGGACAAACGCTGGCTCTACAGCTTGGAAATGGGGATGAGCATTGCCCCCTAGAGTTGGACACGACTGGACAATTTGTCAAGGGGAACCTTTAACTATATTGAAGAGACTTTTCCCCGATTGGCACCTGATCAATACAGTGCTGGGATAAATAAGTGTATGAGTAAGTATCACAGTTCAACAGCATATATTGTTGTATATAATGAGAAAGCCTAACTGTTTGGATATACTCTTGTGCTTTCCTGAAACATCTTTTTTTTAAACATGGAGAACAGGTACTCTTATATAATAGTTCTTTTCCTTGGTACGGTGGAGTAAGATATGATCTGAGGAAAGATTAAAGAACTGCAAGGAAACACAATACTGGTTGGATGATATCGCTATATGGCCGCCCTGTAAAATGGTTCCACATTAAAAGTATCCTTCATTTATAATTATGGAGCAGCATAACAAAACCAGCAATGGTGTTCTGTATTGCCATTCTGTAGCAAAACGGAAAGAAGTGGGCTAACTGTGGTCAGTTAGCGATCCTTGCTACAGAATGGCAATACAGTGGATTTGTGCCATTATTAACAAATCTTTCAGAATCCACCACTAAGAAGTGAAATGACTGTAAAGGAGGAATTCTAAATACTGTATATTTCTGTGAAGAATATTTAGCCATTGATTGGCATTTTGAAAGTGATGCCTCAAGGTTATTATAAAGAACCCCATGGTTGTTTCCTCTGTGAAAGTACATTGTATGGAGCAAAAAAATAACTAAGATTCATTTTGCTATAAGAAAAGTTTAATGAACATTAAGAAAGGACATAGAGAATAAATCTAAGCTTCAGTTCTCTTCATTGGCTTCTTGTAGCCAACAAAGTAATGTGCTTCACAGTGGTTACAGTCTTTATGCAGAAGCATTTCACTTTAGTAAAAGGATGGTCCAAAAAGAATTGGAAAAGAATCTGAGATTGGGTCACAAAGCTAACAGTCAAGTCTGACCTTACCTTTTTTCTTATAGGTCACCGACGGCAGATAAGCTGGTGTATTTCTTTTCCAAGTATAACAAATAACAAGAAAAGAAATACTCATTCTCTTAGGCTTCACTGTAGTTTTGGAATGTGAACCTATGAATTTTCATATTTAAAACTATGACAAGTAAGGAAATGTATTGAAACCACCAGTAATGTCTAAAGAAACACAATAACTTCCTCGGTACTCTGGAAAGTGCCCGTATTAAATAAAGAAACACAGAATACTGCCTATTTTCTTTCCTTTTCATCCATCATTTCCTCTTCCTTCCTTCCTTCCTTCCTTCCTTCCTTCCTTCCTTCCTTCCTTCCTTCCTTCCTTCCTTCCTTCCTTCCTTCCATTCATTCATTCATTCATTCATTTCTTTCTCTCTCTCTCTCTCTCTCTCTCTCTCTCTTTATTAGTGGAAAAGAAAAAGAAGAAGGAAAGAGGGAATCTGACTTATGACCTAAAGACTCAGAAAGCAGATGGCAAATAAAACCAATCTAAAATGTATTATTTTAAATCTCATGGCATATAAGTCTCTCTTGCAGTTTGGATGAGAATGAGAGTTGCTTTGTAGCACATCAGGAATTGGCAAACCTGATTAAAAAAGCAGATAAACAAAGGGCTTTGAGAGAAATAGAACAGAAATGTGTCTGGCACAGTGAAAGATGGGTGGGCAGAGCAGGGAGCAACAAACCTACTATGTCAAAATCCAGATGTCATGTTTACCTTGAATTATTGATAGTGTGCATGGACTCACCTCAGTGTCTGCTGAAAGTGTTCACCAATGTTCTTCCAATTCCTTTGCTTGTAACATGTCCACAGGAACATTTTTAACTCATACATGTTTCTTTCTACTCTTGGGAATCAACAGTAGCACATCCACTGACAGGTTTTTAATATTAAAGTTTCCTCATTGTTTCCATTTCTGGTGTTACAAGTAGTTGAGGATAGGTTTACAAAGTGTAATGGCTTCTCTTTCTCTATGATCCCAAAAATTCTCCAGTGGATTTCTAGATATAATTGAGGAATTATGTCCATGGATGAAGTGTCCTAGGAGAAGGACACGACAATATTGTCCCCCTTCAAGGGTGTCTAACAAGTTATTTTGCATTAATGTTCCAGTGGAACAAGAAGTAGTGACAACAGTTTTCTCCTGAAGGAAACCCCTCTTATAAGAAGTCCCTGTATGGAAAGTATTCCCTTGAGGCAGAAGCATACACACGAAAATTGTTGTGTTGGCAGTGATCATCCAGAATACAGATTTTTCAGGAAAGATCTGTGACTGGGTTCTTGGATTCCTCACACCTTCAAGTTTGGGATTTGTCCCAGAAAAATCTTTGTGGGTGACTGATCACAATATAATATTTACTCCCAAAGGATTTATTGCAGGAGACTTTATAAAGGCAATAGCTATGCCAAAAAAATGCCCAGAATCTGCTTGTTTCAAACATACTTCTTCCTTTCCTCTCACTGACTCCATAGGTAAATCCAAATGTCCATTATTTGGGAAGACGGGTGATCTGAAATGGTTAACTGATGGAAGCCACATAATAATACCAAAAAGGTTATCATCTGTCCATGTCCTTTTATAATATTTAAACACTGCTTAATTAAGAAAGGCCCTTGGGTGGCTTACGCGAAGAATAAATTCAATTAAATGCAAAAATGAAACCACATTATCTGTTGCAACATAGAATCAACAATTATGGATAAGAACAATATAGCAAAGCTCAGCGTAGAACTAAAAATATACATATCTTGAAATTCCAGAAAACTTTCAGAGGATTTATAAATTTTAAAAGCACGAGTCCTACACATACCTATCTTGAAGTAAGGCACACTGAAAACAAGACTTATTTCTGAGTAAATAAGCATTGTAAAAGGTTATAAAGCTTTGAAAAACTAAGAAGTCTTCAGCTGGCACTGATATAAAATACAGTCGAACTTGCCAGTGCTTTCTGGGAGGATATTCCATGGCCAAGATGGCAGCCATCCTGAGGCAATGTAGTGTTTTGTCTCAGGAGACGCGGTATAGTTGTGAGCTGCCTTGGGTCCCCTATACGGAGAAAGGCGGCAAATAAATAAATAAATAAGTATCCTGTGTTTGTTGGTAAAGACATTTATTCCAAGGCAATTCTTAGAGCTTTGCTGTGAAAAATGCTAAATCTTGTTACCAAAACAGAAAAATTTGGTAAACAAAATCATTATAAAAATATTACCAAGTTTTGTCCTTCTTGATGGTTTTTTCCATAGTTGCAAAATTGATGATCATTTTCTAGAAGGAAGGGATTGCAAAAAGCATAGGATATATAGTCCATGGAGTAGTAATATGCATTATGGGGAAGGAGAATGGGGTGTGGAAGGAACAGAGCACTATACTAGATGCAAGCACTGGAAAGAACACAAATCAATCTGAAAAGCTGCCTGACTTCAAAAACTGAAGGCTTGACATTGGATAAAGAGCAACCAACTTTTATATGTTTATATATTGAAAAAATGTACACATTCATAATCATCCAGGACAGATAGTATCAGTTCTTTAACTCTTTGTGGCTTGCATTTTAAAGAGGGAGTTTGAGTGACAGAGCTTGTCCAAAGTCATTCAGTATGTCTTTAATAAAACTGGGACTTTAAACTTACATCACTCAAACAGAACATCTGGCTTGTTAGTTGGTCCTGAGAAATAACTTTTTTGTTACAAACAGCTTCTCTAAATTTAAGAATAAATCAAATGGGATATGCAACAAAAGTGATTGTATTTCTGCCCAGGGTTTTGGCCAACCATTTTTCAGAATATTCCATTGTATTTGCTTTGCCTTATATATATTTTTTTATTGTTGTGTGTGTCTGTGTGTGTGTATTTAGCTACATAAGCAGCAAATTAGGTCTCAGCATCTGAAATAAAAAGTGTGATGAGGATGAACTGTCACAAACCAGTCCACAAACCAGTGCGAAAGGAATACTATACTATGATTGGTTGATTTTCTTTTAAAGAAGGTTCTTTTGCTTTTTTAGCAAGAGAGCAGTGGATGTCAACATGTTGTGTCTTATGTCCCACAAATCAGTATGTCAACAAACCTGAGTCCACCATGGTAAGGACAAAACTCCCAGTCTTCCCAAACAAGGATATTTATTGTTACAGGCAATCTGTTACTATAGTAATCATTAGGGGGAGGATTTTTATGCCATGTCATATTTTTTCTGCAACCTATGTTTGAGCTTATGGGTGGGTTTGAACATGTTTATGATTCATCTGGTGAGAAAGGCCAGATTACTCATAAACATCTGAACTTGCTTATGGATTCAAATGTTGATTGCAGAGAAAATGTGAAATATCATAGAAATCCTCCCCCAGTCATCATTTAGGGTAAGTTTTTAGAACACTGAAAAATACTGTAGTACCAGATAAGTCAAAAGTGGATGTCTACTTGATTAATGGTTATGCTTATGCATTTTGAATATGTAAAAAAGGTGTTACACACAGGTATTTTCAACAAACATTATTTCTTAAAATCTCCTGGAACATGGAGTAACATCTGTGTTTGAAAACTGAAAATAACAAGATTTGCTTAGGGCTATACCAGAATACAGATCAGTTTTGTCCTGGCCTCTGAGAAAATAATAGGCCCCACCTGCCCTATTAGTTTCTGTTCCATACTCTGAAAAACTGGAGGGTAACATAGTCAGCTAGACCTGAGGCCTTGTGGGATAGTTTTTTAAGAGGCAGGACACAATCCTATGTGTGGACTTTGAAACCTATACCGTTATAGCTATGGAAAACTGTACCTCCTGATATTAACTTTTGGATTCAGTCCTTTGAAACTCGGAATAATTACCTGAACACAATTCCCTCTTTGTAAAAGTAATCATGTTCATATTTCTTTTAAGAAAAGGACACTTGTGTTTCTTGGAAAACTACACCTGTGAAAGAAAACACAATAGAAATCCTAGTTCTAGCTAAATAAGCTGAAGTCCTGGTTGTCCCTTTCATCTCTAGAGAGCAAAAGTGAGATGTCTCCTTCTTGGAAAGAGAAGAGAAAGGTATGAGGGTGAGGGAAGTGACATCAGTGACTCATAAGAATAAGCAATCTGAAGCTGAAGGAAGGTCTGAGCAGGAAAGTTAATCTCCCTACCACTCTTCCCTGTGCAATGATGCCCATCTTTTTGAGTGTAAACTGAATTGCACCCAATCACTTCCAACAATCCCCATGTAGGATTACATTGGAAGCAAAAGCATATGGATTACTGACCCATAGCAACAAAGGCTGAGAGGGAAAAATGGCAGCTGATGGCATGTTTAATGGCAATTCAGAACTTTCATTATAGTGACTAGAATCCTATTGCCAATTTTTGCTTGCATAGGCGAGATTGTGTAAGTCTTGGCTGCAAATGGCAACTCCTTAACAAGGTGTTGGATGTGTTCCTGGGCATGAAATTAGTCATACTATCAGGGATGCACCCTGATAGTATGACAGTCAGCATGACAGAACTATAGCCTTGCAATTTATTTTTAAACTTAAATTTAAAATAGGCACTTTCTACATAACAATGCGTACAACCCCCCCAAAAATATACCATCAGACTTAGGTTGCTTTATTACCTGCGTGCCTGTGGGATCATGAAGGTTGTATTTTGAATGCCTTTCTTTTGAATGTCTCCAGCAAAAATAAAACTGAAAGCAAAAGCTCCCAGCCTCTTAAGGAGTCAGGCTGTTTGGTTGAAAGAGAGAGAGGGACTGAGGGTAAGGAAGCAAGGAGGGAGGGACAGAGGGAGCTGTGGCTCGTCCAGCAGCATTTTTTCACTCGTCATGGACGAGTGGATTTTTCAAGCCCTGGATATTTGCATGATCAGAGTATTCAGCTGGAGTATGGGAGACAGTTCCTGGCATTCATATAAGGTATCACCAGGTGCTGTGATGATTTCAGCTTGTGGGTATCCTATATTGTCCCTAGAACTGCTGGAATGTAGAAGTGCCTAATGTATATTGATATATGGGACCGCATAGCTTTCTCAGAATTTTTGATACCAGAAAGCACATAGATTCCTTAGAATCAGACCTTGGAAAAATTACTTGGTTGTAAATTCCCAGACTTCCCCAACCAGATGGTCACTGGCTACATGACTATGTTTTCCAGTAGTCTAAACAACTAGCTTTTTCCAGCTTTTCTTAGAAAGGAATGACAAGAAATAACAGGTGGTTTAGTAGCCCCTTGGACAGTTGTTGCTAATCTTGCAACCATACCAGGACAAGACATGCCTGTGCAGTAACCAATCCTGGGCATGCTAAATATTTGTAGCTGGATGACAATAAAGTTTCATCTGTTTTTGTCCATGAAAGGTGATTCTTGTTCTCTGTCACTGAAAACCCTGGGGAAGCATCTTGACACATGGTCCACAAACTGGCGTGAAAGATAGAAACATATAAACTATGATTGGATGCTAATTTGTTTTAAAAGATTCTTTTGTTTATTCAGCAAGAAAGCAAATTTCTGTAGCACTCTAACTGGTCCTGTAAGGGTGGCAGCTATAAACTTGAACAGCAGCTACCTAAGACCTATTTTACAGCACTACAGTGAACCCTTGACTTACAGACGGCTTGACTTACAGACTTTTTGAGTTACAGACTTCTCTGGCCGCAAAATTTAGGTTTGACTTGCAGACTGAGATTTGACTTACAGACCAGAAAAAGCCAAAATGGAACAAAAACGGCCTGTTACGGGATTAATCGGTTTTCAATGCACTGTAGGTCAATGGAGACTTGACTTACAGACTTTTTGACTTGAGAACCGCCTTCCAATACGGATTAAGTTCTCAAGTCAAGCCCCCACTGTATAAATGTCAGCTTTTTTGTTACACTTGTGTAATGTGTCTGCCTCAAAAGAGATCAGATAGAAGCCCTGTGCAGACAACATTCCCTAGGCATGGTGATGGTGGTCATGATGACTGGCTCTCTCCCTCTTCTTACTGGGACCAAATTCTATGCACTGAACTGTACATACATAGGTTTCAGCTACTGGACCTGGGGTGGGAGATCAGGATTATGCAGCAGGAATTTTTGTCCATATGCAGACACGTACACAAAGGGGACAGGACAGTGGGTATAATAAGTTTCAACTCTGCTACACACAGATGCCTTGTGCTCATATGCTGCAATGGCCCATACTGTACTTCATTCTTAAGCAGTCTCCCAGGGCTCAAGGAAGGCTTTCTTGGGTGCAAGACTTGTACTTTTTATAGGCCATCAGACTACTTTTTGGCCAAGGTCATCTGCTAGTATATAAAAATTAAAACAAAATATATTGTAGGCTCCTCCTTTGTTGCCTCAAGCTTTTGCTGAAATGCAGCCAATAAAACTAAGATTGGGTTCTTTGAGTTTGTCCAAGTCACATTTTTTTCAGCCGTGTTCAAAGCCAAACCAAGATATTTTATCACACTTTCATGAAATGCTGAATCAATACCTAACCTATGTTCAGATCTTAGAAGTGGATGATCCATTAGCTAATGATGGCATTTGTCTATGGAGGGATCAGTGTGTCTTTCTGTCACTAAGTGACATTATCTGTTTTGGCTTCTGTTCACTTAACACTATTGTGCCATCCAAAAATCATTTTCAGCATTGCTTTTCTAGGATACCCACATTGTCTGTACTTCTCCAGGCATATTTAAAGAACTACTAGATTAAAAAAGGGGAAAGGAAAATACAACCATGTATCTCTCTTCTTTCTGATATAATCCAAGATGTATTTTCTGTCAAGTGTGACCTAAGTTAATTATGGTTGCAATCCATACATACTTACATTGGAGGAAGCTACACTGAGCATAGTTCTGAATAAAGATGTGCAGGGTTCTGGTGTATACCTAACATCTCTATTCTGTCTTAAGCCATCACAAACTGCACTGTCTGGATTTCTATCTGGCCCTGTTCATTTGCTCTGTTCTCTTTTTGTTTTTGTGTCTGAGTGCTTATGTGTATACATCCGTTTAACATCTAGGTTGCTAAAGCACTTTAGCAAACCTTGCTCATTTCATCATAGCTTTTCAGTTGTTCCTATTAAAGGTAAGATCCTGATCTTGTTTTTGGATGATACAACATAACATTCATAATCTTATTTGTGGTCTCAGCATGAATGGTGGAGATCAAAAATTATTTAAACCCCACTGAATTAATACTAGAACAGGCCCACAGAGTCTGTACATCCAGTAAATTTAACTGGGACTAGCAGTAAGGTTCTCGCCACCGTCATTTTTAAGGCTAAGAAATTTTGTTCCATTTTAAACAATTTTAATGGTTTTTCACAGGACTTGTTTTGCTTATTTTTGGATAGCTTTATGTTAATCAACCTGCAAGTCAAGTGAGCTCCATAAACTCAGTTTCTGGAATTTTTTAAACTGTTACTCAGTAAGGATACTTGAAAGCAAGCAAGGGGGGCACAGAAGGGTCAGGGGGTATTTTGGAGGTGGGTTTTGTTCTACATGTTGGATTTCTAAAAAAGAAGGTATATTTCTTGCTAATGTTCCCATCCTGAGCAAATTTTCTCTAGATTTAGTCCAGCTGATTTGGATGAAATTAATTTTCAGGTACACATAATTTTATTTTCAGTTGATGATGGTTATAATTTATATCTAAAAAGTTTTTAAAGTAATCACAGCAATAAAGCAAGTGAGGGAGATGAAATATCTGTATTGCCCTTTAGCACACCAATGAAATAATCACAAAGGGATTCTTATCACACATGCAAAATGAGTATTGTGGCATCCTTCAGACTCAGAGATTTATTTTATCATGAACATGAATTTTCATGGATTACAATCCATTTATCTTCCTTCTTCTCTCTTTTTGCTTAGGCTAAAAGGACAAATATAACTAACTTTAAAAAAATGCTGCAAGTGATCTCAATTGCCAATCCAAAGAAAAAACTCTCCGAACCGAAAGATTATTAAGAAAACAAACAAACAAACAAAAAACCCAACAAATTTTATAAATGAGGAAAATCCATAACTGGAAAGAAGGTAAACTGGCCCCTATAAGGGGAGCTTTCCAAGCAAACAGCTGGATTGGGCCTTTCTAGAGTGAGATATTCTTTTCAAGATAAATCTCCAGAAGCTGAGATTTGGCAGTGGTGATTCTAAATAAACTTGACCTTGTGCTTTGAGACCAAAGGTGGCTTAACAACCAGCACCCCATCCAGACTAAACCTACAGTATTTTATTTAGTAGCAGGGCCACAAACAAGAAACACAAGGCTAGATTTTTGTTTCCAGTCCTAAACGTGTTCCCCTGGCAACTTAATGTCCAGGATGGGCTTATGAGTTCCAACTGTTCCTTGTTTCGGTTTGCTTGTTTTCACAGCCAACTTAAAAATGTTCTTTATTGCTGTACTTTTGATATAGTCCTCCCCCACCCCCTTGGACTGCAATTCTGTGCACCCTCTTGAAATGCAAGACCTCGCTGATAGAAGTGAAATTGATTTCTGAATATGAGGTAGGATCTCGCTGTGAGTTGAATAATTTGAAGGCTGAGGCTTAGAATACAAGCATTTTTTTTATACCAGCGAACGTGCCGAGGAGACGAGGGGGGGCGGTTGTTTACCTGCACACAAAAACTTTTTGGCAAAAGGAAAAGGAATACATTGTCGCGTTTTAGTAAATAGGTGTATTCCAGCGCGAGCTTTCGTGGAGCAAAATCCTCTTCCTCAGACACAGGAGCATTTTGGAAATTCATTTTTAAAAACTTGGCTTCCATTGCAAAGCCACCATCCTGGAATCCGGTTTTGTTAACCAGCTAGAGACAAACCTTTACGGCTACTGTAGTTCTGCGCTCTGAACCCGGACGGGCTTTCCCCCGCCTTGCGCTTCTAACTACCGGAGGGGACCCACTGACGAGGTTCGCGGGGCGATCGATGCCTCGTTAGCGGAGCAGCTTCTCTCGCCCTGCCAAGAAACATCGCCGCCGACAGTGGCGGCGGAGCGAAACTTCCCACAATGCAACGGCCTCTGTTTTTCTCCTTGTGCACGCGCGCTGCCCTGGCCAGGAGTGCAAGCGGGGGGACTACATTTCCCAGGTGGCCAAGGGGCAGAGTCTCATGTGGGTCCCCCCTTCCCCGCTCCCATGATTTCTAAGCAGAGGTAAACAAACTGTGAAAGAGGCAGGGATCTCCTGTAGCTGCTGCAGGAGGCGGAGAAAGCGGCTAGATCCCAGGGAGAACGAGCAAGCCCTCTCGCTCGCCCGCCCGCCTGGCAGGCAGTTTGGACTATGGATGCAGGGGCAGTCCCGAAATGGAGAGGAAAGGTGTAGGGTCAAGGGAGAAGGGGGCGAGAGGGGGCAGGATGCAGGACTAGGGGGCGGGCAGGATTAAGAAGAGGCTGGAGGAAGGAGACGTGGTGGGACGTGGACGTGGAGGGAGAGAGGGTGCGGGGCAGGATCGGTGGTAACCGAAAGGGGTTTTTTTATTTATTTTTGGCCGAGGGAGGAGAACGAGCAACCAAAGATCAGAAGGGGAAGAGTCAGGACTAGGGATCGTGGGCGGCATCAGGGCTGTGAGGGGCAGGGAACTGACAGCCAGGCTGGCTAGGTAGGACGTGGCTAAGATCCAGGGGCTCCTGCTGCAGGAGTTAGGTGGTTCCACCTCCTCACACCCATCTTTTTCTGTCTCACTAATGAACTTCCTGGAAGCAACAAAAGAAACACGCCAAAGTGTCTTGCTTGCTATCCTTGGGGTTACGAGCCCCGTCGCAGAAAGGCCAGTCGTCGGGAAAGAAGCAGGACAGGCGTAGGAAGGAGAGAGGCAATAATAATAAAATTTGTTTTTTAAAAAAAATCCTATCCTCCCAAGTGTTAGGAACCGGTCTGCTAATAGGGCAGTAGGAAGCCTCCTCCTCCATCTCAAGGGCTATGGAGCGGGTGGAGATGATCAACATCCAGCGCCTTCTGGAGGCAGCTGAGTACCTGGAGCGCAGAGAGAGAGGTAATTGGATTCGGGAGAGCTGGTGAGAATTTCCATGGAAATAAGGGGGTGGATTGTTCTTTATGAAAGAAATGGGATGATTGGGGAAAAGTAGGAGAGAGGAAGGAAAGTGGGGGCAAGAAGGTTTGCATGCCATAGGTCATTCACACCCTAACCTTTGGTGCCCTTCAGATGTATTGGGCTACAACTATTGCCATGTTGGCTGGGATGATGGGAGCTGTAGTCTACTTGTGAAGAACACCAGCCTGAGGGAGGATGCTGTAGATCAGGGTGGGCAATGTGTGCACTTCCAGATGTTGATAGGATGAATATCCATTGTAATTCACCATTGGCCATGCTGGCTGGAGGAGATGGGAGGTGTAATCCAGCAGCATCTTAGGGGACTGTGAGTTGTCCACCACTCTTGTAAAAAAGTGATATTAAAAATCCCCATTGTATGACAGAGTCTTCATTCCAGTATTCTGGGTTCTGATCTGTGAGTTATTTGTCCCGAATTACAAGTGTTGCCTCAAGCCCTCAACTCCAGTGCATGTGTTCAGGGAGGCACTTTCTGTATGATAGCTGGCTTGTGTGTGCATATAGTCACTATTCCTCTTGTGTTCTTGCTGCTTTTCTCTGCTTCATGAAGGTTATTTTCGTATTCCCTAAACCTTGGAAGTTCCAGTTGGCTTCTGTCTTGACTGATCCTTCTTTTCCTCTTTGCTGATGATTTATACAGAATGTGAACATGGTTATGCCTCGACCTTCCCTTCCATGCCGAATCTTGGACTGCAGGACCCAAAGCCACCGCAGAGGCTGAGCCGAGCAAGGAAACATAGCAGTGGAGGCAGCAGCACAGGCACTGCTAACAGGTATGTCCTGGAAAATATCCACAGCTTGTTAGGCTGTAAAGGAAAGAATAGGGCAAGTTCTTCATACATCTCTCCAGGAGTTTTACTTGGAACATCTGGCGGAAGTTCAGTTCCACTTCCTTTGCAATCTCACTTCCTCTCAGTCCCTGATAATTTATAGAGTTGTGTCTTTTAATATAAGACTTTCTCAATATGTATTTGGGAGTACTGGCTCTTTAAATCTAGCAGAGCCACTTGCTATCTATGTAATGCTTTGCCTTCTTCAGGCAGCATGTGCCATGCTCTTTTTTATGTAATCTTCATTCTTCATCCTGATGGAACGGTTTTTTAAAATAAGGATACTGACATTGATTTTGAACCTGATTCTGTGCATGTTTCTCTGAATTTGGCCTCATTGTGTTCAGTGGAGCTTATTTCCTAGTCAGTATGTTAAGGTTATAGCCTAAATATTTTAAGTTGGAGAATGTGTGTAGACTTCAGGGTGCAAGAGCTAGCCACACCTATTTGAACATGCTCAGATAAATGAATATGTTCTTCTTGAGGTAGTGGTATAATTTGTTATTACTCTGGCTATGATTCTGATGTTTCTTAATGCTCCAGACTTACTGCTAGTGGTGCAACACTGCTTTCTTTCTATGGATCATTGAATCCAGCCCCTGTCAAGGGTGTGCAGTGGGGAATCAGACTCCCAACCTCTGGCTCCACAGCCAGATATCTAAACCACTGAGCTAAGATAGAGTAGACCAATTAGATGAAGGGACTTGTTAATATTTATGTAAGTCCCATTTATTCAATGAGTCTGCTTTAGATTGGAGTAATAATTGGATTTAGCTAATACAGGACTTTTAGATTTTTTTTTTTTTTACAGCTGTCAGAATTTGACAGGAATTTCCCCAGCAAGAATTCTGGTAGCTGTAGCCAAGCAATTGAAGACCACAGAAGTTTGAGTACATGTACCTGTGCCTCTGCAAGTCTCTCTCTTAACCTGAAAAAAAGAAAGAAAGCGGGTGGAAGTAGTTGGACTACATGGGAGCTGCAGGGGATTAGGGGACTGGTAATCTCTCTGCTCATTAGGCTCTGTAAAGGATACCTTTCAAAGAACTGCAATTTCCTCCTCCTTCAGGCTAGTAGCAGCTCCAGAGACAGACTTACTGAGGCATAGGTGTGTGCACTGAAATTCTTCTGTGAGCTTGACTACAGCCAACACAATGCTGTCTGAAGAGATTCCTTGTAAATTCTGAGAGCTGCAGTGGAAAACATATGACAGTCTCATGGCTATTATTGTGCAGTTTTGTCAAGTGTTTTATTCATATAGAAAGCTACACTTATAATTTGATTTTAGCAATGGCATTTTCCAAATACAGTAGGATCCCTGTATCCTAAGGATTGATATGCATAATTTCACTTATCCATGGTTTCTGCAGCCATATATACAACATACAAGGGTGTCCCCTTGTATGTTGTATACAAGGTTCCCTCATATCCACTGTTTCAAGCATCCATGGTAGATCCTGAAGTGATCCACCATGGCTACAGAGATCCTGCTGTACATAATTCTTCTAGTGCTATGTATTGCAAATACTTGAACAATCTCAACCAAAGCTATTCAAAAAAGCAGGACAATAATTTACTTCTTCAAAAATGCACACTCGGCATCCTATTGACATCTCACTGCTGCCAGCTTATAATACAGATTGTGCTGCTTGTGTATACATTGCCATTGCACAACCAGAGGGTGAGTTTTCTTCTTGGAACCACTGCTTGTGCAACAGTAGTGCTTGTGCAATCCCTCAATAATCTTCTGGTAAAACTTTTCACTTCATAGAAATATTGGTTAATGGACAAAATCCTATTCAAGTCTTCAAAAAGACCTCCAGTTTATGAATGTGGGATATTGTACTTCTGTATCTATGATTCGAAAAGCCAGGACATGGCCCAATATTTCTGCACAACAGTATGCTTAGATTGCCAGCAGATAAAAGGATGCTGATCTTTGCATAGCAAAGCACAGCCTGAATGTTGACAATACAAATGACAGCACTCAAAATGGTCTGCAGGATACTCTTGTGTGAGCCTGGACAGTTGCTTTGTGTTTGTGTGAGGAATGGTTAACTGATGAAAAAAGGAGTTAACTTCTGGGCTATTTTCTTGCTTGGTGTCACTTTATGAATAGTAGTGAGCACAGGAGGGTTTCTTGTAGACCATCTTGACTGTTGCCATTGGTGTTGTCAACATTCAAGCTGCCCTTTGCTGTGTAAAGCTCGGCGTCCTTTTTCCTCCTGGCACTGTAGATTTTTTTGGATTTAATGAAATGGTGAAGCAAAGATGTGAGTAAGTGCAACATATTATACACCCTTTAAACTCTCAGGTAAATTAATGGTGCTATGCCTGCTGCAAGAAAATGAAGAAAGAAAAGGACAGATATTAACTCATTTGAAATGTGGTGTTGGAGGAGCGACTCAATCCAGTCAAGCCTGAACTCTTATTAAAGGAGAAATTAATAAACCAAGGCTATTCTACCATGCATGTATAGTAAGAATATAGAACTGACCAGAAAAGACAATATTTGTTGGGAAAAGTTTGTTGGGGGATCAGTAGGGAAAGATAAAACATTAACATAAGACAGATTGTCTCAATATAGGAAGCCACAGTTCTTAGTTTGCAAGACCTGAGCAGAACTTACTGAAAAAGACAATGTTACTAAGAATTGGGGGGGGGGCGTGGCAATAGGAAGAGAAAATGACCTGACATGAGATGTTGTTGGTTTACAAGATCTGAGCAGAACTGTTAATGATAGGATATTTTGGAAGTCATTATCTCTTATAGTAACTACACATCAAAAGTGATTTGATGACACATTATATTTTGGAGTTTTTTCTTAATTACTGGACAGTTGTATAGTGACAAGGTGGATGTAATGGTGGAAACTATGACAGGGTATAGATGTCAAAGTTTGGCTAACATGGGCTAACAAGACCATCCCCAGTCACAAGGCAAAAAACAATAATTTTACAGTGGTTATTGTGGGTTTTTCGGGCTCTTTGGCCGTGTTCTGAAGGTTGTTCTCAGCACAAATTTCTGTTTAGCTAAGGAGTGAGGTTCATTAAGAATCCATGTAGGAGAAACAAAGTTTTTCAAATTCAGATTTTGCCTTCAGAATTATCTGTAACATCACAAGGCCATACTCTTTCTTGTACGGATGCCATTTTAGTTGAATGACGTGTGAGACTAAACAAAACATACTGATTTTGTAAAAAAGGGTTTTGGTAACTTTTCCAAAAAGTACATGAATTGTGCATCAAAACTTGACTTTAACCAGAAAATTTGGAAGGGCTAGAGGCCAGCAGAGTTGGAGCCTTAGCTGAAATGTTACTGGTGTGCCTTGAGCAGGAGATGAGGAATGGTGGTGGGAGGGGGAGAAGTCAGCAAGAAAGAAAGAAGAAGAGGGAGGGATGACTTGAAGTGATTGAAGAAAGGTGGAGTGTAGGTGGTTAAAAACAGTCCACTTCTATGCATATTAAAGGTCTCTGCTGTGAAGTCAGTGAAATTTACTCCCAAGTAAGTGAGTGTAGTTGCAGTCTTACTCTTGCAGTAACAGTGGCTAAATGACTCGGCTTAGGGACCTGAAGGGCTTTGGCAAAAAATGTGTGAAGAGGGAAGGGCTGCCATTGTCCCATTTGGTTTTTACCTGTATTGGGGCATTTGCCTTCAGCTGCTATTCCTGAGTTTATTGGCCATACATTTCTGTTTGGAACAACACCACAATGTGTGTGTGTGTCTGAAACAGGACTGCTCATTTCAGATGAGGAGGTCTCATTTTGATGGAGCCTTTCAGCTGGCCTCTGTTACCTTTGTGTCTTTTTTGAATTTCTAATAAGGCTTGAATCGTATCAGTATGGATTGGGCAGGTGTCTGTTTAAGCAAGAAAGCTTTCACAAAGTGGCCTTCTAGAGCCAGTGTAGTTGCTATTTCACTATGTCTGGTGTTTGAGAGGTGAATGTTTTATTTGGCACCACTGAGATTTGTCATGGAAGTGTTGTCTTCTTTTCTGCATCAGCATTGGGACTATGGATATGTATGTAAATATCATTTTTTAAAATAATATTTTCAACACCGCTTGCTTTATTTCCCCTTCTTTTTCTCCTTGCTGATCATTGCCCAGTGGCAGCTATTGATTACCAGGAATCACAGTTCTGAAGCATGTACACACTTTGAAATGTCATAAACATACTGTAGGCTGGACTGATTATAATTTGTGTCTCCTTTGCTGTTTATACTGGTGTCTTTCCTATTTATTTCAATGTAATGAGGAAGGCATTGAGGAGTATCTTATGGTTGCTCTGAGGTTTGGAATCTAGCAGGTGAAGGTGCTCATTCTGTGGGATTATCTTCTTTTCCCCCAGCTCTAATGTCTTTTGACTCTCTACCAGTGTGTCTGCAGAAGCCAAGAGGCGAGGAGTATTATTCCGTACATGCCTGGGTCTTCTAGCATGGCATGCACGTGGGTAAAGGTAGATGAAACCTCCTCTCTTCTGCACTCCTGTATTTAGTCACTTCAGCCATTTTTTCTGTTTGTTTACACCAAGGTGCCTCCAGTACTAAAATAAATTGCCATGTTAGACATATAGGTATTTATTAAATGTATATTCCTGCCTTTCAGTTGAAAAAAATGACATCATGGGTGGCAGTATTGATAAAAACAATAAAATTATAACATTAAACAATTAAAAGTACATGACTAGCCATAGGAAACTTTTTTTTAACTGAGTGGGACTGTTGGTCCATTGTGTTTGCAATGGCTCTCCAGAGCTTCAGTCAGGATACTTTCCTAACCCTGCCTGAAGATCCCTGGTATCTTCTTGTTGTCTCCCATCAAAGCACTGAACCAGACCCAACCCTGTTATGATTCAGAAATCAGCTCGTCTCTAGTACCTGTCAGAGCTTTGCTCAGCAACAACTCAACTTCAATGCCACAGGTCCATGTGGACAAAAGTAAGTAAAGTGACGGAGAGTAGGGAGATAAGGTAAATTATCATAGGTGATAGAGCACCACCTGCCAAAGTGTACTTTTTAAAATAAAAATGAGAACCCATATGTACTAACACATGGACACAGGTGCATACTCCATCACTTTGGTTGACAATGGTGCAGCCTTGTGAATGAACAAATGTAATGAGGAGCCTTGTGGTGCACTGGTTAAACTGCAGTACTGCAGCATTTGACTGTGTGAACTACAGCAAACTATGAAAAGTCCTTAAAGAAATGGGAGTGCCTGACCACCTTCTCTATCTCCTGAGAAATCTATATGTGGGACTGGAAGCAAAAGTTAGAACTGGATATGGAACAAGTGATTGGTTCAAAATTGGGAAAGGAGTACGACAAGGCTGTATATTGCCCCCCGGCTTATTTAACTTACATGCAGAAAACATCATGCGAAATGCAGGACTGGACAAATCCCAAAATGGAATTAAGATTGCCGGAAGAAATACCAACAACCTCAGATATGAAGATGATACCACTCTGATTGCAGAAAGTGAGGAGGAATTAAAGCACCTCTTAATGAGGGTGAAAGAGGAGAGCGCAAAAAATGGCACAACATCCAAAAAACTAAGATGATGGCCACTGCCTCCATCACCTCCTGTCAAATAGAAGGGGAAGAGATGGAGGCAGTGACAGATTTTACTTTCTTGGGCTCCATGATCACTGCAGATGGTGACAGCAGCCACAAAATTAGAAGACGCCTGCTTCTTGGGAGGAAAGTGATGACAAACCTAGACAGCATCTTAAAAAGCAGAGACACCACCTTGCTAATGAAGGGCCACATAGTCAAAGCTATAGTTTTTCCAGTAGCAATGTATGGAAGTGAGAACTGGACCATAAAGAAAGCTGACCGCCAAAGAACTGATGCCTTTGAATTGTGGTGCTGGAGGAGACTCTTGAGAGTCCCCTGGACTGCAAGGAAAACAAACGTATCCATTTTGAAGGAAATCAACCACGAGTGCTCACTGGAAGGACAGATCCTGAAGCTGAGGCTTCAATACTTTGACCATCTCATGAGAAGAGAAGACTCCCTGGAAAAGATCCTGATGTTGGGAAAGTGTGAAGGCAAGAGAAAAAGGGGGTGACAGAGGATGAGATGGCTGGACAGTGTCATCAAAGCTACCAACATGAATTTGACCAAATTCTAGGAGGCAGTGGAAGACAGGAGGGCCTGGCGTGCTCTGGTCCATGGGGTCACGAAGAATTGGACATGACTTAACAACTAAACAGCAACTGCAGCCAAAACTCTGCTCATGACCTGAGTTTGATCCTGGTGGTCTCAGATAGCTAACCCAAGGTTGACTCAGCCTTCCATCCTTCCAAGGTTGATAAATTGAGTGCTTGGCTCATTGGGGTGGGCCAATGTGTACCATGCATGATTCAATTGCAAATTGCCCAGAGAGTGCTTTAAACATTATGAAAGAGTATATAAGCAGCGCACTGGTAACTGCCTCACTGGTTGGGTCCTTGGACTTCCCTCAGTAATGTAATGCTGGTCTCTATACAATGCTCCATAGCACTTACATGATGTTTACATGATGTTTGTCCAGGTTGCTCACGACAGTAAGCTCATGAACCAATTAAACTGCTTTTTAAAAAGTAAGAATCCCTGACAAAGAGGTGGCAGTCCTGTTTCAGAATTTTGAAATATGTTGTCTCTGTATGAGAATGCATGTGCTTGTTCTCCTTCCTTCTATTCCCATTTTGTGACCCTGCAACCATAAGTGGTGAACTTCTTTCCTTGCCTCTGCTCCTCTTCTTCCTGCATAGAGGCAGCATACTTTAGAACATCCCAGCTGGGCAAATATTTTGTAGCTTCTTGGCACACTTTCTATGGCACATTATACTTGCAGTTTATTTCAGCTGTGGCACTTCCTCAAGTATAATTTTTCCAGCGTTCCCCAGCCGGAACACTTGACCTGATCAAACCTCAAGCCAGAGTGCTGTAATGTAACCTTCTCCCAACTGGAGATATGCTTTGTGGTTTATGGGAGTTGTTGTCCCAACATATTTGGAGGTGAATAGATTGAGATGGACTGCTGCAGTGTATGAATATCAGAGGTAAGTGATCTCAGGAAGCTTGGGGGGGGGGCTAGGTTTTTTTCCTTGCCCTCCCCATTGGCTACAGTGGCCTCAGAAATTCCTGTCCCTCCTCCTTTTTTCTTCTCTCAAGTGTAAACAGGAATTTCTTGTTTTGTTTTGTTTTCATTTTGGACAGTGGCATTGTTGGTTTTCTAACAGAATGCATTTGTAGCTGTCATGCTTCTAAGCCGGCCCCCTGGCCTCCAAAGGGAAAGTCACTCTTTCTGAATGCATCCGAGAACAGAAGTAGGCCATTTTTGGTCAAAAAAGAAAATGCACGGTATAAGGGTCTGTATATGTATTTGCATTTTGAACTTGGAGGGCTGTAAAAATGTCCCTGGGAGCTGATGGTGCTCATGGCTGTAACTAGAGCAGGTCTGCAGGGACTTTGCCCCAGGGCAGCAAAAGCTAGAGAGGGTGCCGAAATGTAGAGGTGAAATCTGCTGGTGAGTGTTTATTCCAAACACAACAGCAGTGCCGGCCACCCCATTCTCTTTACTTTTTGGGGGGGAGGGGAAAGCAGAAGCGTTATGTTTATTTTTTGGAGGGGATGCCGCATTCTGCTCCTTTTGTCCTGGCCATGTCTTTTGGTCATGCTTCAGAGAGAGAGTGAGTGAGAAATGGTGCCATTTTCCCTGGGCTGCCAACAGTTTTGAGTTACAGCTCTGAGGATGTCCACTCCTGATGTAGGTGATGGAAATTATCTTCATAGCTTGAGGTGTTGTAGTTGCAAAGAAATCCTCAAAAAGACTACAGTACTGTTATTATTCCTTGGATGCTGATGAGTTCCAGGCCCAGACAGCTTTGTTCTGTTGAGTGAAACCTTTGCAAATTTCTGGCCCTGTGAATGGTATATTCTTTGTCATCCCCCTTTTTCTTCTGCCCTTTCTATTTTAGTGTTTGCTTATTGTGTTCTGGGCTTGGGCTGGAACCTGGCTTTTTCCTGTTTTCTAAACAGATGCTGTTTTGTCCCAATAATAGTCTGTTTGACCAGCAGTTGCTTTTTCACCCTGTATATATGTCAATACCTTGCTTCATCAAGTTTTGCTCCTCTGCAGTTCTTATTTGAAAAGCAGTTGTGTGGAGGTTGAGTCTGATAACCCAAGCATTATTGCATGAACAGGAAATCAAGAAAACCACATGTATGTAAACTGATGCTTTTTTCCAACATATAATCAGGTTAATGAAGTTAAAGTGGGCTGTTGTATAAGCCAGCCATCTAACTGAGTTCATAAAAGGACACAACAAATTGAGGATAAGAGCCCTGGTGGCTATTAGTGGACACAGTCAGGAGGTGCAGCTTCATGCCCAGCTAATGTCAGAAAATGAACACAAACAAATTCAGAGGGAATTCCTTTGTTAAAGAACTTGTGACATCTTGTTCAGTTCAGTTCCTCTGAAATTTCTCCTTTGAGCTGTTTTCAATTGTGGGAGCCTGGGTTGCTTAAAGGAAGATGCTATGATGTTTTCAGCCAGAGGTGTGACTTTGGGTTACAGCTACATCATAGTCTCACTCTCTCTTTTTCAACTGGAACATGTTTGTAGCTACCCTGTTTCCAAAAAATAAATAAATGTCAGTTTAGGATCTGAAAGCAAAGCGTGTCTTGAGTAGGATTGAACTTTGCTAAGGATTCGGGTGGGGGAATTGTCCTCTTTCCTATCTCCGTGGATCCTTTCCTGTGCAGATATAACATATAAGAGCATAGCATTCTGGTGCTGTTGGTTCAGGCTGAAGCCCTCCACATCCCTAACCTGGGAATGAGACCTACTGAACTCAGTAGGCATTGCTTTCTGAGTCAGTGTGCAGTAGGATTGTGCTGTTAAAAGCCCAGTCCCCTTATGTTAAATGTAGAGCTAATGCTGACCATAGTGGATATGATGTTGATCTCTAAGAAAGAAGTGTAAAGCATCTATAGATTGAGTGATTTGACAGGAGGATAAGCTATGCTTAGGAAAAGCCTACATCAAACGTTACATAGGCTCAAGAGATTTTGCTATATATGTGTGACACGGCAAGAAACGACCTGTATTAGTAAACATAGTACAGCTACTTGAATGAAAAGCTTATTTAGGAATAAAACTCTCTGTGTTTAAATATATTGTAGTGGGATGATAGCAAGGTACTGAACTAATGCAAACAAATCCTCCCATACTTGTCGATGAATCAGCCACTGAAGGCAGTGTTCATTGTCATGCCACTCTGTTGCCTTAGGGAACAGACCTAAATCTGATTGCTTGTCCCAGCTAGAGTAGACCCAATGAATTAATGGGAACAACAAGCCAACATGTATGAAAACTCAACTGATCCATTTTGTAGAGTTTTGAATCTTCAGTGGTCTCTACTAATTTTTTTTTGTTTGTTTGTTAAGATTCTTTCTTAACTAGAGACTAGAGACGCCATAGTCCAAAGATGTAGAGCATAGGAGTAATGTTAATAAATTTGCAAGGCACTATGTCTAAAAGCTATTATGTATCGTGACATTATGCAATTTTGCTCCTGAAGTAAATCTGGCAGCAATTTTCCAATATGAAAGCCCCCTTTGGCCTCATGCAGAGGCTCCGAAGGGCTCCCCAGGGCAAATGGAATTCCTAGCGAGCCTTGGATCCTGAAGGGGTAGTGGATAGGACATTTAAATTAAATTAATGTAAAGAGTAGTGTCATTGGGTGATGATGCCACCCTCACTGTGTAGTGTAAAGGAATGCCAACTAGATTTGAGCCACTGATTTCAGTGGGACTACCTGAGGTGTATGTGTACAATGGATTTCAGCACTAGCTGATTTGATTTATTGTAGGCATTTGTATCCTGTATGTGAATACACAAGGTTCATAAGTTGGCTTGCAAAATACAGTGGACCCTTGACTTACAGACGGCTTGACTTACAGACTTTTTGAGTTACAGACTTCTCTGGCCGCAAAATTTAGGTTTGACTTGCAGACTGAGATTTGACTTACAGACCAGAAAAAACCCAAAATGGAACAAAAACGGCCTGTTACGGGATTAATCGGTTTTCAATGCACTGTAGGTCAATGGAGACTTGACTTACAGACTTTTTGACTTGAGAACCGCCTTCCAATACGGATTAAGTTCTCAAGTCAAGACCCCACTGTAAATAATTGTAAAACAGCAATAGAACACCAATCAATAGAGATCATCGATAGCAACAGCAAGATAGAACTGCAAATAGAGCAGTAACGTCTTGCTGTTCATTTAAGAGCCTGGGCGAATACATTTGTTGTTGCTTTGTGTCAAAAGCTTGTCAAAAATTGTAGACAAGATCCTGATCTGGGAAGCATGTTTGAGAATTAGGCACCTGAAGCTTTTCTCCTAGGCTTTAACATTTGCGTTACTTACCTAACAATATTTGTATCTGTATGAATTGAGGCAGCAGAAAATTTATTAGAGTATTCCATCTGTCAAGTTTCCCTCTCCCTCTTGTAATGATTTATTTTATTTATTTATTTATTTATTCTATTTATATCCCGCCTATCTGGTCGAAACGACCACTCTAAATTAGTTTACTGTGATAATTTGTAGGGGTTTCCCCCCTTTTTGACTGACTAAAAGCAGAGAGTATTTTGACTTTTGGCTATATTCCCAATTGTACTTATTTATCTTTTTGTTAACATAATCTCCCTCTTTCTCTTATTCATCTGTTTCAGGTGTGACTTCTCATATAATGTCTGCAGTTTCTGTTTATCATTTTTTTTGTTCCAGCACGTAATTTAATTTAACATAATTCATTAATTGTAATGTTCTGAATCATTTTGAGAAAAGCTCTCCCTTCCCTTTTCCTCTTTCCTTTCCTTTCCTTTCCTTTCCTTTCCTTTCCTTTCCTTCCTTCCTTCCACCCACCCACCCACGGAAAAACTAAATGGGGAATGTATCCAAGGATTTGTGGTTATTACCCTGTTCCCCTCAAAATAAGACCTAACATGAAAAGAAGCCCTAGTATGATTTTTCAGGATGCTCATACTATAAGCCCTACCCCAAAAAAGAAGCTCTAGTTAAATGAAACCCCGCCTCCAGCATTGTGCAGCATTGTGCAGCAACCAGAAGATGACATGACTGTATTTGAATGAATGTAGATTGTTGTACATGAAAACAATAACACATCCCCTGAAAATAAGCCCTAATGCATTTTTGGAGCAAAAATTAATATAAGACCCTGTCTTATTTTTGAGGAAACACGCTATGTATCTCTACAGACCTTTGTAACATTTACTTCATGCTTATGTCAAACCGTCCTGTACAAATGCTCAGGGTTCAATCTCTATAGATGGATGCTGATAGGTAACTGAGTTAACTGTGTATGCATATCAGAGTAGCACAGTAGTTGTACTGATGTGCTGGCAGCTATCGGGAGTTGGGTGCGATGTCAACAGCGGTCTATTCTTTACCAGGCCATCCTTGATTTTCAAAATGTATCTTCTGATGCTTTTTTACTCTGCAATAGCAATTTAAAAGGGATGTAAGTCTCTTAAATGCTTTGTCAGAGCTGGCATCTTCACAGTAGGCAACCCCAGAAATAAGGATGCTGGCCAGCTTTGATGATGTCAAGCAAATGCAAATATGTGGGGATCTGGAGGGCTTAAATATGAGGGCCAGATATGTAGGATACAAAAATACCTGTTCTGTTTGAACTCTTCTTTCAGGTCCCTGTGGCAAAGGAGAGGCCTGCAATAGGCAATGCTTTTTGACAGAACTAGGCTGCTCACTTCTGCATAATATTGTTCCTCCTGTTGGCCAAAAAAATAGGAGTGGTATATATCATGGAAATATATCTTGGCTCCTTTCACTGGTGTCTAATCCAAATGAAAGCTAGCTTGCAAGTGCTCAAATTTTGGCTGCTGCCAAACCAGATGGGCTGAATATTTCAGTTGTGCAGAAAGATGACTCTGATTATTCTGTTATTCCAACACTAGGAGCTTAACGACTGCTTTTAAACTAGTGGCCTCTGGAGAGCTGTCAAGTGTTGCTGGCTTACAGAAGGCATTGTGGTCCAAACTGACCCTTCAGGAAGATCACTGATACAGATAGTCCGGTGTAAGGGTTAAAGTGTCAGACTGGGACAGGATCAGAGTCTTTGACCTAATCTACCTTACAGAGTGCTGGGACAGTGAAAGGAAATAGGGTGGGGTGGAAATAACACCGTGTGCAAATGCTCAGAACTTCTTCGAGGAAGCAGTGAGATAATAATATTCGTTCTAGTCCTAATCTTTTCTGGCTTCAGATGGTCTAAAGTGACCTCCTGTAAAGTGTTATAACCGTAGACTAGCACAGCTTTTCAAGCTGTCTGAAAGCAGGCTGATAGATTCCTGTCGGGCTAATCATAGGAAGCCCAACTGTGGGAACCACCCATCGTTATCAGAAATGGACTTCATGCATTTCGTAGAAAAGGGAAGGCAGCTGTTGCTAGGCTTCCTGGGTAGAGTTAGCACAGAGACAGAAGAGTTAGTAGGAAAGGGTGAATAGTTTAGTTAACTTTTAACGAGGCCCCAAGTCTAATTCAGTTAAATTTAAGCTGGAGGAGACAATTTTTCAACAGTTAAATTGATATTAAATTGCCATTTCCATTAGGTGACTGACTACAGTAAAACTTTACCAAAAAGAAGTAGAAAAACTCCTTCCATTATTTTACACGTCTCCCCACATCCTGATTTGAGAAAGAAATAGGTACATGATTAAAAAAAACAACCACTCATTTCGCACCAGTCCCACCAAAAAACTTCTGTTTCTGTCCCTCACCCTTATAATTTCATCTGTTCCATTTTATTTTATGGATTCTGAAGTTTGCACTAGCAGTAGTCCCAGGGAATAAAATTCATTTTTTCTGGGACAGATGAAGAACATGTGGTTGGTTATCCAGTTTAAAATTCAAAAGAGCTAATGTTCTGATGCAAGGAGGGCCATTCCCCTCTCCAAGCCATGCTTATGACCTATTGATTTAAAATGTTTTAATCTTGCACTAGAAATCTAATTAAATAATGAAGCCTAGATGGTTTGCACTAATATATTTACACCTGTACTCTTCACATGCTTCTGGTCACTATTTTCAGTTCTCCCTCCCCCTTTTAGATGCACAGCTTACATGGATTAGATGTTGAAGAGGTAGCTGTGTTAGTCTGTGCATCTGTTATCACTAAAAACAAAATAAAAGTAAAAAATAAAAATAAAAAATAAAAGAAGAAATAAAAAGACAAAAATGTGATTCCACTTTAAAGACTAATTTTATATTTGTTTATATGTGAGCTTTCGTAGCTAAGTCCATGAAAATAATCACATAGATTAGTTGCCTAAACATGAGATTTAAGTTTTAGGAATAGAATTGCTATCCTTTGCTAATGTGTGATAGATTTTATTTTTAAAATGCTCAGAGGCACTTGTGATGGATATTTAACAACAATAATGACTTCATATGTCATAGCAGGGCCTATTCTTGGTACTTACTTGTTCCTATACTTGTATTCTATGTTAATGGGTACTACAAGGTCACTCACCCTTTTTAGGTATTTGTAATGAATTAAGGCTGCAATTCTATATCCACTTAACATCAGAGTAAGACTCACTGAACTCAGTGAAATCTACTTCTGAGAAGACATATAAAGGATTATTCTCTGTGTGACTTTAATCCCCACTTCATCCCTATGAGGATGCAGTTTAAAAAGTGAAGGGACACCCTTTCCCCTTTTTATATGCAACAATGCTAAAGGCATGTTTGCAGGCAACCTTGTCTCGAAAGATGACAAAATTTATGGGGAAAGGGAATGAAAAGTTCCCAATCCCTCCCATAGGTGACGAGATCCAGCCTTTAAGTTCAGGAGGCCTCTTGCTGGGTGAAATTCACTCTATAGGAAAATGGTAAAAGCTGTTGCATGGGAAGGGATGATTGGTGCTCAGTGCAAGTGCAAAGGGGAAATCCACAAGCAGTTCAGGCACACTTTTGAAGATCTCATATCCCTGACAATGACTATACCCATGAATGAAGGCTTCAACCCAACCAACACTGATCCAGTGAGAAAGTCTGAGTCACTTGTTTTCTGGTTGTTGTGGGTTTTTCGGGCTCTTTGGCCCTGTTCTGAAGGTTGTTCTTCCTGACATTTCGCCAGTCTCTGTGGCTGGCATCTTCAGAGGACAGGAGTAGTCCATGCTCTGTTTCCTACTCCCAGAGCCCGAAAAACCCACATCAACCATCAGATCCCAGCCGTGAAAGCCTTCGCGAATCACTTGTCTTCCTCACTCAAAGATTTCTCATGCATACAAAAGCCAGGACTAGGGCTGCACACATGTGACTTCTTCCTGCATCTTGTCTCTTCTCTGGGAGATGAACTGCTGGTGGGGACAATGTCTGCCTGCAACCTTTCCCTCTCAGGCTCTGCCACCTTCAGCAGTAGGATTACATGGGATGGAGTGCCAGTAGAGACTGCAGTTTTAATCTCTGGAGAGATCCTTGGCTAGGCACTAGTCATTCAGAGATGAGCTTTAGTGAGTAAGCCGCAATTCCTACTCATACAAATAGCTTTTGCTATGAAAGTAAGATTTCTCTTCGTGGTTAGAAATGGGCAGCTCATCATTTGTGATCTGGCACAGGTCTTGAGGAAAATCTTATCGTTGAAGCTCAGTAGATGTTTTGAACTATTGTGTTCCTTTTGAAAGAAACATGAGTGTGGAAAACAGAAGCTGCCTTATTTTCAAACATAGACTGGTTTCAGATAGCTGCATTTGAAGAAGAGAAGCTACTACCAAATAACATCAAACAACACTGTAATTTTATGTGGTGTAGTCACTTTTTAAAAGAACCCTTAAGTTCAATGCCTCATATATCTTAAAAAAAACATAGATAGCCACTCCATCATATATGCACCCTGATGTAACCCCATAACAAAATGACATCATCTAACATCTCAGGACACTCCCTCAAAATTGCCAGGTAGCAAACACACCCCTTCCCTCCTTTTTTAAAAGCCTGAGTGATAGAGGAACAACATTGACTTCCTCCTGCCCACCCTTAGTGTATTTCTCCAGTATGCCCACCACTGTCAGGGATAAAACAAAACAAAACTGTAAACTGGTTGTTGTGGGTTTTTCGGGCTTCTTGGCCATGTTCTGAAAGTGGTTCTTCCTAACGTTTCGCCAGTCTCTGTGGCCGGCATCTTCAGAGGACAGCAAACTGTCCTCTGAAGATGCCGGCCACAGAGACTGGCGAAACGTTAGGAAAAACCACTTTCAGAACACGGCCAAGAAGCCCGAAAAACCCACAACAACCATTAGATCCCGGCCGTGAAAGCCTTCGCCAATACAAAACTGTAAACTACTCAACTCGGAGGCTTAAGAGCCCTTTTGATGTATAAGCATTGAGAGAAGCAATGGCAACCGGTGACACAAATTATTATTAATTATTTGTTTATTTGCATGCCATTTTTTCCTATTGAAGGTACCAAGGCCATTCACAAATTCAATATCTCAGTTTTAGGATGACAAAATTAAGAGAAAGGCCATGTGTAGTGCAGGTCAAGTCCCTCATGCTTCAGACCTAAAAATGTACTCAAGGGAAATGGAAAAGATAAGAGATAAGTGACTAGTTTGACAGTGCCACCATCAACATAACACCAACAAAACCCCTTTTTGGTGGAAAACAGATGTTGTAATTACTTATAAATAGAGAAAATGCTGTATCTTGAAGAATTCAGTTTATATTGAGCTTGGAAAAGCTGCATGTTTGACTGCCACCTCCCGGAATCTCCTGGCCAGAATGGTCATTATTTTAGTCCAAAATTCAGTTTTCCACGCTGTGGGTTTTAGAAGGTGATTTGCAGCTGAAAATGCAATGAACTACCACATCTGAGCTAATTCCCTCACTTCACATTCTTCCAGCTGATTTACAGACACAAATGTCCCTGATTTGTTCTCCAGATATTGGTAAAATATCTCAAATCTCAGCACTTTTGCTCAAATCTCAGCACTTTAGTTCTAGCCACTGTGAACAGCAGCAGGGGAATGCACCCTCTCCTCAGTCCTTGTTTGGCATGCTGTTTTAAATTTTATTCTATAGTTCTTATGTTTGTCTATCTGTCTGGTGAACTGGATCCACAATAATGGTATAAAACTATTTAATGATTTTGTAATGGAAGCTTTTAAGAAAAATGTAGCAGATTGTTTAAGTATTTTACTGCCCTTCTGTAAAAATGTACAACAAATTCAAAACTCGTAAAACAACAAGATGGAAACCAGTAATGAAGGTGTTATGAAAGTCAACAGTAAAACAAAAATATTTTAAAAGTAAAGTTAAAGTGTAGCTAAACTCAGAGTTGGGAGAGACACAAGAAGCTTCTTCACATCTGTTCATCAGGCAGGGCTCTGCAAAGGATGGTATCTTCAAAAACATAGCAGTTTTATTCCTCTGAGAAAGTTATCCATATGGCAGCAGCACTCCATGGAATTTTTAAATATGTGTAATGATATCTTTGTGACTTGTAATGAGTTGTCAGGATTGCTTAAAGCTCCAGCCAGTATTTTATCTCTGTAGGGGTTAACCTGGGATATTCATAAGCCTGTATTTCAAAATGTTGTGGGGTTTTTTTTTTCATACCTAGGAACAACATATTTTGTTTAAATACAGAAACTGGGTTAAGCAAATGTATTATTATTTATTACATTACCACGTCTGTGTCGAGAATTTGACATTGCTCAATATTTCAATAATACTGTACATTATTAGCAAAAGTTTGGGTTGGCAGAGCTGCTCAAAGAATTCTGATCGCTGTTTCACAAACTGATGTTTTGGTCCTCAAAATGTAGTGATATATTATAGCTATTGTGTTTCTCTCCCCCCCCCCCCGCACAAGGTGATACTAGAACGTCTACTTTTGCCTAATATTCCAGGGTGTGCAAATGATCTGACACATGGTGATGTTTAGGCTGCCTTCCATCAGCTGTAGATAAGAAAGTATCTTTTCTTACTAATATCTAAATCAGTGACAACAAGCGGATACAAATGAAGTACAAGTGGCAATAAACTATTGTGGTTTTTTGTTTTTTGTTTTTTTTGGTAATGTATTGTGTGAACACTAGGAGAATCACTTGGTGCCACACAGGAATTACACTTGCAGGGACATCATGCAATCACACATTTGCACATAGTGTAAATGGGACTGTAGACCGTATACAGTTCTCTGGTGCATAGCAAAGCTTGCCTTGTAGTGGGAGCTTGGAGATTTAAAGCAGCCTGCTTGAAAGTGGCTGCTGAAAGTGTTTTCTAGGGAAAAACTACATGCATTCCAGCCTTTAGGGGCTTATATTGTCTGTGGGAAAGAAACCATACAAACTAATAACAGTCTGAGTTCGTAGGGTGCCAGGCCTAATGTTGCAAAATGGCATCGCCAACGCACAGGAGGGAGCTATTGGCATGCAGTGGAATCTTGAACTTTGCAGAAGTAGCAAACAAACAAAAAACCCTCTGAGGGAGAAGAGAGTAACACAACCAAAGATGCAACTGTACATGCAGGATGGACTCACCATAGGAATTATTTGCAACAGAATCATCTCTTCCTCTGTGCCCCTGCCTTGCTATACCTATGATGGCATGGACAGTGACCCTTTCTTGCTTTGTTTACAATATTGTAAGATATTGTTTACAAATATTGAATAATTTCAATATCTTAATACTCACACACATATATATTCTCTCCTTTTTTCTCTCATTTTACAATGCTTTGCTGGCTATTGAACACATCCTAGTTTCAGCAACTCCTCTGACTCTTAGACTTTACTGGTTTCCATTTAAGTTGGTGAATTTCAAAGTTCCACGTGAAGATTATGACCATGTTGACTCAGTTGAAAGGGTTAATCATCCTTACTGAGTTTTGCAGCTGCCTGATATAAAACAGTTAGGAATATCAAGGCTTCAGCACTGAAAATTGGAATGGCCTTATGAAATGGAAACACCAGACTCTAAAACAGTGTAATAAAATTCAGCAGAGATAAAGTTAAGTTTGGGGATTTTATGAACAAAACTGTGGAATGGTAGCTTGCTTTCACTGTCTGGACACCGTGGCTAAAGATGAGTGAAGGTGATGATGATTGTGCAGTGGAACCTGTTCTATTTGTATGCAGTGTCTTTCACTCTTCAAAATTTAGCTCAGCTTCTGGTTGTATGTACAATAAATTAGTACAGTAGTTCTAAAAGTGGTGAGATTCCTTTATGAACATTAACTGTCATCTGGACGAATATGTAGAGCTTTTTCGGGGCAGAAAGGAATGAGGCAGGATGCTGGTGATTTAAAAAAAAAATTAACTGCTTGCAGTTGCCTTCTTTCTAATAGTAATTTTACATCTCTTAGTGTAGGTGGAGGAGGATATTTATGATGGAGTGAACGTCCATAAAAGCTAAGATATGCTTTGTTAAAAAGAAGAAACAGCATTTTCTTAGAAAGCCACACTTTCCCCCAGGATTCTACTGTGCCACACTTGTACAAATATATACATTTCAATCAGATCCTGCTTAACACTTAACACATGGATATTTATTATCTACTTGCCAACAAGAGTCTGATTGTTATGCCGCTGAATGTTTGTATAAGCACGGGCAATCCTGCAGGACTGTAAAGAGTTTCAATTTTAATTTCTTCTAGAAACTATTACAAACATCCTGTGAAGGTGCTGGAGAAAGAAACAGCATCTGAGGAAAAAATGCTGAGGATAAAATTATCCCTGAACTTATAAAGAAGAATACTAGACATATTTCCATAGATTTTCTGTTTCAATGTTTGTTCCTCATGACTGCTTGATAGGATATATTTAGTAGCTGTAGAAATAGTATTTTGTAACCACCTTTTTCTTTTTCTTCTTGTCTAGGAAACTTCATTTTATTTTATGTCAATATAGTTATAAATCAAGGGCTAAATTAGCCAGCTTCATGACAATATGGCGACCCTCCTCAGTTGTGGTGTTTTGATGGAAGGAAGATAAGTAATAAAGAGTCCCCTGTGTGTGAGAAATAGGGAGAGCCTGCTGTTTTAATTTTGTTCCCAGCGGTTGGCTGAACTTTGTTCTTTCAGCATCAGCCTTGATTATAATGTAGGAATTCAGCCCCTTGCATATCTCTGAGTCTGTATTCATTAAAGGAGTCTCTGAGAAGAGGGAGACACACAATAAATAAAACTAATACACTACTGAAATTTACACAGAAATTGTTCCAAATACATATATTTACAACTGTGTGAGATTTTCTTTATAGTTTTTAAATACCACTGCTTAGACATAGCAGTTCTACAGAATTTTATTTGTGTTTCTTGGGGAAATGAACAGAATGGCAGGGTGTTTCACCTTTATTGAAACATGGAAGTTCAGATACTCTAAACAAGTTACCTGAAGAAGCACAAAGATTTAAAGGTTTTTTTTTAAAAAAATTGTTTTTAAGCAAAATTTACTCTTCCCAAATGTAGAGTAAAAGGCTGTGTTTAATATTCTTGGCATCAGTAGCTATGATAGGGCCAAAGCAGGACGTTAGCAGGGATGCAGCTGTGATCAATCAGTGAATTTAGACAGACATCTCGGAGATCAATCAAAAGTAGCTCAAAATGGTGGAGAGTTCTCTTTTTCCATACGTCATCTGAATTCTGGAGGACCAAGGGTTCTGCTGATTTCTGCTTTCATTTCCAAATTATCACATATTACATGACATACGTCCATGTAATGGCGGCATTCTGCGACTGTGCAGCTCGTTCGTGGCTGTGCAGGTGGCAGAGCATGTAACTCCATCAGCCACGTACTGTATACACACTGCTGCACCTCTAGAAATATTTACTTAAGATGATTTGCTATAGGATACCTTCTGGCTTCAGATTGTTTTATGTCAAGTGGTAAGGGACACTTTGTAATTTAAAATCTACCAGGATGAATTAATTCAACTTTTCTTGTTTATTTATGTTATCATGATGAAGATCTATTTACAAAAAAACTGTGCATCTAATTAATTCAAATAGCCTTGGAAGCTTGCAAATTGCTCAAACTAATTGAACATTTAGTCAGGTGTCTCGTTTGGGGTCAGTTATTGAGAGTTCCAAATTTCATTGTTCTATGTGTTTGCATGAAGAAGATATAAGCACAAGACTGTTGAGAGTTAAGTGCTGGGAGGGGGGAAGCCATGGATAATCAGAGAGCTTTCCCATATTTCTATCTTCATTTTGAGGCAACTGACCCATGTAAAAAGTATCATGCCTATAACATTAATTGGACAGGATTGCCTCACACCAGGTACTGATGATGACAAGCAATGAGCAAATGGATATAATTAGAATAAAATCTCCAAGCTTTTTATATCTTTGAATATAGAAAGAACTACTATTAATTATCCGTAAAACCTCTGGAAATAGGGTCCTTAAATAAAGGATTAATAAATAATTCTTTGGGTGTGTATATGTGTGTATGTGTTTGAATATGCGACTCTGAAAAAAATGTACTTAGAATTTTCTATGGGAAGATGCTTTGCGATATAAGACTAGAAATGACTAATCCATCCTTTTCTTTTTTGTTTACCTTTCAGGTCTACGCACAATGAACTAGAAAAGAACCGGTAAGTCACAAATGGACAGGATTCCGAGGAATGTAATCCCCCCCCCAGTGTGTGTTGACTGTAAAATCCTTAAACTGTCCCCAAGCTCTGTCTTCCTAAGCAGCCTCCATGTTCTTCTCTTACAATCCCCAACCCATCATGACCATTGTTTGCTGGCTGGGGATGATGGACCTTGTAGTCCAAAACAATAGAAGACCCAGGGAATGCTATCCCATGTTATTCTTTGGCAGTCAGACAAGGTAAGTGTCTGGAAATACATCAACACAATCCATGCAGAGATTTGAAAAAGCAGGGCCTCTCCCACACTCCCTGAAATGCAAAGAATTGACCCATTTTTGCAACTAATCTGTATGCCGAGGAAATACTGTTTCTCTTCTCCTTGCAAACTGAAATCTAATTGGGTCCGTGGCCATACATGAGGTTGCTAGGGTATCAGATTTCTCAGGCACTGGTAGATGTTCACTAAAGAGCTGAAGGTTTGTGCCCTTCCGCCTTTTTTCTCTGCCTATCAGCCTTATCATGGTTTCTCTACAGGAAAACAGTATTGTCCAATGGCCTCCAATGTCTGGCTAACCATTTGTCCTGTGGAGTGGTGCTCTCATAACTTGCTTCAGGACATTCGCCTGTTTTATCCTTGAGTCCCAATTTTTAGCAAGCTGTGCAGTTTTGTTGCTTGGCTAGTTCTACTCTATGACTCATCTCCTTTGTAACAGGAGTTAGAGTAATATAAATACTACTGAGACAACAGGGAATTAGTTCACACGCAGATCAGGTTATAGCATTGCTTTCAAGATGCTATTGTTATACCAGGGTTTCCTATTTATAAATTTATCTTCAAGACTGGGGAGGGATAGGCTGGTTGAATCTACAGTCCCAGGCTCACAGTTGTGCTCCTGTGGAAAGGAAAACAACATCCTATGTGTGTGTGTGTGGGGGGGGAAGGGTAGAATTATTCAGTATCTTTTCAGATTATGTTGATAATCAGAATGCTGCAGGGTCACCCTGGCCTAGTATCCTGATTAAAGGCAAACAGGAACAGTAGAAGCTACATATCTGTACAAAGTCAAAAGATTGTATGTGCCACTTTCCTCTTATCACAGAGTTGTTTTGTTTTGGTGTCCTGGTTTGTCCCTTGACATTGCAAGCCTGTTCTTTTGTGTTTCCTGTATATGTTTACTTCCCTCAGTCAGAGTTGGGGACTAAGCTGACTGTTCTGCTGAGCTGACCATACGGTTTGGATGAATGTGCACACAGCTGTCTTGTGTTCTGAAGCACCAGTGATTTTGTGGAGGGGGAATAATTTTGCAGCAGGGGAGTGGGGACACTTCTAATACATCTGTGGGAATTTAAAGTAGACAGCATTACATAGGGTTAAAATGTTCAAAAAGAGAGAAAGGAAGGGATTGCTTAATAGAGGCATATGAGGCTGGGCCAAGATATGCTTCTCTCTCAGGCAAAGAACAAAAATGGTAGCCCATTCGAAGGACAGAACTGACAGGACTGCCAGCAGAACTTTACTTGGGTGCTGGTGACAAGATAGTATAGCCCACTAAGCCTCGGAATAGTTTAGTGGATCAGGGTAGTTTTGGTCACTTTAGTAGATCAGGGACAAGCAAGATGTACAGGTCTTCCATTCAGGAGGGGAGCAAAACTGGGATGGAGGTTAGGAGGAACAGCCAGGGGATTATTGTGGCTGGCCCCAGCACCAACAGCTGCTACCCTGAAGGTGGTGGCATTCCGCCTATTGGCAGAGGATGGCCCTAGAATCATTGACTCAAAGTCAGATAGAAGGGGAAGTGCAGTCTGTGGATTGGGAGAAGGGCTGTTCCAAAAGAGTTCCTATGAAACCATAAGGAACATTACAAGAAACAAGGGCAGCCTTCGTATTTTATTGTACTGAAGTTCGTACTAAGAAACTTCAGAATGGATTTAGTTTCTGCCAACTACTTCTCCAACTGCATCTCTTAATTTCTTATACTTTCGCCACCTTGGATCTATAATATATATATATATATATTTGCTTTTATTGTTTTTAAATTTGTAAACCGCCCAGAGTAGACCTTTGGTCCAGATGGGCGGGATAGAAATCCAATAAATAAATAAAAAATAGATAAAATAATATTATTGGTGAAAGTGTTCATAAACATTAGTTCTAGCAGATATATATAAAGGATGCTTTTTTCAAAAAAGCTTATCAACACTTGTCTTGCCTTTAGAACTGTTTGGAAGTCTTCAAGACTGTTATTGCATCCCCAATGCAAAATTTAGATGATGACAGTGATTAATATTTATACCCATCTTTCCTCGAGTGAATGCAGGGCAGCATATAAGGCTCTCCTTCTCATGGATGATTGGTGATTTGAGGCCACGGCTGATGAGTACTAGGCAGCTACCCTATAACACTCTGGTTTATTAAGGAAAATAGTTAAAATGTTGAGGCAGGCGAGGAGGGAGGAATAGGCTGTTGCTTTTTCCATGAAAACTGTCCATAAAACCATCCTTATGTATGAAGAGGTATGTAGACGGAGTGCAATGCAGCAGACACATTCCTGTTGTGAACCAGGTTACTGCATATTATGTTTTAGTTTCTTCTTGGACAGTTAATTGGTGGAAAGAATGAGAAAACTACAGTGTCGGAAGAAGAGTCTGTCTAACCAGTGCATTTAGTAGTAAAGTCAAGGGTGGGCTCTATCACTACCATTTTGTCCTTTCCAGAGCCTGCTACAAAGATAATTGTGCTGTTATCCAGGAACTGTGCAACTTATTGTGTGATATGTTGAATGAGCTGCTTCCTCCCCTACTGTCTCCCCCTCCCCCACTTTGTCTCACCATTCACAAGCCAAATTCCAAATTCTTTTCATGTTGTCGCTGTTCTTTTGTGCATTATGCATCAATAACATTGGACTTTGGACAGTCTTTAATTATCCGTTTTTGCTTTTGCTTTTATCATACTTTCTATCCCTATACTGGAAACCAGTTTGAAAAGTTTCTTTTTGGGGGATAACTCCCAGAATCTCTTGGCTAGGGTGCCCAGCAGCCATGCTTTTTAGGGTATTCTGGGAGTCTTCTTTTGTAGTCCAAAAACTGACTTTTCTAACCTCAGATAATTGGGTGGGGGGGCAAGCTTCTGTGGTAATCTGAGTCCCAATATTTTCTCTATTGCTATTGGAGTAGTCTAAATGAGTCCATTTTGAAAGTGTGTAAGAAGTAGCAAGATGTCCGCACCGCTGGAATGAAAGTCCAGGGTTCTGTGGCATGTTTGCCTTTTTTCAAGCCATTTCTGTTTCTGTCAGCAGATTTTCATGGATGTCCTGCTGGTTCAGTTAAAAGCATAAACAACAAGGGGAAAAAGAACAACAACAAAAGTTCATTAAGAACCAGACAGCACATTTTTGTGTTACCAGAGGAATCCATTTCTGGGCTTCAGGGCAAACAGAAGGACTGCTTCACCTTCATATTTTCAGAACTCACTATTTGTAGCGTCTTTAAGTCTGTGACTCTCTCCAGACTTAACTGTGGGAAAGATAAAAGCCCCAAATCTAATGGCTTTGTTGCAGGTGGTTGCTGATTTTTACATTTGGGCTGCAGGTGGGGGAAGTGATTACTTCATTTTTGCATTTCTCTGTTACCTCCATTATTGATATACCCTGTAATTTTTGAAATTGTCCACTATTAGATACCTGTTTCAATTTCTTCCCCCTTTGTTATACAAGCAGTTGCTTGTCTGATGCAGTGTTTAAAGTTTTTAACCCATTCAGGTCAGATAGATGTATATTTTTCTCTTTTAAAAAACCTCATAAGAATGAAATAATGGGAGACCTCACTCTTTAGGCAACTTTCAATCTAAACAGTGGCCTAAGTAGAAGGTGAAGGAACCAAACCTGTTCCCAAGCTCATGTGTTCCTCAGTCCCATTCCTCCTCTTGCACTGAGATAAGGAGTTTGGAAGCTATTACTTGTACTATTACTTGTGTCATCTGAACTGGCACACCAGTTTGAAGATGGCTACTTTTAAATCAAGCATGGGCAAGCTGCAGAAGGTTGTGGGCCACACAAGCCTTCCCAACCACTACTGTTCCACCTCTGGTTATATAAAAAACATTCTGGGAAAGCTTTTCAGCCACACTGGGGGTGGGTGAGACAGGAGGCATCTGGGAAATCCTAGAGGAGCTAAAGGAGCACAGAAATTGCCTCAAGGACAACATGTTCAAATGATCCTATAGATTCTCACCCACATTTTAAATCATAGTTTAAACTCAAGCCATTACAGTTTGTTAGCCCAATAAGCCACAATAGTTAACTAAATACAGAAATGAACACTTCAGAGCCCCTGTTGTCAGCTGTGCAAAATGAGAGGGAACACATGAGTCTGGAAGGAGATAAGATTTATCTTTGTTATGGTAAACTATAGTTTAGTATAACTTCAAAGTGCAGTGATAATATCCTTAATGTTAAAACAGTGATTAGGAGATTGTGAATGAAGTATGTTCTTAATAACATATCCTATTTCCCTTTTAACGTTTGTTTTTATCGTTGTGTAAAACCAGGTCTGCACTGAAGTTAATGCTCATCTTTACCTAGAGCTTGGAAATGTTGGTGTTAAAAACACATTTGTCATTCTAATTTGTTTTGTTAACTATTTTTGGTTGTAGTGAATATTGTGAAGTTAATTTGACACATTAATCATTATAGAGATTTAACTTTTTAAAAATGGTTTAGAATTAAAAATGGTGAATTATCCCCAAACATAAGAAGTTTTAAAATGTATTTTAATTATTAATCAGACTATTAAAACTATTAAAAATAATAATAATTAGAATAGCTAATTATGAAGTCAGTTAAATATTATAACAAATTATGGGTAATGATATAGTGAGTTAAATCCAAGCACTGTCTTTAACCATTGTTTGCAAACTATCTTTAGCTTCTCACGTTTGCAGTTAAATCTGCATAAGATTTCATTCGGACATGGGGAGCAATTTTGCTTTGTTTATCAAGGATATGTCTATCTTTTGGCTGCAGTCATCTTGGAGGGAAAACACATTGGCCATATTTAGACATTGCACTAAAGTAACCAAATTTTATTTGAAGATAACAAGCCACAATTCGTATCAGGTTTATGTTTTCCTCACTTTCACTGTATTCCATCTGTGGGATGCAGAATAGAAACTATTTGGTTTTAGGTTATCTGAAGTTTTTCTGAATCCTGAAAAGACTAGCTCCAGAACATGTAAACTGATGTTGGCTTGTTTCTACTAATAATAGTTAAGACTATCCATAGTTGTTTGGGTATGGAAAATTCAACTAAGTGTGATCAATGAAAAATGGAAGTAGAAGCTTTCAAACTCCTCATAAACTGTACCAGAGGAGGGAAAAGGAAGATGGAAGTGTAAGAACCCAAGGATTAGTTCAGCTCATTCTTGTCATATTAAAATATGGTTCAGCATGACTGTTCTCTTCTGTGCGAGCAAGAGAAATTCCTCTTCTAAAATAGCATTTGTGAGCCATATTTGTTTTGTAAAAAATTCCACTTAGAAATAGATTGTATGATAGATATACTTTTGTCCAGTTTTTCTGAAGAGGATTTTTTCACTGTCATTTTTTGCAAGCTGTCATTCAGCCCATCACTGAGCACTAGGAACAGATTTAAATGAACTTAGGTGTCTGTACTCTGCAATAAAGTGCTATAGATTCCTTGGTAATGCCTTCTACTTATTTCTTTGAACCAAAGCAAAATTTAACTTTCTTCTTCATGGCCTCTGTAAATTCACACAAATGAGTTTAGACTGTGCTTGCGCAGGACTCCTCGGAATATTCTAGATCTTAAAATAAGTGATGAATAGTATGTTGCCCCATGGCGGGTATGTTCTGCCTGACCATAATTCCTCAGTTCCTTCTTGTGCTAGAGCTACCTTTTCTCTTTGATTCTGGTCTGTTTATTCTGATTATCCTCTGTATCTCTGGAAATTTTGACCTTGGATTGTCTACGGATTACGATTTTGGATTTTGCTTGTACGTTGTCTCCTGCTTTTTGAATTACAGACTGTTTAATGATTCCTGCCCTTGCATTGCGAACTGATTTCGTACTCAACTGTGATTATTCAGCTTTTGACATATGGACTGTTTATCGACCGTCTCTCATTCGGATACTGACCTCAGCACCTCTAAGTCCATGACATCTGTTTTAAGAAGGCATGCACGGTTGCGATCCTCTGGGATTATGAACAATGCCAGATCATGCATCGAGGACCTCCTTTTCGATGGTGTTGGTTTGTTCAACAAGAAGACTGATGAGGTCATGGAGAATTTAAATAAAATAAGGAAGACGGCTCGATCTTATACAGTCCAACAACAAACAAGATTCCAAAGATATTAATGGTGCAGACAGTTCAATCAACAACAGTACCAGCAACCATCTCACCAGTCTTCCCATCCCTTCAGACCTCCTGCCCAAGGGAGATCCAGCCTACCACAGGCCTCTTCTGCTAATGTTGCCTTCAGGTCTCAGGCACCCTCGCAGCACCGACAATCTTTCCAATGGCCTGCAAAGCAGTATCTTTGATCTTTACACTATAATCCCTCCACCTCATATTGACATCATTCTATCATTTTTGAGATTATTTGTATTTATTTTATTTATTGGACTTATATTATATCCCATTACAGCTTTTCCCACTCTTTTGTTGACTATGAGGGCTACTCCATTCCTTCTACGGGATTCTTGCCCACAATAGTAGATATGATAATCATCTGAATTGAATTCACCCATACCTGTCCATTTTAGTTCACTGACGCCCAGGATGTCAATGTTTATTCTTGCCATTTCATGTTTGACCACATCCAGCTTCCCAAGGTTTCATAGATCTTACATTCCAGGTTCCTATGCAGTATTCTTCTTTGCAGCATCGGACTTTCCTTTCACTTCCAGGTACGTCCACAGCTGAGCATCCTTTTGGCTTTGGCCCAACCACTTCATTAGCTCTGGAGCTACTTGTACTTGTCCTCCGCTCTTCCTCAGTAGCATGTTGGACGCCTTCCGACCTGAGGGTCCCATCTTGCAGCGTCATATCTTTTAGCCTTTTGTTTCTGATCATGGGGTTTTCTTGGCAAAGATACTGGAGTGGCTTGTCAGTTCCTGCTCCAGGTGGATTGCGTTTAGTCGGAACTCTCCACTATGACCTGTCCGTCTTGGGTGTCCCTGCACGGCATAGCCCATAGTTTCTCTGAATTACTCAAGCCCCTTCGCCACGACAAGGCAGCAATCCATGAAGGAGTACACAGAGGAACTATGCCAGAAAGATTTGGATATCCCGGACAACCCAGATAGTGTGGCTGCTGACCTTGAGCCAGACATGAGTATCCCTCTTCTTTTCAGGCTAGCCTCTTTCTTAGACAACTGGTCACTGATCACCAAGGACACTTGGGTGCTGACTATCATACATTCTGGCTACCTCCTAAATGGAGCTTCCTCCAATTGGTCATCTCAAAATCACATCTTACTCACCTGCTCTAGAGGAGGAAATATGTACTCTTCTTCAAAAGCAGGCCATCCAACACATTCTCCCTCAAGAGATTCCAGATGGCTTCTATTCCTGTTATTTCGCAGTTCCCAAGAAAGATGGTGGTCTCAGGCCCATTTTGGATCTCAGGCTATTGAACACTTACCTTCATCCAAAGTGTTTCCGTATGGTCACTTTAGACTCCATCATTCCTCTTCTGTGTCAAGAAGTTTGGTTCGTTGTTATAGACCTGCAGGACATATACTTTCATATCTTGATCCATCAACTTCATTGCAAATATCTTCGTTTTTACTTCATTAATATGGCTTATCAATTCTGCGCCCTTCCCTTCGGGCTCTCCACCACACCAAGAACCTTCACGAAATGCATGGCTCCAATAGCAGCATATCTTCGTCTTCACAACATCACGGTCTTCCCGTTTATAGACGATTGATTGATCATGGATGCTTCCTTTCACAAAGCCGTGCAAGACACCAATTTTGCTCTTCAGACACTGGCAAACCTTGGCCTGAAAGTAAATGTGGCGAAATCTCATCTTCAGCCATTTCAGGTCATGGACTATATAGGTGTGCGCCTAGATTCAATCAGTGCGAGAGTCTTCCTCCCACCTGAAAGAATTCAGAAGCTACATTGAACAATCTGTCCCTTCCATCCGTTCGCCAAGATTTCTGCCCACCACACACAACATCTTCTGGTCCTCATGGCCTTGACTACACCTGCTGTTCCTCACGTAAGGCTCAAAATGTGCTCACTACAAGCTTGGTACCTGGCTCTATTCAATTCATTGGCAGATAGACCTACCAAGCGCCTGTGTGTAGTAACACCGGAGCTTGCAAGGCAGCTGACGTTGTGGACATTTGTACCACATCTGCTCATGGGCCGCCCCTTCCGACCTAGTCAACTGATGATCCAAGTGACAACAGACACCAGTCCAACAGGATGGGGTGTGCACTGTGGTCCCCACAAAGTTCATGCTCTGTGGTCCAGGACAGAAAAGCTTCTACATATAAATCACTTGGAAATGTTTACCACAGTCAGGACCATGGCAGCTGAGTTCCTCAGACTACCGTCTTGTCCACATCTTCTCACACAAGATGCAGACAACATCTGCCATCAAGACCTGGAGTCACTACACCTCACAGCTTGGAGGATTCTCCCATGATAAAAGAGCTTTTGGAAAAGGCTAGAAAACCTTCAGCTAAACTTTTATACTCCTACAAATGGAATAACTTTCTGAAGTTTGCTGTGTCTAATAATTTGTCACCTGTTCTGGTGTCCTTGAATAACTTTCTCATCTTTCTATGCCACTTATTTGACCGGGGCTTATCCCTTTTTACTCTCAAAGTTTATATATCAGCTATTGTCTCATATCAACCATTGGGATCAGAAGCATTGCGTTTGTTTTCACACCCAACCTTAAAGATGTCCTTAAAAGGCTTATGCAACATCCTACCACCCCCTCGACCTCCATTACCACAGTGGTCCCTACAGGTCGTTTGTGAGCCCTCATTCAGCCACCATTTAAGCCTATGGCTTTGTCAGACTTTCAACTCCTCTCCTTCAAGACATTGTTTTTGGTGGCAATAACTTCTGCAAGGAGAGTGAGTGAACTGGCTGCCCTTCGGGCTGATGCCCCATATCTGCAGTTTTCCTCAGACAAGATAATCTTGTATCCCGACATCTCCTTTCTTCTCAAAGTTGTATCAAGTTAATCAACCCTTGATTCTTCCAACGTTGTTTCCTAATCCTTCTTCAGACATTGAGTGCATGCTCCATTCACAAGATGTTCATCGTGTGTTGCCGTTTTACACGTCTAGGACTAAAGACTTTCACACTTCTCCCAGGTTGTTTGTTTGCTTCCACAGCCCACATAAAGGCTCTCCTGCATCTTTGCAGATGATTTTGAGGTGGATTGTGTCTACTATTACATTGGCCTATGAACTGGTTGGCAAAGTCCCACCAGAGGCGTTAAAGGCAACTTCAACTGCCTTATTATGTGGCGTTGATGTTTCGGACATTTGACGAGCAGCCACGTGGTCCGCTCCATCCACCTTTGTGACACACTACCATTTGGACTTACAGGCCAAGAAGGAAGCGAGTTTTGGATGGGCTGTGCTACTTCATTGTTGGCATGACAGCCCACCTTCCAGTAAGTCAACTTGCTAGTCACCCATTTGTGTGGATTCACAGAGGCCACGAAGAAGAAAGAAAGGTTACTTACCTGTAAATCTGGTTTTCCAAGTAGTTCTCTGTGAATCCACACATCCCGCCCAGCCTCCCCACTGGCCCCTCACTTGTTGTCTTGAGCTTTGTGAGGGTCAGAGCTTTGACAGCGGCAGACATTTGGAACTGAGGTATTATGGGCGGGCGGAGCATGCGTGCCACAGGGCAACGTACTATTAATCACTTATTTTAAGCTCTAGAATATTCCGAGGAGTCCTGCGCAGGCGCAGTCTAAACACATTTGTGTGGATTCACAGAGGACCACTCAAAGAACCATGGTTACAGGTAAGTAACCTTTCTATTTGAAAGGCTCCAAGAATCAGGTTACTTTCAGATTCTGCTCCAGAATCACATTTTTGCAAAGGCCAATCAAGGCTATGGAAGTAAGGGACATTCACAATTTTGATAAGTTTCTACCAACTTTTCAAGCAAAAAGTCAAGTTCTGCAGTTCTTGCAAAAGATAGCACATATGCATTCAAAAAACAAATCAGATTGAGAGTAAAACTGAAATTCTGGTTTGGACTTGGTGCTCTACTGTTGCTCTCCCTTTTGCCAATGAGCACCCAGCATAAGGATTTTGACATCAGCCTCTCTAACTCATTCTGAAATTGAAACCACTAAAACTAGGTCATGTACTTTGTATTCATTCGGGCTGTTTTCCTAACTGCATGTTAAAATCTGCAGGTCTTAGATACTTCACATTGTTATATTGCAAGATGAAGTGCTAGACACACAACCTTTTCTTCTCTTATTATATCCATGTCTTGATGCCCATAAATATGCTCACATGCAAGTCACTGGTTTTGTTCCCGCATTCCCCAATTGGCTCTACAAAGCCATAAATTCAATTCAGTAGGTTTGTGACTTCCAAATGACTATCTTCAGGTTCAGTTTGGGGGTAAAAACAAAGTTTTAACACTTTGCATACAAAGAGTCTGGCTTTCTGGTTCCATGTCCAGAGTCGTTGTTGTTTGAAGATCAGCGATTAATTCTGTGCCTTTTGTATTTTTATGCCATAAACTTCAAAGATGCTATTGTAGCAGAACTAAAGATTTGGCTGGTTTTTGAAGCATTATTTGAAGCAGCCCCCTTATTTTGTTTTCTGTACACCAGTTGTCCGACTCTGACATGCATATCCTGTTTCCCAGCCTAATTCACTGCCCCTTACATTGTTTAATAAACAAACAAACAAATAAATAACTTTGTCAGACAAACACATTTTACGATGAAAATGAATTGCCCACATCAAGGAGATCTATGCATGTCTTTGTAGGAATACAACAGGTTACAGAGTAGAGATTTAGAAATGGGAATATGTGTAGCTCAATTTCAGGGCCCAAGGCTTTCTGTGAATGTAGTTTCATCTCACTTAAAAAACAGTGTTCACTTTTTGGTCCATATGTATTATCTCAAGTTGCAACCTTTCTGGAAGGGATGTGGTTTTTTGTTTGAGGGGGTTTAGAATCCTTGCAAATACCAAAGCTGTTTCTTTCCTGCTTCTGTGTAAAGTGTCATGCTGCTAGATCTGTATTCTATCATTTATCAGTTGGAAGAACTCCATTCACCAGATACAGCAAAAGCATCATGATTTTTAGAAAATGGCAGGTTTAATTTTGAGCTGTCATTAGACTTATGTATGATGAAAGATCTAGAATGTATCTGTATTACTCAGTTACAACAGTTTGATACCATTCTCACTGTCATAATCTCATACTTTGGAATTGTGGCATTTATAGTTTAGAAAGGTACTTAGAATTCTCTGCTAAAACACACCAGCGCTATAGAAGAGGTGAACCCACCAAGAACTCTCTTTTAGAGGATTCTACACACCTCACTCAAATACATTTCCCAGAATTCTATAGGATACAACCATGGTAGCTTAAATAGCACTAAACTGCTAGAGCTCTATGGTCACAATACACTCCGAAGAATCAAATTCCATAAAGGTATGTATTTTCTGTGTTGACCCACTCCTCTGCTTCAATTCAATAGGTGTGGAAGCCAGCCGTAGTGCCCTTGGTTATCTGTTTGTGATGACAAGCAAAATAGTGTAAAACTGTTTGGGTAGAATTCTGCATGATGGCAATGGATTACTTCCTCTTTCCCATGCCACCCAAGATTTGCAAGTGGAAGAGAAAATTCCCCTTTTCTGCTGCTGGAAATTGTTGCTTTAATGAGAAATGTGAAATGGAGACTATCCTTTGAAAGTGAAACACAGACATATAAAATATTTATCATACTAGAACATTTTTTTTCAAGTCCTGTATACTGTCACTTATTTGGCAGCTCTCTATAGTGAAGAATCATTTTGGAGGTGAATCAAGAGTATTTTTGAGTGGCAGATCTCCTTTTGTGACGTAAGAGTTTATGCAAAGCTATGGAGTTTGAATGGTAAGCCTGTTGCAGGCATGAGCTCAGTATGATTTGCTTAAATATATAATCTTTCCTCCAGAAGTTTCTCTGGTTTTAAGGGAAACTCATTCTTACATTCTTACTGGAAAAACTGATGATGGACAATACTGATTGGACTAGTTACCTCTAAAGCAAAACAAACAAGGGCCTCTAAAACAAAACAAACAAAACCAGAAGTGTTGTGACACTTTTTACAAATTTATTTCAGTGTGAGCTTCTGTGAATAACAACCCACTTCTTCAGGAAAGAATGTCTAAATCTGAATATCGTCCTAAACCCAATTCTGCCTTTTGGACCAGGAGGACTAAATATACATGTAATTGAACAAATGTAGGTACAGAATTTTGAAATAAAGGCAGGCAGCCCACTTGAAGCTTTAGAGGAGCAAGAAAGATGAGTCACTGGCTAGTGTGTTTGTCAAACATGCTGTAAAAGCAGGAGGAGGCTAGGCTTGAGGAGTGGGAAGGGCAACATGCACTCTTCTGTTTTGCATTTATGTTTGGAGGCATCTGGAGGGTTTTTTAATGGGGTAGCAAAGGTACTTGGAGGCCAGAAAGAAAAGCACTTGTGATTTTTGTTATCTGATGAAATCTGATGATGCTCAGGCTGCCTTGACAGTGTTTTCCGTGAAGATGTGGTAGTGGACTCAGGGATAACTGGTGGGGAATACAATGCCGTGGCTACAAGTTAGGCCCTCTAACAACAGGGAAAGATTATATTTTCCTATGGCACTGCTTCGCCTTTGGGCCAAAAGAGACAAAGAAGTGGATTGCAGAGTGATAATCTACTCGTTCATATGCTGTCAAGGAGAAATTGAGGAAACATCTGTGGCTTCGTTTCTCTAAGCCTAAACAAAATAAGTTGGAATTACATAAATGAGAAAGACCAACAAAAATATTTTCCCCTCGCCAGCAGAAGAGTTATCTGTCTTCATAGAAAATGGTGAGGAAATGACTGTAAAGTTGCATCAGCATCAGGGTATTCACCTGTTCTGTAGTCTGCCCAAACTTCATCCTCACAGTCTCCCTTATGAGGGGTTCTGTGCTCAGGTTTTCCTTCTTAAAGAGAGAGGGAGTATTTTGCCATTTCACTGAATATTATACTGGAATACTGCCTCCGTGTCAAGGAAAGGTACTGTTGCTATTTGCAGCTGTCACTGTTCCCCACTCACACATCCTCAGCAACATTTACCAAGTGTACTTGCAGACATTTCATTGGCACCTTTCCTACTAGTTGATGACTAAGATATCTCTGCTGGTTCGCCCTAGTACCTTCATTTACATTCAAACTGTAGGGTACAAATCCAGTTTCTAGTTCCAGCTAGCACTGACCATTAAAGGAATGGGACTTATATAAATGTTATATTTAAGTCAGTTCTTCTTTAGCAGAGGATTCAGTGGATCTACTTTAGATGGAACTAGCAATTGGATTGAAGTCTGTATTTTAGCGTGTATAAAAATAAATAAACATGTTAATGTACTTACAAGGTGTGTGTGTGTGTGTGTGTGTGTGTGTGTGTGTGTGTGTGTGTGTGTGTGTGTGTGTGTGTGTGTGTGTGTGTGTGTGTGTGTGTGTGTGTGTGTGTAATGAGTGCAGGGGCTTAATTTCAAAGTGGTAGGCAAGTGACAGGGTTCCTGACCTTTCATCTTTGCTCCTTTTTGCTGTCTTTCCACACACTCTTCTCCCAAATGGCTTCCTTTCTGGAACTGGAGCTGGGTATGGGGGAGAAAGAAAATGAGGTTATCTAATGCCAGACGATAAGCTGCAATAGAGGGATTTCTGCTCCCTTTATCCCACATGGTCTTAACACAGCCCATACTTTATATGTGATTTGAGGAAGTCATCAGATGAAATAAACAGGTTTGAGTCTTAAGACAGCAGTGGTAGTTAATTCACTGTGCACAGGGACCAGCAAATGGCCTTATGCAGTTTACATTTTGCAGCACCATCTAGATTTCAGTCAGTTTTGTCAGCAGCAATATTTCATTGGATATCGTTCATTAATTACTAAAAAATGTTCGAAAAGCACTCCAAGACTAGGGGAAGGAATTTGGGATGTTGGAAACTGTGCCACTAGTCAAGAGACCTATAGTAAAATCTCATAGAGTTTATACTACTGTAATTTCTGAAATTATTGCAACCCCTCCCAATGCACCTCAAGACAAAAACCACCTCTAACGATGGTATCCACAAAAGGTGTGAGTTTTTAATGGTTCTGTGGCACATTTAATGTATTTTTGGAATGAGATTGGCAGTTACCTTCAGCCCACTAAAACTTGTGCATGCTTTTAATGCATGGCTAAGTATGCATGCTTGTGCATTCAAATCTGATCTTGAAAGTGTTGACAGTACAATTTTCCTCTCTTTTCTTTGTAAGCTGGGTTTGTGTCATTGCCCATGGCAAGGTAAAAAGGGCAATGAGCCAACTGTTCGGTTACAGGGAAAGAATTATAGATTGGTACAAGTGATAAATATTCAGCTGAGTTTCAGTTCATTGCTATGGAGGTCCAGAGCTTAGAAAGCTGAATAACCATATTCTGCAACAAGAAATTATTCTACTTGTTCAGAAATCCTGTGTGTTAACTGAACATTGTGTAACTAGGACCAAAAAGGTAGTATTCTTTGTTGTAGGCTTTGTTTTTATTTTTAAAGACCATGGGTCAATGGCAAGTATTTCTTCATGATTAGGATATGCTGTTAGGTCTTACTGTTAGGTTATCTGTGAATGAGCCAGATTCCAGGTAGAACACATGTGTCAACCCCTGTTTTTTGGTATTTGAGCAGTTTTGGAATGGTCTGTCATAATAAGGATTATGATTCAGCAGCTCGCCCTGTAAAAACACACTGCATTATTCATTGGTCTTTGAGAATCACGAGCTACAAGTTGTTGGAGAACTGCTGGTGAAAAGAAAGTAAGGAAGTAAGAATATGATTTCTCATGCTGGCTGTAGCGCTTAAGACTTAGAGCAGCGGTTCCCAACCTCAGGTAACCCAGGTGTTCTTGGACTGCAATTCCCAGAAGCTTTCACTGCCAGCTGTGCTGGTTGTGGTTTCTGGAGATAGCAGTCCAAGCACATCTGGGCTACCCAGAGTTGGGAACTACTGATTTAGAGGTTAGGGGAGTTCTGAACCATGTGGCAGTCTCCTAGATAAGGGGAAATCCCTAGCCAAAGTACATGCATAGAGCTAGACTTTTATCCTTCTAAAACAAAATTGCACATTTGTGAACGTGGCAGACACATAAATATTCATCTAATGTTGGTATTTCATACAGAATTCTAACGTATGCATTCATACAAAGGAGAAGCCTGATTGCTATTCTGGGTGTTGCTGCTAAGATACCAAACCTCATTGAGATCTTCCTGTCACACCCTTAAAATATTAATGCTGCAGTTTAAGTACAAGGAAAAACAACAGAACCTCACAGCAGAAGTGTTGGGTGAACTGTGTGCAACACACGACTAAAAGAAAAAGTGTAGTGATGCTCCCAGATGGATGGATACAGCACCCATGTTCTAAAGCTGAACCAGAAAACTTGCTTCTCTGCTACTATCTCATAAAACTCAAGTGTTTTCTTGCTGAAACACTTTCAGAAATAGGCATCTGCAGTAATTTTGCTGAATTTGGAAATCATAAGAATATTTTTCTTGCACACACAAAATCAGCATGCATCCAGGCATCGTTTTTAATCTCAGATTTGGAAAGATCAGATAGACTAGGATTTGTTTCTGGAACTTATATGGAATTGTGAATAATTCTTGCTTTTCTGAAGGTAGGTCTGAATATTGCATAACTTTTGGGTAGTTGACAATATAAGAATGATATGCTCAAAGTCCTGGGAGTGAGACTGAAAATAGATCGCTTGTGAGGCCTTCTTGGAATAGCTTTTTCTAAAGCTGCATTTAGTGATAAATACAGAGCTTGCTTATCACGTTATGCTGCAGTGTCTTTAGAAGATTCAAAACACAGCTATGTACCAAGTTAGTCACTAAATGTAGTTTTGTTTTGCACTTGTAACATTTCAAACAGCATAGTACCATTCTTCTGAGGTGGCTACCTTTTCTGTCAACTGCACCACTTTTAACTGACTTATTCATAGTGTGTAGTTTTGTAGTTGTATGTGTGGTCAGACCACTAAATAATTTCTGTGGGTGTGAAACAGCTTTGCCTTAGCTGTGTTTCACAAAAGGAGAAGCTTTTAATAGGAGCTATTTTGAGGCAGCCTGGGGAAGGAAATGGAGGAAATCAACTGCTTTAGAGAGAGATTATTTATAAAGCCTTGTTATATCATCAAAACTTTTTACCCTTGCTGATACACAGTGTACTCTGACACTTTATTCCATGTGGGTTATGGTACTCTTTGGTCAAGATTATATTTTTTTTTTTTTGCTCCATGGGGCAAATATACCTCTGCAAGCTTGTAAACCTCAAGTTGTTTATATTATAGTTTGTCCATGGCAGGTGGAAATGGTATTTTTCAACCTGTTTTAGGATTTTTACATTAGTACTTGTGAGGGTTCGACTTTAGGCTCCTCTTTCGGTCCAAAGGAATTAGGTTTTCATTGCTTCAAAACAGGTGAAAGTTTTATTGGTGCATTTAACAATAAACAAGTGTCTGTGGCATGATTATGAGTCTTTTCTCCTTCTGCCAACGGGTCCGGAAGGGGTCTCCAATCTTCAGGCAGGAACGGGTTGCCATAACTATTGTTCCATGGTCCTGGTAAATCAGCAGGGACCCCGTCTGTCAAAGTCTGCCTCATCGAACCTTCCAGCAAAGGCACAGTCTCGTCATCCCGATCGCCATTCTACAGGGATCGTCTCTCAGAGGTCTCAGTTCTCCCAGGGTCCTCCCTGTAGTTCTTCTTCCTCATCTCCCTTATTCTTCATTCTAGCCTCTCTCTCCTTTCTCTCTCTGTTCTTTCCTTCTCTTCTCTCAACCTCCTCCTCCACTCTCTCGCCTCGGCTTCTCCCCAATAAGAGGCTCTAGGGGGGAATCTCCCTTCTTCTTCTGTAATCTGCCTCCTCTTTAGGCACTCTCAGCCTCTCCCAGCATCCTGTCCAGGGGTCCTCCATCCACACCCATTCCCAGCCTGGTGGCAACTGACTCTCCTTCCTTTTTACCTCTCCTGTTCCTGCCTCAAACTCCACCCTCTTTTTCCTCCCTTTTCCCCGCCTTTTCCTCCTGGACCTCTCTCATTGTCACACCCTGCAAGTTCTCAGTCAACTCCCCTATTTCTGTCCCTTGCTGAGCTTCTGCCACAGGTTCTGGTGCTGGCTGGGGACTCTCCTCCTTATTCTTGTTGTGGGGGAGGGACGGCTCTCCAGCAAGTGGGGCATCCCTCTTGCCTTCTGTCTCACAGTACTCCATACAAAACTAAGAAATATAATCTCTGTGATATTAAGGGATGTAATCTGATTTTGTGTAGATAGTATTCTAGTACCCCAGCTGAAATTGATAATTAGACCTATTTGGCATAAATATGTTGGTTCCGGCAATCTTGGAAACTACTTAACATTCCTACCAACTTTCTTGAATGCCCAATGTTATTGTGGCTCTGTTCCGGTGTTTTTAAGATGAATCTGAAACATAGAAATCTGTTAGAATTTCCTAAAAGGTTTGTGTCACTTAATCTCCATCTCAGAAAAAGCATTAGCTGTTGCTTTTCTTTATGTAACATTTCTTGTTTGGACTTTATAGGACAAAACAAAGCAGGTCAGGCCTACTCAAAAATTGTTGTAAAGAACCAGGAGGTTCTTGTCACATTCTCCGTAGCATTTTTTAAAAAAAAAAACTTAGATGCAAAAATATTTCAACTAAAGTGCTGACAAGCTTTGTTTTTTTAAAGTCTAACCAGCCTTGATTGGCAGAAACTTACATGGATTGCAGTTTTATTAATATTAGTACATATTTATTATTTTCAACCAAGAAGCTCTGTATAACGTATTTGACTTAACCACAGGAAGCCTTAGGTTTTGCACATTCTGCTGCTCTCCTCATCTTGTGATGTTGGGAGAAGGAATGTAGAAGCTAGTGTTTCTGGCTTTTGTTTTCTCTTGTCATCAATACATCACACAGCATTGTGTGTCATCGAAACAATGAATTGTGGTTAACATCAATTGTGCTTCATTTTAAATGAGCCTAATTCAGGAATTACAGCTTGAAGTTGCTAGTCTGTAGTGTAATAGAGGAGTCCTGGGTAATACAAGAGTATTACCCATTTGACATGTTTTTTCATAGACCACCGCCCACTTCATCAAATACATCACGAAATGGTATGTTGTCCTCAAAAATATATGGCTTTAAGTACTATAGGACTCTGTATTGTTATTACTGCAACAGACTAACACAGCTATGACTTCCCAGAATAGTGTGTTGTATACTATACTTAATAATAGTTGTGTCATTTTAAAGTTACAGAGAGGTGACAATTAGGGAAAAACAAAGGATCTGAATGTCTCCTCCTGCCTGTGTCGGGATGGTGGGGGATGAGGAACCTGCAAGTCCCATGTTGGTTACAGCTCATTCACACTCATCAAAGTTACACTTTAGCATGAGATAGAAGCTCATAACTGGCTCACATTCACTTATAGTAAACGTCATGTCCGAGTTGTGTATGTAAGGGGCAGGTTTACAATCCTGCTCAGTTCTTGCAGACTCAAGGTTGTGCCTTCCTTTTTTTGACATCATTTGTCTCTTACTTTGTTTTCTTGCTGTCTTCAACTTTTCCAAGCATTATTGTCATTTTTCAGTGAGTCTTGTTTGTGATTGAAGTACAATAGCCTTAGTTTAGGGAGCATTCGGACTTGATTTGATCTAGGACTCACTTATTTCTATTTCTGGTGGAACATAATACAGTATCTGTAAATCTGCTCCCACACCACATTTCAAATGAATTGCCTTTTTTCTTTTGTTTTACTTCGTTGTCCACCTTTCATATCTGTACGTAGTAATCAGAAATACTGTTGTATGAATGTTGGGCTTGGTCTCCAGTTACACATTCTTATACTTTAGGATCTTTTCTAGTTCCTTCAAAGCTGTTTTTCTGAGTTTCTGTCTTCTGGTTTCATTTTTTTCATTGTTAACATTAGAATTCTGTAATGCAAACTCCGGGAGGCAGTGGAAGACAGGAGGGCCTGGCATGCTCTGGTTCATGGAGTCATGAAAAGTTGGACATAACGTAACGACTAAACAACAACAACAACAATGCTTCTCTAGTCATTATTTTTGTATTCTTAATGGTCAACTGCAGTACTACTTTTCTACTTTCTTCCTCTGCTTTTGTCACTTATATGATGCCATCTGCACACCTCAAATTAATGATACTTACTTCCTTCACCAATTTTCACTCTTCCTTCATTTGAATCTAATTCACCTTTCCATATGATATGTTCTGTACACAGGTTGAACAGATAGGGTGGTAAAATACATAGGCCTTATGGAAAACTATTTTGTTTTTCCCTGTTTGGTTCTCACACTAGCTTATTCTCAAGAGTATAATATAGGCCAGTTCAGTGTTGAGGCATACATATTTCTTTTACAGTGACCAATATTATTGTAAGCCGCCCAGAGACCTCTGGGTAGTTTGGGCGGCATATAAATTGAATAAATAAAATAAATAAATAAATAACTTTCTATAATCCACACAGTCAAATAGCTTCTGCAATATAAAAATGCAGACTGATTTTCTTCTTCCAAGTACTTTGAACATACCTTTCACTTCGCTTTCTAAAATCACAGGTTCTTTTCATAGGATTCTTCTTCAGCAAAATTTATTATCCTTGCATCTCTTCTGTATAGTTCTTCAAATTATAGTTTACATTTTCTTTTTATTTTGCACTAGTCAGAGATAATGGTCTCCTGTTGATCTTTCAACACACCTGATCTAGGTTTTAAATTTGTTTTGATACCTTGGATTTTATGGGGCGGGGATCTATAATTTCCCCCTTTCTGTTCTGTTCTATTTCTTTGCCCTGATAATAAGTGTCTTTCCCCCCCTGTGTGACAGTTGCTGAAAAGTTGTATTTAGGATTCTGATCCTATTTCTGTCTTCTTCTTTTTTTTTAATTTTTGCTTCTCATCTGTTTTAGTCTGTAATCAATTTCTTCCTGGACAATTGCTTAAAAGCTTACAATGTCTTCTTATTCAAGATCTATGGTTGCAACATAGACTTCAGTAATAGTTATGTTGATAGTTTTTTCAAGTCTAATATTATGTTCAGATTTTCCTTCTAGCTCTTATTTGATTGTGTTAAACCTTCTCTTGGTATTAGAGCAGCACCATTTGTTCTGAGTTAATATTGTAGTGATCTTTTAAATGATTAAAATATGCTCTGTCTTTTCTAATGGGACAATATACAACAAGGTTTTTGCATCTGATGCATGTTCCGATTGCAGGTACTATTTACTAGTGTGTGTGACAAAAACATGTAGTCAAATAAAATATTGTATGGCAAGAGTGTTTGCAACAAGTACATTGTGTACAAAACTTAAATGTTAAAACTAAAATGTTCTTGGAAAGAAATTGACTGCCTAGAAGAGAGTCTTATGAAATACATAATTTTTGAGATGGCAAAATCCTATTGGGTAGCTGTATGTGTGTAACTAAATGTTATGCTGGAGCTACAATAGTATCAAGACAAAAGTCTTATCTACAAAGCATTGCTGCCAGCGCATTGCGCAATTGGTTGCACCAGGGATGTTTGACCAATTGCACAACTGTATTATATACCTCCTTGTTTCTGGGTCTAATGCCTGCAGATTTATGCAGGTGTAACTTTATGTTACACTTACATGAATAGGACTTTGCCTAGTGATTTGAATCCCTTTCTGGAATTGTGCGCAGTTTCTATGTTGCAAGAAAGATCTGGTGGAGAATTATTACTTACGTTTGTCTCTACAGTTGTACTGTTTGTTACACAGTTTTACCTTTCCAATAAAAACGTCTTTGGGAGTTAAAAAAATAAATAAATCATAAAATAACCAAATTGAGTAATTGTAGATTATATCCAATGTAGCAGAAGACAGCTCACAGAATTTTCTCATTTTTGTTTTCTCCCCACAGCACCCTGTATATTTTACAGATTTTCTCCAGAAGATTGGGGGAGGTAGTAATATGGAGGATGTGACACCTATAGTACAAGAGGAACAATGGTGTCAAACCTTGGCATCATGTTCTATTTGTATCTCTCCCAGTCAGAACCTGGGTGTGCCTGTATAGTTTCCAAAGGCAGCTTAATGTAGAACTGTAATCCAAACAAGATACAATGAAGGATGTTAACTATACATTCTTGACTGGAAGTTCTATATTGAACGTAATATGCATAGAGGAGACATAAATGTCATTGCATTTTAAGTTATGCATCACAATATTCAGATTTCACCCATTTGTGCATTCAGGTATGCACAAAGTTTTGCAGAGCTGTCCTGGCTGCCAGAGCAGTCCTGTTGCTGCTCCCAGACTTTTCAACTCCCTCCCACAGGAGGCCAGACTGGCCCCATCTTTGCTGTCCTTCCACAAGCAGACCTTTCTTTTCAGACCTTTCTCTTAGTGACTGGCTGCCTGAGTGAAGTTTTTAAATGGATCGTTGTGCCTTGCTGTTTTAATGCGTTTCTGGTGTTGCTTTTGTTTACTTTTTTTGGTGTAGTATTTGACCCTTTTTAGTATTTGTGGTGGGACGTGGTGGCCCTGTGGGCTAAACCGCAGAAGCCTGTGATGCAGGGTCAGAAGACCAGCAGTCGTAAGATCGAATCCACACGACGGAGTGAGCTCCCGTCGCTTGTCCCAGCTCCCGCCAACCTAGCGGTTCAAAAGCATGCAAATGCGAATAGATAAATAGGGACCACCTCGGTGGGAAGGTAACAGCGTTCCGTGTCTAAGTCGCACTGGCCATGTGACCACGGAAGATTGTCTTTGGACAAAACGCTGGCTCTATGGCTTGGAAACGGGGATGAGCACCGCCCCCTAGGGTCGAACACGACTGGACAAAAATTGTCAAGGGGAACCTTTACCTTTACCTTAGTATTTGTGGTACTTACTGTTGTTAGCTTTAAATGTTGTCTTTTAATGACATAAGCTGCCTTGGGTCCTTTTTGAGGAGAAAGGCAGAATAAAAACATTTTATCCATGCATCCATCCATCTATACATCTTGGCTATCCATGTCTATGGTTGAATCCAAGAGTGCCCAGAGGTTAGTTTTGTCTTAACAGATGACTCATGGTGAACTCAATAGTGTGTTGGACTGGGTTTGGAGGTACCAAGTTTCAAATCCCTCTTAGGCCAGGATCCAGCTAGGTGCATCTGCAGTCAGAATGGCTTCCATCAGCGTAGAGGGCAATATTTACTTTCCAACTGCAGCCATTCAAAGCAAAGCAAAGCGTGCTGCTTCAGGCACTCCAAAAACAGTTTGGGAGTTGTTTTCATTCTGCCTGGTTATGTGACTTCTAGTGTGTGTTTGTTGAGTATAATCCAAATGTTTCTTTTTGTATAAGAGTTTAAAGAAACCTGTGAGTATAACCTTAAAAGTCTCTGGAAAACCATGGTGTGAGTTCAAAGACTCAGTAAAACAATTGTTGGTAGTAGGAAGACTTTGGAAAACTGTTTACAGATCTACACAATCATAGCCTGGCTAGGGTCAATGATGATGAGATAATAACTGATTTTAGCAAGACATGCTCCTGCTGCTTTTGCTTCCAAAGCAGGCACATGTATTGTAGGAAATCAGATCTAAACTAACAGCCCTTTTAGGAAATGAACAATATTTGTTGACCAGCTTGTAGGCTTCATGTTTGCTGGAAAGAGAATATACACTTTAGCATCAGAAAAGACCCCAGAGCTCACGTTTTCAATGGTGGGAACATGACTGAACTGTCTGAACAACAGTGTTATTTGTAATCATACACATCCATAGGAATTGTGTGCTCCTTTGATGGAACTCGCTTCCTCCCCACCAGCAATCTGTAAAATCTTTACGGTATGGATTGGGGGCAGGGGGGAGTTTATGCTGAAATAAAAATAATTATAAAGGACTATGTTGTAAGAAATACAGACAAATATATTGAGATTCTCTAGGCCTTCCTTTGGGGAAAGTGTATGATACAGAATGACAACCAGATTTTTCTAATCAGTCCAGACCTTTTTCTCTCTAATCCTTGGATTGGGGGATTGTGTGGGGTAGGATTTAAAAAGCAGAAACTAGTTTTATGTCGTAGCTAGTCTGTTGGATTTATGTTATCCCAGTCTTTCCATATAGCTGAATAGACTAGATGGCCAAAGAAGACAGGAAGGAGGCTGTTGCTAAGATTAGCCAGATTCCACCTGGAAAAAAAATATTTCTCTTCTTTCCATAACCATTATTTAGGCATTCAAAAAAGGGGCACTCAGAATGTATGAGCAGGGAGAGAATTTTAGCCCCACTGCTGCCTGTTGCTGACTATGTGAAGGATAGTCTGAAGAAGAGAGAATCTATTACACAAGGAGATTTCCCATGTAATCAGGAACACTGATTTTTCAGAATCTGAAAAAAAAGTGGCAGAAAATTTCCTACTTTCCTCCTAGAGATAGTGAAAGGGAGTGGATGCGGCTAGAACTCCCTCTCTGTTGCAACTTCAGATGAATTGCCCTCTCTTTTTTTCCTGAATGCCTGTAAAGAGGTGCAGCCACACAGAAGGGAGCATTCCGAAAAAGGCATCTTCTGCCACTACTGCTGATCAAGAATGCTTACCAAAGGCCATCTAGTTCATCTCTATACTGCAAGATAGGATTCTACACCTACCACTGCCAGTGGTAGGTCAGCCTACACAATCTGCATTACAATTATCTACCAGACGTGAGCAGGTACATCACAAAAGTGGGCAAAACAAGCCACATATTAGAGGTGAGGCTGTATACTGTGTGTCTTCTGTCATGCAATGCAGTTATGGATGTTGTAAGAATTGCAGAATTCTGAACCTTGAAAACTTTCCTTTCTTCTCTTTGGAATGGAATCATACAACTCTGACAATTGTATGGCATTCAGAATCTCCATATTCTTTGTGAGGTATGGTTGTCTTGACCTCTGATACAGTACACAGCACCTCTTTTTTGCATGGCTGTGTTTAATTTCCAAGGGTCTGGATAATTTACGCACTGATATTCACAGAACATCCTGATTATGCTGAGAACCCAGCCATGTAGAGGAGCTGATGCCATTGCTTCCTGTTGGTATTAGTGTTTTTTCAGCTGACATATGTACATATGCAAACTGCTGGTAAAAAAGTGATTGTATCCGAGGATGTACTGGGTTAGACATCAGACTCACAGGTAGTTGGGTGGAATAATATTCTTAGTATTTTCAGTATCTTCTAGCACTGTTTTGGAAATTGATGACAAGGGGCATTCATGAAGAGGGACCACTCATTTCACATTTTGACATCTGTATGGCGAACCATTTGTTCTCTTAATGTTAAGCAAATTTGGTACTGTATTTACTATGTAAACTGAATTTCTGCCACTGGATTTCTTTTTCTGTCCACCCAGGTGGCATTTCCATAAACCGTTTCTGGAGGGATCCTGCCAACCAGCAAATTAATTCTTCACCCTTTGTCAGGATCAGAACTTGAACAAGTCACTTTATGAATTACCTAGCCATGCTGGCTGACAATTTCTGGGAACTGTAGTTTTTTAAAAATTAACTGTTCTCAAATCCATCATAGAAGTGGTTCAGTCTCCAGTAGTCTCTAAATTTGTCATTGTTCAGAAAGCTTTCCTCCTGGGAGAGGTTGTTTTATTCTTCATTTTAGTTGCATGAACTGTATGTTCTAAGCCACCTCCCCACCCCTGCCCTTCCTGCTCCTTGGTTAATCTTTCGTGCCCTTGCAGGCTTGAATCAAGCTGGTAAATGGCAGAAAGTTGAAAATCAATTGTCCTAAGCAAGTGATTCTGTGAAGCTGTTAATTTCCCCTCAGAGTTCTATAATTGGCCTTCCTCTATGCAAATTCAAGCCCATTCAGTATTCCAGTTAGTTGGGCAACAGTTCTTTTGCAGCTTGAATCAAAAGATCTACTAAAAACAAAAGAACAAACCTTGCTCTATTCATTTTAATACTGATTTCACAAAACTTCAAGTAGAGTTGTTTTTCCCTACTGGAACCAGTACTGTATATTCTTTGTGTGCCAGGCATATCATTGACCTAAGATGCACTGGTAGTGTTTCAAGAAACTAACTTTGCTAATGGGTCATAGAGTGGACACTGGATCCTCAGACCCTTTGTGGTTTTAGATGGGTTAGGATTTAACCATAGGAAATTTAAGAAACCATGGCTGCTGATTTTGTAGATTCCATTGAATCTTTGCATCAGGTAGTTGGGAGATTCAGTGCCTTCTTGATACAGGCACAATATTAGGTTCAGCCCTGGTTTGTCAACTAATTTTCAAAGAATAACAGAAGGCCAAGATGTTCACCACTACTCCTCAAGAAAAAAGAAAAGAAAAACCCACCATCGAACACTGCACAGAATGGCTTCTAAAGGGGAATCAATGTAATGGGATTAACCAGAATGAGGGCACAGGATATATGGTCAACTATTTACAGAGCAGCCCTTTTTTTATTTTTAACTTAAGACAAAACTTCATTAGGATAATCTTGGCTTTATAATTAGCATGGTTATTTTGTACATTGCATGCCTTGCTTTACAAAACAGTTCAAATTGGAGAAGTGGGGAAAACCATATGATGAAATAAGCAGAAACATTGTGAAAAAACCCAAACTGAGCCTCAATCATTCAGCATTCATATGACTTATGGGCCATACGATTATCAGTGGTGTGAATTTTTTTTGTTGAATTACATTTTATTTTAGTATTGCTCCAAGAAACATTAGGCAATGTACGTGGCTCTCTTCCTGTTTTCTCCCTAAAAACTGATGAGAGACAGTAGGTTTGATCCCAAGAAGCTTGCTTTAGTGCAAGAGTCTCATCCTCTCTAGGAAAGCAGCTTGTATGGGTTTAAAACAGTCACATGGGAAAGTTTCCGTGATGGGGGTCTCTTTGGTCTATATCGAGCATCCTACCCATTACAATACACAAACTGGCTGGCTGTACGATGCATTTAAATCACTTTAAATTATGTATCAAGAGTAGAAATGATTTCGGCTGTGATTCTTTCTACAAGTGGTGGCCTACTGTGTTCCTAGGACTAGAGGTGGCTGTCAGCCTAGTTCCAAAGGTTCCCTGTGTCTCTGCCCCAACAGCCCACTTTGGTGGAAAGAATGATGTGGGGAGAAAGGAGGTGGCAGAGAGAAAGAAAGGGAGGGCCTATCACAAGTGCTTGGTCTCCAGTGTTATATTAAAGGGACTGTGGCCCTTGACAGAAGAAGGTTTCTTCATGTCTGTTATCCATTTACGTGGTAGTAAGCCCTGTAGAATTTAAGGGGTCTTCCTTCTGAGTAGATATGTGTAGTGTTGCACTGTTCAGGGGACATTCATGGTTTTGAGCATTAGAAATTGATCAGCTGTTGTTACTGAATGTATCTGCATTCTGCACTATATTTCTCAATAAAGGTTTATACTGTTCTGGGTCACTTTCTTTTTCTGCCTTGGCCCATTCTGTGATTGTTCTTCCAATATGATTCCAAACTGTGTTGCTCATAGTTTCTTTGGAGTATTTTGAATCCTTTAAAAAATGAGCAGGAGTATTGGCTGAGTTTGTGTTGTTGTTATTCTGACAACAGCCCAATAGTGACTTTCTCCTTTTGTCTTCCTCAGCACAGGCTTGGGCAATGTTCTAAAGGGGAGGGGGTGAATGGAGAAGAAGAGCTTTGCTGGTTTGTCCCACTTCCTTTGGTCCCTCTGAGTTCTTATTGTCTCTCTGCTGGTGGTGAGCCTGCAACATATTCCTTATCCACCAGTGTAGGGTTTTGGGTCAGCTCAGAATGCCAGGGAAATTATATTTCTTCTCCATGGTCTGTGTGACTCACACTGGTGGGATCTTCTGTGCCTGCACAGTTTCATCTCTATAGAGCTTGGTACTTGATTCACTGTTTTAGCGGCCGTGCCATTCAGCTCAGTACGGTCAGATGTCGGCCATTCTGAGCACTCTTAATTGTTCGGTTGTTTTGTATGATAACAATGTGCAAACAAAGGTTAGAACCATCAATAACTATCTTGCATATTCATCAATACTGGTTCTCCCAATGCTACCCATTAGCTGTTTAAGATTGATACCCAAAGTATGGTAGTCTGTAATGGAAGGTGAGCAGATGACTTTACGTGTGTTTCATCAGCCCTAGCCAGCATAGGTAATGGTAAAGAATAAAAAGAGCTGGAGTGGAAAACTCTACAGAGGGCCCAAGTGGCTTCTATTCAGCTGTGAATGAAGCATGAATGAGAGTAAAAGAAAAGGTTCCCTTTGACATTTAGTCCAGTCGTGTCCAACTCTAGGGGACAGTGCTCATCCCTGTTTTCCAAACTGTAGAGCTAGCGTTTGTCCATGGACAGTTTCCATGAGCACATGGCCAGCGTGACTAGACACGGAATGCCGTTACCTTCCCACCAAGGTGGTACCTATTTATTTACGTGCATTTTTACATGCTTTCGAACTGCTAGGTTGGCAGAAGTTGGGACAAGCAACGGGAGCTCACTCTGTTGCGTGGATTCGATCTTACGATTGCTGGTCTTCCAACCTTGCAGCACAGAGGCTTCTGCGGTTTAACCCGCAGCGCCACCACGTCCCAGTTCTCTGACATTGACTCCATTGACTTCGAGCAGTATCTGAAATAGGCAAATTGCACAAGAGAGACTGCCATGTGAGATGAGATCTGTGGCAACAGTGCTATCACTTGTTTCATTTAAGATCCACTTGCTTCTCTCCCAGAGAAGGAACTCGGTCAACAGCATTGTTGTAGCTGAGGTTGAATTATAAATAGAACACGGAAAACAGAATGGAATTCCCTCCTCTCCCCTCTGACTTTCAAGGCTCCAGCAGGATGTAGAAGAGCCTCTGGGCTGATGACTGAGGAGATGAATTGGGTTTTTTTTTGGGGGGGGGGTGTAGTAAGGACCACAGGGGGTTAATAGACCAGTAGCAGAGAAAAGGGGTTCCCTGTCCTTTCCCATTTGGGGACATGGCAACTTCAGTAGGTCCAGGGGTCAATTTTCAACCTGCAAGGGCCACAAAATAAGCAGATATGCAAAAACAAGCAAGCAAGCAAACAAAGCATCCTAAAAACCTAGAATTAGCTGTAAATCTTTCCAGTTTTGAAAAATAGGAGTGAGTATTAAATGGTTCTACCGTTTCTGTGACCTCTTTGTAAGGTGAGCTGCCACTCTTGAGAGATCTCCAGGAGCAGTAATTCTCTGGTACTGAATGAGTCTTGGGGTACACACTTTGCCGATCCCTGGTTTATAGCCTGCTTCAACAGAAAATTGAAAGGATAGGATCAAGCTTTCTTTCTTTCTTTCTTTCTTTCTTTCTTTCTTTCTTTCTTTCTTTCTTTCTTTCTTTCTTTCTTTCTTTCCTTCCTTCCTTCCTTCCTTCCTTCCTTCCTTCCTTCCTTCCTTCCTTCCTTCCTTCCTTCCTTCCTTCCTTTCTTTCTTTCTTTCTTTCTTTCTTTCTTTCTTTCTTTCTTTCTTTCTTTCTTTCTTTCTTTCTTCCTTCCTTTCTTCCTTCCTTCCTTCCTTCCTTCCTTCCTTCCTTCCTTCCTTCTTTCTTTCTTTCTTTCTTTCTTTCTTTCTTTCTTTCTTTCTTTCTTTCTTTCTTTCTTTCTTTCTTTCTTTCTTTCTTTCTTTCTTTCTTTCTTTCAAGAAAAGGGCATAATTTTAAACATCCCCCCCCAATTATACCAATGGTATGTGGCACAAATGATTTAGATTCAAGTCGGTTGTTTTATGAAATGGGGCAGGAAATGCTCTTTCTCGTTCTGTTGCTGCTTTATTTCTGTGTTCACCTTTCATTTTTGTTGTTCTGTAGTTTGTTGTGTTCAACCAGATATTGATCCTGTTATTTTTTTTATTTTTATTTTTTTTGAATGGGGTTCCTTTATGGTTTGGCTTAAAATCTCTAATTAGAAGATGGCAAGGCTTTTATGTAACTGGTATATCTCAATGGATTTTTATTGTGTTTTTAAATTTTATATTTATTAACTTTAATTTTTTTCCTACATAGAATGCATCTTAGTTATACCAGCTTTTTTTTAATGAAGGGGGAATTATTATATGTTCTCCTGTAGAGAGGCACATTTTGGGAAAATTGTGCTTCCCTTTTGATTCTAATAATCTGACCAGAAGTATGAAACCTTTAAGATTTCTTTGCCTTTTATGTTTGAGCTTGCTAAGCAGGCTTTGCCAGCCATATGTTAAGAGTGAAGTCATGTGTTTAAGGGGCTTGTTATTTGGCACACTTGCATTTGGGAACATGCACCTATGTGCACAGTTACAGAAGACTGGCAAAAAGCCACAGCTGTTTTCACTGTGCACAGCTCAAGGGCTTGGAGTGCTTATGTAATCCTACAGCAAAAGGAAATACAGGCTCCATCCGTCCCCAGCACTTCACTGGTTCTTCCATTCCTGGTTTTGTTACTTAGCAAAAATCTTGGTTTTCGTCCTTTTGCTGCTTGCGAACAAATCACCCAATAGGGGAAGGCTCTGAGACAGCAGCAGCCAATAGAAGGGGGGCTCGGTGGGGGGCAAGGGGGAAAACCGATCTGATTGTCTTTCGGGTTAGAGATGAAGCAAACTCTTGAAGTCATATGATGGCTTTGCAAGATAAGCATATGACCTGGGAATTGTTTATGAAAGGAAGCTTTCCTGCATTCCCTGGGAACATGCAGAATTTATGCAGATGCCTGTTTATTACTTAGCCCCAAAATGCTTTGCTTGCACTGGTAAATTGACAGAGGCTGCTTATCACCTAAAATTATTAAGCAGTGCTTTCTCATAAACTCTGTGCTTTTGTAGAACATTTTAATTCTATATTTTCGATACTGTTTATGTTCTGAAGGTCATGTGCCCGCATGTGAGGGGGCGGTTGGGTGATTTCCCCCTAAAACCATTGCATAGCAAAACCAAACAACCTATCTTTTTCTCTGTTCCTCATCTTCTGCATATATTGAAACAAAAATACAGTATTTGGGTTGGAGAGTAAATTTTATGGTGATGGATATGCACGTTTGTTGTCTTCTCAAGAGATACTTCTCTCCTTTTAAAATGGTAAAGCTTCAAAGAAGTATATCCTTACAAGGCCCTAGTATAAAAATAACCTTGCAACCTTGCAGAATGAATCAAAGCTTGGAAAGTTATTTTTCAAAAGGAATCAGATGCAATTATAGGTTTAAATCATTCTACCCTGTCCTGACTCCAAAGCAGTTAGTTAACATTATAACTGCAGTTATTAAAAATGATATTGTATTTTCCAGATTTTCAAAAAGTATCTAAATAGTTGTTACCCTTTAGTTCCTTTTTAAAAAAACTTTTTAAAAAATCCACCTAGAATGCAGCAAACCTGCAATATGAAACACAGTGCCCTTCAATCCACCTCATCCTCCCGTTGTCACCCAAATAGAGCACAAGAGAGCAGAATGGGACAACACCTGTACCATGTGATCCTCCTCCTCCTCTCACCATTTGGTGGGCCCACACCCCAAAACCATAAAATTAGCTGAAAGTTAGCTCAACCATAGAATGAATAGTCCTCATTAAAGTCTGATGTAGTTATACCTTAGTTACAGAGAAAGGGAAATAATTGGAAATAAGTCACCACTTCCAAGCTGGCTGGATTGCTCAGTGAGTTAGATACAGTATCTGGCTATGGAGCCAGAGGCTGGGAGTTTGGTTCCTAGGAGAACAGTCAGCGTACAGTGGGGTCTTGACTTAAGAACGACTTGAGTTAAGAACATTTTGACTTAAGAACCGCTCTCATAGGAAAATATTGACTTGACTTAAGTACTTAGATTTGAGTTAAGAACTGAAAAAAAACCACGTGGGAGGCAGGGAAAGTGCAAAATGTGAACTTTCGGTTAACTGTTGGCCAGTGAAAAGGGTGCCTGTCTGCTTCCTCACTCCTCCCAGCGTTTAGAGAGTGGATTGGGAGACAGTCTTCGGACTGCCTGGTACTGTACTGCCTGGACTGTATTTTCCCTGCCTTCCCTGAACCTTTCTTGACCTAAGAAAAAAAAGAAACAAAATATCCCCCTCTAGTGGTCGAAGGTGGAATAGCAGCTTCCCATTAGTTTCTATGGACGGAAAAGAGCAGATACGGATCAAATGGTTTTCAATGCATTCCTATGGGAAATGCAGATTTGACTTGAGAACTTTTTGACTTGAGAACCGCCTTCCAATACGGATTAAGTTCTCAAGTCAAGACCCCACTGTATGGTGTCATGGACAAGCTGCACAGTCCCAAGGCACCCCCCAGAAGAAGGGAATGATAAGCTACTTCTGTGTATTCTCTACCTAGAAAACCTTGGAAAGGGTTGCCCTAAGTCAGAATTGACTTGACGGCACACAGTTATTATTATTAACCTTTCCAAAGTTCTATGCAGGCTGAGCCTCAGTTGCATTTTAGCTTCACAATGGTTGGCGCATGAAATGCCAAATCCGGCTAAACATGTTATGTGTGGACTATTTTAGATTCTCCTACTTGGTGTATGTGGAGTTCTGCAACAAAGCAGCTGTGATTTTGTTTAAATCTTTTAAGAGTGAAGGTGATTGCTGAATTGCCCCCTAAACATTCCAGCTTGTTGTTGTTGCTGCTGCTGTTTAGTCATTAAGTCGTGTCCGACTCTTTGGGACCCCATGGACGAGAGCACACCAGGCCCTCCTGTCTTCCACCGCCTCCCGGAGTTGGGTCGAATTCACGTTGGTAGCTTTGATGACATTGTCCAGCCATCTCGTTCTCTGTCATCTTCTTCTCCTCTTCCCTTCACACTTTCCAAACATCAGGGTCTTTTCCAAGGTGTCTTCTTTTCTCATGAGATGTCCAAAGTATTGGAGCCTCAGCTTCAGGATCTGTCCTTCCAGTGAGCACTCAGGGTTGATTTCCTTCAAAATGGATAGGTTTGTTCTCCTTGCAGTCCAGAGTCTCCTCCAGCACCACAATTCAAAAGCATCAATTCTTCAGTGGTCAGCTTTCTTTATGGTCCAGTTCTCACTTCCATACATCACTACTGGAAAAACCATAGCTTTGACTATGTGGACCTTTGTTGGCAAGGTGATATCTCTGCTTTTTAAGATGCTGTCAAAGTTTGTCGTGGCTTTCCTCCCAAGAAGCAGGTGTCTTTTAATTTCGTGGCTGCTGTCACCATCTGCAGTGATCATGGAGCCCAAGAAAGTAAAATCTGTCACTGCCTCAATATCTTCCCCTTCTATTTCCCAGGAGGTAATGGGACCAGTGGCCATGATCTTAGTTTTTTTGATGCTGAGTTTCAGGCCGTTTTTTACACTCTCCTCTTTCACCCTCATTAAGAGGTTCTTTAATTCGTCCTCACTTACTGCCATCAGAGTGGTATCATCTGCATATCTGCATATATTTCTTCTGGCAATCTTAATTCCGGTTTGGGATTCCTCCAGTCCTGCCTTTCGCTGCACATTCCAGCTAGAAAACAGCAATGATTAATCAAATATTGAGTTTGGGGAGAATTTCTGCCATTGCTTTGCCTGAGAGTTTGGGGAAGCTGTGTCTGGCTCTAGGTATGCTTGGTACAGTAGAGCCACAGAGCAATGCAGTAAATGCTCATAAAAATAGGCTTCCTCCCAGAGCCTTATATAATCAGAGGGAATGATGTCATTTGTAACTGTGGAGAGAGTCTGAAATTGCAGCCCTCCGCAGATGGGCGACTGCTCGCCAAGTGTGAGGAGGAGTCCTCTCCAATTTGGTGATAAACTGCAGTGTGGGATTTTGTGCTTTGTTGGAAAGAGATAACACAGTCTGGCAGAGTGAACGATCCTTCTCTCTACGCACACGCACATGCACAGAGGAATCACATTAACTTTATTTGGGAGAGATGTTGTATGCAGCACTGACATAAGGGATTTCACTGGGTATAGCTATTCTCAGCCCTGTACTGCAAAATGAAACTCTCTTTCCTATGCAACTAGAAAAGGGCCTGATCCTCTTTTGCATCTGGTCATCCTCATGCAGCCACAGATGTTTATCTCATCTATTTCAAACGGATCTTGCTCCCCCCCCCACCGCTGCACAGTAAGCTTCCCACGGTGGATAACTTACTCCATTAAGCAATGCAGATGCTGCAGAATTTTAGACTGTCTAGTTTTATGTTGAATTTATCCCACATTGGTAGGGTCTTGTCAATAGGTACAGTTATGTAGAATGCCCTTCTTCTGGAAGCTAGGTTGGTCTCCTCCCTGTCGTCCTTCTGCCTGCAGGCAAAGACTTCTTTTTTTAGGCAGGCTTTTAGCAACTGAACTGGACAGCTGAGAAAATGGTTTTTACTGTGTGGGGGTGCCATAGGTTTTATTGTTTGCCCGTATGTGTCTTAAGTGGTTTTAAATGGCTTTTAAACTGGTATCTGTTTATGTTTAACTGTGTTTCAGTACTAAAAATGTACTGTGTTTATTTCTTGAATCTGTTTTTTAATCATTGGTGAGCCACCTCAGAAGGATTTGAAATCAAACAAACAAAGCGAAGGAAGGAAGGAAGGCTTGAGTATATGAAGCAACTTGTTTTTAGAAGCTTTTGCACTCTTCCCATAATGTCTTTCTCAGTAATCTTATCTTTCAGTGCTACACTGAACATTAATGGTCTGGTATGTCTAATCTCTCTGAACACATGCTTGTCACACGTGTGTGTTTTGTGTCTTCAAGTCAGAAACGACTTATAGGGACTCTTAATAGGATTTTCAAGGTGAGATTTTTAAGGAGTGGTTTTGCCAGTTCCACTTCTCCAGTGAGTCTCCATGGCCAAGTGGAGGTTTGAACCCTGTTGTCCAGAGTCCTAGTCTGTCACTCTATCCACTGCATCATACTTGTCTCATATAGGCCAAAAATGAGGTGGATAGGCTGCCAGTGGAGAGGCTGTATCCTCTCAGATACAGATAGCAGCGGACACAGGTAACATCAAAGGAATGTATGATGGTATCAAGCAGGCCTTAGGTCCATTACAGAAGAAATCTGCTCCCTTGAAGTCTACTACAGGTGTGATCATCCAGGACCGAGCACAGCAGATGGAACGCTGGGTGCAGCACTACTCCGAGCTATATTCCAGAAAGAATGTAGTAACCGAAGAAACATTAAATAACATTGAGTGCCTGCCTGTCTTGGAAGAGCTGGACAGCGAACCAACCCTAGCAGAAATAAATGCGGCCTTGGATTCCCTCACCTCTGGCAAGGCACCTGGAAGGGACAACATCCCTGTTGAAGTGCTGAAATGCGGTAAGGAGATCATCATCACCGAACTGTATGAAATCTTTTGTCTCTGCTGGAGGGAAGGTGGAGTACCACAGGACATGAAGGATGCAAACATTGTCACGTTGTACAAGAACAAAGGTGACAGGGGTGACTGCAATAACTACCGTGGTATCTCTCTTCTTAGCGTTGTAGGGAAGCTGCTTGCCCGTGTTGTGCTGAAGAGGCTCCAGGTGCTTGCAGACAGAGTCTATCCGGAATCACAGTGCGGATTTCGAGCAAATAGATCCACCACTGACATGGTATTCTCCCTCCGACAGTTGCAGGAGAAATGCAGGGAACAACAACAGCCACTCTTAGTGGCCTTCATAGACCTTACAAAAGCATTTGACTTGGTTAGCAGGGATGGCCTTTTCAAAATACTTCCCAAGATTGGATGTCCACCTCGTCTCCTTAACATCATCAGGTCCTTCCACGATGGAATGAAAGGCACTGTAGTTTTTGACGGCTCAACATCAGATCCCTTTGACATCCGAAGCGGAGTGAAACAGGGCTGTGTCCTCGCACCAACACTTTTTGGGATCTTTTTTGCTGTCATGCTGAAGCATGCCTTTGGAACTGCAACAGAAGGTGTCTATCTCTGGACTAGATCAGATGGAAAGCTCTTTAATCTCTCTAGATTGAGAGCAAAGACCAAAGTCCAGCTGAAATGCATGAGGGACTTCCTCTTTGCAGACGATGCAGCCATTGTTGCCCACTCTGCTGAAGACCTCCAACAACTCATGAACCGTTTCAGCAAGGCCTGCCAAGACTTTGGACTAACAATCAGCCTGAAGAAAACACAAGTCATGGGCCAGGGTGTGGACTCACCTCCCTCTATTACCATCTCCACACAAGAATTGGAGGTTGTTCATGACTTTGTGTACCTTGGCTCAACCATCACTGACACCCTCTCTCTAGATGTCGAGCTGGATAAACGCATCGGGAAAGCAGCCACCATGTTCTCTAGACTCACAAAGAGAGTATGGCTCAATAAGAAACTGACAACACATACCAAGATCCAGGTCTATAGAGCCTGTGTCCTGAGCACACTCCTGTACTGCAGCGAGTCCTGGACCCTTTGTGCCCGGCAGGAGAGGAAGCTGAACACCTTCCATATGCGTTGCCTACGACGGATTTTTGGTATCACCTGGCAGGACAGAGTTCCAAATAGAGTAGTCCTAGAACGAGCTGGAATTTTCAGCATGCATACATTACTGAAACAGCGACGTCTACGCTGGCTTGGGCACGTTGTGAGAATGGCTGATGGTCGGATTCCAAAGGATCTCCTCTATGGAGAATTAGTGCAGGGAAATCGCCCCAGAGGGAGACCACAGCTGCGATACAAGGATATCTGCAAGCGGGATCTGAAGGCCTTAGGAATAGACCTCAACAGATGGGAAACTCTGACATCTGATCGTTCAGCCTGGAGGCAGGCAGTGCATCACGGCCTCTCCCAATTTGAAGAGACCCTTGTCCAGCAGGCTGAGGCAAAGAGGAAGTCACAAAGGAAGCAAAACCAGGGAGCTGGACAGGGGACAGATTGGATTTGTCTCCAGTGTGGAAGGGATTGTCACTCTCGAATTGGCCTCCTCAGCCACACTAGACGCTGTTCCAAGTCCTCCATACAGAGCACGATACCATAGTCTTTCGAGACTGAAGGATGCCTACTACTACAAGGCTGCCAGGTAATACCTGTCCTTATCAATGGAAAGGCTATATGATCTGTTGCCTCCTAAAAAGGGTCTGAAAGTTGCAATCATGGATGAGTAGGTTTAGGAGAGCCAGAGGAATAGAGCTGTTTCTTGATGTATCCTTAGGAAGGGAAGATGAGCTATTCCTCTTGGGGTGCTTTCCAGGTAGAAGGTTTTTAGTGCTATTAATGAAAAGGCATTCTGCAGGTGTTCCATCTTTTCCCTTTTAGCCAGTGATGTGGGCAGCCAGGGCTTGCATGGTTGAAGTCCTAGGATTTTCTGAGCAGTAGGGACTGTGAAGAAGGAGTGAGAAAACAAAACAGGATTGCACACTTAAAGTGTTGTCATATGTATTCCTCTTCACCCACTCACATACCTCCATCAGTGTCTGTAGGGCATTTGTACAATAAAGGCCACTAAGTACCACAGGTTAGATTTTACTTCTATGCATATGCTTGAACCTGAAACTAGGTTTTCCTGACAGATAGTGGAACTTTACAGTTTCTCGCTTGAGGAATCTTCAACAAAATATTCTCGAAGGCTTTCACAGCCGGGATATGATGGTTGTTGTGGGGGTTTTTTTGTTTGTTTGGTTTTTTTTGGCTCTTTGGCTGTGTTCTGAAGGTTGTTTTTCCTGACATTTCACCAGTCTCTGTTGCCGGCATCTTCAGAGGACTCTGAAGATGCCGGCCACAGAGACTGGCGAGATATCAGGAAGAACAACCTTCAAAACATGGCCAAAGAGCTCGAAAAACCCACAACAATCAGTCTTTAACCAAGTTGATCCCAATAAAGATCTTTATTCCTTCTTCTATTATTTCATACATTTCATAGACTAAACTGAACTATCAAGTGCAAAGAATACAGTGGTGCCTCAACTTATGAGCTTAATTGATTCCGGAACTCCGGTCGTAACTCAAAATGGTCATATGTCGAAGCACCATTTCCCATAGGAATGCATTCAAATGCAATTAATACATTCCAGACGAAGGGGAAAAAACACACAAAAAACCAAACAAAACACAGCAAGACCCATCGGAAACGTGATTAATCCATTCCTGCTGAAGGGGGAAAAAGAAAGAAAAGCAAACAAACCATGCAAGACCCATCGGAAATGCAAAAAAAGCAAAGCAAAAAGCAAGTAAACCTTGCAAGACCCATCGGAAATGGCGAAAAAAGCAAAGCAGAAAGCAAACAAACCCTGCAAGACCCATCAGAAATGCAAAAAATGAAGCAAAAAGCAAGCAAACCCCGCAAGACTTATCAGAAGTGCAAAAAAAGCAAAGCAGATGGCAAGCAAACCATGCAAGACCCATCGGAAATGGAAAAAAAAACAAGGCAGAAAGCAAGCAAACTGTGCAAGACCCATCGGAAATGCAAAAAAAGCAGAGCAGAAAGCAAACAACCCTGCAAGACCCATTGGAAATGCAAAAAAGCAAAGCAGAAAGCAAACAAACCCTGCAAGACCCATCAGAAATGGGGGGGCACCAAAAAGCAAATAAACCTTGCAAGACCCATTGGAAATGGGGGAAAAACCCCAAAAGCAAACAACCCCCAAGACCCATCAGAAATGGGAAAAAATACCAAAAAACAAAAACTGCAAGACCCATCACAGCACAGAAACATAACATCTCCCAGCCCAAAACCACGCTGCAAAACCCACCCAGAACAGTTTTTAAAAAGCAGAAAGCAGCACCTTACCTTACCAGCCAGTTCAAAGCCTCCTCCAATTGCACCCACTCTAACCGTAGGGGCAAAAGCGCTACAAAGAAGCAGCCTCTTTTCCTACCAATAGTTAGCAATTTGAATTCCCTGCCTTTTTCCCCTGCCTTTTTGGTTGTAACTCGAATTTCCGGCCGCAAGTCAAAGCAAAATTTTGCAGCCAGAGCTGGTCGTAACTCGGATTGGTCGTATGTCAGGACATTCGTTAGTCGAGGCATCACTGTATTTGGTGCTTTTCCTGGCAATTGGAGAGGCTGTGTTGAGTAAGAGTTCACATAGTTGTGAAGGAGTCCCAGGCAGACAAAAGGATAAGCTTAAGATTTTAGGGGTATGGGGCTGCTGGATGTCAAGGCTTACTGAAAACGGTTGTTTGATGGGCAAGGAAGCTAACGTTTACCTGATGGGTCATGTGCTTATTGCACATCCTATTGGACTTCAAGTCGATCTTTGTGATATCAAGCTGCATGTGTTTATCACCCATCTCGCATGTCTTCCAGGATACTCGACATATGTCTCTCAGCCACAGGTCCATCCAGCTCTGTACTGTCTAGCTTGACTAGCAGCAGTTCTCCAGGGTTTCAGGTAGAAACCCTACTTGGATATGTTGGAAACCCCATCATTTGTGTGGAAAGCATTTTGTTCCACCACAGAGATCAAGCTCTGAATGAGAATATATGTGAACATCTTGTCCTAGTCCACGAACTGGGCGCAATTCTGATTGGACTATGGAGTGCAGGTGACATTGCACTCATAAACTGCTGGTAGACTTCCAACGAATGTTCCTTCTAAGCTGTGCGTGCACACGCCTCACCCAGAGCTCCGTTGGGGTTGCAGACGGCAGCCAGTTTGTTTACTTCCTATTTCAAATGAAGCCCCACCCATCTCCTTCCACACGGAATGAGGCTCCCACACAGTCGGACAGAAACGTAGAAGGGAACATTGCTTCCAGTAAGCAACTGGGTAGCCACTGCAAACAGTATGCTGCATTATTAGGTAGGCCTCTAGTCTGAGCCACTGTGGCTCTTCAAATGTTTTTAGACATTTTTTAAAATTTTCTAGAAATTATGCAGGCATACATATGAAGAAAATGTATGTATATTCTCCTTCCTAATAAAAACCATAACAGGTGGGTTTCTTGCTTGCAAGCATTTCTGAGTCAAGAGAAAATTTTTAGAATGCACTCATGTTCCTTTTGTAGCTGGTGATGTGTATGTCATGTTCTGTATCTGTATTTGTATCTATGATTAATGAGACAATGATTAATATCTGTGATACTAATATCTATCACTTGATGCCAGTTTATTTTAGGGTATCTGTAGTCCAGCATTTCATATACTTTAGCCCTAAGTTTGCAAGGTCTTTTATGTCAAAGTGCTCTAAACTAGCATAGACCGTACATATTGTTTTCTTGGATTAAAGTATGAAAAGTACTTATACAGTATTATGAAACTGAGCTGACAGATGTGCCCCTTATTTTTCTTGCTTTGCCCTCCCCCCCCCCCCCAATTTATGTTGCAGAATATAAGATACACAATCAGGTTGCTCGTTGAGGACTTGTGTAATATTTATTTACATGGGAACAGAGTATGCAGGAAAGCAAAGACATTTGGCCAAGAGGCAGGGTTCTTGGAAACATTCTATTTATATTCCATTAGCAGAAAACTGCTCAAGTTTTCACTAGGCATAGAACTTTCATATTTCTTGGACTTCAGCTCTCAAAATTCACCAGAAAGTCTCCCATTGTGAAGGGTATGTCCCATTTGAGGGGATGGAGATCAGGAAAGACATTCCTCTAATGTCTGTCCTTCAGTACAAGGCTCAAAGTCAATGTTTAACTAACAAGCATGGTATTTATTGTGAATTGTTTATATAATTGTGTTACGATGAAGCTCTCTGCTTAGAAGCACTATTAGCTAGAGTTCACACCATCAGGGCTCCTTGAGCCCTCCTTCCTTTGATATCCATTGCTGCCTTGTGCAGTCATCAGAATTGTAGCTACAAGAAATCAAAGAAATCTGTGAGATGTATTCGCGAAGGCTTTCACGGCCGGGATCTAATGGTTGTTGTGGGTTTTTCGGGCTTCTTGGCCGTGTTCTGAAGGTGGTTTTTCCTAACGTTTCACCAGTCTCTGTGGCCGGCATCTTCAGAGGACAGCAAACTGTGCTGTCCTCTGAAGATACCAGCCACAGAGACTGGTGAAACGTTAGGAAAAACCACCTTCAGAACACGGCCAAGAAGCCCGAAAAACCCACAACAACCATGAAATCTGTGAGGTTTGCAAGGAACTGGTAGTCTCTCTTCCCATTAGGCTCTATACAGGATGCCTCTCAAAAAACTATTAGTCCCGTAATCCCTTGTACCCTCAGAGTTTAGCCTCTCCATTTCCTCTTTTTTCCTCACTGAAACACAGTGGCTGATGGAGACTTCATTCCCTTCCTGTGAGTAACAAACTCTTGTGAGGTATTTGATTTTTTGGCAAAAGCCCCCAGAATTCTGACTGAGATAATTCCTGGTGAATTCTAGGAACAGAAATCTAAGAAATATGAAAGACCCATGCCTAGTTTTCACTCCTTTTTTCCACTGATAGATTATAAATATGCTTCATTAAAATATGACAGCTCTTCAAAAGAAGCACTTTTTAATATTTCATATGTTGACAGATATACTGATTCCATTTGTCTAAAATCCATGTACTCTGGTGCCAGGTTTAGGGTTGCCACCCATTCAGCACTTTTATTTACTGTACCAAATGTTGTCCCCCAGTGAATTTATTATACATTGCAGGTGAAGTGCATAAAGAAGACAAATAGCTTGAAGCTCCATCCAGAAAAAGGACAACGGGTACTCATAGATGGTTCATCTCCCAGTGTCAGGGAGGCTAGTTTGGATGAGAATTGGGATTGTATTGTGTTGGTTTACATAGATGGGTCTGCATTGCTTTTATAGTAGGCATGGCCCTCCATTAGATCACAGAATTTTAGAATTACGAAGTTGGAAGGCATCCCGAGGCTTACCTAGTCCTACTGCTGCTGATGCCAGAAATCTCATCTAAAGCATATCTCGCAAATGGTCATGCAACCTGTGTTTAAAAACCACAATGAAAGAGAGTCTACCACATTCCCACAGACATTTGTTCTAGTGTTGAACAGTTTTGTCTCTAGAGTGTCCTCCTCAAGTTTAGTTGAATTATCTTTTCTTGTAATTTAAATTACAAGAATTTAAATTTCAAGAATTTAGTTTCAGGCATACTCTTTGAAACAAGCAAAAACCAAGGTTGTTCCCCTTTCCATGTGACAGCCTTTCACAAATCTGAAAATGGCTATTGTCTCACTTCCCAATCTTCTCCAGGTTAAACATACTTAATTCTGCCAACAGTTCCTCATAAAGCTGGGTTTCTATACCATCTTGATCACTCTCCTCAGGACATGTTTCAATTTATCCCTTTCCTTCTTACACTATGAAGCCCAGATCTTGATGCACCACTTCCAGGTGAGGTCTGACTTAGGTTTTGTATGGAAACATCAGCCTTAGCCAACATACCCAGTGGAGATGATTATGAGACTTGCAGTCAAAAACCTCTGGGGAGCTACAGTTGCCGACCTATAATCTAAAATATGGTATTAGCAATCTGGAGACATGCAGACTGGCATGTCACCAGGTTGCTAACATCGTTGTAAGTGGAGACCTAGGGTGATGAAGTGTTTTAGACCTTTCCAGGTGCATCAACTGCAACCTCACTTGAACAAAAATAGCTTGACCATAGTCCCCCTCCGTCTGGTAATCTCCAGATTGGGCTATTGCTATGTGATGTATATAGCTGAGTCTGTCTTTCATTGCAGTTCACTGTGAGAACTAGGTGTTGAAACTATTTGCACACTCCTAATCCACCTCCAAGGTCAGTTCTTGTCAGATGTATTGATTTTAGCTCAAATTCAACTCAAAAGATGATCTTGACATCTTTAAAAACCTCTACAGTGCTTATGACCCAAGTACTTGTTGGACTGTCTTTCTCCATACTAGTCCATCCAGTAATCCTGAGTTTGTCATCAGAAACTCATCCTTGGGTGTAACTGCTGTCAGAGATAAGGCAGGTCTTTTGCATAGTCACTGAAGCAGAAGTAGATGTTTTTCTGGAACTCTCTGGCTTTCTCCATAATCCAGCGCAAGTTAGCAATTTGGTCTCTAGTTCCTCTGCCACTTTGAAATCTAGCTCGTACTTCTGGGAGTTCTCGGTTCACATACTGCTGAAGCCTGCCTTGTAGGATTTTGAGCATAACCTTGCTAGCGTTTGAAATGAGTGCAATTGTACGGTAGTTGGAGCATTCTTTGGCACTGCCCTTCTTTGGGATTGGGATGTAGACTGATCTTTTCTGGTCCTCTGGCCACTGTTGAGTTTTCCAAACTTGCTGGCATATTGAATGTAGCATCTTAACAGCGCCATCTTTTAAGATTTTAAATAGTTCAACTGGAATGCCATCACCTCTACTGGCCTTGTTGTTAGCCAGGCTTTCTAAGGCCCACTTAACTTCATTCTCCAGGATGTCTCGCTCAGGGTCAGCAACCACACTACTGTATCTGGGTTGTCCGGGACATCCAGATCTTTTTGGTATAATTCCTCTGTGTATTCTTGCCACCTTTTCTTGATGTCTTCTACTTCTGTAAGGTCCCTGCCATTTTTGTCCTTTATCATGTCCATCTTTGCACAAAATTGTCCTTTAACATCTCCAATTTTCTTGAACAGATCTCTGGTTTTTCCCTTTCTATTATTTTCCTCTATTTCTTTGCACTGTTCTTTTAAGAAAGCCCCTTTGTCTCTCCTTGCTATTCTTTGGAAGTCTGTGTTCCATTTTCTGTAACTTTCCCTATCTCCCTTGCATTTTGCTTCCCTTCTCTGCTATTTGTAAAGCCTTGTTAGACAGCCACTTTGCTTTCTTGCATTTCCTTTTCTTTGAGATGGTTTTTGTTGCTGCCTCCTGTACAATGTTATGAACCTCTATCCAAAGTTCTTCAGGCACTCTGTCCACCAAATCTAGTTCCTTAAATCTGTTCTTCACTTCCACTGTGTCATACAGAGCTTCTCCATCTTTGGCTGCAGAGAACATAATCAATCTGGTTTCGGTATTGCCCATCTGGTGATGTCCATGTATAGAGTTGCCTCTTGTGTTATTGGAAAAGAGTCTTTGTGATGACCAGCTTGTTGTCTTGACAAAACTCTATTAGACTTTGCTCTGCTTTGTTTTAAACTCCAAGGCCAAACTTCCCTTTTATTCCTTTTATCTCTTGACTTAGCATTCCAATTACCTAGAATGAGAATAACATTTTTCTTTGGTGTCAGTTCTAGAAGGTGTTGTAAGTCTTCATAGAATTGGTCAGTTTCAGTCTCCTCAGCATTGGTGGTTGGTGCATAAACTTGGATTACTGTGATGTTGAAAGGTCTGCCTTGGATTCGTATTGACATCATTCTATCATTTTTGAGATTATATCCCATGACAGCTTTTCCCACTCTTTTGTTGACTATGAGGGCTACTCCATTCCTTCTACTGGATTCTTGCCCACAATAATAGATATGATAATGGTCTGAATTGAATTCGCCCATTCCCATCCATTTTAGTTCACAGGATGTCAGTGTTTATTCTTGCCATCTCCTGTTTGACCACATCCAGCTTCCCAAGGTTCATAGATCTTACATTCCAGGTTCCTATGCAGTATTTTTCTTTGCAGCATCAGACTTTCCTTTCACTTCCATGCACGTCCGCAGCTGAGCGTCCTTTTGGCTTTGGCCCAACCATTTCATTAGCTCTGGAGCTACTTGTACTTGTCCTCCGCTCTTCCTCAGTAACATGTTCGACACCTTCCGACCTGAGGGTCCCATCTTCCAGCGTCATATCTTTTAGCCTTTTGTTTCTGTTCATGGGGTTTTTTTTGGCAAAGATACTGGAGTGGCATTGCCATTTCCTACTCCAGGTGGATCGCGTTTAGTCAGAACTCTCCGCTATGACCTGTCCGTCTTGGGTGTCCCTGCATGGCATAGCTCATGGCTTCTCTGAATTACTCAAGCCCCTTCGCCACAACAAGGCAGCAATCTGTGAAGGGGGTCTACGGTTTTAGCCTGTTGTTATTTACCGACAGGAGGTTGTTTGCTTTTTAACTGTGATCTGCCATGACAGCTTGTGCATCCCAATGACCATGGAACATGCCCTCTGTACAATCTACATAACTCTGCTTCATGTCACTTTGGCACAGCAGTGCCAGCCTATATGTTTCACCATTATTTACATTCATGTATAATTAGATCAAACATGTGTTCTCTGTTAGTTTGATGATAGTTAGCTTGCTGGGGGGGGGGGGCAATGTGTAGCCTGTATAATTAAAATTGTAAACCGCCCAGAGAGTGCTTGTAGCGCTATGGGGCGGTATACAAGTCCAAAAAAAAAAAAAAATCTATACTGAGATTGCTGTGACACTATCCAAAGTTCTTTAAGTTTAAAAGGTGGAACCCTGGTTGAGATGGATAGGTCAACATCTAGGACTTTGTCCACAAAGTGGACAATGGGTGAAGTATTTGCAAGTGCACCTGTTGCTGTCACTGTAGGCATCACTCATTGATATTACTCTGTAAGGAAGGCAGCTGTCAATGTAAATGTGTTATGTGAGTTTTGGGGGTCCAAAAAGTGCTAAAGGTCTCTTCCATTTTGAGGAGTGGGAAATGTTCAGATGAGGGGGAATTAAGAAGAATTCATTATGTGCTACTAATCACTAAAAACAAGGAGGACAACAAACTGACAAAGACATTCCTGAGCAGAAGGTCTTGTTTGCCGAGTTAGAGTCTTGGAGCTGTTTTTCCAAGTGAATTACAATCCTTTTATAAAAGGAGGTTTAGAAGGCAAACATTGACAGGCTGTCCTCTCTAGTGGGTGCTGCTCTTCCTCTGTTCATCAGCCAAACCCCTGACCCTTCTACCCTTAATCATCCTTGCTTGTCAGTGATATAATTGCCCGATTACCCACTCCTCCTCCTTTCCCTGGACTCTTTTCAAATTACTAACAATAGTGGATCTGAAATACAAAATGTAAATGAAGCTCCCAGACTAATTTTTCGGCCTTCCTTCAGATGGCTGGAACTTGCCTCCTCCTCCTCCTCCTCCTTTGTCTATGAACGTGACTGATGAAGGCTTTCAAGAACTGGAAATGCCTTCAGTAGAAACGCAGAAGCTTGACGTCATTGTGTTATTGATTGGAGGATTTCAGTTTCTGTCACAGGTTGTGAATGTGCATCAGGCCAATTTGTGCAGGCTGGGAAGGAGGGAGAGAGAGGTGCAAGAACAAACAGTTAAAAACAGCTCTGCATACATCAGTTTTAGATGATGATCTCTAGTTATTGTCGGGGAGTTGAATTCCCGAAATATAACTTCAGAATCAGTCCCAAGAACTATCGACACCAAGAAGAGAATAGTATCTTACCTGGCCTAACCTTGCTGCTCCTTTCTCCGTGACTCCCATTGCTTTTAGAAATTCAGTTGCGAGGTCCAAAGGAAAGACACCTGGCCTTTTGGCTTGCCTTACCTGTCCTATACTGGGCATGTGTATGGCTGCCTGTTAAACAAATTTAAGAGATGGTCATAACATCAGTTGCTTATTATTGAATGCAAAAGATGTGTTTCTAATGCCTCTTCTGTGGCATTCTGTATGGTCTCAGAGATTCTTTTTAACCCAGGAACATATTTTTGATCTGCTGAGGCACTGGGGGGACCCACCAGTGGGAAGGTGTGGTCAATATCAGATGTAGTGTGGTCATGCAAGAGGGTGAACAGAATTTCTTCTTAGGGAGACTGTGTGACCAGCTCTTCTTTTTACATCATGATTGGATTTCAGCAATTGTACTTACCATCAGAGTTGTTGTAGGAAACAGAAGTCCATGAATGCTTATGCTTGCCGTTTTAGCTAGGATGTATAAGAGATGGCCCTAGATGTTCTCCTGAGTACCTTTGCTGTATAGCTTTCTTAGACTGAAGGCTTTATCAACTACAAAGTGGAGATACTGAGCTATTTGCATAAATTGCTTCCACGGTGCTGCTCTGTGGTGACTGTGTGGCTTGGAAGAAACATAGCTGGCATTGGTGCAGGATTTGCTTGCATTTCTTTCTGTCTCCCACTACCATGGCAGAAACAGATGTTATGGCAACTTCACTATTAGAAGCAGAGCTGCCTTAAGAACTAAAAGTCATTTGAGTATCTTTCAGTATTGTTTTGCAACTTCATAAGTTATAGATTGCTTTTGTTTGATGATTGGACATCAGGGAAGAAACACTAGACTTTGTTTTCAAGTTGATTATATAAACATGGCTGTTTTGAATAATGTGTCTCTGAATTTCAGAGCATTACATTTTATCACCCTCAGTTTCTTGGCTGTTTCTGCCCCCTATCTCAACTTTTCTCCTGTTTGAAGGCTGTTGCCTCTTTTTAAGACAGAACCAAACAAAGAAATCCTCAGTGCCAGGGCAGCCCTTATGGCCCATGTGAAATCAGAGGCATAGAGGGGAGCAAAAGAAGAGAGGGGAGGGAGGACTTAGAAATAAAGACAGCAGGAATGCATACATTCTTGTTTAATATTTAAGCTTGCTTTAGAGCAGCTCTGCACCTTATTCTGTCTCTGCGTGTGGCTGATAGTCGAGTACATAAACTGATTTGCAGACAAAACATAGCCACAGGCCCTGTTAGCAGGATACATTAATGGGACCCTTTCTCACTGACACAATTCAGTCTCCCTGAGTTGATCGGTGCTAGTACAGGTGTGACAGGAGCAGCTCCATGTGTTTCATCTGCTTGCTTGCCCTGTTGACTTGTAGAACTGGCCATGAAGGAACTTGTTCTTTAACAGGAGAAAGACAGCAAAGGAAAGCAGGCCAATCCCATTCCCTCTCTTTGCTTTACCTCCCTGTGTGGCATTGTTTTGCATCTTTTAGCACTAGACCAGTTGAGCTACGTAATGGGATCAGAGTTGGGGTAGGAAGGAAATACCTCAAGCGAGAGAGCTTGGCAAGAGAAAAGACGGCAGTGGGTTTCACTCCCAACCTTGCATTCTTCTTTACATGAGAATAATATATTCCCACACCACCCCCATTTTATATGTGCATACGACTATGTTACCATATCTAGCTTGGAATGCTAAGTGTGCAACAGCTCTGCATTGTGACAAGGCTGAGATCTTTTGTATCCAAGGCTGGCCTGGCAATGAAATTCATACCATTATAATGGAGAAGGCTGCATTGGTTGAATGTATGCTGTGTGGGTTGGCTGTGAGTGGCTATTTAGAAGCCACCAGCTAGTCCAGAAATGCAGCAATTGGTCTCCTGATAGGAGTGGATCCCTGGCAGTACGTTCTAGTCATGCTTTGGCACCTGCAGGAACTTCCTTATCTCTTTTGAGGCTTTTCTTTTCTTGTTTAGCCCTACGGCTTTCAGCCTAATGCACTCCACTTCTCTCTCAATGAAATATTGGTGATGGAGCAAGAAAACCCTCTGGATTGTGCCATCCATCCTAAGCTGGAAAAGAAGGATGCATAGCTGATCCATAGCTGTTTTGCTGTCTTCTCCAAAGATTGCAACCTACTTCACTCCCACTTCCTTTTTTGCAAGAGTTTGGGGCATCTTTATTTTTATTTATTTTATTTCAAACCAGCCTAAGCTAGTTAAGGAGAGCACCCACCCACACACTCATGTGTATTATTTATAATTAGCCTTCAGTGTGTATTTTGTTTACACTCCTATTAGTTGCTTTACACTCGTGCAGTAGAGTAGACAGGTTTTAAGCAATAGGTGTTGAAATCAGTACTAGAAGTGGGAGAAAAAATAATCAAGGGGGAAGATGGCAGATTGACTTTTCCCACAATATATAGGACAGACCACTTGATTAATATCTGTAGGTGGATATTGCTAAACATGTCAATCACTTGACAGTCATAGGTAAAGATAAAGGTAAAGGTTCCCCTTGACATTTAGCCTAGTCGTGTCTGACTCTAGGGGGCGGTGCTCATCATCCCTGTTTCCAAGCTGTAGAGCCAGCGTTTGTCCAAAGACAGTTTCCGTGGTCACATGGCCAACGCAACTAGACACGGAACACCGTTACCTTCCCACCGTGGTGGTACCTATTTATCTACTTGCATTTTACATGCTTTTGAACTGCTACGTTGGCGAGGAGCTGGGACGAGCTCACTCCGTCACGTAGATTTGAACTTACGACTGCTGGTCTTCCAACCTTGCAGCACAGAGGCTTCTGCAGTTTGACCCACAGCACCACCACGTCCCTTTTGACAGTCATTAAGTGCTTTAATTTGGATAGGTTGTAAGGATTTTTTAAAAAATCCTACATGTATATCTGTATAGAAGCAGTCCAATATACCCAGGCCTTCTTCCTCTCCCCCCCCCCCCCAGTTATTAATGTGGATCCTAGAGTTAGTGAAGAAGCACATTGGTGATATTGATTTGTATATTCTTGGAATTGTAGACCCCAAATTTAACTTCTCCCATTTCTGGACATTGCCAGCTGGGGTGAACAGCTGGGACTCTTGAGAAACCCAGAAACTCCAGAAGGGTGGTAGTGGTTATAAACAGTGTTCCTAGCACTCTTGGAAACATAGTTGTAGTAGCAGAAGAAAACTAGGCAGTTCTATGCTTGGAATTCCTGAAATAAATAAAAGAGAGGCCCACTAATATAAGACTTGCTTAGCAGTTCATTTGTTAACATGCTTTGATGATAACTGCAGGTTTCTCTGTTTGGTTAGAAAAAGAAAAAGCCTAGAGAAGTTAGTATATCAAAATCTGCAGCAAGGCAAATGGCCGTAACCTTCTACTTTACTACATTTATATTGCAAGTCACCTTTGGTCCTTTTGAGGAAAAAAGGTTGGCATAAATAAATAATAAATAACAATAAGACTGTTCTCTCCTTTCCTCTTTGCTGAAGGTCCATCTGGACTGTACACAGCTGTATCTGTTTGATGTCATGGCTCCTTCCTAAAAGGGATCTTGGGTTTTGTAATTTGGTGATGTACTTAGATTTCTCTGTTGTACTTCAGGATCAGTACAGTCTATGGCAGGGAATTCTCAGGATCTCACCAAACTTCAAAGTGTCAGTTAAAGCGATACCAGACTGTGGGGTCCATATACATGTTGTGTCGAATGGCTGGTCAGAATGGCAGGCTGGCTCAAACAAACAACGCAGATGAGGCTCAAGAGAGACTGAGAATTCATGATCATTCATGTTCACAGTTCAGCAGTGAGGCGAGCAGAGAACCTAGAGGGAGGATGTGGAGGTACCTGAGGGGCATGGGGCACCCAGGAGCCTGCCCAAGGAAGGACAATTACATTTTAAAGTTTACCTCTGATTCCCTTGTTTCTTTCTTCACAGACGAGCTCACCTCCGCCTGTGTCTAGAACGTTTAAAAGTTCTGATACCACTAGGACCTGACTGCACCAGACATACGACCCTTGGGCTGCTTAACAAAGCCAAAGCACATATTAAGGTGAGAACGCCATCCCTGAGTGTTTATCAGCAAGTGCCAATATGACTATTCTTGTAACCAAACTAAGACTATCTAGTAGCCTTAACTGCACCAAGAAGTTGAGTAGTCATGATTATCCTGCCTCAGGGGGCCCTTTACCACACAGCATATCCTACAGCAGTGGTGTCGAACTGTGGCCCTCCAGATGTTCTTGGCCTTCAACTTCCAGAAATCCTGGCCAGCAGAGGTGGTGGTGAAGGCTTCTGGGAGTTGAAGTCCAAGAACATCTGGAGGGCCACAGTTCGACACCACTGTCCTACAGCATACTCTTTTTCACAGCATGGCTTTATTCATTTTCACATGAAAGTAAGTCCCAGTGAGTTCAGTGGGAATCTTTCCTGCAACTGTGTATAAGATGGCAGCCTTAATTGGGTCTGTAAAGGAGGCTGGTGAGTATAAATATTGGCCTTAACACTCAGAGAGTATAGAGGCCTAAATATTACCTTTTAATTTAACAGGCAAAATCCAATGAAACAAAACAAAACAAGACAAAAACACATGGCTCCTTAAAGATTGACCATTATATTTTAATGTAAGCTTTTGTGGACATGTCCACTTTGTCAGACATTAAGAGACAGAATGAAATGGAATGAAATGTATATGAAATATCAGTTTCACATTCTAAATGTTAATTGCCTACATGCAGTAATTAGGCTTATGTTTGTTTTACAGTCCTTTTGTAAAAGCACTTCAGGAAAACAGAACACAGACACCAGGTCTGAGCAGAGATGAGCGGTGGGGTGGGGGAGAGAGAGAGAAAGAAAAGAGAAGAGGAGTGAGTGAGTGAGTGTGTGTGTGTGTGTGTGTGTGTGTGTGTGTGTGTGTGTGTGTGTTGAAGAGGCAGTAAACCTCAAAAAGGAAAGAAAGAAAGAATTTCCAATGGATTTCATTTTGTTTCATTCTGTCTCTTAATGTCTGATGAAGTGGATGTGTCCACGAAAGCTTACATTAAAATATAATGGTTAGTCTTTAAGGTGCCACATGTTCTTGTCCTTTTATTTTGTTTCTTTGGATCTTGCCTGATATGCTTGAACAGGCTAACACAGCTACCTCCTCAAAACTACAACTTTTGGTTTAAAGTGTTCTTTGAAATTACAGAATGTTGTAGCTCTGTGAAATGTAATGGTGAAAACCAAGAGTTTGTCCTTTATCAGAGCCATTGAAATGTACCAGTGTTTTGTAAGACTGTGTAAGCCTCTTGGATTCAACTCATCGAAAACGTTTCTTGTCTGAAGCCCATCCATTTTAGCAGGAGACCTTATTCAGGCATCATGTCTGAACCCTGCCACCATGTCCTCACTCCACACAGAAGTCAGCGTTCACCGATCAAAATCATTATTTTTTTTCAGTGATGTGACGTGCTTATGTAATTAACATTCTCAAGTATACAGGGGATAACATACTTCTGAAATGTTGCAAAGAAAGCAATACAGTATATAAAGTTAAATTCTACAAATATTTGACAATGTCCCTTTGAAATCATTATGAAACATAGAATGCAACATAGGAAAACAGTGTTGGATAAGGGCTGCTTCTGAGTTGAACTTCTGCTCTTCACAGAGGAAAAGAAGGCAATAATGGAATTTGAATTGTGAGGGATTAAAACAAAACACACACACAGGCCCAACCCTTGTAAAGAAGACAGGATCAGTGCATGCTCAGTCTAAGGAAGAGTTTGGGGACCTTTAACACTGCTGGACTCCTAGTCTTGTCTGTTCCATCCAGTATGGTCACTGGTCAGCGATGCTGGGCGGTATAGTTTGATACCTCTTGAAGGCCAGAAGTTCCTTCCTATCTCTATACTGGCCTATAAAAAATGTCCTAGAGAGAGCCCTATATTTTGAGCAAATTGTTCCAGGTAGTTGCTGAAGCATATGAGCTGGGCCACATGCTACAGGGAGAGGCTGCTGGTGACCAAGGGTGATTTGTGTCTGTTTAAATTAAACCTGTACCTATATATCAGGAAAATGAAATGGGAAAACAAGCACAATCTCTAATAACAAAAGATGAGAAAGCCAGGCTGTTTCAGAATAGCACAGCAGGTGCCCCTGCTGTCTGCAGTTTTTCCGATTCTTGTCCTGACAGTTTCTTTCACGAAGGGTAGTGCCAGGCTCACAGGGATCAGGATGTGCTTAAACACACTGGAACAGCTCAGGCTTAGTAAGGGAGGGAACCCTGTTTGCTCAAATGGATGGCATTAGCCTGAGATGACTTTAGAGTTATGCAACATGCTGGCCATCAGGAAACCCTGTGCATTGGCCTGGTAAGATTTCCCAGCTGCGATCAAAGGAGTCTGCAGTAGATTACATAAACCACTGTTCAAACAGGGAAACTGCTTCGAAGAAATACCTAATTGAGAAGGGTACACCAATCACTTTATTTCCAGCCTTTTTTTTTGTAAATTATCTGAATGGGTCTTCAGAGTTTCTGGATTTGGAAACTAAGATATCCACTGAAACAAATGCATCTCATGTTCATTAAACATAATGGGCAAGCCACGATTTTGTTTTCTTCATTACTCAGTAGAATCTTGATAGAGATACAAGCAGATGTTTGTGTTGGTGGGAGGATGTTATTGTCTTTGCCACTGTCAAACTGGTCTGGCTCCATCTGAAAGCACAAATTCATTCCAAGTGTTCTTAAATGAGAGGGAAAGACTTGTGTAGCAGAGCTGCTGGGGAGATTTGGAAAGCAAATAATAATAATCGGGTTCTCCTTTGTCATGGCAGAAACTTGAAGAGGCAGACAGAAGAAGCCAGCATCAACTTGAGAACCTGGAAAGAGAGCAGAGGTTCCTCAAGCGACGACTGGAGCAGCTGCAGGGTTCTCAGGATGTAGAACGAATACGAATGGACAGTACTGGATCAACCATTTCCTCAGATCGCTCTGATTCAGAGCGAGGTTGGTATTTCTCCTGTGATTTTGACTTGACCATTGTTACATTTAAATGACAGAGTAAAATTACATTTACTTTTTTTTTTAACATTCCTTTCATACAACACTTCCTCTTTTTCATCCCTAGGTCATTTTAATTTTATTTGACTGGCCCAACAAATATGCAGGATGTTATTCATCCGACAATTTCTTCTCAAACAGTGTTCATGTTTGTCATAAGATGAGGAGATTCCCAATAATACTGGATCTTGGGGTAGTTACTTGTTGAAGTTGCTGCTCTGAAAACATCCCAGTTAGCACATCCCATTGTCCACGCTATCAGGAGATTCTGGGTGCTGTGGCAGAAGAACTAGTACTCCCAACCTCTGCTTTTACCCCTTGCCCCTTGGCAACATTAGTACAGTGTCTGCTTAATATTACTTCCTGATTCTCTGAGAAGGCTCTGGATACCCCTGAATGGACAGTTCCTTATATAATTAATGAAAAACCATTGTGTAGTGCCAGGGAAACTTGGAAGAGTTACTAATGGAAAGCAGCTGGACCCTCCTGAAAATTTCCATGAATAGGGCAGGACAAGTGGGTAATAAAAGCTGTTTGGAAGCACCTCCGATTCAGGTAGAGATACAGGCTTTGAAGCCCCACTGATTTTTCAGGACTGCGCTGGAAATCTGTCCCAGTGAAAAGTATGCAGCTTTAATTTGGTTAATATTCTTCTTCGTATAAATGCATCAATATGGCCACACATAATTAGGTGGATATAGAAACTTCACAAGGGTGCACCTGTAGCAGCTTGGGGTGAACTAGGTTCTTTCATTTCATGCATGATGAGTAATACTACATAAGAACAGAAATCTTAAAGAAGCACAGGGTTCAGATCCACATCTCTGGTTTTAATGAGGACTGTAGAGATCACAGTTACATGCACAGTGGAAAACTGCCACTTGGTAAATGTCATTTTTGCTTCTCCTCTAGGGAGAATCTAGCATGAATAACAGCATATGGGTGTATGGGTGTGAATAGCATCTGACATAATTGTTAGTTTCACCTCAATTTCTGTGCGCCTTAACAACCTTTAAGAATACTCAGAACTGAAGTTGTTCAAGATTTTTCTTGTTAAGGTACCTGATCATAGTTAAATTACATGCACAGTGTAAAACTGCCACCTGGTAAATGTCATTTTTGCTTCTCCTGTAGGGAGGATCCTTTATTGAGTGTTAAATGGAGATCCCTGCAGCTGCCTGGTTGCAGGCTGGGATTGAATCACAATACATAACACAGTTGCTCTAGCAACTGACTACACTGGTTGCTGGTGTGTTTCTAGGCCCAGTCTAAAATGTTGGTGGTTATCTTTAAAGCCCTAAGTGGCTTGGGACCAGTTTATTTGGAAAACCGCCTGCATCCATAGAGATCCATAGAGGCCTGGCTCATATGCCCACAGGTAAAAATCTATTCAGTTGGGGAACATAAGAGAAAGGCTTTTTCTATGGTGAATCTACCCTTATGGAATGCTCTACCTCAGGGTGTGTACATGGGCTCTGTTATAATGCAGTTGTTAACATTTTGGCCTAGTTGTGCTTTACACTGTTACAATTAATTGCATTTAATATTTTATTGTTTAAATGGGTGTGAACTGCTTTGAGGAGGCTTTGCCTTCAAAGGCCATGTAGAAACGTTTTAAACGATAACAAATAAAACACATAGGTATACTTCAGTATTTGTTGTATCTGTAAAGGGCCACAAACCACCTTTTGGAAACACTCACAAAGACATGTGTAACAGAAATGTTTTTGGAAGGAAAATGACACCAGTGTTACAGCCCTAATATAAAAAGTGAACAGTGCTGTGAATGTATGAATGACATCATTCATGCAAGGCCCTTATATTCTGTCTTTTTATAGGACATGTTACAGGTTTGTGAAACAGAATGATTAGCTTGTCCAATCAAGACAATTAAATTTAAACCTAGTCTGCTTTTATTTTAATACCCTTCTATGTTGAGATGGGATCCTTAGAGCAAATAAAGAGGCAATGTAACACCTTGCCTGGAGTCATTTTAGCTGCACAGATAGCATGAATAACAGCATATGGGTGTATGGGTGCGAATAGCATCTGACGTAATTGTCAGTTTCACCTCAATTTCTGTGCGCCTTAACAACCTTTAAGAATACTCAGAACTGAAGTTGTTCAAGATTTTTCTTGTTAAGGTACCTGATCATAGTAAAAAAAATCAATAGATGAAGGGGACCATGGATTCAAGGATTCCTCTGCTTGCCTGCGCATCCACTACATGTCACCCCATTCAACAGAGCCACCTACCCCTTTGTGTTGTATTCTCAGGAAGCTGAAGTAGCTGCCATGAGGAGAAGGTAGAGGAGCATCCTCTTTTCTCCAGACCAGCTGTATGTGCCTAAATCTGGACCCAGCTCTTTGGATATACTCTTAGAGCAGTGAGGTCTATGTGGCAATTTCTGCTAATCTCCACCTCTATACTGGCTATGGTTGTTTTGGGTGCACACCTGCCCTTCACTGTCAATCTACTTTGATAGATTATTTCCCACTCACCAGGAGTCTGTTTATCAGATACAGTCTGACAGACTTCAGACAATTAGAACAGGTTTCATTGTAGCAAAGATGGCCACCATTGAGAATGGCTGCCTTAAACGCGCACACACAAAAAATGTTATTTGGCACAAGCATTCACTGGATGAAGTGGGCGGCAGTGCCTCAATATTTATGTCCCATAAAACTCCTTTTTGAGTGTTTCCAACCATCTCTGGCCAGAATTCTATTACCAGTTTACACCTGCTTAAGAGAAGTTATGTAAATCTTTGTGGTAAATTGCCACTCATTAACAATCAGGTGCACATGCAGGAATGCAAGCAGCACCTCATTAATGCGTGGCAGTTTGGTGCCATAACTTACCCCTTTGCATGTGTAAATTGGTAATAGGATTCTGGCTTCTGACTCCAACAAGTACTCTGTGCTAAGCATGCATTGGTCATGAGAGTTGAAGAAGCTCTGCCCAGCATTTTGTCTCAGTCCTACCCAAGACATCCCTGTGCTCCATACGTCCCTCCATTAGTGTCCTTTTTCTTTGCAAATTTAACCTCTGGCAGCCCAGATATTTAGAATAGATCCTGTAAGTTAAGGAACTATGTCCTATTTATATTGTTACCTATTCAAGGTGTGTGATTAGATGACGTCTGTATACAGTTTGTTTAAGGTCAGCAATATATATTTTTTGGTTTGGAATAAATTAGTATAGATGAAGAAACAATAACCTTTTCTTTGCAGTGGCCATAGTTTAGGAGATTGTATCACTGATGTTCAATTTAATTCAGAGCTAGGTTGCTCAATACAAATATTCTGTTTTAAGATAGCAACCGAAAGTACTAATCTAGTCCAGAACCTCTTAATTGATTTGTCTGGATGATTTGAACAATTAATTGTGCAGTAATAAACTATGCTTCTTTCTTTGTTCCACAGCACTGACTGATAATTAAATGCTCATTCAAGATAGGTTAATTCAAAATACAAATATGATTCATAAGGCTATTCCCTGCTTTCTGCCCTTGCTTGATTCACTAAGATCACAGCATAACTTCCCAACGAAACTGCAGGATGTGGCCCCAATTACCTTGCACTGTTCACTGTTTAGCCATTTAAAATGAAGTGTGAACTTGCCCTGTGACTAATTTGAGTGTCTTCCTTCTTTTTACAGAAGAAATTGAAGTGGATGTGGAAAGCACAGAGTTCTCCCATGGAGACATGGATGATATCAGCACAACCAGTACGAGTGACATTGATGACCACAGCAGCTTGCAGAGCATTGGGAGTGATGAGGGTTACTCCAGCGCTAGCGTCAAGCTCTCCTTCACTTCCTAGGCCATGGTGCTAGGGCAGTGCAGCTGGTTTCTTTGGGGCAGTTGAAGTTCATGCAGCAGAGCTAATATAAGACACAATATTTTTCGTCTCCAAACTACACCAATGACTAAGCTTGGACGGATGCAACTCTAGGATAGCTCCATGGGTTCACAGGAGGGTGGGAAACTAACTGGGAAGCCAACTGGTCTCCCCACCATCATAGACCCCAAATCCCAATGTAGTGCTGAATCCATAGCTTTTTTGAAATCTGAGAAAGCACTCCTTTTATGTATTGCTGGACTGAGGTTTGCCCCTGTGTCATGGATAGTAGTGCTCAAGAGATTATTGCATATTTTGATTATTCAGGGCATTTTGGCTACTTGGACCCTGATAATCTTCTTAGTTTGTCACAACTGCTAATAAATTACTCCCCCCCCTTCTAAATCCTCCCCTGTCCAAGATCAACAAACTTGTTAAGACCATTTGTGGTGCTAATAAGTTAGAGTGAGGAAAAGATCCATGATCTGTTTGTAATAACCTAACTCATATGAGTTCCAGATTACAGGACAAAGTAGCCAAGGTGATAATAGTTTAATGGGTCAGCCTTTCCCAGTGAGTTTGCACAATATTACAAATGATGAAGCTCCATGTGTAGGCTTTTTAAAATTCCGTCTTTCAGTTCCCTTAAGAGAACAATGAAGGTGGACAGTTTTTGTGTACTCTCACCAGCAGAAGCTAGTCCAGTCAATGCCTTCTGCCCACTGGGTTCCTCCAGCCAGCTTTGATCACTTGTTACCTAAGAAATAACAATAATAATGAGAAGCTCTGCTCATGCCCCCCCCCTTGTGAAAAGAGAGGTGCTGCAAATCTGGAAGCAATTCCCATTCAGCTCAACTTTTTCCGCTGGACATTGTTTCAAGGCAAGAGCTTGTGCCGCATGACTTAGCGCTAGAGTATTGAGCTGTTAACATACCAGCACCCAATGCGACTGCTCTCTGGATTCAGTGGCTAAAGCAGTAACTCCTTATGTAGAATGATGCTCCTGACACAAGAGAGTGAGAGACAGAAAAGCCTGTGAAAGAAGTGATGATGATGATGTGCAGGGAAGGCACAGCCTCCATTCTGAGCCACAATGACCTTTTTTGTTTTTTGTTTTGCAAATTATTTTGATAAATGTTTGTAAAAGTTCTTTGGGTTAGAGAACCCTCCATGCGACAATGTCTTTTTAGAACTCCTAGGCATGATTCTGCAAATGTCTTTTGTAATTATTACCACCAATGGAAAGGGACCTGTTTTTTCTGCAGCTGTGCACAAAAGGAACAGGGGCTCTTCTCCTCAGGCTCGATGGCTCTTCCTTTTCGGTTTCCTTTCCGGACTCCCTGCCATAGTCCTGGGTCCATAGTTAACATAGCACGTGTCTTACGGTAACAGCCAGCCAGTCAGTTGTGATTCTCTGGTGAGAAGCCTCCCGAGAAGAACTCTTTGCTGTGGTCTTGCTGTTGACAAGATTGTATCCAATGTTTTGATCATTTTTTTTCTTTTGAGCTTTCTAACCTGCACTTTGAGGTCTTTGCTTTTCCTTTCAGCTTTTTAACTATAAGGATTCTTATTAATTGTTCCTTTACCAAGTTTAAACTTTACTCTTCCTTTTTTTTTTTTTAGAGACCTCATTTATGACACTTGTTTGAGACTTTTAAGTAATTTGCCTATCCCTAATTACTAAGGGAAAAAAGAGAGAGAAAAATAAGGAAAAAACACTTTATAAAACTCATAACTTATTACTGATTATGATTACTGGGTTGTTAATTTCAGTCCTGTAGATTTAATTTTATTGTTTTTAGATAGGGCTGGGCAACAAAAATTTAAAAAGACAAAATAAAAAAAAAACAAAGTAACCTCATTTAGCCGTGCAGTGGAATTGTGTTTAAATGTTGGCATATGGTTCTGCTTAATAGTAGCACTTTAACACCATTAAACATTTCTGTATCTGAAATGCACTGTGTTCTGCCATTTTGGTCACGAGACTTTAGAATACCCATGTTGTTTGTGCCTGGATTTTTTTTCCTTTCAAACCTATTGGCCATGTTAATAGATGACTCTCAATGACTTTTAATGTAGATCTTGTCTCGGTACTGATATGCTGCGTGTCTGTTTAAAACCACATATGTTATTAGTTCACCCAGAGTTATTACTGTGTCATATACTGCAAGACACAACTTTAGCACCTGTTTCATGAAATAGAAGCATAATCCCACCAGGGCTATAGTATATCCATAGCTGGGGTTTTAAAACTTATCTGTTTATTAAAGCCTGGATCCAATTGTATCCATTTTGCCCCTGTGACGATGTAACATTCTTGGTTTGCTGCATGTAGTCATATCTCCCTCTAGCGGCAGGAAAAAAAACCCTGTTTTAGTAGATGGGAATGAAACCACTGGAAACTGCAAGGACATGGATCTGTACATCTGTTTATGCATATGAAATCATGCTTTTTCAGCACAGCTCTGCAGAACTATCAGAATAACTGATGAAAAGTCAAATAAACAAAATTGCAGTAGGGAATCATGTATCACAGAATCGGTGAATATAGAACTTGGCCAGGGGCAGGGAGGTGATTCAATGGCACAGTTTGTACGTAAAGGGCCCTGACTTAAAACTCCAGCAGCTCAAGCAGAAAAACTGGGGGAAACCCTAGTCTGAGATCCTGTAAAAGGTCTCTCGGAATAAACAGTACTGAGCTATACTGAAATTTTGTCTAGCTCAGTTCCTTACTGTGCGTCAAAATCATGTAAAAATGAGGGTCAGCTATGGATTAGGGTGGAATAAGAGCCACCAGTATCAGATTCTACCCCCGTCATCTCTTTGTGCAAAATCAAAAAGCCAATAGTCATAGGGTTGTGAACTACTACATTTCTCTGCAACATAACAGATAAGTATATATCTCTGAGATGAAGTCGTGTTACTATATTATTGAATGAAGTAGGCCTATTTTATTGCCATGGAGCAGGCCAACATCCTACATTGCTCCTACAAAGTATTTTCTTGGCAAAACCATGTCTTCCATTGAGCTGCCTTTTATACCTTAACTTGGTCCTATTGCTTATACTTGAGATGCTCTTTAATTGTATTTACCCCTCTACAAAAACTTGGATGCTGATTTGCAGCACAATCCTATGCATGTTTGGTTCAAAGTCTCACAACAGGACTTATTCCTAGGTAAGTATTTTCATGATTTTGCAGCTGTAGAATAAACTTAAGGCAAAGTTAACTGCTTTTTGGCTGAAGAGTAACTTTAAAAATGCAGTCAGAACCAGGGTAGGGATGAGGATAGTGTATCAGAACAACAGCAAGCAAGCTGGAAACAAAATTTTAAAATGTTCACTTCAAGAAGATAACTGAACTCCCAAGTTTGTACTCCTTGTCTCTTCAGTTATTTTAGCATCACAAATGTTTGCTCACTAAGTATACAGCAGGTATCTATGAATATATGTACGGTTGTTTTTCAGTGCTTGCTGTTTTATCTAGAACGTGAACCTAAAACCCCAGAAATGTATGAACATGTGCTTAGACTGTTGATCTAACACTGTGCCTGTTCTGTCAGCTCAGGCCTCAAGTAATTTCCCAGCCTTGCTACATTGTTTGTTTGGAGATACAGTACCAAAATGCTTTGCAGGAAGTCATTTGCCCTGCCTCTGAGATTTATCCCCTACTCCAAGTTCTCTTGTTTAATGTGCTGGAAGAGGGAAGCAGCTGTACACGCATGACTACTTTTCACTGTATGGTGTCTTGGATGAACCTGCTGGGCTACATTTTAGCCTTGCCTCGTACTCTGTGATGGGATTCTGCAAGTCTCATGACAATTCAGTTCAGGGTCTATAAGCGGGATCAAGCACAGTTAAAATGCCAGTCCATTGTGAGACCATACCTCAGGAAACTTTACCTACAAGTAAAAGCTGTATGAAAATGGCAATAGCTAAAGCCACTCTTTTTTTCATTCTACAATTTTTTTCATTCTACAAATATGCCCAGCAGACTTTATGCTGAAAACCTCCAAACAACAGACAATTAGCACAAGTTCCTACAGTTGCACAAGCTGGCTGAGAAATTACCAGAGAAGGACCAGTGAAAACAGAACCATCAATACCATACTTTCATTTAAAGGCCCACTTTTCTTCTCCATAGTCATGTCATTAAATAATCCAGAAGGACATCTGTTATCACTCAGTATAGGTGATCAAATTACATGGTACATCCTCTTTTTAAAAGATAACTTGGGTAAGGTAAGGGATCCTTTAGTAGAACTAAGGCAAAAGTTGTATATATGTGGTTAAGCAGCTTTAGGACTCATAAATACACTGAGATAACTGTGAAAGGTTGTGCATATTGAATCTATAGCATGTTATTAGCTACCACTGGTAGTGGTTTTGAGTAGTGCACTAGGCAGTACTTCCTCCGACTCCAGATACTTGTACAGTTGCCACCCTCCCTCTACTTGCAGCACAGCATATGGTAAATCCTGCCTCCCTGAAGGGAACAGAACTAAATAACATCTCAGGGCCAATTCACACGATCACTGGATGCAGGAAAAAAAAACGTGGGTCCAGGTTTAAGCAAGCATTTTAAAAATCAATAACTATTTAAGAAGTAGTTTGTACAGGACTTCCCAGTGGCTTCTATGACTGAGCCTAACACAGACAGAAATGTCACTGTTCAACTTTTCATCCATGACAGGCTATGTATGATACAGCTAACAAAGACTAGCAGGGCAGAGACCTGACTGCAGAAGACTCAAGCACGCCTGACTCTGTAATGGTTAATGGCAAAGAGCTACGTTCCATCGTTACTATAGTAACATTTATGGTGTACATGGCCCCACAGCAGAGACGAACTTAGTACATGTGAGAAATAAAGTCTGTAAAAATACAGTACATGGCCAACGCAGAGGAGCTGGGCAAAGGGAAGATCACTGTAGGCAGCCTTTTTAAAGAACAAAGGCAGAGAATGCTGGAAACTTTGCAATTGCTCCAACCTCACAAAGCAAATGAGTGTGAAGCCTTCCCTGTACTGGCTTCAGTAGGTCTAATAAGAAGGGAGATTCTTATACAATATAAAGCTCCAACTGACTTAATTAGGGCATGGATCCAGGCAGATAACCAGCTTGTTGGCTGTTTCAATCTGTTCAAATAGATTACCGTATTTTACCGTGTATACAACCCACCCAATGTATAACCCCCCTCTAATTTTGACCCTTGATGGAGGCAAAGCAGTTAATGGGCAACTGCTCCTCCACCTCCGTCTCCTGCTGCTGCTGTCTCCACTGCCCCTCCAATTACCTCCTCCAGTGCAACTGCCGGGACTCACCTCCAGCTCACGGGAAGAGGCGATCTGGTGGCGGCAGCAGGAAGAGGCACCTGAGCGCGCACGAGTGCTGGTTTCCCTCCACCTCCGCCTCTTGCCTACACCGTCAGTCCCAGTGGAGGTGGTGATCAGGCGGGTAGGGAAGGCAGCAGCAAGAGGGACCCAAGTGCGTGTGAATGCTCCTTTGCCTCTGCCTCCTGCTGCTGCTGCCTCAGGGCCACCAGAGGGGACAAGCAGTGAGCTCTGGAAGAGGCAACTGGGCAGCAGCGGCAGCAAGAGGTGCCCAAGCACACATGCACAACTGTTTCCTTCCGTATATGAAACGACACTCAATTTTTCCTCTATTTTAGGAAAAAGTGTCGTTTTATACACAGAAAAATATGGCATGCTCCATGTGAATGAAGAGCTCATCAGACAAGTGAACACTTCCTGCATGTAACATGCCTGACTCCATTATTAAATACAACAACAGAAGAGTAAATCAAATTCAGCCCCCCCACCCCCCAATATCGTTGGGTTATCTAATTGTCTGGAAACATTTCTGATAGTGTTCTTGTTGGAAGATGCTGATGTCCATGTTCAACACATGTTCAGTAACATATGTACTGATGTGTATTGAAATGTTAAAAAACCAGTTTTTCTCTGCATTAAAAACTGTCATGCTGTGTAGCTCTTGGATTTCAAAAGATCAGTCTTGCTAAACTACATTATATACAAATCTTTCTAATGTTCTATCCAGCAGAATGCAAACAATTCCAGCATGACATCTGTCTGAAAATCCCCACATTTAATTTCTCTTCTAAAACTCTATTTACTGTTTTACAAGAACAGAGTTAAATGAAACTGCAGTTTAACTTTCCTAGAGTTTAAAGTTTACAGCTGTTAAGTTATCCTCCAACTTAAAAGGCAGCTATTATATTTTGATGCAAAGTAAATATGATGTAGGTCAACCAATTTCCCCTTCACTTTTTGCGTTAGGCAGTGCCCGACACCCAAACTCAGTTGTGTACTAGTCTATTTTTCTCCAGCTGTAAAAAAACTTGCCACCAAGTCTCTTTCAACTTTTATTGAATTATTTGTTTCCTTTGCAATGTGTGTACTAAAAGGGGAATCATATGCAGAGTGCTGTTTCTTCGTAGTAATACTGTACTGGTTAAGGAAAGCAATTCAAGTCTAAACTGATACATATCCTCTTGACAATATTTTCATATGTATACATAGCTCAGCATAAGCTTATATTTAAGATTTCTGCTATCATTGTTTTGTTCCCTCTGAGCTTTTCTGAATGTTGATGCAGTTACTAAATTGGTGATGTAGCCAACTACTTCTTTGAGGAACCAAAAGATGCAAAATAAAAAATTCCAACCAATCCCTGATTGATGCTCCAATTGACCAGTGCCAGTCTTTAAAATAATACTGAAATGTTGATCACAACTCTATAATGGTGCAGGGATGGTGCTGACAAAGTTGTTGAATTTTTCATCAGTGTAAACCCTTTTTTCTTTTGTTTGTGGCCATCTATATTAACTTGTTTAAAATATACAAATAAATTTTATGAAACTTTATTTCTAGTAAGGTTGTTATCTTCCTTTTTCCTGTAGTGAAAGAGGACATTCTCTATCTCTCGAGGATGTCCTACTTCTGCTACATAAAATGAACGTTTTACAGTAAGTGCCAAAGTTGTTCTCATGCCACACCATTTATGGACTGTAAAAAGCATTAAATTGCCACCAGAATGGTTACATACAACCATACTGGTATAACTGTCCTAATACACGGTCCTCAAAAGTTCTGCAACAAACTGTTTCCATATACAATTATCACATGGAAGCTTCTGCAGGTCTGCACTTCAATAATTGCAAGCTCAATGTTCCATATAGATGAACACATCTCCTGCAGCAGCAGCAGAACAGAAGTACAAAGTGGAATAGACTCTCCAGTGCTAGACACTCTTTCAGCCCTGTGGGTTAGAGCTATGTCATATATAGGTACACATGCAAACTTGAGCTGACTTGAAAAGACAAGTTTTTAGGAAACAAAAGGACATATATGAACATAACTGGATGTTTTAACCCTCTTTAAATAGAGAACCTCCTTCATGGATTGCTGCCTTGTCGTGGCGAAGGGGCTTGAGTAACTCAGAGAAGCTATGGGCTATGCCGTGCAGGGACACCCAAGACGGACAGGACATAGTGGAGAGTTCCGACTAAACGCAATCCACCTGGAGTAGGAAATGGCAAGCCACTCCAGTATCTTTGCCAAGAACGCCCCATGATCAGAAACAAAAGGCTAAAAGATATGACGCTGGAAGATGGGCCCCTCAGGTCGGAAGGCGTCCAACATGCTACTGAGGAAGAGTGGAGGACAAGTACAAGTAGCTCCAGAGCTAATGAAGTGGTTGGGCCAAAGCCGAAAGGACGCTCAGCTGTGGACGTGCCTGGAAGTGAAAGGAAAATCCAATGCTGCAAAGAAAAATACTGCATAGGAACCTGGAATGTAAGATCTATGAACGTTGGGAAGCTGGAGGTGGTCAAACAGGAGATGGCAAGAATAAACATCGACATCCTGGGCATCAGTGAACTAAAATGGACAGGAATGGGCGAATTCAGCTCAAATAGAGAACTTCATGCTATATCTAAATTTGCATTTCAAACCTGTTTCAGTTCAGCAACATCTTTTTCTCACAGAATACAGATGGCTATTCAGGAACCAAAAGTAAAAAGCTTCCCCAAAGTTATACAAAACTGGTGGCACATTTCTTTGGATCTTATTCCCTCTTAGTGAATTCAGGTCATGTCTGTTCTTCAACAACTTTCAACACTGCTTCCTTTAAAAGAAATGTTCCCGTATCAGAAAACTACCTATCCAGGTACACAGTAGAATTCAGAGTACTGTATAGTTAATTTACTTTGAGGCCAATTCAAGATTGTCTCTTGAGATCCCAGGAAGTGTCTTCACATTCATCACCAGATAAAGTAAGCTAGCCCTACAAAAACAGATGGCCATGGAACTTGCCCACCCCCAGCAACAAACTGACTTTAACTCCTCAATATGTACTTTTTAGTTCCCCAGTCTCTACAACACCCATGATTTTTTGAGGACATAGCCAAGAGATTTTCAAGTTTTTATTTTAATAAAAGTTGAACATACAAAACTGAAATCAACACAGTCATAAAAATTATCTCCTCTTTTTGTTGACAGAAGAGCCTTTCTTTAGGAATGGGTTCTAACCACAACTATATATGGATTTACTCAGGTAAACTGACATTTTCCACTAATCTGTGTATCAACAAGTGCTGATGGAACCTGATCTTATTTTATTCAGAAAACAAATTACAAAAAGTAACTACAGTATAATGTACATGGGGAACAAAGTTCAGATTACTGAGCAAGGATTACTCTTGAATTATTTCGTAGGAGAAATAACTAAAGCCAGTCTTTTTCATTAACTTAACACCATATTTTACAAAAATAATTATCTACATTGTATACAGGGCTATACATTGACTTTTTGCTTTAAACACATTTCAAGATTAAGACATGGCACTATGACCCTAAGCAATAGCTATGAACAAAGGGAAGCAACTGCATCAACAAGATCTAAAAAAGGCCAACACTTTTACACCTGGCTCCCAAATAAAATCAAAGTGGGGGCAAGCACTACTAATGTAACTAAAATCAGGCATTTTTAGGAAGGAACCTCCTGCTGTAGTTAAACAGCTGAATTTCATCAGTAAGACAAATACACCAAATATATTTCCCATGAATACAAGTACACTTGGAGTACATTTGACTCTCCCAATATTTAAAGTGCTAATCTCTAATGGAAAGTAGCTGAATAATGTTTAATCTGATCATACAGTGGGATTCAGCACAGAGGACCACAAAGAAACTTTCCAGCCTGCCACTAGAAAGCGTTCTTTTACCCCGTAAAATCTCACACCTTTCTCTGGGGCTGGGAAAAGGCTGGCAGCAGCTCCAAAATCTTGTGTGGAATTCAAAGAGTATGCAAGATAGCCAAGAATCCTACAGCCTTCCTCCATGCTCAGAAAAGAGGAAGGAAAATCTGCTTGCTTGGAGCCTTGGGAAGCTTCAAGACACACTGCTGCTTCCAGACTTGCTGTGTTTCCTTCCTCCTTCTTCCAGCCTGTCATAAGGGGTGCAGTAATCTTTCAGACCTTGCACTGATTTGTAAGGAACAGCAAAGCAATTATTTCATTTTGCTACTTTCCAAGTCTCTCTGAAATTCAGTATGACAAAGATAAACCCTCCCTCTGTTTCTATGAAGCCTGGAGCTGAGAAAGGAAACACTCCATAGTACACTGAACCTGCCAATACCTTTGTAGTTTAGACGACTTCATAGCAAACACCAAATTCTTGCCTTCGGGGAGCACTTGATGGTAAGCATGTCCCATCAATTTTTTACACACAGCCTAATTTTCCCCCCACTAAAAGGAAAGTACCATTAGCATATTCTGGCCAGCAAGCAGTGATCTTAAAACTCCAACTTTCCTGTTTCTGAATCAGATTTAACTGGAGAGAGCATGGGCCAGATTAATTAAAACTGTTTAGGCCAAAAATAAAATAAAAATTAGTCATGGGCAGTACTCAGTGTTTGACCTTACATTGAAACTGGGATGAAATCAAGCTGCACAGAAATAAAAGAGTGCTTAACATTAGTCTATGCAAGAAGATTAAGAGGACTACATTTATTATATAAGAGGGAGCACAACAGCTAAAACAACTATTTTGTTACACAACTGTTTGCTTGATGGCATTTCCAGTCAATTTTTGGATACTCTAGAGGCTTCCTGACACTCCAAAGGGCATTTTCTCATCAGACTTGACTTTTACATATTTATGCGAATTAATTGTGAGGACAGCAAAGGGGGATCACGTGAATATCTCCATTTTTACTTAAGGCTTGTAGAAGCAGAGGCCAATTGAAGGCAACAACCATTTTACTACGTGCCAATAGTTTACTTTAGAAAAATATAACAATAAAAAGATGAATGTAGAGCCCTGCAGAGGTGATGCTTAGTCATTTCTCTCCCTCTATCACTGGGGCATCAAATGTCTGACATTGTACTTGGATGTATCCTGGTACTGCGTCATGGGTTTGTCTGCAATTCCACATGTCCCAACTCCGACTTTCCCTGTTACACTTTCAGGAGAAGCAAAGATGCTTCGCTTTACCTGTGGAACGAATTAAAAACATCACGTGTACAAATATTTAAATTTCAGCAAGTCACAATGCACTGATACAAAAATTTCTTATTTAAATTACTTAGTTAAAAAGCAAAATGTTGCAGAATTCTATTAAGAATGAGACAGGATAGTTGTTTTCTCATAAAAAAAAACTTATATTTCCTTGATCTTTGAGAATAGTACAGCTAATGCCACCAATATCAACTTATCTATCTACCTAAAGCATCCAAATAATTTTGCATCAGTTGCATTATTCTGGCAATGAGCAAGCACCATACTGCAAACTACTATTTGAAGGTGGTCTGGGGATGAATGTGAGTGAAATATAATCCAAAGATATTGCAAGTGGGTGGGTGGGAAGTATGAATGGAGCTGACCTTCAATGGAACTGCATTCTCCCTGGGGGACCAAGTCTGGTGTCTCAGAGCTCTCTTGGACTTTGCAGTAACTGGGGAAGCTGAGGTGACCAAAGCAGCCAGCTAGGCCTTCCCCATGTTAGCGTAGTGCGCCAGTTGCGGCACTACCTAGGGAGAATGGATGCTTCAGTTAAGCATATTCTTGTGCCATATGCACTGGATTATGTAATAACATTCTACATTAGGCTGCTTTTAATTTTAAAGCACTGATTGGTAAAAAGTCTGCTTAGATACTGGAATGTATTACGTGACTGGAGAAAGAGACTATAAAGTGGAATGTTGAACTATGTCTCAGTACACCCCAAAACTCAGCCCTGGAAATGCACTGAGGAGTATCAATGGCAAACCACTTCTTGAACATCTCAGATAACCTGGAAACCCTATTGGAGTAACCTACATCAGAAAGGACTTAATGGCACAAAACAAATCAGGTGATTGGATGGTGACACCTAGATACACTGTTTGCCAGTGCTGCCAGGCCCAATTTGATACGCTGAGATTGACATTATAAGCCTCAAAAGGGTTGTGTCCAAATAAGTGAAAGGATTTTTTTTCCTGTCTCAACTGGCCTGCACTTTGAAATCCAGCACCAAGAAGTCAACATCTGTACCTGCCTATAGGAGTAATTAATGTAGGCACAAGAAACAGGGCCTGGCATGAACCTCCCACTTGTAGAACTGTGTTCACTCAAAGTTTCCCAGACACCATATACAGATTTACCTGTTAAATACTGGCTCTTAATTGAATTAGAACTCTACCAGGACTACTGTACATATGGTGCTGTTCCATTTAAACTGGTGATTTTTATCATTGCTCTTAATGTTGCTGTGTTTCAGTTTTAAACTTTATTCTGTATCAAATTGGGTTTAAAAGACATTTGATATAAGTCTTTTAAATTAATATATCCCAAGCTTTACCACCATGAACTTTCAACTTTATTACTACTAGCACGTTCTTCTTCCTAAAAGCAAATGACTGTTTACATAAATCATTTTGTATATGGTATAATTTGTATGCCTTCAGCACATTTATGTCAGTGGAGCTGTACACTTCCACATCTCTTTTACAGCAATAAATTCATACTTGCAAGAGAGTAAGAGTCACAAACCTGGCCTTTTTTGTTTTTTGAGTATGCCCTGTTGTTGAACTGTTGCCATTTGACTTTCTGATCTTCTCGCTCCTGCTCTAGTTCTTTGATTCGCTGGGCCTTTTTCAAAGCTTTCTTCTTTTTATATTCTCGTTGCTGAGCAATCATTTCCTTCCTTTAAAAAAAGGTGGTGTTAGCATCAACAATTGCTTACATGTCTAAGTTGCACTGGCCACGTGACCACAGAAAAACTGTCTATGGACAAACGCTGGCTCAAAGGCTTAGAAAGAGGGATGAGCACCACCCCCTAGAGTCAGACTCGACTGGAAAATTTGTCAAGGGGAACCTGCTTACATGTCTTAACAACATGCATCTCCTTTGCTTTAAATTCCTTTTTATTCTCAGAACAAGTAAACAAAAGCAAAGCTGACCAGGATCATCTCACCTTGAACCTTGGCCTATGTGAATATAAACTATAAGGACAATGTGGCTTCAGCTGTCCAGACTCATTTCATTTTCCAGGTGTAAAAAGTACTGTCATTCCAAGTTTCAATCAAGCACAGCAATCTTCCTTTCATGTACTACTAAGAACAAAGTACTACAAAAAGTCTACCTAGACTTTTGCTAAACTCTGAGTAATTCTAAGTCTGCTAAGAATTTGTTCCAGGAGGAGTTTACTACTTTACAAGCCTGAAGCACTTGAGAAAGTACTGCAGTAACTGAGCCTAATCATTATTGCCATGATGCTCACCAAGCTTTACATTTAAGGGCAAAGTATGGCACACACTGTCATTATAATTTAAATCTACTGCTATGTGTTTGTAGTAGCAGTTCAGTCCCGAGATGGATAAAATGAAAGTAGATGGAATTCTGAAGTCTGGAAAACCTGGGCAGCCAGGTTTATATTCTAGCCAAATCCTAAATAGAAGAAAACAAAACAGGCAGTCTGTATCACCTCTTCAACAGTAAGATATCTCTGTCCTGCATAAAATATCTCTCAATAAATACAGGTCTGTAAGACTTTCATTGAGGTAGAATCACTTTTGTGGGAGATAATCTGTCAGCAGTGCAAGCTAAGCACATTTTCTTTACTGCATTACCACACCCTAAACACTGGAAATTAATTTCAGCCACTTACTTGGACATGGGTTTGTTGCCACTGTCTTCCTTTGCTTTCCTTCCCTCTTCCACAGGTTTCAGATTCAGCAGGGGTGTAACTTCAGCATTCCCATATCCCAAAAAGGTGACTGCAGCGGTACCATTTTCTTCATCTATCTCTTCAATTTCAGCCTCATAACACCTGTAAAGATATCATGGCTGTAAGCATGTGAGTAAAGGTTTAAGACTCAACCCTACAAAACTTGCAATTATTAATATTAAACTTCAGGGAAATTCTGTTCTGTACAGAAGTAGCATTTCAAGTTAGAATCAGTAATGAATTTTATTTGATTCCAGAATCAATTATCAATGATCCCACAGAGTTATGATACCAATCACTAGCAATTTTAAGGCCCACGAAATAATTAACAAATGTGTTTGAAATAAAATGTTGATTCTGTATCTTCTATTACTTAAGCACAGATGAAAACACTTTCAAGATCTAATATTTAACTAGATTGAAGTTTTTAGTCTTTCTCTGTGAGAAACAATGTAGCTTTCTGAATCATGAGGATTTATTTTCATTGTTTCAATTTTCACCAAGTTTTTTCAACAACCATCATTCAGCCTGCTATCCTATAAACACCTAGCTAGGAGTAAGCCTAAATGACTTAAGTGGGAATCTTTGCGGAGTAGACATGGACAGAATTCTTAAATTAGTTTGACAGCTGTGTCACTGCCCACAAATAACTTGCTCCTAAAAGGAAGCAATTAATTACTAAGAATGTAAGAAAACACTAAAAATCTAACAGAGACATTAATACAGAGATCAACAAAGTAATTATTTACTTTTTTTGATCACATCATTTGAGATTCACAGTTGAGTATGCTGGAAGTAACCAAAGGCAGCTTAAAACACATTCATGTGTGTTTTGAAGTGGTATATCTGCATGCAGGCATTCCTGAGGCCTAGATGAGAAAAATAGAGGCAAGCGCAAGGGAGAGAGATGATGCCCTTCCACTTCATACCCCAAATCATCCAAGGTGAGGGAGGACATGCACATTTCCCATGTGTTGATACAGAAAATTTCTGACAGCAATGGCTGTTCAAACGCATGAGGAGTAATTATGCTGCTGGACACTTTTGCTTCTGCCCAACCAGCACAAGACACCTTGCAAATTCACTAGGGGAAGGCTACTGCCTTTCATGCTGAAGCAGTGAACACCCAAATCCATCATGCTGAATCAGGGGAAGAACTGAGATCAGAGTCAGCTTGCTCATCTGGCATATCACTTCAAAGTTCAGCTCCCTCTCCACAACAGCATCTCTAAACTCAGTTCCTTACCCCCCAACAGCAGTATTTGAGGAAGACAGAAACACCCCCTTTGCCTCCAGAAAGGGAAATGTGGGTTCACAGTATGAGCTTAATGAATATAGGCCCAGTTCCCTCTCCACAATGGATGATCTATATGGAAAGAGATGGTTCAGTTTTCCCTTTATCCCCGAACAGAGGGATTCAACTTAAGAGAAAGCTTCATATGTAGTACTGATTCTCAAACTGTGGGACAAGCCCTGCAGAGAGAGGCAAAACATACCAGAGAACCTAAACTGCTCTTTCTCTTATAACATCACTCTTGGGTTTAGAGTTTCAACTAGATTCTCCCAACATAGCAGAAGTCTTCTATATGAATACAAAAGTGAGGATATTTTAATTTTTGAACCTTTTTCAAAAATGTGCCACGAAGCTGATCCTAACTTACTGCAAATCTTCCACGTGTTTCTTAGGCATTAAGTAATCAGAAGTGGTAACCACTCCCTTCTTCTGAGAGTGCTCTAGTACTGTGCAGCTCACCCAAAGTTATACAGGCTGGCTCTTCTCCTAAAAAGCACAGTGGGGAACAGAACTCTTGACCCCCAGGTTCACAGCCAGGTACTCCATCTCAATGAGCTATTCAGCCAGCAACCTTCAGCATACTTCAAAGAAATCTCTAGATTTCTTGCAGACGTCCTCAAACATCTTTCTGTGCAACCTTAACTATTTCCTTTCACTCTGAGCCCCAGCTTTTTGGGAAATGACATTCTGAACAATATGGGTTGAAATGTGCATGTAACAGTTCAGCTATTGCAGACTGGATCTGCATAAAGATTTTTGAAGATATTAATGGCTATCCTATATTCTACAGTACTCACTGTAAACACATCAACAGAGCTCATTCCCAAGTAAGATACTTTAGTTCAAAATGAATGTTTTATACCTATAAAACTCCTTCAATTATTATATTTGCAAAGCTGGTCCTCACTGGGGAAGAGGTGAATAGAGCATAAACTAAAGGGAAATCTCTTACCATGGAACTGTATAATTTCATGATAACTGTTACAGAAGTTTGTTTTCTACACTTACTGTCCATCTTCACTCCATATTGCCATACATCTGTCTCCAACCTTCCAAGTGTGACTGGGGAGAGCAGAAGCATTACTGTCAGAACTTGCAAGAGCTTCTGAAGGTTGTGTTGAAAGGAGGTCTTTGGTTAATTCTATAACTTCCTGTGTAATGGAACAAATAGGACAAGTCTTCAACACAACTCCTTGTTACTGAAGCGTATTAGACCAAAAGGCACATTTACATTTTTCCTTACAACATACCGTGTTCATTTGAGTATGTGTCTTATTCAGGTCCTGAACTTGATATGGGAAGCACAATATCTCAGCCCATGCTACACAGTGGGAATGATTTAAAAAAAAATCCAGACTTGCACAATTCTTCCATCTGCTCCCCCCACAATGAATTACAATGTTTATGTTTGTGCAGGAGGAATGTATAACCCAATAGTGCAAAGGAAAACATTATTTTAAGGTAAAAACTAAAATACTGGCAGGAAAGTGCTGCAGTGGTAGTAGGTATATGTGCTGGTGTTTCTCATGTTCTGTGCTCAGCCTGCTTCAATTACGCAAGGATGAATGAAACCCTTAAAAATATTTACAAAACACTACATTTATGTGAGAGAAAAATGTGCCCACAATTAATAATGTCATTCCCACACCCACACTTCAGAAACCCATCAATGTGTATACTGGCTAGTGGGTGCTAAGAAGTGTAGATTTACACTTCTTAGTAAATCTGTTTTAGCTTTTGAATACAGTGGTGCCTCACGTTATGTATTTTACCACAATTGTGCAGATGTGAGGGAAAGGATACCATGTCCAGAACAGGAAGATTAGCCTGACCACAGGTACATATACATGAGTATTCAAAACATTACAACTTACCACTTTGATCTGTCATTTATCAAAGTGACCTCCCTCCTTTATTGCTTTCTTTCTCCCTGCACATCTTGTCATTTTAATCTGTAAGCCCAAGGGACAGACCTCTGTCTTGTTTGCATTTAGTATACTGCTTGCTACCAGAATATTATGTGATTTGTTTAGGAAACAGCATTTGTCTAGGAAGCAGCAAAAAACTAGGATAGCCAAACATGAACAAGAAAGGGAACAATATAAAGGCATGTGCACCTTTCTTGCTTGATGTGACACATTGATCTTCTGTCCTTATATTCTGGCAGCTGCATGGCTGCCTTTAAATGCAGAAATGTCAAAGAAAATATGAACAAGGAACAAACATGGAAAAATACACTCATAACTATTTGCAAATTGTACCATAAAGAACAAAGAGACAGATTAACTGATGTCCCTGGTTAAGTAGTAGTCTGAATGTACATATGGCAGTGATTCTGTTATATTTTATAATCTTTCTTCCAAAAATGTCTCTCAGATGAATACACATATGTAGCAATCAGAATCTAGGCACATTATAGCACTTTGTGTCAATTTTCATTTTTCCTTTACAAAGTTCTAAGGAATTTGGCCTCTGAAAATCCATTTTGTGCTATCTTACCATGACATTAAATTGAAAATAACTCAAATGGTATAGTACTGATACAACTATGCTAACACTTTAAGTAATAATATCCTACCCTTGGATTAATTTTTAAAAAAACTAATATTGTTCAAATCTAACTAAAGAGCCTTCCCTGCCCTGCCCCAGAAAACAGACCCTCATAAACACATGACTATTTTGAATGGCATACAGAATAAAAATAATTTAACATCCTACCTCTTCTCTAGCAGCCAAGGAAATTGCCCAGTGTTCATGGATAACTGAACATGTTTGATTCCTTGTGTAGAAATGTGCATACTTGCTTTAAAATGTGCTAGTTTTGCTTTAAAAGCTGCTTGTTTTGCATTAAACCGTGCTTGGGTGAAAAGGTGCTCAGTTTGAGTTGAAACCTGCTTGTGTAGAAACGTGCATACCTGCTTTAAAAGCTGCCTGGGAAGCCTTTTAGACCAGCACCGATCAGCTGTTAGGTGGGGAGGGGGCAGGAGCGGAGAAGAGCACAAAATGGCTGCCTGCTGCCTGCCAGCTTGTAGCAGTTTGGTGCTCTTTTTCAGCTATTTGGGGGGGCTACCAAGGCACTGTGAAGAGCCAGGCTCAGTCTACAGTACCTGGTAAGTGATTTTCTTTTAATTTTTTAAAAGTTCCTGACCTTCCCCCCCCCCATAAAAATGCATTAATTAATTTTCAATGCATTTCTATGGGAAATTTGGATTCGACTTGCAAACTTTTCAACTAGTTCTGGGCACCTAATAGAGAATGTATTTCCAAAGGGTGTTGCAGCAAGGAAACTAACTGTGTTAACAGCTGTTAAATATATAATTCCACTATTTATCCTCCACACAACTAAAAGGGACCTCTCAATGCAGTGCCAAATCAGACAAACCATTTATAACTTAATATAGGCTTCAGCTATAGCTGGGCAGAGTTGCACAACAATCTCATCTGTCATTGAGACATTTCTATAAGCATGGGGAGGGGTGGATGAAAGGAAATGTAAAATATAGGTAGAGTGGTATAGGTCTTATCACTGGCTAATAATGGTCTATATGTACTTGACTAAAATTTATGGTACACAAATTTATGGTACATAAACTAGAGTACACAAACCTTTAAGTCTCTCCATTTGTTAATGACAGTGGTAATGGTTCTTAATGCCACTGTTGACCGCTGTTCACTTTACATGGTTCAAATGTTATTCTGTTATAGTTTATTAAATATTTTATTACACCATTTGGTTCAGAATATATTTTCCCTGTTTTCCTTCTCTAAAAATTAGGTGCGTCTTAAGGTCAGGTGCGTCTTATGGAGCAAAAAATACATTTTATTTATATTTATACATTAATACTAGCCTGTTTTCCCGAAAATAAGCCCTAGTATTTTTCAGGATGCTCGTAATATAAGCCCTACCCCAAAAATAAGCCCCAGTTAAGTGAAACCCCTCCTCCACCATCGTGCAGAAACCAGGAAATGACATGACTGTATTTGAATAAACGTAGTTGTACATGAAAAAATAAAACATCCCCTGAAAATAAGCCCTAATGTGTTTTTCGGTGCAAAATTAATATAAGACCTTGTCTTATTCTTGGGGAAACACGGTAGAATTTACAAAAACTGCAAGTTGCAAGCATCATTTAAGATGTATTCTCCATTTTCTTTTACATAAGAGACTGCCACTTTTAAGATAAACATAATACAACATAAACATGCAAACTCTTTTAAAAATATGCTTTTTGCTTCACATAAATGTTTATTCTGCATACATTCTGCAAACTCTTATAGCAAATATTTCTTTACATAGTCCTTTACAAACAATTTTATTACCCTAGGAAAAGTAATGGTTGTACGTTAACTTTAAACATAAATACAACACTCAGCATAACAGCATAGTTCTTGTTAATACCTTCAAAGTAAATACTTTGCCAGTCTTGAGAATATAGAAAATCTTTGTGAAAATATTTAATCTCCAAAAGTGTATCCTTTTCCATTCTTACCTGTAAATCTTTCTTGAGTTTTAGCAAATCTTCATTATCTCCATTTCCCGTTAAAGCAGCTTCAACTTGCTGCAGCTGAGCTTTATAGCTAGCTAGCTGCTTTGCAAGGTCCTCTGACATCTATATGAGGGGAAAAGTGATTCTATAGTCAGAAGTAACATATGTGGGAACCTCTCTTGTGAGAGCAAAATGTCACTTCACTTAAATGGTTAATTTATCTGCCTATTAAAAATCTGCCACTGATCTCTAGTACTTCCTCATTTCAACTCACTGTAAAGTATCAAAATATATGGTGATTTCAATGCACTACAGTACCAATGAACACCAAAATAACCTTCAAAGAATTGACTAAAATTAGGTAAACCCATAACTATTGAGGTCTTCTGTAGGTCATTCCCAGTGTTCGTATCTCTGTTAATTTAAACAAAAAAATTGAAAGACTTGTTCCCTTCTTTTTATACAGCATTTACATTTCATCTCACTGAAGGAGCCATCTCTAACACAATGGTCTTCTACTTCCAAAATATTTTTTTAAAAAAATATTAGGTCAACTTGTTCTTTCCCCATTTATCATAAATACAGCCATCATACTTTGGCATATTTTACTCTTTTCACCAACAATAAAGAAATTCAAACCGTCGGTAGCAAAGAGGCTGCTTCTTTGTAGCTCTTTTGTCCCAACGGTTAGAGCAGGGGGTCAGGGAACTTTTTTACTTCTGCCGAGAAGGAGGAGGAAGGAGAGGCAGGGGCAGCTCTGGATCGCTGCCGGGCACAGGAAGCCAGTGCGCTCCCTGCCCATCCCTGGTGTGGGTCTACTCATGAGTAAGTGCCGCAGAATGCACAGATGTACTTGTGAGTAAGCGCTGCCAAAGGTGCTGGGCTGGGCTGACAGTGCTTTGGAAACCCGGGAAGCCTCCGCAGAGGCAGCTGGAGCCCTGGCCCAGTAGCGGCGGCGGAGGCCAGGCCCTGCAGGACCGATAGAGATAAGATGCTGCTTTTTCCTTTTTAAAAAGTTGTTTTGGAGGGTAGGTTTGGGCTGGGGGGTTTATGTTTCTGTGTGTGGTTCTTTTTTTGGATTTTTTTTTTTTTGCAGCGCCAGCATGGGACTTGCTTCAATGTTTATTTTTGGATCTGTTTGCTTTTTGTTTTTTTGCAGTCCCAGAGTGGGACTTGCAGTAGTTTATTTTTTTAAAAAAAAAATTGTATTTTTTTCTTCAGCCGGAACAGATTAATCGGTTTTCAATGCATTCCTATGGGAAATGGTGCTTTAACTTACAAACGTTTTGACTTATGGCCACCATTCCAATACGGATTAAGTTCGTAAGTCAAGGCACCACTGCACTTGGCAAGACCCATTAAGCACCAGCCAGAATTTCTAAATCATTTTGAAGGAAAGATTCATGCAAACAATATGAACATTAACTAGCCTCTTCTCCATGGTTCATCTTTTCATTGCTTTGTTAGTATCAAGATAGAATCATATTACAGTGGTGCCTCGACTTACCAACATCCCTAGTTGCAAAAATTTTGAGATATGAAAAGCTCCAGCTGCAAAATATTGCTTCGACTTGCGGCCGGAGCTTCAAGTTACGAAAGAAAATAAACAAGGGGGAGGCAGGGAAAGCGTGTAATTTGAAATTTCTGTTAACCGTTGGCCAGCGAAGAGGCCGCTTGTCTGCTACCTCCCTCGCCCCAGCGGTCAGAGAGTGTATAGGGAGAGAGTCTTCAGGCTGCCTGGTACTGTACTGCCTGGTACTGTACTGCATGGACTGTATTTTTTTGATTTTTTTAATTTTTGATTTTTGGAGTTGCCTTTTTAAAAAAAAAAACAGAGACTGCCTGTTCTGAGTTTTTTTGCAGCTTGGTGTGGGGTAGGGCTAGGTGGGGGTTATGTTTCTGTGCTCTGATGGGTCTTGCAGTGTGGATTTAAAATGTGAAAAGTAGATTGTAATATTAAATTAAAATTAAATGTGAAAATTAGACTATAATTTAAAAATGTAATATTTATTTATTTATTTTGCATTTTGTGGCTCCTGGGGTTTGTGTACTGTGTTGTTTTAAAATGTGTGGGTTTAAAATGTGGCTTCAAAGTCTTTTTTTCTTTGGGGATCTGTTTGCTATAATAATGGTTGCTGGTTGTTGATGCAGGCAGGCTGTAAAATGCAGTTTAGACTCTCTTTTTGTGATTAGGAGTTCAGTGCTGGAATTCTGTGGCTTTTACGGTTTGTGTACTGTGATCTGTCTTTTGTTTTAAAATGTGTGTTTAAAATGTGGCTTCAAGGTCTGTCTCTTTTAAAATCAGAAAATATTCTGTGAGGGGCTGTGGTGCTTGTTGATGCAGCCAGGCTTTAAAATGGAGTTTACTGTAGACTCAAAGGTGCTTGGTTTTGTTTAAAAGGTGCTTGGGTTAAAAAGGTGTTCTGGTTAGAAGGTGTTCCCTCCTCCCCTCCCTCCTTTCCTGCCCTTTTTTTGACCTAAGTTCATCTTAGGTGAAAAGAAAAAAAATTCTCCCCCTAGTGGTAGATATGGATTAACTGGCTTTGCATTAGTTGCTATGGGAACTAATGCTTCAACTTAAGAACGGCACCTCTACGTAAAACAGCCAGGATTGATTAAATGGATTTCAATGCATTCCTATGGGAAATGGTGATTCGACTTACGAAAATTTCGAGATGCAGCCACCGTTCCAACAAAGATTAATTTCATAAGTCGAGGCACCACTGTAATTAAGCAGATAAAAAAAGAAATCTCATCATGTAAATAGGGCCGGTCACTGACACAGATAATCTACTGACATACTGTAGGTCCTGATCATGATCCAATTGTCATCCAAATTTATTAGGCTCAAGTTAAGATTCACAAAAATAAATCCAGTTTTAGTCCGATCAGATCCACTAAAATCAGTCAGAGCTATAGTAATTCCTATCTCATAAGTTCCATTTGTCTCTACAGGTTTGTTTTATCTGTGATTACTACTGAATTTAGTCCACAACATGATCTACCTGCTTCAATTCACACTGAACTCATCTTCAAGTTGGTATTTTTTAAAAAGAAAGGAATGAAGCTAAAAGAAAGCAAGCTGTAGTTTGTTCCCATCTCAAGGAATTACTAGAAAAAGGCTCTGCAAACAGATTACCGTATTTTTTGCACCATAAGACGCACTTTTCCCCCACAAAACAGGGGGGGTGGGAAGTCTGTGCGTCTTATGGAGCGAAGAAAACAGATTATAGTTTCCTGTTTTCTTCTCCTAAAAAATTGGTGCGTCTTATGGAAAGGTGCGTCTTATGGAGCGAAAAATACGGTAAATTAGACTCAGGCCTACTTGTTGATTGTTTTGTTATGACTGCTATGGAAAGATCTGATTAAGGGCAGGTTCTATTCAATATTTGCATGTATGTGGAACTCCAACTATCAAAGTTGCAGTACTGATCCAATGCAGTCCCATTTACAAGTGACCAGGCGCACAACCTTATCAGACTATCACAGACGTTTCTACAACCACAGAGCCTCACATGTGAATATGGAACAGGAGACACTGGCTAATAATTGATACTACCTATTTTGATAATTAAGCAGTTATGATGCTGGGTTGTTCTTACCATAACCAAAAATTATTACACTGCTGTATTGACATGCATTTTTGATTTTATATCACTGCTCTTGTGTCATGAGATGCTCTGAGCACAATACATAGAAAAATAGCATATATATTTAAAATTTATGATTGGCTACTTTTTCCTGTATTACCCAGTAAAGAAACAGGAACTACTGAATGAAATAAATATTAGGACCTGAATTCAGCTGGGCTTCACAGAATGGAGATCCTCTATACATATAGTGCTCTGCCCAATCTGCAGATTGCAGTGGCATGAGCTGGTGATTGCTCAGTTTCAATCAATGGTGTATTTTGCTTGCTTAAGTGGTGATGAATATCTCCATGTGCAAATAGTGGAAAAATAGACTACAGTGGTGCCTCGCACAACGAGTGCCTCACAAAACGATAAATTCACACAACGATGGCTTTTTCTGAAAAATTTGCCACCTCACACAACAATGTTTCCTATAGGGAATTTTCGCACAACGATTTTGGGACCATGCTTCACAGAACGATTGCATTTTGGGTCCCCTGTTTCACTTAACGATGTTTTAAAAAAAGAGCGGGGAAGGTGGCTGTTTGGCAATGCTAATTTGTTCTTCTAACTGCCTGTACCCAGGATGCATTGCGCATGTGCAGGGAAGGGATAAAAAACCTTCCCCATGCATCCTGGGTTTACATTCCCACATGCAGTTCAAAGGTTGGCTTTGCCTCTTTGCTCTGTCTTGTGGGTGCTTTCTGTGCTGGAGAACTTTCAAAGGTAAGCTTGCATTTCTTCTCCTGGGTGTGTGGTGGGTTTTACAGTGTATCTGTACTGTACTGTATTGCAAAACTCTGATGATTTTTGCGAGGGGGAATTTGGGTCTGTCTGACTTTGGTTATGGGGGTTTTTTCATTGGGGAAATTGCAGGGGTTTTTTTGGCTGGGGGTTTCTGTGGATTTGTGTGGGATTTGAATGCCCAAGTTCAAACCTGATTTTAAAATTTTTTTCCCTGCATGCTGCTTCTTGGTTGGGGGGGGGGTTATGCTTTGTGTGTGTGGAATTCTGCAAGGAAATGGTTGCTGTTCTCTTGTGGCCATGCCTGCCTCTGGGATTTGGATGCCCAAGTTCAAATCTGATTTAAAAAAATTTTTAACTGCTGCCATGCTGCTTCTTGGTTGGGGGGGTCTATGCATCTCAATGGGGCAGAATTTTTTTTACCAAAAATTAACGAAGACTCAGAAACTGTTTTAAATGCTTGGACCCATTAGTGCAGCTTATGAAACCTTTGCAAACTTAATCTGGCTTTGTTCTGAGTCTTCGTTAATTTTTGGTGAATTTTTTTCTCCCCCATTGAGATGCCTTGAAGCCTACTCAATGCATTTGAATGGTGGATACATTGTTTCACACAACAATGTTTCCTATGGGGATTTTCGCTTAAGGACGGCAATCCGTTCCAATTCGAACGGATTATCCTGTTTTCAATGCATCTCTATGGGAAATGGTGTTTCACAGAACAATGTTTTCACAGAACGTTTTTTTTTAACCAATTAACATCATTGTGCGAGGCACCACTGTACTGTATTAGGTATGAAGGAAGAACAAACTGGATTTGGACTCAGATGTTATTCTTCTTTGCTATATACTTCCCAAAATATGCTAAAGCAGATATGGGCAGATATTTCTCTTGAGAGAGACAACATGAGGTGATTATCATCTTTGGGAGTAACCATGGCTTGAAGTGCTCACTGCCTGACATTGCCCGATTGCCTCAAATTTCGTCTAGAGCAGTGGCTCCCAATCTTGGGTCCCCAGATGTTCTTGGACTACAACTCCCAGGAATACTGGCCAGCACAGCTAGTGGTGAGGGCTTTGGAAAGTTTTAGTCCAAAAACATCGGGAGACCCAATGTCGGGAGCCATTGCTCTAAGGAAATGAGGATCGCAAGGCATTAAAAATACTCACTAAATAATGGTGCCAGTGGATGGAAAATAGCAAGGACAGTTGGAATGAAACTTTAACTTCCAAATGTTTTTAGGGTTTTCTTCATCTCTCTCTCCTCAGTGCAGCACAGTCTGCTTCATCAAATTCCATATGTCCCCTATAAAAGCAGCATTTCTTTTTCCCTAAACACACCCTAATACAGGAGAGCCGGTGTGGTGTAGCAGATTAAAATATCACACTTGAACTCAAGACTTGGAATTCCAAACCCCATTCAGGCCTGAAAAACCATTACGAGGGGGTAAAACCAATCCATTAACCTTTCACATACCTCAAATACTCAATTAAGGTTACCATGAGTCATAAGTAATTTGATGGCTCGTGTCATCAACAACCGATACAAAAACACACACAACTGTATTTTCTGCCTAATCTGTCTAGAGCTTCTTTCTAGTCAGAGACATGAAGTGATAGAAAAAAATAGCTCTTCATTTTGCTCCTTGGTCTCTCATATCTGCTTCCAGACAAGGCTGAATCTGGATAAGATGGAGGTCTTGAGGGTGGGCAGCCCTTCTATCAGTGGTTTGGGAAAAAAAAACCCTCTTTTGGGGGAGTGACTCTCACCATGAAGAGTGAGGTTCGCAGCTTGGGGGTCCATTTGGATCCAGCGTTCACCATGGAAACCCAGGTAGCGTCAGTAGTCTGCTCCACCTATTTCCATCTGTGGCGGATTGCTCAGCTGCATCCCTATCCTGATGCTGGGGCGCCCACCACTTTGGTCCATGTGCGTGTAATCGTGAGATTAGACTACTGTAATGTGCTTTACTTGGGCTACCTTTGAGACTGATACAGAAGTTTCAAATGGTGCAGAATGCGGCAGCCAGATTTCTGACTGGGGTGAGAAAATACTAGCATATTTCACCCACTCTGGCTGCCTTGCATTGGCTGCCCGTCCATTTCCACACTGATTTCAGTGTTAATGATGACATATAAAGCCATAAATGGTTCAGGACCTCAATAGCTAGTGGAATGCCTCCTCCCAACTAGATCTACCTGAATCACTCATTCTAGCCAAGAAGGGCTGCTGAGGGCTTAACACCAAGGGAGGCCCAGAGAGAAAGAACAAGAAACCAGGCCTTCCCCACAGTGGCACCTCGCCTCTGGAACAGTCTGCCCCCAGAGATCTGTCTGGCTCCCTCACTGGGTGTTTTTAAGAGTAAACTTAAGACCTTGCTCTTCAGGCAGGCTTTTCCTCCTGTCATCACCTGATTATTTTTCCCATCTTGAACTACATTATTACTGCTGTTTTTATTTTATTATATTGTTCTTACTTTTATCTATCACTGTTAGCCACCCAGAGTAGACTTTGGTTTGGATGGGCGGGGTATAAATTTAATAAATAAATAAATATATTTAAGCTATACCAACATTCAGTCCTGTTCCTGCTTCTCTCAACTTCCGATTCCTTACTCTAGCATTTTTCTTTAGTCCTCACTCCTAAAGATCATTGCCTCAAGATTCCCATTTAGAACCAAGTTTCTGAAAACCTGGGAGATTATACATCATTTGAATTCTCCTCCCTAATTATTTTAGGTAAATGAGTAGACATAAGTTACAAAGCAGTGACTGAGATACACCTAAATTTTTGAAACCTGTCCTTTAAAGAATAAACTTATCCCATGCAAACCTACTAAAACCCTTCAAACTTCACCTGAAACCATACAATCCCCACTTATCCCCCACTGACTGAGATTAAACATATGGTGACAATATAGAGGATCTTCAAGATCACAGCAGCTTGATATTGAAACACTGTTCTTAGAGAAGCATACCCGATGCCAGCCAACTTTGATGTCTTTTAGCTACAAAGTAGGACTATATGATTCTAAGGATTCCCAGCTGCTTTAAGCAATCTTGTGTGGATCTACCTAAACCCAGTTTCTGTTGCAGCTTTTATTTATTTTTATCGTATTTAGTAACTTCAATGTTTTTAATCAGGTTTTATACACTGCACTGCACCCCAGAAAAAAGATAGTAACGACTTGGTTTTTAAATTGTAAACTGCCCTAACAGTCCTGTTGTGAAGGAGACTCCTAAAAATCATAAATATTCTGAACATTCTCAAATGTTACTTTCTATTCACACTTACAAAACAGAATCCTTAAGCAAAATGCTCACATCTACATAATAATCTAGACACTTAGTTCTATTTGATATGACATTAGGTAACCAGAATAACTCTCTTGTCCTGAAATTCTTTTCTCTTATTATTTAGCTAAGGAACATCAAGTCAGAGGCAACTTATAGTGACCCTAACGGAGATTTCAAGAAAGGTAAGTGGGATATTTAAGGAATGATCTTAGCATTATATTCCCACTGAGTTTCTATTCCCACTCTGTCTGCTATGACCAATCTCCTTTCGCTCACTTTATAGATGCTGATCTCTCATCCTGTTTCATGAAATATGGTGATGCCCCTATGTGCAAGTGCTGAGTATCTACAGATTAACATATAATTGGGTTGTACCATTTCTAGCAAGGAAAATTAATGCTTGATATCCATAGTCAAATCAATGAATTAGGCATGCTGTTCTGCTGCACATGTGATACAAAGTTATGATCACAGTGGCCTCTAGGTGTGGAAGTGGCTTGGGCTCACTAGAGGCAATCCATGAGATCAAATGGGGCACTGCTGCCAACCTGTTTGTTACAAAGAGTGGAAAGAGTCCCTATTCCCTTTCTTTGCAGAAAATCAAGTACAAGATAGTAAGGTAAAGGTAGATGTTCCCCTTGACATTCTTAGTCTAATCGTTTCCGACTCTAGGGGGCGGTGCTCATCCTGTTTTCAAGCTGTAGAGCCAGCGCTTGTCCTAAGACAGTTTCTGTTGTCACATGGCCAGTGTGACTACAGAACGCTGTATTACCTTCCCACTGAGGTGGTACCTATTTATCTACTCGCATTTACATGCTTTCAAACTGCTAGGTTGGTGAGGAGCTGGGACAAAGAGACGGGAGCTCACTACGTTGCGTGGATTCAATCTTACGACTTGCAGCACAGGCTTCTGCGGTTTAGCACGCAGCGCCACCACGTCCCTACAAGATAGTAGATGCCTATTAAACCAACATAAAAATTGACTTAGATATTAAAGAGTTTTACTGCAGTATGACCATAAGAGCCAAGGAAGGGAACAGAAAAACAAAATAAAAATTATTCTGATCTACTGTTACCTTTCTTGGCCACCTTGTTCTGTCAGTCTCATCAAGCCCTCACTGCCACTGCGCAGACTACTCACTCTGCTAATACCTGAGATTGGTCGACATTCACATTTTCCTCCGACATCTGAAAACTAACTTGAGAACAACTTGCAGAATTCAGAGTCAGATTCAGATGCAAATATGTGAGGAAATGTTAATTTTAATTGACATTGCTGAGTATGTGCTGAGCAGGGATCCAAAGCCAGGCAGGCCTCCAGAGTCCCAGTCCATTGCTCTATCCACTACCACATTGGCTAACCCTCTTAATATTAGCGCCTATAGAAACAGTAATAGGTTAAGTGTTTCTGCCACAAGCTTACTATTTGGCCTTTAACAAGCCAAACATATGGAAGTGAGTTCTGTTGCAGAAAACTGATCAATATGTTGTACAAGTAATGTAACTTGAGGTTTATAGGTAAGCAAACCTGGGTATCTTGCAGCTTAGTTCTTCAAGCACAAGATAACTACGTCTCCAACTACATTTCAATAAACAATAGCTCAACTTTAGCAACACAGAACAAATTTATCAGAAAGTTTAAACAATAACTTTAAACAAACAGCAAAAAAAAACCTGTTATGTTCCTATGTAAACCACGTATTACTGTGCTGCGTTAAACTCTGCACAGGTCTAAACTAAACAAAGTCATAAGTTGCTAATAAACTACCAAAAACTAACAAAGTGACTCTCCGTTTCACCAAAAACATAATACTGTAGTTAAGAGAAGAAAAACAAATACTGCGGTAGACAAACATGTGGTTCCCGGAAACTTCTAGTCCGTGAACATGGAACTCCTTTGTGGAGGGACCGGAAGCGAACTGGCAAGACTCCCGAACAGCTCCCACCCGACTGCAGGGGAGAACGGAATTTAAAAAAAGTGAATAAATCTCCTGAGGAGTAAGTGAAACCTTGAAGAGAAATTTAGGAGGAAAAGGAGAGGAATTCTTTTTGCTGATTTAAAGCAACAGGCAGCCTCCAACTGTTTCGGGACGACGGAAGAGGCCTCTTCGTACGAACGGCCCCGAATGCCGGGACGTTTGGAGGCTTAGGAGAACTCCAAGGCCTAGAAATCAGAGGGAGGAAGAGGGAACGGGCCCGGGTTCTCTGCCGAAAGGAACAAGGGCCGAAGGCCGGGCCTGAAACAGGTACCCGACGGGGAAAGGGCAGCGGGCAAGGCCTAAGGACCGGCGCCCTGAAGAGGCCGGGAAGCTAACTGGGGCTTTCATAACGGAGGGCCGGGTTTCAGGCCCGGCAGTAGGCTTATCATAGTTCCCACCCCCACCCCCACCATCCCTGACCCATGGTGAGATGGGAAGAACAACCAGGAAAGACCGCGGCTCTCACCTTGGCCGTACGTGCGGAGGGCCTCTCTCGATCCCGTCAGGCCTCAGGAAAAGCGCCTGCGCCTGCGCGGGCGCTTCCTTTCCCGCGGCTCCGCCTAGCGACGCCGCGCGTGGCCCGGTCGAAGGGAAGCGAGCTCTCGCGGGAAGGGGGGAGAGAACCGGACGTGAGCTCAGGCTTGGTCGCGTGATCTGGGAGCAGACCCGACAGCGACATTCTCCACCGAGCGCCAGTAGCACTTGAGGCGGCTCCCCGAGGGTGGCTCAGGGTTTTTTCCCTGTGAGCGGGGCGAAAGCGGGGCCGGGGGGGGGGGGTGGAGAGACACTACGGAACAACGTAATAATTGAAAACATACAGGTGTAGTAGCCATAGAAATATAACCCTTTCGTTGTTCTGCATTTTAAAAAAATTTCTGCCTCAAGAACTGGAGAAAAAGTTAAGTGACATTTTGAAACAAAGGGGTGAGATAGAGCAAGATTTATATCTCTACAATTTTACGATTAATATTTATTTATATATTTATTTCATCAACTTTGCATATCACCCCATTAGTGCGATGAACTATTCTGGGTGATTCACAACAAGTAGAACAGCAGATGTATAACAAAAACGTGTAAAATGGTAAAAAAAAGCCATCAGAAAGGAATAGAACAAAGGCACTTCCTCTATTTTAGCGAAATGCATAAATATGCATTTCTTTCTTTGTTTAATGTCCCACCTTTCTTTTTTGCAGTACCTAAGGAAGTTCACATCATAAATTTAAACATTACCAATATATTACAGTGGCGGCAGTGCATAGGCGAACCTCCCAATCGTTCTGTGACTTCCCAACTGAGATACTAAGGGAATCCATCTCATATTTGGCCTTCCTCTTTTCCTCCTACCTTCTACATTACCTGGCATCCAAACGTTGTTAAACCCAATTCCCATTAGACTCTGTCAGCCTGCAATGGTATAAATGTTTTCCTGACCTCGCTTGCTCGCACTCCGTCTGAATGGAGTTAAGTCTCGTGTATAACAGTATTGTACCACAATGTCCTCCTGGGCATAAGCCCCATTCAACCACGGGGCACGAGCCTCCACATTCAGCCCTCTTTCTCCCCCCCCCCCCAGCAGCCCAACTGCCTTCTCTCTACACAGCGATGTATTCTATGCACAGGCAATCCTTGGGAACCGACAGTGTAGCCCCAGTCGACTGTTCACTCGTGCACCTCTTTGGGGGAAGCAGTCCCGCCCTTAGTATGAACGATTAGGCGGCTGTGATTGGCTAAGCCCAGGGAATGGAAGTCACGTGACGGGAAAGCGGAAGCCTTGTTTCTCCCGGGTCGTTGCTATGTTCGCGCTACCCCTGAGGGCGGGAGTCTGCTCCGGTCGCTAGTTATTTTCGACAGCGCGGGTGATAGGAACATGCAGCTGCTAGTTTAATGGCAACAATAGGAAGAGGGTCTTTCTCCTCTTCTCCAAACCTATGAATCTGCGACATTGCCGAAATGTTTTCAGACTGATGAGTAGGCTGGCTTCCTCCCTGTCTTTCCATCTACAGGCGAGCTACCCTGCACAAGTTGCCAAGAGAAGGGCTTTGTAAGAAAAACAAACATGGCCCTGCTCTTTTAATTGTTACGCTTTAAGAATCAGAAGAAAAAGGTGGTATGGAATAAAAGCTGTAGTAAATAGTTTTAAAAGTGTAATTTTAAAAAAGTAGAGCATAATACAGTGGGGTCTTGACTTAAGAATGGCTTGAGTTAAGAACATTTTGACTTAAGAACCGCTCTCATAGGAAAATATTGACTTGACTTAAGTACTTAGATTTGAGTTAAGAACTGAAAAAAACCCACGTGGGAGGCAGGGAAAGTGCAAAATTTGAACTTTCAGTTAACTGTTGGCCAGTGAAAAGGGTGCCTGTCTGCTTCCTCACTCCTCCCAGCGTTTAGAGAGTGGATTGGGAGACAGTCTTCGGACTGCCTGGTACTGTACTGCCTGGACTGTCTTTTCCCTGCCTTCCCTGAACCTTTCTTGACCTAAAAAAAACAAAACAAAATATCCCCCTCTAGTGGTCGAAGGCGGAATAGCAGCTTCCCATTAGTTTCTATGGATGGAAAAGAGCAGATACGGATCAAATGGTTTTCAATGCATTCCTATGGGAAATGCAGATTTGACCTGCGAACTTTTTGACTTGAGAACCGCCTTCCAATACGGATTAAGTTCTCAAGTCAAGACCCCACTGTAAAAAGAAATCAGAAAGTTTGTAATAAAAGCTACATTGTTTTTAATAGATTTTTATTCAGTCGTAATATTTACTGTCTTTATAGAGGCTATGTTATGTTAAAAAAAATTCCAGAGACACCACTTTAGGCTCACAACCTAGCATTATAGATTATCTTAAACTCCATCCCTGCCAAGCAAAGAATGCATGGTTTGGTGCATTTTTGCAGGAGTAAGAAAGCAGCCACTATGGCCAAGGATAGGTGTTTTGAAATGAGTTGCCAGCAGCGGAAGCAGGTAGAACTGCTGGATAGCTCTGTGGTTTAGGCATCTAGCGGTGTGTCTCCCTGGTGGGCTGGACTTGATGATCGTTAGGATTCTTTCATGTTCTGCAGTTATAAGAACACAGAATAGACAGAAACCCACTGCATTGGAAGAGCAAGAGTAAGTGTTTTCATCTGCTTACCTGTGACCTCATGGCCAAGTGGACTTAAGAAGCTCTAATGACAGTGAAAATCTTTACCTTCTTGGGCTCCATGATCACTGCAGATGGTGACAGAAGCCACAAAATTAAAAGACGCCTGCTTCTTGGGAGAAAAGAGATGACAAACCTAGACAGCATCTTAAAAAGCAGAGACATCACCTTGCCCACAAAGGTCCACATAGTCAAAGCTATGGTTTTTCCAGTAGTGATGTATGGAAGTGAGAGATGGACCATAAAGGAGGCTGACCGCCGAAGAATTGATGCTTTTGAATTGTGGTGCTGGACGAGACTCTTGAGAGTCCTCTGGACTGCAAGAAGAACAAACCTATCCATTTTGAAGGAAATCAACCCTGAGTGCTGACTGGAAGGACAGATCCTGAAGCTGAGGCTCCAATACTTTGGCCATCTCATGAGAAGAGAATACTCCCTGGAAAAGACCCTGATGTTGGGAAAGTGTGAAGGCAAAAGGAGAAGGGGACGACAGAGGATGAGATGGTTGGACAGTGTCACCAAAGCCACCAACATGAATTGGACCAAACCCGGGGAGGCAGTGGAGGACAGGATGGCCTGGCATGCTCCGGTCCATGGGGTCACAAAGAGTCGGACACAACTTAACAGCTAAACAACAACAAAAATGACTAGAGAGATTTTCTTCCTAACACACGGAGCTCAGATTCAGCAGTTTCCAGTATCTCCTGTCTCATGATACAATATTTTGGGCAGGAACATGAACAAGAATGCTTTCATGAGTGGTGGGTCACCACCCCTTTGAAAGTGGCAGGTGTGGGGAATCTGTTTTATTTTACAATATTTGGATACATGTCCTGTTACAGTGATGCCTCGTGCAACGGAAAATTCACAAGGCGAAAGCGTTTTGCGATTTTTTGTGACTCGCAAGACAAAATTTTCTATTTGTTTGTTTGTTTGATTGATTTGATTTGATTTGATTTGATTTGATTTGATTTGATTTGTATCCCGCCCATCTGGCCATGCTTCACAAGATGAATAGGAACACATTAATTAAATTTCAGTGCATTCCTATGGGAAATTGTGCTTCGAAATTTTTGCAATACAAAATGACTCACGGAATGAATTATTTTAGTCTTGCGAGGCATCACTGTATTTCTTTATTGGCAGTTCTGGCTGTGGCTGATTAAAGTTAGAATCCAGGAGCGTTCCAGGAGTGCCATAATATTAATCAATATTTATGTCTGTGAATGAAGTTTTGGCCCCAAGAGCAGCATCTAGGGTGTGCGCACATGCTTATGCATATACACAGCAGCACACATGCACATAGGTTGTTTATATTGATCTGGATCTTTTCTGACAGAGCCTAGCTCAGTTTCTATGTCAATCTTCAGAAGCAATTCCAAGTGCCTAAAGTTCTAGGTATGCAAAGCAGAGCTCAGTTTTGTACATGTCTCTTCAGAAAGAAGCCTCAGTTTCATGCATTCAGCTCAGATTGCAGCCAGTTCTGGATGAGGTCACATTCGCTGTAAAGCATTATATTCACCATTTGGGAGTACTCCTGGATTGATTCACTATCAGCCATATGCATTTTCCTGGCTACAGTGATGCAAACTTTGGTTACTTCCCAGCTTGACTACTGCAGCACGATTAGCAAGGGTCTGCCCTTGAGTGTTTAAAACATCACTGTTGCCCCTCACACAATTTCCCTTTTTTGCACAAAAGACATGGAAGCTTCATGATTTGGCTTTCCTAAAGATATCCATGGCCGTATTGTTCTGGTTGCAGATTTGCTGGCTGTGATGTGTCTGTGTCCTGGGTCCCTCTTGCAAGATCATATCCTGTGTTTCAGGCTTTCAGATTACAGTATTAGAGCTCAAGATGAACTGTGAATTTCAGGCCTTTGCTTTCATTCTGAATTGTGCATTCCTGAATCTGTACTACAAAAGAAGTGTATTTTTTGGTTCATTCTTGCAGATCTCTGCCTAAATTGTAAATCTGTTGGACAAGTGTTAAGGAGTAGGATGCCTAGTTTTGGAGGTATTTTAGATGCATCACATTAAGGACAATTTAATATTATTAAATCACAATGTTAATCTAATTAGCTTAGTTTTACATATATTGATCACTGTATTAACTCCTTTAATTAATAATTTTATATACAACAACAACATGGAATAGTGGGATAGGCCATCTTGTGCATGCACACATTAACATGGTAAAGGGTTCTTAGTATATCAGAGAAGCTGAGAGCAATGCAGTCAGCAGACTAGATTCCTTCATGAGTTTAGACTCCTAGCAGGGTCATCCAAGATGGAATAGTCAAAGCCAAGATACCAGACTAAGATGCATTCACCCTCATTAATGGTCAGTTCCTGTAGTGATGGGGACAGAGAAATCCTGAACGGTAGCTACACGGCAGCAGTGGTAGTGGAATTTGATACTGGTGGACAACATCAGCAGTGTCATTCAAGATAACGTGTCACCATTATGGGAAAGAAGGCAATGGTAAGCCACTTCTGAATACTTCTTAAAGTGAAATCTCTATGATGAAACAATCCAAAATGAAACTAGAAATAGTGCTGGAAGACGAAAGTTTTTGGTTGGAAGGTAATCATCCAGAACAAAGAACAAGTACGAATACTCGTAGCACTGTTGCTAATGAAGTAACTAGATTAAAGCTGACAGGACATCTATTGACCAATGTATATAGAGGTGAAAAGAAAGTCTAATGCTGCAAAACACCTACAATAGGAACATGGAATGTAAGAAACATGAACCAAGATAAACTGAAAATTATAAAGCACAGATGGAACATTTCAACACTGCAGTACTTGATGTGAGTGAGTTAAAGTAGACAGGAATAGGACATTTTCAGTCAGTTATGAAGCATTTTATTCTGGAAATGACAAAATCAGAAAAAATTGTGTGGCAACATGTAGCACAAACAGTTGGGGTATAATGCAAGCTCTGACCAAATAACATAAGTCAGACTTCCTGGAAAAGCTGTCAACATAAGCATTCTTCAGATCTATGCTCCAGCTACAGATACTTCTATTTCTTCTTTTTCAAATTGAAAAATGTTATGCATGCATCCAAAAGAAAATTGATTACATACCAAAACAGAATGTCCTAATCATAGGTGACTAAAATGCATAAGTAAAGGGGGGGTAGTTGTAAGAGAATTTGGCCTAGGGGATAGAAATAAGAAGAATTTTCAGAATTCTGTGAAGCCAACAATCTCTTCATTGCAAATACATATTTCAAGCAACTCAACAGACAGCTGTACACATAGACATTACAATATGTCTAACATAGAAATAAAACTGTAGAAGTAGTAAATGTACAAGCTGTATCCTCTGTTTCAGACAAGACCAGGAATAGATTGTGGTACAGTTATATTAACAATCAATGAATTATTAATATAAACAAAGTAAAGCTGAAAAAGAAAACATTCTGATAAATGCAAAGTCCATGTGAAGAGTAAATTAGCATTACTTAAATCAGTTGACCATGATTCAGAGAAACTGGACTGAAGTAAAGGATATTCAAAGAAGAATGCAAAGATATAATTGCTATAGTAAAAAGAAAATAAAAGCCTAGATGAATGATGGAAGAAACTCTTAAAATTGTTAATGACAGGTGAGAAGCAAAAGTAAAATGTGGCAAAAGTAGGATCAGAATCCCAAATGCAACTTCTCAGTGACTATCATATTTTATTTTATTTTATTTTATTTTATTTTATTTATTTATTTATTTATTTATTTATTTATTTATTTATTTATTTATTTATTTATTTATTTATTTATTTATTTATTTATTTATTTATTTATTTATTTATTTATTTATTTATTTATACCCTGCCTATCTGGTCTTGCGACCACTCTAGGTGGATTTATAGAGACAAAGGAAACTATTGTAATAATTGGTGCAAAGAAATAGAGGAGAACAACAAAAGAGGAAAAGCAAAAGATCTCCCCCAAGAAATCCAAGGAAATTTTAAACCTAGATTAGGGATGCTGAAAAACTAATAGAGGAACATACTATATGACCAAGCTAAAATAAAGAGAAGGTGGGAACAATATGCTGAAAAGCTATACAAAATAGATGCAAGGATGACAGATTTAATTGCAATTAAAGGATTGCAATTCTAGAAAGTGAAGTAAAAGCTGCTGTGAAAGCACTTGGAAGAAATAAATCACCAGGACTATATGGAATAGTGATAGAACTGGTCCAAAACTATGGAGACAAAATGTGTAACAATTCTAACAAAAATATGCCAATACATATAGGAAACAAAAGAATTTCCCACTGAATGGAAATGTTTAATATACATTCCATTTCGTCCTAGATCAAATCAAGCCTGAATTCTCTTTAGAATGAAATATGACAAAACTGAGGCTCTCAAACTTTGAGCACATCATGAGAAGAAAAGAGTCTCTGGAAAAGACACAAATTCTAGGAATTGTCATGAGAAGACAAGAGACTCTGGGAAAGACAGAAATTCTAGGAAAAGTTGAAGGCAGCAGGAAAAGAGAAAAGCTAAATATGAGACAGGTTGACTCCATAAAGGAAGCAAAGGCCTTGAGTTTACAAGAAGAAAGCAAGGCTGTTAACAATAAGACATTTGGGGGGCCACTCATTCATAGGGTTGCCATGAGTTGGAGCTGACTTGATGTCAAAGAATAACAAAAAGCAATTAAAAACATTGATGTTTCGGCAGGCCTTCCCTCCTAGTTAATTCCTGATCCCCTCCTCTTTCCTAATGTTTAACCCAATTGTCGAAAGTTTTCTTTTATGTAATTCTGTTGTTTTTATTGTTGTATCCCTTGTTGTAAGCCGCCTAGAGTGGTCTATCGACTAGATAGGCGGGATATACATTTAATAAATAAATAAATAAATAAATAAATAAATAAATATAAATAAATAAATAAATAAATAAATAAATAAATAAATAAATAACAACAAATGCATATCAGTAATGTAGGTTATATCAGGACCAACACCTTGAAAGCTAAAAGCTTTTCAAATAGGCTTCATTGTTTAATAGGTTTTTTTCAGATGCTACAATGATTGACAATGACGATGGTGGCATAATAACTATAATAATTCCCAACTGAATATACATTTCAAGGTTTATACTCAGATTAAAGACAACACAAAATGCATGACCAACCAAAAACATTTTAACATTTAAATATCACTCATGGAAAAAGCCTGAATGTTCTTATGACAGTCAAGTCCTCCTCCTCCTTTGCAACTATCTGTATCAAGCACTGGATGGCAGCACTGCTTCACTGGTGTGGGGTAAAAGCCAATTTCTGCATCCTTACAAGCAGCATTCTTTATTTGTATCAGAAGCACCACAATATGATCGATAGACTGGAATGTCTTGTGATGCTTAGATAAGTCTGTCAGATAATCTTGCCCAAGAAAAGAAAAAAATCAAGTGCATTTGGGCTAGTTTCACTCAGACTTTCCATGGTGCAGGTCCAAAGGCACAGAGTACACTGACATAGGTGTGATGTCACCTGTTCTTCTCTGCATTCACAAAGAACTGTGTCTGTGCAAAACTCACATGTTCTTAGGCTTCCCTTGGTTCTGCCAACTGCAGTCTTGATTGGCAGTCAACATAATATATCTTTATGTTCGTATTTTATGTCAGTATTTTTCATAAGTTTGTTGAGTGTGATATTTCTTATCTAACCTAATAAATTTTAACCTTTTAGCAAGAGGCCTCTGATTAATACTGATTTGGGGAGTGCACAGCATCTTCTATATTCTTACTCCTAACTATTATACCCCAGTATTTAAGTCATATATCACAATTCAGGACTTGTTACTGGAGAACCCATCATCATGCACAGGCTGAACAGCATATTTTGTTCAGAACATTAAATTTTTATGATGTTTAGGGTACACTTGTAGCATTAGTAGCTCTTTGATAAATTGGCTGGCTGTCAAGCTAAAGTGCCTAAGAAAGCTGAAACATGATAAGAGCATTTTAAGAAGTGTGAGAAGGCAATACAATTAATTGAGGGACAGTTACCTATCCTTAGGCCAACATCAAAAACTGTTCCCTTCCTTCCACAGCGGAAGGTATCTGCCACTATTTCCATTGAAATCACTCACTCACTCACTCACTCACTCACTCACTCACTCACTCACTCACTCACTCACTCACTCACTCACTCACTCACTCACTCACTCACTCACTCACTCACTCACTCACTTGTATATCCTGCCATCTAGTGGCATACCACTACTCTGGGCAGTTCTCAACATAATATAGCAATAAAGAATAATAACCCACCCTGCACCCAACTCCCAGAAATACAAAAAAAGAGGCACCAACTGAATCCAGAATAGTAGTGCCAGGAAAAAGACCTAGATAACAAACAATTATAGAGGGAGCCTATCCTGTTTTTAAATGCTTTTTGAAGCTAAGGAGGGAAGGGGCTTGGCATGCTTACACCAGTAAAGCATTTCACAGCAAGGTGGCCACCACTGAGAAGGCCTGATTCCTATTCATAGTTTCAGACCTCCATTGGGGTGTATACCTGCAGCATCAGAGCTTGGGAGTTGCAGGTGGAATAGGTGGTAGATCTCAGGGAGAGGCATTCCTACAGGTAGTGGAGTCCCAAACTGTTAAGGGCTTTGTATGTCAACATTAAGACCTTGAATTTGACAAAGAAGCAAACAGGCAATCCGTGCAAATGAGCCAGGGCTGGGGAGATATGATCATGTTTTGAAATCTGGTCACCATATTTTGTACCTGTTGCAGATTCCATACTACAGTATCTACAGGGGTAGCCCATGTACAGAGCATTACTGTAGTCAGTCTTTGAGATTATTAGTGCATGAATTGCTGTTACCAGAAATTTCCTGTCAAGGCTGCAGGTATGCAATCTGGCTAAGCTGACAAAAGGCAGACCTGGCCATAGCCGAGTTCTGCTTCTCCATCAACAGGGCTGGGTCCAAAAGCACACCCAAATTGCAGACCTGGTTCTTCTGGGATAGTGTATCTCCATCCAGACCTGGCAGAAAACCCCTGAACCGTTTAGGGTATCCACCTAACAATAAGATCTCAGTCTTGTCAGGATTCAACTTCAACCTGTTAGCCCCTGTCTAGTCCATAACTGAACCAGGCAACTTTCCAGGGTTTGCACAGCTCCCCCACTGAAGATCAGAAGGAGAGACAGAGCTGTGTGCCATCAGCATACTCATGGCAGCATACTCCAAATCCCTGGATGAACTTCCCCGGTGGCCTTCTGTTCCCTTCACAGTCACAGTTCTACCACAATCCTGTCTTTGGTGTAGGTCTCTTGGCTACTACATTCAAAAAACTCTGAGCCAGACCAGACATGGTTGCCTGTTGGGCTATAAACTTATGATGGGAGTGTCTATCAGTGTGGAATGTATAAAGGTTGGGAATAAAACTTCCTTTCACTTTCTTATCCACTCCAATCCATTTCCAGTCCCAAAATGTATCATCTAGAGGTGGGGAGGAGTCTTCAAGAAATAGATAGATGATCCACTTCAGTGGATAGATTTACAGATTTTGCACTTCAATGAAAAATAGCCATGATCATGTGATTCATCCATCATGAAAGCATTTTGCATCTCAGGAGCCCCCCCCCAAGTAACTGGATTCAATAGATGCCATTATGAAAGAGAAACCAAGATCTCAGGATGTAGATATAAATGTAGATTTATTACAGCTAAAACCTGTAGGAAAAATGCCCCAGTATACCTTTCCCAGCAGTGAGCTTAAGAGATACAAATGCAACTTAAACCGTGTTACAGAAATGCTTAACAAATTATAACACTCTTCCTCATTTTCCAACTTGGGGCAATTACATTTTGGTGGGGGGGGTGATCAAAAGCGGCCATTTCTGCTTTAGGCATTAATATTGCATATCTAGCTATGACTAATAAAGGAGTTACTTCCCACAGTGCTACTGATGACCAATTTGTACAGCTAAAAGGAACAAAGCTAATACAGGTCATGTTCATCAGAAAGCAAGCAGCTCCCAGGAATGAGTCACAGTTTTTGTGTGTTATTTTACAATAAGTGAAGCAAATAGGCACAGTTACTTATTTTGTATATATATAAAGACAATACAACATAAGGAACAGTTGCTATTTACATTGTTCACATCATGATGTAACTTCTTTTGTTTATGGATAACAGTTTCTACCGCATTGTGTGTTACTCAAATACGGCCTCAGCAAAAAAAAGAAAGAAAGAAAGAAAAAAAGAAAAGGGGAGCTGGAAGGCGCAGGGCCATTGTGGGGGGTCACCTCTGGCGCATATGGTGGACTGTTTGCTCTTGCACCAGGCCTCCCGGGGAGACCATCAGAGCCACCCCCTGCCAGGCTCCAGGCCGGCACTGAGGTCAGTTGGTCAGCTTAGGAATGGGAGAAGAAGCCAGTTGATTTGGACAATCTGGGTGGTGGGGCAGGAGTGGAGCTCTGCTCCCAGTTGCCTGCGATAAAGGTATAAGGAGAGCCACAGGGAAGAGAGAAATCTGGGAACAGAGGAGATTGAGGTGGAGGCAATTGGGTTGGAGGAAAAGGCAAACTGGGAGCATGCCATAGAGGAGCACAAGGATACTCTGTTGGGGGAAGGAGTCTTTGACTATGCCCTTGCTGAAGATCCTTGGATCAGGGTATTGATGGAGTTGAGACTACTGGATTGCCACGGAGAATGTAGGGTTTTTGAACTCATACTCTGCCAACTTTGACCAGGTAACCAGTGTTGTTGGGGGTGACTGTGCACTGATAAGCTGATCTTGACACCATTGCAGAATAGGAGTCTGAGATGCAAGAATCAAAAGGCAAGGCAGCAGTTTCTCCTGGAGGTCTTGGGTAGACCTGTAGCACCACGGCCACCCACCAATGCAAGCCGTCATTAAAGGGTGTGAACCATTAAACTTGGACTGTGGGACTGTGGACTATGCCAGTCTTGGTAGCGTCATGGAAGGGTGACCACTACATCTTTTGTATCCTAAGAAGAACAATATTAAACAGCAAAGGACCTGACAAGACACATTTAAAAATGCTAAATGAATATACTTTATTACTTACTGATTACAATTCTAATGAAAGGGGTTTCATGCATTCAACACATTCACACCACATACTCAGCAAAGAGAGAAGAATTCTTTATTTGCATCGTCCAAGTTCCAAAGAAAGTAGTTAGTTCCAAAAACCTTTTGGTCTCAGTAGAGAAATTATAGTTGCCCGGACCCCTCTTTTTATATTCTTTTTAGGCTGAGCATGCACATTAGATGTTTCTTTATTTCCCCCTAAATATATGGTCCTTTTTACCTACTGTGAAGTATGGAATGCTTAATGGGTCTTCCATCACTTAGTGGACAGGTGTGGAATCTGCTTGCTCAGAATGAGCCTCGTAACAGGCTCTTCTCAACCCGAGAGTTTGCTCCATTCCCTTAATTAGCAGCAGATGGGTTTTGTCAACTTACTGAAAGCATAGTTCAAAACGTTCAAGACTTGAATTTCTCACAATGAGGGCTTATAGCCAGAAATACAAAGTCCCATAGTTCCTCTGGTTCCGTTGGTTTCCATCTTTGTGTCCTATCTGTCTCTCTGTGGCCTTTGACTTTATTCCAGGCCAAACATGCACACATCTTATAGTAGACTCAACCAGGAACTGTAAGATCCCCAGGCTAGTGAAGGGAGTTGAGCCTGGGAAGGGTCCAGGACGTGGTAAAGTGAATCCTGCCTTATAGATTGCTAATCCCACAATAAAACCTATTTCTATCTTGTTCTGGCTCCTAAATCTGTGTATGTCACTGCTGCAGGCCCTGGCCTCACCATCCTAAAGGGTGGTCAAGTAAAGAGCCATGCATCCTAGCTCTGCCTCCAACACTCCTGGCCCTGCCCATTGCAGCCTTACACCTTCGTATCTGAGCAAAAGTCTGAAGGGGAATCTTCATAAATTCAGCTGGAAACACTTAGGGTTCAGCTGTACAAGATGCCACATTTGCTGTTAGTAGGTGACAAAATGTTACTCTTCCAGAGACTAAATTGTTCATAGCTGTTGTGCCTGCACCATTACAGTGAACGTTTAGCTCCTTGTAAATAAAAGCAAGCTAATCTGCATTGTGTGGAACTGAGGAAGCCTTTGACTAGAATAAACATATTTTGTCTCTTAACGGAGCCTTGCTTCTAATGATAACTGAGCTTTAGGCGACTCCTTGGAATTGGGTACCTGGTCACCAGAAGTGAACAAGGGTCCTGGTTCCACAACAGGTAAGATACTCTAAGTCAGGCTTGTCCAACCTTGGCCCTCCAGATGTTCTTGGACTTCAACTCCCAGAAATCCTGGCCAGCAGAGGTTGTGCTGAAGGCTTCTGGGAGTTGTAGTCTAAGAACATCTGGAGGGCCAACGTTGGACAAGCCTGCTCTAAGTAGTGTGGAATGTAGCATTAAGATTTCATTTAAGCAGAACTTGTATTACACTTTGTATGATCCAACTACCAAGGTGACCTAGTTTAGGAATGTTACTTGCTTTGAGTCCCAGGCTATCCCAAACACCAGGATTATTGGCTGTGCTGGCTGAGAGCGGCCAGGAGTATCAACCCCTCAGAACAACAACACATTGACTAGATATGTCTTAAGTGTCAATTCTGCCTCACGCACTGGAAAGATCTTATATCTTGGTTCTAGGAATTACATTCTCTGTATACTGGATCTTACAATTTGGCAACAAAGCCACTAACAAATAAACAATCCCATGAAATGGTGAGATTATAAATACCAAGCTTCAAAATCCCAAAGTTGTAAGGGGTTCAAGGAAGAAGAAATTATCAATTCAAAGGACAAGAGGTTCTGGTTCTTCTTTGCTTTCAGATTCACTTCTATACATAGCCACTGCAAACTATCTGTACCTTTATTTCTTTGTAGAATATGTTTAGCTGATCCAACCGGAAAATTATTAAGAGTTTTGTTGACATTGTGCAGAAACCTTTAGGGGCACAGAGCCTTATGGAAGGAGGACCACAAGGTTGTTATCCACATGGAACAGATTAGCTGAGTAGTTTGCTGAGTGGGGTCTAAAATAGCATCAGACTATCATGATGATCTGCTGTGGTATTCACGGTCCGTGCCATTATACAAGCTGTCCTCTTCCGTTGTTCCGCTGGCTTCCTTTGCACTTGCCGCTTTGGCACGATCTCTGTGCAGAAGAGCGTATTTCATGAAAATCCCCAGGCAAGTGGCATGGCATGACAAGGGATTAATATAACCAGAAGCTACATGACTTCAGATAAGTCAGAGTTCTGCAACATATAATTCGTCAACAAGATCAGGTAAATCTGTCACTTTAGAGGAAACTTGAGGGTATTTATCTCACAGCTGTGACTAATCCACTGCATGGTGACTCACCCAGTGATGCATTGTCAGAAACCTCTTAGACCTTTTAACATTTCAGTTGACAAATCAATAAATACCAAAATATTTCTTTAAACAAAAAAACTATTTTCTCAAACTAATTGAATCCTAGAATCTATTACCTCCAATCTATTAACTTTTCAACCATACTGGCCCTATGTGAAAGAGTGGGTTTGTTGCATATATATGTCTCATGGAAATCTCCCCCATTCTGACTTTTGATTCTCAAGAGTGACTGTTATAAATAGAGTGAATAGGGAGGGAGGGGTGGAGGGAGATGGTAGAATGTCACTGCTGAAATTTGGCAAGCCTACCAGTTGTTTCTAGTGGCACAGAAAATGTTTTAAGCTCAGGAATTTCTGATAAATGTTCACACTTTCAGCCTGCCTAGAAACACTTGGCTTCTTTCACATGGATCTAGTGCTAATACATATCTATAACTGTATAGCTATATAGATATATATAGTCCAGGATAATGTAGTAGATAGAGTGAAGGACGGACTCAGGAAACCTGGGTTCAAATCCCTGCTTGGCCATGGAAATCACTCCTTAAGTATTATTTCACATAGTTGACAGTATGTAGCAATAAGAAGTCATTGCTTAGGATTGTGCCTGTTACTTTGTTACATTAGAATCAGAAAATTATTTATACATAAAATTAAGAACTTAAATAATTATTGCTTGGGTTTTTACTTTAACTTATTTATAATAGTCATTACTTACTATGTAAGTAGGTGGGACTCGTCAGCCATGGAAGGCAGCCCATCTAGGAGAAGGAAAACTCTGATTTCAAACCTCCACTGCCTTGTGGCTGTATCCACTGATGGAAAAGGCTTCAGTGGTTAACCTAGAGCAAAATCTGGAGCTGGAGTCCCGAAGGCAGTTCATGTCGTTCTGCCAACTCCTGCAATGTTGCTGGAACCAGTTGTATTGGCTCTTGCCTTTCCATTGGACCATTTCAGCAATGTGGAGAGGGGGGATCTGCTGCTTGGGTAACATTCTATCCTCCATATTACTTTACCCAGGCTTCATGCTCTGGAGAGGACACTCCTCAATACAGAGCACGTTACCATGGTCTCTCGAGACTGAAGGATGCCTATGCTACTTACTATGTCACCTGTAGCCTAGGAACACATTTCATTTATCATATGAAAACTAGTCAGGTTCTGAGAATTCTGAAGGTATACTGTTTCAATCAGATAATGCAAGAAAGCTTAGATGTTTTTGCCTTGAGATATTTAGGTATTTTTAAATGGAAATGGAGAAAGGCTGTTGGCTTCCATCGCTTGGTATTTCCCTCAGCTAATTTTTTGGTTGTTTGGTGATATTAGATGAATGAGATGACAAAAAGTGAAAACCCATAAGCCAGGACTGTTATACCCTCTCTCAGCAAAGGCAAGCACCTCCAGGTTTCCTCTTCTGTTTGGAGAACAACTGTATATGCTCAGCAAAAAAGGCTGACTATTTGGTAAAATGTTACAGAGCATAGTGGCAGAGCACACACTTTGCATGGAGAAGGTGGAGTTCCAGGTAGGACTGCAAAAAATGCATCAAAATCTGGAAAGCTACTGCCAGTCAGTGTGAACAGTACTGGCCTAAATGGACCAAGGTCCAGAATCCTGGTATGCATCTTTATACCACGCAATGTGGATGATGTCATAAGTCACAGCCATTTAGAAGGAATTAAACATTTCCTCTCCCTCTCCCCAGGTTCTGGGGATACCAAAGGATGCCATTTGTTCTGGGGAATCCTTTGGGAGCTATGGAATCAGGGAGGACTCTAATTCCCGAAAGTCACGGCCACAAGTCCTGGTGTGGACCTACAGCAGCAGTTTTTAGGTTACATTCACTGTGACCTTTACTTGCTGAAAAATTAGAACCTTCCATACATCTCCTTTAACTTTTGGAGTTAGTGTGGAGTTTGCTTTGTATCTGATACTAATTTGAGTGCCTACACCTGAACTTAATTCTAACCTTTCCTTCTTGTTGTTCCTTTGTTAGCTGCCTTTTCTCTCTCCTCCATTTTCAGCTCTCCACAGAGTAATGTGTGGAGATATACGTAGCTTGCAATATACAAAGGAAAAAAACAAATATATGTACTGTTAAGTGCTTTTTTTGTTTCCTTTAATGTAGTAGTATCCAGATACAGCTGTGCCCACCACCAAGGGATGAAGTGTGCCTAGGCAGATCTATCTATGTTTTTCTATGCACCAAAAAGGAATCAGCAAATTCCGGGTTCCTCTAACAGTACCATCTATTGCAGTCAAACAGGCATTCACATGAATGATTTAGTTTTTATATTGTACAAATTGGTTAGAATGGGCTACCGAGTGAACTACATTTTCTTCTTAAAGAGTGGAGCATAAAAGGCCTCGGACCACCTGAAAAAGCTTGTTTGGAGAACTGTGTGAAGAAAAGGGATGGCAGAGATATGCAATTCCTTCACCGCCATCACAATTACAGCATAGACCTTCAGATAAGTTCCAGCACGTATCTGTTTGACTCATTCTGAGCTTTCTACCAATGTTCTTTCAACAGTTGTCCCACTCCTTTGATCGCCCCCTTATTCCTAATAAACTGAGTGCTTTATTTGGGCCTAACTCAAGGAGACTGGGTTTTCAACTTCAGTTTTGCCAAGTGCTCAGGCCATAGGCTTTAGCAAAATCAACTGCTGAAGTAAATGAAAATCCACATGAAGAAACTGACAAACAGGGGGAATGTGGAATCCATCTGGAAAAATCAGGCTTCTCTGTGAGTGCCTGGGAAATGATGACTGAGAATGTGGAGGTCAGTGTCAGCCTGGTAATAAAGAGAGAGTAACACCTGCAGTTTATCTCTTATGTGAGAGAGACCTCAAGGCTAGGTCAGCTTCTTTGTTAATACTGCACTAATTAGAAGGTGATTTCAGCTGTGTAAAGGGAGAGGAACAGAAAGTATCCTTGTCTTTGTGAACCTTTGAGGAAACTCAAAGCCTGATTGGTGATCATCTGGGAGGGCCTAGAACAGAATGTTTAATGTATAAAGAGGGGTTCAGAAGTTACTTTGTCTTAGCTTACCTCTCAGGAGATGCTATGCTCAGCTGCAGTGCTGCTATGTTGTATCTAGAAGGATGCACTTCAGACTAATGTGAGAGTATTAGGTAGATTTGTTTAGCTTTGTTATTTTCTGGTATGTTCTTTTGATTGCCTTAGCTTTGTCTCAATTTTTATTTTTGCTCCAACTGCTCTTTGGAACTTTTCTGAAACTTTTTGCCATGTTGTCTTTTTTACACTCTTTCATAAAATATTTTTAAAATCTCCAACCATTTGTTTGGTTTTTTTCTCAGGGGGTCTTACCTTGGCCAGTTACTTGGAGTTTTGGTATTTATGTGTTGGCAATCTACCTTGCAAGGTGGCTACAGTGGTCCTAAGTGCCTATACTTGTGGATTTTTTGACTCCCTGGAAGCCCTATCAAGTCTAGGAAGATTGAAGTGTTGGGAGGCACTGGTGCCAGGCAGGTTCTATAGCCATCACCACAGCTAACTTTCTTGGTTCACCCAACGCAGGATAAATGAGGTAGTGTGACTGAATAGCTAGAAAGGGATCCCCTGAACCCAGATTACTGTCACAATCCACAACTGCTACCAAGAGACTAGTTAGATCCAGCAACCTTCTGGACTGTTTCATCTCAGTTGGCCCTCTACCCTTGAAAAGGCACTGAGTCCCATTAAGTGTAATATAATGAAATATAGATTACAGATGTCACAGGTAGATGTAATTGCTATAATTAGCAGACCTGAAAGCTGTGTGCACTGCCCTTGTAGAGTTCTTTATCCTGCACTCTTTGCTGGGCTCTTCCCCCTCTACATTGAACTGAGGAAAAAGCAAATCTAGATTGTTCCATGAGAAAGGATTACAAGGTGGAGGATGGGTGTGTCTTGCTGTTGTCAGGAGTATAATTTCAGCCACTGCCTTCTCCTCCTTTGGAGCCCTTAGGAGATGACCTCCAGAATGAGCTTCCTCCTCTCCCTGAATAGCCCTGTTTACTGAGCAGAAATCTGTGATGGTAGGGCAGCCCTGACTCTGCCACCATTACCTTTCCCAGAGCCTCGAAAGGCATGCAACAGAAAAACCCAGGATCTATTTCTCTGAGCAATCTTTTCTTAAGGAACTAGTGTAGAAGTTGCATCAAATTTAACAAAAGCGAACATGTGGGGGAGGTTCATTTGTATGTTACCATTTACTGACCTACAGTTTATAGACATCAAGATCTCTGGTTGAACTGAGCAGTCTTTCAAGCAGGGTCTGAAATGAACCTTGTATTCACTGCAGACTCCTAATATTCATCATCTTGGAGTCAGTTTTGTTAAATCCTTAAAGAGAAAGAAACAACATTGTTGAGAGTCAGCTGCTGAGGATGCCTCTCACATACACCCTCGCTGTCCTGACCTGATGCAAGACAAGACACCTTAAACGGAGGGTGTTCCTAGACAGATTTAAACATTGTGGTGGACTATGGGGAAGGGTCAGTGGTGTGGGAAGAAGCTTTGCAACTCCTCAAGGGTAGTCATCTGGGAACAATATTATTTTATTCTTGCAACAGAGAAGAGGTTTCAGAGTTCAGTGCTGGCAAGAGGTATTTCCTGCCTCTGATGGAAGTCCATTTAACCTTCTTTCTCCAAGCCTAATGTTTTCTGTATAACACTCTTTGTCCCAGCTTGTATCCTAGGCTGAGTCTTCTCTGGTACTGCTTAATTTTGGTGATCGATGAGGCTTTGAGATCAGAACTCAGTTTGGACACATGCCTCAAGGATGCATTTTCCAGTCCTCGTTGACACTCCATTTCCTCTTCTTGCAACTGCTGCTGCCACCACTGTCTCCGTTTCTCAGATATTTGCAACAAAGGAGGGAAAGCTCAGCTAAGAGGAGGAAAAAGAAGAAAGTGGAAGGGAATTCCTCCCCTGCCCCCACATCCTGCCACTCATATGAAGATCTAAAGCAGGGGCAATTGTACGTCTTGCCCTCCAGGTCAGCGTGATTATAAGTGACTGGGTGAAATGCTCGGAAGATTCATATCTTTGCATGAGGGAGAGTAGACAGAGAACCTCCTCAGGTTTCATAGACTGTCCTTTACCCTTTCAAAGTGGGAAGATCTGTGTTAGATTTTCCACATATTGTCCCATTCTGGATCATGCCATTCAACATCCAGACAATTGTCGAGCATAAACTGTATCATCTTGTTATACTAAATTGCCTGTCCTTCTGTTTCAAATTAATAGGCTCCCATTAAATGGGAGGTCTTTTTTTCCCCAGTGTGTTTTCATTTGGGTGTGTGAGATAGCAGCCTGTCACTTTAAACTGCAGCTGTGAATTTAATGATAGTACAAATAGAAAGCTGTTAGTAATTACTTCCCTGGGTGCTTCAGAAATTATTGACACTCTAAAGTTTTCAATTTTTCAAAAAACCAATTTGCAAATCAAGAAAAACACTTTTTGGGGGAAATCAATGGAAATATGCCCTTATTTTCCCTTCCACCTGGGTAACCAGGAAGATTATAGTTTAATCTGACATCAGAAAGAAATATGTTGTGCATTAGAGTGAAGACAACCAATTTCTGATGGACTAATGATGAGCAAAGATATTCATGTAGTGGCTAAACATATCCTCTTGCTGAACTTCAGGTGTCTTCTAATCAGAAGCAGGGAACCTGTGGTCATCCAGAGGTTATTGGACTCCATAAGTCCAAGGCAGTGCGATCTAAGATAGTCGAATCTGGTATCTTACATCATATCTAATATGGCTTTAAAGTTCTCTAACTATATGAGAACAACTTATCCATTAGCAAATGGGATGAATGTTAGGAATGCAGTCCTATATCTGCCTACCTGGGAGTAAGCCCCATTGAAAATAACAGGGCTTACTTCTGAGCAGATATACCTAGGGTTGCACTGTAAATAACCCAGTTATTAAGTGGGTTTCTCATATTGCCTGGTCAGCAATGTTACATTCTTGGGGGTTCCATGGCCAAAATTAGGGAGCTTGTCCTTGTGATGTCACAAAGTCAAAGCAGGCAAGGTTAGAATGGATCTCCTAGGGGAAAAGTCAAGTGACTATTATTTATTTATTTATTTATTTATTTATTTTTATTTATTTATTTAATTTATATGCCGCCCACTCTACCCAAAGGTCTCTGGGCGGCTTACAACAATTAAAATTCAATGCAATAAAATAAAATGATTAAAATACAATTAAAATACAATTAAAATACAGTTAAAATTGCCATCATTAAGACCCACAGTTAATGTTATTTCAATTAAAAGCCTTCTGGAACAGGAAGGTTTTGACCTGGCGCCGAAATATCATCATTGTCGGCGCCAGGCGAATTTCAGTTGGGAGGGCGTTCCATAGTCTGGGGGCAGCTGCCGAGAAGGCCCTTTGTCTACAAGCCATCCCTCTTACCTCCTTGAGGGATGGCTCTTTCAAAAGGGCCCCCTGGCTAGATCTTAACAGCCGGGTAGGCTCATATGGAAGGAGGCGGTCCTTCAAGTATCCAGGGCCCAAGCCGTTTAGGGCTTTATATGTCAAAACAAGCACTTTGAATTGGGCCCGGACAGCAACTGGTAACCAGTGTAAATTATACAGAATCGGCTTGATGTGCTCTCTGGCGGCCCCACCACTCACCAGCCGCGCAGCTCGATTCTGAACCAGTTGCAGTCGCCGGACCGTCTTCAAAGGCAGCCCCACGTAGAGCGCATTGCAATAATCAATACGAGATGTTACCAGTGCATGTGTAACTGTCATGAGACTCCACTCGTCCAGGTAGGGCCGTAGCTGGTATAATTTCCGCAGCTGAAGGAAGGCACCCCTGGCCACCGAGTCCACCTGAGCTTCCAAAGTTAGACTGGGGTCCAGGAGCACCCCCAGGCTGCGGACCCTGTCCCTTAGGGGGAGTGTAACCCCATTCAGGACAGGGAAGTGGCCCTCCAACCTGTCCGGCGAAGCACCCACTAACAGCACTTCCGTCTTGTCTGGATTGAGTTTCAATTTATTAACCCTCATCCAGTCCATTATCAGGTCCAGACACGAGTTCAGCACAGAAACCGCCTCACCTGGATTGGTGGAAAACGAGAGGTAGAGCTGAGTGTCGTCAGCATATTGCTGACTCCTCAGCCCAAACCTCCTGATGACCTCTCCCAGCGGTTTCATGTAGATGTTAAACAGCATGTCTGAGATGGCAAACAGTGCCCACATGGGATTGACTCAGAGGTTCCTCATTCAGGCAGGTTGCGAAGCAAGTCATATTCTAGCCCCCCCCCCCCATTTCTTTCTTTCTTCCTGGTCCTGGCTCTGCTGACCCTTTAATAGTTTGCAGCCAGAGGAGTCCCATACCCCAGAGTGGGAGGAGATGCAACTGAGAGCCAAGGAAAATGTTGCCTCCATGGGGATGACCATGCAATGCAGTGAGACTGCCTGAGGGTTGGGGTGAAGCAGCTGAAACCTCAATTGAACTGTCTCATAAATCTTTCAGATGGAGTAGGATCATGTGCAGCCAGGAAAAAACCACAGGAGGGATTGATAGACATGTTGGCTGGATACCAGGATGCTGCGGGGGGGGGGGGGTGGCAGGAGAAGAGTTACAAGTGTCCCTGATATGGTTCAGGAGGACCCAGAGATGGGGTATGTGCCAGTGCAAATGTGCGAGGCATTGTTTGCAGACAAGCCAGGTAGAATCTCCCTGGCTTTCAGTCAAATATCCTCTATGGGAATCTTCCCTACTCAAACTTCACACTACTACATTTCTGAAAAACGTTTCTATAGAAATAGAAAAGTAATATGGAAAAGGTACTTCACAGTCTCAGAATACAGAACATCAAAAGTCTGAACAGCAGTTTTGCAAAATACATCAGAATGATTCCATTCCACCCAGGTTGAAAGCTCTTTTTTTAAAAAAAGAAGTGGCTTGAAGGAGTAAAGGCTTTGTGAAAAGAGATGAATGCTGGCGCTACAGACACACTCCTGTCTTTACAACAGTGTCTGAAGCGGGAAAAGCCTGATCGAATGCTCCCATCATGTAAAAGTTGTAGTTTTCTAAAGGCATAGAAAAAAACTGGTTTGGCAGCAAATAGGCTGGACCAATTCAAATCAGCCTTGTATGTCTTGCCTACAGCCAAGCCCATGCCTAAACAATTGAATTCACCTGTTTTCTAAGCAAAGCAAACCTCGTAGTATTTGACCATGTAGTTACCCACTAAGTTGCAACTAGAGTAGACAGAACAGTAGTCACCAAACTGTTAACTGGATCACCTGAAAACCTATTCACCTTAGTTGTTTGGTTTAATCCATGGCCTTTTGCTTCTTCCCAGCCAACTCCAGAAACTATTACAAGAGTAATTTCAGAAACAAAGTTTTTGAGTTTCAAGAAGGAGAACAGGATATTCTGAGCCCCCACCTTAGATCACGAATGATTACTTTTCAGCACCAGCAGTATCTCAGGATACAAAAGCAATTACAGAAAATGTCCTCTTAAAATAAGTGCTGCAATTTATTCTTCAATGTATCTCAACCCCTACCTAATGAAATATTCTGATGGCCTATTTTTTTCCTGAAAAAAAGGAGAAAAAGCCTTCTATTTGTAAACAAGTTGAAACAACAGCTCAAATCTGATAAGCCCAGAAAAAGATGCACTGTGACTGTGCTATGCAGCAACAATATTTAGTTCTTCAAAAAAAACCTCAGGAATGTGGGATATTGTGCATTTGTACCCAAAATTCAAAACACCAGGAAATTGCCTAATATTGCTGCACAATATTACACCTGTATTGCCAGCAGGAAAATGAATGCCAAACTTTACATAGCAAAAGACAGCCTGAATGTTGGCAACACCAATGGCAGCAGTCAAGATGGTCTACAGCAGTGGTTCCCAACCTTGGACTGGTTGGAGAGCGGGGTCCGTGTGCGGGGGGGGGAGCTCATGCACATGTGCAAGGTGCACTTACGGGTGGGTGAGGCACACACTTGCATATGCACAGCTGGGTGGGGGCGCTCACACACGTGCGGGTGGGTGCGCTCGTAGGGTTGGGCAGGGCACCTGTGCATGCAGGTGGTGTGCATGTGGGGAGTGCATGCAGAGGGGGCAGGAAATCTGTCTCCTCATCCCGGTCCTGCCAAGGCCATGGACTGGCACTGGACCGCACACCAGCGGTTGGGGACCCCTGGTCTACAGGATACCCTATTGTGCTCACAAAGTGAAACCAAGCAAAGAAAAATCCCAGAAGTTGACTCCTTTTTTCATCAGTTAAATACTTCTCACCCAAACATAAAGCATTTTGTCAGGGCTATTTTTCTACAAGTTTAAAATGTCCCATGTTGGGGTTTCTGAAGAAAACTATGTTTTTAATTTTTAATTTTTTGAGTTTTAAATTAGACCTTTCATTTAAAAGGGATGGATGATTGTTAAAGAGAGGGGGAAGGTATGGAAGTTTCTTAAAATGAAAATTTTGAGAATCACTAGGTTAAGCTGAGAGAAGGCGATGGGTCTGAGATTGTAAAGGGAGCTTCCTGGCTGAGGGGAGACATTACTCCAGGTTTTCCTAGTCCCTGCACAGCATTCAAAGCTACTGCAACCATATGACCATTAACTCTGACTTATTGGGAATCAAGACGATACAGCACTTCTCCTGTAAGCCTGCTTCAGTTCGTCCATTTCTTTGAAAATTACTTTTCTCCTTCTGTGCACTGCGCTCTGCTGCTAGACAACACAATGCTTTGCAGAACAGTGTTTCTAATACAGCAATGAACACAGTTACACATTGCATCACACACACACACACACACCTACCAATACTGCACCATTTGATTAACTTTATCATCAGAATTCCATTCTGAAAGTGGATAAATAAACAAACAAAATCATTCTATGTAAAAAAAAGGTTTTCAAATGCCTATGTGGGTATAAGTGCCAAACACTGTAGTATACTTTGTCATTGTGTCTTTGGGTTTGTACTGACAGCCACCACTTTAGACTTAAAAAACAACAACCAACAACAACAATCAAAAAACCCCTGAAAACAATACTATAGAGCAGCAGACGAAGAGCGGTAATTTTATTGAGCCATGACTCACTTTTATTCTTGTTTTGTGGTTTAAATTTTAGTCACACTCCTATAGTATAGTAAAACAGATATTGATGAGAGAGAAAAATAGAGTAAAATCTTGCATTGCGGCTTATATAACAAATCAAAAGAAGAACACTTATGACTTACACAAAATGCTCTTCCTTCCTTAAACACACCCAAATAACTCAAGTCTCTTTGTCTTCTAGCAGCCACCACCTTTTTACCCCCCCCCCTTCAGTTTAAGTATCTCCTACACAATATTTCTCTGGTTAATTAAAGTTTACTGCAAAAGGAGCAGGGGTGGGCTGATAGCATTGATAAAGAGATGACTAACAAAGTAATTCGGCATGCGATTAAAGTGTGGGTTGGCAGGCATAGATTAGTTCTCCTTGAGTCTCTCGGCTTTTATCCTAACTGTACAGAAATTATACTCTGTTAACAATACTGAGGTCTCCCATCCTGTCTCTTAAATAGCACTGAAATGAACAAGACTAGAAGAACCCACATTTTGGAAGCCTGAGGTTCAAATTACACTGTGTCCAATCAGATGATGTTTTCTCTATACCTGGTGGACAGAGTTCATAAAAGTGTAGGAAGCTGTGATGAGTGCACAAAAGCATCTACTTGCATTATATGCACCCACTAAACAGAGACTTGTACTTCATTATATAATAATAATAATAATAATAATAATAATAATAATAATAATAATAATAATAATAATAATAATAATAATAATAATAATGATGATGATGATGATGATGATGATGATGATGATGATGATGATGATGATGGTGGTGGTGGTGGTGGTGGTGGTGGTGGTGGTGGTGGTGGTGGTGATGATGATGTGCTGTCAAGTCTATTCTGACACACAACACTTTTCAGGGTTGTTTTCTGGGTAGAGAATACACACAGGTCATTTGTTCTTCTGGGGGAACCCTAGGACTGAGCACCTTGCCCAAGGCCACACATGCTGGCTCTACTCCCAGGAGGCAAAGTGGGAGTTCTACTGGTGAACATAATGGTAGTTGATATCTTGAACACTGCGCATGTAAACAGAAGAACCAAAATGCACTTTAGCATGCCAAATATATATATTGACCAATATCTACTACATAGAAAGATATTTCAGGCCACTTTGTGATAGCTGCAATTAGTTGTCCTGTAATAAAAGATTGTAGTATACATACAGCATATACACATAACATGGCAAGCCAGGGATCCACAAAATGGCCTGCCCACCACCTTGCCTTGGGACTGCCATTTTCTTTTCTTCTCCCTTTATTTCTTTCTCCTACAGTCAAAAGCAAAAGCAAAGCGTGCTGCTTATATACTGCCCCGTAGCACTTCAAGCACTCTCTGGACGGTTTACAAGTTCATTATGCAGGCTACACATTGCCCACCCCCCAGTGAGCTGGGTACTCATTTTACCGACCTCGGAAGGATAGAAGGCTCAGTCAACCTTGATCCAACTACCTGGGATTGAACCCCGGGTTGTGAACATAGTTTTAGCTGCAGCACAGTGGTTTAACCACTGCGCCACAAGGCACAGAAGAGAAGTCCCTCTTCCTCTGCTAACACAACACAGTCAGCTGGCTGGGCTGCAAGCATAAGAGATCAGTGTAATTGTATGCACTGCGGCATGGCATAATAGGAAAGCTGCCCCACTGCTAACTAAGAGCTTCCTTTCTGAACAGGAAGCTAGGTGGAGCCAAGCCTAGTTAGGCCACAAAGCCTTCCAGCTTAGGCCTTTCGCCTCAGTAAACCACATGTTAGGTGTCTGTAGTCATCTGTCTGTCAGGTGGAACTCCCAGAGTAGAGAATTATGGTATTAATAGTCAATGGCATAGTCCTATTTGCTACCATTGAAGCTCTTCTAGGACTCAGTTGACAGTGATAAAGGTCGCAAGCAGTTAAGGAAGTAAAGCATTTTTCCTATACGGTCCTCTGTATGTGATTATTCTACAGAAGCTTTGATTTCTGCTGAATGTGATAGTTCCACAAAGAAACTATGACCCTCCAGATGTTATTTGATTACAGCTCCCAAATCATTGACAATTGGACAATCTGAGAGGTGCTGATGGAAGATGTATTTCAGTAGCATCTAGAGCGCTGCAAGTACTGTATACAATTCTACACAACAAAATGGACTGTTTGTTAAGTATACTTGTAGAAGACACAAACCCCATTTGCCTGTATACTATCATTGTGATATTTAGTCTACACTATATATATGACAAGAAGCCAAGATTCTCACTCTCTATTACTGAAATCTCTCTACCTGCAACCTCCACTTTGGGATGCTTTGATGTTTCCATGATGCGGATCAGATATAAAGCCATTGAAAGAAGAACAGATCTATTTTCCCCACCTTCTGTCCTCTTTAAAATATATGATTTGGAGCCTAAATCCATACCAAATTGATATGTGTTTCTATAATGAGCATTTAGAAGTTGTAAGTCTCTCAATACTATTTGTTTTTATTGTGGAATCTAGTTAAAGGAAATGACTCACTATTTTTATTGCAAGAGTTTAGAGAAACTCTTGCAACAAAAACACCTGAAACTCAGTTATTGTTATCCTTGTGACTGAAGAAGGGAGAAGAACTGCCAGTGGAGACTGGCAGTTCCAGTGCCAATGGAGCAGCAAATCTACTCTGGGTTTTAATCTGAAATTTACTCTGTGTGTGCTTATGTGGCTGTAGAAGAGCAAAAACATTGCTCTTTGAATTTTAAAAGCAGTCAAGGGCCAAATGTGACCTTAGGACAACCATGCCTACACATTTTCAAGGTTGACTCAGCCTTCTATCCTTCCGAGGTCGGTAAAATGAGTACTTAGCTTGCTGGGGGGGGGGGGGGAATGTGTAGCCTGCATAATTAGCTTGTAAACCACCCAGAGAGTGCTTGAAGCGCTATGGGGCAGTATATAAGCAGCACGCTTTGCTTTTCCCATTGCTTTGCTGTTTGCAACAAAACAAAGCAAAAGCATAAACTAATGAACACGCAAACATAGTCTAACATTAAATATTACTTCTGAATTAATGGCTAAGCATTTTAAAGCCTTCTTGATATAAAGGCAGCAGCAAGAAAGCAGGAAATCACATAAAAACTTGTTAGTCATTAGGTTCGCAAAGACTGTCTGCTGTTTGTTACAGTTCCTTTTGTACCTCTCCTTGGCTTGCTGGATCCAAACATATCTTCTTAACCTTTCCCTAAAGGGTATTTTTCCTAAAGAAGCCTGAACGCCAAACTCTTCCAAGTCAGAACAGGAATCAGGTCCATGAACTTATTGAATGGCTTTGCATATGTACTGAAATAACTCACACAGCAGAGTTCTGTCGAGAAAGGAGTATCTTCCTCTTTCTTCCAGAGCAGCCCTTGTTGCATCTCTTAGTCATAGCAGCCCACGAGGGTGTTTGTCATCTCTGTGGCTTTTTCATCAATACCCAATTCTGTACAGACAGGATTGGTTCATTGTTACCTTCCCTAATACAGCTGGTAAGAATCGTGTTAACACATACATAGCCAAAGACACTACACATTTTATTACACTAAATAATATTTTTCAAATAATAACACCTCAAATGACTAAGCATTTAAAAAGGCTTCATTTAGCAAAAAAAAAAAACCAGCAGAGATAGAGAGAAAAAATTGCATTTAGAAATTATCAGCTTACCTTCATAGATATATAGATATATAGATATATATGCAGTTTTCTCCTGAGAACTGCTTGATGGCCTGCTGCTGAGATGACTGGGCCTGGATTAACTCTCTCTCTCTCTCTCTCTCTCTCTCTCTCTCTCTCTCTCTCTCTCTCTCTCTCTCTCTCTCTCACACACCCACACACACACACACACACACACACACACACACACACAGAGAGAGAGAGAGAGAGAGAGAGAGAGAGAGAGAGAGAGAGAGAGTAACTGGAAGACAAAAGGCCACAAATACTCACAGCAGCAGTCATCCTAGATAGGCATTGGGTTGGATCCACCTCCATGGGGAGGCCGCATGCCCACCCAATGCAAGCCACCATCTCCTTAAGAAACCTCTAGGATGGCAGTTCCCTTGGGAAGCCACGTGGACGTAAGCACTCCCCTGCCTCCTAGGGCGGGGGCAAATTCCCCCCCCCTCGAGCTGGGGAGATCCCGGCACCACCCCAGATTCCCATGTGGGATTTCTCTCCCACCGAGACCTGCAGGTCACCACCTGCTGTCCAACCACTGGCTGGATCCTTCCCAATGCCTGAAAATTCCAACCAACTTGTGATGAAAGAAATACAAATTTGGGAAACCAACAGATTAACAACCCCAATCGACATATGTCATATGAGCTGAGGAATGTGATGTAAGGGGTGAAGGCTGGATTTCTGGCGAAATGAGGCTTCCCACCTCAACTTGTCCTCCTTTTAGAATATGCCGGTGGACCAGACTGTAAACCCCATCCTTCAGGTCTGCCGGCAGGCAACCACACGCCCCTTGCGCTGCCCAGCCAGTCCTCTAAGGGGTTTGTGCTGCCGGGTCCAGTGTGGGCTTACCCAGACCCCTCTTTGCCACTTACCACATGGCGGCCTCCATCTTCTTTTTCATCTGCCGCCAGAGGGACCCCAGCAACTGCTCCAGCCTCAACACGGACCAAGTAAGTCCATGCCCTGGCCTTCTCTAATTTGTGCCCAGCAACGTCTTTTTAAATGCATAGCCATGAGAACTCGAATCCATTCAGAAATCTCTAATCCTGGCTTTTTGCCAAAAGATCTATCTGGACTCTGAGCCACAGGTTTTCTTCAGGCACAGCATAAAAACTATTTGCACAGAGCTGTCAGTTTGCAGTAGTGTTAATAAAGTTCATCTTACTACTGCATAGCTCAGTGGTTTAGGTATCTGGGAGTTTGATATTCCACTGTGCTTACTTGACAGATGTTGGACTCAGTGATCCACAGGATCCCTTCCAGCTCCAATCTCTTCTAAGATTATTATTATTATTTCTTCAGACTGCTCTGAAGGTGCCTTGGAGTTATAAACCTCTTGCCTGAATGTGTGTGCTTGCCGGATTTTCAAACTTGCTGAGACATCTCACTTTGATTCTGATTTCCAGACTTTTCACCTGTGACTTTTCCCCTGTTTCTGTATTTCCCAGAATGATTTTGGGTATTTGGCCTTTTGGTCCTTAGTCTCTCATCTCTCCTCCAAAGGTACTCTGTCTTTTCTCAGGCAGGCAGGGCACAATGCAACTCTTCTTTTCCTCATGTACAGGAGGCCTGCTTTAGAAAGGAAGAATAGGGAAAGTTGGATGTTGTATAACACATGCAGTTGGAACATGGAGCACAAGAAGCATGAATCAAGTAAATATGGAAACTATACAGCAAAAAATGGAATGTATAAACATTGCAGTGCTTGGAATCAGTGAACTAAACTGGACTGGAATGGGATATTTTCAGTCAGACAACTACCAAGTGTTCTGCTCTGAAAATGACAAATTCAGAGAAAATGGACTGGCTCTAATACTGATGTATCACAGGGAGTCAGGGTCTTTAATGCAAATACTATCTGACTAAATAATACTGTATCTATCAGACTCTATAGAAAACCTGGCAACATAACCAGCATTCAAATCAATGCTCCAACTACCAATGCTGAAAAACTTGAAACTCAAAGCTTTTACACAAACATCCAAGAGGAAATTGATCACATAGCCAAGCAAAGACATGCTTATAATCATAGGTAACTGAAGTAGAAAACAAGCAGAACCAATATTGCTGGAAATTTTTGCCTAGGGGACAGAAACAAAACAAGAGAATGAATCATACGAGTTATGTGAAGCCAACAGTCTGTTTATTGCAAATATATGCTTCAGACAACCAAACACAGGGCTGTGTGTAGGCATTCTTCAGTCTCGAGAGACTATGGTAATATGCTCTGTATGGAGGGCTTGGAACAGCATCCAGTGTGGCTGAGAAGGCCAATTCAAGAGTGACAATCCCTTCCACATTGAAGATAAATACAGTCTGTCCCCATGTCCATGCGTATAGGGCTGTATGCATGGACATAACCAGGTGGTCAATATAGAAATCAAATAGACTATGTAATTGGAAGAAGGCGATGGAAGAGCTATATTCTCTCTGCCAAAACAAGATGAAGAATAAATTGTGGAACTGATCATAAACTGTTAAATATCCAGCATTAGAGTAAAGCTGAAAAAGAATGCTAAAAGAATAATAGTAATATAATTTAAACAACATTCATGATGAATTTAAAGTCCATATACGGAAGGTAATTTCTTTTAATTGCAGCACAGAATTTCCAAATTCCCACCTGTTCTTTTCCTCCTGAACTCAGGTCCTGTGGGGGTGTTTACAATTGGAACTCCTCCTGACATCAGCTGTAATTTCAGCTGTGGGAGTCTTTTCAGCAGGGAGCAGAGCTGCCTCTGCCTGGCTCTGTAAAAAGCAGTGGGAGTCAGGGGGGGGGGTGGTTCTCTCCAGCACAGCTGCCTCTTACCCTCTGCTTCATGACTGGAAAGATCAAGATAACACATTGTTTTACCAAAAAAAGAGAGAGCTAATGGCTCTAAACCCTCTTTCAAATTCTACAAAGTTTTCTCTATGCTAGGAAGAAAGCAACAGCCCCTTCTCTACAAAGTGAACAATTTCTGCTACTAAATCAGGCAAATTAAGGGGGAAAACAGACAAGGGGTAGAGACAGGTCAGAGAACAGGAGGGGGATAATGAGTTAGGAGCAACATATCCTCTAATTTTCAGCCCCATTGGGTGGGGCTCCAGCTCTCTCTTGCACACGACTTCACCCCTGCTGGCACGCATGACTCCACCCCCTGCGCACAGGGTTCTGTCACAACCAGAACCTAAGGGGTTGAATATGATTGCTGTGTGGAGGAGGAAGAAAGCTGGAAGGAGGCAGAGATGCGTGCACCCAGCTTAGAGGGAACCTTGCTTAGGAAAAAGGGAGAGGAATGAATGAGACAGGTTATCAGTGTGGAAACTCAATATGGATTACATTGAAGGAAAATTGACCAGTGTAGAATCTTACAATGAGAAAATCTTGATCCATGGGGTAAAGGAGCCACATTCCAAAGCACATCACTCCAAAACAACAGCTTCTCTAGATGGGCCCAGAATAAGAGAGAGAAGAGAAAATGAGGTGAGTCTGCCCACTTTTTATTTTACTTTTAAGCCCTATCCCCCACTGGAATGCAATCCCCAAGAGACTATCTTTTTTTGTCAAAGGAAAAGTTTGCTCACCTCTGCCTTCTGTAAATAGATCAGAGTGTTTGTCTTTTTGACCAACAGTCTCTTATTTCGAACATCATGCCATAGCTTTAATTTTTAAAGCTCTTCTGCCTTCTCAAATTAGCTTTCCAAATTTTGCTTAGTCATATCTTCCACCACTTTAACTTTTTAAGTGCTGAGAGAGGAAGCAGGCCTTTGCCAGATTTAAGGACAATTCTGATAGCAAAAGAGATGTGAGCAATGTGACAGATTAGTCTACTAATAGGAGAATAAATCCAGCAGGAGACTACTACAGGCCCTCTTCTCTATAAAATCTATATGCATATGTTTGATGCCAGTAGAAATGTATATACAGTGAGTGGAATCCAAAGACAAAACAGGGCAATTGTAACTTAGAGATATGACAGCCATAGGGAATTAGAAATTGGTGGCAGCCTCTTTTGGTGTCAGAAGTTTCCTGATGCTGTCATAAATGCCCTTCTGCTGGCGGATCCCCTTCTGCTGGCTGATCTCTATCAGCATAAGGATCTCCCAGGAGATCTACTTGCTTTACTAGGTAAGATTTCCCAAAAGAGCCAAAACAGATCAGACAAAGAACAGCTAAGTTATACCAGATCCAAACTTCCTCAAGCCCAGTGATTCAGCTACCATGACAGTACAAAGTGAGGATCATCCTAAATAATTCCCTCATCCTTGCCTGGGAGGATTTTGGATTCAGCACAGCTTCATCTGGCCTTTAGCCCTATTTGCTAGTTAAGACTGCACTCCCAGTCCTTCTCAGAATGCATGTATTGAAATCAACTAGATGAGTTAGTAAACAATTAGATGAGTTAGTAAGTCACATTGATTTCAATTGGGATATTCTGAGTATCACCACAATTGGCTCCAGCTCGTTCTTTGTCACACTCTCTAAGAGAAGAAAAATGTCCAGATTAGTGAGATGACATGAAGTACATATAGTGGACTGAACATTCTAACAGAAATATGATCTACTCAAAATGAGGGAATTTGCCATTACAGTACCTTTTGGTGCCTTCATTTTTTTTAAAGTCACATAGGCGTATTTCAGTGAGAAGTAATGTTTTTACATAAAGTAGGTATGATTCATCAGCTAATGTCATTTTAATGCCTAGCAAAAAAGGGTGTCATTATCCCTCACAATGGCCTGTGTGATACATACACTTTTGTCCTGCATATAACACATCACTCCATTCTCATTTTCTAACAGCCAAGTCACTCTCCCACTCCTTGGCAAACATGACTGTCTTTGCCTCTGACAAAAGGTGAGCCAACATTGTGGACAACTGACTAACTGAATGAGAACATGTTTGGATGAGTAAGTTTGTGTTGTACCTATCCATAGGACAAAAAAAAAAGTACCACCATAGAAAAGTTTTCTTCTGTCCGCTCATTTTAATTATTACCTTTTTTTTAGTGCAATTGACTGAGAATTCTTGTTCAGTACACTTTTGATCACAATTTACCAAGATTTACACAGTTCTTTATATCTGAAGCAGAAGGAATTTGACCTAATAGAGGATAAAGAGAAATACAAATTTTGTCACCCTTTGTGTTAATATGCAATAATTGACCAGTGAGCCTACCAGCTTTTCAATATACAGTGTGCCTCACTAGACGATGATAATCTGTTCTACTAAAAGAGCTGTTTAGCGAAATCATTGTCTAGTGAAAAGCGTTTCCCCATTGCAATGCATTGAAACCTGTTTAATGCATTCCAATGGGGAAGAATCGTCATTGTCTAACGAAGATCGGCCATAGGAAAGCCGCTTTGCGAACCGCCAATCAGCTGTTTAAATAGCTGTCTTGCGAAGCTCAGATCCTGAAAACACCTGATTTGCGAGTACGGAGGGAGCTGTCAAAATCGTTGTGTAGCGAAAATCTGTTTGCGAAGCAGGGACCAAACATTGTCCAGAGAAATTCCCCCATAGGAATCACTGTTTTGCGAATCGCTATAGCAATCACAAAAAGTCAATGTCTAGCGAAAAAACTGTCATGCAGGGTAACTGTCTAGCGAGGCGCCACTGTAAAGCAAATTGTGAAGCTCAAATCCCTGCTTAGCTATGGAAACTCACTGGGTTGTGTGTGTGACACTGGTAGAACCACTTCTTAAATATCTCATCTTGAAAGCCCTGTTGGGGTCTCTATAACTCAGTCTCACATTTATGACACACAACACACAAAAATGTTTTCATTTATAACAATTCAACAATTCAACATAAAAGCAGTGGCTGGAATTCAACTGAAGAATTATGCTGATGTAAATCCATTGGTGTGAATTTCAGCAGTAAATGGTCACTGGTTAAGAAGTTGGTGTAGGTGTTTGCTGCCAAGTCCCAAGTCACGTCATCACCATCATCTTAGAACTGAAGAGTTGGAAGAGGACTCTATGGATCATCAAGTCCAGTCCTTGTCAAGGAGGGACAGTGGAGAATCAAACTCCCAACCTCTGGCTCCGCAGAGGGATAGATAAATCACTGAGTGCGGCGGAATACCATCACATTATGTCACTCCTGTCTGTCCATCATGTAAGCTCAAAAGGCAGGAGCCTATGATAGGGCAGGAGGGGCGGAGTCAAAGAGACAGTTGAGGGGTTAGAATGAGAGTTATGGAGTTAAGAGAGAAGCAGGAGGGAGATAGTGATTTGAAGAGGGAGAGTTAGGAGATTGAATTGAGAAAGTTAATACAGAGATTGAACAGTAGGAGTGATAGAGAGGTTAGGGAAAGTGTTATAAGGAATAGAGAATACAGTAGATAACTAGTAAAAGTATATTGTTGTTGTGAATAAAAAATACATTCAAACCAAGGCATAACCAAATCCTATTTAATGAATGACCCAGAACATCTGCAGTCCCGAAACCAGCAAAATCAGGTAGCTGGGCAGGGGACAGATTGTATTTGTCTTCAGTGTGGAAGGGATTGTCACTCTCAAATTGGCCTTCTCAGCTACACTAGATGTTGTTCCAAGACCTCTGTTCAGAGCACATTACCACAGTCTCTCAAGATTGAAGGATGCCTACTACTACGCCACTTCTTGGCCATGGTTTGTGTTTATTGGTGAGATCATTCACCCCAATCAAAAATGAAGTCATTTTTTTTCCTCCCATGAAAACAGGAGGTGGCGTGGGTGGACGGACGGATGGGGGGGCAGGTCAACAGACCGACCGACCGACCGACCGACCGACCGACCGACAGACAGACAGATAGATAGATAGATAGATAGATAGAAGAAATTGAAGCCATGCTCAGAAGCCATTAAATGATCAGACCTGAAACATATTTCTAAGAACAGAAAGGGTGAAATGATTACATTTCCCAGAATGTGATCACATCCATTAACTTGTAAATGTTGCTATTTCCATATAAAAGATCTAAAACATGTTCTGAAAAGTGTAAGGAGTCATTATACCACCAAACACAGATTCTTATATTTAAAATGAAACATTGACACTTGTTAATGCAACTGTTATTAATTACCTTGTGATGCATTTTTGAAGTGTTCCAAGAATCTGCCAGTACTTACAGAATACAGCGTATAGCTTAAATATAACACAGGATTACACATTATGTGCAGAAGCATCATTGTAATGAGGAAGTGACTTCAGAGTCAGCAAATTTTACTGCTTGACGTAGAAAGCTTTGACTTCATGACTGAAATTCTGTCACGCAGCTTTGCATGCACAATGGATCGTATCACCCATTGTGAGTCTAATCAGCTCTTGAGAGCTTCTGGGGAGGCCCTTTTCTCAGCTCCACCACCTTCCCAAGGTCATTTGGTGAGGACACAAGAGAGGGCCTTCTTAATGGCTGCTCCTGGGCTTTGGAATGGGCTCCCCTATAAAGCTAAGTTAGTCCCATCCCTCTTGTCATCCATTATCAGGCAAAGACCTTCCTTTTCAGGCAGATTTTTAAGTGAGGGTCTAGAAAATGCTGTATTTATGAAATTTAGATATTTTTAATTTTTAAAAAAGTTTGTTTTAAATCTTGATTAATGTTTAATTGTTTTTAACATAGTTTTATAGTTTTTTAAACTTATTATCGTACAGTTATAATTGTTGTGAGCTACCTTGGGTCCTCTATGGGGAGAAAGGCAGCATATTAAACAAACAAACAAACAAACAAACCAACCAATCAATAAATGTGATGTCACCATCAGGGGCAAATCCCCACAGAATAAAGATGATCCTTCGGCCCTTAAAAATGTAGAACATATATGATGTGGCCCTCATGCCGAAAAATTTGGAGACCCCTGGTTTAGGGGTACACTTGTATTCACCACAACTCATACACAATGTGTTGAAGTCATGTGCAGCTAGAAAATGTGAAAGGAAACCTTTAAACACTGGTAATTTGTACTGAGAATGACATAACATTGTACACACAGAGCTATGTAACAGAATTTCATCCATTGTCTGAATGGAAACTGAAATACAGCAGAGGATCTGAGTTATCATTCATTCTAATAGTAAAGGTAGGTGGTAACTACACACAGAGGAAACGTGGGAGCCTGGAATGGGGTTAACAGTTGCCCTTACCATTGGAGGTTGGTGGTAGGATGGGATGGGACAGTGAGTCCCCTCTAGGGATTTGTCTAAAGTTTAAGGAACTGTATTTAAAGGACAGGGTTAACTACCTGTAAAAGTTTAACTAAAACCTGGAGTGGATCCACCTCCCCCCCCCCACAAAATTGGAGTCACCAGCCTCCACTGGCAATCATCCTTATTAATAGGAAAGTGCCAGTGTTTAATGCCAGGAACCTGGCCTCCACTGCATGAGTGATTGCAATCCTTATAAAAACATGGTAAAGTAGGTCAGTATTGTTATCTTCATACTGTAAATAGAGGTCTGAAAGAAAGTGATCTGAAAGTAAGCAGGTTGTTGAAGACCACCAAGAGAGTTCATGGTAGAAATGATACATCCAGAACTACTTGATTATTAAGGTGGAATTCCAGGCTTATTTGCATTGGTTTTTATGTTATGGGATCAATGGGGGGGGCAACAAATCAGTCCATCCCAAACCTGTAATATTCCCCACATTTTTGTCAACATGATTGTACCTTGAAATGTAGGAAGCTTTGGAGATTTCTGATAATCTTCATGGGAAGATGGCATAATGAAATCCCAAGCAAAATCTTATTTAATTTATTTAAAATATTTTTATCCTGCCTTTTTCCTTCGTTGTTTAGTCTGTTAGTCATGTCTGATTCTTTGTGACCCCATGGTCATGCCAGGCCCTCCTATCTTCTACTGCCTCCCAGAGTTGTGTCAAATTCATGTTGGTTGCTTCAATGACACTGTCCAACCATCTCATCCTCTGTCGTCCCCTTCTCCTCTCTCCTTAAAAAGACTCAACTTTCAGCTGAGACTGAAAGACAATAAGTAACTAGCAAAAGTTCTTGGTTTAGACACAAATATGGCTTGCTAAACCTCCTACCCACACACTGATACAGATTTGTGTGTGAATTGATTTATACTGATCTGTTCGTATGGCTAACAGTCATCAGATACTTTCCACCCAATAGTTTCTCCACCAATAGCATATGCAGAGAGAAATGATATGGCCCTTTTCCATTCATTTCCTGAACTCTATTTCTCAGAGATGGAAAAGTTCCATGTTTGGACAACTCTCAAAATCCCGTAGCCAGTTTTGCTGCCTATGTGATTGAGGAACTTATAGATAAAAGCACAGAAAGATAAAAAGACTGTTCAGAATATGCAAATAACCCATCTTATGCTTTAATTTTAGCAGAAGCAACAAGGCAGTGGCTCTCCTAGAATTAAATACCACGACTTTACAGAAATACATTAAAACAGTCTCTTGAATGCTCAGATTTTCTCAAAGAGCTTTTTTTTTTGGGGGGGGGGAGGTGTTTTACAGCAAAGAGAAATCTTTTTGCACTTTTTCATACAGCACAAATGAACTGGGTCAGAATTCACATCACGATTTAGAGCAAGCAGACACAAATATTACACATCCTCGCCCAAGCCCCTCTCCTTTCCATTTACTTATACAGAGCTAAATGAAAATTAAGTTCTTCAAAATAATTGAAAGCCTACAGCCTTTGGAGAAAAGATATTTCCCTCTTAGACCAGGACATCAAATCTTTCTCTCCACTGCTATTCAGAGAGTGACTGTCTCCCCACCCAGCCTGTTTCCTACAGACTGCCACACAGTATAAGGATTATGATATAGGACCAGAAAAATCTAAAACTTTTGCTGCACTGCAGTATAGACCTAAATTTATTTTCACAAACAACAAGAATGAAACATGAGCAAGTCCTTTTCTCTAGCCCTGAAAGGTAATTGCACAACAGGCAGATTATGTGTAATGTACCACTCAGAAAGCTGTGGGTGGATGTTAAAAATCAAGGGAGAAACAGAATGAAAAAGGAACTAGGCAAATGAAGACACAGAAAGAAAGATGTCTCCCTGACTCAGTGAGCTGATGCCATCATCTGGATGAGGTTTTCTCAATTCCCAACACATAAAAATATAGTGAATCTCTTCCCACAGAGCTTCTTACTGAAAATAGCAAGGCCCATACTGTCATCACTTTATGCAGGTTGGTGGGTGGGTGGGGTAGTCGTACTTTTGCATCTTGAGACAGAGATGGGTTTGTGCTTGTATATATTTTCTATAAAATCTTTGACTCGGAATCAAACCATTATTTCCTAAACCTTTAGTTCTTGTTGGCAGAGGAGGATCTCTGTGCATTCAGCTGCTCACCAGATTAATAACTGCCATCTTAGATGAGGTCAAAGGAGTGGGAAAGGGGGGCTGCTTTCAAAAAGAGTTTTGAAATGTTACTTTTGGGCCCTATAATCCCCCAAATTACTTGGCCCAACATATCCAATGGGCACACCAGATAGGACTCTGGGGGCTGTAGTCCAGAAAAGCCATGTTTCCACATTCTGGCTTTGGATTTCCACCACCTACTCCATGTGATTTGAGCTGTCAGCGGTAACAAGGCCACCCACCACATTTCTGTACCTGGTACCCTATGCATGGTCCCCATCCAGTATGGCAGCTGCTGCCTGACCGCCATCAGTAAAAAGAGCTGCCCTAATGGACTTACCAAGTTGATGGCTCATTTTCCAAGCAGTTTTGTTATATGGTATGATGATTGCCTGCTTTTAAGTGAAATGGTTTTATTCCACCTTCTTATCATAACACAATGTTTATGTTTAATCTTGGACATCATTCTTGGGGCAACGGCAGAAAAGCAAGACATAAATTGCTATCACCAACCAACAGTGTTAGCAGTTTAGCACCAGACTCAATGACCCATTGGGTTCTTTCCAGCGGAGCATAGTGTCTAGCCCCTATCAGGGAGGCATAGTAGGGAATTGAACTCCCAACCTCTGGCTCCACAGCCAGATACCATTGCTTTCAGACAGTGCATTTGTTCTCCTCGATGTAACTGGTGCAGCACTGATTGTACTGGTATTAACCCCATTATCCATGGGACATCACTTTTTAAATCACTTAATACAATTATATTTTTTCATGACTTTCTGTACCCTTTCGTCCTTCCTGAAAGCATGGTTTATTTTCTATATTACTTTCGGGGGGGGGGGGCGCTAGGGTGCTAGGGTGCTTCCTGGAGTTGATATCTAATGACAGCTTTCTGATCCAAAGCTTTCAATTAGCTCTCAAAAACCAAGCTGCAAAAGAAAAGCATTATTGAATATTTTGAAAATATTTTCTTAAACATTTCCTAAAGGGAAAAAGTTGTCTTAAGGAATGGGAAGTGAGTTTTTAACAGGGAAGTTTGGACACAAGTCCTCTGCACTCCTTTGTGATCAAGTGAGAAAAGAAAGTGGAACTTTTGCTCTGCCTTTAAGAGCCCTAAGGAGACACACATTAGAAGGATCATGACTCATGCAATGGGATAGGTTGGGAAAGATGGAGACAGAGCCATTATATTTACCATTGTGTGGGTCTTCCCTTTGGTTTTTAAGCATTCAATAGAAATTCTTCAAATTTAATGATGATGAGAAGTAGAGGATTGAAAAATGAAAAAAGCTGAGATTCCAAGAAAGGCAAATTCCGCAGTGTGGATTCCAAATCTGACACTACAGATTTACTTATACAGAGCTAAATGAAAATTAAGTTCTTCAAAATAATTGAAAGCCTACAGCCTTTGGAGAAAAGATATTTCCCTCTTAGACCAGGACATCATATCTTTCTCTCCACTGCTATCCAGAGAGTGACTGTCTCCCCACCCACCCTGTTTCCTACAGACTGCCACACAGCATAAGGATTATGATATAGGACCAGAAAAATATAAATAATTCTCCAAAAGCCTGGGAGCCATAATAAATAACAAAATTAAATAAGTTGTAGTCACTATCCAAAAGGTTTTGTTGCTTGCCATAAAATACAATTGTAGTACAACAATATTTTTTTCTATATTCTGCATTACTCATAAAAAGGTTAGGCTTATGTTATCCACTCAGATTGTGAACATGACTTTTCTCAGCCTGGCAACTTTCTAAACAGGCAGGAGAAACAGTTACTAGAACCTTATGAATATTTCCATATTCTTATGGGAATAATGTTCTCATGTATTTCCTATACTGGTTAATTAATATTTCTAGTAAATTGTTTTTGAGGACCTCAGTGACTGGAAAACGTTCTGTACTGAAGATACTGATATGGTCAAGGGGCTCAGTTATCAGGGTGCGACCTGTAGTGCATCCCAGAAGAGCCAGCCTGTGAGGCCTCAGGTAAACTGTACACTCCCAGGATTCTCCCAGAAGAAGAGAACGGTAAACCACTTTTGGTTACTCTATACCTAGAAAACCCTGAAAAGGGTTGCCATAAGTCAGCACACAATTATTATTATGAAATGTGACATGGGCAAGAAGTAGTGTCAAGGGTAGCTCCTCATGAGGAAACTCTCATAAAGAAATAAAGTTCTAGTTCCATACAAAAGCAAACACTGGAAGACAACTTTACTCATTCATACCTTATCCATAAGATGGTAAGGGAAGTGCTGTCTTGCTCTGTTTGTTCCGGGGAGCAAGAACAGGCCAAGGTAGATGTGGTTTCTTTTGCTAGGCTCATAAAACTCGGGGCAAGATTAAGATCTTCAAGCAGTTTCTTTTCCACAAAACAGAACATTGGGATGGGCTCAACTAAGTGAAGCAATGAAGTGGAAGTGGTGGCATGTGCTGGGGACTGGAAGGAAGGAAATGGAGACAGGAGGAAAGCTAAAGAGTGCTTCTTACAAGTGCCCTATTGAACTCAAAATACCACTTCCTTTATGTGGTTTGAAATGTAAACGTTTCAGAACAATCAAGTAGACGGTTATTTCCTTGTATAGCAAAGAAGATGATCTCAGTTTTTTTCAGAATATCTTTCATGTAATAAGAATAATGTTCAATTTATGCCACAGTCTCCTCTAAAAATAACCAGTTCAATGCGGTAAAAATCAAGGTACACAGAGTACTGTTGTTTATTAAGTGTTTGTGGAAGCCAGTATGGTGTAGTGCAGTGATCCCCAGTCTTGGGCCTCCAGATGTTTGTTTATTTATTTATTTATTTATTTATTTGTTTGTTTGTTTGTTTGTTTGTTTGTTTGTTTATTTATTTATTTATTTATTTATATGCCACCCACTCTACCCAGAAGTCTCTGGGCAGCTTACAATAATTAAAATTCAATACAATAAAATGATTAAAATACAATTAAAATACAATTAAAATACAATTAAAATACAATTAAAATTGGACCACAACTCCCAGAAGCCTTCAACACCACCTCTGCTGGCCAGGATTTCTGGGAGTTGAAGTCCAAGAACATCTGGAGGCCCAAGGTTGGGGACCACTGGTGTAGTGGTTAGAATACTGGGTTGAAACTTGGGAGTGCCAAAATCTAGTCCCAGTGGGCCATGAAACTCACTGGAGGGAGTTTCTCCAGAAGGACTCAAACTTCCACACCTTCTGTCTCGCAGTTGGTTGCAAATGAATGTGGGTCTTACTGTGATCTGCATCCAACTTCCCTTTAAAAAGACATTTTTGTCTAAGAAAGCTGCTTATCTTTAGGAAATCTGTTAAAAAAAAATGAAGAAATCCATTTCCCTGCTAGAACTTCTGCTCAGGAACATTGTCTTGTTTTGTTTGGTGCTAACTGAGAGAACTCAACTAATATGCTCGGACACTAGATGTGAGCTTGAATGGGGCATGCCTTAATGTTAAACCCCACTGCCTGGAACAAAGTCAAACTGAAAATAAACCATTTTCTCAGCAGGGATGAACAAGGATAGGGGGCATCGAAAAATCCATAGTACCAAGTGAGACAGAAGGAATGGTGAGTGGTGGGGAAAACACAAATAAAATCAATGAGGACCCAGTACATTGAGGAGAAGAAATGTACCATCAAGAAGATCTCTGTGCAATCTCAGGCCAATGACTCTTAGTCTGGACTAAACCTGAAGAGATAAAAGACTCAGAGTATAATATGTGTCACTTTGAACTCACTGGATGCAAATGTAAACAAATTAATGACCGTAGCAGCAATAATACCGGTAAGGTGAGTGTTCATATTGCAAGTCCTGAACTAGACGCTAGTTGCCGGATGGGGGTGATTGCACATTCTCTTTAACTAGAACTACCCCTCATCCAGAGAGAGAGAGAGAGAGAGAGAGAGAGAGAGAGAGAGAGAGAGAGAGAGAGAAGCTGGGGTGGGGTGGAGAGAGAGACAAAATCACTTATCTAGAACTGAAATGTAATAACTGAAATGCAATTGCCCGGGAGCATAACAGTGACAAGAGCTTAAATGAAATCAATGTTTTCTTTGACAAGATGAGTACCCGGCAAGTTGATTGTGTTATCATAGAATAATTATTGAAAACCAGCTAAGTAAGAAGGCTTATAGCAAGTAATTAAGCTCTGTACAGAAAGGGGAGGGGGCAGAATCATACGCTGTAGTATAAAGCACATGGCTCATACCTTTAAAGGTGGTCAGTAGCTGAACAATCAATTAATACATGGAAAGCATATATCAAGGCTTACATTGATGCTACCCAAACAATTTTTGCCTATTTGTTTGAATCAATATTGTGGCATGATTGGGAATTTCCTGTAATTAGTCTGGGGGGGGGGGATGCTTAGCTCCTTTTTAACTCAGAAAATACCACATTTCTCCATGTAAGAGAAAAGACAAACTGCAGTCACTAAGGGAGTTCAGGTGGATTTCCCCAAGGGATTCTTGTTGCTTTTTGAATTCCATCTCAGGCTGGTGTCACAATCATCAGCAGGAGGCTGTTGTCAAGGCCAAGTCCGAGCTTGGTGCCAATGCCCAGACCCCCCCCCCCCAATCCTTTCGATCTGCTGCTGTTGCTGCACTTTTCAGGCAAGTAAGCAGCAAAAGATGGAACAAAAGGAAACAGCAGTTACTTCTATTCTCTCTGATTAGGGATTGCATGAGGAGAGCGCAAAGCAAAGCTTGGAAATAATAAGTTACAAATAAGGTTGTTAACTGTAACTAACAACCTTTTGAACAACAAGTAGGCATGTGCCATTCTTGTGGGTTGTGTGGGGTTTTGGGGTTCCCCCCCCAAGTCCCAGAATTCTCCAGCAAGCACCAGGGCAAGTTCCTTTTCTATCAGGAAGCTCTTGCAGGCCTTTGGTAGACCTTCTGGGTCAGCCTTTTTACAGGTGAGCACAATTTAATCTAGAATCTACCAGATGGGAGGGATATAAATAAATAAATAAATAATAAATAAATACATAAATACATAAATAAATAAATAAATAAAGTATGGGCCTATCAGGTGGAACTCCCAGAATAAAGAATCCCTGGTTTTGGAATCCACCCCCACCCCCACCCCTCAAAAACCCCCAAAACAAACAACCTTACTAATAAGGTTGTGGAAAAGTTACATTTTAAAAGTAAAGTTGCCTTGTTGGTGTAGGGAGAAATATCTACCCGGTTTCCCTGAAAATAAGCCCTAACCTGAAAATAAGCCCTAGTATGATTTTTGGGATGCTTGTAATATAAGCCCTACCCCAAAAATAAGCCGCAGTTAGGTGAAACCCCACCGTCCACCATTGTGCAGCAACCAGAAGATGGCATGACTGTATTTGAATAAATGTAGATTGTTGTACATCATCATCATCATCATCATCATCATCATCATCATCATAAAACATACCCTGAAAATAAGCCCTAATGTGTTTTCTGGAGTAAAAATTAATATAAGACCCTGTCTTATTTTCAGGTAAACACAGTATCTTTCAAAAGGTGTTCTTAAACAACATTTTAATGTTGTGAACATTGTAACGGATTGCAATGGAAACAGATTACTTTCTAAATGCTGTAATGAGCACACATTATTGAAAACAAGTAACTCATTGAGCTCCAGTCCAAATGGAAAATAAATATGAATGGCCAGCATCCTGAGCAGTAGTGATAAAGAATACCTAGGTCAGACACTGCAAGCAGGTGTTATGCTTTGATGTCTGATTCTGCTATCCTCTGATGTCATGTTTTGTTACCAGTTTACTCATTAGCAAGATGCTTTTTTATAATTTTGCCAATTAATGAGATATAAACATCTGAGAAGTTGTTTGTATGGAAATGTGCTTAATGAACAAGCACAGTTATATAAGGAGCAGGTATTTGGGCCATCATTGAGTCTTGATATAGACCAAGTTCCTGGACATGCTGCACAGCCACTGATTTCAGTGGTCCACCACCACAGTCCAAGAGTTTCCAGCAAGCAGAAAGGGCATGAGGATTTATTCTACTTTACTGTCTTACTGCCAATATTATTTGTTTCTAAGTTCTTTTTCTCCTTAATAAAATGTTGTGTCTTTTCTTGTATTGATGAGTTGTCACCAAATCCAGAAGCATTCTTGCTAGCCTGTACAAGACAGATGGACCTTAAATAGTGAAAATAGTCCATCTGTTCTAGAATTTTCCTCTTTTAAAAATTTTTAGGTAGCTGCATTTAAAAAAATAAAAACTGTACCCTTTTAAAAAAGGAGAATGGGCCATACACAAACATGCAAACAGAGTGTTTTGCTGAAGCATCTTTCCCCCCTCCTCATGAGGGAGGGCAAGCTAGACAAATGCATACACTCAAGCAGTGTTAGCACACACTATTTCTGACAAAGCCTCTGTAAAGGTGCCACCAGCAGAACTCCAAGTAAGCAGCAAGCAAGACTTTTTCTTGTCTCTCTTTATGTCCCCTTACCCCAAACAGACCTGAATTTCCTGATGCAAATTCACAACAATTGAATGTAAAGAGTTTGTATTTCCCTCTAGTTGCACCCTTAGTCTTCATTACACTTAGGAAGGAGTGTGTTTGTGTGCGAATGTAGGATGAATGAATGACTCTCTACCTGCCTTTGATAGGGTAGGTCAAAGCACTGGTAGATATTATCTCTCCCTCCCTCATATTTTTCTACTTTGTTTTCATTTTTTAAGCCTGCCAGTGCTAACTGAGGGCGGATTTATTGAAGGGCACAAGCTGGCCAAGGGGTAGACTTCACAGCACTGTGAGAGGAAATGGGAGGAAGGAAGGAGGATGGTGGAACTCTGCCTACAAACTTAAAAGATCATCACATTTCTAAATTGAAGGTTCTGCATAGCCTCCCCCCATCCCAAGTCATAGCCTTGTGTTTTCCTCATTTGGAGCCCACTCATCCCAGTCTGTAAGCATAAAAATGCTTCAAAAACACAAGAAGAAATTGATTAACTCAGTCTCCAAAGAGTTTGAGAGAGGTCAGTCCTCCTGATCTGTACAGCAAATATTCAGATCCCACCCAAATTGGATTAAACAGTACTTCAGTACTTCTAATTTTCATACTGTCGCGGGTACATGTTATAGAGAAAGACAGGGCATAAACTATATTAATAAATATAAAAATAACTTGTGTGTGTGTGTGTGTGTGAGTGAGTGAGTGAGTGAGTGAGAGAGAGAGAGAGAGAGAGAAATAAACTTGATTTATTTATTGTTCACTTTATATGGAAGCTGATGGAACTATTGGTCTCCATGTGAGAGTTAACATCGGCAACAAACATCAGCCAACATTAATAACTAGAAGTCTCAGAAGACAAATATCTTGTGGAGTAGAAGGTTGCTGGATCTGTATTGTGTTCTGTATTGTGAAATCAGACTTATTGTAAGATTGAGATTGGCAGATCTCTGATTTATTTGATCTGCAACCCCCCCAAACACAGGGAAGTGACAAAGACATATTTAATCCCATATACAACAGTAGAATGTAGAGTGGAAGGGCATTATCCCTCCACCTCCACCAGGCTCCCCATCATGCAACCAATTGCATCACTGATTTTACAACCTTTGCAAAAATAGGCGCATGACAAGAAGCCTGCTAGAGTGGGAGGGACACTTACACAATGGCCATTGTGCAGTAAGGTATCAGCCTTAAAATTAAAGAACAGACTCCTTCTGAACACATTCCAAGACAATGAATTTGTTTTTAGCACTACAACTCAACTGAAATCACACTCTATTGGCACAAAAATACACTGTTGTCCAGATTTTAGCACAATGTGCAGCATAATTTAGGTGGAAATAGTCATTTCGTTGTTGGCATCATTCAGCAATTAGGAGTAAAATAAACTCTGATCTACTGCAGATCACCCAGATGTCTACTAGTGGTTGATGATCTGCCTCCTATCCAACTTTATGATAAAACAATCAGGATAAATTCTGCCACATGGTTCCAGTGTTCAAAGTTTTTATGTGCAAGGGATCTAAAGTTGCTCTTCTGCAAAGAGAGCTGCTCCTTCCATTCTGGGAAAGAAATGGCTTTCAATAGAGGCTGCATCTGGTAGAAAGGAGGATATTATTTTTTCCCCTTCTCCTTCCAGTATTCCATAGAGTCCCCAATATTGTTTTAGGGGATTCTCCCATCTCCCAGAGCAGCTCTGCTGGAAGAAATTAGAGACTGGAAGAAGAAGGGGTCCTCTAGTACAGAGTTCCATTTGTGGATGGTCTGAACATGAGCATACATAAACGTTCTTCTTTTTGTTATTGGCTGTGGTGGGTATAGATTAAGACCTCCAAAAGTGAAATTTACCCAGTGCATTTTATTGTCTTTTCTAGTCACCCTACCAAATGTTGGTAAATATGCTCTCATAGAGAATTAAAATGCATCCCGTGAAGACAGTGGGAGAGAAGTCTCCCAAAATAGAACGTAAGCAACTTGCATTTTGTGATACTGAGCTGTTTCCCTCCCACACAGGCACATAATAGAAGCACCACTGAACATGGTACTCTTAAAGCACAGAGGTGAGATTCACAGTGTGAACTATTTCCTTAAAGATGATTCCTTAAAAGTAACAATAAAACACTGGCCAAAATATGGTTTCCTAAGCAACTCTCATGTTTAATTAACTAGTCCAAAGGTTTATCTTTTTCATAGATTGTTTTATTATTATTCCTTGTTAAGGAAATACTCCCAGATTTCTCTTCTATGACAAGTTTCCAGCTTGCTCCTTCTTAGTGATAATGACAGTTCTTTCAGATGACTCACATCAGCCACTCTTTAAAAATATACACAGATCAGATATAAAGTAGCTATTACTCCTTGAGGTAATGGCATTTTAAAAATAAATATTTTTTAAAAATCACAACTAGCACCATCTCGTGCTTAGTCTGTCTCCCTTCTGTTTTCAAGACTATTATTTATGCACAAATGCTTTTAAGTAGACACAATCAATCAAGGCTTGGGCAAAATCATCTACTGCTATCTCTAGTATTTCATAAATGCCTCTTGAGGGGTAACTAAAGATAGCAGTTCTAAACTCACAGGTTAAAAAAAAAAGCACAAACAGACAAGAAATGGCCCTCCAACTCTCTCCAGAGCATTTGTGTATGCATTCTGAAGATGCCCTTATTAAGCACAATAACCTCTTTCAAATATAGAGAAGCAAATGAGAATTCCTGCTGGTTTAAATGTCTGATTGCTGAAAAGTGGGGTGCATGATGATTCTCCCTTTCTGTTTTTAGAATAGAAGGCTGGTTCTTCAGTTCCCATGAGTGTTGTGTGTTTTATTCACTGCTAGAACCTACAGAGAGGGGGAGAGAAATGGAAGGGTACTTTTGTTTCCTTACACACATTTCTGTGTTTCTTTACATGCATTTCTGGAGTACAAATAGAGGCAAGGTCACGAAGAGTCGGACACGACTAAACAACTAAACGAACGAACGATATCCAAGGTAATAATGGTTGAGCAAGAGAAAAATGAAACTAGTGAGGATCTGTCTCTACCATTCCCCAAGCGTGTAACAGCTGTGCCTTTGCAAAGAATGTCCATTACATGGTTTAAATATTTCTTAACTTCATCACTTAGGGCTGGGTTTTGAAGGTTTTGGTGGGTCGGTCGGCTTTGTTCTGCCGACTTGTGTGCTGAGTTTCACTGGCAAATTCTTGTTGTTTACATTGAATTAACAATGCTCTAAAAATACCCAGCACAATTATTTGCTCAGTATCATATCAGATGACTAATGCTTGCTGTGACCCGTTAATCTATATAATTTCACCACAGCAACAGCCATGTCCTTGACATAACTGTGGCCCACGATACATCCTTTCCCGATGAGACAGATGTCCCTTCTATTCAAGTTATGAACAAAAGGCCTGAGAGCGGGACAGGTTTGCTTGGGTTTTTTTTCCCTTTGCAATCCCCTCCCCCTCTTTTCAGCAACTTCCCCAACAAGCACACACCCAACACATACTCCCAAGTTGTCATATTTTCTTTCAGTCTTAGGGCATGAGTAATTTATGTGTAATCTTCACGCAGGATAAATCCCAAGAATTTCTCAGCTAGCAGAATCCAAACAGTCTAAAAAATAGCTTTTCCAAGTTTCTGTATTCAATCATTTATTAAAAGTGATTACAAACTATTTTGTAATGTTAATAACAGAATAAGAATACGAATTGCCAAGCATTAAGGCAAGAAATTAAGAGAATATGGAGGCAGAATCAGGTCATCAGCATACTGATTTCAGCAACTGGAGTCATTCTTAACTCCTTGATTGCCAATTTAAAACAATTGCCAATAACTGTTAATTTGCTTCCTGAAATTCAAAAATCAGTGGTTTTGTAAATATGTTATCTCACCTGCAAATTTTGAGGATTTGAATGTTAATGTTTAAGATTGACCTTTTGACCCACCCACTTATGTCAACAGTGCTGAGGGGGGAAAGTGCAATATAACCACCAACAACAACAGGCGGCATTTATGAAAGACCTACAACACAAGGATGTATAGTTTGAGAAACTGTTATATGGATAGCACGCCTGTTACCTTCTGGATGACAATGTGGATAAGCAACAATGTGCATAAAACTAGGTTGTCTTCAGGCTGAAACCAAGGGATTCATATGCACAATCCAAGAACAAGTTATCTCCCCCTAGACACAATTAGAAGTTAATTTTGGAGCAAGGTGTAAGTGATATATGTAGGACTTGTCACAAATCCAAAGAAATAATTCATTGTATCATATCTGGATGCCCTAAGTTACCATCATAAGTGCATGCATATTCAAGCTGCAACAATAATTTTTCTATAGTTGGCTAAATCTTATGGATTACTCATATCTTTTCCTCCATCTTATAAATTCCAGCCACCTCCACGTTGCCACTGATAGAACAGCTGGTTTTAATAAGCCAGATATTATACTTCATGCCTTATAGAAGTTGGAGTTCCATCAACAAGCAACCTCAAAAGTACTGAAAGTACAAAATTAAAAATTAAAAACATTAAACCAAGACGTTAAAAGAATATGGAAGTAAATTTGAGTACTCTTCCTCTTCATATAAATTTCAGTAAACAAAGTCATTCCAACATCTTTGGTTACCTATTTAAAACAATCGCCAATAGCTGCTGATTTACTATCTGGAATTAAAAAATCAGTGATTTTGCAAACATGTCGACTTACCTGCAGTTTTTTAAGACTTGACCTCTAATGTTTTAGGCCCGACTCTTTTGCTCCCATCTGCTTGTGCTCCAGCAAAGTTGAGAAATAAGAAGTACAATATGATGAAGAGGAAAAGGATGTTTGTAAATAAATAGTCTTTTTTTTGTTTCTAAATTCTACTATTTGTCATGCACTGGTTGAAGAACCATTTTTCTGTCCTGCAAACCAAAATCTTTTCACTCTTCCAATTAATTTCCAAGCTTATGAAATTGGAACACATCCCACTGAACACGGCAACACTTATTTCTGAATAAAATGGTGGTCAAAATCCTCCTACTCCTAGCAATTGATCAATTCTTACACATTTAAAATTTCATTCTGTTAAAGGCAGGGGAAGCTTAAAACGCCAAACAACTGTAAGTATTAGTAATAATAGAAGTGACAGTTGTCGTGATGGTGGTAGTATTTTAAAGGGGGGGGGGAAATGATGTAGAACTTAATGATTTCAACTGCTACATTGCTGTCTTTGTTAGAAGCTACAGTTTATAACCAGAGCAGGCCCCATCCTGAAATTTTGAGGTGAAGCACGCTTCCAACTAAATCCACAAGCTGCCCCTGGTTGGAGAAGGTGACACAAAAGGGCCCATTAAAATTGACAATACTTTAAAATTTGGCAGTTTTCTAGCCCATTGGTGAAAATTTGTTGAAAATCAAGGGTGTGTGTGTTTGAGATCAGCTAATAAAATTAAGTGGGCAAGCATGTTGCGAAACTTGTTGCAAAAACTCAAGATCTAATGCCCTGTCATAACCTGGCCGTATATATTTGGACAAAAGGCAGTGCACCTGTGTTGGAGGCACTTTTTTAAAAAAGATAATTTTAAACACATATACGCAAAAAGGATACTAAAGGGATGCTAAGACTCACCTATTTCAAAATATTGAGAACAATGTTATGTAATGACCAATGAGAGATCTGTAAAAGAAGGTGAACAATGTGCTCTGTACTAGATTATGGTGCAGCCATCATGTGGATGACCTAAATGAAAGCACATGCCCAGTAACAGCACTTAGGGCTCCGGAACATGGAGAATCACTACGAATTCATCTTTTATATTGCAGCAGAAAATTATCAGCTGTGTTGGAAGCTGCCATGGGACTAAACACCCAGGGACTTAATCCAGAATTTTCCTCCTTCTGATCTTTAAAGTAACGTGCTTGTAGCCCTTATGCTTTCTGTTAGTACAGGAAGATGTTTATACCATCTCTGCTGAATATCCAGTCTTTACAAGCCAACAAGTCTTTTTTAATGTTTGCCTCAAATCCAGAGTTTTGAAATATTCCTCTTTTTTTGTCTACAGCATGGTCATGGCCATGGTACCTATGGATTATGGGTGTTGAAATTCAGAACTTGCCTAAGCTCTGCTGGGAACCACCATCTTCCATCCAGATACTTGGCTTGTTGATGCTGTGATCTGTAACTCAGGAGTGAATGATGAGCAATTTGCACATTCTCCAGAAGTACTTGCCATCTATTATTGTAAACCTTCGAAGGGATAATTTTAAATAGCATTGATGCAAGAACAATTCTAGGTGCACCCACTGGCTTTCAGGGAAATTAAACTCACCTTAAGAGGATGCATGGCAAACTTTTGCCATGAATTTTTGAGACATTCATATATCATTTTTCTGCACTGTTCACAGGTTACTGGTGCATGCCTGAAGAAGGGATACCAAGTCCACAAAAGCTTGCATTAACTGTTTTTGTTTTTACATTTTTACATTTTTCTACATTTATGTTATGTAGTGACGACATGGCTTCCATTGGGGTTTTTTTCTTTTTCAAACTTCAAAAACTGTTATTGAAAGCAAATTAAAAAAAGAAAGAAAGATAAAACAAACCTTAATTCTGTGGAAGCTGTGATTTTTAAAGAGCTAGGATTTTGCTAAGCAATAGGAGGAAATAATTGGTTTCAGAAGCTTTTGTTTCAAAATTGTAAACAGAACAACAAAATGCCTCAGAATTAATGTTATCCATTTTGATCTGTGCTGATAAATCCTCATGAAGCCTTTTCAACTTCATGCCCAATTAGGTCAAAATAATAAAGTTTATAAATTGGCCAAACTCAATGATATAAAATCTTGCATGGAAAAAAAGTGACTCATAAGTTGGAAATAATCAAACACCCAAATATAATATAGGAGGAGGTTGAGGAAGCTGTATTGCCATAGAAGAGGTTCTGTAGATGATAAATTCAGCTGCTCAGATATTTGATGCAGAGAACACAAAGATGTAGGGCATTATGAGGGCATCAACTAAATTGTGTAACAGACAAGAGCTGCAGTACATTTGCACAACTATACTGCCTCGGGCTGATGACATAATCAGCCATGTTCATTTTTCAGACATAACATTTCCAATCCTTCCCCCAAAAGTCATGAGATTCCCATGGAGTCCCCTTCATAATGAGGAAGCTGTTGAAGGCCACAGAAAGGGAGGGATCTTTTAAATTTCTTGATATTGCCTGTGCTTGGATGACTTTGCTACTGCTTTACATTTTCAGGCATTAACACACACACACACACGTCCCCTGGCCCCCAATGACTCCCCCTTAAAGAATTGATTTCCAGAGGAGCCTTGGAATCTTGGGGAGTGAAACTGGAAATTGTTTATTTCTTTTTTTAAAAAAAATTATCATTTTGATGACCATCACCCTTACACAATATAAGTTAAAGCAACAGGATTTCAGCCAACAGATGTTATTTTAAAGAAGTTCATAAATCAGTTAAACCAAGGGTGGGGAAAATGTGGCCATCCAGATGTTGTTGGACTACAACACTTAGTATACCTAAACATTGGCTATACCAGTTAGGCCTTATGGGAGCCGAAGTCAACAGCATCTTGAGGACTACATTTTGTCTTCTTGAAGTTCCTTTGCAAATTTCTCAAAGGGGAGCTAAAAAGCAGCCACCTCTAATTTTAATAAAAGGAATGAGTAGCAAATAATTCAGCCTATGTAAATGGACGTATCTGAAGCGGAACATCTTACAAGGTTCTGCCTGCCTTTCTTTCTCCTCCAACAGCCTGTTAAAATCTTTTGCCTTTAAGGTCCTTCAGAATACAGGTCATGAGTCACTTAAGCCACTGTCAGCTAATTGAAGGTAAGCACAGTTAACTATGCTCTACATGCTCATGATTTTAATATAACCTATGTGGGGGCTTTAATCATGTCAGCAACCAGTCATCTGTGGCTAGATGCCTTTTCATGAACTGCTGACTAGACAGCCAAAGCCAATGTACAGTTGGCTTTCCCTGACCATTACTACTGCCCTGTAGAACATTCTTTAACAACCCACACCAACTTTTTTCCCTGAATCTATTCCTACCTTCTGAATGTCTCAGTCACAATTCTATCATTTTATGTGGTTTCTGTCTGGAACAGCTAGAGTTGTCAGTAATTAACTGGATTCATTCCTTTGTGTACCACCAAAACTGTAGGCAGGGACAGAGGAAACTGCTTACAGCCTCTATAGCTGTCCTCAGGATGTCTGAACCTCAAGACATACTATAACACTTCACAGTTTAAGTTTTTTTTAAAATGGCCCCCATGTATCTTCACATAGACATGAATGTCCCACATTGCATGAAAGATAGAAGTACTGATGGATTCTACTATTAGTACAGAATACAGAGAAACAAAATGGTTTCTTATAGGCAAAAATAATCTTAACACTCGAGCAGGCTCATAAAGGGCGATCTGGTCCTTGAGATAGCTCGGGTCCAAGCCATTTAGGGCTGAAAAGACAAAAATCATGACTACAGAAGAACCAAATAACTTTAAATTTGACAACGAAGAAGCTGAAATTGGTGAAGATTTTGTACTCCTTGGTTCATTCATCACTCCAAATGGAGACTACAGCCAAGAAATCAGAAGAAGACTGAGAATCAGAAGAGCAGGAATGAAGGAACCAAAAAACATTGTCAACTCTAAGGGCATGTGACTGAAGATCATAAAAAGGTGGCTCCCTGGAAAAGGCAACAATACTGTGAGAAGTTGAAGGCAACCAGAAAACAGGAAGACCAAATATGAGATGGATTGACTCCTTGAAAGAAGCTACAGGCTTGAGTTTATAAGAGGCAAGCAGGGCTGATGAGGGCAGGACATTTTGGATGTCATTCATAGAGTTGCCATAAGCTGCAGGTTACTTGCTGGCATGTAACAACAATGGCCTGCTCATTGACTAGTTTCATGATGCAAACCCCTTACATCTACATGTCATTTATCTGTCCTGTTATACAAAAATATGAAACTTGCTTTTATTTGGTTTCTGTTTGGTTTTGGTGCATCAAAATGTATGAGGTGCATACCAGTGAGACGGGTGCTGGTGTGGGGAACTCCCACTTTGTTCACTCAGTTGCAACTTCCTCTGTTTGTCTTTTCAATACTGTCCATTTCAGCCCAGTTATTGTTCCTCCTACAAAAATAAACATTCTCTGCCTCGGGTCAAGAAAGGGCACTGGTTCCTGAAGTGCAAAACACAGAAACAGGTTTTATTATAATGTTCAACCTGTGTTTGTACCTTTCTCTTATTAATTTACTACACAATTTATCCAGACAAGGATGTTAGGTTTTCTTTTAAGTGGGAGCAAAGCAGAAGGGGAGGAGGAGGTGGTGAGAATCTGTAGCAGAACAGTTCTTTCTCTGAGAGCATCAAAAGGAACTGTGATCAGTTATTTTTAGGCATTTGTTAAAGTTCATATTGTCCAACTTCTTTAAACAGCATGTTGTGGTTGTGTTGAAGGCAGACTTTTTGTTTTGTCAGTCTTCTGTGCCAGATGGGAGACGTGTATTTTTAGCTAGAAAACATGTGGCTTCGTGTTGTTACTTTAGTTTCTTTTTTTTTTTTTTCAGAGCCATGACAAGTAGCAGATTCTGAGCATTAAAATTTTAAATACTGGCTATAATCCATCAAATTCTCCTCTGGACTTATTTTGGAAGCAGTAGATCAAATGTGACTTTTAAAAATTAAAGTTAAAGGAGTCTCGTATGCTGCTAACTTGACTTGAAGGAGCTGCAAATACTCACTTTATGCACCATTCAGTATGGCAGCATAGGACAGACAAATGCTCAGTGGCTGAAGGATCTGGGTGCAGAGTCAGCGGTTGGGAGTTTGATTCTCCACTGTGCCTCTTTGACAGGGTCTGGACTTGATGATCCATAAAGTCCCTTCCAGCTTCACAGTTCTAAGATCTAATGCCATGTGGCTGTGAGGAGTCTGAGAAATCATACTGCCAGAATGAAGGACACATTGGTACATGACTGCTTTTAAATGAATTGTGCCATGTCTTGTTCTAAGGAAGCCTGGGAACTGCAGTTCTGAATGGGACTAGAAATGTATAACAAACCATTCTTAATATCCTAACAAGTCAACTTTCAAGTCAACTCTCTGTGAAGAAAGATATCACGCTTAAGCTAGATGGAAGGCACTGTACTCTTGCAGGACAGATGTAGACCCAGAGGTATCACAGAGTGGGGTAACATAACTTTTCAGGATAGCAGACATCAAGGGGTGGTGGCAGCAAAGGCAGCTCTGAGGCTGTTCACCCGTCTTTTCTGTTTCACTAAAGGACATGCCTTCTGTACCTCTTAAACTGACCTGCTGCCCTCAGGGCTGGTTGAAGACATTATACTATTGCATTTGTTCAGCTTCTGCATGGGAAATGGGAGAGAGGTTACCACCTCAACCTTTGCTTCAGGCAGCTGAACATTTTTGGGCTGGACTACTGTAGAGATACTGCAGTCCTTGTCTAAAACTGAGTAGTTTCTCTCCATGCTGCTTTATGACTTTACGTACACACCATCCAGAATCAAGTCAGGTGACCCTAATTACCTCTAAATCATGGAGATCAACTGGAAGACTATAAATAGATACCTTGTAAAAGATAACATAAATACCACCTTGCAGAAGATGAATGCAGGCTGCCCGCTTAACTAGTGGAAACGTAGTATGTCACGCAGGCACCTAAATAATCATCTACAGTATCCTGGGTGAAACCAGCAAATATGTCTATCCCTCTTGTTTTCTCTAAGAGAAGACATTGGAATCCAGAAAATCTGAACTGGCAAGTCTTTCTCCCTTAGAAAAACAGTCAGTCCCAGTTCTGCAAGATGTTTCTTTTGCACCGTGAAGTCATTCAACACGTATATTCTGAGTCCACATTGGGTAAGTGGAATACAATTATGACAGCCTGAAATTCTGCATGTGCTAGTGAGATATCTGAAAAAATAATCTTACACTTTAATCTACCCAAGGCCCTGGATACTTGACTAGTTTTCATATAGTTGTTTCCCAGCTGTACTGTATTGATGTCTGTCACCTGAGGGCCTCACTTCCTGAAGAAACACTGATTCCGCTGATTCTAGAAGCACTGCACTGCCCTTCAGAGGAAAAGACTATTTCTTCTAACAAGAGGTTGCTTCAATCCTTTTTATTTTTTTTTATATTTTTGTCAAATTAGCTTGCTTTTGTTTTGTAACTGGTCAGTTGAGGATTGGTGGACTGGAAATAGCATAGCTCTGTTTGCATGGTTGATGTTTCAGAAGAGTAAAACTGAAAGATTTGCATACTTGGAATGATGACATTGAAAGAGGATGAAATAAGCATGTGCCTAAGGGTGCATTCCGGCAGCAGGGAGATGTGCATATCTGATCCTAGACAGGGTTGCTTTACTGGGAGCAATCTCCCTTGCAGTGACCCTTCCATCCATCAGAGAATCACTGCACCCTGGCCGCCAAAAGTAGTAGCCCTAAAGGTCCAGCTTCGGCACAGATCGGTATTAGGCTGCAGCACTATTTCCCATATCACATGTGATCACCAGAAAGTAGCTTACACTGGATCACACCACAACTGGTCCAAAATATGAGTTATACGCATCCTAAGTCATGCTCAGACTCAGAGAGCACAACTGGCAGAAAATGTGTGGGAACATTACAGTTATGACATCCTTTAAAAGGATGCTTGTAGTTTCCTATCAGTAATGATAAGTGATTGCTCAGTTAAATTCATGTTTGAAGTGATAACAGCTGTCTTGCTATAGGAAGCAACTGGAATGCATGCAGCTTTTATTCCCTGCCAGTTAAGGTGGGATCGTTTGAGACCAAGTCATCGATCTTGGTCATCAGTCTCGCCCCCAGACTATGGAATGCCATCCCAATTGAGATTCGTCTGGCGCCGACGCTGATGACATTTCGGCGCCAGGTCAAAACCTTCCTGTTCCAGAAGGCTTTTAATTGAAATAATATCAACTGTGGGCCCTGATGGCAATTTTTAGAGTATATATTTTAATTGTATTTTAATTGTTTTACCTTTTTACTGTATTTTTTTTTTGGACTTATATACCGCCCCATAGCGCTACAAGCACTCTCCGGGCGGTTTACAATTTTAATTATACAGGCTACACATTCCCCCCCCCCCAGCAAGCTGGGTACTCATTTTACCGACCTCGGAAGGATGGAAGGCTGAGTCAACCTTGAGCCGGCTACCTGGGATTTGAACCCCAGGTCGTGAGCACAGTTTTAGCTGCAATGCAGCGTTTTAACCACTGCGCCACGAGGCTACGTTTTAATTGTTGTAAGCCGCCCAGAGACCTTTGGGTCGTGTGGGCGGCATATAAGTTAAATAAATAAATAAATAAATCCATAGCAGGCCTTATATTTGTTTCATATAGGCAATTTCTGTTATATCTTTAATATCATTGAGTTCTGTACCTTTAGTTCTGGTAAATGTCCATCAGCTGAGATGAGTTCTCTGTCACAGAGCTTGGAAAAATCTGTTTAGGATTTTTGCACTACAATTCTCAGAAATCCCAGTCAGGCATTTATTCTCATTTATTTTGTCCTGATACCAGAATGAAGGACACATCGGCACATGACTGCCTTTGAACCCCAGTCCATAACAAAAAACAGGCAGTGTTCAAGGACCTGAACAAGCTAACTAGGTGTGGGCTGGGTAGAACAACTGTCAGGTGGATACACAGCTGGTTACAGAATCACACTCAAAGACTGCTTATCAATGGCTCCTTCTCAAACTGGGAGAATGTAATAAGGAGGGTACCATAAAGCTCAGTTCTAAGCCAGGTGCTTTTCAAAGTTTTAATAATGACTTGGATGAGGAAGTGCAGGGAATACTTGAATATCAGATTTGCACATGACAATGCTATGAGGAAAGACTGAAATAACTGGGCATGTTTAGCCTTGAGAAAAGAGGACTGAGGGAAAATATGATAGCATTTTCAAATACTTGAAAGACAGTCAGTCATACAGATGAGAGGCAGGGTCTATTCTTAATCATCCCAGAGTTCAGGACACATAATAATGGGCTCAAGCTACAGGAAGCAAGATTTAGGCTGAACTTCAGGAAAAACATTGTAAATGTTAGAGCAGTATGACAACTGAACAGCCGCCCAGAGACCTTTGGGTAGAGTGGGTGGCATATAAATAAATAAATAAATAAATAAATAAATAAATAAATAAATAAATAAATAAATAAATAAATAAATAAATAAACAAACAAACAAACAAACAAACAAACAAACAAACAAACAAACAAACAAACAAACAAACAAACCTTGGAGGTGGTAAAGGCTCCAATGCTGGAGGCGTTCAAGAGAAAATTGGACAATCATCCATTAGATCGGCTTTGATGTGGACTCCTGCCTTGAGGGGATTGGATTTGATCGCCATATAGGTTCCTTCCAATTCAATGATTCAATAGTTCTATGAACAGCTCCTCTGCAGATAATACAAAGGAGATGTTCTTCAGCATTCATTTGGTACAGTACTTTAATACTGAGCAGTGGTCTCTCTCACAGGGCTCTTGTTATGTTCAGCTTTTGTTGGACAAGAAAACGGGAAGAGTACAGGGGTTTTTTGAAATTTAGTTAGTCAGTTAGTTATTTTTATTTAATTTATATACCACCCAATTAGTGGATTCCCACAAACAAACCCAAGGTTCAAACGTTAAAATTAACATCCTTTGAGGAAAAGATGTCCTTAACTGTGTCTTGATTAATTTCTTGAATATTGGGAGGGATGGAGTCTGACATATTTTAAATTTATTCCACAAAGTAGAAAGCCCAACTCCTAATTGTTACCTTTCTGGCTTCCCTTGGCATAGCCACTTTTAACATTGTAGATTGAGACATGGGAAGTTGATTTTTGGGAGAGACCTTCTGACAAGTATCATAGCTCTAAGCCTTGGCTTTAAAGGTCATAGCCTGCACCTTGAATTGAACGTGGACACTAACAGCTAATGTAGGCGGACCAATGCTGGGGATACAGTATATGATCAGATTTACTAGCCCTAGAGATCAGGCCCTGGCCATCACATTTTGGATCTGCTGAAGTTTCTGTGCTGTTTTCAAGGACAGCCCTATGTAGAGAGCATTGTGGTAGTCTATTTTTGAGATTACCAATGCATGCATTACTCTTATTAGGGACCTTTGATTCAGGTAAGGGCAGAGCTGGAAAGTCAACTGAAGTTTACACAGCTGATATTTGATCCTCCATAGAGAATGCTGGGTGTACGAGCCACAACTATCACCATGTAATGCTACCTACCCATAAATCACAAATGTAAATACAGAACAATAATTCATTGTTTCTCTTCTCATGATTGTTTCTCTTCTGTACAATCTGCTCCTCTCCTGCCCCATAGGGCAGATTCTCTGTCAGGGCTAATTTGTCACACAGATATGAAAAATGACCAATATATCTTGCAAATCTCTGCAAATAAGTTACATATCAAGAAAGGTAAAGGTATGCTGTAGAAGCAGTTCCCGTCTTTCTAGTGGTCATGATTGTCTGGGTTATTATTACTTCAAAGATGCAGATGAAACAAGGCCCTCTAAATAAGCACAGTGTGTTCCCTAAATAAAGTTGTTTCAGTGTTAAAGAAGAGGATGGATGACATGACAGTGCCATCACAGACATCATATATCACTAATGTTTTCTTGTGGAGAAGTTTGAATGATGGAAGATAATTTGCATAATACAAGTTCAAAAATGTTGCACGCAGAAGCAACACCCCATATCACTCATCCCCAATCTGACGGAAGCATTTCAATTAGCAAAGGCCAATTATGAAATGAGTCAGCTGGTCTGCTTGAGGGTGACAATATGGAACAGGATGTGAGACCATTGGCTTTCAACCAGAACAAGATAAGAAGAGAGAGAGAACACGGGTGTTATCGCTGTACATGATGATCAAGCTATTTTTGGCATCTGTGGATGAAAACCCTGTGTTTTTCACTCCCTGAGAATAAAAACTAGTAAAAATACATTAAACAACCATTTCCTTCCTCATCTGTCACCCTGCCCAAAGCAGCCTCCTCACTCTAGCTTTTGGTAGGGTTGGTTCTGACATAGAGGCTAAAGAGGGGAGAAGATATCATCATGAATGCAAACCCAGTCCTCAGTATCCTTGACTTATCCCTTCGCTCCTCAACATTCCCACACTGAGCAGAGAGATGTCAAAGGGAAGAGGGGTTCCAGTTGTGTTTGCAAGCAAGTTGTTATGTGCATGTAAAGTAAGATTTTGTGATCAAGTGTGAGAATCTACTTGTGTGCAAGTGACCATGCATAGAAATGCCTTCACACCTTCCCTCTCAACCCAAGGAGCTCAGGAACTGGGAGCGGGGGAGGGGACATGGTGGCGGGGGGGGGGCTTTGTAAGTACATTTCCTCATCCCACATTGAGCAGTCCTGTGAAGAGTCCAGAGTGGGGCTGGTGAATTTCAGGGGTCAGGGAACTACCTCTGTCCCCCGTAGCTCTGAAAGCCTGTCCTCTGTCCCAATTCTGCCATTTTTGGAAGCACTGTACACCATGCCCTTGCTAATTGGTCAGAACTGGCCTGTCGTAATTCCAGAAACATCGAGAGGATAGGATTGTGTGGAGACAGGGTGTCCAAAACAAAACAAAACAAAAAAAAACTGAAGGAGGAGGTAGGTGAAGTTGCACCTCTTTAGACTTTGAGACCATCATTTTTTTTAACATAGCCATTACCGTAGGAATTAGATTTTTTTCCCCAGAATTTATTTATTGCTCCTTGAGTCTGTCTGCAATGTAGTTTAACTTCTTCATATTCCCCAAAAAGCAGGAAGGAAAAAGCTCCCTCCAAGCTCTTTTAGGTGTGGCAAATGTTATGTCAGACAAGGAACATAATGCATGTCCTGACTTCTCAGTTTGCCTAATATTGACAAAAACAGGAAGAAAAGGGATATTTCAGCAACTAATGTGTTGATCAGCTGCTTATATATTAGAGACAGTCTGAGTCATCACCGGAGACCATGTACTGAACTATAAACAAACATACCCAGAAAATCAATTTTCATGAATGTGCAGAATGGGAAGTACTCCCTTCCTGTATTTTTCTCAGCAATTCTAATCTTGGGGCAAGCCAAAAACTATTCAGAAGCTGGACTTTTCAGGCTACGGTACTGTCTAAATGAAATTATCTGCTTTAACAGCTCTGCCTAACTACTGAAAGGGGGGGGAGAGGGTGAGAGAAGAAGAAAGGAAAACCAGTTCGATCAAATGATAAAATATCTGTCCCAATTTATTTGGAAATAACAGTCTTGCCTCTTTTTGGGCAAGTTGCTTTGCTTCTGTGCTTCCTGTTGGGTCGTGGTGCCCTAGTCAGTAACTTGACAAAGAGAAAATAGCACATGTGAAAAGGACTCTGGGAGTGTTTGATGCCATGTACAGAAGTCTACCATCACCAATATTTTAGTGACTGACAACATAACCTATAGTTCTTTAACATCTGTTTGAGGCCCCTGGGGATGGTCATCCAGAAATTTGGAGTTTCGTATCATTGGTATGCCATTGCCACACAACTCTATCTATCCTTCCACACTTCTACATTGGATGCTGTACCATCCCTTGAGCGTTGCCTGGACTCCTTGCTGGGGTAGATGCAGGACAATGGACTGAACCCAGACAAGATGGAGGCCCTTTGGGTGAGGGTGCCTGCTGTCTGTGGATTGGGTGCCTCCCTCTCCTTTAGGAATGTTACTCTCTCCACCAAGAATGAGGTTTTCAACCATTGCTGTCAATTGACATCCAGATAGTGTCGGTGATCCCATCTGCCTAATTGCAACTCAAGGTGTTTCCCTATCTTGACACCAGGTACCTCACTACACTGGTCCATGTACTGGTAGTCTCTACTGCAACACTTTCTATGTGGTGCTGCCTGTAAGACTGTTACAGAAACAACAGCAGGCCCAGAACATGACAACCAGGCTACTGAATGGAGTGAATAAATATCAACTTATCTACCAAATTCTGGCCGTCTTATGCTGGTTACCTATTTTAATGTCTGAATTTGTATTTTGTCCTTTATTTATCTTTTCTTTTCTTTCTTTCTTTCTTTCTTTTCATTTCTTACCAAGTTGTTAATTGGATTTGAATTGTGAATTAATAATGTTTTATGAACTTTGTAAGTCACTTTAAGACAAGGTGGCCTCTAAGTACAGTATGTAAGAATTTGGCTAATTCCTTTTATAGTTAGCAGAGTATCAGTTACAAACAACAGCTTCACAGGGAAAATTTGAGAGAATAGCTTACAGCTCACCAGCCCACCCCTTTTCACAGGGACTAGCACTTTATATGTTAAAAATCACTCCGGAAGCATTTCAGGTAGAAAAGGGGTATCTTTACAAAATAGGAGGAATTGAGTCTCCACACATGGGAAAGACCCCTTCATGCTTCCTGCATGCTCAGTGGTCAGGAAAAGAGAAAGTAATGGACAAAGGAAGTGATGCAAACAGACAGGAAGAGGGGAGGGCAAGCCATTGGCAGGAAAAAAAACTTCAGTCATAGGTTAGTAGCAAACGAAAATCACCTTAGGTTGTGAAGAGCCATCTTCCACTGTGATTCAGTGTTAGTACATGCATGATCATTATAATCTCAACAAGAATATCTAGGGCACATTTTACTAGATTTTGAGAATTATCAATGGCATGCCCTTTACCTTTTCTTGCATCTCAGTGTGCCTGAAGTCCATCTCCCTGATACAACAGCAGAAATCAACAGCACTGGCCTGAAAAATTCTCCCCACCTTTGTACATCCTGGCCTTGCATCTGCGTGCTAGGGAAGTGTGTGGAATCTTTATCAGAACAAGAATATTTCAGCTGCACTGTGACAGTACAAAGTAGCACAACTCTTGCCATCTGCATGCAGAGCTCCTCTACTCTGTTTGCCATGTCCCAGTCTCCCACTTTCCAGGGATTCTTTCCATTCTACCTATGCACTGTAATTATGGCACCATTATCCCAGAGTCTGGAAAGAGCTTTGGATTACCACTTCCAGAATGCCCACCTCCATTGTCACTGTTAGCTCGGAGATACTAGGAACTGTAGTAAAAAAAACAGAACTTTCCCAGATTTGAGTTCTCCAAGTTCTTCTGCTTTACAGGAATATTCATATTCCTAGTGTTCCCTCAACTCATCATCTTCATCCTCTGTCCCAGTAAAGCAGTCCACTGCAGCTGAAGAGAAGCAGGAGGAGGAGTATTGTTCAGGGCATTAGAAGTACCCAGCAAAAGGCACTTTGGCAAGGAGTACATGGACACTTCAGAGAATTTCAGATAAAAAGTCTGAACCCTGAGGTCTCTTCCCATTGATTTGTCAAGGGTTATGGGTGTAATTCCACTCACTTTTGATGACTGAGACCCATAATAATCATGATGCCATGCTTTGCTGAGCAAATCAGCCATAGTTTGTGATGCATCACTCCAAGTGTAACATCTGTTGTATCTCACAACACATTACATATGTGCTGTTCTAGAACTCTCCTCTACTGAACCCATGTATCAGAGGTTTTAAAACTTGCATGATTTATATATGTAAAGATTTTTTTTTAAATTGCAGTCTAACACATCTGGACAGGATGCAGTTGAGGAAGGCTGCCTCAAGGGAAGCCAGGCCTTATATTTTAAGAACTGATAATTTGGTTTCCAAGATAAGGAAGTTGTCAGAAAAACATAGCTGTGGTTTTCCTACAAGAGGAATACTATAACAAAACCAACACATATAATAAGCTTTCATAGACTGTAGCTCACTTCTTCAACTGATTCCGAAGGAGTCAGACTGTCCATGAAACCTTATGCCAAACAAAAGTTGAAGGTGCCGTGAGACTTTGCAGCTTTTGCTGCAACAGGTAACATGGCTAGCCTCTGGAAGATAAAGGTAAGGAGGCCAGAGAATTTCCTTTGGTTGTTACTCATCTTGTATCCTGCTGTGCAGGCTGACACAACTGCACTAGAGATTCCATTAGTCTCATGTTTTTTAAAAGGAGAAGTCAACAGTATGAGACCTTCCTAAAAGGTCAAGTGCACTCTCTGTCACCTCAGGATGCTCTTATAATTCCAGATGAGTGGATTTTCAGCTTTGAAGCTCCCACACAGGCAAGCAGCATGGCAGCCATTAAAAGCCAAATGGAGTGGAAAAGAACGTCTGTCAAAATGTTTGACAAAGGAACACTGCATTGACTTTGTCAGCCAAAGTGGACTCCTTGATGTGCCCAAAGCTCATGCTATAATACCTGCATGGATCTTAATTGTTTTTGCTAAAGCAGACCAATGCAGCAGTTCCTTTGGGATTGGATTTCTCCTACATTTTGAATCTAAATTATCCACTGGCAATTTAATACCTTCTCAATCTTCAAAAACCTGAGATAGCTTTCAGGAAAATTCTATTTGTGTATACTTTTGCAAGTAAATCTCCAGTAAAATTTATTTCCAGGTTAAGTATACATAAGATTGAAATGTCATTAGAATCAATATATGTTGTTAGGAAGACTTGGGAGTAAGGCAATAGCTTTAAGTCTGAAGACAACACATTTCTTTCAACACCATCCCCTTTGAGGAAAGCCCTTAACTTCATGGGTACTGGACTGTCCCCTCAATTTCCCTCTCCCGTATTATAAAATGCTTTCCGTGGACCATGACCATTATAACAATATTTTTTATTCACAAAATCAGCATCAGCATTTCAGCTTATTGTACTCAGGGGAATCCTCCTTTTGCAAGTGACCTTCAGTCCATGTTTGATTTAAAGACAATTAAGCACAAATAAAAAGATTATGTACCCTGAAGCTATCTATTTATAGTGATCATAAAAACAACTGAATCAGTCTTAAACACTTCCTATGCTCCTCCTTGGAGAGGCAGAGGAAGGTAGCAAAAGGGTTTTTTTTAAAGTCTGTATAACAATGCTGATGCACTATACCACTTAGATTTTTTTTAAAAAAAAAACTTGAAAACTTTCTCTCAGAAGCTAGAGGAGAGATGAGGGGGCAAGGAATAAGATTTTTTTTTCATAAGGGAGGTGAGCTAAATAGAGATGTTTGAGATGTACATGCCATTTGGGTGCAAGAGACACACCAAATAGCATACCAGACATCTACCTGACTTTAAGCAACCTTGTTTAACCAGCTCCAGCCTGCTCCAATTGAGCCTGTGTGGACAAGCCGTAACAAAGAACTGCATTATCCAGATGATGCTTTAAGGACCATGCAGACATCTGAAAATACAGAAATATTCACAGAGGTTGGAAACATTACTGTTTTGGACTACAACTCCTCAAATCCCCCAGAGACTTGTAATACAAAAAAGTAATATTTGTAAGTTTGGTATATTACACAAACTTTATTCTACACAAGGCTTAGCAGGATGCTTGCAAGTGGCAGATCCTTTTGTGTCTTGTTCCAAAAGGCCGACTATCTTGTGCTATGTTTCTTCAATGAGAAATATATCTCTCAAATACACAAACCTTCAAACCATGCATTCTTGTCTTTTAAAAAAAAGCCAAACCAGAATTATGCCTCTGTGTTTGTCAATGGCTTTTGTGTGGTATTGTGTAAGGCCATTCATTTGATGTGATGCCAGGGAAGGACAAAAGGTAGAAAATTTTCCTGTATCACTTGCTCTGCTCTTTTGACAAGACTTTATAAAAAAGAAAATCATAGACCAATATATTCTTCCACTGTGGTAGCCTGTGATTCTTCCTTGCAAGCTACTATCGAATCTAAGAAACAGTAGAATAAAAAGTGTAGTGCTATAAAAAATCACAGAAGTATTCTTGTCACAAGGCTCATTAGAAGTTGCAGGTGGTGAGAGGAAGAGAAGGGGAAAAAAGTGGTTTTTGAAAGACACTTTCTCCAATCTGATCTGATGTTTTGGACTATACGTCATTGACAATACGTACTTAGTGGAGCTTCTGAGAGCTATAGTCCAAAAACAGCTGAATGGGACCATGTTGGAGAAGGCTGCAGTATGGCTTCACCGTGTCTCAGCTTCCCTTAGCTACGAAGCTTGACAATGTAAAGAGAAAGCAGACATGCAAATACGATATGGATCAATAGTTGTTACACAGCTTTCCTGAATGCATTGTTTTATATACAGAGAACAAAAACTGCCCTTCTAAGTCATGCATGGAAGAGAGAACCAAAACTGGGGTGTCTAGCCAGTTGTAGAAAGAAAAGCAGCAGAGTCTGTGCTCCCATTAAGAGTGTGGTTGTCCTCTCAGCCTGTAGAAATTGGGGAGCAATAGTAGGATATTGGAGACCCCAGCTATGTATGCCCCAAAGCCTGTCCTGTGATTCCAAGCTAGCCTGCTGTCTGCTGGGGTGGTAGAAGACACTATCATATTGAAGTACTTACTGCTCAGCTGCCAGTCCGAATGGCTTAAGTTTATGGAATGGGAGGGAAGAAGAATACCATCCAAGATTTATTAAAATATTTCTGTCCTGCCTTTTGATTGCAGGGTGGGATTCTGACAATAAAACAGCGAGGACTACGATTTTTTTAAGGCAGGCTTTCTACAGTTGAATCAAACAGCTAAGAAGGGATTTTTGGTGGATGCTATACGTTTTACTGCTTCTTCATGTGTTTTTGTAAGCATTTTAAACTGTTTTAAATTAATAATCTTTTAAACATTATTATTTTTAAATATCATAAATGAGTGCTTTAAAAGAAATTATTTGTTTGTAAATCATTTGTGAGTTGCCTCCCTGCCTTAGGAGAAGAACTGCTGGATTTAGGCTGCAGAGCAACTGACTGGGAGTTCAGTTCCCTGCTGTGCTTCACTGACAGGGGCTGGACTTAATGATGACCACTTGGGTCCCTTCCAATTCTGCAGTTCTAAGATTGAGAAAGGTGGCATAGTACTAAAAGTGTGATCAGACATCCCGAAAGGACCATGTCTGATTCCACTGGAAAGAGTCACTTTGCTGGAAGCAATCTCACATAAAGTGACCTTTCCTTCCCTATAGGAATTGCTACAAGCCAACTCCAAAAACGAGTCGCCTTTTCCACTGGACCAAAATGATCCAGCTTGGCCATGGATTGCAAACCAGTTGGGGCTGGTTCGCATTCTTTTGTGCATCATGTGATCACCATAAAATAGCTCGTAATGAGCCACACCACGCAAGCTGTGTCTGCATCTGGAGAGGTCCTTGTGACATTTTCTGTTTCAGGTGCCAAAATTATTTGGCTAGCCTTGGAGACAAGGCACTTTGATTACAGGAGTGGACAATGTCATTTCCTACTCTGCTTCCATCATTGGTATGTTTTGGGTCAGTCTTAGTTACCAGGGGAGGTTCATGGACCAAACAGGGTGGTATTTCACTCCCCAATTTCACAGCAGTGCCCACTCTCATTCTGGTTATTTGTTTATCTATCTGTTGCTGGTTTTACTGTCTCTATTTTTAATTTTGTTTTCTATGATACATGTTGTAACCTGCCCAAAGTAGTGCTTTGATATAAATGGCAGGAGGATACAAATTAAACAAACAAACAAACAAACATTTACTTAATGTATTCGTGAAGGCTTTCTCGGCCAGGATCTAATGGTTGTTGTGGGTTTTTCGGGCTCTTTGGCCGTGTTCTGAAGGTTGTTCTTCCCAATGTTTCACCACTCTCTGTGGCCGGCATCTTCAGAGGACAGCAAACTACACCAGAGCACAGAGTGCTGTCCTCTGAAGATGCAGGCCACAGAGACTGGTGAAACTGTTAGGAAGAACAACCTTCAGAACACAGCCAAGTAGCCCGAAAAACCCACAACCAAATATTTAATTACTTACTTAATTTATACTCCACATTTCCACTAAAAACAGGACTCAAGATGCCATACAGAATTATTAAAAGAAATCAAAACTCAAGAAACCAACATTTAACTAAAATCTTAATGCAATAGTATAAACTTGACCCACTGTAAAAATCAGCAAAATACTTTTTTCTAAAAAAATTAAAAAAAATAACATTACAAGCCATTTATGGTTATGAACCATCTTTCCTCGTTGTTGTTGTTGTTACCTACTATCAAGTCGGAATCAACTTATAGCAACCCTAACAGGGTTTTCAAGGTAAGTGTGATGGTTAAGGGGTTGCTTTACCAGTTCCACTCCCCTAGTCATTTTCCATGGCTGAGTGGAGATGAGAACCCTGTTCTCTAGAGTCCCTGTCCATCAAAGTATCTGCTACACCCAAACTGAGAATTTTTCTATGCTCATTACCCTTGTGGATTTTACAGTGTAATGCTTCTGGAAGTGGCTACTCAAATGAAGCCACAATGCTTTTCCACTCTTGGGTGAGGGTAGGGCTCCTTCTATGCCCACAAGAAGTAGAGAACAGTAGAGAGGAAACACCTAGTTAGCTTTGAAGGGAAGATTTTGGAACATTGTCCTACCCCAAAGTATTTGGGCATTAGGCTGGATCAACCCCTGACCTACAAAATCCATTGTCTAAACACGAAACAGAAAGCTGTTGCCAGAAAACACATACTTAAGAAAATGGCAGGGTGACTTGGGTGTACACCCATAAACAATAAGAACAACAACTTTGTCCCATGTTGCTCCACAACAGAATACAGTATGCTAGTGCCATATGGTTTAAATCAGCACATGCCAAACAAGTGGATGTAGCTCTTAATGCACCATGCAGGATGATTACTGTCTGCCTGAAAACCACCCCTCCCCCAGAAAAGTCTATTATTTGGCTGGCATTGCCTATGCAGAAGTAATACATCGAGAAGTGCTAGCAAATACTTAACAAAATAAGGTAATACAACACCAAATCAATTCACTTCATGGACACCAACCCTCTAGATCAGCGGTCTCCAAACTTTTCAGCATGAAAACATGTACTTTTCATATATGTTCCACATTTTTGAGGACTGAAGGAAGATGCACACACGCACACTCCCGAACGTAAATATGCATGCTGGCAAGGCGGGCCAGATGTGGCCCACAGGCCGTAGTTTGGAAACCACATGATTGCTAAAATTAAGGAAAAGTTTTCTGCAGACATTCAAGCTCTAAATATTAAACCAGAAGAGGCTAGGTTAAACCTATAGAGAACAAAAAACTACACACCTTGCCAAATAGACGAATACTGAAGAGTGTTTCTCATCAGGACCATCTGGAAATCATTTAATATACTTTGAAGCAAAACCTGTATTTACCTATATGTCCATAACTTTAAATCGTGCAATGCTCTGATATGAATAAAGACAGTCTCTTGCATGGATTGACCCAAATAAAGGAGGTGAGTGAGGAGATCACCCCTTAAGTGTCCAGCTTCTGCTTTCTCTGGTGCCCCAAATTCCTTGGCTGTCATGTGACTCAGGTTGTAGGTATAAAATATATTGTTGGGTATGTTATTTACAGCTGTGAGGTTCAAGCCTGTCAAAGCTAGATGTTCAGAGCAGTCAAATAAATAAAATATTCTGAGAACATTCACATAAAAAGCATCAGTAATTTTTTTTAAAAGGCAAAGCTTATTTTAGCAACACAATGGCAACAAAGAATAACCCTGGGAATCTTTCTGCTGCACTGCTCCATTGTGCCTTCCTGCATGTCAGTGCTTCTCATCTGTTAACTGGAGAGGAACACCAAACAAAGGTTCCTTTGTCATGAAAATCAGCCATGAAGTTCCGCCAACTGTCAGTCAGTGAGACAATTGGATTTAAAACCAGATGTGCCACTTGCCAAACCAAAAAAGGAGGGTGGGTGGGTGGGAAAGGAAGGGGGAGGAGGAGAAGAAGAGAAAGCAGAATACAGTTGCCCAGAAGGCCCCATCTCAACTGCCTAAGTAACCTATTTTAGGATGCTCTCTTGTACACATTTACTTGGAGTTAATTACCACTGAACTTAGGGGGACTTACATTTGATTATCTATTATGCACAGAATTGCACTGTTGGATACAGGATTAGACATGTACAGATTTGTACTACTAGGTTCCAGACTGTGATATTATCTATCTAGGATTCAGAAAAGACTTACTGAGTCTCTGTATATTGTATTGCACATAGAATATGTTCCGAGGAAAGTATGAATGAGCACAGGTTGCTGTCCTCTGAAGATGCCGGCCACAGAGACTGGCGAAAGGAAGAACAACCTGCAGAACACGGCCAAAGAGCCCGAAAAACCCAGAACAACCATATGAATGTATTATTTATTTACAGAGTCAGGGAAGTGTAGTGGATAGAGCACTAGACTAGGATACAGGAAGCCCAGCTTCAAATCCCTACTGAGCCATGGAAGCTCATGCAATCATGGTGGCAATGTAAACCACTCCTTCAATATCTCCAATGCTGCCGGGTCTCCATAAGGCAGCAGCAACGTGATGGCACATAACAACAACAAATTATTTATGTAATTGTCTGATTTTCCATCCAAAAAATTTGGCTAACAACAACAGAACAAATTAAGAACAAACTATAGATCCAACCCATAGTACAACCATAAAAGATCCTAAGTCAGCATTCTTGGAAAACAGGCCTTCTTACATGCCTAATGCCTACCCGTTGCATAAAATGGGCAAGTTAGAAGGAGCCCACCTAGCCTCTCACTGCAGGCTGTTCTAGAAGCAACCATGAAGAAGACAATCTTGCAAAAGAGTTTGTTGCTCATTGATGAGTTACTGCAACTTCGTTATGCCTTAGTAACAACACACAATTTCAGCACAACCAACTGCAGATGAAACTGGCATACTTCCATATCTAGTGAGGTGAGCAGAATTGCAGTGGTAGGTCTATACAGGGGCTGTGCAAGCTCCCCATCACCTGAAGGAGGCTACAAAGCTGTGCCCACTACTTTACAAGGGCTGTAGCCCACCCCCATCACACACAGCAAGCAATGGTGATGCAGAGGGAGGGAGCAAGAAGAGAAGGGATAATGGCAAAGACAGCAGTGGAAGTGGGGAAAGTGGCATCACACTCTGCACATTGCTAAAAAAAAAGATGGGGAAGAGATGAAGCAGTTGCTACATTTTGAACTACAACTTTTAGAATTTGGTAGTTACAGTCCAGAAAGCCCCCCCCCCCAACTGTGTGTGTAGACATCCGTATGACAGCAATTGTGAGAACAGGATATCAGTAGAGCCAATGAGTAGCACTAACAAAATAGGAGTATATTATCAGAACAAAATTGTAGAGATGCTATCTTGATTGTCTATCTCAACATTACTTCATAGATCCACTGTTTAATATAATTTATCTCCAAAGAGAAATATTTTGGGGTTGGGTTTTCCATCCATTTGGTGGTAGAAAGAGAGCTAACCAGAACATCTTTGGCATAATATTTTTGTGCCCGGGGGGGATATCTTGAAACATGGTGTGGTGAGGTAGGAGCAGCCATGGCTTTAAAAATCTGAGTGGCAAGTGGAAGCCTCTAAGAACAATTTGTGAGAAATCTATAATGCGACACTGTACATGACTAGAAATGTTCTGCTAAATGTGCCTTTTCTCACAAAACTGCTCTCTTGGTAGGTACTGACCGTTCTGTGTGCTGCATAACAGAGGCATTGATTTTCGCCTCAGGTGGAAACTGTAATGGTGCCTCGTGTTTCTTGGGTTTTTTTTAAAATCCAAAGCAGAGTAGAAAGATTGAAGAGAAAGGGGGGCTTATACAAGCTGTGAACATTGCCACATCTGTCTCCAAAGGGACTAATTAACAGCAAAGACTTTTTTCAAAACATGTGTCAATTCAATTTGCACATAGAGACATGGGCCACTAAGAAATTATGCTTTACACATTGAACAAGACATTCTCATTTGCAAAACATAGTGGTGCAGGGCTCCCCCTTTTTTGTCCTTGATCCTATCAAGAGAGAAAAAATCTCTCACACATCTAAAATGTCTTCAAAAACTGTGCATGAGCAATTTCCCTGCTTTTTTTAAAAAAAGAGGCTAACATTAAAATGAAAATAATTTTGAAAGAAGAGAGAAGTGAAAGACCTCTAATGGGGGAAAAAGAGGGAGGAGAGAGAAATTACAAGATTGTGCAAGTAAAAATGAAGTCATCCTTATTATAAACTCATTCCCCAAGTAGAAAAACAAGGGCAATTGATACCATTAAAAAGAAAAACGAAAAAGAAATGCTGGCTTTCGACTTATTCTAGTCTTCATCAGCCTAATCACCGCAGTGTGGTTAGCATAGGAAAAAAAAATCCAAAAATCCCCAAAGTTATGGCAGATGTCATTGCTAGGCCATAACTTAAAAGTGAGACCCAAAATACAGTTTGCAAACACAAGTGAGGACTGTAGGTTTCAAACTTTACATCTGGTGGCCATTGGTTGGATTCTCTCTCCCAACTCATCTAACAAAGAGTTGCTGGGTATTCAGCATTTCCCTCTCATCACCTTCTTTGGAAATTCAGGGTTCTTAGGAGGAAGAAATGCTGAATAACTGGCAGCACTTTGATGCTCTCTTTTGTCCCCTTTCAGATCTGGGGGGACATTTTTAATTTTTTAAAATTTTTGTATAAGTGATATAATGCAGCTGCACTGCCCTAATACAGTGTAAAATAAGAACAACAACTTTCTCTGCCCCTCTATGGAGCAGATGAATTTTTTTTATTTGTCAATATCCTGAAGTGGCTGTCTTCACAATATGGGAGATTCCAAGATGAAGTCTGTCACATTCCCAGGGGTTACAACAGCAGAGTCCAATAAGCCAGTCCTATGTTAGGAATTCAGGGAATGCAGAGCCAATATCCAAATACCAAAGCCAACTCACACGTAGTCCAGGGTCAGAGTCCAAAGCAAAAATGCACAACGCAGTGAAGGTTCAAGGTTGTCAGGAGCATGGATGCAAGCCAGAGGTTTGACTTGTTGCTTCCACAGACTTTCAGCCATCTGAGAGCTGCTTATATAGTAAAAACAGCCCTTGAACTGCTGGAAGCCTTTCCATCCTGTCAGAACTCAGGGCTAGTTGATCGGATGTTTCTGCGGACAGCCTTCAAGCAATCCTCTGACCTTTTCGTCATAAGTCTTCCCTGAAGCCTGGCTCTCAGCCTGTCTACTGAGGGAGGAGAATCTGGAGGCGATTCAGGTGTTTGTATTTCTAATCGCTCAGCATTCTCCTCAGCTACAGTTAACCCTTCAGGTTCCGGATCTTCGGCTGCACTCACGAGAAAGTCTCACTTTGGTTCATTTGCACTGATCACACACACTGGAAATGAACCAAAATGGAGCAAACAAAAAATAGAAGTCCTTAATATTGGTCTAAAAAGGTGTGGGTAGGAATGCTCTGGAAACAGTCTGGTATGCTACAGCAATTACATCATGTGATTGCCAGAAAAGGAAGCAAACCCACCTAGCCTCACAGCAAACCAAACAAAGGACTGAATGTCCATCTGATTGAACCCAAGTATAAAAACTCTTGATTTAAGCACTGAGCACACTTGTGTCTTACATATGATTTTGTACATTGTATTTCTGTCTATTTACTGTGCATAGGATTGTCTGTTACATTTTAGCAAATTAATTCCTTGTTAGAACTCATATAATACTTGTTACTAGGTGCATATTTCAAGCAAACTAATTCCCAGAAAGGTTATGTTGTACATTTTTATATGTGCAGGAAATTAACCAGTCCCTGTAGAACAGAACAAAGTCTATTAGTGGAACTCATCTGCCAAGATGCGCCTCTGCCAAGGTTAAAAGATCTGTTCTTACATGTGGCTTTCAGTTCATGCACAGTCTTGAAAATTGATCTGGAGAAGGGCCCATGCAAATTGCATGGAATCCTTAAAGACATGCACACTCCCTCGACTACCACTGGAAATATCCATAGTACAATATACCCTTTATTTACATGTATTTGTTACATGGTTGCTCTGCATTCTCTCAAAGGATAGAACAAGGCCTAGTTCTTCCTGAGATGACAGTTCACATCACTGAATGTTGCCTTATGCAATATGTCCTTCCAAGTCAAAAATTAAATATCAGGGGAAAGGGGGCATCAGGCTGAGGAGGGTGCCAAGTTAAGCTCAGTAGCTGATGCATTTTTTGTTTACATTTTGTTGTTTAAATCTAGTTCCCAATCAATTATAACAAAACAGGAACTGCCATTAACAAACAAACCATTAAAACTTGTCTGAGTTTGCTGTGTTCCATAGTGCATTGCCAGTGCTCAGAGTGTGGGTTTTGAACCCTTTGGTTTGTGTATAGTTGCTGACAAACCAAGGAAATGTTGTTAGTCATCCTTTGATAACTACCCACATCATGTAACAGAGACTTCATTGGGATAATATAATTGGAGCTGAAGAAAAAAATGTCTTGCCTTGATAGGGCCCCTTTTCATAGAAATTGCTGTAGAAAATTCTGGGAGTAGGAAGAGCTGCTATTGTGCTTCATTTTTTTAAATCCTGTACCAGCTGTACTGCTTTGTCTGGAGTTGAGTGTATATAGCAATAGTACAACTAGCTTTACAGAAGTTATTTCTGTATTAGAAAAATGTATGTCTTAGTAAACTTTGGAGGTGTTTTTTAGCATTCAGCTTATTTAAAAAAAATATATTAACACCCCCAAAAAAGGTACAGTCTTTGGTGGTGATAGGGAAAGTACATTTATTCCACACTATCGTAGCCTACCAACAAAATCTTTTTGAAAGTCAATTTTGGGCAAATTTTTCTTTGAATTCCACTGGCTGCCTATATGCTGCCAGGCCAAGTTTAAGGTGCTTATTTAGAAATGCTGCAACAAATTGAGCCCAGGGTGTCCTAGGTTTGTTTGCTTTTGACCATGGAAGTCTTCAGAGAGTCTTGGCCGTTCCATATGGCAAAGAGGGCCAACTGACTATCACCAGAAGCTGGTAATATTTTGTTCCGGTACTTTGATATTGCCTAAGTAGTTCTTCTAACTCTCTCAAATCATTTCATGAACTGAACCTCTGTGAGCTTTTTGCTTATTGAAATGAAGAAAGCTGCTTTAATTTCTTGTTTCAGGTTTCTGGTGAAGACTCTTTTGTTCCTTCAGGCTTATCTGCTAACTTCCCTGAGCTGTAGTGCCTGTTTTGGTTTATACTCCCTTGCCTTGTTTTTGCTGTTTGGGATTTTTATTGATTGTTTTGAACATCATAACCACTTTTCTTTGTTTGTTTCAAAATGCTGTTGCTGCTGCTTCTGAATTGAAACCTACAGCGAGAGGCCAATTTAAAATACCTAATTTCCTTTGGTAATAACTGAAGGGGGTGGTGGTAGGACGCCACTTCCTCAAGTAACCTAATGGCTTTATATCTGCTGCCTTCTCTTCCCCAGCTGCAAGCTCCTTCACAGGAGAAAGATGAGAAAAAGAATCTAGGTCATCCTTATTTAGTGTGCACCTAAGCAGAGGAAGTTCCAGTGACTCAAAAAAGAAGAAGAGGAACTGTCAGGCCTATGGCTTGTTTTTCCAGTTCTGCAAACTACACTAAGGAGAAACTCCTAATCAGCTGGGGGGGGGGAATAGAATACAAAACCATCAGTCATAATTGATTTTTTTGTCATCCTGGGAGCAGCAATTATGCTTTAAGTCATACTTTCCGGAACACAGTGATCTGGGGACTCGGTTGGCCAATATGGTCTTTTCTAGGAAGAAGAGAAACCCCCTCTTTCTCCAGTCCACATATCTTTATATGAAAAGAGTGGGCACCACAACCAATGAGATACCTTTAAGAACTAAAACCACATGTTACTGATCAGTAAGCTGATGGATTACAGACAGAAGTAACAGCTAATAGTGAAAGACTCAAAGCATTTACATCAAACACACACCCACTCTTTGTCTACTATCTCACCACAGATTAAAATTAAGGAACTTTTTTTTTACAACCTCTGCAAATCTTGGAGAAAGAGGAGAGAGTGCCAGGATTATAATGTGAAAAGAAATGGATGGAGCCCCAAGGAAGTTTAGCACCCAGTCACACAGAGAACTGGGATACTTGGAAGTCAGTTAACAGGATACACACTATAGTTGGCAGAAGCAAAGGAAACCCAAGAATATGATTTTTTTAATTTATTTTTTTGCGCTTACACCATCCTTTGCAAGTGTGGAGAAGAACAGGTAATGTCACAAGAAGAAGAGGAACCCTTCCTATATTATGAAATAAATGATGGCAGCTGCCCAAATGCTCTTGATGTTGCCCATTATTAGATGAAAATTCTCTGATGTATTTGCTAATTGTACTGTGGTGCTTCTGAACTGAAAGAAAGATCTTATATTACAAAGTGACTTCAGCATTAATGTTGAAGTTCTCCAGCATAATAAGCCAGCAGCAATCCCAATACCACTTTCACAAGGGAAACAATTGAGTTAGGTGCCCACTTTTAGATACATGCACTGAGATTGAGAGATAGAGCATCTGATGACGTGAATGAAATTATGACCTCCGCAGTTCCATCCCTTGACACATGTGTGCACACACCCAGAGAAAACACAGACAGAGACAGCACTGAGAAATATTGACCTATTTCCCTCCCCCCCACAAGTTCATCCAGCAGATTTTGTTGATACTGGCCTATTCAGTATACTCATCCAAGATCAGATCCTGGGTGGTGATTGTTCTCCTGTTCATTGACCTGATATTTGGCATCAGCATTTTCAGTCTGGTGGGAGAGGCTGCTGCAGAGGTCATTCAGGCTGTTTGAATGGGAGAACATTACAGGAGCAACCAATAACCTCTGAACATTGATGATGTAGCTGTAGCTGATGTTCGTAATGTATTGGGTGAGGGTGAACAAACTGATCCAGCCAAGACAGAGGTATTTCTTATCTGTTAAAAGGCAGATCAGTGAACAGAGATTCAACCTGAGCTGGATGGAGTTACAGTCCCCCTCAAACCTCTGCAACTTGGGTGTACATCATGCCCTTCACTTATATACTGATGTCAAAACTCCCTTTCTCTTATCACTTGACTCTTTATGTAATGGCCTCTTTAAATAATTACAGGAATAAAGTGCTTTCTTTAATTATCTTTGCTTATTTCATCTCTTCCTCTTTTGCTGCCACCAATCTTCCATCGCTTTTAATTGCTTAATAAATGTATTATCCTTCCTTGTTTTGAACATTTTCTTTAGTAATGGATATACTGAAGAGCTCAGAGTTCTACTGAGGGCACCTGGGGTGGGGGCTGTGGGCAGGTATTCAACTCAACCTTTAAGAAAAGTCATGAAAAAATAAGGAAAAAATCCTTCTGACTGCTCCCTTCTGTCTCCTCCCACTTCTGGAGGGTGGTGGATTTTAAATGATTTTAAAAAGTGATGCAGCAAATCTGCACTGCTCTACTATAGGTTTGTTTGTTTTATTTTATTTTAAAAATCAATTTCCTTGGGCCCTCCATGGAACAGAGGGTGTATTTAATATGCCACTATCCTGAAGTGGCTGCCTTCTTAAGCCACTTCAAGATGTGGCAAATCAACAGTGGAAAGAGCCAGATCACATAAGGTACGTATGCCATTTGGATCTGAATATCACACCAAATGGCATACTGGATCTCTCCACAACCTTTAGTGACCAGACCACTTATATGAGCCCATGTAGACAAGCCCTCAGAGAACTGGTTGTGCTCATGCAGGGTCAGTTTAGAGTTATGCTAGATAGAGCATTTGTTCTCCATATTATATCTAGTTTGTGTTTGATTTTATTCAGATTTCTCCCACAAACCATGTGATGTCAAGCTTATCTCACAATTCCTCTGCTTTTTGTCCTCCCCTGAGGTGTAGTTTCTTTATTATCTCAGTTGTTCCGGGAGCAGAGCTTAGCACTACGGAACTTCCCAGTGGAAGTTCACTTCCAGTCAGAAACTTTCTATTGGGCTGTCTATTAGCTTTACACATGGGCAGGAGCTCTAGGACGAAATATCTGGTGGAGGAGTGAACTCTTGTGTGCATATATTGAGGATTTTCTTAAGATTTGCTAGAGAGAAGCAGATCTTGGCGAAGCACTGTAATTTCTGGGTGAAATAAAATGAGTTGGGTTGGACTGGGCTCTAGGTTATGGCTTCTGGGTTGGTGCCTAATTCCTAACTGATGGGCTTCAATTTCTAAAATGCCAAATTTAATGACACGTATTAGTTTGTATCATTTAGCTTTTATCTGTGCACAAGTGGAAGCTCACAACACAAAACACTTGCTTAATTGCTTAGATATATCAGCTATCTACATAGGGAGTCATGTAAGAAAACATTACTACAACATCATATATTGCTAGGCAAGGTATCTCAGGGTATTATGTTTAGCAGCATGCCACCAACATTTCTTCCATTATGTGTGAAAGTTGCCTTATATGAAAAGTGAATTGAATCACATTTGCTTACAGTGCAATACTTATAAGTGTTTGCTCAGAAATAAGCCCTACTGTTTTTTAATAGAGTTTACTCCAATTGAGTTAATAATTGGAAGGTGCTGAGAAAGAAAACATTTAATTTTCCACTTAACATCTTCACTTTTATTACTACTTTAGTTATTCCAAAAGAATACTTTGAGAGAAAGAAAGAGACAGAGAGAGCCATAATTTTTTCTACTAACATCTGAGGTTTATTCAACAAAAGATGTGGAAATATTTTGAGGAAAACCCTCCCTTCCTCCCTTCTTTCTTGTATCATTGATTATATTTTTCTTGATTAATTTCATCTGGCCTCAATCCTCTACTTTCATTTTGCTGTTCAGACCTATAAATTGTTTAAACATTCCCCATTTAAAACACAGGCATGTTTAAACACATTCATTTTTTAACTTCTGTTCATTGCAGCTTGTTTCTGTCACACATCACTACCGTAGATGTAAAGGAATGGCCAAAGGGTGATACAGAGAAGATTCCTAAGGTCAGTTTAGAAGAAAACCTATCCTGTGCTTTGCATTTTTTTTCTTTGTATGCCATTTTATGCCAAATGTGTGTACAAAGCATACACATGCACACACACAAACAATGTCTGCAAATCCTTCTGCTTTTGTTGTTTAGTCGTTAAGTCATGTCTGACTCTTCATGATCCCATGGACCAGAGCATGCCAGGCCCTCCTGTCCTCCACTGCCTCCTGGGGTTTTGTCAAATTCATGTTGGCAGCTTCGATGACATCCATCCAACCATCTCATCCTCTGTCGCCCCCTTCTCCTCTTGCCATCACACTTTCCCAACATCAGGGTCTTTTCCAGGGAGTCTTCTCTTCTCATGAGATGGTCAAAGTATTCGAGCCTGAGCTTCATGATCCTTCTGCAGCCATGAATAAACAATTTGGCCATGAATAAACAATGTGTTCTCCTTCACACAAATGCTTCATACTTTGATGCAGGGATGGATTCACATGACTGAGACACAACCACAAATAGCTAATGTGAATGTTGCAATATTAATGTGACAAGAGGTGCAACCCCATAGAGAAACTCCAACCAGGAGTACTAACATAATATATCTCCAGGGATGTTACTCTCTCTCAGTAGCATATCTTGGGTCACTAAAATTCCATGCTGCAAATTAACTGAATTGCAATGGTAATTGTAGGATATTGTAAGTAGAACATTTGACCTTTATTAAGCATTTTTCCATCTATGTATATGTGTATCTAGTGACATCTAAATATGGTCTCATGGCATTCACCAGCTGAAACACACCCTGAGGGACTTTCTATGGTCCTGTGAAACTCCAAGAAGGGAGACAAAAAGGCTGAGGGACATTAGGAGAATTTTTTTTTATTTGTTTGTGAAATGGCTTGTTTTTGTGCAGTAGCTGCACAATGCTGCTACATTTGAAAGCCAGGAGGGGCTTATTTTCCTCACCTATATATCTTGCATTTAGCATGCTTTGTTTTGTGATTGCCTATGGAAAAATAAACATGGGCTGAATTTACAAGTCTTATTTCTGAAGCATTTACTGTATTTTGGAGGAACTCCTGCTGTGGGAAGAAACATTCACTTTCACATTCACATCAGGTCATGTGACATATACAACTTATGTCCTTTGATAGAGGGCAACAGCCAAGGAGTTCAGGAGGGAGTCTGTCATTACCGCCGCTCAGCATCCTCCACTTGAAATAAGTCCAGTCTTTTAAAAATCAAATATTAATGCTACGACAAGCCTATTACACCTATTAAGGAGAGCCTAATGAGAAATGGGCAAAAATTATGGAGGCACAATGTGACAGAAGGTGAAATGCAGAATTGCAGTCGCAAAATGAAAAGAAAAGCTTGGATTTAAAAAATAATAGTTTGTTCTTGAAGAGCACAATGTTTTGTGCCTTTGATTTAGAGAAATATTTTTAAAGCTTGACCTGAAACAAATGCCATCTGGGAAGTTTTCAATGTACACCTCCTGTTACCTTGTGTTTTCTCCTTCGGCCACTAGGGCAGATTTGTTATTATTCAGATTTCTCATGATGCCAAATCCTCAGCAGATAATAATTTGTCCATGAGCTGCTGTTCATTACTCTAGGTGGGAAATGAAAACGAGTTTTAAAGGAGTCTAAAAGGTTTCTGTGATAACTACTGTCAAGTTCTTACTGTATGTCGGGAGTGATGAATAGGACTTACTACCTACTTGGATTCATTATAGACAGACATGTGTATGACAGTATAAATAAATGGGGCAGAGATTACATGAACATTATGTTGATGTAAGAATGAACCGCTGAGCAGGACAGCGTCTGCGTATTTCTGAGAAAGCACGCCTACTTACATAATTAGTTGTGAAAGGTAATTTATAATTAGAATCATTATTGCATCAGTGAAGTTTCATGGCTACTCTTCTTCCTATTTCCCTATGAACTTGTCTGGCTTCCATACTGAAGCCAGGTGCCATCAAATGTTCAGCCTAGTGACCTTCCCAGGGGCCATGCTGGCTTGAGAACTCTGAAAGTTGTGGTCCAAAAAAGTAACGTTCCCAGGCTCAGAGGGCCCATTGTGGGTGATGCTAGAGCAACGAGCTTCTTGCCTGCCTGCTCAAGGCAATGAGTGGCAAGGATGGGAGATGACACTGCTCGTATAGAATGGCAAGCTCTGACCCACTGGCTCTACCATCTTGATTAGGCAAGCCCACAATTGGCAGACATGTGTCAGGACAGGAACATCACCTGTAACTGTGCACTGGGTGACTATAGGTGTGCAGTCTAGAGCTGCACTTAGGACAGCTGGTAAGCCTACAGTGAGGACTAGAACAAAGAGAGAAAAATCATGATGCTTGGAGCTCTAGACAATTATGACACACACACCCCAATGCCAATGTATACATGGCAGGGATGGAAACATGATAATTAATGTGGGGGGGGCAGTGCATTCAGGCATGTAATTTAGAGCTGTGTGCTGCTACTGTTATTGGAAGGTGTCTCTCTACAAGTAAGCTGAGTGGCTCATTCAGTGTAGTTTCACCTTAGCCAAACAGGCCCCACTGAAGCTGGTCACCAAAGTGTCCTTATCTTTGCAAGCATTTTAAAGTCAAAATCTAGCCAAATGTGTGTGTACCTAGTTACAAATTCTCATTTTATTATGCTTAGTGTCAGGTTATTTCGGTGCACTGATTTAAGTAAGTTTTAAAAACAGAAATGCAACAGACTCAAATTATTCCATTTACTATATATCTCTGTCAGTCTTTCAGTCTGTCAGGAATACCACAGTGCCTCTTTCTGTGCTAATATATCAGAAGTAAAGATTGAGAAGTAACACACTAGCCATATTTGGGAATTTCAATGGGTATCATGTAAGAATTCCAGCAAGGACGTGAAGCAAACTGATAGAGGCACTGGATTAAAAGAACAAGACAGGAGATTTTGACTTAATTTTAGGAGCAGCTGCCCAAAGACAAGAGCTGTTTGAGAGTAAAACAAATGGGGGGGCAAACCCTCCTTGTTGAAATAATTGTCCACCATCTTGTTTTTAACACATTTAAATATGTTCAAAGAATCCAAGGCCTGGTCTTAAGGTACCAATCAGTCATTTTGCTTTTACAACTGAGTTCTTCCGCCAGCAAAGAGAACTAGTTCTTCTGTGCTTGACCCTGGAGGACGTTGTGTATGTTAACAAAAGGGCAAAATATCCACAACCCCTTAAATATCTAATTAAATGCTTTTGATTGGAAATGAGCTTCCCACCGAAAGCACTAATCTCTCCCTTCCCCCACCCCCACCCCCTGACAAAAGAAACCAGACCTTTTGAAAAAGCACAGAAAGGCAGGGAAAAGGCACCAATCATATCAAATTAGTATCTTGTGTCATGTGGATGGCAAGTTTGATCCTGAAGCCAACAGCTCAGAACCTAGTAGCTTCAGTGCTACTTCTGCCCAGTATGAATAAGTCCATGTATATTTAGAACTTCTGGGAATTTTCAAGTGGTTAATAAATAGCATCTGGTGGATGTTGCTTATATTTCAGTAATATTCACAGTGCTTTCTATTATAAGTACACTTTCCCACAAGGTGCATACTCTGAGGACCTTTGGCATAGCCTTCATAAATGGGTTTCTAAGAACACACTATTCCACCTAATCTTGAGGATGCAAGAAACATTAGCAATGTCCTGCATTAAACCTGTGGTGAAACATTCTTGTTGCAACAACTTTTCATAGGAAACTAAGGCGAGTGACTTCCTGTTACCACTTTCTGGAAATTCTCCCAGAAATCTCTTCTGCTCTAATTTCTTAATAACAGAGATTAAATAGCTTAGTAAAAAAATCCTACCCTGGCAGCAGAATTACAGTTGGAACTGGAGTGCTTCTAAGCTTTACATATTATTATCACTCTCTGCCACTCAGACTTTGACATTAAAGAGTCTGATACAATTTAATCACTCATAGTGTAACATATCCACCTTAAAGTGATATCCTGATGAATCATCAGTGTGGTTTGGTCATCATGACCTATAAAGGAACTATATCTGGTAGTCAATAGGTCTCCATGAGCCATTCAATACCATTCAACTTCCAGCAATAATTCTAAATTATCAGAATCATAATGATTATTTAGACCAGGGGTCTCCGGACTTTTTACTGTGAGGGCCACATAATATATTTTCCATATTTTCTAGGGCTGAAGGAACGCACCCGCCGACCCACACACCCATGTGCCTGCCTGCCCACATGCCCGCCTGCACTTCCACCCACCTGCCCACACATGTGCACATACACACACATGCAAATGCATGCACGTGTGCACACATGCCAGATAAAAAGTCAAGGCAGGCCAGATGTGGCTTGTAGGCCATACTTTGGAGACCCCTGATTTAGACCACAGTAGATGCAATCGTGTAAATTACAGTACCAACTTGCCATTAATCAAGGAGTCAATCTCACCGCACACCAAGTCCACAAAACTAGTATGCGATCAGGAATACAAAGGGTAAGTTGTTAAATAGTGGCAATTCACTATTGTTATTTACACTATTGTATTTAATAATTATTATTATATGCCATCAGATTCTGACTTATTGTGACTCTTTTCTCTCTTTTCTAGATATAGAATATTTAGAAGTGGTATACCACTCCCTTTTTCCAGGGGTGTTCTGTAACTGTGCAGCTTATCCAAAGTCACACAGGATGTCTTTCTTCCTACAAGGCACACAGAGGATTTGAACTCCCACAGCCAGGTATTCCAACTCAGTGAGATATTTATCTATGTCAACTATATGTTTGCTGTTCTTGGCCTTAGACTGGTGGTGACCCGATGAATGAGCACTCTCAAACAAATCAAGTTTTTTCCTGTCAACTTTCTTTATTGTCCAGCTTTCACAGTCATACATGGTGACTGAAAATACAAGAGTGTGATCTTGGTCTTGCTCTCCCAGGACACAACCTTATATTTGATGATCTTTTCCAGTTCCTTCTTTGCTGCCCTTCCTAGTTCCAGTCTTCTTCTGATTTCTTGGCTGCAGTATCCATTTGGATTGATGATTGAACCAAGGTATACAGAATCTCTATTTCAATTTCTTAATTGTTTTTAAATTTGTAAACTGCCCAGAGTAGACCCTTTGTCTAGATGGGCGAGATAGAAATCAAATAAATAAATAAATAAATAAATAAATAAATAAATAAATAAATAAATAAATAAATAAATAAATAAATAAATAAATAAATAAATAAATGTCAATGTTAAAGTTGTGTAATTCTTCTGTAGTCATGATTGTTGTCTTCTTCACATTCAGCTACAGCCCTCCTTTGGCACTTTCTTCTTTCACTTTCCCTAACAGTCATTTCAAATCATTGCTGCTTTCTGTCATTGAGGTTATCATCTGCATATCTTACATTATTTCTGGTTCTTCCACCAACTTTCACTCCTCCTGAATCCAGTCTGTATTACTTTATGGCACGCACTGTGTACAGACTGAACAGATAAAGCGTATAAAAAGCACTCTTGTCTGACATCTTTGCCTACAGGAAACCATTCCGTCTCTCCATATTCTGTCGTAACAGTAGTTTCTAGTCCACAATACAAGTTACACATCTGGACAATCAAGTGCTGAGGCACACCCATTTCTTTCAGAACAACCCATAATTTCTCATGATCTACACAGTCAAAGGCTTTACTGTAATTTATGTACTGCACATATACTGGAAGGTCCAAGACTACACTCTATGCATCTGAGGAAGTGTCTCCCAAATGTTCACCCTACGATAAATCCAAAAGATTTACTTAAAATTAAAACAAGATAAGTGTCTTCCACGGGACGACACTCTGAAGATGCCAGCCACAGAGACTGGCGGAACGTCAGGAAGAACAACCTTCAGAACACAGCCAAAGAGCCCAAAAACCCACAACAACTATTTATTTATTGTTTACTTTTACATACAGTATACTTTATATTTCAAAAACATTATCAGGGTAACTTGCATTGAAATACTGATTCATTCATTAATACTAATATGAATCATGCATTCATATAACTCTGGAATACTGCAAAAGTTAAAGGTTTAAGGATGCCCACTGCTCAGTATATATATATATCTATATATCTATATATATAATTATCATCACTCTAACTTTATTCTAGATGGATTACTGCAATTCAGAAACTGGGTCAGTCTCTAGATTGTTACACAGGTTAGACATCTATAGGTTATGTAGGCTAGACCAGCTAGATTACATAGATTATTTTTAATAATCACCTCAGGCTTTCTCTCCATGAAGCATTCAGTTCAGTTCTGTAAGGTAATGATGTAATTATAAAGCCACAAGAGTTTTGGAGTAAGCAGAGAAGGAAGCATCTTCATAATGGCAAATAAGATTTATTATGGATTTGCAAGAGTACCTGGCTCTCCCACCCTAGTGTGCTCTCTCTCTCTCTTCTACCCTTGCTCTAATTCCCCCCCACCCCGCAAACCCAATCTCATTTTCTGCCTCCATCCCAATACATGCTCAGCTTAGTGCTCTCCATAGTACTCAACCAAGTCCTCATGAGTTAGAAAAAGATCTTTTTTGACCTACAAACCCTAGCCTTGCACTTCCCAGAATCACCCAGCCAGCAAGTCTAGCTGAGATATAATCTATCCAGTTGGGACATAAGTAGTATATGTGTAAAATTTTGTGTTTGGTTTTTACTGTCTGGTAAGAGCAATACAACCACCAGAATTCAGAAGTTATACCTTTGCACTGCAAACTCCTTTCGTACTGTAGCATAGCCAGCCAATATAAACCACTTTCCTATCGGAGTTGAAAAATCACTAGAATCTATACAAAGTTTCATATTTAGCTCTGACTGTTTCAGTAAGATAACTATGACTCACAGAATCCCCTAGCCAGCATGATCAGCCAAGAAATAACCTACTGCTCATACTACTAGCTGTGACCTTTGTAGTAAGAGGACTACAACATACAGAGTCTCCCAAGTAATATATTGATCACAGCACTCAGAATCCCTCAACTAGCATGGACACTCAAGAGATAACTTGACCAGTTAATGGAGATGAGAAAACCTTATGTGGCGTTCACCCTTGTGCCCCTTGCTTGACCCTCAAGACTCAAAGCGCACCAAGGCAAACAATCCCCTCTTTTTCACTGCTGCCACCAGGTGATCACTAAATCACCATTACTTCAGGAAGATGAAGATTCAGGTCCACACTTCAAAGTCTTTTAAACATAACTTTTGTTTATTGATTACAGAAATAGATAGTGATTCATGAATATCTTCTTTAGGTAAATGTATTATTAACAACTATCTTCTATTTGATAACACACTCCTAACTAATCACGTCTCAGATTTCCCCAAACTCCAAACTCCACACTCTATCTCCTTCTCCACTCTCTCATGCTACTCATACTCTCTCTGACTGACTCCCTCTCAGGCTCCGCCTCTTATCACATCTCTGTCAGCTCCACCTCTCAGCAACATGAATATGCATGTACAGTTAACATAACAAAAATGAACCATTGACATAATAAAGGGGAACGCTACACCGTAGTATATGGAGAAAATTTCATATTTCCAGTTGTGATCATTTCTGTTACAGAACAATAGCTCCCAGAATGGTCAGTCAAAATAAAACCTATTCAGTTGTTTGAGTTAGGACCTCAACAGTATCCATGCAGAATTTCATGTGTATAGAAATATTTTAGAGACCTGACCATCTGAGTTAGAGGATTACAGCTACCAAATTCCCCAGCTGGCACAGCCAGTCAAGATATACTGTATCCTAACTAGTTACTACAGAATCATAATATTCTTACCTTTTTCAAAATTCTTTCAGAATAAACAAATACACAAACAGACCATAGTCTTTATTTTTAAGCTACCTGCAAGATCAGCTTGTGGACTGGGAAGGAGAGAGCCTCACCCCAAAATATAAGGAGAAGGCCCTGCCTCCTGATCGTGAACTGGTCTAAGCTACACCCATATTTCTGCCTTCCTTGAGCAGGTATTAAGTCAAGGCATCATACCTTGCTCTCCTCTTTCCTCCTCCCTGCTGTATCTTCAGAAGAAACCTCTGAGTCAGATTTGGCTGAAAGACTAATTTGAGATCCCTCAATGAGCTTTTTACCCCAGTGTGGACTTGAAACTAGATCTCCTACATCTCAGACTCTAACCACTATACTGTACTGTCTCTCTGCATGTTCACAGATATCAATACATAGTGAGTCTCCCCTGTCCCTGATAGGGCTGTATGCCTTCAACAGCTAATCCATAGACATACATTTGACAGATGTTTTGTTTCAGAAAAAGTGCATCAATTGTAGTTCTGTACATCCCACAGTTCTTAAAGGTACACATCCAGGGGAGGGGGAGAGTTGACATCCTGTTGATTAACTGCAATTTGCTCCTGTGACTTACACAGTTTCACTTACACATGTGTAAATCAGCAATATTTTAACAAAAGAGATCAAGACAAACATTTAAACAAAATGAACAAAGTAGAAAGAATATATTTTGAAACTATTGACATTCAAAGTGAAATGAGATCGTGTGAAAAAAATCATATGCAATGGTATATCTTGATGACCTAAATTCTGAGCAAGTAAATCCACTTAGCCCTCTAAGAATCAAAATCCAAACAAAAAAAGAGGCTTGTAGCCAAAAAATTGTTTGAAAATAGAGCAAGCCAAGTATATTTCAAGAACTTCCCCAGCAAAGTGTGACTTTGAAAATACATGTCAGCTTCTGGTTTTTGCAAATAATTTTGCCTGTGGTATAGCCAGCTGAGTCAACATTTTTGGTTTTAATTCACATCAGTCAGCCACAGAGACCTGTTGCATGAATGTTATAAATCTGGCTTTTGTTGCATGTGAAAAGTGACAAGATTACTAATCTCAATTCTGATAAATGTTTACTGTATTTTTCCGTGTATAAATCAACACTTTTTCCTTAAATAATTGAGAAAAAATTGAGGGTTGTTTTATACACAGAAGGCAGCTCTTTACCACTGCCTTTTGTGAAGGCACAGAGCGTAGCAAAAAGGAAGGGGAGGTGTTGCTCCCTTCCTTTTTGCTAAGCTCCGTGCCTTCTCAAAAGACAAGGAAAAGCGGCAGTCTCTTTGACAGCCACTTTCCTTACCTTTTGCCAAGGCACAGAGCTTAGCAAAAAGGGAGCCCTTTGATCCCTGCTTTTTCTAATTTGGGGATAGAAAAGGGAGGTTCATCTTATACCTTGGGTTGTCTTATAAATGGAAAAATATGATACATTGCTTTCATTCGTTAAAAAAACCTAAAGCTGCATCATTTCTAAGGATGGCTTTTAGGTCCTATTCATTTTACCTGTCTGAAAATATATATATTTTAACTTACCATTTAGAAAGCTTTGTTGCATGTTTATCAAGAATGTTTATATATTTACAAAAAGAAGTATATTATTAAATAAATATTTTCCAAAGTTAAGAACACATTAACTTCAACAAGAAAGTTGTGCATATGATTTGCAGTGTCCCTTTCCTTAAATACTTTACCACTCTTGCGCTGTAATATTCTTTTACTCTCGGATTTTTTAAAAATTGATCCCATCTCGATACAAGATTTAAACTGAATTTTTGAGAAAATGAAGGTCCATGTAGATTTTGATGTATTTGTAACATAAAATTATTTTGTTTTATACCTTTTGATATCTCCTTATATACTTAAAGTCTTTTCTTCTTATGAAACAAAAACAATTATGCTAGTCCTATAATTCCTATTGTTCATAGCAAATTTTGTTTTAGCTTGACCTTTAGAATACCCATGAGTTATCATACTCTGCATGGTGACGTGGAGAGCCATTGCATTTCATAGCACCATTGAGAGTGTCCTAACCTATGGCATTCTGGCATGGTTTGGGAGTAGCTCTGCAGTGGACAAAAAAGCTCTACAGAGAACCATTAAAATTGCCCAGAATATCATTGGGCTCCAGCTACCAACCCCTGGATGACATCTTCACATCCCGCTGTCTGAGGAAGTCACACAACATCCTGAGAGACTCTTCCCATCCTGCTTACAACTTTTTTGAACTGTTGCCATCTGGCAGAAGATATAGAACAATTAAGACTTGGATCACACATTTTCTGAATAGTTTTTATCCCAGAGCTATAATTGCACTTAATAATGAGCTTAAAGACCACCAGTAGTGAATAGTTAGTTGGACAGTGTTACTTAGCCTGCAGTGTAGATGTTTGTATTCTTAGGGGGGATTTTTAGTGGGTGGGGAGTGTTTGGGGAATTTTTATGTGGGTCTGGTCTCTGGGTGCCTGTGTGAATTTTGTTGTATGGTTATACCATGTATATACTTACAATGACAATAAATTAAATTATTACAGTGGACCCTCGACTTACAGACGGCTCCACTTACAGACTTTTCAAGTTACAGACTTTTCTGGCCGCAAAATTTAGATTCAACTTGCAGCCGGAGAATCGACCTACAGACCGGGAAAAAACAAAACAAAATGGAACAAAAATGTTTGGTTACAGATTAATCGGTTTTTAAGGCATTGTAGGTCAATGGAGACTCGACCTACAGACTTTTCAACCTGCAGCCACCATTCCAATACGGATTAATTCCGTAAGTCGAGGTTCCACTGTAGTAGTAGTAGTAGTAGTATTATTATTATTATTATTATTATTATTATTATTATTATTATTATTATTATTATTATTATTATTATTATTATTATTATTATTATTATTATTATTATTATTATTATTATTATTATTATTATTATTATTATTATTATTATTATTTCCCTTTCTCAGCCTTTCCTCCAGTGAGTGGGAGGATTTCCTGATGTGTTTTTCCTTCCAAAATGTCCCCAAGGAGAAATGTGTCTGCCCAATCCAAGAAATAGAGCAGCCTCATCTAGCTGTAGGGGTGAAGAGTTTCACCTTACCACTTAGAGATGAGGCACCATCCCTAGCTGGACTACAGGCCACCTCTGGCCAAATTAAAAAAAATCTAATAAAACCTAGAATTTTAATGTTGGTTGATTGTTTTTAAGCAAGATTCTTCTGTCCTTCCAAAACTGTACTACATGCTGAATGTTTGCAATCACTCTTTTCCACTGCTATGAAGCTGCAGCGATAGAAACACACACAGAGAAAGAGAGAGAGAGAGAGAGAGATTTAAAATGCCCACATTTCCAAAGTGAGGCATCTGTGTCTAGACATCTAAGTGGCCTAAAATGGGAAGATTTAGGATAGTATGTAAGAAAATATTTTATTGAAAGGCCGTATCATTACAGAAAAATATTGAAGGATCAAAATCAGTGTGTGAAAATATTACTCTTTTCTTAACTGAATCAGAATTCTGGGAGTTGCAGTCCAAAAAAAGTGACCATGGAAGGCAGAAGCAGAACATGCCATACAGCCAGACTCAGAGGTCAGGTGGAAAGGGAAACAAACAAGAAGCAGCCTGAAGCCTAATGCAGGAGAGAATTCAGCTAAGACTGAATTCCTCTTCAAAGATCACTTCAGCAGTGTGGTGAGTGAAGGCTTCCTGATGTTCCTCACTGATCACTGATTCATTCATGATCACTACTTATTACACAGAGCTCTGAGCCAGAATGAATCTGCTCAGCCTAATACTGAGAACCTCTCAAAACCAGCATCAGACAAAGGAGAAAAAAAAAACTGGCTGCTGTCCGTCCATGACAGTTTGTATTTCCTTTCCCACAGGTGAAACCAACCAACTACTGATTACACTGCTACACTAACTTATTTACATGACTGTCTTCTGACTTCTGAGGTAGTTTTTTATCAGCTGTCCAGCAAAGTTTTCCTGTCTGGCATGAATTCCTGACCTTGACACTTCCTTAGCTAATGATGTAACATAAGCTCTGTCTTGTTCCCAGCCTTGAACTGCTCCCTGGAACTAGAAAGAGAAGAATGCATATATGTCCTAATCATGCCCACAGCATGAGAATTACTGTCTTTTTTAGCTAGTGTGTCATGATGAAACAGGAAAGAAGCCTTGTTTCCCATTAAGACAGGCAGTGGCTGCAGTAAACAGAGTGTACAGTAATGGTTTATTGATCACTGCATGGTTGAGAGAAATATATGGAAACATATCTCACTACTGCTTCAGGGGAATGTTTACCTCAGTCCAGACAGAAGGCCAGCCAGTGGGTGTGGATGTGGGTGTGGGACTGCAGATTATAGAACATCCCCATGGAATTCTTAGCCAATGGGTGATGGCTCACGGCCAATGGCTTTTTTTCTACAAAAAAATGCCATAGACTTCCCCTGTTGTGGCTTTGGAACTTTGAGAATTACTGGTTTGCATGATATCTGCACAGTAGCTCAGAGCAGCAGAGCAAATCTACATTCTACAAGGCAGTTTCAAAAATAGGGGAAGCCTAAACAAAAAATTATAACTTTGAAACTGGACTTCAGCACCAAATTTGGGGAAGCCTGTTCAAAGAGTTTTGAGCTATGATATTTTTTAAGTAAAACTGCCCGCCCCAATTCAGAAATAAGTGATCCCAACCATCCTCAGATTTAAAATATATCAAATAAATTGAAAAGACCAATCTTACTTCAGACTGCCCTTTGTTATGTAAAGCTTGGCATCCTTTTTCCTGGTGGCAACATTTGCATGATATTGTGTGGCAATATCTGGCCATTTTGAATAGTGGATATAGAAGTATTTAGGCTTCTGTGTAGACAACACCAGTGAGATTGTAATAACAGACAAATCTTACTGACTCAAACCAAATGTGTGTCTGGCTCAAGCCCCCATTATCCATGTTAACCTTGTAGATAAGACATCTGAATTAAGCCACTGGAACTATCAAACTACTGTGATTTCATCCATCACATTTTCTAGCAGGGAATCCTGTTGATTATGTATTATGAGAACTTAATATAGTGTAAGTTCTAAAGAAGATCTGAGTGAATGATGTTAGTTCTGAAGAAAACAAGAATGGGTAGAACATAAGAATGAACTCAAGCCAGATGAGTGGAAGGACAAGGCATGTGTATTAACAGCACAATAAGAAAACTGGAGTTCCACATGTGTCAGAGCTTCACTTTACTCAGTTTGGTTAGTGTGGTATTTATAGACATGTTGGGTGGAGGAATTCCAAGAATTGCAGTCCAAAATTCTGAAGTATGAACCACCAGCTCAGAGTTAAACTTGTCCCACTATTGTAGTGGAGAGAAAAGGGTTAGAATGCACCTCAACCTTTACAGTCATTCCCCAAACCTAAGATCTCATCCAATGTAAGTGTATAAATTGGGGGAAGCTAGCCCACAGCTTGAGTTTAGCTGCATTAGCCAACAAAGTTTTTTTTTCTTTGTTGAGTCAGGCAGAATAAGTCTGCTTAGTCCAATTTCATCATTATTATTTTTGTTGTATAGTGCAGGAAAGTTTATCCCTCAGGGAAGCAGCCAATATTATCCCCTTTCCACTTCGAGGTATTCTAACTATTTCTATCTCACAGGATTATTGTCAGGATAAAGTACTGAGAACAGTCAAGTACATGGTGTTGAACTCACTGGAAGAAATACAAAACATAAATGTGGGAAATAAATAAATCCAATTTCCATACCTTGTTAATACCTTTATGTGGCCAGTATTTTTAAAGGTACAAAGCTGTAGGCAAAGTTTTGGAGTCACTATCTTTTCATCAAGCAGAAATGGTAGGTATTTAAATATGGGTCTGATACAAGACCTGCTGCTGGGAAAGGCTGTTTTAACAGATCGATGCTGTGCTTTTAGAAGGGCAAACATCTCTTTTTGTCATCTTGCCACCATTACCAGTCTGGCTGAGGTTGATGTGCTGCAGTCCAACAATGTCTGGAGGGGCACAGATTCCTCAGCCTTGCCTTAGAAACATATCACTGGAAACTGATGAAGAGTGAGCATTTGAGGTCACATCCAGACAGGGGAAGTTGGAGCAGTCTGGTTCACGCTTAAAAGGTTTTTATGTTAAGTCTGATCTATTTTGTCTCTTGCTCAGCAATCCTTCCATTCACACTGATCAACATTTCTTCTCCCAGAGAAGGATCCAGACAGGTCTTTGGATCACTCTAATTTGTCCCTCTTTTGATTTATGACGCTCCCTTTATTGCCCCCTTACCCATCTATTCCTGTTGCCAACAGTCCTCTTTTTTGTTAAATAAAATAAATGACATCTGCCTAGCATGGTACACATAATACCGACAATGTATCTAATTTATCTAGAATATCACTGCATCAATAGGAACATAGATTTTAAAAATTTAAAACAAATATATGTACAAATGAAAATGTAGATGAAAATGGGGGTGAAGGTTTGTTTCTTCCTTTCAGTGCCAGAGCCTACCAAACACATAACAGAATTGTCACCTTGGAGAACACCACCCACAGCTCTCTTTGGATGCAATCTAACCATTTGCACAGACTACTGAATGGGATAATCACTCCAAATGGCACCAAAAACCTTATAGCTTTCTCACTATGCCAAAAAGGAGAGGGGCAGGATAGATTTCTCTGTATCAAAATATGTGTGGATGCCATAATTCGATTCCAACCAAACAACACCAAAGGTAATCCAAATAGCGAGGTATATGCCCGTCTGAATGTGCCCTGATTCACAACTCAGTACTTCAAAAGATTCCTGCTCCCCATCATTTGTGTCACCTCCAGTGCCACAGAAAGTCCCATAGAGAGCAAAGTTAGATATCTGGATCCTTTTCTAGTCCAGTTCTAAGATACACACAGAAGATGGAGGGCTCTGCTAGACAGTGTCCTTTGCACAGATTTGCTCCTTTTCCTGGCAACCACATGATGTATGGGCCATTGCAAACCACCTCATCCCTGATATATGCTTACCCATATTTTTGGCTCCTAGTTTTGTTTTGTTTTTTTGCATGTGTGGGTGTGATTCCTCTGTTTTGGTTCAGTTCCAGCATGTGTGATGACTGGGATCAAACCAAACAGAGGGCTTAACCTGTCCCTTTGCTTAAGCCACTTCATCATCTTGGGAAATTGAAAGCTTCCTTCCCTGTAGAGAAAGACAGAGGAGAAGCATTTTTCTCTCTTAAAAGCCCTTGTAAGGCAGCACTGATGCAATATGCCATTTAGAAATATGTTTTTTGAAAGCTTCCTCTCTCTTCCCATCCACAGGAGAGTGAGAAGAAGCTTTCAATTTCCCACTATTGTGAAGCAGCTTAAACAAAACATGGACAAGACAAGGTGGTTAGTTTTATTTGTCCCCCCTTTTTTCTTTGCCTTTAAAAGGAAAGAAGGACCAAATAGGGTCAGTTGAGGTATAGTGTGGTTGATACTTGCATATGGATACAAAGATCTCCTCCAAATGACCTGTTGCATCTCAAAACATCCCTGAATAGCACAATCTAGCCTGATCCAGGCTGGGATATTTTGGCTGTCTAGACACACTATTATTCTCACATTCAGATCAGAGCTCCAAATAGCAATTTTGGAATCCAAAGCAAATAGCAGTGCCTCGCACTGACTGCCCCAGTGTCACTGCTGCCCCAGTTTTATCCTCCTTCTTTCTAATGTGATCTAGAGTATAGGCACCACAACTTGTGAGCCTAGTAGGGCAGAGGATAAACATTGTGCCATGATATCCATTTTTTTTTCTTTGAAGGTAGAAAATCCTCTTTCCTTTGTGGGGGCATGCCATCGTGAAATGTTGAGGAGGTGGCATTTTGCTTCCTTCTTGCAGCAGTGCAGAGCTCCCCTGGAATTAAATAGTGTTGGGAAGTGTTGCCATTAATTTTCCTGTTACTCTCTAGTCAAGGTACCTCTAAATTTGACAACCTATTACTTTTAGCCATCCAGGGGCAAAGCTGAAGTTGCTCTGATGTAATTACAGCTCTAGTCCAGACATATTAGACTATTCCTACAGGAACATAGAAGGGAAAGATAAACCTCTTTCAGAAGAACAGAATAGTCCATCTGTGACCATATATGAAGATAGTCATGAATCTGCTAATTTCCGCAGTGGAAAGGAGTCTGCCAGGCTCAACTAGTCCAAAGGATTTTATCCATTCCAGCAATCTGCTCTTACAACTGCAGATTCAAGAGTTTGGCAGAGAAAGGATTCCTAGGAGGTCATTTAGAGCACACAGAAGCTCTGTATTACTTATAACAATATTTACCTGTTTTTCCTCCTTGTTTTTATCTGTCTAAAGGCAATGGACAGAGCTTCCGATACCTTGCATCTTCAGAAATTGAGAGCAGTTGTAACCTATATAGACTATTTTGTTCATTGCAAGTCGATAGGAAAATCTTAGGGAGGGGCTGTGATTAAAGATTTGAGTTAAGAAAGAGGGGCAGAGCTGGAATGGCAAGACTTCCTGTTCCTCTGGAGGATGATAAATCCCTGGCCACCTTGTTTCAGGTAGTAGAAATCCAATATGTTTGTTTAGGAGGGGCACTGGAAGAGTAAATCCTTCTTATGGACCTGCATTTTATTTAGGGCTTTAGAGACTGTATATTTGTACGTCTATTTGTTTCCTTTATATTGTGAATGTGCAAACTTTGTTGATAAATATACTGTATTTGGATGTCGCTCTTATTGGGACATTTACATTGTTCATTGTTTCTTCAAGCACCACAGAACCAGAGAGTGTTACATGATCAGTGATTCTTCGTGCCAGTACGCAATGCTCATTGTAAACTGATCCCTATTTACCTATCACTGACCCATTCACAGAGATTCAGAAAGCATCATTCTGGAACGAGAACTCCCAGAATCCTCCAGTCATGCTGTCAAGAAGTTTCTGGGAGCTGAAATACCTAGCAGACAATTCCTCTAAGCTCAATTCAATTAGTTTGCGGTTGTCATCTTGTTGCTGAATTTAACACAGGAACCCTATTCAAATGCACAGTGCTCAAATGTACAGAGAAGCATTTAGCTCTGCCTCTTTCATTGTCACTTCTGTCTCCCTCCTACATGTAGAGGAAAGAAGCCTAAAGAAGGATATACCCTGCTATCTATGAGGACTCTCTATATGAGTCAGGAGCTTGAAAAACCAGGATATCAACTCAGATGGAAAGGCTCCATGGAGAGTGGGGCAATCCATCTTCAAATCTGTCCTTATTACAGTGGAACCGCGACTTGTGAATGTCCCCACCTACGAACATTTCGACTTACGAACGGCTCCATTCGCAAAAATTTGCATTGACTTGCAAACACAGCCTCAACCTATGAACGAAAAAAAGGCAGGCGAAAATGGCGGGAAATTCAAATTTCCCCTGCCTTTTTCTCATTCCATTCAAAGCGTTGGTGGCGAAGAGGCTGCTCTTTCGCCCCAACGGTTAGGAAAAGGGACCCCCAGGAGGTCTCCGATGGTGGCAGGGGACCTCGGGAGGTCTCCCAGGTCTTTCCCGCCACCATCGGAGACCTCCTGGGGGCCCCCTCCCACTGCAATTGGTGCCTTCGGAGGTCTCCGGAAGCCTCCTGGGGGTCAGACAGTGGGGGATCCCCAGGAGGTCTCTGATGGCAGCGGGGAAGCCCTGGGAGACCTCCTGGGGGTCCGATCACAGCGGCAGAAAAGAGTGGGAAATTTAAAATTGCTCCCCTGCTGCTGTGATCGGACCCCCAGGAGGTCTTCAATCGTGGCAGGGAAGCCCTGGGAGACCTCCCAGGGCTTCCCTGCCGTGATCAGAGACTTCCTGGGGGTCCCCACGCTGCTGCGATAGGACCCCCAGGAGGCCTCTGAAGACCTCCAAAGGTGCCAATCATGGTGGCAGGTGACCCCCCCCCCAGGAGGTGTCCGATGGTGGCAGGGAAGCCCTGGGAGACTTCCCTGGGTTCCCCACCACCGCAATCAGAGGCAGTGGTCACCCAGCGCTAGGAGGCTTGAGCTGGCCAGGTTTCTTCAGCCGCTTCCCTCCTGGCTTGCCTCCCGCTCGCTCCTTGCCACCCTCCACCATTTGAATTTGCCACCATGGGCCCATGGAGGGTGGTGCAGAGCAAGCGGGAGGCCAGCCAGGAGGAGAGCGGCCGAAACCCAGCCAGCTCAAGTCTCCTGGTGCTGGGTGATTCCTGCCTCCACCGCAGCCGGGGGCGAGTAGCCAAAGCATCCCAGCCAGGCTTAAGCCTCACGGCAGCAGCGATTGCAGCACCAGGGGACCCCCAGGAGGCTTTGGACTGGTAAGTGCTGCTTTTTTTCTTTTAAAAAAGTTGTTCTGGGTGGGTTTTGGAGGGTAGGTTTGGGCTGGGGGAGTATGTTTCTGTGTTGTTTGTTTTTTTGGTGATTTTTTTTTTTTGCAGTCCCAGCGTGGGACTTGCAGTGTTTTATTTTTAAATTTTTTGGTATTTTTTTTCTCCCCCGGAACGCATTAATCGGTTTTTAATGCATTCCTATGAGAAATGGTGCCTCGACCTATGAACTTTTTGACTTGCAAACACCGCTCTAATACGGATTAAGTTCATAAGTCGAGGTACCACTGTATATAGAAGGAGAATGAAACTGGGGAGGTAGTGTTTGAGGCTTTCTACGTGTTAGTATTGTAAACACTTTTGTCCAGACTAACTCTGGCACTTATTCGCTTCTTTCTCCCATCTCCTCTTCTTTTATACTACCTAGCTTTATGAAGACTGCCAAAGATCATGGAAGCTTTCTTTTGTGGAGTAATGTTTTGGTGTGTGTTTTCCAGACGAGAAAGCAGTTTGAGGAGTCTCGGTGTAACCCTTTCAAATCATTGCAAACCACCCCATTCCTGATCCATGCTTACCAACATCTTTTTGACTCCCTGTCAGGGGCTAGTGTTGTTGTTGGGTTTTTTTTTTTTTTTTTTGTACAGTTAGATCACTCCATTTTGATTTCATTCCAGCATATGAATCATGGGGATCAAACCAAAGCAGATGGCTCAAGCTTTCCCTTAGCTTAAGCCTTTTGATGATTGTAGGAAATTGTAAACTTCCTCTCACTCCCCCACAGAGGTGGAGAGAGGAAGCAAAAATGTTCTCTTGTTAAGTCCTAAGGCAACACTGACATGATAGGAGAAAACCCTGAAATCTTCCTTTTTCTTCCTGCCCACAAGAGAGTGGGAGGAAGCTTTCAATTTTCCACAACCATGATAAGACTTAATCAAAGCATGGGTGAGGAGACAGAAAGGTACAAGAAGGGGGAATATTTTTTTATTATTTTTGCCTTTCTTTTTCTTCTGTATTAAAATGAAAGAAGGGTCAAATAGAGTTGCTTGAAGTGCAGTGTAGTTAATCCTTGCATGTGGATGCAAGGACTGCCCCCAGATGACATACCACACATCAAAGCTCATACCTTGTCAGGACAATTTGGCGATGTAGTCACACCCTGAGTCCTTAAGAGCCATGTGTCAAGAGTAAGAACTATCTGGTAGTTAGGGTCTGAACTAATTAGAGTCATCAGTCAGAACTATGAGTCAGAATGGTTCTGTATAAAAATATGGTCTTGTTACAATTTGTATCAAAACAAGTATCTAGCTATATGTGCATATATATAGAATTACTTCAAATTGTAAAGAAGAAAAGAAAAGGCTTATGATTATATATTGAAGAACTGACAGCTTGAAACATTGTTCTTATATTTTGCATTTACCTGTTCACCTATTTTATTCTTTTGTGTTTGTGTTTTAAATAAAACTCTGTTATTTACTAATCATGCTTATTATTTTATGGAGAGCTGTCACAAGAAATGTATGGTGTCACCAAAGTAAACTAAGTTAAGTTCTACCAAAAATATTCTTATGTTTAAAAAGAGCAGTGTGAAGTTAGTCCTTAGCTGTGGCAGAATTAAAGAAGCAGCGTAAAAGGAAACATTTGGCAGTTTGCTTAGTTTGGTGACAGAGATAAATCCAGGAAAATACGTCCCTCTTCAGAAGTTTAAGCAACAACACCAGATTTAGTGCAGAGGTTTGGGAATAGTTGTTATTTGGATGGAAGTACACACTTGTGGCATTCAGCTCTGCTCTCACCTGTCCGTCACAGCTGGGCAGGGGAACCTCAGCCAATGAGAGGATGGAAGGTGGTGCAGAAGTGGGAGGAGCTGGGTTATATAAGGTGTGTGATGTGTGAGAAGAGTTCAGATCAGATTGGAAGATGAGTGATTAGAGAGATTAATAGAGAGTGAGAAAGAGCCTGTCAGTGAGGGAAAAGTCTGTGTGAGCTAGTGTCTGAGAAACAGTGATTGACTAATTGATTTTATACCTGTGATTTACTCCTTTTATTTTGTGTAATCAATAAACACTTTATTTGTTTTGAAAGAAACCCTTGTCCTTTTGATTTTAAGGATAGGTTGGTGGCAGCAGTTTTTGGTGAGAAGTAGTGAGCACTCTTAGAAGCCTGGATGGGTAGAGGCTTGAGAGTGGCCTGCTACAACACTCATGTAGAGAAGGTGGCTGATCAGCTAGAGCTATTTTCAAATTTGAATAGTTCTTGTTGAAAACAGCATATACTGACAAGATTGTGCAGTTATATCCTTGGAATAATCTGATGTGTGTATTCTCGAAGGCTTTCATGGCCAAGATCTGATGGTTCTTGTAGGTTTTTCTGGCTATTTGGCTATGTTCCGGAGGTTTTTCTTCCTAACGTTTCACCAGTCTCTGTGGCCGGCATCTTCAGAGGACAGGATGTTACGGACAAATGTTACGGTCAGCAAAGGACAAAAGGCAAAGGACCCTCACCATTGCAGGATTATACTAGATACCTTGCAGTTGTGTCCAGGTATATATTGGGATCACAAAATGCAGCATCCACACAAGAATCAAAGAACATAAAAGACACTGCAGATGAAAACAACTGGAAAAATTGGCAGTAGCTATTTCAAAACACAGAGGTACTGGACAACACCAGCAATCATTATGTTAGGCTACAAAGGGAAGCCATTGAAATCCACAAACATCAACAAAGCCTGGCTCCCAACACTGAAATATATAGCCTGCAAAAAGGTCAACGAACTCTGCCCAGCTACAAGGACCAGTGATCATTGCACACAATAGACTAGCTAACATTACCAATCAATCACAGTGACAGATCATCTCCCCCATATCACAACAATACACCCATAACAAAAAAACACCCACCCTGATCACCATAATCATCCAATTTCCTGAGAAGGACAAAAAGCTGATCCCACAACTACAAATACTCAACTATCCCACACACTACACCAGAACACAGACAGAGCTCTAATTCCTGTCCTCTGAAGATGCCGGCCACAGAGACTGGTGAAACATTAGGAAGAAACACAGAATAATAGTTCTGGAAGAAATCTCCAGAGTCATCTAATCCAGCTGTTGCCAGTGCAGGAGTCCACAGAGAAAGCGTCCTTAAGAGATGGGCATCCAGTCTCTGTGGTAATAAGATGTAATAAGAGATTGTGTAACAGCACTGTGAAGAAAGAAGTAGCTCAGTGTTAGATGTTTATCCTTTGCAGGTACAGTCCCTGGAATGCTGGGAAACAGGGAGAGGAAAGATTTCTGCTGAAAACTGATATATGCAGGAGCAACTCTTTCTGGTTAAATCATTTGCCCAACCATCCATAACTCAATATTTGCAAAGACATACAGTGTTAAATTAATACTAATTGCCTAACCACTGCTGTGAACTTATCAAGCCTGGCACAAGCATAGCAGCAAGTCATATCCCCAGAGCTTGTATTTATAGAAAGAAATTCATTCCTCTTGGCCTTTCTGATTCACTTTCCGTTCTGTCCCCAGGCTATGAGAGATCAAGAGGAAGCCAGAAGAGTTCTTCCTGGTTGAAGGAGTCTGGTCATAATACAGACACATTTAATCAAACAGTTATTGGGGCTGAATTAGCAAAAACCACTCAAGCCTCAGGGATCATGTGTCTGCTTTATACTTTTCATATTCTCCCCCTTTTCCCTCCCATACGATGACTTGTGTTGGTTTAAACAAGCTTATCATCCCAACATTCACCTTGCATAGATGTCGTCATGGCAATGGCAGCAGCCCACGAGGCACCCAGGTTGCTGCTTGAAATGCAAAGTCTTCTCTCACACACACACTCTGGCTGATGAAATTTGCAGCCACTGGCTTTCAAGTACATATCCACAAAGGACTTACCTACAGGGTACTCTTTGTTCGTGTTCCATGCTTACTGGAAGTTTGGCAACAAAATTATTTTAAAAATCCCTCTGTGTCAAGGACAGCTTTATTTTTCCCTGGAAAAGAGAATAAAGAAGAGCTCTTTTTCATGAGTGTTGAGGAAATCCATGCACATGCAAAGCACATCACACAAATGAGGGACATGCAATCATAGAATAATTGTGTTGGAAGATGCCTACAAGGCCATTGAGTCCAACCACCTGCTCATTGCACAAATCTAAATCAAAGTAGATATGACAGATGGTTGTCCGTTTTTTCTTGAATGCCTCCAGTTTTGGAGCACTCACTACCTCCTGAGGTAATTGGCTCCACTGTCATACTGCTCTAACAGTTAGAGAGGTTTTCTTTATATTCAGCCAAAATCTGGCTTCCTGTAACTTGAGTCCATTATTACCTGTCCTGCACTCTGGGATGCCTCCCCCTCCTCTCTATGACAGACTTTCAAGTATTTGAAAAATGCTATCATACCTCCCCTCTGTCTTCTTTCCTCAAAAATAAACTTGACCAGTTCTTTCAGTCTTTCCTCACAGAGTTTCCAGTCCCCTGACCATTCTTGTTGCCCTCCTCTGAACTTGTTCCAGTTTGTTGGCGTCCTTCTTAAAGGGCGGTGTCCAGAACCAGACAGAGGTCTCAAGATGAGGCCTAACCAGTGTTGAATAAAGGGGGCTAGTAGTTCACAGGTTTTGGAGAGCCTACTATTTAAAAACCTTCTGTTTAAACTGAGCTTAGCATGTTTTATATTGATGTAAATGTGGGCATTTACAGAAGGGAATGCACACACAGAGTATTGTGACAGGGCAGTGGGTTTTACTGCTCCTCCATTAAAGGTCCATTTATTTGTGAGGTGGATGTGTAATGAATCAATTTGCCCAATATGCACTCCTCTGTAGGGGAAAATTGTTTCCCATTTCTATGTCACTGTGCTAGTTCTCTATGCCCATGTCCTGGATCTCTCCTCTACCGAGGAGAAAGATCCTTTCTCTGCCAGCCACTGAGGCTTCAGCTTGGCAGAGTCTCATTTGTTTGGGATTGTGGGAAGGAAAGTGGGAAGGAGAGGAGGAGGAGGAGAAGAAGGGGAGGACAAGAAGGAAGAGGTGATTTCATTATTCCATATGCTTTTTATACGGGATCTCCACCAAACCACTATCAAATCAGAGATCCCACCTGTGCCCACAGACTACTAATCCAAAGAATGCATGGAGCCCATGTTTTTGTGGTTTGGGGTGATCCTATATATAAAAATCATGGGGATTTATGGGGAGAGGTCCTCCAGGAGCAGGAGCCCAAAGGGAAAAGTTGTTCCTCCTCCTCTGCTAGCTCGCTCTCTAGGTGGACATTTTGGGTTTCCTGCATCCAGTGGGTAGAAACAACCCTCATGTTTCCCTCGCCATAACTCTAAATCTGTCTCTCCTCCTCATTCCGTATGTGCATTTGTGTGTGTGCATTTGTGTACACACATCTGCATCTGCCTGATCCTTGGGCACTGAGCTGTGTGTATGTGTTTCCCTTCCCACTTGAAAATCAGCACATAAAAAATTAACTGCAAGTGGACAGAAATAGCTAAGTAAATATAACATGACTGTAGATTGATTCAAGATCAATTTTGGTTGAACCACAACATAATCTGTTTTTTTTTTCTTTTCGGTGGGAACCTAAACTTCTGTTAATGCAGCCCAAAATAGCACTGGCCTTTTTGCAGCCACATTGCACTGTTTACTTATGTTCAGCTTGTGATCTATAACAATTCCAAGATCCTTCTTGCTTTTAGTATTACTGAGCCAAGAATCTCCCATCTTGTAAATGTGGGCTTGTGGTTCCCCCCCCCCAGCTGTAAAACTTTGCACTCATCTCTGTTAAATTTCATTCTGTTGTTTTCAGCCCAGTGCTCAGGCCTGTCAAGATCTTTTTGAATTCTATCTTCCTAGGTATTAGCTATTCACCCAATTTTGTGCCATCTGCAAATCTGATAAGCATTCCCTGCACTCCCTCAGCCAAGTCATTAGTAAAACTGTTGAAGAGCACTGGGCCCAGACCCTTGGGGCACCACATTTGTTCCTCCTCCCAATTTGAGAAAGACACCCCCCCCAAAAAAAAGAATGTGAGGACTATAAATACATTTGGGCATCCCCTAGGCAATGACAACACCTTGTCAGTTAATCCATCCACCCTAACAACACCACTGGATTACTTTTGACAAACAGAAAAGATCACACAAATATTCACCCAAATATTTTTTTAAAACGAGCAAGAATTTGCTGGTGTGGTTGACCATGAGCTGGGCATCCACATTCTGATTCTGAACTCACTTGATTGCCAACCCTAACCCTCACCAAGCTCGAGGCCTCCAAGTGTGCAACATAAGACCTAACATACTCTTGGACAGCCACAAGACATGCTCAGAGAGCTCAGGTGTTAAGGCCTCCAGGTCTCAGGACATCAGCTGAAGTCTGAGGGAATTGCTTTGTTCTTTGCGTCTCCAGGTGGAAAGACAAATCTTAGGAGGATATCTGTGGATAGGATGGCTTTAAACCTCAGGTCCCCATCTCTGCCCATTCCCACCTGACATCAAGATTCACTGACTCACAAAGGTGGTTGCATGTTGTCTTGCGCTTATGCAACATTGTTGTTGTTATTAGTTATGTGTTATCAAGTCACTGTGGTTTATGCAACCCTATAAATTAGTGACCTCTAAAAGATCCTGTCCTCAACAGCCGTACTCAGATCTTGTAAACTCAAGGCTATGACTTCTTTTATGCCGACAATCCATCTCTTATTTGTTCTTCCTTTTTTCATTTTTCCTCCAACTTTTCCCAGTATTATTTTCTTTTTCAGCTTGCTGGATGGCCACACTATAAAGAACATGCTAAAAACAGCCTTATCTTTCTTGATGTTTCTTTTGTTAATTTCAGTCCTATTCAGGGGAAAAAAACCTAGAAGGTAAATGTATTAACTAGCTCAGATTTCAGATGGGAATTACTATTCTGCAAGGCAACCCAGGAGAGTGACATGTATCTATATTGTTTGGAACTTCTGGGGACATTTTGATTGTCATATTTCAAGAGCTGATAATAGACATGGCTAAATAGGATATAATTAAAACGCTGCAACTTGTGTCTTGAATTAATGTGGCACTTCTCCCCTCAGAACTGTAGAAATAATTAGCCTCTTCAAGGCTGCATGTTAATTATCTGCTACAAGCCTACTTTCTCTTACATAATGGGGAAGAAGCATCAACTTGGCTACCTTATAATAACTGACTGATGAAAGTGATAACTGTTAAGCATTTGGCTCTCTTGCTTTTAATTCCCTCTTTTATCCAAAGAGATGTATAAGGATTAGACTGTTTGCACGGAATAAAGAACTATGATTCTTCCTCATTCCTATTCTGTTCTGTGGTGTGTTTGCTGAACTAAAGAGGTGTCACAAGGATTCCATCTCCATTTGTTAAAATAGCATTCATGCCATTCCCCCAATCATGGGCTTTATTTTCACTGTTTTTCTGACATTTTAACTTCTGTTGCAAGTTAAATGTTCCGATAAGGTTTCCTATTACCTGCCTGCACCTGGACTATTTTCACTAAAAAGAAAACCACAGCTGTCATTTCTTTTTCCTTTTTGCATGCAACACATTATTATTGTTTGTTAATAGACAGCTTGTTGTCGACTGAACCAATGTTAAATCGAGTGGTAAGCTCTTGAAAAATAAGAGACATTGCACAATTTCTCAGACAATTTAACATATACCTGCTACCATTCCCTGCCTGCAAAGACGGCTGCACAAATTAAATTGTAATTAAATTCAAAACTTCCATATCCTCCATTAATACAGCCAAAAGCACTTCTTGAAATCTAACATGGGGGAGGGGGATTTCCCTTTTCCAGAGAGATCCCTCAGATCACTCAGATATTTTGCAACCTCTTGCTGAACTGTCGTCATCACACACCAAAAAGCTATCCTTGAATCTCATGGCACAGACAAGTCCTGTTGTGTGAATACATCACAGTATAGCCTGGTTCAGACACAAGACTAATCCATGGTTTAGCTAGCATTATGAGAACAAATCTGACTGATCCTCTAGCTCGCAGGCTTCCCTTTCTCCTCTTCTCCTTACACCGGCAAGGGAGAGAGAAAAAGGCTACTTAGAATAAACAGGAATCAAACTTCAATTGTATGATGTATTCCCTCGTGGGTGTGTTTTGTTTTTAAACCAGGGAGGTCGCTTTTAAGCACGGAGTGGACAGATGCAAAGACAAGCTGCTGAACAATTTTTCTTATGATTGTTTCTCAGATCAAAATCACTCTTCTTGACTTGTTTTCAACCCTATTATCTGGAAAAGAAATCCAGTGTGGGGTAGTAGAAGGAGTGACCAACTAGGACTCATGAGATGTGGGCTTGAATCTCCTGCTCAACATGGAAAATCACGGGGGGGGGGGGGGAGTGGCAAAACCAGGCCTTAATTATCCCCCTGACCTCAAAAACCTTATTAGGGTTGCTATAAGTTGGATGCAACTTGATGGCACATAACACACATCAGGAAAGATATAAGGGTAATATGGAAATGAAGGACTCAAACCTGTTAATTAACAGGTATGAGGCTCCACTCCAGATCAAGGCCATTAGTGGTGGGGCTTCAGTGAGTCCTGTTTACCTTTTTTTTTTTAGTCATTGATAATAACATAGATTGTGTTTTATCTAGTTTTGTTCTAGATTACACTAAGGGGTGATTAAGCTACTTCAGGGAGGAAGGTTTTAAGAAGAAAAGAAAAGAAAAAAATTAAGCACCTTATATTTGCATATGATTTCTCCACTCAGATTGGTAACCTGTATAGAATGATTTGGTTTTATTTTGTTTACTTTTTTTAAAAGAAGCAAACAGTTTTACATATTGTGTATAGAAACACAGAAGTATAGATCTGGAAGGGACCCCAAAGGTCATCAAGTCCAGCCTCGTGTCAGTACAGAAAATCCAGATTTAAAGCATCTCTGCTAGGTGGTCATCCAAACTCTGCTAAAAAAATTCAGTGAAGGAGAGTCCATCAGCTTGCGAGGCAGTTGGTTGCATTGTCAACAGTTAGTAAGTTCTTCCTAATGTTTAGTTGAAACTTTTCTCGTAACTTGAATCCTTTGCTTCTGGTGCTATCCTTTTGAGCTACAAAAAAAGCCTCCTCAGATTGAGATCTGACATTCCTCTTTAGCATAGCAAGAAATTCCCTATCCAGCATTTGGCATGCTGAAAAACAACACCTGATGTGTGCATTACTTACACACACATTTTTGCACTCAGAACACTAGTTCACTCAAAGGGATGCAGAACAGCTCATATAGTTGAATCCTATGCATGCCAACTCAGAAATAAGGACTAACTGGGTTCAGTGAGGTTTACTCCTTAGGAAAGTAGGTGTAGGATTGCAATACATATGTTGGAAAAAAGATGTATTAACTTAGTTACTGTTTAGAATCAAGCCTTAGTAAAAAAAAATACCTTGAAAGTAAATTTAAGCAAATGTCTGGCTTAATTGTAATCATCATCGTCATCATCTTAGAACTGTAGAACTGGAAGGGCCCCTATGGATCATCAAGTCCAGTCCCTGTCAAGAGGCACGGTGGGAAATTGAACTCCCAGCCTCTATACCTAAACCAGTGAGCTATCCAGTTGTTCATTGTTGCAATTCTTGCCTATAATGCACACTGCAGAATCAGAACAGTTCTTCCCTTTGTTTTGATAATACAAAGGAAATGAAAGTGATGACACAATCAAACAATGTTATGTGTAGTTATTATAGGAGAATTGGGCTCTAGATGCTGAGAATACTACATCATACAAGAAATAGGAGCAAACTGTTGAACTGTCTCTTTGTGTGCAGTGAAAAACGAGATTGTGCTTCTTCACACAGTTGATCATGTTCAGGAATGGCTATCCCTGGCCTCTCTCTACCTCTCCTGCTGAGTATCTTCCCTCCTGTCCTTGGAAAGTTTCCTGTTATTTTTCCATCTTCCTGCTGCAGGATATAACATTAATCACAACAATAGAGCAACCTTCTTCAGGAACACTAAGTTGAAAGATTGTCTTCTGGTTTCCCAGTGTCAACAACAACAACAACCAGCAGCTTCCATGCACAGGAGAAAAATGAGAGGCTAAAAACACATTATAAATCATGGATAGACAAACGTGGTTCTTCAGTTGATTGTGCCTTTCAAGCCATTTTTGTATCTGTCAGGACTCACTGAAAGATTAATTTAAAAAATATGACCAATAAAAATTGGCATAAACTTATATACATACATCTGTTACAGGCCCTGATGCAGCATTATTATAAAGGAGGAGGAGAAGGCAAACATTGTTTGAGTTTTTACAGTCTTGCATGCTGCCTGTAAAAGGTGTGTCTGGGAGGGGCCTTTTTGGGCTGGGGTGATTATCAATCTATCCAGCACTAATCATTTCTTCCCACCTCTGAATTCAAAGAGAGCCATGCCTCTCTACTGAGAGTTTTCTTTTTCCCACTCTTTACAGTTATTAGTAGTTGTTTTGTTTCCTGTTAATCTGTTCACAACTGTAAGTAAAGAAATGTTTTTAGTCTTTCTCTTACACATTTGTCAGAGTAAGTTATTGAGACTTTAAGTGCCAGTTAATCAGAAAGAAATGTACCATCTGGGGAACTCGTAGCTATTCTCCTCTGTGAGTCTCTGTACTTCTACTGCATAGCAAAGGGAGTGTTCCCAAAAATTCATAACTCTGCAGCAAAATTGATTCAGAAGGAAGAACCAGAGATATGGAGATGCAGCAGAGTGAGTGAAAAAAATGTTTTATCATTTACCAATGTAACATTTCTCCAGTCTAACTGCCTCACTTGTTTTTCAGCTCTAGGAAATTCCAGATGCGTGCTTCTGAAGTCAAATGTAGAAGACTCTGGGAGGAGCAGTCACTTTGCCATGGCAGTTTAGAAAGGGGAAATGGTGAGTCGAGGAAGGTTTAAGCATTTCCTTCACCATTTGTTTTCTCATTTTTCTTTCTTCCTGAAGATTTGTTTTTAAAAGGAAGGTGAGGTATTAGGACATTGTTATATACCCCGGTGTGTAATATTTATAGTCTTGTCCTGATCCATTCATTAACTGGCTGGGCATTTTGTTCAGAAACTAGACAGTATAATTTAACTTGATGGTTGGTTTCCTATTTTCCTTTGAATGACTGTCTACATAATGAATAAGTAAGCAAGCAAATAGATTACAGAGCAAGCTGCTGTCTTATCATGCTGTCTTGCTGCCTCCCATGATCTTAGTATACTTCTATAGGCCTTCACCTGAACATTCAAGGGATAAACTAGTGGAAGGGATACACCCCCACATCTGGCTCAATGTATCAGTGTTAAAGATGTGAAGCCCTTTGGGGGAAATATCTTAATTTATACACATGGGCTCTTCCAGTCCTCCAAATGTTTGCTGCAGAGGTATGAAGATGGCTTTTACGTGCCTTGAGCTAAATGTACTTTAGAAGCTGCTGCATAACTGGGAGTTGTGTCAGATTAGGACTGATACTTGTTCAGAGGCTTTGACGTTTATATACTTAGAAATCTTCTTTAGATCTTCACACCACATGCGTGAGGGCCTAAAATAAGAGTCCACATGTGTGGAAACAACAGGATTTGTATGCAGATCACTCTGTTCACCTCCTGGAATTCTAGCCTTTGCGACTTCATGCAAACAACTGAACAAGGGAATTCTTTCATCTTTAAATACCTGAAATCATGGAGAGGCTCATTGGACAAATGTTCAGAGACAGGAAAAGTAATGTTTTGGGTCTACAGCCCCCCACATTTTACAGTCTCTATATCCACTAAATGTATGCATTATACAGCAAAATTTGCAGTGTTGTCAAGAATCAACCCTCAGTCTGAAGAAACTACTAATATACAACAGGCAACACAACTTGCAGATGGAGAGAGGAAGAAGAACATGCCCTGAACCAAGCTGGACATGAAATTCTATTTAAAAAAACAGAAGTACTGGACAACGCCAGCAATCATTTATTGGTGTATTAAAATGACTGAAGATGAAAGAAAAAAAAAAAAGCCGCCCCAAGTAGACATGGTCTAGAGGGGCGGGGTAAAAATCAAATAAATAAATAAATAAATAAATAAATAAATTAGACTACAAAGGGAAGCCATTGAAATTCACAAACACCAGCAGAGCTTCAACAAAAGAAAGTCTAAAACTCAACAAAGCCTGGCTCCCAGCACTGAAAAATACAGCCTGCAAAAGGTCAACAAACTCTACCCAGCCACAAGGACTGGTGATCACAGCACACAAAAGACTAGCATGTTTCCCCAAAAATAAACCCTACCCCGAAAATAAGCCCTAGTTAAATGAAACCCTGCTGTCCACCAGGGACTCACCGGGATCCTCCCAAGCCCTCAAAGGAGACTTAAAATGTCTTCTTCTCCCACTTCCCTCGCTTGCAGAGGGGCTGGGCAGCCAGGAAGGAAGGAGCTGCGCGCCACCAGGAACTTGCTTCTTGGCTGCTAAGTTCCCAATGACTCTTGGAGCTCACACCTCTGCAGTGTGTGCGCTTCTGCCCCAAGTGCGCACCCAGGCGAGGCTAATAAAGCACAAGGTTGGAGGGGGGGAGGTGATTTTAGAACTCCAGCCCCCCACCAGCCAGCCCCCACCGTACCTTTATTTTTTCCCTCCCCTCTTTCTCCTACCATAACTCTTTTAACCCTCCTCTTGTTCGGCTCCCCCTTCAATGCTGGGTGCTGCTGGCATGGCCACATGTTGAAGCAGCCACCGCCCTTTCCTCAACTGGGCTCGTGGGATTTGGACCCAGCCCCCTTCCACACCAACACCTCCCCCTTCACTGCTGCCGTTGTTTCCCTCAAAACAAACCCAGTGCCCACCAGCCCCAGTGGGAGCCTCAGCCCAGGCACCGCCACTGGAGGAATCCAAGCCACCACCATGGCACCTCCTGACAGCGGCAGAGGCACCCCTGGAGGAAGTGGTGCCAGGTACATTTAAAGAAGGGGAAAGGGAACGGGAATTAATAATAAATAAATAAAATAAATGACAGTAATTGAATAAATGTAGATTTTTGTTCTTGAAAAAAATAAAACATCCCTGAAAATAAGCCCTAATGCATTTCTAAAGCAAAAATTAATATAAGACCCTGTCTTACTTTCAGGGAAATACAGTAACTAATGACTGTGTCAATCACAGTGACAGATCATCTCCCCCCCCCCTTACCACAACAATACACCCATAACAACAACAACAAAAAAACCACTCTGATCACCATAATCACCCAATCTCCTGAAAAGGACAAAAAGCTGATCCCACAGCTACAAATACTCAACTACGTTATACCAGAACACAGAATTCTAACTCCTATCCTCTGAAGATGCCTAATGTTTTGCCAGGGGCTGGCAAAACATTAGGAAGAAAAACCTTCAGAACACGGCCAAAAAGCCCAAAAAGCCTGCAACAACCATCAGAGGAAGAAGACTCTGTCACAAGTGTATATGCCAGTTGTGCTCCCATATTTACACTGATAACACAATCAGTGGCTCCAACGATGTCCTCCACAACATCTGGGGTTTATTTGCTTATCCTGTAATGTGATTCATGTGGTCTTCTGCCAGCAGTGTCCATCTGCATCCTACACAGGGCAGATAGGACAATGTCCATGCAAAAGAATGAATGGATGCAAATTGGACATCAGGAATGCAAAGCTGGGGCACTCTGCTATGCACCTTCAGGTAGCTATTGTAGAAAACAGGAATGACAAAGGGAGACTCGATAGGGAGACAGTGGAAATTTGCTACATAAATTCTGATGCATCCCAAAGGACCTAAGAAAAATCAAGGTGTCATTGCACATTATATACATTAATAACCCATCTTTCTATAGGATCTTATCCATTTAAAACATTTGTCTCCCTTAGCAAACTCTGATCTTTGTTTCATAATCATCTCTTAGCATTTCTGCAACAGCCAAATCTACCCGTCTTATGCTGCTGACCCTGTCCAGGACCTGCATATTGAAGTAAGGTACTCATAAAATACAACAGTAATATTTTGCCCTTTTTTCCCTTCTTTTCCCCCCCTTTTTCTTTTGCCAACATGCTGAGACAGACAAACATGGCTACTTCTTTGGAATGTGCCCTCAAGTCACTTTTGACTTATGGTGACCTCAACGGGTTTGAAGTACATAAGATGTTCAAGATGGGAATTTGAATCCAGTTCTGAGCCCTATTCCAATACCCTAATCTCTACACAACCCTGCCACTCATTCTAGTTGTACAAATAAAAAAAATTACAAAAGGTTCATTGCTCAAGACACTCTAGTGAAATCAAAGCTTTGGTGGTGAACACTAGCTCAACCACTGGCAGGTGACTGAGCTGGTATTCACCAAAGGCGAATATAGTGCTTTTCCCTGAGTGTTACCCACTACAGGGAAAATAGCAGCTTTAGGGCTGGTTGCATCAAGGAAATGATACAGTGGGCAAGTCAACAACAAAAGGCAAGGCCAAGATCATTTACACTCTTGTATCTCAACATAAGGACGTGAGAGCTGGACAATGAAGAAAGCTGACAGGAAGAAAATTGTTTCATTTGAAATATGATGCTCGAGCAGAGCTTTATAGATATCCTGGACTACCAGAAGGATGAACAAATGGGAAATACAACTAATCGACCCTGAACTATCTCTAGAGGCAAGAATTATGAAAATGAGGCTGTCATACTTGGGGCACATCATGAGAAGGCAAGATTTGCTAGAAAAAGACAATAATGATGGGAAAGGCTGAAGGCAGCTAGAAAGGAGGACAGTACATTCTGGAGATTGTTTACTCATAGAGCCATCATTGGTCAGAGGTAACTTGACAGCATGTAGCAAAAACAACTTGACATTTACTTATCCTGTGCCTTCAATCCTTTGTGACTAACATGGTAGCTTTCCACAACAAAATACCACTACTATTGAATTGTGGTAATACTGTGACAGTTCAGACAACCAATAACCCCGAAGAAGGTGCTTGAAGGTCAGAACTAATTGTGTGAAAATAGGGTCAACAATACTCTCCAGTCATATACCAAGCTCATCAAAGTCATACTCCCAGAATCCTCTGCTGAGGTCAAAAAGTAAGGTCCAGTTGCCTTTGTGCATAGACTGAGGTTAGCAATCTGTTTTTCTCAAAGATTTAAAGGCCACCTTCTAGGGAAAACCAGTAGTGTCTGCAATAAGCGGATACTGTACAGTTGGTTACTCTTTATATCTAGACTTTCAGTCCTTTCAGTTAACATTTTTTCCTCTTGTGGCATAGTGAAATTGTGGATGGAAAAAAACCGCATTTCAGATGGATGCATACATGCATATTATATATGAATCTGATTCTCAGAATGACGCATAACAATTTGTAAGTGCAATCCCACTGTAAAATTAATAAAAGATAAAACCATTAAATGCAATGTGGGTAGCAGCAATTCACAAGTAGAGATGGGGGTGCTCATGTTCGTATATGAATGCAAACACCTCCGCATAGCTGGAGTTAATGAGGGTCCAGCCCATGAGGCCGGTCCGTCCACTCCGCTACTGCTGGCCCAGCTCTTCCTTCCGATCGCTCTGAAGCACCTGGTCTCCTAGCCACTCGTCAGCCTTGCAGGGAGACTCGTCTTCCCTCCTTCTGCCAGGGGTGCCGGACCCTCGTTAACTCCACCTGCGCAGGGGGTATTCATATCTCTAGTCACAAGTCACTTTTAAATGAAGTAACAATTAATATTGATGCTGGTTCAACCAAAATCTGCCAAGACACTCTATCTACTACACCATAATGGTTCACCATACTATGAATTTACCCAGATAGTGAAGCAGCTTTCAGTTTACACAGCAAACCTGGAAGTTAGTGGTGACACAAGGGAAGTCTGAAAGACATTTATCTTCATCCAACCACGAAAACTCTGGCAACCAGGCCTCAAGTAGTTCAGCTCCAGCGCTCTCTTCTCTGGATGATGCACAGTAGATTGCTTGCGCTCACTTAAAGAGCTGGGTGTGATATTTTTGAACTACAAAGTAGAGCCAGTAGACCTTGTAGCTGGGCACATAGCAATTGTAAAATTAAACAACTGCTTTATTTGGCAGCTATTTGAGAACTTCCTGTGACTTTTGTTTTAATTTTTAGGCTGCAACTATTAAATTGCATGACCAATGCAGCCAGGAAGACTAGCCACAACAATTATCCGAAGCCTGCCTGTAGACAACACCCCTGAAGTGCCCTTGTTTGATTGTTGTGTCAATATTCTGGCTGGTTTTAATATGTAGGTTACTGGATTGGGTTATATCACAGTCGAAGATGATCCACAATCATAGACTTGCCACTTAAGATAATTAAATAATTGTGAGTATTGCTCACAAAGAGAACTGAGTTGGTCATGCTCAATTATTTGCTCTCAAAAGAACAATAATGATCTGAGGATAGAAGAACAGTGAGGCTTAGATTAAAAGGAACTCCCATTAGAAAGGTGCAGCCCAGACTTATGGTGGAACCTAATGTTTTTCTCTCTGTTTGGCAACTCTTCAAATCAACTGGATACTCTTTTGAAACTGTTGTGGATGTCAATGATACATTGTTACCAAGGTGGGGATGACACAGAGTGCAGTATCTCCCTCTCAGGGAAATTGCTGAAGTTCTGAAGCAACAGCATGTGGAGACACTATTGGGCTGAATAAGGATTTGTAGGCTGAGACTTAGGATGAAACTACATAGCTGATTTTTTCCACAGGTGCAAAATACACTTTGATCCACTGTGATTCACACCTGTAGAAATCAGATTTCCCTGGGTGAAATCGCTGTAGCCATCCAGATGACAATTTGCAGGAATCACGAGAGGCAAAAGCAGAGGGCTCATTTTGCAGCAAGTTCCAACAGCAGAAGGTGCCTTAAGGTGCTAACAAGTGCTAATTGGCAATTTTCACTTCTGTCTTTTTAATAATTTTTTTCTCCTAAGTGTCCTTGTGATACTGTTTTCCAGCACAGAGCTGGAAAAAGAAAGAAAGAAACTGGTTGTTGTGGGTTTTTCGGGCTTCTTGGCTGTGTTCTGAAGGTGGTTCTTCCTAACATTTTGCCAGTCTCTGTGGCCGGCATCTTCAGAGGACAGCAAACTGTTTGCACAGTTTGCTGTCCTCTGAAGATGCCGGCCACAGAGACTGGTGAAATGTTAGGAAGAACCACCTTCAGAACACGGCCAAGAAGCCCGAAAAACCCACAACAACCATTAGATCCCGGCCGTGAAAGCCTTCGCGAATACAAGAAAGAAACTATTTGGAAACTAGGGGCACTCTTTAAAGGAAACTGAGATCCCCCTCCCCAAGTGCCCCTTTGCATTGATCAGGCAATCACATTGATCAGAAAGCAAACAAAAGTCATGTCAAATCGGTTGGGAAATATTTAAATTACCCCTACCAGATGAAAAAAAAAGCCTGCTCAAAAAAGAAGATGCCACAATGGACTTCCCTGCATTGAATTGTATGTCATGTAGTCACTGTGCTTTGATTTGAATTCATTTGTGCCCAATATGATGTAAATTGCAGGATAAATGTCTCAGATAAGACAGAGATGTTCCATTACTCTATTCACCACACCACGTTTGGTATCCAGAGTAGTAACACTTTTGACAGTGCTTCTGTGCTCAGCTCTCCACATGCAATACTCAGCCTGCAGTTAATTTGTCCACCTTAAAATGCCAGCTACATCTGTTCTTAATGAGGCCAGATGGGGCTGTGGTGACATGTATCTTAGTTACATCTAGATGAGACTACGTGTACATTACTTCCAGAGTGACTGCGCCCTCAGTGTCCCATTATCTCAAAGTGATTTAGGAAGAAGAGCTGCTACTTTCATAGAATCATAGAGTAATGGAATTGGAATGGCCTATGTATAGCCATTGAGTTCACTCCCTGCTCAGTGCAGGAATCCAAGTTAAATTACTGTATTGCCAACAGATGGCTGTTTAAAGATGTGGTTCCACTATGAAAATGAATCAGATGGAGTGGGGGTTTTGAAGTCAGCTTAGTCACATGATAGTCATGCAGTTTCGGTGTTTGTGTGTGCATCCTCTGGGAAAACTTTTGATCTGTTTTTAAATTGTGTGGTATATTGCTCAAGGGGGCTACAGAGGCTTTTAGATTTGTTGTTTTGAGGCTTTGTCCTGTGCCTGCCCATCCTCATGCTGGCTGTCTCTCACAGCCGCTCACTGCTGTTGCTGTGGTATCATTTTTATTATTTTATTTGAAAGTGGGATAGCGCTAGATCAATATTACAGACAGAAAAAAATAAACAGATTGGACTGCAAGGTTGCCCTGCAGCCTGACACATATGCACAGACAGCAGACAGACAGACAGACAGACAGACAGACAGAGACAAACAGACAGACAGACAGACAGACAGACAGACAGACAGACAGACAGACAGACAGACACACGGGGGTGGAGAAGGAGAGAAAGTGATGGAAGCAGCAGCAGAGCTGGAAAGCGAGAAGGCACACACTGAATGGCAAAGAGAAACTAACCAGAAAAATTTCTTTTAAATGCCTCCAGTGTTGGGGTGCTTACCATTTTCTGAGATAACTGTCCTAATGTACTTAATAATTAAGACATTTTTCCTGATAATCAACCAAAATCTGGCTTCCTGCATTTTGAGCCAATTATTATGTGGCCTGCACTCTGGGAAGATTAGAAACAGATTCTGCCTCTCCTCTGTATGACAACCTTTCAAGTATTAAAACAATTTGTGGGTATTATATTCGCGAAGGTTTTCACGGCTGGGATCTAATGGTTGGCCTGGGTTTTTTGGGCTCTTTGGCCATGTTCTGAAAGGTTGTTTTTCCTGACGTTTCGCCAGTCTCTGTGGCCGGCATCTTCAGAGGACAGCAACCTCTGCAACAAAACTAACTCTTAAAGCAACCAAAAAGTCTGAAGCACACCTTCTGAAAGCATGACCATAGTACTGCGGCTGCACACAAGAAGTTTTGCTTCTCTGAAGCCCAAACCTGATTATCTGGTTTCAGCCTGCATGGTCTCCTCTTCTGCAGGAGCCATTTATGCTGCAGTTGAAAATAAACCCTACTGATTCCAGTATTGTTGATTTCCTTTGATAAAGGCTCATTCCAGGAATGTTCATTCTAGTTTTTACTAAAAGGCTATGGAATGAATTAGAGGGGAAGGATCAATTGGCTCCCCTATCCCAACAGGGGACACTGCAGGCCCTTCCTTCAGGAATTCATTCATCCCTACCTGAAAACATGGACCGCACAGCTGCAGTGGGGGGGGGGCAGACAGACACCCAGCCCAACTATTGTAGAAACGCCCATTCAGCACCTACACACCCAAACCTGATCCTCTTCCTTCTCCTTCCTCTGCAACCTCATTTGTGTAACTTCCTCGGCTTAATTACTGCCCGCTTGCTGCCCAACTTCTTTGCTCGCCTGTAAATTGCTGACAACCCAGCGCGAAATGAATTTCAGGCAGGCTTATAAAATGACTTTACAGCAAATGCGAGGCGGGGAGAGAGTCATGATCTAAGAAGGCAGAGAGAGTGGAGAGGTATCACTTTGCAGAACAAAGATCTTGATCGTGTCGGTTTCCTTCCTTCCCCTGATTTTATTTTATTTTATTTTAGGCTTCCCTGCGTGCAAGAGCCCTCTCCAACCGGCAGTGCCTCTGCAGCTCGAACAGGAGGAGCTTTCGGAGTCGTCCGCCTCTCTGTCTCTTTTATTTTTTAGGCAGAGTCACGTTGTCGTCCCGAGGCCAGAATCCCGGCAGCGCGGAAGCAACCCCTTCGCTCCAGGAGAATCCTCGGCGGCGGCGGCGAGAGGACGCGGGGAACGGACGTCACCAGGGCTGGCACCGAGTGCAACCCTTCCGATCGGCCTCGCTTGACGTAGTGGGGCATCTGTCGCTGCTTAAGCAAGTACAACTCTTGGCTTAAGACTTGGCGCGGGCGCCCGGCTCCTCCTACCTCGAGGGCCGCCCTCCCGCCTTTTTTTTTTTCCATTGACGAAGTCGGCTTCCTCTCATCCTCTCTCCCGCTTTGATCTGCCCATTCAGGACTCGGGAGCGAAAGCTCCTCCCTTGTGCTTCTTGGGCGGAAGCCGCAGAGGCCCCGACCGGCTTGCCTCGTCCGAGCCAGGTGGAAAGGAAAACAACGCCCTCCCTTTCGCCTCGGCCAGAGCCGGCCCCGCCATCCGATACGAAGGCCTTTGCCCTTGAAGCCCGCGGCCAAGGTGAAGTGCCTGCGCCGGGGACGGAGCCGCTGCCGCCTTCCTCTGCGCCGCGCCGGGGGGGGGGGGGCGCGAACCGGCCCCCAGCGGGCCCGCCGACTGGCGCGCTGGCCTTGGCCCAGTTTCGGGCAGGGTTCATCTCTGGCCCTGCCTTGCGGGGAATCCCTGGTGTTCCCGGGAAGTCCCTCATCCACAGTTTGGTCCAGCCACGTTTAGCTTCTGAAGTCAAGCAAGGTGATACACGCTGAAGCCACACACCACACATAGGGAAATAAATATTACGACCCTGTGGCCAAGGGGTGATTTCGGGGTGGGGTTGGTGGCTTTGCCTCCTGTTGGGACCCCTGCAAGGCTTGTGCACAAGCTCAGCAGGCTGCATCTTAAAGTCTCCGTGATCAGTCTCTTATACAGTATATATTAAGTATGTATATAAAATTTTAAAAAATTAAGAAAATTAAAATCTGTTACTATAATACACATATTCGGAGTAGTGTTAGGGGCTGAAATCATATATAGTTTAGTTCTGCTTAATCTGGCTGTGAGTGCAATGAAGCAGTTTCACCTGATCACACATTTCTCATTTTTGTTGCATGAGCATCTACAATTAATATCCAATATTAAATGGGAGTCATGGTAGAGCTCAACATCTCTTTTAAATTTTGTACCAAAGCAGGGCCCTAGCTAAGTTGTAGAGTATCTGCTGTGCACTCAGAAGCACTTGAGTTCAAATCCTGGTGTTGGTGAAGTAGTGACAGAATAGATTCTTGCTGATTCCTACACAGCTGCAGCCAGTTGACACTACTGTATGAGCTAGATCACCCAGTGGCCTGGCCCAGAGTAAAGTTGGTTTCTAGGTGTTGGTGTGCAATAGAATTCCTGGTGGAAATCTGGTCCAGGAATTATACCACAGAGCCATTGGGAGCTGAACAAACAAGGGTGGCGTTAAAAGGTTATTTGCTTGCACCCTCACTGCACTGTGTGCAAGGTTTGCTGGCAGGTTGTTGGATTAAAGTATATGAAATTGTACCATCTGATAACATTAATACTGTAGTTTCTATGGAAGGAAAAGAGCAGATACGGATTAAATGGTTTTCAATGCATTCCTATGGGAAATGCAGATTCAACATAAGAACTTTTCAACTTGAGAACCACCTTCCAATACGGATTAAGTTCTTAAGTAGTGACCCCACTGTACTCAGGATTCGTTACGTGCACAATTACTCAACAACAGATATTTAACTGGAAAAATAAAAAGAAGAAAGGCAGAATTTTTCAGAGGAATACATGTAACACCACTGTTACAACATCTCTACAGACTGCCAATCTGTTTCTGAACACAATTCAAAGTACTGGTTTTGACCCAATAAAAACTCTAAACGGCTTTAGTCCAAGCTATCTTAAACATCACGCCTCTCTCTATGAGCCTGCCCAGGCATTGAAATAATCAGGTAAGGACTTTCTCTCAGTCCCACACCCTCACAGATGTGTTTGGTGGGGATGCAGAAGAGGGCCATCTTTAGAACTCTCTCCATCTTTGCTGTTCTTCCGTAACCAGAAAAGACCTCTTCAGACAAGCTTAGTAACTGGCACTCTGAGAGAGGCTTTGTATCCTGCTGCGTTTAAATGTGTTTTTAGTATTGATTTTCTTTAACATTTTTAATGTGATACTTGTTTAATTCTTTTTAAATATTGTACACTGTTTTAACCTTTGTATATTGTCCTTCTAATGATGTGAGCCAGCTTAGGGTCCTTGTGAGGAGAAAGGTGAGGCAAAAATATATTAATTAAATACTTTCAAGGTATATAATTACTTCTTTTTCACATATGGAAACAGTTGCTCCTAAATGATAGAGAAATTCTTGATGGGGTGGGCTGACCCAAGACATTTTGCTCCCAGGCAAAGATGGCACGCATTCACCTATCCTATTTATGTTCAGAAGCTGGTAAGACTGGCAGTTTGATGCAGTTTTGATGTGGGTGAAATGCATGAAACATAGCAAATGGAAACCAGCAGCCTTCAGGAAACAAACCATACACAGCTGATGTACTTCTTTCCCAAACATTTTGGATGCTCCCGCGATGTAATTAATCTGTATTGTAGTATATTTACTCATTTTATTACAATTCCATTCCAGTGCAAAACTCAGGTTGTCTCAGATTTTTCCAAATTAAATGTCAATGCCATGAAGTCTAAGAACATAATAAAAGAGAAAATAAAAACTCTTTATAACACGAGCAAAGCTGCAGCATGATGCCAGAATGAAAACGATTGCTTCGACAATGGGAAAAAATGCAAACTTTTTTGAAAATCGATGTATTATAGTTCTGCATTTAACTTTAAGGAGAGGCATACTTCAATGGCAGGCACATGCTTTCGATGAAAAGTTGCAGGCTCAAACCCCTGATAACACTAGGGACAAACCTTTCCTAAAACCAAATAGAATTGCTTTCAATCAATGTGGAGAATACTGGGCCAGAATGAGAGATGGAGGATAAAACAGCATCCTACATTCCTATGAGGAGCATACTTTTAAAATAGAATGGCATCTCATGTTCTGAACAGTCACATGTGTGGAGTCCCTAATGAGGTACTGAAGCTCTGCTTTGGGACAAGATTACGGATGGCAGGTGAGGTCTCACAGAATGAAAAGTTTTCGGAGGAGGAAAAGGAGGAGAAAGAGGAAAACAGGAAGGGGAGAGTAGAGGAGCATTGCAGATAGAAAAATATATCAGGGAAGATTCTATACACTGGACTCCTCCACTATTTGTTTGTTTGTTTGTTTGTTTATCCTATCCAATCTTTCTTCCAGTAAAGGAACACAAGCCAGCATTTTTGTTGTTTAGTCATTAAGTTGAGTCTGAGTCTTTGTGACCCCATGGACCAGAGCACGCCAGGCCCGCCTGTCTTCCACTGTCTCCCGGAGCTTGGTCAAGATAGCATACAACAACTCAAAAATACACGTATAAAATCACAAATGACAATGATAAATGGTATCTCATTTTCTGTATGCAAGGATGTCTTTTTTACTATGCAAAGGAACACTCAGTTATGCATGTTCCCACTGCCACTTGGCAAGTGATATATACTAGAACAGAATTATCAAGGGCAAACTATACATTGCATGTAATTATAATATTCATTGAGAAAAACCTTTATTCAGCTTGAAAAAGCAGGTTTGGAGGGAGCCAGACATCTTAACCATGTCTCTTCAAGCCATTTTCTGCACAAATCCAATCAAACCAGGCAAATAAAAACCTCCCCAGTGTTTATTCACTGTGGTGGGAAATACAGGCCCTATGTATTTTCTTCATTGTGGAGGTGTGTCAACTAAGCCTGGGGGAACAATATTCAATGGAAAAATGGCACAGACAGAAAGAGTTAAAAGCTTTCCTTCCCAGACCTTTGTGTGATAAATTGGAGCATCAGAGGCTACAATTGTGTAAATATACATTTAAAACTCCCCAAAGAAAGCTACAGACCTGCTCATGAAAGTGTTCTTTCATCCCTGAGAACAAGGCCAAAATTTCCAGAAAGAGAATGTGGTGATAGAGGACAATCTTTGCATTTAGGGCTTTGAGGAGACTGCTGTGTTAATGCCTCTGACGCACATAAAACCATTTTACTTCCTGTGCTATTTTACTGTGCAATTGCCTTTAATGAAGTGCTGAAATAGCAGCATTAGTATCTTCTCCTCTGTCCCCTGCACCTTGTTTCCCACCTTTTAATGTCAGAGAAAATATATTAAACAGACAAAATAGAATCATCCCATTTGTGTGACTTGGTTAGGAATTAGCTGGCAGACTTTAATCCAACAGCTTCTAGTTAACACTGTCTTTGGGCGGTAAGCTGATTATGATAAATAGGCATGCCACATCTTAGAAGGTGGCTGACATCAGATAAAGCAAATACAGGTAGCTAGTCATACATTTAACACACACGCACACACACACAAACAAACACACACACACAGGGAGACACTGACACATACCCTTAGAAACAGGTCCCTGTGTGTTGGCTTTGCTGAAAGATCTTAGAATTTGAAGTGACCAATCAATTGACTGACATCACTTGCCGTCTACATTTGTATAGGAATCCCAAAAGCAAGGTCTGAAAGCAATACCCTATTCCTGCTTTGTTTCTCACCAAAAGGTATTCAAAATTAGCCTTGCTGTGCTTCTGAAGGATTATATAAACACTGAGGCTATTCATCCATCCATCCATCCATCCATCCATCCATCCATCCATCCATCCATCCATCCATCCATCCATCCATCCATTCATTCATTCATTCATTCATTCATTCATTCATTCATTCATTCATTCATTCATTCATTCATTCATTCATTTCAAATGGCCTTTTGGTCCCCAAAGCAACATGTAGTGTTAAAAATTATTTCTTGCAGAGCATCTTCCTAGCAGAATCCCTGGTGGGTGGGTGGGAGTAACTGTACAACTTATGGTAGTGGTGTGGGGACCTGCTCCTATGTACACAAAAGGCTGGAAGGAGCCACATGTGACTTGTAGGCTGCATGTTGCCAGTTTACCCAGGTTCACATATCACATTATATAAAGGTAAGGGTTGCCCTTGACATTTAGTCCAGTTGTGTCCAATTCTAGGGGGCAGTGCTCACCCCCGTTTCCAAGCTGTAGAGCCAGCATTTGTCCAAAGACAGTTTCTGTGGTCACGTGGCCAGCGCAACTGGACATGGAACGCCGTTACCTTCCCATCGTGGTGGTACCTCTTTATCTACTCACATTTGCATGCTTTTGAACTGCTAGGTTGGCAGGAACTGGGACAGGCAACAGGAGCTCACTCCATTGTGTGGATTCGATCTTACGACTGTTGGTCTTCCGACCTTGCAGCACAAAGGCTTCTGCGGTTTAACCTGCAGCACCACCACGTCCCACCTATCACATTATATACTTTTCTACTAATGTATCGAGGGCAAATTACAATTTACAGAAATTATATAACCAGAGCTTGAAAGTAATGAGTTACAAGTTAAAAGTAACATAATTTCTTGTAGCAACAAGTGCCTAACAAATACATGTTTCAAAACTAAGGTAATAAGTAGGCTCAACGTAAGTTTATATATAATATATGTTTTCTGGTTACTTTCAAATATTTTTAGGTGCTAAAAACTTCAAGTGTTGTTCCGATATATATCCTAAGGTAATTTCCTCAAAAGTAAAAGGCACAAAAATTAACAAAAATGTAATGAAGCACTGGATTAAATAATGGAATGAACACTGTTACGAGTAATACAAATGAATTAGGTTTTAAACACTGTAATAAGTAACAGGGGTGAATTAAAAGGAACTGATTTCCCAGATTCCGTGATTTGATGTAAAGCACAGTAAAGAGGGAAATAACCAAATTTATTGGTACAACACTGAGAATTGATATACACCTAAGTTTTGATATTTCTAACTTTCTCTATTTCCATAATGCAAACTCAGAGAAATATGTTTAATGCCTTTCCCGTCTAGTCTTTCAGATGTGGTTGATACGGGAGATAAGCACAGGCCTAGAGAGTTTTGTTCCAAAACAAAGGTTCTTGAGGTAACATAAGGTCAAAGTGTAACCAGCAAATTATGGAGGAAATCAAACAAGTCTGCGTTCTCTGAATAAGTTGTTTTCAGCTGCTTCCCATTGACTGGAAATCTCCTTTATTTGATGCATTGTTTCAAAAGAGGTCTATGCACTCCACATAAGAACCTGCTGAGGCTAAATTATTAATACAACTCTAAAGGAGTGATCTGTGAGAGGCTTGCATATCAAAAGGGAGCCTATGTGTGGTGAAATTGCTGTGGCTGCTAAAACATTACCTTGTACCTGTGTGTCTGTGTTTTTATTCCTGCTTTTATGTCCTGTCCTATTTATGTCCTGCCTTTCTCCAACAAATAGGGCTCCAAGCAGCTTGCAGTAAAATAGTACAAATACATAAAATGAATAAGAACATTAAAAGATTAAAACAGAATTTAGAAACACACCAGTAAAAGGGAAATACAGCACAATCCAGTTAAAAGCCCATTCAACAGCAAGCAAGGTTGATGATGATTATGATGATACATTTAATCAAAAGGACAATGGACCCAGTAATTATCAACCAATTACATGCCTTCCAACAATGTTCAAGCTCTTCATAGGCGTACTTGCAAGATCAATATAAAATTACTTAATTGAAAACTCCGTATACTCAACTGAACAGAAAGGGAATTCTAAAAAGTCAAGAGGCACAAAAGTTCAGTTGCTTATTGATAAAATGATACTGACGAATGCAAAAAACCAAAATTTAACATGGCCTGGATAGACTATAAAAAGTCATTTGACTCATTGCTATAAATCTGGATTAACACCTGCCTAAAAATATTTGGGTTTAGCAAAAACATTCAGAAGTTGCGCAACAAAAACATGGAAAAATGGAAAACTGTCTTAATGGCCCATGGTGAAGAAATTTGAATATTTCAGGGGGATTCTTTGTCACCACTGCTGTTTAACATCTCACTAATCCCCATGTCAATAATTTTAAATAAAACTGTATTGGGCTACCATATTTCAGAACAAGCAGGAAAAATCAATAATCTCTTATACATGGATGACCTAAAAGTATATGGAAAAAGTTCCACAGAGATAGAATCACTGCTAAACACAGTGCAAATATTTAGTGAAGATATCTAAATGAAATTTGGAATTGACAAATGTGCTGCTCTGTCTATACACCATGGCAAGATTCAAAACCTAGATGAAATAGAGTTAAAAATGGCAATATTATAAAATCACTATCAAGTGATGAAAATTATAAATACCTTGGAATACTAGAAGCAGATAATATTGTGCACACAAAAGTTAAAGAACTGACAGGGAATATATAAAAAGACTGTGGAAAATCATAAAATCAATATTAAATAAGGGAAATAGAATCAAATCTATAAACTTATGGGCCATTGCAGTAATTAGATACCCAGCTGGAATAATAGATTGGACTCAAAACAAATTAGAAGAACTGGATCAAAAAACATGGAAACTAATGAATATACATGATGCACTACATCCAAAAAGTGATGTGGACAGATTATATTTTTTAAAAAAATATTAAATATAATTAATTAATTAATTAATTAATTAATATAATTTATTAAATATTTATTAAAATATATTTTAGAAATCGGAGGCCATGGATTACTGCAAATACAGTGGTGCCTCGCTTAACGAGCGCACCGTATAACGACGAAATCGCATAGCGATCCGGTTTTTTGGATCGCTAATGCGATCGCTCAATGTCGTTTAGATAGGGTGAAAATCGCTTTACG